>NC_064621.1:247229378-248479378 GCF_023898315.1 Schistocerca nitens
ATCATCCCAACCCGGAGTACAATGTATTACGGACTACCGACCACTAAATTCGTAGAACTGTGATATGAAAATCTGCACACATCTACTGGCAGCTCGAATTCGGTGTACGACGTCTCGTGTCCTATCAGTGGATCAGACATCGATGAATGGGACGCATAATATCCGCGCCGCCCTGTGCCATTACAGGGACTTGATTGCACTGTTTTAAGGTGCGACGCGTACCGGGAGCGCTGGCTGCGATAGACTTCAGTCAAGCATTTGATCGCGTCGGTCGTATGTGCTTAACTGCTGTTCAGAATATGCATTACCCAGGCGCGACATCGAAAATGCGGTAGACTGTCGAACACCTTGCAGGTTTGCCGCGGCCGGCCGGTGTGGCCGTGCGGTTCTAGGCGCTGCAGTCTGGAACCGCGTGACCGCTACGGTCGCAGGTTCGAATCCTGCCTCGGGCATGGGTGTGTGTGATGTTCTTAGGTTAGTTAGGTTTAATTAGTTCTAAGTTCTAGGCAACTGATGACCTCAGAAGTTAAATCCCATAGTGCTCAGAGCCATTTGAACCAAGATTCTCTGCTCTGTTAGACAGAGATTCCCCTTATCGACAATACTGTTCGTTTTAGCACTAGAAATTTTGTTCTGCTACCATCTCACGGTTTGTCTCTTGGTGGCTTTGTTTTTAGGTTCACTGCGTATACAGATGATCTGATGTTAACTCTTCCTTGGATTGGTTAGCCACTTATGGTGCAGCTTCAGGGAGACGTATAAATGTACATAAATTCACGACCTTAAGAAGTTTGGCACTGAAATGACACCTGCAAACGTCGCCCCAGTTTGACTGTGTGATAATATCCGCTGTCTTGGTGTCGACTTTACGGACAGCGTATCACGCACGGCGACCCTTCACTATCGGAGTCTCTTAAGACACATCCGTGCTGGACTTATGGACCTTCATCAACGGACCGAATTTATTAATGTCCATCAGGAATCAAGAATTCTGCATGTAGCGCAAACGCTACAGATGCCTCAACACATAGCCCGGAGCCTCATGACAGCATTCTGTTCATTTGTAAGCGCTGGAATTGAAACGTCCGCTTTGAACAATTATACGTGACTGTGCTTAAACTGATACACAATATTTTTAGCGCAACGCAATCTGACTTTCAAAACTCCCTACAAAAGAATGGCCCTGACTAACATTAACCTATACCTTTCACAAATCACTTACCTCACAAAAATCTTCGTTACTCAAGCTACTGCAATACAGCGAGCGCCACTACTGCCAGCTAAATAAAAGATTCAAACTACTGAAGGCACTAACTACTGATAGACATAGTTAGCAAATGAAAGATTTTGATAGAGAACAAACAATGTATTTACCTTAATAGTGTTCAAAGGTCATAATATATATAGCAGTTCATGACATCCAGTCTTACAAATTTCAAAACTCCGCCATTTCTCTCCCCATATCCACCACTGCTGGCGGCTCACCTCCAACTGCGCAACGCTACGCGCCGCTAACATCCAGCTGCCCAACACTACAATGGCAGACAACAATGCAAACCAGCCACAGACTGCACACAGCACAGCCAGCGACTTTCATACAGAGCGCTACGTGGCGCTACCAATATAAAAACCCAAACAGCCCACTTACACAGCCCCCATGCTCCCCACAAAAAATTTCACAAATTGTTTTGGGCAGTGGCCAATACCGATTTGAAAAAAATTTTCATAATTACAATAACAAAGATATCAAATGCACACACTTATTGATACAATGTTGGTCAAAAGCTAAAATTTTCTCACAGTCCATAAAGACAGTCCTGATCATTCATCACAGTAAAATTGCAGTGTTTTTTTTTTTCTCAAAGTCTGAGCAGTAAAAGAGAAGGCACATGGAAGTAGTGGATTTCCATGCAAAGAAGTAGCGTTGTCCTTCCAACGGAAAGACAGTGCTGACACTTGACATGCAAACAGGTAATGGGCCACAACAGAGCAAACCCACCGCAGAGTCAGTCGAAGTTTTGAAGAATATTGGTAGGTAGATCATCACAGAGTAGACCCACTGTAGTCCTGGTAGAGATTACAGTATTGGTGGGCTATCAAAGATGCAGACCCACTATAGTCCTTGTAGATATAATGGTATTGGTGGGCCATCAAAGATGCAAACCCACTGTAGTCCTTGTAGAGACGGCCAGCAGCCATCTGTTGCAACTGTGTAGGTGCACAATCACCATCGAAGAGTCTTGTGGACAATATAGCAAGTCCATGAACCACCACTCGTGCACTCACAAAAAAAAAATATTTTGAAATGTCCTTAGAACCAGCAATGCTGTTATCCAGTCCCTTGCTGAATTATTAACACACGTGCAAACAGTATCAGTCCCTACTTCTCACATATTGTCCATATACTATGACCAACAGAAATGTGTGCAGTGAAATGTAACTTACAAGTTACTTAATTTGATGAACAGGTGTCAATTACAATTTTATGAGATAAGAATACAATAACAAAGGTGCAAAATACATCATTAAAGAACATAACAATACAGATAACATTTGTGGTAATGCAGGCTTTACAAAAGAATAGAAATAAAATATACATCAGTGTTACAGGAATTATGACATGACTACATGCATAAAAAATCAGAATAACTTTCGAAACATCAACTTCACACATGAGTATTAAAACAGAACAGAATAAATAATGTCTAAACATCTTTACAAAGTAAATAACATATTATTAGAAAAATTCTACAACATAACTCTTATTAGCTAAACACATAAAGACAGGAAAAACAGAAATATACAAGAGTACACAAACACATAGAGGGATAACACAATGGAAAGGACAGAGTTCATTTTCAGTGTAACATTTGATACTGCAGTCCAACCCAAAATTTCATTCCATAGATCTTTCGTCTTATTTCAACATTTGTTTTCACCAAAACATCCTATCCAAGCATGCTTTCTGTATATGTTCACATATTTCTTACCTCATTATTTATTTTCCATTATCTTACATCTTTTATATACAAGAAAATCCTACCTAAACTTGTTGTCTCTAAACCCTACTTTTTTGTTCATATCCTCTTTCAAAATACTTTTTTTTTTGGCCAAACCATTTTCTTGCAGCTTCTCAATGCATTTCTTCCAATTCATCACAACTTGTTCTCTTATATGGCCTACCCCATCTTAAACTTAAATCTACTGAGCTCAGATGCTAAACTAAGGGACGACGCAATGCAGCAGCACAAAACATTTAACACAAACAGCAATGACAAAAAAATGGAAGTTGGCAAAGCAAGCTACAGTAAATCTAAATTACCAAGCAAATGCAACATTACAACTAATATGAGCCAATGTGCAGCAACAAGAAAAATAAATCAGTAGTAAAACTAGCTTAACAGAGTAATACAAAGTGAAATTTAGTAGCACTATGCCTGGCAAACAGCAGCAGCAAATGTAATAACTTATATCTAAACATGACAAAGCTCAAGCAGAAAAAATATTACACTAAAGATGGCCATATCTAATACCTATGTCACATCTTAATAGTAAAGTGATGCATCACAATTTATTCTACAAAAGAAATTACCAAGTACTTGAAAAGAAAATTCTGTATGCAATTCCTGTGAAGGGAAATGTCTTTTTGTGCTCCTTCGTTTTTTCTAAGAAAGTACATCATACACGTATTCTTTACTGGGTCTGTAGACAGAAAATAGTGAGTGGTATTAGTACATCTATTAAATTTTATAATAACCAATGCTGCAGTGCAGCTAGAAACTAGATATTAAAGAAAATGAGCAAATATGTACAAAGGAAGGCATGAAACATCATTCATTAGCCATATGGCATTTCATAAGGTAGTAAAAAAATCTCTCAACTAGAAAGACAGTAGTCATAATCAGGTGTATAGACATAAAAATATTTCTCGTCATTTCATTAGGCATTTCAGTAAATATCATAAATTAAGATCTCCACAGTGTTATCATATATTTTCAGGTTTGAGCGTGTCGTATTTATGATGCTTTCTACAAAGAAATGTCAATAGCGAAGATAATGGCCCCTTTTTTTTCACCTGTGCCTCTGAAAGGCACACACTAATGGCTTCTTTCCAGGCGGTTGTCGCCCAGCTGGGTGCCCACGACGCATTACGTGAAGGTGGTCACTTAACTTTCTTACCGAAATATTTACGACAGCAGTAACAGTCTCATATAAAAATTTCACAGGTCGAGAATTTGCGTTACAAATGTGTAGAAACAAAATCCTGTAAATATAACAGTGTCCAAAAAATTTTCGCTGGCATTGTGATACATTCACGCATTTACACACATTTCATAACTCTTAAAGTACGATTCTTGGTTTCCAACATCCTGTTTCACAAGTCAGAGTGCCTAACCACTACTCATTATTCCTTACCTTATTACACATATAAATATTCGTCGACACTTCTTCAATATTTCATCATAATAAATACATAGCATAATCAAATTCCTCATATACGGTAGCATCATCTTATTGATCATAAACATACCTCAACAGCATAATACATATCGTCGTCGTAATAATATCATAACATCTCAGTCAATTCTCAAAATTGTCGTAGCTTCCTCCAATAATTGAAAAACCTAAAAAAAATTCTCTGCTCATTTCAATAGTGTCATCTACCTCAAACGTACTTTAAAATCATGATCCCATCCCAAATACATCATTCAGAGCTCTCATAGTATCACAATGGTTTCAAACAAATATGATCAGTTCACAAAGTACAGACGAAATACAATTTCAGAAGTGTGAAGTTATCCAACTGTGTAATTGCGTAAACATCTGTCACTGACGTAGTAAAATAAATGTTCGTCTCTCTCAGTTAGATAATCAGATATCTGTGTAATTCTGTGTTAAAGAAACATGGTACCGATGTGTAAAGTTGTATAAGCAAATACCATATTAGCTAGGGCTCCTTGTGCTTGCCAAACACATGATACACAAAGTAAGCGTGTACCCCCCTGAGGATTAATGTAATTATACCCTCAGATGTTACAGATTACAGCAATGGAATGAAATGTATCACGGAAAACTTCCTTTGTAATTCAAAAATCTTTAAAAATAAATGTTTTAAGTATAAAATTAATCACTCAAATACGTGTACTGTAGCGCTAAACTGTACGTCTTGTTGCAACATAATCTCTGTGGAAGTGTCATAGTTATCGTCCTCCGAAAGCTAAGTTCTGCAGAAGTCAATGTACTTACCTCATGATAAACAAAAGTGAAATGCTTTACGTATAGATATCGTAGTTATTATGCTTATTGGCGTGATGAAGAAAGTACTGTACAGTAACGTATTGTTGTGCCACGAAAAAGGCTGTCTTATTGTTGCTATACCACAAAAGTTAATACTAAAACATGTTTTACTTTCCAGAATAATGCAGAAAAACTGTGCAGATATAAAACAGAAACACCGCAAAAGCAACATTGTAAATTGTCACTCATTAGTAGCGTCATGATAAAACCGTGTAGTTGTCACATAAACTAACCACTGTGTCGTCTGGTATCTCACAGAAAGTACTTTAAATCCAGAATGTATTTTCAAGTAAACCAAAATGTTGCATTAAAATCTCATTAGTAGTACCAGTATATGTTATAAGTATGTAAGCCTTATAGTCATTACGTAATCGTGCAACTAACAAGCAAGAATGTACACACACAATAACACTGTGATGTCTGTTCACTATAACAATGCATTCGTAATTTCTGTTTAAATAAGTTCTCTTGGTTCTTGATTGGATATTTAACTTGAAACATTGTTGCATGGTAACAGTTTTTAAGTCTGACAATGCATACTAGAAATGTGAAGTGAAAAGTTTTATGGCAAAGAAAAAGTTAAAAAGCAGATTATCTCTCAATAAACGGTTTTACATGTGAAATGTGGTGCAAGCCTTTACTCTTCCTACTATGCAGAGCTCCAGCTTCAACGGAATTATCATGTGGTATATGGTACAACGGTAAAGAATGCTCAAATTTTTCTCAAGGTTAGCGTCTATGTTATTTTTCTCTGAGCCAGCCGGCGCACGTGGCTGCCTGTGGTGCGAGTCATTGTCTGCTATCTCTTTGTTGGGGTGCGTCGTTATTGGGATTAGGAGACCTAACTTCTGCAAATTCACCTTGTTGAGAGGGAGCTGCCCTATTTGAATCCCGCCAGTTCTGATGCAATTCAGGTCTGTCGTTAAGATCATATCGTCTGTCGTCATGTCGGTAGATTCCATAGTTTCTTTCTTGTCGGTCACGTGGTGGAGAATTTCTCCCTGAATCGTAACTGCGCGCTGGACTGTTGCGTCTAAAGTTATTCTGTCTCCTTTGATAATAATTATTTTGGTTCCCAAATTGTCTGTTTCTCTGATTGTCTCTGTGATAGTCACTACCGAGGAGAGGTGATCTTTCCCTGTAATTATTATTACTCTGCCAACGGTTGTCATACGGGTGGTGTCTGTTTTGGTCACGATTTGTGTTGTGAGAATAGCCTTGTCGTGTCCAGTTATTATTTCTTTCATCGCGGAATTGCGACGGATGTGACCTGTAATTGTTGTGTTCCTGTTTTCGCGTTCCGCGGTTGTCAGTGTCAATTTCTAATTTTTGTAAGAGTCCCTGAAAAGCTTCAATGTCGTCTTTGCAACGGCCTGCCAGAATAATATGTCGTAAATGTTCAGGTAATTTGATTAAGCAAATGCGGATGAGTTCTGAGGGGCTGTATGGGTTTGACAGGTACTGATTATTGTGCAACATGTCTTCAAAATATTTCACAAGACTGGAAAATTCAGATTGTTCGAAATGTTTCATCATTATGAAGCTATGTTTTACTCGGTCTTGTGTAGCTGAGACCAATATGCTGAGAGGAAGGCATGATAAAATTCTCCTTCACTGTGACAATCGTGAATGACCGATCGCATTCTTACAGCTGGTTCATTCTCAAAGTAGCCACACATAAATTCTAATCTGTGTTCTAACGACCAGTTTGGAGGAAAACAATGAGAGAATTGATGGAGCCATGCTTGTGGATGAATGTCGTTGTCAGAATTCTTAAATGTTTTGAATTTACGTGTAGTAATGAACAGCTTATAGTCAAAATCATCGTGTCGGCGAGTCGCACATCGCTCATTGTTACTTCGTTTCGGCGGTTCCATCTCAAAATTCAATGCGCCTTGCCAATTTCTTTCATAATTTCCGAAGTTTCCTGTGTTATTATTTTGTGGTTGCTCCGTATTTCTGTGTCCCTCTTCCCGTACTGGAGCACGAGTGTCCTCTGAAATATGTAATTCTTGTATTACTTGTGCCAACTGATCGTGCACTTCCCGGATTTCTCTTTTGTACTGTGTATTGATTTGATTTTGATTTTGTTTGAATTTTCTAATTTGTTCACACTCTTCAGTGTCAGTGAAGGCTACAGGTCTTGTGTCATTCAGATCATCATCTACCTTTGTAGATAAGTTAGTGAACTGATCTGAAAGTTCGGCTACTTTATCCGATAGTGAAATTATTTCCTCTGTGTGTTTTTCTGAACCAAGTTTCAGAGTGTCCATTTGTGTTGAAATCGTATCTACCGTGTCCTTTAAGTTTTCCTGAGTTTTTGCAAGTTGCGTAACCGTATCGGTAGATGCAACTGAGTCAATTTTAGCTTGCAAGGTCTCATGATTTTCATGAACAATGATTTGCAGTTCTTTTGTGGCTGCTTCGTGATTCTGTAATGCATTTTCATGCCACGAAAAAATAGGTTGAAAATGCTCACAAATTTGTGTTTTTACGTCATTACAGGCTTTTTGACATTTCGATTCAATGTACCTCAGTAGTTAAATCTTCACGTGTTTGTTCAAGAGTTTGTTCCCATAAGACTAACTTTTGAAGCTGTTGCTGTGTTTGTCTCTGATTTTGTTCCATCATGTCTAACTGTTGCTGTGTTTGTCTCTGATTTTGTTTCATTTGCTGCATTAATTGCAATAATAATGTATTAGTGTCTGGAATCTGTTCCTCTATGCTTTTCGGTAGTGCATTTGCACCGGCAACATTTACATTTTGACGAGCAGAAAATGTGTCTTGACTTATTTTAGAAAACGGCGAGGACCCAAAACCTGAGTCTACAGTATTTGCAATATTGTGTTCTGTCATTTCGGATTCCTGAGGTGAGCTGTTGCCGAGCGATCGATCGATAATGCTTCCCTGTTCACTAATTGTTTCACTGCCTACACCATTATTTGCAGCCCGCTCCATTTCCCTGTGCACAATTACCAAATTACTATGTTGAACATTAGTTAATTCATTACACGGTGGCGCTAACACACTGCTTTCGTCTTCACTGTCATTTCTCAGTTTACTTTGGAGCCTAGTATTACGTTTTTCAAACGCCATTATTGTCACAATATTTCACACGACAACACCGAAAAGCGCAATTTGAAGAGCAAAATAACAAAACACATTAACATAGCAATGGAAATAATGTCTACTTAATTGCAAGCGCAGCTGCGAAATACTTGGTGCAAATCTACATGCATGTCACAACTGTTTTACTGTACAACAATGAAAAACTACACTTACAGCGGAAATTCTCTCTATGATTACGCGCTAGCAATAAACAAAGGCTACACTAATTACACAAACTACAAGAAAAAATCAGAAGATTCCAGTGAGGTATCCTCGGCTAAGGGTCGACATATGAAACGTCTCCTTAGACAAATTATACATGACTGTGCTTAAACTGATACACAATATTTTTAAGGCAACGCAATCTGACTTTCAAAAATCCCTACAAAAGAATGGCCCTGACTAACATTAACCTATACCTTTCACAAATCACTTACCTCACAAAAATCTTCATTACTCAAGCTACTGCAATACAGCGAGCGCCACTACTGCCAGCTAAATAAAAGATTCAAACTACTGAAGGCACTAACTACTGATAGACATAGTTAGCAAATGAAAGAGTTTGATAGAGAACAAACAATGTATTTACCTTAATAGTGTTCAAAGGTCATAATATATATAGCAGTTCTTGACATCCAGTCTTACAAATTTCAAAACTCCGCCATTTTTCTCCCCACATCCACCACTGCTGGCGGCTCACCTCCAACTGCGCAACGCTACGCGCCGCTAACATCCAGCTGCCCAACACTACAATGGCAGACAACAATGCAAACCAGCCACAGACTGCACACAGCACAGCCAGCGACTTTCATACAGAGCGCTACGTGGCGCTACCAATATAAAAACCCAAACAGCCCACTTACAGAATGACACTTAAGGTTCGATACGACTTTTTCAGTCTTCCTGAAGAATGGGGCGGACTTGGCCTTGTCAGTGTTAATGTTCGAGCAGCGCCCCTAAACACCGGTGTGCACCTCAAGCTTTGGTGGCGATGCCCGACCAGTCTCACGGACTTATTGATGGAGGCTCTGGCACCATCTTCATTTGACCCTCCGGTGGCGCTTACTGAGATACTGGTGCAATTTTCCTACTTTTGGAGGTTTTATCAAGCGTATAGCTACCTACGGGTCGTTCTCCCTGTCTATCGCTTACCAAAGGCCAGTGACACCTATCGCACCCTACTTCACCGCCGGTCGCCTAATGATGTCGAACTGGCATGTCCTACCGTGCACTGGAACGTAGTGTGGCACACTGCCAAAGCGGTAACACTAGATTCGGATGTACGATCGGCCTGGTAATTGATGGTGAACAGGAAACAGATTACTACATAGGATCCGTCTTGCAGATCTGCCTTTGAGTGTGAACTGTAACATTTAGGATGCAGAGGAACACCGCTACATTGTGGGCAGGCGGAAGGGATCTGGTATTTTGTGCATCAAATTTTGGCTCTCTTTTTACGGATGTACCCCGCATACGTCGATTCACGCACTCTCCTCTACATGGACGCTGTTTATTACCCGAAGACGAAACACAACGCTGTCACGTGGGTCAGAAGTTACACGACTTATTATTTGTTTGGAGGTGTTCTCATCGGACTCATGGATTTTTGGAACTGTTTAAACGATCGTCATTGTGCTATTGTGAAAAACCCTAAGTACAGCCAATACTTTTCGAATTTATTAAGGAGAATCTTCCACGATCCGCTGGATTATTCATCGCAGGAGGTAAATTTTATACATTCACACGTAGGAGATTGAACAAATAACGGTACCTACACGACGTTACGAGAAGACACATGAAGATGGAATTTCGGCGTCGGTGGAGTATCGATGCCGCATGTGTGTGTTACAGAAGTGTAGCTCTCTGTTTTGTTTTCTTTTTTCCTGAAAAAGACGAATTTCTTTTTTGTCAATAAAGAAATGGATATTCTCCTGGGGCGATTTACCCCTTCCATATATTCCTGTTTGGCGACGGAGACGTAGTGGCCAGGCCTCGTAAAATGACCCTGGCCCACTTTTCCCCCGAGATCATTCCTTCTATTTAAATAAAAAGAAAGAAGAAAGAGTGGTCAGAGCATCTGTCTACTAAGCGGGAGACTCGGGTTCGAATCCTGATCCAGCACAAATTTTCAACTTTCCTCATTCCTTTCATTCAATGCCCGCTCATAACCAATGCCTGTAGCTCCTTTGTGTCTTAAATATATTTTTAACGATACTGGTCTACACTTCGTTGACCATAAATTTAGCAATAATCTCCATTTTGGACAAATAGGCTACTAGAGTTCTTTGCTCTTCTTTGTATACTGTCATTTACTTTGCGAAGACAATATGGAATTATCATGGGTTATATATGAAACTAACATCTATGTTTTTACTGAAACTGCTGAATTCAACTGAACCTTCTTAAACTTCGGAGTGCAACTGAACGTACTGTATTTCTCTTTGCTTAATTTTTATCATATCACTGATCTACAAAATTTTCCCAGACAAACACAACTAAAACTTATTCTATTCATTTATTACCCACAATATACAAACGCAACGCAGTCTGACTGCAAATAATTAACATAAAAGAATGGCAATGAATTAGAAGAAATCCTAACAATAGCCTACACTTTTTTCATGACTCACTTACCACACAGAAAATATTCATGACACGAACTACAGCAAATACAGCACACAACAACTACAGCCAGCTAAATAAAAAGATTCTGACTACTATAGCCTCTAACTACTAGCAGGCATGTAGTTAGCAAAGGAAAGATTTTGTTGTAGAGCAAACAATGCATTAGGAAGATTTTACCTTAATCATGTGACATCCAGTTCCAAATTTATATAATCATCAATAATTCCAGTATCCAAACATTAGCAGATACATCGCTCATCATTTTACAATCAATTTCCATCCAACACTAAATCTCCATGACAGACACACGTCCAAACCGTCCGCTCGCGCTAACACTTCCAACCTCCAACACTGCTAACTATTAACATCTAACTGCGAGTCCATGCAACCACAGAGTCTCTTAGCGAGGGCGCAGAGCGCTGTCAGTGATATTAATGCAGTCTATAACGCTGCCAACATACATACATATAAACAGGCCATTTACACGTACTGCAAAAATTCTAGAAGCCTTTGACATACGAGAGCGTGCGTGCCTGATGTTATCTAAGGTTGTAGATACAGCAATAAGGAAAAAAACATAGGTACAAAGAAGGTAACTGCGAAGAAACCATAGGTAACTCCAGTTGATCAGTGAAAGAAGGAAGTACAAAAATCTTCAGGGAATTTCAGGAGTACAGAAATACAAGTCAAGGAGGAATGAAATAAGTAGGAAACGCAGGGAAGCTAAAACGAAATGGCTGCATGAAAAATGTGAAGAAATATAAAAGAAATTATTGTCGGAAAGTCCGACTCAGCATATACGAAAATCAAATAAACCTTAGGTGAAATTAAAAGCAAGTCTGATAATGTTAAGAGCGCAACGGGAATTCCACAGTTGAATGCAAAGGAGAGAGCGGATATGTGGAAAGAATACATTGAAGGCCTCTATGAGGGGGAAGATTTGTCTGATGTGACAGAAGAAGAAACAGGAGTCGATCTAGAGGAGAGAGGGGTCCAGTATTAGGATCAGAATTTAAAATAGCTTTGGAGGACTTCAGATCAAAAAAGGCAGAAGGATGGATAACATTCAATCAGAATTTCTCAAATCATTATAGGAAGTGGCAACAAAAAGACTGTTCACATTGTAAGTAGGCTGTTTAGGTTTTTATATTGGTAACCTCACCTAGCGCTCTCTATGAAAAACACTGGCTGTGCTGTGTGCAGCCTTTGGCTGGTGGGCATTGTTGAAATAGTCGCTATTGTAGTGTTGGGCAGTTGGCTGTTAACAGCGCGTAGCGTTGCACAGTTGGAGGTGAGCCGCCAGCAGTGGTGGATGTGGGGAGAGAGATGGCGGAGTTTTGAGAGCGGATGATCTAGACGTGTGTCCATCGCAGAGAGTAAATTTGTAATACTGGATATCATGAACTGATACATATATTATGACTTTTGAACACTATTAAGGTAAATACATTGTTTGTTCTCTATCAAAATCTTTCATTTGCTAACTATGCCTATCAGTAATTAGTGCCTTCAGTAGTTAGAATCTTTTATTTAGCTGGCAGTAGTGGCGCTCGCTGTATTGCAGTAGTTCGAGTAACGAAGTTTTTTGTGAGGTAAGTGATTTGTGAAAGGTATAGGTTAATGTTAGTCAGGGCCACTCTTTTGTAGGGATTATTGGAAGTCAGATTGCGTTGCGCAAAAAATATTGTGTTTCCATTTAGTGTTGATCAGAATAGGTAAAGAGCGAAATGTCTGAGTACGTTCAGTTCTGCTCAGGTGTTTGAAAATCAAATAGTGCAAGAGGTTTATCAGCACAGTAATTCATTAATTTTTCTAAGGGGACGTTTCAACATTGGTGTGTAGAAAGAGAGATGCCATCTGACTTTCGGAAAAATATCATCAACACAATTCCGAAGACGGTAAGAGCTGACACGTGCGAAAATTATCGCACAATCAGCTTAACAGCTCATGTGTCAAAGTTGTTGAGAAGAATAATGTACAGAGGAATTGAAAAGAAAAGTGAGAATGTGTGTGTTAGATGACGATGAGTTTGGCTTTAGGAAAAGTACGGGCACCAGAGAGGCAATTCTGACGTTGCGATTGATAATGGAAGCAAGATTTAAAAAAAATCGAGAGACGTTATAGGATTTGTCGAACTGGGAAATGTGTTCGAGAGTGTAAAATGGTGCAAGATGTTCAAAATTCTGAGTAAAATAGGGGTAAGCTATAGGGAGAGATGAGTAATGTACAGGGTGTTTCAAAAATGACCGGTATATTTGAAACGGCAATAAAAACTAAACGAGCAGCGATAGAAATACACCGTTTGCTGCAATATGCTTGGGACAACAGTATATTTTCAGGCGAACAAACTTTCGAAATTACAGTAGTTACAATTTTCAACAACAGATGGCGTTGCAAGTGATGTGAAAGATGTAGAAGACAACGCAGTCTGTGGGTGCGCCATTCTGTACGTCGTCTTTCTGCTGTAAGCGTGTGCTGTTCACAACATGCAAGTGTGCTGTAGACAACATGGTTTATTCCTTAGAACAGAGGATTTTTCTGGTGTTGGAATTCCACCGCTTAGAACACAGTGTTGTTGCAACAAGACGAAGTTTTCAACGCAGGTTTAATGTAACCAAAGGACCGAAAAGCGATACAATAAAGGATCTGTTGGAAAAATTTCAACGGACTGGGAACGTGACGGATGAATGTGCTGGAAAGGTAGGGCGACCGCGTACGGCAACCACAGAGGGCAACGCGCAGCTAGTGCAGCAGGTGATCCAACAGCGGCCTCGGGTTTCCGTTCGCCGTGTTGCAGCTGCGGTCCAAATGACGCCAACGTCCACATATCGTCTCATGCGCCAGAGTTTACACCTCTATCCATACAAAATTCAAACGCGGCAACCCCTCAGCGCCGCTACCATTGCTGCACGAGAGACATTCGCTAACGATATAGTGCACAGGATTGATGACGGCGATATGCATGTGGGCAGCATTTGGTTTACTGACGAAGCTTATTTTTACCTGGACGGCTTCGTCAATAAACATAACTGGCGCATATGGGGAACCGAAAAGCCCCATGTAGCAGTCCCATCGTCCCTGCATCCTCAAAAAGTACTGGTCTGGGCCGCCATTTCTTCCAAAGGAATCATTGGCCCATTTTTCAGATACGAAACGATTACTGCATCACGTTATCTGGACATTCTTCGTGAATTTGTGGCGGTACAAACTGCCTTAGACGACACTGCGAACACCTCGTGGTTTATGCAAGATGGTGCCCGGCCACATCGTACGGCCGACGTCTTTAATTTCCTGAATGAATATTTCGATGATCGTGTGATTGCTTTGGGCTATCCGAAACATACAGGAGGCGGCGTGGATTGGCCTCCCTATTCGCCAGACATGAACCCCTGTGACTTCTTTCTGTGGGCACACTTGAAAGACCAGGTGTACCGCCAGAATCCAGAAACAATTGAACAGCTGAAGCAGTACATCTCATCTGCATGGGAAGCCATTCCGCCAGACACGTTGTCAAAGGTTTCGGGTAATTTCATTCAGAGACTACGCCATATTATTGCTACGCATGGTGGATATGTGGAAAATATCGTACTATAGAGTTTCCCAGACCGCAGCGCCATCTGTTGTTGAAAATTGTAACTACTGTAATTTCGAAAGTTTGTCTGCCTGAAAATGTACTGTTGTCCCAAGCATATTGCAACAAACGGTGTATTTCTATCGCTGCTCGTTTAGGTTTTATTGCCGTTTCAAATATAGCGGTCATTTTTGAAACACCCTGTACAATATGTACAAGAGCCAAGAGGGAATAATAAGAGTGGAAGAACAAGAACGAAGTTCTCGGATTAAAAAGGGTGTAACACAGGGGTGTAGTCATTCACCTTCACTGTTCAATCTGGCCATCAAAGAAGTCATGATGGAAATAAAAGAAAGGTGCAGGAGTGGGATCAAAATTCAAGGTGTAATGATATCAGTAATACAATTAGCTGATGACATTGTTATCCTGATTGAAAGTGAAGCAAAATTACGTGATCCGCCGAATGGAACGAACAGTTTAATGAGTACACAATATGGGTTGAGAGAAAACCGAAGGAAGACGAAAGTAATGAGAAGTAACGGAAATGAGAACAGCGAGAAACTTAACATCAGCATTGATCGTAACGAAATAAATGAAGTTAAGGAACTTTACTATCTAGGCAGCGAAATAACCAATGACGGACGGAGCAAAGATGATATCAAAAGCAGACTAGCGTTGGTAAAAAGGGCGTTCTTGGCCAAGAGGAGTCTACTAGTATCGTACATAGGTCTTAATTTGAGGAAGAAATTTCTCGGAATGTGCGTTTGGAACATAGCATTGTACGGTAGCGAAGCATGGACTGTGACAAAACCGGAACAGAAGAGAATCGACGTGTTTGAGATATGGTGCTACAGACGAGTGTTGAAAATTAGGTGGACTGATAAGGTAAGGAATGAGGAGATATTGCGCAGAATAGGAGAAGGAGAGAAATATGTGGAAAACACAGATAAGGAGAAGGGACAGGATGATAGGACATCTGTTAAGACACCAGGGGATGACTTTCACGGTACTAGAGGGAACTGTGAAGAACAAGATTTGTGGAGGAAGACAGAGATTGAAATACGTCCAGAAATTAATTGAGGACGGAGGTAGCAAGTGCTACTCTGAGATGAAAAGGCTGGCACAGGAGAGGAATTCGTGGTGAATCGCATCAAACCAGTCAGAATGCTGATGACTCAAAACGAATATCTCTGCTTCTTCTCTTCATGGTGAACTCGCTTCCATGCACCACTAAGATTACATATATCCTCTTTCACGGTTGAAATTCGTCTCACACATTTTTATTTCTACAACCTCTTTAATTACAGAATCCCAGTATGTGGAAGGTTGGCACAAAATTTTTGTTTCTTCAAACAGTATTTTCTGTTTGTTTGTAAGTCCGTGCTCAGCAACTGCGGATTTCTCCAGTTCTCGATTTTTATTATGCCGTTGACGTTCTGAACAGTGTTCGGAAATAGATTGAACGTTGTAACTGATACCACTCTCACAATGGATGTTGTAGATCCCAGGAATCTTGAAACCGAAGTTGTCCTTAATAGGGCGTAGAACCTCAATGATCTTCTTAGGAAGTCGTAAAATAGGTCTTACATCTCGTCTTCCCAGGAGTTCCCTGTTTTGCTAGATGTAACCTTCAGATCGGAAGGAGTACAATCGGAAGCTCATCACGGAAATGTTCAACATTGTCACGTTTCCTTTTCTTGGAGAAGGCTGACTTCATGTCAAGTGAACCATAGCTGTTCTTTCGGAACACGTACTTCGTATGATTAATTTCGGATTCCAAATGGACCTTCTCAACAACAGTTTTTGTTTTGTGTACCATTGTATTTAAAACAGCTCTCTTCTGGACTGGATTATCAAAACTCATGGCACTAAATTATAATTCAGTGCGCATCGGTTGTGGTACATAGAGTGGCCACCACAGCAGTAGGCAGTCAGTTGTTCCTGGCGAAGACCATGGAGGTTATCGTCGAAAGCTCGAATTGTTGCTGCAAGAAGTCCGAGAATGTTTTTCATAACAGTGCTGTTGCGAATGACTTCGTTCTCATAGGTAATTTTTTTTGCGAATTTGTTTAAGGAACATAATATTGGAAACAAGTTTTGAGTTCTATAAACTGTAATTTATTGCGTTCGAAGAACTTTTTGAAATAATTGCATGAAATGAGCAGTGTAACGCATGTACGAATTTACATTCGGGACGAGTAAGTGGCAGGCCACGTTAATTGCGGGAATTCCGGAAAGTTCTTTCGTAAAACATTTATGAAACGCTCTTGATGTTTTCGAGAGGTTTCCCAATATGTGCTTCCGTACAGATCGAGCTAATTGAGTACGCCGTAGGTTGCAGTGGTACGTGGGATGTAATCCGATCATTTATTTTCCAGGTTAATGGCTTCGTTCATGTGTTAATGGAATGCACTTCTGCCCTTACCTGCAGTAACCCAGAATTCAGTATTTGGTACAGGAGAGATTTGGTTGGCGGGGCATAGGCAGAGTCGAGGCAGGACACAAGACAACTTCACGAGAAACGCTTGTTTTCCTATTGGTGCCGAATCAATCAATTTCACAGACGCCTCGAAAGCTCAAAGGAAAAGAAACAAAGGGCAATTGATTTGCAGTGTCTCTGTAGTTAATGGAAAAAGTGAAGTGCTGCTTTTCTGGTAAATGTGTGATGTATAGTAAAATGGAAGCATTCTTTAATTAAGTCCACTGGAGCAATATACATTGGAAACCCCGAGTAGCAGTAGGTCTTGAAACGAGGAGACGATAATAGCACGTTTGGATCTTGTCACTCATACACAAATTATTCGTTGCCCACATATTTCCCATTGCTGCCTGAGCAAACTTAATGGATATTTAGGTGTTAATTTCTCTGTCAGGCTTTAGTGATCATCGTATAGTGACGGACGAATGACCTCAACTTCTATTCTGTGGATTCCGACTGAAAACTTTAACCTAATACCACAGCCACGTCATCGGAAAGTATGAATAGCACACTTGATCATCCACTTGAAAGATGACCATTTCATAGTATACTCACCTGTTTTTACATTATCGCATATCCACTTGTAAAGTTGTGCTCTCTGTATGAGAAAAATCGCTGTTCAGCTGGAAGAGCACTCATTGGTAGGGGTGGTCAGAAAGTTTCAATTTCTTTCTAAGAAATAATACAAATAGGCAAATGTGATCCATTTCCATGATAACGACTTAGATGTGCCAAATTCAACGATTTTGAAAGGTTTACACATTACGGTAAAGAAAAAAGCGTGCCAGGAACTTGAAAAATTAGATCACAAAAGTTACGCTTCCACCAAAGCTGCATGTTAGGATCTGACAGAAGCTGCACACGACGAATACCTCATTGGGTCACATTTTCTTTACTATTGAGGCCACATCCCACATCTGTGGAAAAGTCAACGAACGTAACTGGGGTGCAGGGTACCGAGCCACACTTAAGGGGAGTTGGAATGCTCTATCTCGACAATATTAAATTTAGTGACTTTGCTTCCCTGTATTTCAGGAACAACTGTAGCCATTGACATGAAACGTATACAGGACGTTAAACTGTATTTTCTGACTCCACTGAACTACAATAATTGCATTTCAGCCACTGCTTTCGGAAATGCAATTTTTTAATTACACGGTTAAAATTTTGTGTACTTTTTTGTACATTATCCTAAATAATTTTAATTATACACAACATTATTTTCTTCTTTTAGTTCAGTAGACTCAGGATATGTATGTTATTACTCCCTGAAAATTTTAATACTCTGCTCGAAGTGGTTTCTGAGATTTAGGGAAAAATGCAACAGAGAATGTAAATTTTCAGGAACGGCTTCTAAAGTTTCGAAAGACTGTAACCCACTTAGAATACGCTTAATTTTTTATTTTTAGTCACTCAGAAGCACCCTGCACCATACTGTATATCATCCTCTTGATCTTTTTCCAATTTTTTTCTTCTTTTATTCTTTCTGGGCTCCTTAGTGATCATCTGTGCTGCATGCTCTCCTTATCAATGCGAACCTTGCCAATCCGTTCAAGTTCTCTGATGCAGTTTGCTCCAGGATTGATTCCCATATGCTGTAGCACTTTCACCCTACCAAAGTTGCCATCATTAAAAGCAATAACAGCATCACTGACCCCCCGCCCCCACCACCACCACCACACTTTAGTGTCTTCATTCCAACAAAAACATTTTTTGGTAAGCGAGTCCATATAAGATTACTGAACGACTCATTGGGATTTTGAGTTTGACCATGCAGATACTTCTTCAGTAAATCAGGATTTGCCAGGTCTCCGTAAAAAGGTTTTGTGATATCCACGACTGCTGGGATGAAATGTTCATGTCTGTGTGAATTTTTTGAGTACTGGGCATTGCGGTAATTGCACCATGAATCAGGTCCAGAAGGGCAAAGGATTGGATTGGGTTTTGATCAGTTGACAGTCTGTGGAAGAAGGTAGACCATACTGCCTTCTTCACTTTCAAAACATCCTCAGAATTATTTATAATGACCATCCCGTAATACAGCTGTAGTTCATCAATCATTTTGTCTGTCAGCCTGCCTCTTATGGTTTTACCGTCAGAAAGTTTCTTGTCTCTCAAACTTTGTTTCAACTTCCTCAACCTGGTACCCATCCTCTTCTGGGCATGACCTACATGTTACAGTTTTGTGATAATCTTCTTACCATAAGGCTGAGCGGCTACTACACTGTTAAATGCTTTTGAGTCTCCATCACCTAAGAACTTAGTGTAACACACTCACCTTTCGTTCACAGATCGACTAAAAGTTTCAGTAGCTGCAGAGGCCTCCATACGACCACTTGTTCCTTCATAATTTCTGTCACAGATATGCCCTTCTTCTTTCCCTTATTTACACTTATAACAATGTTTGATTAAAATCTGGAAATCTGTTACCTTTCCAGTATCCACACTGGTCACTGTAGCAACAGAATCCTTAGAACTGTAGCCGCCCTTCTGCCAAGTGCCATCAAAAGCTACTGGTATGTCAGTCATACCACCATTTATTTCAACAGCTTCGTTTGCAGCACCCTTCATTGACTCACATGCAACAGATTCCACAGCAGCTCCAATAAATCCTGCATACTAGTCGATTTTGCAAGGTGGGCGTGGCATATTCATCACGGCACACGTCGTTTCCGCTGCAGTGTGTCCTTTGCCAATAGCTTTCAATCCATAAAACCACCTAACATATACTTCAAAATGATTGTCTTTACACTTATCAGAATTCCAAAATGAATGAGTACATACAGGGCGTTACAAAAAGGTGCGGCCAAACTTTCAGGAAACATTCCTCACACACAAAGAAAGAAAATATGTTATGTGGTCATGTGCCCGGAAACGCTTACTTTCCATGTTAGAGCTCATTTTATTACTTCTCTTCAAATCACATTAATCATGGAATGGAAACACACAGCAACAGAACGAACCAGCGTGACTTCAAACACTTTGTTACAGGAAATGTTCAAAATGTCCTCCGTTAGCGAGGATACATGCATCCACCCTCCGTCGCACGGAATCCCTGATGCAACCCTGGAGAATGGCGTATTGTATCACAGCCGTCCACAATACGAGCACGAAGAGTCTCTACATTTGGTACCGGGGTTGCGTAGACAAGAGCTTTCAAATGCCCCCATAAATGAAAGTCAAGAGGGTTGACGTCAGGAGAGCGTGGAGGCCATGGAATTGGTCCGCCTCTATCAATCCATCGGTCACCGAATCTGTTGTTGAGAAGCGTACGAACACTTCGACTGAAATGTGCAGGAGCTCCATCGTGCATGAAGCACATGCTGTGTCGTAATTCTAAAGGCACATGTTCAAGCAGCACAGGTAGAGTATCCCGTATGAAATCATGATTACGTGCTCCATTGAGCGTAGGTGGAAGAACATGGGGCCCAATCAAGACATCACCAACAATGCCTGCCCAAACGTTCACAGAAAATCTGTGTTGATGACGTGATTGCACAATTGCGTGCGGATTCTCGGCAGCCCACACATGTTGATTGTGAAAATTTACAATTTGATCACGTTGGAATGAAGCCTCATCCGTAAAGAGAACATTTGCACTGAAATGAGGATTGACACATTGTTGGATGAACCATTCGCAGAAGTGTACCCGTGGAGGGCAATCAGCTGCTGATAGTGCCTGCACACGCTGTACATTGTACGGAAACAACTGGTTCTCCCGTAGCACTCTCCTTACAGTGACTTGGTCAACGTTACCTTGTACAGCAGCAACTTCTCTGACGCTGACATTAGGGTTATCGTCAACTGCACGAAGATTTGCCTCGTCCATTGCAGGTGTCCTCGTCGTTCTAGGTCTTCCCCAGTCGCGAGTCATAGGCTGGAATGTTCCATGCTACCTAAGACGCCGATCAATTGCTTCGAACGTCTTCCTGTCGGGACACGTTTGTTCTGGAAATCTGTCTCGATACAAACGTACCGCGCCACGGCTATTGCCCCGTGCTAATCCATACATCAAATGGGCATCTGCCAACTTCGCGTTTGTAAACATTGCACTGACTGCAAAACCACGTTCGTGATGAACACTAACCTGTTGATGCTACGTACTGATGTGCTTGATGCTAGTACTGTAGAGCAATGAGTCGCATGTCAACACAAGCACCGAAGTCAATATTACCTTCCTTCAATTGGGCCAACTGGCGGTGAATCGAGGAAGTACAGTACATACTAACGGAACTAAAATGAGCTCTAACATGGAAATTAAGCGTTTCCGGACACATGTCCACCTAACATCTTTTTTTATTGGTGTGTGAGGAATGTTTCCTGAAAGTTTGGCCGTACCTTTTTGTAACACTCTGTATATAACCTGCACAGTTAATGATAAGTTTCCTGGATAGTCCATTTGATACGTAACTGTCTTCATGTAAAGTAACTGGTCCTCCACATATTTTACAACCTACACGTTCACCTAGCACCCTTGTTAGGATGTGTAAATCTATTAGAATATATCCGATTCGTTTTGAGAAAACTGTGAATTTTAATCTTCGAAGCACTAATCGGTGTTTTTGTCTAGATACTGAGGAGTCTGCCTCTATTTCATTGTCTGTACCTTCACATGCCACATGTTGAACACAATGTTTCCCTTTATTCCAAAATCTATTACCATGAAACCCACGTTTCTTAAAAACACTTCGTTTTGGCGTCATACTTTACTTTTTGAGAGATTTACCAATCTACTTGTCACTTTTCCTCGGAAAAACGTTATCACTTCGACATAGAACGCGTGTTTACACTATGAAACGATACGATACTGTTTTTGACAGTGCTACCAATACAAACACGTAATTTAAACTATAACACAGTAATTCACAGCCTTCTATACAATAAAATTACCGATTTTAATAGTTCATGAAGTACTGCACGTAAAAATTTTGACATTTTCAACCGACGTAGATTATATTAAAAAAAAAAAATAAAGTACTTCCCATGCGGCGAGTTTATAATATACCATTTTATTCGGAAAACTGCAAATTTCGTAATCAGATGAAATCCGAAGATGTGAAAAAAAAAATTCCGTTCTAACTACCCTTAATGCAACATCACGTTCATTGAATGGCAAAGAGACACACCAAAAATGAATATGTGGCTTGCATTCACAAAGACAACAGTTTATGCAACCTTCATTTTTGCAGATGAGGCAATTGCAGTAAACATTTACCTCTATATGTTGCAGCATCTCAAGGAAGCACAGCTTCAGCAAGAAGGCATTGATGATACTGCTGTGTTCCAACAGGATGGCACAATTTGTCATTTTGCTGTCATAGTCAGCGAGTATCTGAATCGATGATTGGCTTAAAGTTGGATAGGCAGTGGTTGAGCAAGACCGTGGCCATGGTGTTCACTTGATTTGACAGCTTTGGATTTCTCCGCTTGGGGATACATGAAGTCAAGGGTGTACAAAACAAATGTAAGAGATCTCCAGGATACAAGAGCTTGACGCCGGGATGCAGCGTCGGCTATTTCACAAGAAATACTTCGGAATGTATTCAGGTCTGCTCTTCAACGATGGGAACAATGCTTATAAATGGACGGAGGCCGTTTCTAAGTGCAATGAAAATGTGTAAAAAGATTGACAGTAACATACTTGCATATTGTATAAATGCTTCCATCAATTTCTAGAAATGAATCGTGACTTTATGACCACCATGCATAGATTCTAAGAAAAGACAGCGACGGAACACGAATGAGACGGAAATCGGCAGTCGTGACGTATGTGTAAAGAGAAACAAAGTATTACAACTTCAGGCAAACTGGATTGATTTATTCAAGAAGAAGTCTTTAAAAACAGAGCAAGTCAACAACGCGTTGCTCCTCCTCAGGCCTTTACGCAAGCACTTAATCGGCTTGGCAGTGATTGGTAGAGTTGTCGGACGTCCTGTGGGATATCGTGTCAAGTTCTGTCAAGTTGGGGCGTTAGGTCGTCAGAATACTGAACTGGTTGGAGGGCCCTTAATTGCTGGCCAAGGTAGGGTTTGGCAAGCACGAAACATACAGTAGAAACTCTCGCTGTGTGCGGGCAGGCATTGTCCTGCTGAAATATAAGCCCAGGATGGCTTACCGTGAAGTGCAAGAAAACAGGCCTTAGAACATCGTCGATGTATCGCTGGGTTGAAGGGTGCTCCGATATCAACCAATGGAGACCTCCACGAAATGAAATGGCACCCCAGATCACCACTCCTGGTAGTGTTCCTTATGCCGAGCGACAATCAGCTTGGATCACAGTGCTGTCCGAGTCTCTCCAGAAACGTCTTCGGCCTGGAATCTCATATATTGGAGTAGAATTGTCTTCTGAGTAAGCCCCAGTGACCAGCAAAAACGTGTCTATAGACGCCTCGGACGGCAGTGGGATACCAACCTGACCGTCGCCCGCGTGCATGCCGAAACCAGGAGTGATGGACTGGGATACCACCTCTTTCCGTTGCAGAAGCCTTTTGAATGTCATCCGCGGTACCTCTACAGCACAGCGATACTTTGATGGTATTCTACGCCCCATTTTGTTGCCTTTCATGGCAAGCCATCCAGGGTATGCATTTCAGCAAGATGATGACCTCAGAAGTTAAGTCCCATAGTGCTCATAGCCATCTGAACCATTTGAACTACTGCACATTTGCCCATCAGGAGCTTTCACCTCTGTATCGCCAGTCAAATAACTGAGAAAGCATCTGTTACTTGCATTAAGCCACCCTTTAACATGAGCATGGCTCAATTCTGCCACATTTAACTATAACCGTATTCCGTTGATCAGTCTTTTCTTCAGAAAACCAACCGTAACAACACTGCCATCACCACCACCATCACGAAATACTGCAACAGAATCACCGTGACGACGTGGTTGTGCTTTGTATGAGGTGGCACCGGGAGATAAGTGGAAGGATCGTTTTCGTGGAACGTACACAGTTCCAATGAAAACTGGGAAAAGAAAATATACAATTTGAGAACCGTTTTACTTCGCACATTTTTCATTACTGTGTACACATCAAGATTCGTTCGAATTTTCATCTCTACCGTCTCATTCATCCACGTTTCCTGCTTTACTTCTCTTTGCACCATAGTCAGAACCAGCTGAAGTAAGGTCTATAGATTAGACTTCTTCAATGTTATTTGTCAAAGCTACGGTCAGCATGTCCATGAGGTTACGACGTCGTTCCACGCTGCATTTGCTGCACTACTTGACAGTTTTATAAGGGACGATCAAAGTACCGTTTAAGTACGTCGCTGCAGCGTAAACACAATGTAGAGCGACTCCAGGGCAGATATATAAGTACCGACATGTAGCCAAGGGATTAGTGAGTCATTCGGGTTTTTCCGAAGTTTGTGCGGTAAATGCGGAGACGTGAACTACGCCGAAGTTATTACGAAATGTGTGCAAATGGACCTACTTGGCCGGCCGCTGTGGCCGAGCGGTTCTAGGAGCTTCATTCTGGAACCGGACTGCTGCTACGGTCGCAGGTTCGAATCCTACCTCGGGCATGGATGTGTGTGATGTCTTTAGGTTAGTTAGGTTTAAGTAGTTCAAAGTCCAGGGGACTGATGACCTCAGATGTTACGTCCCATAGTGCTTAGAGCCATTTGAACCATCTTTTTGGACCTACGTGCTGTTATTCTTTTCCTCGCTGCCGAAGGACAAACACCTGTAGACACCCATTGTAGAATGATGAGTGTGTATGGGGCTGCATGTCTGTCGAGAACGACCGTTGTGGAATGGTGAGCCAAGTTTCGTGCTGGTCGAGATTCGACTCAAGACGCCTCCATACCACAAATGTAACGCAGGAGCTACGCCGTGTAGTCCTGATCTCTCCCCATGTGATTATCATGTCTTTGGTCCCTTATAAAAGGCCTTGAAGTTGGACGGTTCCTTCAGAGGAGGATGTGCAGCAGGCATGAACGGACCTCTTCACGCAGCAGGACATATTGTTTCACCAAACGGGTATCTTCGAGGTGGTGCGTCGGTGGGAAGGTTACCTCAATGATCTTAGCTGTTTTTCCTGATTTTCATACCGACTCTGAACTATGCGACCCTGGAACGGAAACTTTTTTTTTTATCGCCCCTAGTATATGAAGCTTATTGTGCCAAAGAGCTCACACTTTATTATTTCATGTCTGCATTGCAGCAACACACACTATAAAGGCTAGCTGTCGAAAGCGCTTAGTTTGTTCAGTGTGACAAAAACGTCACGTCGGCGATTCTAAGTAGTTACTATTATTTTTCTCGACAACTATGCAGCTAACAGCGTTGCCTTTTATTTCAAAATGAAATAGGCTAAGAAATATTAAAATTCATAAACCGTGATCCTCCTATAAAAACAGTTACGAGTGGGAGAGAGGTTGAAATACTGCTATGGGACAAAAATGTCCCGTCGGCGGTTCTAGTGTTAATACGGTTTTAAGAACCCCTACTCACTTTTTTATTCTTCTAGGGATATTAAACATACGATAGACATGTCGCATTCTACTACTAACCCTCTTATTCCACTATGTTATCGTCACTCCAACGAGCATTTTTGCCGATCCCCAAGAAATAGAAATTACTGGCAAGAGGCAGAGAAACGACGTTGTACTGAAGAATGCTATTGACCAGACATCTCTCATACGCTACTGGTGAGTGAGTGGGAAGTAAGGAAGCGACCCGACGATTTCTGGATCGAGGTCAGTAAATAGTTTGATTACATTACATCACTATATTACTTGTTCCGAATATGTTTGTTTTCTAAATCACTCGTCTCGGTACTGAGTTAGTGCTCCAACGCGAGTCACTCCTAAGTGATAATAACAAGAAATGGGTCACATGAGTTGCTCTGGAAAGGTTATTCCAGGCATTGTGAAAGTATGCCCTGGCGAAAGTCCTTGCTCGCAGTACTGTATGTGATCTATTTTAACTAAACTGCTCCACTTAGAGTGATAAGGATCTGGAGCGTCAGCATGTATTTGACTGCGCTTGCTTCTAGTAAAACGCGATACTGAATAAACGTAACTAATGCCTATATCAAGCTCCTTCAGGGTTCCTTATCTCAATCGGTAAAAACGGAACCGTTATAGGATCATTTTGTTGTCCGACTGTCTGTCTCATTCTTTAGAAACCTTCTTCTCGGGAACGGATAGACTTATTAAGTTAAAATTTATGGTACACTGAGTAGGTTGGATTAAAGCCTCGTGTGAGGTAAAAAACTCACACAAGTGTTTCAACTGACTGTCATCAATTCAGGATTTGATAACCTAGTGGCAGGTTTGTCTTATTGTAACTTACTGTTCCACGAAATTTCGGGTCCACCAAGGGCTGTAGCGGCGATGAGAAAATGACGCAAGTCTGTTTATTAACACATAATGTAAGTTTTCTGATGTTTTACCTGAACATTGTGTAATGCAGTATTTGACAAGAAAAATTGACGAATCACTGGTCTGCACCACTGCATTTAAGCTTCATTTCGCCTGGAGATAATTGTTCCATTTGCTCCCCAAAATCAACAATGGTGCATTTGCGAGAAAATGGCGAATTGGGGCAAATCCCCGCAGGTTGTTTGGGATAAATCTCCGCAGCTCCAACAATCTGACGACACGTCTTCAGTGATAGCCCCGCAAAAGATGACATTCGACATGCACTGCATAAGATTATCTTAACTGGAGAGTTAATTCCGTTGTGTAAAATATAGATTCAGGGGAAACTTTCAGGCAAATCATTGAAATCTCTTCTTAGAGCGTCGACACCCAATAAAGAACAAATGAAAGAAGAATGCGCGGGAAAAGAAGAGCTGGTATCTGAGAAGGAAGAATGTACCAAAGAAAGAAAAGAGCGTGCTATAGAAACAAAGCGAAGTAAGCTAGATTTCATTACATCAGTGGCAAAAAGAAAGAAAACAGATAAACCAGCTAGCTGATTATTCTTCAGACTCAGATTCAGACTTCTCACATCACGACAGGAGTTCAGAAATAGATGTGGATGTATTATTTGGCGAAGAAGTATCCGAAGAAAAATAACAAGAGCATCTGACTTCAAGGAAGAATCAGATGACCTAACACTGTACACTATTTACGTACCTACATAGTTCAACCTCTTTCATATTGCCTTTCTAAACCTCCTTTTGTGAAGGAGAAAGTTGTTTTCGCGAGTATTTTTAAGCATATACTAAAATTTGCGAGTCATATAAGTTCAGTATTGTCTTGTATAACTTGGCTACAGTACAACAGTGTTACAGATGGTTATTTCAAGTGCTTTTACCATGCAGCCATCTACTTTTATCCATGTTTATCACTGCGGCACTTTACCCCATTTTGTGGGGTAAATTTTTCTGTAACTGATAATCAGACATAGCTGGAATTTGGATGGTTTATAGGTAACAACCCATCCTATGAAATCCGTCTGATTTACCACAATATTAGAAAAGCTGAAAATTCTGAGACTTTACTCCCACCTACGGCGATTTATGTCTCATATTTTGATATCTTGCCAGTATCAGTATTGTTAGCAGGAAATTCTTTATCCCTGGATACAAAATTAGGTTTGCACAGAATCATTGGTGAGCGAGTCCTACTCGCAATTGGCAGCATTTTTCACGTTCCAGGCAGCAGCGGCTGACCTCGGAATCCATTGCAATCAGATCGCAACGACCTGGGATTGAGTCAAGGGATTTTTCAATTGGAATTTTTTGGGAGGGAATTCTCACAGCCGTTCATTCACCTTTCAGTTAAAGAAAGCTTTCCAAAAACTGTGGTTGCAACAAGTGCACTGAAAGTGTTGCAATATTTTCTGAAACAACACAAGTACGGAATGGTACAGCAATTACAGACACGTAACGAAGGGTGGATTTAAGAAGATCGTAACCGACAGGGACCAGAGACGAATGTTAGACCTTTTTAATGACAGTCGGTTTCAAATCTGACCGCAACTGCTGCTGCCGAAGACTGCAGATACATCTCAACTACGGGACCGATGACCTCGCCGTTAGGTCCCTTCCTCCCTCCGCCCCCCCTCCCCTTCTTTTAAGCCACCCAACCAACCCTCTCAACTACACTGCGCAATATTTTCTGAAACAACACAAGTACGGAATGGTACAGCAATTACAGACACGTAACGAAGGGTGGATTTAAGAAGATCGTAACCGACAGGGACCAGAGACGAATGTTAGACCTTTTTAATGACAGTCGGTTTCAAATCTGACCGCAACTGCTGCTGCCGAAGACTGCAGATACATCTCAACTACGGGACCGATGACCTCGCCGTTAGGTCCCTTCCTCCCTCCGCCCCCCCTCCCCTTCTTTTAAGCCACCCAACCAACCCTCTCAACTACACTGCGCAACAAAATTAAAGGATCCATTTTTCGAAACCCTCTAATTGTCTCCCATTGTACTGCGTAAGTTTTAAATTTTTCTCTCGTGCGACTGCTACGGTCGCAGGTTCGAATCCTGCCTCGGGCATGGACGTGTGTGATGTCCTTAGGTTAGTTAGGTTTAAGTAGTTCTAGGGGACTGATGACCATAGATGTTAAGTCCCATAGTGCTCAGAGCCATTTGAACCATTTTTTTAAAATTTTTCTCAGAGGTGCTTACAACCTTCCTCTGTAATGGTGCAAAAGAGAGGCACCCAGCGTCGCCACACTCGGGCTCGGCGGTGCTTCAAACAGCAAGATGTCGACACAGGCGAAAAGAAGGCCACGGCTGAAAAGTTTCATGTGAGGTGTGTCCGCCTCCGTAGCGTAGCGGTAGCGTTAGCGCCTATCACGCAAGGGGCCCGCGTTAGATTCCCACCAGGGGACTGGCTGTTGTGTGTCCATCATCATTTTCATCATTGACTCGCAAGTCGCCGATGTGGCGTCGCCTAAAAAGGACTTGCACTACGGCGACCGAACTCCCCCGCATGGGGCCTCCCGGGCAACAATGCCATACGATCATTTCATTTCATGTGAGCAGTAAGCCGAGTTAATGATATTACATAGGAATCAAATTTCATCGCAGTTCTACCGCAGCGCCTTCGCCGACGTGTCACACGATGTGAAAGTCGACACACCGCCTCTTACCCTCATTTCACCCCTTCTTTTGACGCCTCTGCGATGGCGGTCAGAACCGCGAAACCAAGCATTGAAATCATACGGTTTTCGTATGGGTGGCCGAGACAGACATTTCAGACACAACATCGCTCACAATCGAGGCGAAAAGACCTCAGGGCATGGCATAAAGGGCGTCGATGAACTTCCTCCCTCTCCCTTCCTTTGGGACGTTGATACTCACACATTTCGCAGTAGAAAGACAGTTGGCACTTCCATGAGCAACAGCACAACATTCTTGACAAATATGGCCTCTGCTCTCACTTTTCAATCCTACTGTGAGGACATCGTAGAGCTGCAACCTCACTGGCTGTGATCTCACCCCTTTGGAGTGTAGCGTGGCAGCAATTTTGGCTGTACCATACAATGTGAAACCACTGGGGGCCATTCAAAATCGTTCGATGTAATTTGAAAGTGGTCCGACGCAGAAAAGTTCTTTTATGCTTTCTCATCCCTCTTTTTCGCGCCCTCCTGAGGCGTGGTGACGGGAGGGCTCGACACTGACACATGCGTGAATAAAATGGCAAAGTGTCCCTCTGAGCATAGGAAAACTTCACCTGAGGGTGTCGAAGGGGTTGCTTAACACTCAGCGCTAGAACAGCCGCTAGGCTTAAGTGGTGTCGAAGTTGCTGACAAGTAAAGGATGGAGCAAATAAAAGTGGCCCGAACGAGTCGGTACGATTGAACGTGAATGTATGCATTAACGGAGGAAGAAAAGACTTGCAGTTACTTCCAAAGGATGGTGTAACTGCCCATACAGCCGGCAGAACCTTAGAAAACCTGTATACAATCTTCACACCTGACGTAGTTGTGTAACGGTCAGGCTGGTCGCGGCCTTAGCTGACCATCCAGTCATTGTGCGATTACTTTGTGTGGGAGCCCTCAAGTCTAAGGTGTGTCCTAACGACCCTCGCAGTCTTCAAGAACTGCAGCAGAACATTTCGGGTGTGATTGCAGCAATTCCAGCAGTCCAGCTTCGATCCGCTTGCAGAAACTTGTTGACCAGGGCCCAAAAATACCAAGAGATGAATGGTGGTCACTTTCAACATGTGCTACGGACAGGTTGGTACTGTATTTCCTTTCCTCTGCTACTTTCCTTTGTAGCCTGGGACTCTATTCTCCGGGCCACTTTCATCTGCCTCACCATGCATACGTGCTCAACATCGGTACAAGGGTAGCTCCAAGGATGTTGTCGAACTGGGTGGTCTTCGAGGGACACTTTGTCATTTTCTTCAAGCATGTGTCAGTGCTGAACCATCCCATGTTCACGCCAAAAGAGGGAGATGAGAAGAAGGGATGAAAAAGTATAAAAGCACTGTCCTTCTTCGGATCACGTTAAAATTTCATCGAATGATTTTCAATGGTCCCAAGTGGTTCCACCTTGAATTTTCTCATTTTGAGAAGACCGAAGGAGGGATCTGTTTCACTTGCTACAAACATTCAACGGCGAAGGTCGCATAAATACTTATTCATTTAAAACAATCAGTTTCGACAGACCTTGCTGTCATCGTCAGATCTTTTGTGATGAGCTGTTCTTATTCACATGACAACTTGGCGTGAGGTCCAACGTAAAATGAACACGTTTGATAACAAAAAGCTTTTTAACACCATGAAGATGATAGAAAAGTCTGTCGAAATCGGTTGTTTTAAATAAAGAAATATTTATGCGATCTTGGCCGTTGAATGGTTTTAGCATGGTTCCACCTTGTATGGCACAGCAAAAACTGCTGTCAGGGCACACGCCAAAGGTGTGAAATCGCGTTCAGTCGGATCGCAGTTTCGCAATGTCCCCAGAGTAGGGTTGAAACGCAAAAGGGGTGGCAGCAGTAGGAAAATTTGTCAACAGCTTTGCCCTGTTGCTCATCGCAGTGCTGACGGTCCTTTCCTACGGCGAAATTTGAGGAAATCAACGCCCCAAGGAACGGCATGGTTTCATTGATGACCTTTACGCTGGCCCCTAGGCCTTTTCGTGTCTATTCTGTTTTCCTCGGCTACCCATAACAAAACCGCGTGATTTCAACGCTGCGTGTCGCAGTTCTGACCCTCATCGCATAGGCGCCAAAGGAAGGGGTGAAATGTCGGTATCAGAGTGTGTGACAACCTTCCCACGTGTAATACGTCGACTTTGAATAGAATTGTGGTGAAATATGGTGCGAATGTGACATCATTAACTCAATTTACAGTCCACATGAGCTTCTGAGCTGAGGCCTTTTTCCCGCATGTGCCGACACCTTGCTATACGAAGCGTCGCCAAGCCGGGGAATGAAGTCTCAGGGAGCCACTCATTTGCACCATTACAGACGAAGACTGCAGTCATCTTTGATCCAAATTTCAAACTTTTTCATCCCAGCGCGAGACAATTAAGGGGTTTCCAAATAGTTTTCCTTTAATTTTGTCCCACAGTGTAGTATGTGAGGCAGCATTGCAAAGGAGTTAGTGAAATGGAGATTTATAGTCGCTATAGGGCATTGTCCACAGTGGAAAGTGGGGATGCACCTCTTCAGTGGCCCAAGCTACACAGACAACTGGACAGCACCTGACTAGAGTCATGTAGCGTGATTCTACAAATTTTCAGGTTACTATCAATTTGAAGCAGGATATTTACTGCAACATTCTTTCTGACCAAGTGACCTCTTCTTCCCATATACACTGATGAGGCAAAACAGTATGAGCACCTGCTTAACGACGTTTTGGTTCATCTCTGGAAAGCAACATATCGGCATTTCTACGTGGCATGGATTCGGCGGGTCCTTTGTAGGTTTCCGGAGGTGCATCATTGTGCAACTGAAAATGCATGTTGGCTGCGGCAAGTTGCATACCAACAACCGTGGTCGGTGAATGTATGGTGTGGGATTCTGGAGGACAGAATTATAGGCCCCTATTTCATCGAAGGAAATCTTAATGGTAGGAAGTACACCACATTCCTGCAAGAAACATTAGGTCTGTTATTGGAAGAAATACCTTCAGCAACAAGGAACAAAATGTGGTATCAACACGATCGGTCCCGGCACATTTTTCGCCGATGGGTAGAAATGATTTGCAGAGACAATTCCCAAACCTCTGGATTGGACGCGGAGGAGATGTGTCGTGGCCGGCTCGTTCGCCAGGCTTGACGCCTCGGATTTTTTCTTGTGGGAATTCGTAAAAGATATTGTTTATAAAGACATTCCAACTACATCTGAAGATATGCGAGAGAGAACTGTCAGAGCATGTGTTTCGATAAGTGCCGATGTGATAAGGAATACCACTCAATCCATGATAAGAAGATTGCAGCATTGCATTGATACCAATGGGCATCATTTCGAATGCATTCTGTAAATGGACGTTCATACCACCTTTGTGACTTTCATTGACCTTCAAAGACCTTAGTGTTACACATCATTGGATTCTTCTCGATAGCTGCTAGCAGAAAATAAGTACCAAACTATAGCATCCCATTTAAAAAAAAAAACAAAGTTGGCCATATCTCTGAAGCGACCCGACCTAGCAACAAAAAACCGTCATATTATGGCCCCCGTTGTCCCATGCAATTTTTGTCCCACAAACGTTTCAGCTCCTATCATACTTTCGGAGCTATTCTTGGTGGCAATAGTTAGTGACTCACCCTGTATTATTTTAAGAGAAAATAAATGGCGCTAAATAATGTAGGTAGAAATGGTTCAGAATGTGTAAATGTATGTCACAACCAAAAGTGACAAGTCTCAACTTGATCAGAGCAATCTTTTGATCAAAATCGACGTTTTTACCAAAAACTGAAAGCTCTAAGTATTAGAATCAGAAAGATGAAAATTCGTATGTTGGCTCAGTTTGATCTAAAAACCTTATTACGTCTGTGACACCAATAAGCTATTTCTATTAGTTTTCAGTTATTTATTAAAAACCAAATTTGGAATGAAAAGTCCTTATTTATTTTCAGTTATTTACTAAAAACACAATTTGGAATGAAAACGTTCTTCTTCATAATAGGTTAAGTATCATATGTATATGTTACAGAAATTCTAATTACAGCAGTCAATTACATTAATGAACTAATACAGCCGTACCAAGTTCCAAAACTTTATTATAAATAACAATCATTTCAAGAAATGTTGAAGAAACAGTTCAGTAGTCATGTTCTACAGTCAGATCCATTATAATATTTCCAGAAGGCGAAGTTTACAAGCAGTCGAGGTAATTTTATCAGTAACTAAAGCAAACTTAACTCCATTCATATCAAAATTAAGAAGACTGTAAATTGTTAAACGAAAGAGATACTAACAACAACGTGTCACAGAAAGGGGCCATTTACATGCTGCTGCCTGTGTCTAGGGCGGTTGATAGCAGATGTTCTGTTTGGCGTCCGCTTCGCCCATACATAAATACGGCCAGAGAAGCAGTGAGAATGGACACCTTCACTGAGACATCAATCTGTCCGTGTCAGTCAAAAGCCTGTGTGCGCTGTGCCTCGAGGATGTCAGAACTAGTCACCTCCCAAAAGCGTTTTGGTAAAAGTAGGAAGTGAACTTGTGAGGACTGTGCACCACCCTGGGTCGCGTGGAATTCACGGAAGTAACTGTGTGCCGCCAGTAATGTAGACAAAACCGCGTGGCAGGTGGAGAGCAATTAATTTTTGATCATTAGAAGTCAGAGCGATAGACCATTCCCACTGAGGTTGCCTCCGAACTGTTAATAGCGCTGTCTCCGATAGGGACATTATTATTATTATTATTAGGATTATTATTTTATTTTATGTGAGTGAACTTCTTTACTGAATATATCAATCTGTTAAAACTCAAAATTTTTATTTACAGTCATTGTGTCTGATCCCGCTGAGTAAATAGCAAGTAGGAACATTTTCTTTGAGTGAGCACAGTGAGCAATGTGGATTTGCAGTCAGAAATTATGGTCAGTGTGTTCTCTATTGCTTTCTCGCTGACCGCAAAAATAGTTTTCAGGCTCTTGTAAACGGCAGAAGTAGGTGTAATGCACACACAGACAATTTAAGAGTGTTTTCATTAAAGACATAACAAAAAAGTAAAGACCAGTTAGATTATTTACCCACCGCCACACAGCTTGTAGTCTATGGCTCTTGATGCAACACAGTTGCCTCGTTGCAGGCTTTGCATAGCGCCGTTTTGCCATGTATGGTACAAAGCGATCAGTTTACAAACTTAGCCCTTTCGCATATGCTTCCATCCTTGGCCCGAAAGCCAATGATCATGCCCTCTGGATGTCACATAAACCGCTCCGTTTCCGCATTATGTGCAACAACTGCACTGTTTACTGCGTCCCCCCGACATTGCTTATACAGGGTGGTCTATTGATCGTGACCGGGCCAAATATCTCACGAAATAAGCATCAAACGAAGAAACTACAAAGAACGAAACTCGTCTACCTTGAAGGGGGAAACCAGATGGCGCTATGGTTGGCCTGCTAGATGGCGCTGCCATAGGACAAACGGATATCAACTGCGTTTTTTTAAAATAGGAACCCCAATTTTTTATTACAAATTCGTGTATTACGTAAAGAAATATGAATGTTTTAGTTAGACCTTTTTTCGCTTTGTGATAGATGGCGCTGTAATAGGCACAAACGTGTAAGTACGTGGTACCACGTAACATTCCACCAGTGCGGACGGTATTTGCTTCGTGATACATTACCCGTGTTGAAATGGATCGTTTACCAATTGCGGAAAAGGTCGATATCGTGTTGTTGTATGGCTAATGTGATCCAAATTCACAACGGGCGTGTGCTATGTATGCTGCTCGGTATCCTGGACGACATCATCCAAGTGTCCGGACCGTTCGCCTGATAGTTACGTTATTTAAGGAAACGGGAAGTGTTCAGCCACATGTGAAAGGTCAACCACGACCTGCAACAAATGATGATGCCCAAGTAGGTGTTTTAGCTGCTGTCGCGGCTAATCCGCACATCAGTACCAGACAAAATTCACGTGAATCGGGAATCTCAAAAACGTCGGTGTTGAGAATGCTACATCAACAACGATTGCACACGTGCTGTATTTCTATGCACCAGGAATTGCATGCCGACGACTTTGAACGTCGTGTACAGTTCTGCCACTGGGCACAAGAGAAATTACGGGACGATGACAGATTTTTTGCACGCGTTCTATTTAGCGACGAAGCGTCATTCACCAATAGCGGTAACGTAAACCTGCATAATATGCGCTATTGGGCAACGGAAAATCCACGATGGCTGCGACAAGTGGAACATCAGCGACCTTGGCGGGTTAATTTATGGTGCGGCATTATGGGAGGAAGGATAATTGGCTCTGAGCACTATGGGACTCAACTGCTGTGGTCATCAGTCCCCTAGAACTTAGAACTACTTAAACCTAACTAACCTAAGGACATCACACACATCCATGCCCGAGGCAGGATTCGAACCTGCGACCGTAGCAGTCGCACGGTTCCTGACTGCGCGCCTAGAACCGCGAGACCACCGCGGCCGGCGGATAATTGGCCCCCATTTTATCGATGGCAATCTAAATGGTGCAATGTATGCTGATTTCCTACGTAATGTTCTACCGATGTTACTACAAGATGTTTCGCCGCATGACAGAATGGCGATGTACTTCCACCATGATGGATGTCCAGCACATAGCTCGCGTGCGGTTGAAGCGGTATTGAATAGCATATTTCATACCATGGCCTGCACGTTCACCGGATCTGACGTCCCCGGATTTATTTCTGTGGGGAAAGCTGAAGGATATTTGCTATCGTGATCAACCGACAACGCCTGACAACATGCGTCAGCGCATTGTCAGTGCATGTGGGAACATTACGGAAGGCGAACTACTCGCTGTTGAGAGGAATGTCATTACACGTATTGCCAAATGCATTGAGGTTGACGGACATCATTTTGAGCATTTATTGAATTAATGTGGTACAGGTAATCGCGCTATAACAGCATGTGTTGTCAGAAATGATAAGTTCACAAAGGTACATCTATCACATTGGAACAACCGAAATAAAATGTTCAAACGTGCCTACGTTCTGTATTTTAATTTAAGAAACCTAGCTGTTATCAACTGTGCGTCTAAAATTGTGAGCCATATGTTTGTGACTATTACAGCGCCATCTATCACAAAACGAAAAAAGTGGTCCAACTAAAACATTCATTTTCGTACTACACGAATATGTAATAAAAAAGGGGATTCCTATTTTTAAAAAAACGCAGTTATTATCCGTTTGACTTACGGCAGCGGGCTAACCATAGCGCCATCTGGTTTCCTACTTCAAGCTAGACAAGTTTCGTTCTTTGTAGTTTTTTCGTTTGACACTTTTCTCGTGAGATATTTGGCCCGGTCACGATCAATGGACCACCCTGTATTCCCCTCCATTACTAGTGCTGCCGCACGCCGTCTGTAAGTGGTTGTTGCACATTGACATGGAACATAGGCGGTGGTAACGTAAATGTGACTGGACCGTTTACTTCACCAAGCTTGCAAGCCTCCGACCTCCACGTTCTGTGGTGAGGTGTGGACAACTAAATCTCGTCGCCCACTCGTAATTTGACCGTGCTTGAACCTCTTTCCGCATCTGCTCAGACAGCAGCACGAAAACAGCTGAGCAGCTACTCGGTGTCCGAGTTGTTCTTTCCCTCGTGGCAGGCCACAACAATCTTCCCTCTATCCAAGTCGCTTGTGCCAGTGATTATCCGTATTTACGGCTGGATCGCCGTACACTGATTATCTACTCGCCCTTGCTCCGCTTATGTACTTTCCCTACCGCATGTCACATGCCTGCTGTGCCATCATATCATGTAGCGTGCGTGCAGCACCACCAGGAGGGGTTCAAGCTCGCGGTGGGTAACAGCTGGGTCATTCAAGCCATCTTGAATTTTCGGTAGGCTGTTTAATTTTAATCCTTCACCGTGACTGGCTGGAACGTTGGGAGGAAAGCTAGGGGAGGGAAACTGAGGGGGACGGGGAGACATGGGCGTGGCACTGCACTGAGATGGTTATGACGAGCGATGACGTCACTAGTTCAATGACTTCGGTCAAGTGTCGTCATGGTCATACGGTTTGGTTCATCAGTGCATATGTTCCTGTCGGTGCGTGCATGTGTATGTGTGAGTGTGTGTGTTTCTTTCTCAACTCAAGTGAATAGGGCATGTCATTGGAGAGTCCCATTGCGAGGGACTTTCCAGTATGAAATATTTGGAATGTAGTTGCTTCTAACATTTGACAGACAACCAACCCCTGGAAAAGGTGGCTGGAGCTAGGAAATTAGAACTAGTGTTTTGAACAACATTATTCCAGTAAAACATATTTAAATCGATGAATTACTTGTAATGTAACGCACACACACACACACACACACACACACACACACACACACTCATACGGTGTTGGTAGTGTAGAGCTCGGTTTCATTCATCCGGATTTTAACCAGCTAGGACTGCGATAGGTATTTCCCAACTGGAAATATTTCGGTGGGGATTTACAGTTCCGACATCCGGAAACCTCTCGAAAACTTTAGCCGCTGCGATTGTTGGATCTATTTTTTAACTAATTATTAGACGAAATGTAATGTATATGACCGTGTATTTGTTTGTGGTGTAATATTATGACAGGTCTGGGATTTCACTCTTTTGTGTATTGCCATGTCATTTCTTGTCGCAACACGATGTTGGTCAATTCAGTTGTTACTTTGGTGAAGTAGGGTGCAGTTTTATGATTTGAGTTTCCTTTTTTCTGCTGTAAATTTGTAAAATAATATTTGCACTTTCGCTTCGCTCACATCCATATCAAAACTAACGAATTTCAGATTTTTTGTAATAAAAAATATATTATCTATAAACCTGAGTTGTTGTGATAGTCATAGAAAAAATGAAAATTTAAACTGATTACGTAAAACTGTCACGTGTCAAAACATTCATTGTACATCTTTGTACTTTTTTCTCTGTTTATTATGCTATTACGATAAATTATTTGTGACTACAGTTTAGAACTGGCGTTTTCCTGACTTAGAGTTTGAGGACGAGTTCTATCGTCAAAATTATGATTTTGTAATTGAAAGGAAATAGCAGTTTATCTAATGAAAAATTACAGAACGATGGAATTAATGAATGACATGAAATGTCGTGTGGCTAGGGCCTCTCGTCAGGTAGACCAGTCGCCTGGTACAAGTCTTTTTAGTTGACGCCACTTCGGCGACTTGCGTGTCAATGGGTATGATGTGATGACAATGAGGGCAACACAGCACCCAGCCCCTGAGCGGAGAAAATCTCCAACTCAACCGAAAATCGAACCTGGGCCCCTTTGCATGGCATTCCGTCGCACTGACCACTTTTTTGTTTTGAAAAGAAATTAGAAAGGAATGGCACGAGGGGAGTTTTTTTTATATGTCATATTTTAGAGAGTGGGCGGAGGTCGTGCTTGGAGGCCAGTCCACGGTGTCCCCGCTCCTGACAGGAGAAGGGTGAGGCAGCGGGAAGGAAACATTGTACATGTATGAAATTCTTTTTTTATTTTTTTATTTATTTAATTTTAATGTCCCAGAAAAAAATCACAAATGAAAGAGAAAGGAAAGAAATGTAGGGCCGAAGTGACCTCTTCGTCACTTCACTGGGAGTAATATCCTATCCCGCGAAACTACATAAACTTGAGACTCTCCACCGCTTCGGAGGTTCATGAAACATGCTGCCTAGAATGTTCGCAAAATGCGTTTTGAATTTAGAGTGACGTCTGATGATTTCATGTTGTTATAATAGACAATGCCAATACTCCAAACCCGATATCACAGTCCGCAAGCGCACGTAGTGCAATGCGTGCCCTCTAATCCAGTGGATTGGCGACGTTTTCTGTGAGGGGAAAAAGACAGCGTCTGGGAAAAATAAAGCTTCCGTCGTGATCGTGGATTCATCGGTGCGTCGGGGGAGTGCCGTGATGCGTTGCGTCAGACTCCAAACGTCCTTTGCCCCACCGCACTGCAGAGAATGTTCGTCGGTGTCCTGCATGCCACATATAAGGCAGAGCGGGGAATCTACCATGTGAATGGCGTACAGTCGTTGGCGGTTGACTGTCTTGCGCTTGATTAATGTATACCAAGATGATCTCGCTGCCGTGGTGAGGAGAGGCGTATGGACAGCTCGCAAAACCTGTCGCCAATCCCTCTTTGGGTATTTAAGTTCGACAACATTGCTGCCATTATGACACCTCAAGTATCGATGTATCTCATGGGTAGTGGGGATCCTTGTAGAAGGTATCTGTAACTGAACATAACTAAAATCAACAAAGAATCTCAGGACGTGAGAAAAAGAAGGCGATATTGTGTCTACCGCCACTGGCGGTTCAAAGGACGGGGGAAGAAGCCCGTCCAGGATCGCCGACGTAACGGCGAATTGCCGTTTGTTCCACGTTCGTAGCGCCGCTCGCAGGTATAGAGCTAGAGCCTTGTTCCGCACGTTCGTCAGATTGTAAATGAAATTGAAATGAGCGTTTGGCCTCATTGGCCGGGAGGCCCCTTGCGGGGCAGGTCCGGCCGCCTTGGAGCAGGTCTTATTATTTCGAAGCCACATTGGACGACCTGCGCGCCGGATGGCGATGAAATAATGATGGAGACAACACAACACCCAGTCCCTGAGCGGAGAAAATCCCCGACCAAACCGGGAATCGAACCCAGGCTCCTGAGGACGGCAGTCACGCTGACCATTCAGCTATCGGGGCAGACATTCTTGAGATTAAATCCTCCAGAATGGTGAGGGATAGTTAAAGTCTCGTATTTATCCTTAAACAACATCCCTTGGCTGACATAATATCTAAAGGCCGCCATTAATCACGTGGCATTGGCAGTACCTGTACCATCGTGCTCTTCCTGAGTGGCGTAAGGGAGAGGCGACGTTACGCAATCGACGAGGTTTTTCTGCGGATTGATTCCCGTTATATCCGTGAGATGAGGGTCAATTTCCATTCTATAGCTGAGCTGCAGAAAAAAGAGGAAAAAGGGATAATGTAGAGATAATAATGGCACATCAAGTTTCTTACTTACAGTACATCAGGAGGTTTTAAAAAGACAGGCCTGTGTCACCCACTGCTCACACTTCAAATATCACCTGGTACGTTGAACGTGTTGATAACCCGTTTTTTTTTTAATTTTTGCTGTTTATTACCTATTAGCCTTTTGTTTGCAGCCCGTCTACATATATATTACATGTATTTCACACAAATATTTATTTTATGTACCAGTTGGTTATAATTAAGGTGCAAATCTGGCACTGTAAATGCTACAAAGAGGTACAGGAATCTTACCATATGTTATTGATGAGGAACGGGAAGGTCAAATAAGTGAGAAAGGAATAACGTTGATTTTATTATTAACCACTGCTAACAGATTTCCACCTAGTGGCCAAAACTGGAACAGGATTTTTTTTTTTTTAGCATCAATTTCTTCCGTATTAATGCATTAGCATTACCACAACGCTTTGCTCCATAATATAATTACAGCCCACACTAGGCCTCCGTGAGTGACTCCATTTTAATTATAACCACGCAGTATGTTTAACGTATTTTGCTAATTCCCTACAGGAGAAGTTCAGTTTGATCTTCAGATTCAGCAGCTCACGTTGTGTTCAGACGTTCCCGGATAGCCTGAAGTCGGTGCTGTCGTTGATAATCTGTTTCATATCCTTGCAACTGTTTCTTGAAATTTTTAATTTTCATTGTATCTGGCCGATAGACTATGGTTTCGTCTGAGGCACATTGATAGCAGTGAGTGATTGTCGTTTCGAAGAAAAAATGTTCTCTTTAAGCTGTCTAATTCTTCACTGTATGGTACCATACTACTCCAGAGAGGACATTAAATATATCAGTCCTACTGTGCCATGTGTCATGATCAGACAAAATATTAGTGGCTCACTGCTGTGCTTGTTCTCACGACGTGGTTGACACACTGAACAGGGAGCTCCATGTGATGCTGAGATATGCTTATTTATGATCCTATGTCACACTTCTTAACTAACATCCTCTCCCGTAGAGGGGCTGGAGGTGACTCACTGTCGTGGCTTTTTTTCCTGGTAACATCTCATAGGGGTGTCATATTTGCTATAAATTGATTCAGAGGCGACAATGATACGCTGATTTGTCACTGTATTTGCATCCTCACCCCCTCCCCATCTAGGTCGGCTCCGCCACCAGCGAGAGTGGCGACCCCGAAAACTATGGATTCGATACTAATGTCGGTCTTTATCGAATATTTTTACGTTTCACGGTATAATCGATTGTACTGTAAATGATGAAAGTATGTGAATGCAGCTTGCCGCTAACTTGGTGTAATGTCTCTCACACATAAACCTGTACAGTAAAGTAAGGGCCTCCTGTTTTTTCTTTAGGCTGATCCGTGATAAGACAGGCAAACAATTATACTAATGGAGGATTCTGCGTATTTTCTCTAATTTCATTCGCTCTCTCTCTCTGTCCTTTATCTATATACAGTTTTAAATATAATATTTCATTACGTGAACTCAGCCCAATAGAATCTCTGGTGGAGCCCTTCGTCTTAATATTCAGCGGCTGGCTTGCTGTAAAAGATCTTTATATCTATTATTATTGTTAAGCGCTGCATTCAGTTGGGAAAATCGATCGTTTGAACAATTCGCTCATTTTTCGACAGATTTAGAATTTCAGATGTGTCCGAAGCCTTTTTGGACGATTTTATAAAATATAGGTGATTGCAGGCTCTCTTCGTCACAACTGAAACTTCCCCACTAATTACAGGGCCAAGACAATCATCAATGATTCAGACAAAGAACTCATTCGTCATTCACACTAGAATAAAAGGGTCACAAACCTTATTTCTGAGGAAAATTGTATATTCAATCCATCTCCATTACATGTTCCGTTTTCTGTTGATTTCAAGTCTTACTTAATTTGCGTTTACAGTTTTTTCTTTCTCTCTACCTATCACGCTAGTGGCACAAACGTTAATAGCTCGCTTTAGCGAGAAGAAGAGCAAATATGTCCCTTTAGCAACCCGACAATCTTCCAACAGATACTTCCGAAGCTGTCCTAGTTATCCCCCCCTAACAACCATGGAGAATACATATATGTATCTCTGTTCTTCCAGAGAATAAACGTACTAGAAAAATACCTTGGCGTCGACGAGCTGTCGGCGCATATATTACTAGAAAATCCGATCAGATACTTTCCAAAAGTGAATAAATATGGATGATTTGATTGATAATTATTAATTATTGCGTGGTAGAGGGTAATTTTCCGTAGGGAGATTACAACGGCTTCTCACCCGTGGCTCCACCCCCACCCCAACCCTACGGATGGTAACTGTGTAACAACCCCACAGTAAAACCTGCATTTAATGTCACAAGTTTTCTTTTACATATTAATACTTGCAAAAAACTAAAAAACAGCAAGAAGTTCCAAAGCTGGTGATTGCTGTTTTTCCTTTGTGTAAGAATTAACCTGTATCTTCACAACGCTATGGTCTAACGATGTTAACATTTTCGACAGAATAGATTTTTCTTTTGTTCTTGCAGTATGTTGAGTGGCTCAGTACCCGTAAATTTATAAAGTTCTTAATGGGAATATGCTGCGACGAGATGAAAGAAAATTGATCAGTTCGGAGTATATGAATAAGTGCTGTCGACAGAGAAAACCAATTCGTGAACTTATGAAAGATGGATACAATTGAGCCACAAAGTATAACAGTAGTACTTCACCCGAGAACCGACATTAATTATTCTTTAGTTTTCTGCAGCGCAATTAGCTAGCCAAACTTTGAGAGGCAAGCAGCTTTTGTATCTGTAATTTGCAAGCCACTGAACTGTGCATAGCAGCGGGTACTACAAAAATTAGCCATTCCCTTTTCTGCTCCATTCGTGTATGGACAATGATCGTCTATGTGTTTCTTTGTGCTCTCTAATCCCTCTAATTTCATTCTCATGATCCGAGTACGAGACATACGATGGAAGCAAACGAATTGTTGCACAGTCTTAAGTGAATTTATCTAGGAGGGTTTCGTGGTCACATATGAGGTTGTGAGAAAAGTAATGAGACAGATTTTTTATCTACCGAAGTTTTTATTTCTTTCAAACAACAATATTGTTCCCTTCACTGTAGTCCCCTTTTGATACACAGGTGGAGTAGTTGCTGCTTGGTAGCAGCGCTGAAGGCTTCAATTGGCAGGCCCCTTTAACATGTCGGTTATTTTCTTTCGAATGTTCTGCAGTGTTGTTTTAAGACTTTTTCAATTTTGGCAAAACAGAAAAGTCACAAACACTCGCATCATGTGAACAGGGGGACTGTGGAACAACACGAACGCCTTTTGAGATCAAATATTCCGTGATGGAAGTGGCAGCGTGACATTGGGGCGTTGTCATAATGCAGCATCCAGTTTTCTGCAATGTACAGTCTCATTCTATTCACCCTTTCCGTGAGCCTTTCAAGGACGCCATTGTAAAACACCTGGTTAACAGTTTGTCCTGGAGGAACACGCGACAGCAGCGCGCACACATTCTACGTTATCGTCGGTTTTTCAAGTTGAAGGTCTCACTGAGCGCGGTTCATCTTCAACTTCTTCTCGGCCTTCCAAAAATGATTTGAGCCAGCGAAAAGCTTGTGCTTTTGGTAATTGACGTTCCCTATAGGCCTGTTTCAGCTTTTCGAAAGATAAAACTCACGGATTCCCGATGTTTAACATAAAACTTGATCTCATAACGTTGCACTTAATTTCGCTGTTCCAGTTTGGTAACACACACACACACACACACACACACACACAAAAACAACTTCACTGATGGTGTTCTCAAAAATTACGTGATGACTGTACGTAGCTGAATCTCTGACTGAGCATCTGGAAGGGATGAACACACTGGTCCACACAAGCAGAACAACACAGAGCGCTCGCAGTGTTGTCTCACACACCTCGTAGTTATTTCTGAGATAATGCTCCTCGTTTAAGTTCCCTGAACGGCTCCTGAATGAAATTCACTGCATTGGTGTTTTTATAGTCAGTGTAGACGAAACTAATGAATAACATAACTTTAAATATTACTGGCATCTAAACAGAAATGATGAGACTACAATGAACTTATCACGTCCAAGTAAAAGATAACTTGTGTCAGATCGGGATTCGTTTCCTCCCTAACATATAGGAATTTTATTTTAATTTTTTAAATATCCATTAGCGATTCGGGTATCGATGTGGTGGAAAGGTCAGAGATACTCGGGCTTTAGACAACGCCCACAGTACGCTCTTTGCAGAACGCACCACTGCAGCTGCAGGCATGTCAAGTGGGCCCGGCCACTTGTGACAAAACAGGATTGGCGCATATTATTATACTTTTCCTACACTCCTAATTTACAACTTAAAGTATATATAAATTTTTTCCCCTAATATTTTTATTCAATATTAATGGTAATATTACGATAGGGGGCACATTTTATATAAAATTTCAAATTTGCATAAACGCAAATCCTTCTAAACCTTATTATTTGGGTGATACTGTTTATTGTCATTATTATTTGTAATCATTAGTTTTACTAGAAACGCTTTAATTAAAAAGTTATTGTAATTATAAAATTTCATACAGCCAGCTATCCATATAAACATCATTAGCTAATTCGTTAAATCTAAGGGAAAAACCCCATTCACTGTACAGAGAAATTTTCGCTGATTTCATTAATGTAATTATATTTGTCCAAACTTAATTAGTTATTCAAATATTGTTAATTAAAAATTTCAACTACCCCAACTTTCGGTACAGATTATGACCACAGTACTGCCAAATTCCAGGTGTTTCTGTTGATCCACTGTGGACAAGGGACAGCGGCTGGTCAAATATTTAACAATGAAATTTGCCAAACAGCTGAGCAGTTGAGATGTTATTTTATTTTCGCTTCCAATTTCGGCAATTATTTATGCCATCTGCAGGCCCCATGTGCTTCTCTAAAAAATAATCGATACTGGCATACTGAAATGAAATGTCGCTTGGCGAGGGCTTCCCGGCGGCTAGACCTGATCGCCTGGTCTCTTGAGGTGACGCCACTTCGGCGACTTGCCCGTCAATGAGGATGAAATAATAATGATGAAGACGACAAAAACACCGAGGAGAGAAAATCTCCAACCCACCTGGGAATCGAACCCGGCCCTCTTCGGCAGGATACGCCGGCGCGCTGTCGACTCAGCTACGGTGGCGGTCATTGACATACTGGGGCCATATGTTTCTGGAAGTCCTCAATTCTTTCGAAGGACTTGAGCTACGAATCCACGATATCCAGAAACATATGGCACCATTATGCTAGTATCAATTATTTTTGAGAGCTGCATACGTGCCCCGAAGATAGCATAATAAATTGCCGGAACTGGTAGCGAAAATAAAATAAAAGAACATCTTAATTGCACGGCTGTTTGGCGAATTTCATTGTTAAATATTTCAGAAGTTAGTCACATACTTTTGTTAAACTTAAGTTTCTGCATCCGTAGAAACCCATTTTATGTGACAACCTTCGATAATTAAGAATTACATAATTCTCAATAAAGAAATTTCATAATTCTATACTTGTAATCCAGTGAATCCCAGTGGGTATATGTAGTTTCGTTCTGTATATTTTAATAGCTACTGTTCATATCCAATATTTGTTAAAACCCACAGGTTTTTGAGACTCTAAATGAATAACCAAAACTGCTTAATATTCTGGTGCAAGTCTTTATAAGGCCGAAGCTCGCGCCATTTGAGTCAGTCTGCTTTGTCTACGTTAGTCTACGTCCAGTCTTACCTTTTATTTCATTTCGACCATTTCGGGTCTCAGCTTTGCTTTCTTAACAAGACTTATTGTTGCATGGATCCCGTCATTGAGTTACGTTTGTTATGGCTTCGGCACCACGATTCGGTTACAGAAAAGAATGCAGTGCATCTCGTATTAGTTTTTATTTGCGTCATCTTCTGTAACCGTTCTATTGCAATATAATGTTGCTTAAACAATACTTTGTAAACTCATTTGCAGGTTGTGAGCATTATCTGTTAGAATGCGAGTAAAACTCTTTGAGAATATGTGTAATTATTCCAAATGTATATTGTGGGAAGATATTAACGTTTCTAGTGCCTGTAAGACACTGCAGAACTGAATAGGTGGCTGTGAATGACCTGCTATTACCATTATTAACAAGGATTCGTAATGACTAGCAGACAACGTGACATTTAATGTTCTTTTGCTAGATCCGCAGATGTCCGCTCCCCTTACCTGTTTGAAATATTTAAACTGTGTGAATCTTTCCATCATCTTTAGCAAATCAGTGGCATACATAAAAATTGCAAGAGTTTTTCACGTGAAACCATAACGCAATTCTTCGACTTTTCATTTAGTTGGACATAGAATCCTTCACATAAGTTTTCAGATGGTGAATCAGCGTGTGTGCGCATGTAACGAGTGCAGACACTTTTACAGGTAAGTATAGAAATGCGACACACTGTCGTGAGAGTGCCTGTAAATACCGCAGCCCCGCACTCGTCTGGTAGAGCTCATTGTTCTCTTAAGCTTTAAAGATGCGTTACTTATGGTGGAATGACTGAGCTTGCCTCTATTTACATTTTTAGATTCGAATCTCTACAAGGATTGTCTGCGCTATGTTCTGGACTTTGCTTCTGGTTAGTCATTCACTGTCCCATCTCTACCGCCTTCGACCAGAGGAACCGACTGTTTTTTCCACCGGTCTCTGTGTGGCCATCAGTGCAAGTGATAATACACTGTAGTTTATTTTCGCAAAGTAGGACTGGAAAGTGAAGACGTGGACTTTGCTCCACAAAGCGACTATTCAGTGCGAGGCACGGATCGCGCGTTTCTAAATTTGTGGCAGCAGCAGTTGCAGCAACAAAAGCTAGAATAGCAGCGGGAATTCCAACACCAACGACAGAAATTGCTGTTACAGCTACAGAAAAGCAACAAAAGCCTGCTGCTGCAGCAGCATCGCCTCTGCCTCCACTGTTTGCTTGTTCCATGAAGTAAATAAGAGATGGGAGGGTTATGGACAACATTTTGTTCTTAACTGTAAGGCAAGTCAAATAACTGCCCATGAACGTCAGAGTGCACTCTTATTGTTTTCTAGAAATAAACTGTATGAAGTTGTGCAAAACTTAAACCCACTCCTGGACCACAATAATTTAAGCTTTTCTGATATTTTGGTTTACTGACAATTACAGTTTTTAGTAGCCGGCCGGGGTGGCCGAGCGGTTCTAGGTGCTATAGTCTGGAACCGCGCGACCGCTACGGTCGCAGGTTCGAAACCTGCCTCGGCCATGGTTGTGTGTGATGTCCTTAGGTTAGTTAGGTTTAAGTAGTTCTAAGTTCTAGGGGACTGATGACCTCAGAAGTTAAGTCCCATAGTGCTCCGAGCCAAGGCAATTGCAATTTTAGTATGACTTGAATATTAAATCGAGAACTTCTGTAATAGGAATCTCTGATATCAATAATTTCTAAGGAGTAATGCGTTCGATTTTTAAAATCAGAGACGATTAACTGTTTCTTGCAGCCTTATCTAAATTATAAAAGGAATTATGAGTCACTATGTTGTTGTTGTTGTGGTCTTCAGTCCTGAGACTGGTTTGATGCAGCTCTCCATCTACTCTATCCTGTGCAAGCTTCTTCATCTTCGGTAATTTATTATAGGTGGCATCGTTAAGTAGGTCTTGGAGTTGCTGCTGACTATGTTGTGAGTGTGCAAATTCCTTGTAGTGTGCAAATTCCTTGTAATCAATGTGCACGGAAATAGCGGCAATGCACAAGAGAACCAGCTACAATGTTGCTGCATCTTTTACATGCAGGACATTGGTTGTGTATTGTACGATGTACTCTAAGTGTCTGTATCTTTTAAGGTACTCGTCTTTGAGAGGGTTACAGATATCATCCCGCGAGCAGTCAGCGAACAGTGTACACGACAGTGGGACTTCCTACATTGTCATCTCGAAAGTAGCGCACAGCGTCATCAACTGCTCAGATCTCTCTGTAAGAAGCAGACCATTTGCGTTGATGTTGGGAGCAGTTAACGTCCTTTTGCAATACAACACCAATGGTCAGGTCGCTACCATCAGTGGTCATTGGGAGTTGAATGTCGGGGAACAGACGCATCAAGATGACAGATTGCACAAGGGTGCCCTTGACGTGTTTAAAGGCCCACTGTATATCCAGTGTCCAGTGTACCTGTCAGCCAGAGGTGTTCTCGCCCTTTAGCGTCTGGATAAGGAGTCTATCAGATAGTGCACTGAGAACTTACTCGGGGTGAGAGAAATGATTGTCAGAGTTGGGTGAGAATTTTAATATGTCGCCATGGTATGCGTAGCAAAATGAGAAGTTGAAAAGAACACTGTCAATAAACCGTTACCATGTTTGGGCGGCGTTCTGGAGACCGTGGTCTCTGGGCAGCGTCTTTAAGTAGTAGCTGAAACGTCCTCGGTCCAAGGTTTGAACCCCGGCACTGCTTGAATAAAAATCAGCAATGGCAGCTGAAGTCTTCCAGCATAAGAAGTCATCCTCATTCAGCCAACGGTCTTGTTCAAATGGAGGGGAGAGGGAAAGAGATTCAGAGCACTCTCTTGTCCTTGTGGTGGGAAAACTGCCCCCTAAGGGCAAATGAATCAGCAATGATCAGTGGCATGAGGATGCAGAAGGCAATGGAAACCATGTATTAAGACACATAATGTGTATCCACATGACTTGCACCCTGTAATTGAAAAAGCGTCGTGATATTCCATTTAGTAAAAGATTCCGGACTAGTTCCCCATTCGGAACTCTAAGAGGGGGATGCCAAGGGGAAAGTGGCCATAAGAAAAAGTCTGAATAACCAACGAAAGGATAACGTTCTACGAGTTGGGGCGTGGAATGTCAGAAGACTGAATGTGGTAGGTAAGCTATAAAACCTGAAAAGGAAAAACAAAGGCTCAATCTAGATATAGTGGGAATCAGTAAAGTAGAATGAAAAGAAGACAACCATTTCTGGTCACACGAGTATAGTGTAATGTCAATAGCAGCAGGAAATGGTATAACGGGAGTAGGATGCGTTATGAATAGGAAGGTAGGGCTGTACTCATCAGAATAGACAATAAACCAAAACCGACAATGATAATTCAGGCATACATGCCGACGTCGCAAGCCGAAGACGACGAGGTAGAGCAAGGATATTAAGTGGGTAATTCACTAATAGTCATAGGGGAATGGAATAGTTGTAGCTGGAGGAGCAAAAGAAAGGATTAGGGAAGAATATGGTCTTGGTACTAGGAATAAGAGAGGAGAAAGCTTAGTAATAACGAGTGCTCTGTTCAAGAATCACAGAAGGAGGACGTATACATGATAAACGCTGAGAGATGCAGGAAGATTTCAGTCAGATTGCGTCATTGGGAGGCAGCGATCCCGAAATGAGGTACTGGACCGTAAGACATACCGAGTAGTAAAAATAAACTCAGATCACATTTTAGTAATGAAGAGTAGGCTGAAGTTTAAGAGACTAGTGCCCGCATCTCGTGGTCGTGCGGTAGCGTTCTCGCTTACCACGCCCGGGTTCCTGGGTTCGATTCCCGGCGGGGTCAGGGATTTTCTCTGCCTCGTGATGACTGGGTGTTGTGTGCTGTCCTTAGGTTAGTTAGGTTTAAGTAGTTCTAAGTTCTAGGGGACTTATGACCACAGCAGTTGAGTCCCATAGTGCTCAGAGCCATTTGAACCATTTTTGAGACTAGTAAGGAAGAATCAATGCGCAAAGAAGTGGGATACGGAAGAACTAAGGAATGAAGAGATATACTTGATGTTCTCGGAGGCTATAGCTACTGCGATAAGGAACAGCTCATTAGGCAGCTTAGTTGAAGAGGAATGGACATCTCCATAAAGGGCAATAACATATGTTGGAAGGAGAAACATAGGTATTAGGAAGATAACTGCGGAGAAACCATGGGTAACAGAAGAAATACTTCAGCTGATTGTTGATTGAATGAAATACAATAATCTTCAGCGAAATTCAGGAATACAGAAATACTAGTCACTTACGAATGGAATAAATAGCAAGTGCACGTAGCTAAGATGAATTGACTACATTAAAAATTTGAAGAAATCGAAACAGAAATGATTCTGGAATGAAATTTTCACTCTACAGCGGAGTGTGCGCTGATATGAAACTCCCTGGCAGATTAAAACTCACGCCCCGTCCTCACAGGTTTAATTCCGCCAGTACTTCGTCTCCTACCTTCTAAACTTCACAGAAGCTCTCCTGCGAACCTTGCAGAACTAGCACTCCTGGAAGAAAGGATATTGCGGAGACATGGCTTAGCCACAGCCTGGGGGATGTTTCTAGAATGAAATTTTCACTCTACAGCGGAGTGTGCGCTCATATGAAACTTACTGGCAGATTAAAACTGTGTGTCGGACTGAGACTCGAACTCGGGACCTTTGCCATTCGCGGGCAAGTGCTCTACCAACTGAGCTACCCAAGCATGACTCACGTCCCGTCCTCACAGCTTTAATTGTGCCAGTACCTCGTCTTCTATCTTCCACACCTCACAGGAGAGCAAGGGTTGTAACATTAAGAGTGTAACGGGAATTTCACTGTTAAATGCAGAGGAGAGAGCGGGCAAGTGGAAGAGTACACTAAAAGCCTATATGAGGGAGAGGATTTGTCAGATGTGATAGAAGAAGAGATAGGGGATACAGTATTAGGATCAGAATTTAAGAGAGCTTTGGAGGCCACAGGAGAGCAAGGGTTGTAACATTAAGAGTGTAACGGGAATTCCACTGTTAAATGCAGAGGAGAGAGCGGGCAAGTGGAAGAGTACACTAAAAGCCTATATGAGGGAGAGGATTTCTCAGATGTGATAGAAGAAGAAACAGGAGTCGATTTAGGAGGGATAGGGGATACAGTATTAGGATCAGAATTTAAGAGAGCTTTGGAGGACTTAAGATCAAATACAGCAAAAGGAATAAACATTCCATCAGAATTTCTAAAATCATTGGAGGAAGTGGCAACAAAAAGACTATTCACATTGGTGTATAGAATGTGTGAGTCTGGCAACATTCCATCTAATTTTCGGAAAATATCATCCACAGGATTCCGGAGACTGCAAGAGCTGACTTGTACGTGAAATATCACACAATCCGCTTAACAGTTCATACATCCAAGTTGATGACAAGAATAATTTACAGAAGAATGGAGAGTAAAATTTAGGATGTGTTAGATGACGATCAGTTTGGCTTTAGGGAAAGTAAAGGTACCAGAGAGGCAATTCTGACGTTGCGGTTGATAATGGAAGCGAGAATAAAGAAAAATCAAGACACGTTCATAGGATTTGTCGACCTGGAAAAAGAGTTTGACAGACTAAAATGGTACAAGATGTTCGGAATTTTGAGAAAAATTGGGGTAAGCTGTAGGGAGAGACGGGTAATATACAATATGTGCAACAACGAAGAGGGAATAATAAGAATGGACGACGAAGAACGACGTGACGGGTTAAATAGGGTATAATACAGGAATGTATTCTTGCACCCCTGCTGTTCAATGTGTATATCGAAGAAGCAATGATGTATATAAATGAAAGGTTCAGGAGTGGGAATAAAATTCAAGGTGAAAGGATATCAGTGATTCAATTCGCTAATGAAATTGTTATCCTGAGGGAAAGTGAAGAAGAATTACAGGATTTGCTGAATGGAATGGTCAGTCTAATGAGTGCAGAACATGGACTGCGAGTAAATCGAAGAAAGACGAAAGTAATGAGAAGTAGCAGAAATGGGAAGTGCGAGAAACTGAACATCAGGATTGATGGTCACGAAGCAGGTGAAGTTGAGGAATTCTGCTACCTAGGCAGCCAAATAACCAATTACGGACGGAGCAACAAGGACATCAAAAGCAGACTAGCCCTGCCAAAAAGGGGATGTACGTTTGGGGCATAGCATTGTATGGCAGTGAAGCATGGACTGTAGAAAAACCGGAACAGAAGAGAATCGAAGGATTTGAGACCTGGTGCTACAGACGAATGTTGAAAATTAGATGGACAGATAAGGTGAGGAATGAGGAGTTTCTGTGCAGAATCGGAGAGGAAAGAAATAAGTGGAAAACACTGACAGAAGAAGTGACAGGATGATAGGACATCCGTTAAGAAGTTAGGGAATGACTTCCATGGTACTAGAGGGAGCTATAGAGGAAGACAGAGATTGTAATATATTGAGCAAGTATTTGAGGACGTAGGGTGCAAGTTTTACTCTGAGGTGAAGAGGTTGGCACAGGAGAGGAATTCGTGGCTGGCCGCACAAAACCAGTCAGAAGACAGATGACCCAAAAAAAAAAAGTGTACATGCAATTGTCAACAGGCCTTGAAGTCACGGTCGATCGCATCAGAAACGTCTGTGCTGACATTCCCGCAGATATGTTTCACTCCTATATACGATCAATTAGAAAGCTGATCACTAATTGTATTGAAGCTGGCTGTACTAACAAGGAGAGGACGTCTACTCGCCATCGCCGAATTCGTCCAAATTCATGGTACATATAGAGCGTGGTGAGACAAGAAAGTGGGAACTTCAGATGGCCAAGCGTTTAGGAAATAAAAGCAATTTTGATACGGATCTATCATCATGTACGCCGGCACCATAGCTCAGCGTATTCGATCAGAGCTTTAGCTGCTCTTTGTAATAAAAGAAATAGAAGAAAACTGAGTTACTGGATCAACGATGAACTTGAACAAGTGTCATAGGACATCCGCCCCGAGCAAATACAACGATCAAACAAAACGAGATTAACAAAAAAAAAAAAAATAAATAAGTGGTAAGAGAACGGTTTCGTACTGAAAGGGCCGCGGGTTCGACTCCGCCCAGCGGCAAACGTTTTTGTGCTCCTTGGCAATGCATACACTACTGACGTCACAAATAACCGCAACATCATACAGGTTATTTTGTATTTTTATCTGCACAACACCGGCATGAGACGTCAGTCTTTAGAACAAGCGCATTATAAGGTGCAAACACGAGTAATCGTATACAGTGAGTTTAATTTGACCTTGGTGACGCTGTCAGCACAGACAACATCAGCCCCAACGACACCGCCCTGAACGACGAGCAGCTATATAAAGGCCGCTACCAGACAACAGATCATCCGTCACCATACATTCAGGTTCCTCAGGTTCCGTGTACGTGCTGTGCTGCCGATTGTGTATTGTGCTACGTGTAATGGACTCTTCTCTGCTGGATTGCCCCTCTGGACATGGTTACTTTCAAGCTTATTATGAGTGTACTTTGAACTGGTATAGCTGTTCGTGTTGTGAATTTTGTCGTTGACGTGTGCCTTAATCGTCAGACAACGTCCTGTTGTACTGATTAACAATAGTTAAGGGACATCGCTAGCCAGGTAACTCATTCACCTGCTCGCTCTTGACCAGGTAACGCGAATATTGTGAGATTAGTGTGTGTGGGAAATATCGCGATCATTGCAGACAAAACAACTGTACCATGAGAACACTGGAGGAAAATATTCTGGAAAGACCGAAAATATCAGCCAAAAGTGAAAATCGTAACATGCTTGGTACGTCGGTAGATAAAGAACAGGAGCCAGAAGATAACAGCCTCCACAGCGATGCGTCGAAGCGACTATTATGTTTACAGCATTTGACCAAAGAGGATCTGCTCACATCAGAAAGTACCACGGTAATAACCGAAGAACGCATTCAAATGGCAAATAAAAATGCTAGACATTTTAGCCGAATATACGTTTGTTTGCGACGAGGAGTTGATTCGGTTTGACGGCGTCGCCAAGGAATGTGAATATGCAGATGTGAAGGGTGGCATTTCGTCAGGTGATGACTACGAATCCAATGCCAAAAAAATGAAACAAGATCCACATTCCGTTCCACTGGATTGCAAAATAATAGTGGTTAATCTTACAAAAACACATCCAAAGTGGAAGCTGAAGAGTCTGCAAACAAAAGGTAGATCTCGCTTGAAGCACATGCGGGATTTGAAGATTTGGGAAGAACATGTTAAACAGGGTGGAACTCGGAACGGTAAATATCACACAATCGATTCCTGGACGTATGATCGCTTCGTAGAAGCACGGAGCTGTAACCACCAAGTCATTACTAGAAACTTGCAACAATGGGTAGTTGCTGCTGAGAGACAGTTTCCAGATTTAGAATTCAAAGCTTCAGCAACATGGGTCAAGGGGTTTAAGCAAAAGCATAAACTCCGACAGACAAAGGTTACAAATTTTGTATTGGAGAGAGAGGCTGCTACTATTGAGGAAATTCTTGCTGTGGCAGAGAATTTTCGTCGCCAGACTCGAGCTCTTATCCCCAAATACGACAAGGACTTTGTTTTCAACACCGATCAGACAGGTAAGCCAGATCTTTTATTTGTCTACGTCAGTCGACATACTCTTTGCACTGTCACGTATAATAGGTTTATACTCTTTCCGAGCCGCCAGTATCAGTCGACATATTACCGTACACTAGAACACCAAGGGTAAAAAGTGGTGTGTGTGAAAGGAAAGGATATAGGACACACTCCTATACAGCACAATATGCTATGAGCCTTTCAGGAAAACTATTGCCACATGTTTACATACGCCTACAGCAGGATACGGGTTCTTTTGGAGTGAGGGTTAAAAAATCAGTAGATGCGTACACAGCAAAATACACAAATGTCATAATCACTTCTTCAAAATCCTTTAATCTGACAACAGACTTGTACAAAAGATATTTAACTGATGTGGTGAAGCCCTACATGCAAGAGAATAAATCTCTTCTGTTGATTGCCTCGTGGGGAGGAGAAACAAATCCACAAATATACGACGAACTGTTCCACGATGAAGACGGACTGCCAACGTGCAGTATCAAAGTAATTGCCCCCAAATGTACGCCACTTGTGCAACCCTGCGATGTATATTTTTATCTCCAGATAAAAAATCTAATAAAAATGTCAAAACTGCACTTAGCTCATCGAGAAATAAGAAGAAATCACTTCCCAAGAAGCTTGCACCAAAATACATTCCATTATACATCACCAGCTATCTTCGCACGTATTCAGCGACCTGCTGCGTTACGCGTGGTTCGCTGCTGGACTGTGCGATGAAAGAAGCTGTTTCTAGAATGTCAATCAAGTTTGTTTTCCTATGGAGACATTAGAAAAACCATGTAACTGCAAAAAGACAACGTTTATAACGTGCGCAACATGCGGTCAAAATTATTGCTTCCCCTGTTTCTTTGATGAATAAAGTTTTTGAAAACATTGTCAGCGATCTTATATTAATATGATAATTAAAAAACAGTCGCAAATTTCATTTAATAGGAGTGACCGGTTTCAATCCTTAAGGATCATCTTCAGACTCCAGAACGGCAGGTGGACTTCCATGGAGCAGGCTGCGCCGATCCAAGACGCTGAACTGACTGCAACAATCAGTATCGATTTACATACGCGACGTTCTCGTGTATGCGTTAACTACAATCAGTTTATAAAAGTCTGCAGTCCCGCATTTCATCCTATGCCTATAGTTTTTGTGCTTACATTAATTAATAAAATAACCTATATGATGTTACAGTTAATTGTGATGTCAATAGTGTACGCATTGCCAAGGAGCACAAAAATACCTGCGACCGGGGGGGGGGGGGGGGGGAGTCGAAACTCCGACCTTTACAATGCGAATCCGATCTCTTATCGCTCAGCCAAACACCGCATGCTAAAGACTCTGTCACAGGGACAATAATGATATGGTTCTAGATCCGTATCATAATTTCTTTTATTTCTTAAACGCTTGGCTATCTGGAGTTTCCACTTTGGACACTTTCTTGTCTCACCAAGCCCTACATGTACCATAAATTTGGACGAATTAGACATTGACGAGTAGGCGTCCTCTCCTTGTAAGTCTGAACACTAACTGTAATTGGAAAAGTAGAGTAGCTTTCGTTTAGAGCCACGGCCACAGTGGCGCGTTGAGCGGTCCACTGTTCGACATGTTGGAGGAATACGAGGCTGCGAATGGGGTTTACAATTAGAAAGTATGAAATACTGGCCTGTCCTATCCTCGCAGCATGGAGGTGGGTTCCCACGTGCCATTGGATATTCGAGAGCGATTGAGCAAGTCATAGGTGACGATTATGTATCCTTTGCTATTGCTCCGGTTACAGTGCGACCTGTAACGAAACGAAGAAAGTGCTTCAGGCAAAACGTATGTAGATCTTCCTGTAGAATCGTAAACTGCAATAAGAAACTGGGGTTCCCATTAACGATTTCGAAATTGCTCTCCGCCACCCGCGCACAGTGTGGGGTGGGAGTCGAGTTACGTATCCTTGGATGCCCCCCCTCCCGAAGCAAACAAATTGAAATTACAGCCTTTTTTGATACGATGCATAGTTATCGAGATATTTCAATGCCTCTACTTAAAGTGAATACCCTGTATTTCATTCTTTCATCAATTCTTAATTCTTTACTCTTATGTTTAGTGTTCAGGAAGATTTCGAAAACCACATGCATCGCGCTATGGCGGGTTTGCCACAATGACATTTCTTATTAGGAATCTCACTGGGGAAAGAAACGTCACTAACATTGCAGAAGATCTCACACGTCTGCAATAACTTCGCGGCAAACGACTCTTAACCAATCACTTTTTCGAAAATTGCAGCTTGCAACTGATTTTGAATCAAGATACTCTACACGAAATTCATCGAAAACAATTTCAAATAATTTTTCCATTCATTTATTGCGCCTATTTTTAATTCATACACCACACATGCAATTAGTAGACGAATAAAGAAAACAGTATTTCAGTAAGTATTAGAAAACATTCGTGTGGTAATGTTCTACAGAAATAAACTACTGGCCATTAAAATTGCTACACCAAGACGAAATGCAGATGATAAACGGGTATTCATTGGACAAATATATTATACTAGAACTGACATGTGATTACATTTTCACGCAGTTTGGGTGTATAGATCCTGAGAAATCAATACCCAGAACAACCACCTCTGGCCGTAATAACGGCCTTGATAGGCCTGGGCATTAGGTCAAACAGTACTTGGATGGCGTGTACAGGTACAGCTGCCCATGCAGCTTCAACACTATACCATAGTTCATCAAGAGTAGTGACTGGCGTATTGTGACGAGCCAGTTGCTCGACCACCATTGACCAGACGTTTTCAATTGGTGAGAGAGCTGGAGAATGTGCTGGCCAGGGCAGCAGTCGAACATTTCCTGTATCCAGAAAGGCCGGACAGGACCTGCAACATGCGGTCGTGCATTATCCTGCTGAAATGTAGGGTTTTGCAGGGATCGAATAAAGGGTAGAGCCACGGGCCGTAACACATCTCAAATGTAACGTCCACTGTTCAAAGTGCCGTCAATGCGAACAAGAGGTGACCGAGACGTGTAACCGATGGCACCTCATACCATCACACTGGGTGATACGCCAGTATGTCGATGACGAATACACGCTTCCAATGTGCGTTCACCGCGATGTCGCCAAATACGGATACGACCATTGTGATGCTGTAAGCCTGGATTCATCCGAAAAAATGACGTTTTGCCATTCGTGCACTCAGGTTCGTCGTTGAGTAGACCATCGCAAGCGCTCCCGTCTGTGATGCAGCGTCAAGGGTAACCGCAGCCATGGTCTCCGAGCTGATAGTCCGTGCTGCTGCAAACGTCGTCGAACTGTTCGTGCAGATGGTTGTTGTCTTGCAAACGTCCCCATCTGTTGACTCAGGGATCGAGACGTGGCTGCACGATCCGTTACAGCCATGCGGATAAGATGATGTAATCTCGACTGCTACTGATACGAGGCCGTTGCGATCCAGCACAGTGTTCCGTATTACCCTCCTGAACCCACCGATTCCATACTCTGCTAACAGTCATTGGATCTCGACCAACGCGAGCAGCAATGTCGCGATACGATTAACCGCAATCGCGATAGGCTACAATCAGACCTTTATCAAAGTAGGAAACGTGATGGTACGCATTTCTCTTCCTTACACGAGGCATCACAACGTTTCACCAGGCAACGCCGGTCAACTGCTGTTTGTGTATGAGAAATCGGTTGGAAACTTTTCTCATGTCAGCACGTTGTAGGTGTCGCCATCGGCGCCAACCTTGTGTGAATGCTCTGAAAAGATTATCATAGCATCTTCTTCCTGTCGGTTAAATTTCGCGTCTGTAACACGTCATCTTCGTGGTTTAGCAATTTTAATGACCAATAGTGTAGGTAGTAGATAAGTGAAAAACCAAAATAAAAATGATAATTAGTTTCGAACTCGGGGTGCAATAGTATGAAGCCGCGACGCTAACCACTCTGCCAGGGCTTCGGTTGAACTCTTTACTCGCTAAAAGTACCTCGAATCTGTTGGATATCTACGGCTAAGCCGAGTACAGGCTTGCTTATTTTGATCCCACTTACAGCGAGTGAAGTTTCTGGGAAATCAGATGATGGTACTTGCTGCGTTCTCCTCTTGAGTAAGGCGACGTATATCATGAAATCGATGACGATAGCGTTCGCGCTGAGTATGATTTCCGCGATAGCGAGCCGAAACTAAGGGTTGCCTGTTTGGAATGGCAGAAGCTTGAGATGTGATGACGCATGTTGTTCTCCTGGATGGTGTTGCGTCAGCAAGGCTTTGCGTTGTGGATATGTGTATGGTGAATCTTGATGTACAGCCGCTGTGGCGGCCGGTAATGCAGTCGTCTGCATGAAACACGGCCCGAACGAGGCTTCGCGTGGTGCCGTGGGAATACGATGCGTGGCGAGCGAGCACGAGCCCGATGCGTACGAATGAAAACACGACGCGGTTGGAAAATTAATCGGATCGAGCCGATGCGAATGCACATGTGAGGCTGCAGAAGTCACACCACGGGCGGGTTCTGCAGCAAAGTCAGTAAGATGATTATCCTCTGTATACCATTGTTGTGCAGTCACGTTCGTCGGCGAAACAGTGGTATGTTAACTTTTTATCAGTACTGAAGCACAAGGTACACTGTTCGTTTTCGCTGTTAGCGAAGAACGTGGAAAAGGGTCATGACTCGCAAGGCAGGGGGCACAATGGGTGCAGGAAGGCTACACTGTCGGAACGGAATAAAAGAATTCATACGGATGAGCAGCGCACGATAGTGCGGGATTCCACTTGTGGGACTCTGGTACGTAATGGCTACACATAATAAAGAATACTGCATGTACAGAGTACAAAACACTCTTTACTAAACGCAACACGAGACGTATAAGAATACACAACCGCTCACTATGAAGTCAGACTGGACTGCTCAGAGAGTCTGATTCGTGGTCAGTGACGTTGTTGCTCCGACACACCTAGGGGTGGACAACAAGCAGAACGATTTAACGAGAAAAACGAAACTAACTCCACACATGCTTAAGACTGCGAGTGAGCACTTACTTTGTGTAAGTGCTGTCTGTCGACAGAAAGTTTTTCTTGATGACGTACAGTCAGTGCTAGATATCTATGAACACGAATCGGGAAGTGTCATGCGGTGCATGATGAATCATTCCATAAGAGCTACTGAAGCTATTCCAGTGTTTACAACCGCCACTGAACTAACGATCAATACTCGTCAGATGGTATTACTGATATACAACGAAGTGAAAACGGACACCTTATTGTTATAAATATTTCTATGAAGGATCTACTTTGATTAACAGCTGCAAAAGCGGTGCCTGAATCCGCTTTTGGTGTTATGAGCAATTAACAAAGCACTGCTGAAAACACTTCGTATTGACAGTGTAACATGACGACAACGAACGCGTGTAGGCAGCAAATTCAGCATCAGCTAACCAGTAAATGAAACTTATGTTCAGGACTGCTCACTATTGCAAACCCTCAAGATTCCAGTTTATATTAGCCTCAAGATTCCAGTTTATATCAGGAAAAGAGAAATTTTATGGAGTGCAAGTATATCTGTCTCTATATAAAAATGTGATATATATATCTCTGTTTCCCTTTGTCAGGAAGATGTTATGCATGCGGATTTTTGAAACTTGTACAAATGTTTCATGTCTTGTTCCGTCATCTGATGTGTTGGATGGTGAGTACACAAGATACACTCATTGCCATTACGAGGGCTCCTAACTGAACGAAGGTAACGTACTCTTGATTGGATCAAAAAGATGATGTCTAACCAGCGGCAGTCAGCTATCATGCGTCTCTCTTGGCGAACGTCTACGTTAAAGCATGTACTTCCTATCACTACAGGACAACATAAACAATTTCTTGAGATGAATTATAAAGACCTACATCCCTGACAAAATACGAACAACGTAATAAGATTCGTATTGCAGATGTAACTAATTTTGTAGAGGAAAAAAGTTCACTTATTCCTGATTTTTTTTTCCCACAAGTCATGACAGAGCGGCAGAGTAAGAGAAAAGGAATAAAATGTAACCCAAGAAAACTCTAAATTCCGATCCAAACGAACACTACGACAAATGTAAAATGTAAAAATCATTGTAATAACTCACGAAAACGTCTTATGTAAAAATAAAATAAAAAAATCTTAGAAAATATGTAACTGAAATGCTGTAAAAATAAAATGTTATACTCTTCTGTTGTAAAAATCTAATATGTTATAGACGATTCAGTTTTCACGTATATAACTTGTGTTCCCGATGTATTTGAACTGTTTACAATTTGTCAAACGAACAAAAAAAAAAATCATAAAGATGTTCCTACTCTCACTCCTGAACGAAGAAGAAGAAGACGAAGAAGGAAGGAATCTGTCGTTATAGCGGCTATCAACCATATACAATTAAGGAAAAAAGTAGGGTGGCCATCAGCTATAATTAATTAATTTAAGAGAAAAAGTAATATCGCTGGTAAATAACAGCTGCTAAAGCCGGAGAAACTAAACTGGTAGAAGGCATGTTTTCTTATGAAAAATGTCTCCCCCCACCGCCATTCAGAGAACTGTAATATAATGGAAATATTAAATCAGTAATTTGTGTGATAGAAGTCGCTGATACCGATACTTTTCAAAGAGTAATGCGGATGACATAAAATCGCTATTCACCGTCTGTTTCTTAGCTTAAATTATAAGAGAAATTAACCACTATATTTCGTCTTAGTATTATCTTGCACAGAGACAGGTACTGCCGTTGATCAATGTACGTATAAGAGAGGCAAACTGCCATCATAATTGCGATGAGACTTGAAGTTACTTAAAAAATAATTTTGCGAAGTTAAACTGAAGCACAGCATCAACTATTCAACTCTGCCACTTATACGTATTTTAAAGCTTTTTCTTTTCAGAAATTAAATTCACTTCTATATACACAGAAACGGCAAACAAACCGATGTAGGCATGCGTATTCAAATACAGAGATATTTAAACAGGCAGAATACGGCGGTGTGGTCGGTAACGCCTATAGAAGACAAGTGTCTGGAGCAGATGTTAGATCGGTTACTGCTGCTACAATGGCAGATTATCAAGATTAAGTGAGTTTGAACGTGGTGTTATAGTCGGCGCACGAGTGATGGGACACAGCATCTCCGAGGTACCGATGAAGTGGGGGTTTTTCCGTATGATCATTTCACGAGTGTATCGTAAATATCAGGAATTCGGTAAAACATCAAATCTCCGACATCGCTGCGGCGGGAAAAAGACCCTGCAAGAACGGGACTCAAGAGAATTGTTCAACGTGACAGAAGTGCAACCTTCCGCAAGTTTCTGCAGATTTCAGTGCTGGTCCATCAACAAGTGTCATCGTGCGAGCCATTCAACGCAACATCATTGATATGGTCTTTCGGAGCCGAAGGCCCAATCGTGTAATCTTGCTGACTGCACAATACAAAGCTTTACGCCTCGCCTGGGCCCGTCAACACCGACGCTGGACTGTTGATGACTGGAAAATGGTCGGAAGAATCTCGTTTCAAATTGTATCGAGTGGATGTACGTGTGTGGGTATGGGTACAACCTCATGAATCCACGGACCCTGAAAGTCAACAGGGGACTGTTCAAGCTGGTGGAGGCTCTGTAATAGTGTGGGGTGTGTGCAGTTGGAGTGATGCGGGACCCCTAATACGTCTACATACTACTCTGACAGGTGACACGTACATAAGCATCCTGTCTGATGACCAGCATCCATTCATGTCCTTTGTGCATTTAGACGGACACGGGAAATTCCAGCAAGACAATGCGACACCCCACACGTTCAGAATTGCTACAGGGTGGCTCTAGGAATACTCTTCTGAGATCAAATACTTCCGCTGGCCACCAAAGTCCCGAAACATGAAAATTATTGAACATATCTGGAATCCCTGCAACGTGCTGTTGAAAAGATATCCCCACCCCCTTGGTACTCTTATGGATTTATTGACAGCTCTGCCGGATTCATGGTTAGTTCCCTCCACCATTACTTCATGCATTAATCGAGACCGTGCCACGTCGCGTTGCTGCACTTCTGCGTGCTTGCGGGGGCCCTAGACAATATTAGGCAGGTGTGGCAGTTTCTTTGGCTCTTCAGTGCAGTTCAAACAACCTACAGTATACAAACAAAACGTGACTGGGAGCTTAAGAATTAATAAAAAATTATTACAGGTATAATTAATTTATACGTCACTAAACCCACATAGCTACAAATAGGCTCTAATTTAATCAGTGTGTTAGGAAGCAAGTCAAACATACACAGCAGGGGCTCCTAACTTGAAAGGCCTCACGCAAGATTGGTTTTCCTGTAAGTAGTATGCCGCATCATATTCAGAATCATAAATACATGGTATTATTATACACCTGGCTCCATATAGAGAAGTTCCTGCATGTGATTTAGAGGCGAATGATCCAACCATGAGCGATACGCCAAAAATTGCCAAGGCTCACGAAGTATCAGAGTCAGGGCAAATTATGTGTCACGGTAGTTCTTGTGTTATATTTGATTTACAGAGCACCGGATAATCCGGTAGTTCGGCAAACTGGGATTCAGTATGAAACGTGTCAACCATTTCTGGACTGGTACGTCTCGTAACTAACTACGTTTAACTCAGTTCATCTCAAACTGACTGATACTTCTGATGAAAAGTATAGACCAATATCCTTAACATTGGTTTACTGCAGAACTCTTGAACATATTCTGGATTCGAAAGTAACAACTTTTCTTGAGAATGAAAAGCTGATGTCCGCGAATCAGCACGGTTTTAGAAAGCATGACTCGTACGAAGCTCAGCTAGCCCCTTACTCACATAATATACTGTGAACTATGCATGAAGGGCAACAGGCAGATTCCACATTTATAGATTACCGAAAAACATTTGATGCGGTGCCCCATATTAGATCGTTGACGAAGATACGAGCATGTGGAATAGGTTTCCAGATATGTTAATCGTTCGAAGACTTCTTAAGTAATAGAATCCAGTGCGTGGTCGTCTACACCTAGTGTCCATCAGAGACAAGTTAGGTGTGTCTCAAGGATGTGAGATAAGACCTCTATTATGTGATACATACATAAATGAACTGGCAGACCAGGTTGGCAGTAATCTGCAGTTGTGTGCTGATTATGGTTTGGTGTACAGGAAGGTGTCGAAATTGAATACATGATGGCTTAGACAAAATTTCTAATTATTGCGATGAATGGCATCTAGCTTCAAATGCAGAAAAGTGTAAGCTAATGCGTATGGGTAGGAAAAGCAAAAACATAATGTTCGGATATAGCATTAGTAGCATACTGTTTGACACAATAACTTTGTTTTAACACCTGGACGTAACATTGCACAGCGATATGAAATGGAACGTGGCCGGCCGTGGTGGCCGAGCGGTTCTAGGCGCTTCAGTCTGGAACCGCGCGACCGCTACGGTCGCAGGTTCGAATCCTGCCTCGGGCATGGATGTGTGTGATGTCCTTAGGTTAGTTAGGTTTAAGTAGTTCTAAGTTCTAGGGGACTGATGACATCAGACGTTAAGTCCCATAGTGCTCAGAGCCATTCTGAAATGGAACGTGCATGTGAAGACTGTGGTTGGAGGGGCGTGCGGTCAACTTCGTTTCATAAACAGAAATTTTGGGAAAGTGTTGTTCAGCTGTAAAGGAGATCGCATACAGAGCGCCAGTGCGACTTGTTCTGGAGTACTGCTGGGTTGTTTGGGTTCCGCACCAGGTACTTTAAAAAGGAAGATGTCATAGCAATTCATAGACGGGTTCTTATGTTTTTACCAGAAGGTTTGAACAGGAACTGAAATGGGAATCCCTGGAGGAAAGGCGACGCTCTTTCCGAGGAACAATGTTGAGAAAATCTGGAGAACCGGCATTTAAAGCTGACTGCAAAACACTTCTCCTATCGCCAACATACATTTAGAGTAAGGACCATGAAGGGAAGACAACGGCTCATACGGAGGCAACTAGACCGTTGTTTTTTCCTCGGTCTGTTTGGGAGTGGAACATGAAAGGAAATGTTTGGTAGTAGTCAGGGTACTCTCCACCTCGAACCATATTGTTGCTTGCGGAATACACAGTGTATGTAGATGTATACGTAAATCAACAAATACTTAATACTGATTAAGGTTAATGTCAGGTATTGCAAGGATTAAGACGATAACTCCTATGTTAATATTTCCTCTACTTTGGTGGTTGTTTGCATGTTGCATATTTCCGTAGTTAGACGTTTTAGCTGGATCATGATAAGCCTAGAAGTAAGCAGAGGTGTAGGGCAGTGGCTTGGAACCCCTGTAGTGCTCTCAGGAGAGCGTGTTGCGTCTTTCAGTACAGAAAGCACGAGGGGATACGTACAATCCGGTTGCCGAAAGCAGCTACTGGCCAAGCATTGTTAAATTGGGCGCCAGCCATTGGTGTCCGCACGTTTTCCACTAGCCATGCCTTGCACGCTACGTGATCAGAGTTTTAACTGAAGGAGTTGTCTGATAAGGCGTAACGAAAACCTAGCCCTGTGAAGAATATTTCCGTATTAGAAGCCGAGCCATCCGGTCAAAGCACATTTCCAAAGATGATATTTTTCTCCGCCTGCCCGCTTCCTATAAGACAGTGGAATGGGAATCTGGTCATAGATGTCATAGATATCTCGTGGGAATGGACACACCTGTGTTTGTTTAAAAGTTCTTCCTCTTTGTAAGGGTACTGTGCCGACATTTCGGCACCGCTCCTTTCAGGATGAACAGCCTTACGTCTAGAAAATAATTCACTGAATATTTTTAGAAAAGTGATAGAGAATGGGAGGCAGGACGCCACATCCGAGAATTTAAGGCCTGGGATAACAGCGTAAGGACTTGACTGAAGAACAGAAGATTTGCATTAAATTATTTAAAAACGGTATTCGCGACGGCCGATTGACGAACGTTATAAAACTTTTCCCAGCTGGGGAGAGAGCGAGTTTTGTTAAGGGGTATGATTGGCTAGCGCTTAACGGAGCTGTTCAATGGCGAAGGTGAAACATATAGACTTTGCAGAGAGCAGGGAATTCTGTTTAGGACACATGCGAATTTAGGATACAATCCGCAACAGTAGAGGCGAGGTTAGAGTTACGCCTAGGACTTCTGAAAATGAGGAAGACAGCCTTTATTTTGAGGGACCTTACATCACTCAGCGGCTGACGTGTTGCTGTGGGCAGTCGACCACGTCACTTGTTGTAGCTTACGACTTCACAGTATGCATATTATGCTGAGAACTTGTAGCAGAGGCAAGTGGGAGCATTAAAGCTATTAACTGTTTGTACTCGTAGGTGTGTTATTTCCGTTGATTGGGTTCCGTGATTCCTACGATGTTTCTGAAGTGACTGGGGGCATATTTATGACCAGGATAGTCATGTTGTTGCAAGTGGCTGTCATCTGTCCCTCCGGCGAAGTCGGAGCTATTTACGTGCGTCATCATGGTCTTGTCTTTTCGTAGATGACTTCACCTATCACATGCAGACTCTGCCACGTTATTCAGCTGTTAGTTTATAATATGCTGGTAGAGATTTAACCACAGAACGGGTGTGCCTGAATATAGAGACCGGTAGGTGGTAAGCCACTGAACCTTTATTTACAAAATTTTATTTTTACGGGAAATAACTACAACAAAAGTTTGGCATGTATTGGTACTTGAGCAAATACTTTGTTTCATAACATTATCACTAAACAATTATAAAACCGTAACTAATTTTAGAAACTCAGCGACTTCTGACCAAGCAGTTGCACGCACGCAGCGGACTTCTGCCTTTAGTATAATTAGACATGAAATAAGAAGATCTAACGAAATAGACCCCCACAAAATTCAACTGGGCTTCGCCCCACAAATATTTAGGTTAAAATCCATCGACTATATCTGATTTTAAGAAAGATTCTACCTTAAAGTAATTGAGAAGCTGATCTAGAATTAGGACAATTAAAGAAAAATTCCTTTCTTTTGACATCCAGTAGCGCCACTGAAAACAATTTTGCAGATTAATGTTAATCAGAGTGCAGGCTGGGGCTAACACTTGCAACAAAAGCAAACGTTTTGTCCCGTACCTGAGACACATTAAGTGGAATGTCACCAGTGCCAATGAAACAATGTTTCGCTGAGCTGTAGGAAAATATACTCGTAGGTGGAGTCCGGGAATGTTTGCCGTTGGTTAAATATTAGGACGAAAAACAGAGCGTAGCTTCTGCACAGCACTGTCTCGGCACCCCATGCCACGGCCACCACCCCAACACAATCGCCGGCAGCGAACTCTCTCTCTCTCTCTCTCTCTCTCTCTCTCTCTCTCTCTCTCAGTGGTTGGTCCAAGACACTCCCGCTGCTTAGCCGCATTGGACGTGAACACTCACGTGGTCACGAGTAAAATTCTCAGCATACACCCCGACCAAGTTGAAAGTCAAATTCCATCTACTTCCTTCCGCTCTTTCACGTGCTTAACATCCCCCTTTCGACCGCGGCGCACGCCCTCTTGCCCAGAGTGGCAATGAATATCTTTGCGCCAGAACTCGACAGAGGAGAGGAATCGATACATAAATATCACTTTAGATTTGTTCAATGTTTGTAAGTGCTAGTTTTCGTGTTCCCCAACATACAGGACTCATTTGCTAGAGCCGCCCTTTTTCCGTGTCGTTTCCTTCGTTTTCATTGCGGCATGTGGGCCTATAGGAAGTTATCTAATTTTCAGCAGGTCCAGCCAAAGCGAATAATTGTACAGCCATAAGGGAATATCGAGATCTCGGTTGGTATTTGCAACTAGTTAGAGCTTGTAGGTAGATACACATAAACATAATGTTTTGTTTGCGTTGATGTAGCCAGAAAGGCTCCCAGTGGGTACAGGTGGTGCTGCGTTGAGAGGCAAATACAAAGGTTCACAAACAACGTCCGAAAGAACAGACATCAAATATATACAATTAAGGTGACGACGGCCAATGATCTGTTCAGTACGGATGCACACCATGCTCGAACTCTACGGGAATCCGCGAAGTGCCACGATTAATGAAGATAAGGGGCAAGATGCACTACATGAGTAGTGTTCGGATAAGTGGAGAATTTGTGTCTGTCTGGAGGTGTGCTAGGGAAGTTCGTGCAGTTGCAATGAACACTGTGTCTGGATGGATTCGCGGTCATTCTCGCTTCGCATCAGGCAATTAGGTTCTGCGCCGCGCGGAGTGGCAATGCGGTTTGAGGCGCCATGTCACGGACTGCGCGGCTCCTGCCGCCGGAGGTTCGAGTCCTCCCTTGGGCATGGGTGTGTGTGTTGTTCTTAGCATAAGTTAGTTTAAGTAGTGTGTAAGTCTAGGGACCGATGACCTCAGCAGTTTCGTCCCATAGGAATTCACACACACACAATTAGCTTCTGCCTATTCCCGCCTCTATTGTAGCGCTGCGAGAGTTTCCTTGTTTGTCCTGTGTCGTGAACGTCGTTGTGTGCGTCACATCGTAGTTTAAGCGTCTCGTGTTTTTGACTCAATTTTGACGCGGCATTGGCTTGCGCTCCGATGTCGTCCATGTTTCCCAGGAACATTAAACGCACAGTTTCTTTTGTCAACCCTACGCGGCATGTGCAGCCAAGTTCGTTAAAAATTCATGATAGGGTTGTAGATAAGATCGAGGTAACTTCAGAACAGGCTCACACTGCTTACTTTGATACCGAATCTTATGTGTTTTAAGTCAAGTTTATCGACCAGCTTCAGGTTGACACGGCCAAGCGGTTCTAGGCGCTTCAGTCCGGAACCGCGCTGCTGCTACGGTCGCAGGTTCGAATCCTGCCTCGGGCATGGGTGTGTGTGATGTCCTTGGGTCAGTTAGGTTTAAGTAGTTTCTAAGACTAGGGGACTGATGATCTCAAATGTTAAGTCCCATAGTGCTCGGGCCCATGTTTTGATTCAGGTTGACAGGCTCCTTTTGGGGCACAGACAAGTCCCTTTCACCTATCGCGATGGCCGTAATAATATGGTTATTATGGCGAAAGTGGAGGTGGAATATAAGAATGTTCGGGGGTTTAACTTCCCGCTCGAAGTTAATGACAGTTACCTCAAGACCGGCCTGCTTCCATTTTGGGACATACGGGACGAGGTGGGACTGCTGGTCGCGCAACATCGTTCACTGGTTTATAGTGGAGTCCGATCCGTGGACATGGTGGTCAAACGGCATATACACTCTCATTTGCTCAGAATGGTTCAAATGGCTCTAAGCACGATGGGACTTAACATCTGAGGTCATCCGTCCCCTAGACATAGAACTACTTAAACCTAACTAACCTAAGGACATCACACACATCCATGCCCGAGGCAGGATTCGAACCTACGCCTTAGCAGCAGCGCGGTTCCGGACTTAAGCGCCTAGAACCGCTTGGCCACAGCGGCTGGCACCATCATTTACAAGAGTGTGGATACCAGGTACATGTAATTTACACAGGACAAGAAGGAACCTGTTTCATACGTAATGAGAGTGGAAACCTCCGCACAAATTGCCCGCGTCGGCTCAAGGTCTTAAAATTCACTTAAGAACATTGTAAAAGGTTAACTTTAGCGGACCTGGTTTCCAGAGTGACGGCCATTGCGCCTAACCAACTTTGAGGGGCAACGCGAAGTATTGCGGTATGGTTGTAGCGCATTTCCGCCGCTACCCTCGCGTTGGGACTTTGCCACTGTAGATTCCGTGCCGCCACCACCTCCACGTCAAAACAAGCGTAGACGGACGCAAGATGGTGAGAAGTCAGACGATTCCTCTATCATTCTCCGCTATACTCAAAAAATTCTGTTTGGAGGAGGCATCTCCCCTCTACGAGTTCAGAAAGGATGACAACATGTCGACGGCTGGTCAAGATTCGAAAGCGTCCAGCACCCCATCCGAAGTGTCTTCCGAGACCGCTTGATGGGAATCACATGAGGACAGATCTGTTCCGGAGGTCCATACTCTTCTTCTGCGCCTCCAGATGCCACAAGCCCCGCTCATCTGAGACCGACCAGCACAAGTGTGCCGCTCAACCAACCTGTGGAAGAATGTGGTGTGTCGTCTGTACCTGATACTGAATTTCCACAGAACACACCCGCGTTGCCCCATACAGCAATCGCCTTTCCGCAAAACCGCAACAAACAGCCAAACAGCGTTTTCAACGTGAGCGCGAGGCACCACGAAAAAAGAAAAAAACTGAAAGGGGGTGGAAGACGGGATCCACTTCTTTAAATTCAGATTCATCTGTTGACTCTGCCATGCAATGAAACGACTTTAAAGGTCACTTGAAAGTATTCAGCTGCATAGTTTCTTACCTTGAATGTGAACAGAATTAGTCCCGAGCGTAGACTTGCGGCGTTGCGACAATTTATTTACGATTCAGGTGCAGGAAGTGTTATTTGACCATTTTCTTATTCCCGGCTTTTCTACTTTCTTTAATGTGGCTCCTGAACTACCTCATGGTACTGCGTTATTTTACAATGACTAATTTCGAAGTTCTTAACAACAGCCGAGGAATAGGCTGCACTTTATGTAGCCTCACTTTAATTTTGCTTTATGCCCTTTCAGGATCTGGCCGTTCTACAGATCGCTCTCGTTTGCATGAAGAGGATATAGTTTATTTACATCATAAAACTCCACAGAAACTTCTGCTCCCCGGAGCTTTCAATTGTGTTTTTCGGCCTGTGGGTCAGGCCCCTTATTTCAATTTTAGTAAGGAACCAAACGTTTTGGTGCGCTCTTCACAAATGCGCAATGCTTGTATCTGTCACTGTTCCACTCTCGTTAGGTATACGCTTTTCACAGCTACTTTCAGCAGCGGAACCGATCGCTTTTATCTTTCTGAACCTTCATGTTGACAACTGTTAGCAATAGAAGTGATACCCACTTGTTTCACTGATCAATGTGCCGTAACTGTAACCTTAAATCATGTGCCGCAACCAGTAAAACTGCATTGTCTCATGTTGGAAAAACCTCTCTCAAAGGGTCCTTCCCTTGAGATTATCGTTCGAGAGGTTTGGGCCCGAAGCTTGCGTTCGCAGGACCGTTACCCTTCTCTTACGGAATGGTGGTCAGGGCATCCAAAACCATTGCACCGGAAAGCATCAATGCGTTACGGCGCTGAGAGGACGAGGGATATCCGTCGGACCCAGGAAATTTATTACTCTATCTTGCGACATCTTTACGAAGGTGCCAGACGAGCTCCCTTACTACTATGGATGATCGTCATGTTAAGGCGTTCTTCAGCTAAAGAGACAGTAAATGGAAGAACGCATGGTGCAATCAAAATGCCACTCATTCCTACTGGACGAAGTGATCTCCTTATCTCCTTATACCATCTGACCTGGTTGCGGAAGTGTGGAGAAAGAGCACGTATAGCGCGAATCACTCACACCGATGGTCACATACAGACGTCCCAGTGACATTTCCGAGCGATCTGTAATTACTTTAACAGTCTTTATGATGTCCCTGCCACTGGAAGATTCTCCGTGATGGATTTACTCCTCTCCTGGATTACGTGGTTAATCCGGCATTAAATGATGAAATTCTAAGTGACCTTCCTTGCGATGATATATATCGCTTTACTGTTGGTTCAACAACGCAAAAATCGCTGGGACTCGATGGTCTTCCCAAGGAATTCTATGTACATTCTTGGCCTCTTGTATGTTACACCATTACGTCACTGGTAAGAGAAGTGATACGGGAGGTTTGATTCCTGACCCCTTTCAAAGATGGTAAAATCGTTCTAATTCCGAAGACAGCCGGACGTCCAGACACTGATATATTCCGTCCGATCATACAACTTAACTTATACACTACTGGCCATGAAAATTGCTACACCACGAAGATGACGTGCTACAGACGTGAAATTTAACCGACAGGAAGAAGATGCTGTGATATGCGAATGATTAGCTTGTCAGAGCATTCACACAAGGCTGGCGCCGGTGGCGACACCTACAACGTGCTGACATGAGGAAAGTTTCCAACCGATTTCTCATACACAAACAGCAGTTGACCGGCGTTGCCTGGTCAAACGTTGTTGTGGTGCCTCGTGTAAGGAGGAGAAACGCGTCCCATCACGTTTCCGGCTTTGATAAAGGTCGGATTGTAACCTAACGCGATTGCGGTTCATCGTATAGCAACATTGCTGCTCACGTTGGTCGAGATCCAATGACTGTTAGCAGAATATGGAATCGGTGGGTTCAGGAGGGTAATATGGAACGCCGTGCTGGATCCCAACGGCCTCGTATCACTAGCAGTCGAGATGACAGGCATCTTATACGCATGGCTGTAACGGATCGTGCAGCCACGTCTCGATCCCTGAGTCAAGAAATGGGGACGTTTGCAAGACAACAATCACCTGCACGAACAGTTCGACGACGTTTGCAGCAGCATCGACTGTCAGCTCGGGACCATTGTTGCGGTTACCTTGACGTTGTATCACAGACAGAAGCGCCTGCGATGGTGTACTCAACGACGGACCTGGGTGCAGGAATGGCAAAACGTCATTGTTTATCATGAATCCAGGTTCCGTTTACAGCATCATGATGGTCGCATCCGTGTTTGGCGACATCGCGGTGAACGCACATTGGAAGCTTGTATTGGTCATCGCCATACTGGCATATCACCCGGCGTGGTGGTATGGGGTGCCATTGGTTACACGTCTCGGTCACCTCTTGTTCGCATTGACTGCACTTTTAACTGTTGACGTTACATCTCAGATGTGTTACGACCCGTGACTCTACCCTTCATTCGATCCCTTCCAAACCCTACATTTCAGCAGGATAATGCACTACCGCACGTTGCAGGTCCTGTTCGGGCCTTTCCGGATACAGGAAATGTTCGACTGCTGCCCTGGCCAGCACATTCTCCAGTCTCTCACCAATTGAAAACGTCTGGTCAATGGTGGCTGAGCAACTGGCTCGTCACAATACGCCAGTCACTACTCTTGATGAACTGTGGTATCGTGTTGAAACTGCATGGGCAGCTGTACCTGTACACGCCATCCAAGCTCTGTTTGACTCAATGCCTAGGCGTATCAAGGCCGTTATTACGGCCAGAGATGGTTGTTCCGGGTACTTATTTCTCAGGATCTATGCAGCCAAATTTCGTGAAAATGTAATCAAATGTCAGTTCTAGTATAATATATTTGTCCAATGAATACCCGTTTATCATCTGCATTTATTCTTGGTATAGCAATTTTAATGGCCAGTAGTGTATTACAAAACTGTCTCCCGGGCCGTTAACAGCCGTTTGTCGATGTTGATACAGATTATACTTATTGTTCACCGAAGTTATGTGCCTGGGCACACGATTCTGACTTCTATAGTCGGTGGCTGCAGCGATTTGACTGGGTCAGTAACGGTTTCTTGACGCAGGTGCTCAAGGCGACCGGTCTTAGTCATATTCGGAACTTAATTTGCGCCTGAATCCACCATACAAGCTCCTGCCTTAAGGGCAAGACCACTTTAATTTAAAAACAGCTGAAAGCCAATAACTTAAAGCTCAACCAAAATCAGAAATTTAAAAGGCAAAGCCCTATCTTGAAACAGTTCCTTAATCAGGCTGGAGGCCCAAAGAATCTGACCTTTAAGAGCAAACAACTCAAATTCAAAATCGGCTGAAGGCCCAACACTTAAGACTCAATAACACTAATTTTAAAAAATGGTGGTGGTGGTGGTTAGTGTTTAACGTCCCGTCGACAACGAGGTCATTAGAGACGGAGCGCAAGCTCGGGTTAGGGAAGGATTTGGAAGGAAATCGGCCGTGCCCTTTCAAAGGAACCATCCCGGCATTTGCCTGAAACGATTTAGGGAAATCACGGAAAACACGGAAAACGGGATTGAAACGTCGTCCTCCCGAATGCGAGTCCAGTGTGCTAACCACTGCGCCACCTCGCTCGGTGCTTTAAAAAATGGCCAAAGGCTTTACGTACGACAGTTCTTAAATTAAGCTCAAGGCCCAAACCATCTGACGCCTTAAGGACAAAACAACCTTAATCTAAAAATCGGCTAGAAGCCATACAAGTACAAACAACATGAACAAATAAGAAAAGGGAGTACACCCAAGGGCGCTCAGAAGTTCAGTGGCTCGGCCTGGAATTCAAACACTAACGCTCGCTTAGGTGAGACAGGCAGTCGGCTCAACCATTGTCGATCCGACGACAACCCAACCGATAGACAGCCAATGGACCCACCGACAAGATAACCTCCACTTCACCCAACCAGCATGGAATGGTATTTCTATTTTGAACTGCAAATTCCTTAACCTTTAATATAAAGGGTGTGGAAGGACTTGACCCATACAGTGACCATTTCATTTCAACATATTTATTTGCATTATAGATAAATCATTAAGAGAATTACAATCATAAATCAGATAATTTCTTTAACAAACGCCATTCAGGCAAACTTTAAAAACTGCTTGTTATATAAAACCACATATGTATTAATCCCTTTAAAAAAAGCGACACCCGGGACAAGTAAATTATTTGATATAAACTTTACATCATATAACCAATAAATGAATTATTATTTCCACATCGATTGAAAACCGCCCCTCCCGGGCGAGATATTACCAAACAACTGTACAAGGTTATAGACAGTTTGATCAATAATAACGTAGTTATTTCCCCATCAAACTGACATACGCCACTAAGGCTGGATTGTACCGCAATTTTAGAAAACGGTTTCAATTAAGACACATTCTTCTAGAAATCCCTCAAAATTGTTAAGAACTATTATTTAAAACATTTAACCCGGGCAACCTTGGAGAGCCAGCACAAGTCTAAGAAAACTGCACCTTGTACAATAACTGAGATCGTGAGGCCGCGACTTGGCCACGAACCGTGGAGGCGACTGAGTACTTCTCTTCGAATTAAGATGTGGACCGTTTGTACATCCACCCCGTTCAGAACACCGAAATCGGAACCAAACAGCACACGCAAGCTGAGGCGAAGTCCACCGCCCGTACGCCCGCTAGTAATTTAAAAGGGGAAGCTCTGCACTTCGGTGGCCCACTGCTTCCCATCTCTGAAACATAAATCAGAAGCGACAACAGGGAACCAAACAACCCTTCCTTCAACTTAATACTCAAACTTATAGAGAAAACTACTTCGATACAATTGACAATAATAAAACTGATTTCATTCCTTTAAGCTGAAGCATGTACACGAATGATGCAAACGGAACTGGCTCATTAAAACCCGAGCCTCACGTGGAGCACCTTCTGTGGGCCTGCTGGCCTGCTGCAAGGTACCACACGGCAATCTTTAGACACGGAATGTAGATCGTTCGGTAAGGCTGCGCACACGTATCAATGTTTTAGACACTTGCCAGCCGAAGTAAGAACAATTCTATTAAGCAGCGAAGCACACACTTAATAAGAGGCATGAAATATCACATCACAGGCATTGCAACGCTTTACTGCCTTAAGAGTAAAACAATGGTTCAAATGGCTCTGGGCACTATGGGACTTAACATCTGTGGTCATCAGTCCCCTAGAACTTAGAATTACTTAAATCTAACTAACCTAAGGACAGCACACACATCCATGCCCGAGGCAGGATTCGAACCAGCGAGCTGTCGCACGGTTCCAGACTGAAGCGCCTAGAACCGCTCGGCCACACCGGCCGGCGAGGTTTAATCCAATGCATAGCATGAGCCAGCCATGGCTCACATACGAAGTTGATGTTATGGTATTGCTACGTCATGTTGATGACATATCCTTGCTCAAGGACGTATTGGAGTCCTTTCGTTCTCTCTCTGGGGTCGGCATTAATGCATGGAAATTTGCAATGTTACTGTTGTGGGGGGTTTTCATCACGTTGTCATTCCATGGGCAAAGGTGGTTGCTCGCCACAAATCTTTGGGGATTACAGTGGATCACTGCCCAACGCAAATGGCTGCACTCAGTTGGCGGGAGGTGACGAATGGAATTCAAAGGGCAATCCGCGAACACTAACGCCATTCTCTTAGCCTTCTTCATAAAGTATGGAACTTCCATTCCCACATTTTCAGCAAACTGTACTATGTTGCACAAATATTCCCGCTTCGCTATTAAGTCACAAACCCGACTGTAAGTATCGATGGCTCACCAGTTCTTCGGCGTCGAGAGGCCCGATACCTGGAAGTCGTCGTTGACGAAAAGTGGAAGTTCGTCACAAAATCGAAACCGTGACCCAAAGGTCGATGGAAGTGCTCAGTAATCTTATCGGAATCGGACGTAAGAGGTTCCACCTCCCAAAGAATCTAATTAAAATATTCCATAATAATTCTCACTTCCACCGTGGGTTGAGGCTCTGGAGTTTCGGCACACAACCTCACGAGGATCATGCCTGCCATGGCCGTACGCGAAGACTGAAACAGAACATGTTATTACCTTCATCTGGGGCATACAGCATTAATCCGGGAAGGGCCTTGCTGCGTTTAATGGGGCTTTGGGTGAAGAAGGGTAAAATTGACCTGTCGGTTCAAGCAGGTGATAAAATCGCTATTAAAAACCAAGGGGAAGAGCTGTGGCAGAAGTTGTGGAAGAGTGATGAAACAGGTCGAAGAACATATCAGATGTTGCCAAACATCAGGGAACGATTGCAACTAAAGTATTTTCAACCTAGTGGAGAGCTGTTGCGCTTTCTCACGGGACATGGACCGTATCCACATATCTGTGCCGGTTTGGGAAGCGGGCCACATCCTCGTATGACTGTGGAGTGTTGGAGGGGACCCCTGACCATGTGGTCCATGGCGATGTGGTTCCCGGTCTGAAACAACAATTACCAAATCACGACACTTACTACCTCATTAGACGTCAAAATACCTTTGAAATTCTTAGCATCCTGACCAACGAGATATCGGCTAATGTTTTGAAGGAATATCTGAGGGACACTAATCAACAGCAGAACATGAGTTACAAAGCACTTGCGCACTTCCCCTGTGGCGCTGAAACGTGGACTGGCCGATCGCCGTTACGGTCGGAATCCGCCACGTCGTAGGCCAGGGGGGACGTGAGTCTTCAATTGAAGAAGAAATTTGCAAAACACCGTTTGACGTTACCAGGCTTGTGTCACGTCAGAGGGTCGCCAGTTCGAGCACCTGCTTTAAGTAAACAATGTCCTAGCTACAAGAAAGGCCCTTTTCAGGGCCGACACAGTTTGTAAAAGACTTACTGTACGCGAACTAACAGCTGTTGACGGGTTTGTTACCGGTACGTCTTATCATGAAACTACAAACCACAAACCTCAGCGGATTCGCCCCCAGGCCCCAGAGTGGAAGGCTTGCACGCTACCACCGATCGTGCGGACCGCCTGGTATACAACGCGATCTCGGGCAGGCAAAGCATTCGCGGACATGCGTTGTAATCCCGCGGCCAATCGGATCGCGTGGCGCGAAGTTTCCATAGTTTAAAAACTGTGCGTTTTCGACCTACACAACATGGGTAATTCTAGTTCCCACTGGCATCAACTATCCAGGGCTGAAATTTCGTGAGACAATTTTTCTCCACCAAACTGACTATTCTGGCGTATACTAATGCTGTCGTTTTGTAACTACAATATTATTAACTGAAATTAACGTTCAGAAGATAACTACTAAATTAGAATAGCATAACGAATGTCGGCAGAAATGGGCGAGCTCACAAGGGAACGCACTTTGTGTGAGAGGATGGGAAACTGCTGTAATCATTTAGTCTATCTCTGTGATTGGTGATCTCAACATGTAACTCACGACCGAAGGAAACATTTCTGAACAGGTGGTTTATAAAAACGCATTAGTCAATATTACAGTTGATATTAACAGACTTGAAGAAAAGACAGTAAATCTGTTTAAATTTTGTGGTGCTCAGTATTATGATTAGACCTTGCAACTGATTTACCGATTTCGATTGGCTTCCATGGGCACCGATTTTACCACATCGACATATTTTAGTGTTTATTTCGCTTGGACAAATAAATAGAGTGGCATGCATTTTTCTTAAATTAAAGAATTTGAACTCTGTGATAGTGACAGTAGTAGTGATCCTAACGACCACACTTAAGTTCAGTGTTTAAAATAGTTACGTGGGAATATGAGACCTCCACAGAACAATTCCAGTCGTGACAACGAGACTTCAAGAGAAGGCAGATACCTTCTGAAACAATCAACGCTCCATCTAGTGCAGACTGTTAGGATTTACTCTTGCAGTATATCCAACGTAGCCCTCCATATGCAGCCTCATGTAAGAAACAACGTATGATATTAGAAGAGCCACATGCAGTAATGTACCTTGCAAAAACCGAAGACCCGCTACAGGATTCTACAGAATGAAGCGTTGTCTTTAGCTCAAGTAGATGGAGCATGCCTAGCAACTGAGGGAAACCATCTAATGTGGCACTGGTGGAATATGAGGCACGGTTGGAATGGGAGAGAATCGTTGATAAAGTGATAGGAAGGAAGAAAGTTGAATAGACAGAAACAGTATCTATCATTGATGAACACTGGTGAGTAAGAAGGTACAGAAAAGAGAACTAGTATTTAAAACGACCTAGAGACACAAGCGGAGATCTTATTGTCCCTTATTCACTTAATTATTTCGTTTTTCTCCGTCTAGTGTTCCGAGTTGTCAACATGTATATTCACCATAAATATGAGTCTAAAAATTCCGATAGGCTGCTTAAATGAAAGAGATCCAAATGGTAGTAAATCCTTTATAGTGATGACACGTTTCGCTCAAAGCCCATCATCAGAGCGCCTAGTAAAAAATACAGAATACGATACAGATAATAGTATGTACTGCTAAACAAAAGCAAATACATACCATTTCTTACAAAAGAAGTTAAAGTGGATGCATAGCGACATTCATACAAAACTGACGAACAATATTTGTTGTTGAATAGATGAAATGACACATAAGTCGAAACCAACACATCAATTGAGACTGGTTCACTACGAAGCTAGTATGTAAGTACAGAGCACATAAGCTGAGCTCCCTTCACACCGTATTATGCGTCATATGTTCAAGAAATGAAATCAGTAAAAACAATTTTTATGTTTTGTTATTTCTCATTCAAATTATGAACATGTCGACATGTAAAAAGAGCCGCTTTAAACTTTCTAATTTCTTTTGAAACAAATACGAATTAGTTGTCACAGGAAAACTTACAATACTACTCCCAGAGGACCTCACAATTGACTATAGCTTTGAATGCAGAAAGTGTAAACCTAACTTATATGGAATTTCACAATATTTAGATTGGTCCTTAATACAAAGCAGTACATAACAAAGCAGTTAAACGTTAACGTATAGTTAAAAAGTCCTTTTTTAATTTTTATCCAGTATTAGATTGTGAAAGAAATAGGAAAGCCATTTACAGCAGCACGCTACCTGCTCATTTATCAAGAGATTCATGTCGTCCTCACAGCTCACGTAAATTTCAATCTGTTCCAAAATTTCTAGGATCGTGCCTTTACTGGCATAGTGAAAGAGAGACAGGTGATCGTTAATGCTTCTTAAGCAGTGCACGGATTCTCTTAGACGGTCCCCAGGAGCACTGCCGTTACTGGCTCATTCATATTCGCGATACTTCACCTGAAAATCCTTCCTTGTCTGCTCAGTATAATGTTTCACACGCGAGCCAGAATTCGTCTTGAGGGCCCCTGATCTGCTAAACTTATTACTCGCTGGCTCCAAGCAGCGTCGTAGCATTTTTTCCAATTTACTATTTGTCAGAAAACCCACTGTAACGATGACTTTCGGCAACGCACTAGCAGTTTTATCTGACCCAAAACCATAGCAAGAGGATGAGATACACCTTGTGAGGGGTCCACTTGCACGTGGAGCCCGAATTCGTAACATAATTCATATAAAATGGCCGGACACTGTTGTCATATTTAGAAGTGATTGTATTTCTGACACAACTGAACGAAAGATGTTGCCTGAGTGGCAGAATCGATTGTAAGTAGGGGCTTGCGGATCGCAGTAGCAGTTGCCGTTGCACTCTGTTATAAGTAGGATGTAAGACTTAAAGCTAGTGGCAAGCTGTGAGAATTTAGCTGTTGTTTTTATAAAATGAAGTGATGAATGATACTGTAACTCAAAGGTAAAGCAACTGGAAGATATTTGTAAGGTAATGAAATTTTGTATATTTAGTTTTAAGTATCTAACAACGCAATGTGGATTTTGCTGATCATTGAATGTAGAAACCAAGTATCTTCGATCAGATTTAAGGTATAGTTTGATTAGGTATAATCGATTTGTAATATTTATGTGTTTTGTAATCCTGATACACTGAAGTTAAGTACTGGAATCTATTTTGTCAAATGATGTCAGACCTTTGGTCATGTAACAATTCAAGTGTTTTTTAATTACGACAGTAAGTGAGAACTGTAGAACAGTTGAGAAGTCCACGGATTTTCAAGTTAATGTAAAATGTTCTACATCAGATTTTGTGAAGGTAAAACTTTATTTTGAATACAATTTTCAAACTGAACCATTTGGTCTTAACATATCCCCTTATCAATACCTCATCCTCTTCCATGTCGTGTTTATTTAAATCCAGTCAATATTTTTTAAATAAATCTTTTCTCAGTCAGAATCAGAAAAAATATTAGTGTGATAGAATCAGAAAAGTATTAACGTTTGTAACAGCTTCGTTGTGGGCAGCATTACACAGCGCTGAGCCCATATCCAGCATTTTAACTGAATATTTGCAAGGTTATTCATTTATCAGCCGATCTACTGATATTATTTGTATGGAGTTATTTTACGGCCGCATTGCACTTCGCTGTGCCAATACTGAATATTTTCTACGACTACTGTGGAGAGAACAGAATACCAAGATTACATCCGTTCCAACTCTAGAGCTAACGAAAATTTATTTGATTGTTTCCTTGCACAGGGAATTTCATCGGTTTATTGCACAGGGCCGTATAACTCGGAGTTCACGTCACTGTGTAAATTTTAGAGGGATTGATTTCATTGTAGGCATTGCATACTGGTTTTCCAGATTAAGTTGCTCATTTTTTTGGTTAACCGTAAAATTGATTAAGCACACCATTTGCTCAACGAGACATCACACAGTAAATATGCTTGACACGAACATTACGCACTTCATATTAACTGGCAAACAAAAACACAAAATCTTTTTCGATTTCAGTTTGAAAATTGTATTCAAAATAAAATTTCACCTTCACAAAATCTGATGTGGAACATTTTATATTAACTTCAAAATCAGTGAACTTCACAACTGTTCTACAATTCTCACTTACTGTCGTAATTAAAAACACTTGGATTGTTACATGACCAAAGGTCTGACATCGTTTGACAAAATAGATTCCAAAATTTAACTTCACTGTATCAGGTTTACAAAACACACAAAATATTACAAATCGAGTGTATCTAATCAACCTATACATTAAATCTGATGGAAGATACTTCGTTCCTACATTCAAGGAACGGTACTGTTAGAATTAGCAAAATCCACATTGCGTTGCTGCATTCTTAAAACTAAACATACAAAATTTCATTACGTTGCAATTATGTTCCAGTTGCGTTACCTTTGAGTCACAGTACCATTCTTCACTTAATTTTATAAAAACTGTATTATATTGCGTCCATAGACCAACAACTAAATTCTCACAGCTAGCCACTGGCTTTAAGTTTTACATACTACCTACGACAGATGCAACGGCAACTGTTACTGCGCTCCGCGCGCCCCTACTTACAATTGATTCTGTCACTCAGGCAACATCTTTGGTTCAGTGTTGTCAAAAATACAATCTCTTCCACATATGACAATCGTTTCAGGTCATTTTTCATGAATTATATTACGAAATCGGGCTCCACGTACAACTGGACCCCTCACAACCTTTTCGTCATCGGCTCTCCGCAAACTGCAGATTTCTTTCCAACTTTCTTAAAAGCAGCTTTCCCGATTTTTGTGGCTTCAGCTTGAGTGAAACCATTTCATACACTTACTTTAATAGTCACATTTGTCTCCTTTTCAATAACCTCCTTCGTGGCGCCTAATTTTTCAACACGATAAACATAACATGGAATTTAAAAAATTCTCGCTTTTGCGCCGTTGGATGACATGAATCTTTTGCAATGATGGTTAGTGGATGTCGGCTTACTATAAATATCAATCTCTGTTCAACCCTAATGATATGTAAGCCCATGAGGGTAAAATTAATTTCCTAGACTTGCACTAATGTGAATGAAAATTTCCATTTCTTGATAAAGATTGAGTTTGTGGGATTTGATTGTTTTGTGCAGTATTCTTAGAATGTTCTGCTATCAACAAATGTCCTGTGTCCTGAATGTATGTAGCTATGACTTCTTTAGCAGCATGCAAACATACTAGATGATGCACTAAAGCTCTTCCCACTTTCTACTTCCTGAGTGACCTTAATAAAAGGTAACTCCCAAAGCACTGTGTAAAAACAGAATTCAATTTTATAGATGCTAAGTCTGCAAGTTTTATATTTTTAGATCCTTATTTTATATTTATTTGTGTGTCAGTCATTTTGCAATAGTAACACTATGAACAAGTTGTTGTAAAGAGTGAAACAGTTTTATAATTGTTATATGTATCAATGTAAGTTAGTAATGAATGTTCTCTGAGGCAAGGTACTATATCTTTACATCGTTATAATCGGTGGTTTATGTTAGAAAAATTGAAATAAAAATATATATTTATGACGAGCCACAAGGTTCTGTGCAATTGAACAGACTGTAACTAACTCTATCACCGTGACTTTTCATGCTTTCCCAACGGATCTGTTGCAAATATACTTCTCCGGTTTGCCGCCGGATCGTATTGTGTAACTCGCACAATATTTCATCGATGCTTCTGCTCGACATCATCAGTGGCGCGCCTTAGAGCAGTGACAGCAGCAGCAACCACCATCTGATGATGTCGAGCAGTTGCATCGAGGAAATATTGTGCGAGCTACACAATACGATCCGGCGGCAAACCCGAGAAGCGTACTTGTAGCTCTATCACCGTTTAAAATTTATGATCTTAGTGCCAATTTACGCTAACAAGTGCCTGTTATGCGTTTTTGTAGCAAAATGAAACTACAACAAATGACTAGCTGCATCCAGCTAGGAAATTTGTAACGTATCACTTTTCACCCGAAGATGTGTAAACTGTCGAAACGCGTCGTTGTATGAAATAGAGTGACCGGCGCAGATAATTGTTTTATTTGAACTTTTACTGCCATAAACAGTCACAGTTTCTTACAACAATTCAACATGGGTGACATGAGGATACCTATGTGAGTTATGGTACCAATATATCACGTTTAATACGACCATCTCTGTCTAAATTCCGAATTTCAATCGTTTCAACTGCGCGACTCTGTCGTAATATTTCATATGATATTATGGGAAGCGGTCCGTTTGCTGTGTAGGTCAGGTATCAGTTATATACTAAATGCTCAATCGTAGTCTGACAGATTTATCATTTGATGGTCTTCACCAGGTGATTTTCAGCGTTCGTTCGCTAGATGGTTCACTGACATGATCCGCTGAGAAGCTCCACATGGAGATGTCGACCAGCGGGCAGCCCCTGCCTCACACAATGGGCTTCCTTCCGCCTTCCGCCTTCCGCCTTCCGCCTTCCGCCTTCAGCCCCAAACGCCCATGGCGAGGCTGACAATGCCAGCAGCCTGCACTGTAAAAAGGCCCTCTCCATCTTCACCGGCCGGACGCAACGACGAGGGCCTTCATTTGAAGGACTAGAAACCTCTGTAAAGTGTACATCGCCTCATCACATTCCATTGAGATGCCTCCATAATCTCTCACATCGAGGAAAGTGCATTGTGACTGACGAGCAGTAGCGGCTCGGGAGTATATATTCTGGGTGTTCACAAACCTTTAGATTCAGATAAATTACTGGCATCTGCTGTATAACGGTTACGCTTATCAACAAATTTATACAACATTGATAATAATACAACATTAGTAATAATACAACATTAATACGAGGTGTGTCCAGAAAGTAAGTTCCAATCGGTCGCGGAATGGATACGACTATGATAATACGATAAAGCTTTGCACAGATGTGTTGGGCAGTGTCTCTAGTATGACGCTACATAGCATCACGTCGCTCTTTTCATTTCTGAGCTCACAGTGAGCGCGTAAAGATGCCTAGAAAATAGTGTCTCCCGTCAAGTGCGAGGGCCTGGCGAGAAATTTCGCCTGAAGCTATGCAGCCAACTTTACATAACTGTCGTGTGGTTTCTTCTTCGAGACAGTTCTCAGCCGCATTCTGCAGGGGCAATGAGGATGGTCCCGAATCGTTTTCAATTGGAAATGTTTGATTACCCACAATACAGCCCGTAATTGTCTCCCTCTGAGTATCATCTCTGCTCACATGAACCGCTGGCTATGAAGACAACATTTTGGCACAGACAACGAGCTGTAGGCCAGCGTAGAGATTTGGCGGAAAGCACTGGCGTCTGTCTTCTATGATGAGGGTACTGGAAAGTTGGTACAACGCTACGACAAGTGTCTAAGCCAGAACGGCGACTACATAGAGAAGTAGCTGGAAGGTGTAGCTAACTGTTACAAATAAAACATTTCTGATTTTCACTGTGGTTTCCATTTTGCGATCAATCGGAACTTACTTTCTGGACAGCTCTCGTAATAACATAACATTAATAATAATAATAATAATAATAATAATAACAGTAGTAGTAGTAGTAGTAGTAGTACTAATAATAATAATAAAATAATAATAATAATAACAATAATATTTATCGACATAAAAAACCTACATTATGGACAGGTAGACAATTTAAGAAAATTCTTTCTAGGACGAGCAGAAAGTAGCAAAATACACAAAGCAATCACTCATATAAATACATCGGCTACACCACTGCAATTTCATAACCACTTCTACAACCCTTTAGATCACATAACATCAACAGATACGAAGAAAGTAAATTGGAAAAAGAAAACACTACATGGCAAGCACCTGTATCATCTAACACAGCCACACATAGATCAAGACGCATCCAACACATGGCTAAGAAAAGGCAATATATATACAGTGAGACGGAAGGATTCATGATTGCAATACAGGATCAAACAATAAACACCAGATATTACAGCAAGCATATTATTAAAGATCCCAATACCACAACAGATAAATGCAGACTTTGCAAACAACAAATAGAAACAGTAGATCACATCACAAGCGGATGTACAATACTAGCAAATACAGAATACCCCAGAAGACATGACAATGTAGCAAAAATAATACATCAACAGCTTGCCTTACAACATAAACTTATAAAACAACACATTCCCACATACAAGTATGCACCACAAAATGTACTGGAGAATGATGAATACAAATTATACTGGAACTGAACCATTATAACAGATTAAACAACACCACATAACAAACCTGACATCATAATCACCAATAAAAATAAGAAATTAACACAACTAATCGAAATATCCATACCCAATACAACAAATATACAAAATAAAACAGGAGAAAAAATTGAAAAATACATCCAACTGGCTGAGGAAGTCAAGGACATGTGGCATCAGGATAAAGTTGACATTATACTAATTATACTATCAACTACAGGAGTCATACCACACAATATCCACCAGTACTTCAACGCAATACAGCTACATCCAAACTTATATATACAACTACAGAAATCTGTAATTATTGATACATGTTCAATTACCCGAAAGTTCCTAAATGCAATGTAACATATACCGTACAGTTAAAAGGAAGTCACGCTTGATCAAGGTCCGCGTCACTTTCCATTTTTGACCAGACATAACGTCTGGGAAAAGAAAGAATAATAATAATAATAATAATAATAATAATATGCATAACTTATCTGACAAAAGGAAGAACTGTTTATGTAGAATTTCGTTGTTTTGTACGTTACAGTTTAGAGCAATAACGAGATAATGTGTAAGCTTTTTCAACTCTCCATTTCGCATTTCTGTGTCAGTGGGAGTTTCGTGCTTCTCTATTTTCTGAGACAAATGTACAAGATCTCTAAGAGATATGTTGGTTCACGAATTTACTTCTGGGCTGAAAAATCGATTTCTTACGCTGCACTCAGACAGCAACTTGTGCTAACTATACACTTCCTTGTTAAATGTTCGCTTGTAGTCACGCTTATTTGGCTTCGTCACTCTCTCAATGAAAAGATCTATTCTTGGAGGCCCTACGTCCTTCACGGCAAACTTTTCCTGGTAATTTACTTTTCTTTTCCCAGAATGAAATTTTCACTCTGCAGTGGATTGTGTGCTGATATGAAACTTCCTGGCGGATTTAAGCTGTGTGCCGGACCAAGACTCGAACTCGGGGCCTTTGCCTTTTGCTGGCAAATGCTTTACCAACTGAGCTACCCAACCACGATCCATCCTCACAGCTTAACTTTTCTGTTAGCATTTAAAACAGATTAAACGCATTTCATGTTTTCACTGCACACGAACTCCGATTCCCGCACAGTAAGCAACCAACTCCAATACAAAGTGCCATTTGAGGAAATGATTTAACTAAAGAAGTAATGTCTACCAGAATGGTCACTTCACTAGAGCAAAAATGAGGCGCTGAGATCCATAAGGGCCTAAAGCACACTGCCGTCGATTCCACATTTAAGTGAATATCAGAGACGCAGCTTTTCGTGAATTTTCATATATGCAATGTGGACCTGCAGCACAGATAAACCTGACTCCTCATGAGATTAACAAATTTCAGAAGCATGAATAAATGCTAAAACGAACACAACTCAATGTGTGCTCATGAGCTTGTTGCCAAGTTTCACAGCTACAGGAGCAGTAGCGTGGTAAATTCAAGTGCCATATCTTTCGGATTGCAGCATCTATGTTACGTTTAACAGCACTGAAAGAAAAATAGCCGATAAATCTGCAAGGTGTCGAAAGTTAGGGTGTTCACTTGCTCTTGTGGTCATACACAGCAGCCGTCACTCCTGACGAGGCATTAGTTCAGTTGCCTTTTTTAATTAACAGTTCACATTAGTAATGCAGTTCTTTGCTTTGATGTATGTTGTTCTCTATTAGTAAGATCTGCACCATGTTACACGATTCAAAGCTTTGCCATTGATTGTCTACCTTCAGAGATTCAGAGACAACCGTAAAACAAAAGGAACTGGCTGATGGGACCTCTACAACACATAAGGACTAAATAACGCCTACAGTTACACCTTCTTTAATTACGGTTGTTTTTGACAGCTCTGAATGCCTACTATTTGAGTCATCAGTCTTGTGATTGGTATTATATGACCCACCACGAATTACCCTCCGGTCCCACTTCTTAGCGCCTTGATTTTTCCTGGCTAGTCTCGCAAACTTGAGTCTACTCTTCGTCGCTATTAAATTGTGATCTGAGTCTATATCTGCTCCTGGATACGCCTTAAAATCCAATATCTGATTTCGGAATTCCTGTCTATGGAGAAAATGTAAATGGGCGTTTGGCGTCGCTGGCCGGGAGGCCCCTTACAGGGCAGGTCCGGCCGCCTTGGTGCAGGTCTTACTACATTAGACGCCACATTGATTGGGCGACCTGCGCGCCGGATGGGGATAAAATGATGATGAAGGCAACACAACACCCAGTCCAGGAGGGGAGAATATCTCCGAACCAGCTGGGAATCGAACCCGGGCCCCTAGGGTGGCAATCCGTCACGCTGACCACTGTTTTTTTTTTATCGTTGTCTTTGGTCGTTTCGGACGTCACATGAAGTCCGCTAAAGTTCGTTTGTTGATCCTTACACTCAGTTTTTTTTATTACAGAGGCCAACCAGCTCTTTGACCGAAAACGCTGAGCTACCGTGCCGGCGGCACTCAGCTATCCGGGCGGACTGTCTGACTATGATGTTATCTAACTGAAATCTTCCCGTACCACCCGGTCTTTTCCAAATACACCTTCTCCTCTTGTGATTCTTAAACAGAGTATTCGCTATTACTAGCTGATATTTATTACACAACTAAATTAGTCTTTGTCGTCTCTCATTCCTTGTCCGAAGCCCATATTCTCCTGTAACCTTATCTTCTACTCCTTCCCCTACAACTGCATTCCAGCCTCCTATGACTATTAGATTTTCATGATCCTATACGTACTGTATTATCCTTTCAATATCGTCATATGCTTCAACTTGCGACGTCGGCATGCATACCTGAACTATTGTGTTTCTTGTAGGTCTTCTGTCGATTCTGATAAGAACAACCCTCTCACTGAACTGTTCACAGCAACACAGTCTCTGACCTACCTTTCCACTCGTAACGAATTCTACTCCCGTTATACCGTTTCTGTTGCTGCTTATATTACCCTACACTCATCTGACCAGAAATAATTGTCTTCTTTGCATTCACCTCACTGACCCTTACTATATCTAGATTGAGTCTTTGCATTTCCCTTTTCCGATTTTCTAGCTTTCCTACCACGTTAAAGCTTCTAACATTCCACGCCCCGACTCGTAGAACGTTATTCTTCCGTTGGTCATACAATCTTTTTCTCATGGTCACCTCTCCCCCTCTCCCCTGCAGTCACCTCATGGAGATCCAAGTGGAGGGCTATTCCCCAGTCTTTTGGAGAGATCATCATGATACTTTTTCAACTACAGGCCACATGCCCTGTGGATACACGTTATGTGTCCTTAATGCAGTGGTTTCCATTGACTTCTGCATCCTCATGCCACTGATCGTTGATGGTTCTTCCGTCTTTAGTGGCAGTTTCCCACCCCAAGGACAAGAGAGTGCCCCGAACCTCTGTCTGCTCCTCCACCACCTTTGCCAAGGCCGTTGGCAGAATGAGGGTGACTTCTTTTGCCGGAAGTCTTCGGCCGCCAATGCCGATTATTAATCAAAATTTAAGCGGTGGTGGGTTTCAAACACGTGACGGAGAACGTTTTGATTACTAATCAAAGACGCTACACCTAGACCACAGGTGCAAAACTAGGTACCAACCCCATATTCTCTTATAACACTTCCTTCTATACGTTCTCTCAAAACAGCATTCAAATTCCTCATTCTATTAGAACTACATCTCCCTTTACATAGCAAATTAGCCGTCCAGTATCCTTATATACTATCTATATATCTTCATCTTCAGCTTGCGGCATGGACATGTATAGGTGAACTCTCGTTGTCGTTGTTGGTTTGCTTTCGATTCAGATGAGAATAGCCCCGTCACTGAACTGTTCGCAGTGACTCATTCTCTGCCCTACCTTCCTATTCATAAAGAATTCTACAGTCACATTTAGCATTGTGATGAATATAGGAACAAAAATTGATATCTCCTTTTAGTGTTTAGTACGGCAGAAACTTTCAGTATATGTTCGTAAACATATTATTTACAACTGTTGGTATGGTACTCAGCTATACACTGTGGTTATCATCTTTGGTCAAACGTTTGCGTAGAGTGAAATCAAGAGAACCTACAAATTACACAATGGATTTTTGCCCGAAACGTCGTAGCCAAATGAATGGTGGGAAATGGACAAATGTGTTAACTCGGGCCGGCCGGAGTGGCCGTGCGGTTCTGGGCGCTACAGTCTGGAGCCGAACGACCGCTACGGTCGCGGGTTCGAATCCTGCCTCGGGCATGGATGTGTGTGATATCCTTAGGTTAGTTAGGTTTAATTAGTTCTAAGTTCTAGGCGACTGATGACCTCCGAAGTTAAGTCGCATAGTGCTCAGAGCCATTTGAACCATTTTTGTTAACTCGGGGGAAAAATGCTGTTGCTAGCATTGTAAATGAAGTGTGAAAAATATCAAAACTACATCTACGTGATTACTCTGCAATTCACAATAAAGTGCCTGGCAGAGGGTTCAATGAACCACCTTCAAGCTGTCTCTCTACCGTTTAACTCCCGAACGAGCACTTAAATTTTTCTGTGCGAGCCCTGATTTCTCTTATTTTATCTTGATGATAATTTCTCCCTACGCAGGTGTTTTCGCAGTCGGAGGAGAAAACTGGTGATGAGATTTCATGAGAAGATCCCGTCGCAACGAAACACGCCTTTGTTTTAATGATTGCCACTCCAATTCACGTATCATGTCTGTGGGACTATCTCCGCTATTTCGCGATAATGCAAAACGAGCTGTCCTTCTTTGTACTTTTTCGATGTCATCCGTCAGTCCCACCTGATGCGGATCCCACACCGCACAGCAATTCTGCAGAATAGGGTGGACAAGAGTGGTGTAAGCAGTCTCTGCTGTTGCACCTTTTAAGTGTTCTGCCAATGAATCGCAGTCTTTGGTTTGCTTTGCTCACAACATTATCTATGTGATCGTTCCAATTTAGGTTATTTGTAATTGTAGTCCCTATGTATTTAGTTGAAATTACAGCCTTAAGATTTGTGTGAGTTTCCGCGTAATCGAAATTTAGTGAACTTCGTTTAGTGCTCATGTGTACTCGTGTGTACACTTCACACTTTTCTTTATTCAGGGTCAAATGGCACTTTTCGCAGCATACAGATTTCTTATCTAAATAATTTTGCAATTCGTTTTGATTGTCTGATGACCTTACAAGACGATAAATGACAGAATCATCTGCAAACAATCTAAGAGTATATTGTCTCCTATGTCGTTAATATAGTTCAGAAACAACAGAGGGCCTATAACACTTCCTAGGGGAACGCCAGATGTTACTTCTGTTTTACTCGATGACTTTCCGTCTATTACTACGAGCTGTGACCTTTCTGACAGGAAATTACGAATCCAGTCGCACAACTGAGGCAATATTCTATATGCACGCTGTTTGGTTAGAAGACGCTTGTGAGGAACGGTGTCGAAAGCCTTCTGGAAATCTAAAAATATGGGATCAATTTGACATGCCCTGTCGATAGCACTCATTACTTCGTGAGTATAAAGAGCTAGCTGTGTTTCGCATGAACGATGTTTTCTGAATCCGTGCTATGTGTCAATAAATCTTTGTCTTCGAGGTACTTCATAATGTTCGAATACTGTATATATTCCAGAACCCAACTGCAAATCGATGTTAGTGATATGGGCCTGTAATTCAGCTATTACTCCTACTTCTCTTTTTGGGTATTGGTGTGACTTGAGCGGTTTTCCAGTCTTTAGGTAAAGGATTTTCTCTGCATTCTCTTTATCCATACACTGTTAATAGCAGAAATTCAACCGATGTTCATATTTCATGTTTCCTGAACACAACTAGAAAAAAAATTTGTAAAAAGGAACAGTCACATGTTTTGGGAATTGATTGACCTAAAAATTAGAAATAAAATAGTTTGGAGAAACGTTTTATGCGATTTTGCTCGCAGTCGCGCCGATTTCGAATTTAAAGTTCAATGTTTCACTTAGAACTTGGAATTTCAAAAAGTGCTAGAGGAAATCTCTCTAGTGGAATTTCACTCAGTTGTCTTATGTCACTAACGAATGAGAATGTCACCTGCTGTAAATGAATTCAAGAGTGATTCAAAGGCAGGTCAAATGTTTTTATTAATCTATTTTATTTCTTCCTTTTAGATAAAACATTAATTCAACACTTGTCCTTTTTATTATTATTTTACTATTCGATACCTGTAAAGGCAAGTTTCGTTATCACTATCCATCTCTGTCTATCGACCACAACACACAAAAAGTAAAAATATTGTCGTATGCAGAATGAAGCGCACGTTCTTGACACGAAGACAGCACACAGGACTTACTGGTTTAGCATTACAGCGTTTTTCCTTACAGGAAGGACGTGCGACGGCAGAATGCTAATAAAAATAATTACCAAATCGAACACGGGCACTCATTGCTACATAATTACCACAGGCGGATTAAAATTTGGTTTAAAAAACAAGTACTCCTTAACTTTCTGTATTTTCGAATACTAACAAATACAGACATAACACACAGATTCGATTTTCATTATTCTGTTCACATCCTTGGTCACACTAGCCACTGTTGGGGACTGTCAGCTAAGCAGTACCCAAGGAACGTTGTGCAACAGGTCTACTGCTTCCATCGAATATTGCATTTAGGATCCACGAAAGCAAGATAAGGGAGATTAAGAAGCTTACAGAGTAAGGTAGACAGCCATTCCTCCGTTGCTTCATAAGCGAATGGCGGCTTATATCACTAAAACCTGCTGGAACGATAAAATTCCTGAGTCCTCTTTCAGTAGTTAGTACACTAGGAAGAGGACTCTTCCTTACAAAACGTAACACGATCTAAGAGACAACGTAAACTCAAATTACTCAGATTACCTTTAGATGTCCAGATGTCCAATTAGTAAACCAAACTTTTGTAGCCTCTTGTTGTTGACAGTCCGAAAAAGAAGAGAAAACCACCTTTCAAAAACCTCTATTTGAAATAACACGGCATTACTCCGACAGAGACGAGCCTGTAGATCTGTATTCTTTTACTTAAATTCTTTTATTTCTTTTTCCATAATTTCTAATTGTTGCGACGAACGTGAATTGTCGATCTTACATGACTATTGGTTTTCATAGTTAATGTATCGTTAACAAGTAGTTTCTTCATTAGTTCGTAATCTGTTATTTTTACAAAATCTTCTGCTTCACGATAACTTAGTTTTTGTGTCCGGATTTTCCTTCACTCTCAGGCTCATTACCATCCGCTAAATTAGCTCTGGTGAATAGGAGTTGGAACAGAACCAGGATTCAACTTGCGTTGAGTTTTCAACTCCCTTTCATAAAACGAATCAGCAAAATGTATTGAGCAAGCAGAAACATTAGCAACTGAAAACAAATCAGCGTGTTTACAAGCATTTATGAATTTTGGCATTATCACTCTCAGGAAATATATAACTTCTAACTTTTTTTGTTGTCTGAAGTGGTTAGTGCAGCTCGCAGTCGCATAGCACGCCTTTATTTACGTTGATTACAGTTCACAATATGCTCGCAGAACCCAATCCATATGCTGATACCTGTTTCGTAACTCTGTACTTAATCGCCAGCCATCAATAAAAACTCACACAAAGACAGTATACAGTGTCTCATGGTCGAGGCGGGAACTGAAACTGAGGGTACCAAAGCAAAAGCAGAAATAGTGAGCTCCGTTTCAAAATACGATGCATACATATTTGAAGGATCTTTTCATCGTACTTTGAAACAACACAGGCACTGTAGTATCGTATTTTTTATCCGCCGATACCCAGGAAGCGACTCTCAAGTAAGACATCTCCCCTGTACAAATGGATGTTCGAGTACAGATCGTAGAAACGTGGTTGAAGAAATAATGGATGTTTCGGTCAGTTAGTGAGTCGTACTCTGATAGCCTAATGGAAAGGCAACCGCTCGCGATAAGCGAAAAATTTGGGTTCGATTTGTGGTCCGGCACAGATTTTTCACTGTCGTCATCCCATTACACAGTTGATGGTTGTCCATATTCGCAACTGCGAATACATTTCAGGTACCGTTATCAAAAATTCCTTCGTAGAACAAAATCCAAAGATATTGCATCAAATTAGTTCTCACGCCACTGTAAAGATGACTGAAACACTTATTGGTACCGTTGACGACAAGAAGCAGTTGAAATCGCTAAAGATGAACGAAGCTCCAGGGCTCGACAGAATCAGATTCTATAAAGAATTTGCGTCTGTGTTAGTCCCTCTTTTAATCATAATACACCGTCGATCCGACGAACAAATAACAGTGGAACAAAGCACAGGTCACAGCCATCTACAAACAGGATATTAGAACTGATCCACAAAATTACCGTCAAATACCCATGACACTCATTTGTTATTGAACTGTTACCGGCAAGCTTGATCAACGCGCTAATATTATGGAAATATATTCCTGACATGTTTGGTCTAGCGGTGATTAGAATTTATCGTAACTGAAGAAAACACCACAAGTCAACAACGCAAAAAAAGCATTTTTTTTGGATGGCCACTTTCGACCGAGCTATGATGTTATCACCAGATCTTATGTTTTGAATTTTTACAACATATAATATGTTGTAGAAAATTTGGAGAACCGACATTTGAAGCGGACTGTAGAACGATTATGCTGCCACCAGCCACCGCGTAAGGACCACGAAGATAAGGTAACAGAAATTAAGACTCATACGGAGGCATTTAGACAGTAGTGTTACTCTCGCTCTTGTATTTGCAAATCGAACAGGAAAGGACTATGACTGGTAGTGGTATAAGATACCCTCCACCGGGCAGTACATAGTGGCTTTCGGAGTGTGTATGTGGATGTAGAAACTTAAAACATATTCTCATCGCAAATATAATGAGATATCACGAACAGAGTGACCTCCATGCCAACTGGTACGGGTTCCTAAAACATCAGTAATGTGAAACGCAAGTCACACTGTTCTCAGATGACATCATCAAAACCATGGATGAAGTCAGTCAGACAGATGCAGTATATCTTGATTTTCGAAAGGCGTTTGACTCGGTACCACAGTTAACTTTTACTATCGAAAGTACGTTATCGAAAGTACGGTCGCCTGGTGTACTAAGCGAAGTTTGTAATTGAGTCATTAATGTATTGGTATAAAGGACACAGTATGTGTCAAGAGCCATCGACAGATGCAGAAGTAATTTAATGTGTGAAATATTTTGAGACCCTTTCCATATCGTGTATCAATGACTTTTCAGACAATTGTAATAGTAACCTACGACTTTTCGCAGACGACGCAGCGTACTTACAATGAAGTGCTGTCAAAAAACAGCTCAACAAATATTCAAAAAGACCTTGATGCGATTTCAAAAGTGGCGCAAGGTCGACAACTTCCTTTAAATGTTTAAAAATGTAAAACTGTGTACTTCACAAAGCAAAAAAAAAAAAAAAAAGTAGAATCCTGTCACCACAACGCCGGCGAGTCACAACTGGACCTTGAAACTCTTAACAATGCGCAGATGTAAAAGTTTATAGCAATATAAAATAGAATGATTACATAGAGTCTTTCGTAGGGCAGTCAAGTAGCAGACTTCGTTTCCTTGGCAGAATACCAGGAAAGTGCAATCAGTCTACAAAGCAGATTGCTTGCTAAACACTTTTGCGACTCGTCCTAGAATATTGATGGACTGTGTGGGATGCGTACCAAACAGGACTAACAACGATTGTTGGCAGATGTTTGAAGATAGACGCCGTAATTAAGACTACGATACAACTGTTTGGTAACCATCACGATACATGATACTTCGTATGTTACTCGCTACAAGGCGTCTTTTATTATGTCATCTTACATTTACGCTTGTGTTTCTTTCCAGTCTTAGTTATCAATTTTTATCTAATACTACTTGGAACAATTAAATGCTCTGTAAATGACAGTCATGCTGATTCATTTAGAAAAACACCACAGCTTGAAATTTCATATATGCACGCTCCTTAATAATTTCTAAACCAGAAAGATGACGATTCACTCAGGTAGCAGAGTTTTTTTTATCAAATTAACGAACAGAAAGTTATAAAAAAAGGCACTGAGTAACGTCGAGTATGATTATTGTAAGTGTAAACAGTCCTGTGTGTAATAAAATTTGACATGGTTCGTAAATGAGACTCACCAAATAATGGGACAATAGTGCTGAAGCCTCCGTAATTGGTAGTAACTAAAAAATTAAGCGCCTTAGAACAAATTTGCATATTTGTATAGTAGACTAATTGTTAAGATTTGTTTTACGAAATTTGGAATAGAAAAACTTAGAAATTTTCAAAATCGTTTCTTGAAAAATTTATTTTTACTTCTTCCCCTTGATGTCATAAATGAAATTATTTGTATTAATCCTTTTTCATTGCAGTTAACATACAATGTGCATTTCAATAATACTTAAACTTGTTACATTGTCGTAATATTACTTAAGGGACCACTCGCATGTAGGATCAGTATCAGTTTTAATTTTCATTTTTCAGTCTAGATTTTGCTTAGTTTCGTTACAGTTATCAATGTTTGTTAGTGAAAAGTTAGAGTTCAATAAAGAATGCATGGAAAGAATGTAGTTGTTGGAAATTCAGTAATTAAGCCGCAAGAATGCAACGCAAGTCAGTAACATTCATCTCTATACTATCTGTGGCGAACGCAAGTCAGTAACATTCATCTCTATACTATCTGTGGCGAACGACTATTGAATATCAATTTCGGGCACCACCAACAGAGGAAGTTAAGTCTTCGACTTTCTGCTCTAGGAAACTTCATCCAATTACATGCGGGAACTCTTACTCAATGCAGTGTATAATGCAAAGAACAACATTTGATATCTACATTGTCTGTGAGTAGGGTAACTTTTCAGTAGAAAGCCCACAGGTTGTTGAACATATACAAAAAATGACAGCACATGGTTGTTTGACACATCGGAGAGCGTGAGACGGTTAAAGAAGTTAACTGGGAGACGCTTGAAGACAGAAACAAACTACACAATGTGATCAAAAGTATCCGGACACCTGACTGAATATGAATTTCAAGTTAGTGGCGCCCTCCACCAGTAATGCTGGAATTCAATATGGTGTAGGCCCACTTTTAGCCCTGATGACAGCTACCACTCTCGCGGGCATACGTTCAATCAAGTGTTGCAAGGTTCTTCACGGAGTGCTGCGATGAGGAGAGGTATCGATCATTGCAGATTAAAACTGTATGCCGGACCGAGACACGAACTCGGGACCTTTGTCTTTCCCGGGCAAGAGCTCTACCATCTGAGCTACCGAAGCACGACTCACGACCCGTCCTCACAGTTTCAGTTCTGCCAGTACCTCGTCTCCTACCTTCCAAACTTTACAGAAGCTCTTCTGCGAACCTTCGCAGAAGAGCTTCTGTGAAGTTTGGAAGGTAGCTCAGATGGTAGACCTATTGCCCGCGAAAGGCAAAGGTCCCGAATTCGAGTCTCAGTCTGGCACATAGTTTTAATCTGCCAGGAAGTTTCATATCAGCGCACACTCCACTGCAGAGTGAAAATCTCAGTCTGGAAACATCCTCCAGGCTGTGGCTAAGCCATGTCTCCGCAATATCCTTTCTTCCAGGAGTACTAGTTCTGCAAGGTTCGCAGAAGAGCTGCTGTGAGGTTTGGAAGGTAGAAGACGAGGTACTGGCAGAACTGAAGCTGTGAGGACAGGTCGTGAGTCGTGCTTGGGTAGCTCAGATGGTAGAGCTCTTGCCCGCGAAAGGCAAAGGTCCTGAGTTCGAGTCTCGGTCCGGCACACAGTTTTAATCTACTAGCGAGTTTCATACCAGAGCACACTCCGGTGCAGGGCGAAAACCACATTCTGGAGAGGTATCGATGTCGATCGGTGAGGCCTGACACGAAGTCGGCGTTCCAAACCATCCCCAAGGTGTTCTACAGGGTTTAGGTCAGGACTCTGTGCAGGCCAGTCCATTACAGGGATGTTATTGTCATGTAACCACTCCGCCACAGACGTGCATTACGAACAGGTCGTGTTGAAAGATGCAATCACCATCCCCGAATTGCTCTCCGACAGTGGGAAGCAAGAAGGTGTTTAAAACATCAATGCAGGTCTGTGCTGTGATAGTGCCACTCAAAACAACAAGGAATGCAACCCCTTCCATGAAAAACACGACCACATGATAACACCACCGCCTCCGAATTTTACTGTTGGCACTACACACGCTGCAGATGACATTGACCGGGCATGCGCCATACCCACCCCCTGCCATCGAATCGGCACATTGTGTACCGTGATTCGTCACTCCACACAACAGTTTTCCATTGTTCAATCGTCCAATGTTTACACTCCTTACACCAAGCGAGGCGTGTTTTGGCGTTCACCGGCGTGATGTGTGGCTTATGAGCAGCCGCTCGACCACGAAATGCAAGTTTTCTCACCTCCCGCCTAGCTGTCATAGTATTTGCAGCGGATGCTGATGCAGTTTGGAATTCCTGTGCGATGGTCTGGATAGATGTCTGCCTGTTACACATTACGACCCTCTTCAACTGTCGAGGGTCTCTGTCAGTCAACAGACGAGGTCGGCCTGTACGCTTTCGTGCTGTACATGTCAAATGGTTCAAATGGCTCTGAGCACTATGGGACTTAACATCTATGGTCATCAGTCCCCTAGAACTTAGAACTACTTAAACCTAAGTAACCTAAGGACATCACACAACAGCCAATCATCACGAGACAGAGAAAATCCCTGACCCCGCCGGGAATCGAACCCGGGAACCCGGGCGTGGGAAGCGAGAACGCTACCGCACGACCACGAGCTGCGGACACTGTACATGTCCCTTCATGTTTCCACTTCACTGTCATATCGGAAATAGTGGACCTAGAGATGTTTAGGAGTGTGAAATCTCAGCTGGCCGGAGTGGCCGTGCGGTTCTGGGCGCTACAGTCAGGAACCGAGCGACCGCTACGGTTGCAGGTTCGAATCCTGCCTCAGGCATGGATGTGTGTGATGTCCTTAGGTTAGTTAGGTTTAATTAGTTCTAAGTTCTAGGCAACTGATGACCTCAGCAGTTAAGTCGCATAGTGCTCAGAGCCATTTGAACCATTTTTTTGTGAAATCTCGCATATAGACTTATGATACAAGTGACCCCCAATCACCCGACCACATTCTAAGTCTGTGAGTTTCGCGGAGCGCCCCGTTCTGCTCTCTCGCAATGTCTAATGACTACTGAGGCCGCTGATATGGAGTACCTGGCAGTAGATGGCAGTACAATCCACTTAATATGGAAAACGTATGTTTTTTGTGGTGTTCGAATACTTTTGATCACGTAGTGTAACTTGTAAGAGTTTACTTGCGATGTTTCAAAAAAGACCTTTTAATGATCACTCTAGGAATGTACTACATGCCTCTACGTATCATTCGCGTGGGAACCGTGAGGAAAAGATTAGACTAACCATAGCGCACCCAGAGGAGTTCATACACTCAATGTTTCCGCGCTACATACGTGACCGGAACGGGAAGAAACCCTAATAACTTGTATAATGAGAAGTGCCCTCTGCTACGCAATTCACAGTGGTTTGCAGAGTACGGATGTAGCGCTGAAATGCACATGAAATGGCAGTGAGTGAGACAAATGGATGGTAGATGGTACAACAAGTATCTGCGCTGGATTGAGAGACGTAAAGGGCGATTGCGGTGACAACTGTAAGGGAAGCTAAATTAGAAAACAATCAGTGGCAAACATAGATGTGAACAGATTGCCGGAAAAAACATTAGTACACCCTTTTAGAGGTTTTCAGTTAATTCAAAAATTCTTTGTTGCAACAGAGCATATGGAGTACATGAAATGATTACATTTACAGCTCAGTAGCACAAGTGGTTCTGATGTACTAGGTATCGACCATTGCTGCAGCATCCATATTAGTATCAGGTGTAGCTTCGAAGGGCAGCATTGCAGGCGCTTACTCTGGTACCCAGTCGATCGTACAGATGGCGAAGAATGTCCTGGGATACGTTATGCCACGCTTCCTTCACGTATTTCTGTAAGAGTTGCGGGTTGACAAGTCGCTTCTTGTGCCATCATTCTCCACATATCCTCGATGGGAGAGAAGGGCGGAGATCATGCGGGCCTGGGTTGTTGCTGAACATTTTGCAGAGCACGTTGAGTTCCACGTGCAGTGTGTGGTCGAGTGTTGTCCTGTTGGAACAAAACATCACCTTCCTGTTGCAAGAACAGCAAAAGAACGTGTTTAAGAACATTCCGAGCTTTGGTTAGGGTTCCCTTCAGAAACACCAAAGCTGTACGAGAATACGAGGTGCGGCTAGAAAAAAACCGGACTGATGCTGAAAAAAACATTTATTTACAATTATTTACAATTTCATGTTATCTCCTTCAATGTACTCTCCTCCTCGGTCTCTACACCGCTCCATACGAATTTTCCACTGTTCATAGCAATGCTGCAGATCATTTTCGGTAAGTCCATACATAACTTCCGTCGCTTTTTTTTTACTGCTTCAACAGTCTCAAATCTAGTTCCTTTCAAAGCTGACTTGACTTTAAGGAAAAGAAAAAAGTCACAGGGGGCCAAATCAGGTGAGTAGGGTGGATGATCTAAGATGGGAGTGTTTTGCCAAAAACGTCTTCACTGACAACGCACTGTGAGCTGGGGCATTGTCTTGGTGAAGGATCCATGACTTTTTTCTCCACAAATCGTTCCGTTTTCTCCGTACTCGCTCACATAGGGTAGCCAGGACGCTAATGTAGTAATGCTGATTCACTGTTTGTCCCTCTGGTACCCAATCAATGTGCACAATCCCTTTGATGTAAAAAAAAAAACAATCATCATTGCCTTGAATTTCGATTTTGACATTCGTGCTTTTTTTGTCGTGGAGAACCAGGAGTTTTCCAATGCATCGATTGGCGTTTAGTTTCGGGATCGTAAGTAAAAAACCACGATTCATCGCAAGTAATAACATTTTGTAAGAAGGTGGGATCACTTTCAATGTTTTCCAGGATGTCAGAACAAATCATTCTTCGGCGTTCCTTCTGTTCAATTGTGAGACACTTTGGAACCATTTTTGAACACACTTTGTTCATGTTGAAACTTTCATGAAGAATCTGTCTAACACTTTCCTTGTCAACTCCTGTTAACTCAGACACTGCTCTGATTGTTAAACGGCGATCTTGTCGAACAAGTTTACCGATTTTTTCAATGTTTGCATCAGTTTTTGCTGACAATGGTCTGCCAGTGCGAGTGTCATCACTGGTGTCATCGCGGCCATCTTTAAATCGTTTAAACCACTCAAACACTTGTGTTCGCGATAAACAATCATCGCCGTACACTTGTTGTAACATTACAAACGTTTCACTTGCAGATTTTCCTAGTTTGAAACAAAATTTGATGTTAACACGCTGTTCTTTCTGTACACTCAACATTTTCCGACGCACAGACAAAACGTCAACTACTTAAAACAGACGCCACGGGCAGACTGAGTGCAGGAGGCAGATGAAACTCGAGCAGTAGGCGGAGCGAGAGTCACGTGACAGGCCACGCGACTTTCAGCCTTATTGCATTCGTTTTATTGTTTCACCAGTACTAGTCCGGTTTTTTTCTAGCCACACCTTGTAGTAGTTTGTTGCACCCCAAAGCATAAGGCATGGGGTGCGGCCAGTGTGTCTTGGACGAATGCACTCTACGAGACAGTGCTCATAAGGTCTACGACGTCCGCGCAAACGACTGTCACTTGGGTGCAAGCAGAATCCGCTTTCATTGATGAAGGCCACGGCGCGCCATTCCAAATGATTATCTGACATCACCAGTCGAGCCGTGCACGTCGATTTTGTGGCGTGAGTGGAAGAAGGGGTAGAGGTGTGAGTGCCCATAGTACCACTGCTAATAAGCAGTCTGAAACAGTTCGTGTCGACACAACACTCTATGGTAGCCGTTCGATCTGCCGCTCTGCCCCTACAGTACGACGATCCTGGCGGGGGTCTGTGCTGCGTGAATGTCCAGAACCTAGCCTACGGATGTGAAATTGTTCACGTAACCACTGATGCCAACGTCGTTTCACAACTGATGCAGCACGTCCAACTTATGTGGAAATTCTCCGAAAGAATAATTCCTCCACTCGGAAGGTCGCAAGTTGATCCCTTTCAAACTTGCTCCGTTGGCTGTAAGAAGCAAGAGAGCGTCTCTGTGGTATGGCTCAAATGGCTCTGAGCACTATGCGACATAACATTTGAGGTCATCAGTCCCCTAGAACTTAGAACTACTTAAACATAACTAACCTAAGGACATCACACACATCCATGCTCGAGGCAGGATTCGAACGTGCGACCGTAGCGGTCGCGCGGTTCCAGACTATGTGATATGGCTGCCTACTTTATTATTTTTTTATTTTTTTAATTTTTTTAATCTTTATTCAAATTAATTACAAGGATACATATTAACCCACCACCTTACTACATTAGTGGATCCTAATATTACAATCATATTAAAAAGTACAGCAGCTTAATTGTTAACCCTACAGGTATGCATATTCTACTCGTACTATTATTTCTCTACAGTTGTTTTTGTTGATGTATATGCTACTGTCTATACCTAGCTAATATACACTGCCTGCAGCGTCTCAGATGTTCTAGCGTTTAACAAACCTGTGTTGTTGTTGGTCTTGCCCACCGAGCTGACCCCAGTGGTCGTGCCCCTGACACTGGGCTGGCCGGAGACGTTAATCGCTACAGCACTATCCTAAGGGGTTTTCCTAGCTTATCATGCAACTAACCTATTTCTTATCTATACTGTCTTTGTCGGTGCTTTTCATGTGTTCCCCCCCCCCCCCCCCCTACTCCGAGACATGGCGGATCCCAGCCGTGAAGAAGCTGGCCAAGTCCACGTCCCGGCGAAAAGGCTACGTCCACGGAGTCTAATTCGGGTATTAAATATTATTGATCGTTCAGTAAAAATTCTTTGAGAACTTCGCTGGAAATTGCATCAGAAAGTTTATTTAGGAAGTGAAAGGTGTTCTCATGCCTGAGAAGATGGTACGTGTCGTGGTTAGGAAGTTGTTTAATTTCCTCTGGAGTGCCTTGCACGGCACCAGAGTCACACGCTGGTGTAGCCCGCTTCTCGAACCGACATAGGTATTTCGGGTAGGGTCCATGTCCAGTAAGAAAGTGCACCAGTCCTCTGGCTGGTCTGAGATATTTAAGCTGTAATCGCTCCTCAATGTGTGGCAACAACTCATACGTTATTCGCCCCGTTTCATCGTTATCCCACTGCTCTTGCCACAATTCTTCCCCCTTCTTTTTATTCCAGGCTTATCCCCAATGCATACCGCCATTATTTCCACACGGGTGTCTACTTTCTTCACACGATTGTACCAGCGTTCCCTATTAAAGGGTAGATACAGATGCCGCTCTAGTAGCTATGCCACTATGCTATTTGTTGGCGGACGACGATAAATCCATTACCAGTAAGTCTACTATATGCCAGGTGGCATTCGCCGTCATCGGATCAAAATAGACGTCATCTTTCTAGGTGTACTAATTTTTTTCCGGCAGTGTAGCTAGACACCGTATTGTGTGGGAGTGTCCAAAGAAGACCTTTTTTTCGGTAGTGAGTGTCAAGTGGTTGATGGCATCTATAAGACCTAATTAAGGGGAGGTTTACTATCTTTGGCCCGAAAAAAGATTGTCCTTTGAGAATTTCGTTCTCGGGAAGTCTTCTAGATATCAATGTGAAATTTGGTAAAATATTTATTGATATTTCCTCTACAAACTGGAATGTTTTCGACCGGAAATGTCGAAGAGCAAAGGCGGAAGTGCCGTCGGAACATAACAAAATTTCGATGTAGACCTCCACCCGCGGTATGTACCAGGTCAGCCGGCTGAAATCAAAATTGACGTTAGCGAAGTATATAAGATTCTATAGGAGTTGTACCTCGCTTAAGTTATATGGACCATAGGAAACACAGTGACTTGGTCGGCTAAGTAAAAATATTTATAGTTGTTGGATCGGAATAAAAGTGGTACAACTCCTAGACAATTTAGTTAGCTTCGTCGGAAACAAAGAATCATGCCAATCGGTTTAGTACATTTAAAGTTACCATACCGCGCGATAAAAGAAAACGTCATTTCGAGAAGAACGCGTTTGAAGTTTTGACTACATATAAGATCAATATTATGCAACTTACGTTCAATCTGCTATTCCGGGTCCATAAACGTCCTTCCTTTTCCTCATAGAGGGCGTTCTGCTCGATCTGGGCCATCCTGCGCTGCTCTAGAGGCATTCGTACGGCCGGTGACAAGCGGTTTTCGGCCGCTTGAATTCGGTGGTCGTCCGAATGCTTTGAGAACTACGTCGAATAGACTCCCAGGATCACGTCCATCGCTGTCATGGTCTTCAGGATTGCTGAATACCCTTCGTTGAAGCTGCTCACTGCCAGGAAAGTCGGAATCTCCACAGTCTCCGTACCAGAATGCAAATGCTTGGGGGCTAACTTCCAAACACACGAGTTCAAACTTTCATTTGAATTTTGTGTGTTTTCCCGCTAGCACAGGTGCAATAACACGTCTTCCGAAAGAAAAACACTAGTGCGTGAAAAAGGACGATTTCAGGCAGGTGCATTTTTTGATCAAGAAGTGAATAACAAACATTTCCGTTCCGTATTCGGGAAAACCGTTTCAGAGGTGAATAATAAACACTTATGGGTCCAAAAATGCAATTTTAAAAAAATCGGATTTTTGAACCAAAAGATCCGAAACCTCCCCTTGAATAAGCAAAAAAAGATTAGTCTTATGTGAAACAACTTTACGACTAAAAAGTAGATTAAAAAATAAGAGCATTTTGTAGAATCACTACAAAAGGGAAGCAGAAGAAAGAACCGAGAAGATATGTAAAGAGCGCAGCAAGGTGTGAAACTTTGCAGACTGTGTACAAGGCTATGCAACAGCGTGAGTTTCCTGGTTTCCTGACCGGAGTGCTAATAAAGCTACTGCGAGGCGAAACATACAATTTAATCAATTTAGTTACAGGAGCGAAGTTTCAGTCCTCCGTGGAGGTGGCATCGCAATCTTGCCGCAGAAGAAAGGGTAGAAATGTGCGCCCCTTCCGTAGCGCGGGATGAGACGGCAGCAAAGTAAGGAGGAAGCAGTTCGCAAGGCGCAGCTGCCGACTTCTTTTGTGCCGAGTAAGCAGCACAGAGGGCGTAAAGCAGCCAGTGTTGTAGGCGGAGAGGACTGCCGGCCAGATAAGCCGCTAGGAGACACGCGGACTGCACTTTACGTGGACGCGCTCTGCCGTATTAAAGGCACTGCTCTCTGGAGGGACGGCACGGTCTCCTACAAAACGCCCGCACAGCCCAGTGGATTAATTCGTAAATTAATTATCGCCAGATTTTCAGATTAAAGGATTAAATTATAGAGTTAGTCCTCAAAGGGGGAAGCGTATCGATCTCGGCGGCACTGATAGAGTTGTGCATCGGCTACCGTGCGAGTCCATCGCCGGGGTAGCCACGGCTCGGAGAGACTAGAGCGCCTAGATACTGGACACGATTTTTCTGTCTTTGTAGGCGGTTCGCGTCGCCACATTCAGCCTAATGGCGAGCTCGAAATTGCTCCAGTGCTCTCATTGTAGGCTGATAATCGGACTCCATCTCTCCAACTGCTTGCTGGCAGGGTACAATGCTCGGGACGTCCCTTGTTCGCAATACGCAAAATTACCCCGCAGTGACATGTCTCGGTAGCTGGGTTAGCTAATGTGTTTCACTGAGGAGGAACTCGAATTAATGGTAGGCGAAGAATGTCTGTTAATGATAGCAATTTTCAGCAAATGCAGAGATGCTGACACACAGTTACTGATCCCCATACTATGCGCTACTATTTGGCGGTTTTACTCGAGTATCTATGCATGTCCCTGTACTGTGATAGCATACTGATGCTGTCTAGTTTGTTTAACAGGAATATTAACTCATTTGTTAACAGCAGGAATATAATAAACCAAGACAACTGTTTTCCTTTAAAAAAATACAATTCATCCGTTTTGTACCGCTGCCAAATTACTCTGCACAATGCAACTGAAGGGTCACTTTTTTGAAACCCCGTCAGTTTCTCCCACTGCAACGCAGAAGTTCGAAATTTGACTAGTAGGAGCCTACAAGCTTCCTCTGTAAATGTGTGGAAGCGTGGCACACTGTGGCGTCACTGTTGGGCTCAGCGGATCTTCATTCACCAAGATGTCGACACAGAGCTCAGAACTTCATGCGAGGTGTGAGGCTCAAATTTCGTTGAATGATTTGAACGGTCCCTTGTGATTCGATCCTGTATATCACGACAAGAATGGCGGTCAAGCTCCACTCCGAAGGGGTCAGATCACGTTCAACGGTTTGCGGGCACCACGATGACCTTAGAAAAAAATGGCTCTGAGCACTATGGGACTTAACATCTGTGGTCATCAGTCCTCTAGAACTTAGAACCACTTAAACCTAACTAACCTAAGGACAGCACACACATCCATGCCCGAGGCAGGATTCGAACCTGCGACCGTAGCAGTCCCGCGGTTCCGGACTGAGAGCCTAGAACCGCGAGACCACCGCGGCCGGCGATGACCTTAGAGAAGCGTTGGATTCCCCGAGGGGTGTCAACAGTATCTAAAGTGGTCAAGAACGTCACTCTGTTGCACATCGCACTACAATCTGTCGTTTTCGACCGTGAAATATGTATAGAAGAATAACGCAAGGGTAGGGGTGGTTTCATTGGTACCCTCTACGTAACTTCCTGAAAACTTTTCGTGTCGATGTTGAGTGGTGGTGTGTCTGAAACGGTTTCCTCGACCACGCTTAAGAAAATGAGGTGATTTCAACGGGTTTCGGGCTTCTGACCTCTTCTGCAGAGTTGTCAAAAGGAGGAGAGGGGGATGACGACGTTCCCATCGCGTGACGCGTCCTCGGTGGCGTTGGGCAGAATTGTGGTGAAATTTTCTGCCAATGTGAGAACATTATCTCCTTACAGCTCATATTAACCTCTGAGCTCTGGCATCTTTTATTTTTCGCATGTTTCGACATGTTGTTGCATGATTCGTCGCAGAGCCCGAGGGAAGCACCGCAAGGCGCCACGCTTTCGCACCGTTACACAGGAGGGTTGTAGGCACTTTTGAGCCAAGTTTCTGCGTTTTAGTGGGAGAAAATGACGGGGTTTCGGAAAACTGACCCTTTAATTATGCTGCGCTGTGTGGTTTTAAGGCATCCTCTACAACGACCTTGTGCTAAAACAATACAGTGTCGTTACATCGTGACCATTCTGTTTAAGAGAACCTCAGTCTCACTCTTCTGAGTTTAAATCTTACTTGAGAGAAACACAGTATCGGAAGCACATTTCTACCAAGGCGCTTTTACTGTCATCATTCTCCTGAAAGACTTTCTACAGTCTTTGGCTTGCTCTAGTAACATGCACAAATATGGTGTTTCAAAAACAGATAGCCGGCCGGAGCGGCCGTGCGGTTCTAGGCGCTACAGTCTGGAACCGAGCGACCGCTACGGCCGCAGGTTCAAATCCTGCCTCGGGCATGGATGTGTGTGATATCCCTTGGTTAGTTAGGTTTAATTAGTTCTAAGTTCTAGGCGACTGATGACCTCAGAAGTTAAGTCGCATAGTGCTCAGAGCCATTTGAACCACCAAAAACAGATAGCATAATCGCAGGTCTGCACCCCCAGTTCGTAGAAAAATGTTCGTTATAACAGTGTCCGAAAATGCTTGGGTTCTGAGTTGTGGGTTTCAAAACAGTGACGTCCATCAGAATGTTCTTCTTCACGCAGGTTTTTACCTTTGCAGAAGATGCTCAAAACTTCCACCTGATGCTTCAGTACAGGGTTCACATCGCTGTCTCATGGATCTGCCAACACGATCCCAAGATCCAGGAGTGTTGTGCATATCCTCACAACCTGCCACAACACGATATTGGGTTGTCAGGTGCTGGAGACAAATACACCAAAGTTTTTAAATGTCCCCAGAAACAGAAATCAATAACGTTCAAATCAGATGAGCGAGAAGGCCAAGAAACTGGGCCACTTCTACCTACACATCGATCAGAAAGCATTCGATCGATGTATAGGCGAGCTGTACGACTGAAAAGTTTGCAGGAGCGGTATCGTTCAACAACTGATACTACTGACAAATGATCAGTAAAGTATCTTAAGAGGTATCTTGTTCTTCCAGGAAGTTTGTGTACCTCGCAAGGCTGTTTACAAATACATACGATTCAACTAATCAATCACCAATGATTCTGGCCCACATGTTGAAGGAGAAGCACACTTGGTGATTATATGGAACAGTTCCTTGTAAGTTTTCATGTGTCAGTACCTGGTGATTGTGGAAGTGTTTATACCTTGTCGTATGAATAATAATAAGGCAGGAAAGTTTGGATTTGTAGCTCACTGTTGCAAGAATTCTGACAGGATATAACTCCTGCAAGTTAATCTGCTGGTGACAGGTCTCCCACACGTTGTAAATGGTAAGGATGCAACTGCTGCTCTCGTAACAGTCTCCAAACAGTCATGTGAGGAACATTCATTTGCAGCGCAGATCTTCGTGTAATGATAAAAGGAGCTGTGCGCACAGAATCCAGAATCCCCTCCTCTACTTCTGGAGCGGTGTATCTTGATCGTCTCTCTCCAAAACAGGAGACCTAAACTTCCCATGAGCGCACAGACGGCTATGGAGACGTTCAAATGTCTTTCGATCTGGACACCTTGCCGTGGATACCACTCCAGGCACAAACGATGAGCCAGCGCCGCGTTGCTCTTCACCTTACTGTCCATAAAGTTTACTTCCGCCAGCTCCTGATTTGAGCATATAACGAACCCCGAAAACAACACTCAACGTGCGTTTCGCCTCGGAATTAACTGTCCTATTCATATCATCTGTCACAGCTACTACTTGAGGGAACAAAACAAGTTCCGGTGAGTGTCGCTGTTTTGAAGGCTATGACTCGGAAACCACGTATTTCCGAACACCTGTTACAATGAACATTTTACTATCATCTACTACGGGGCACACACCGTGCATTCCTTAATGTCTTAACACCTATCGTGCCATCCTGAACGTTCGATTTAGTGTTCCCATACGCTTTTTTCCTTATAGATTCTGTTGAGAACTTCCTCATTTCCTACCTGTTGGTCCAGGTGGTTAGCTCGTAAAGCGGTTGCCTGAAAACCGAAAGATCGCTCAACCCAATCTCAATCGGACCACGGAATGTTTCAGTCTGCCTTTAATCAAGCATTCACCTCTTCATCCTCTGTAGATTCGACGGGAACGACATATAGTTCGAATTCCACATTAAACTGTAGGCGCCCTTTCCCCAATGGGTTTAGTGCGGTAGGTTCGGAACACACAGGTTGCTGAAGTGGCGTCCAATTTAAAGACTTGCATCGAGACGTTGAGCCACAAGAAACTGTAAGTGTCTCTTACCAATCGACTTAATTTTCAGGATGCTTTTATTAATCTGATCAGAAGCAGGTGAGGTTAGTGGTAAGGTGCTGGGCACATTAAATCCAAAAACATAATTTAACGCCCTTTATTAAGATAGTAATTAAAGTACACTTGACCCCAAACAATACAGGATAAATCAAGACGGAAAATGTAAAGCAATTGCCATAGAACCTGTGTTAATATTGGGAACAATTATTATGTAACTCATTCGCCAAAAGATTAGTCACAGTTTTAAGTTACTGATTCACGTAACAATTTTTCTCTATCTCTCACGGTCATAAAACTCCGTCTCTATACTGTTAGTTTTAAATACCACACCATGCCAATTCAGATACAAGCTAGTCAAAAATGCGGCCCATATCGGAATCAGAAGAAAGAACTTCCAGGACAAATAATCTTCACTAAGAAAACCTTGAATTTACTTAAGTAATGTAAATATAAACAGAGCTTTAAAGTGACGCAAGTCACTTCAAGCGATCAGTACAAATTAGCCATTACAATAACGGCCTAATGTAAGTATAAGCTATATCTGTTTACACTATTTAAAGGGGAACAGTACAGAATTTCAATTTTTAGAGGGGCCAACTACGTAAATGAGGATCATTAGACTCGTGACCTCAAGCAGAGAGATATAAGAGGCGCTTTTCAATCACGTAACCTCTTATTCACAGTGAAAGACAACTGCAAATTAAGTTTGATACAGTAAATGACCAGACATCATAAGTAACAACAGGATCGGTTACTGTCATAAAGTGTCACTGTCAGAAAGATTTCAGTTGATAACAAAGCATACCAAATATCGAGAAATTTGAGGAGCTATTTATAGTCGACGACCCCTGAAATGAAAGGAGCACAATAGTATGTGAACAAGTCAGTCGGAGAAAAACATGCCGCAATGCAAGCAAGTAATGGGGTCGACAGCAAACACATTTAATAATAATGATAGTAATAGTAACAGTATGGCACCTGCATATGGAAACACATCCCGTGACGGTCAAACAGTTTAGTCACGTATCTCGGATAGTAATGTACCATAAAACCTACCTAAGGAGTACCGTAAACAGACATGATTAAATAAAAGTGAATGGTAAAGAAACATTCAACGTTTGAGATAGCTGCAGCCGCAATAAACTAATAGCTACAAACGAACAATCAGCAAGACAAGTCGTTTAAGATCTCCACAGAAAATTTTAAAGTTGTTGGTCTAAGTATAAACTGCGCGTCAAGGTTATGACGGTTCGGAAACTGAATGTCGTGGCTCCCTGAAACTTATGCCACGAATTACATATACGAAAGGAGCGACACTAAGCTACTGGAAATTTATTGTCCCAAATGGTGTAATTGCCACACATTTAAGCGCACAATACACTGGCTCGGTACAATTACGAACATATTATAGCAGCAAGACAATTTAATACGTCTTGAAACCCCAATAAGGGATACGCATCTTCTAAAGTCAGTGTACACAACAATGACTACCGGTGAACGGAATGTTGAATCATTAGAGACCGTCAAATCCACAGATCTGTCATTCGCCATGAAGTGCAGTTGTGAACGAATCCACGGTGCGTACACTCAACGGATCTTAATTCAAATTTGAGAGCAACAGCAGACCGTACACGGAGCCTTTCGCGACGGCATACATGAATAAAACGTTCCGCTATCTGCCCGGGTCGACTTAAGCGCGCCACGTTGGATCTATCTGATTGGCTGCTGATGATGTCATCATGCCTATATAAGCGAGAAACCGTAGCAGCCCCGGCAGTCAGTCAACTCCTGACGACGATGGCGGAGATGTTCATCGAAAGGTCGAGGATTTTATTCGAATTGACGCGGCTTGAAAACCGAGAATGTTTTATTCAGCAGACGGTACAGTTACCAGTCTCGGCGCCGCCATCGGCACTGCTCAGCAAATCGTGTAAACGTCCTCTCCATGGTCTTGCACTCGCTGGCACACGTCCCCTCGGTTGTTTTCACTCACAGCGTACCTTCGACAATCTCCATCTGCTCTCGATCGGCTCGCGCTGCCAAACTTAAAATCTCCTTTCTCAGCCAGCTGTACTGACCTCTCGCTGCCAGCCTCTATACTAACCTCAAAAGACATCGATATAGTTGCCACGCGGCAGAAGTGTGTACCCACATCTCAAATGCTATGACTCTGTTCTTTCAAAATGGTTCAAATGGCTCTGAGCGCTATGGGACTTAACATCTGAGGTCATCAGTCCCCTAGACTAAGAACTACTTAAAGCTAACTAACCTAAGGACATTACACACAGCCATGCCCAAGGCAGGATTCGAACCTGCGACAGTAGCAGCAGCGCGGTTCCGGACTGAAGCGTCTAGAACCGCTCGACCACAAAGGCCGGCCGATTCTGTTCTTTTCTCAATCTTCTTTCAGTATACTCGCATATTTACTTCGATAATATATTGAGTTTCAGACTCGTATTACGAGAAATTTATTTCACAGCTTAAGGTGTATGTTTGGTAACTGATACGCCCTGCTAATCACGCAGGACATGACAGGTAGTTGGAGTTGTGGAAAGGGGCCAAAATGTGCGGCTGTCAGTTACAATCGAACACATATAACTTTATTTATTTGACCCAACATTACAGTACAAATTCTTGAACTTAGTTATCGGCTGAATACGCCACACTATTTTATGCCTTAAGGGCATAACCACTTTAATTTAAAAAAACGGCTAAAAGCCGTTAACTCAAAATTCAGACGCCAAAGAGAATATTTAGAGGGCAGAGGCCTCACTTTAAGTATGTTCTACAATTTGGCTGAAGGCCCAAAATCTAACACTTGAAAAGCAACAACCTTAATTTCTTAATTTAAAGACGACTGAAGGCCAATGGTTTAAGACTCAAGGTAAAATTAAATAAAAAACACAAGGCAGAAGGCCTTATCTTCAATTAGTCTGAAGGCCCCAAAGAGTTCGATGCTCGAAAGACAAAGATCCTTAATTTAAAAACAGCTGAAGGCCCCATGACTTAATACTCAAGGTAAAATAAATTTAAACAACAAAGCCTTATCTTAAATTATGCTGAGGCCCCAAACATTCTAATACTTGACAAGCAAGGAACTTTAATTTTGAAATGGGTGAAGGCCCATGACTTAAAACACAAGTAAAATAATTCTTAGTAGGCAGAAGGCCCAAGGCTTTATCTTCAAACAATATATTAATCAGGCTGAATGCCCAAACAATCTAACTCTTGACAAGCAAGGAATTTTAATTTTGAAGCGGCTGAAGACCCATGAGTTAAAACACACCACTAAAATCAATTCAACTTTAATTCAAAACCACCGGCTATGAGCCATACAAATACACACAACAGAAAATAAGGAAGGCAGTGCAGATAACGGCGGTCAGAAGTTTCGCGGGTCGGTCCGCACTTGAAATACTAACGATCACTTAGGCGAGACAGGAAGTCGGCCGAACCATTCTCGATCCGACGACAACCCAACCAACAGACAGCCAACGGACCCATCGACAAGGTAACTTGCGCTCCACCCGACCAGCACGCAACCGGGAGTTCAATGCAAAACCTAAAAGGCATGAACGCCCACAACAAAGCATACATTAAGCTGTCAAACTACACACTGTGCTGGACAGCGAAAACATGGTGAGGAAGGACACTACCTGAATTTACGTCAATGGCCAGGGCAGGTAACTGGAACGTTAACGGGCACAAAGCAAAAAATTCTCCTGGTGCACTTCAATTGCAAATGACCAAATACAGGTAGACTCCACCAGACGGTGGCTAAACCTTTGCCAACTCCAACACACACGTTGTTGCTCGCGGGAATAATCCCAGCAGCCAATAAAGAGAACCAAATGACACAATGTGAACGGTCTTGACTTGCTGGTAAATTAAATTCAAACTCAACTTTCGTGTCCAGGGTCGATGAGCCACGGACCTCGTAGCAATGGGAACAGGCTCATACACTCCGACACTACGTAGAGACCGCCGGCGGGCTGAGCCAAACTACGCCCCGTGGAGATTTCCTCGCTGCTCCACGCCAACCGATCGACTCCTCGCACACAGCACAGCCTGAAACTATAAGCACCAGACCAAAGATAGTACTAGGTGCGAATGTCGATACACACTGCTGCTGCCTCTTACGGAGAGAGTGAACAATAGCATAATCTCAATAACTGCGAGAAACCAAACACAGAATAGGAAGCAAGGTTTAAACCAACGCATACATGAGTCCAACACGGCTCAGTAACAGCGGACCTCTTTTGTCGAAGAATCTGCTCATGGTCTGTGCTCTTCTGTCTTCCTTACTCCGTCCATTGTGCGTTGTCTTGTATCAAACGTAGCAGAATGAGTTTATGTTTTCTATTGCGTATTGCTTAATTCTCATGTTACACTTTTTACAAATCTTGTTCTCTTTGGTCCTAAATGGCTCCGTCCTTTTTTAGAGCCGTATCCTGTGCCCAATGGACTGTTTCGCTCCATTCATTACGTCCTTTTGCAACAACACCCTCCAGCAAATACCGTTCTATCAGGCCCACACGCATCCTTCTGAGTGCCATACCGGCACTCTATAAAACTCTTGCTGTGTCAGACGGACAAAATACAACATCGTTCATATCACCCTAAAGCGGTCCTCCTCACACGGGACGAGGCAGCTAACGTTGACGTGGACCCGGACTGGACACCCGACCTGTAGATAGGCAGCGCCATCGGCACACAGGACGAGCTCGTTAACGTCATTTGTGCTCTACAGTGGCCATTGTCCGCTGTATTTGGCTCGCAGACCACATACTTTCCTTACGAAAATGAATGCAAGTACAATAGCTGCATTAACTCCGACGATAGTGAAGAAGATTGTGGAGGCGTCGATGCCTTGAGCAACAAGTGCTGGTAGACGAATACTACACAATGCTGTACAATGATCTGAGATACTTATTAGTGAAAGTTGTTCGTTAAATCAATGAATTTTCACTCCATTTTGAGTTATGAATTGAGCATAGTTTAGTCTGTAATGTCAGTTTGTGCAGGCCTAATACCCACGTTCTCAGTGTTGCCTTCACTACCCTCACTCTCAAGCATCGGTAAAGTACTTCATCACACACATTTCAAGATCGAGATTCGTTTCGAAATTTCAGGTGAATGAAAGAGGAGATTTTCTTCAAAGCTGCTCACCATAACTGGAAAAAAAATCCAGGAAATTAAAAATATGAGGCAGCCCATAAACCCATAGACAGGTATACATATTTTGGATAAATTTTCATAACAGCTACTGGGAAAACATTCCAGTAGTTGCAATTACAACAAGAAATGCAGCAAATACATTATTTAGAATAAATAACATCGATTTTTGAGATAATATTTCTGTTAAATGAATGAGAAAGACCCAGAATCTTTTAAAAAATGAAAGATGAAAAAAATTGTGGGAGCAGGAGGACGCTAATCTATTACTTTTCACTTCGTAACTCATAATCAAATGACACTACCAACAGCATTACACTTTCGACTTAACAACTGCATTCCTCTGAATGTCATAGGCTGCGTTTAAATATGTTATTACTTGAAATTTAATATGCAAACAGTGCCAAAAAGACACACTTTTGATAGATCATCATTGTGCCATAGCAGTCAAGTAGTACATATCCGCAACACACAAGTTCTAACTCTGCAAATATCAACTACACGAAGCGATTAACTATTAATAGATAGCTTCTTGTCATTTTATTGTAGGAAATAGTAGCCTATGGGATATCCTTAATTTTCTGGTACTTTGAAACAGCTTATATTCATACCACGTATTCAGTGAGACAGAAAATCCACCAAATACAATGTTTAACGCCATACGATATGGTGGATCCTATATTCTGCTTGTAAAGTCGCATCTCACTGGCCATGTTCCTCTCCATGTGGCAAAAATCTGACACCCCAGCAGTAAGAAGATACGGGGAGTGCTGGGACGGTTTTAATTTATTCATGACGGCGAGTCTCCCTGTGGGTTCCCCACACCTCCTCTCTATGAGGGGTAGATGCGGCAATGTTGCACTGATGACCACTCCCACTCCTCTCACCTCCTCCCCTTTCCCATCTCCTCCCCCCTCTTCCCCCCTACCTACCCCTTCTTCTTCTTCTCTGTCTCACTTACGAAATGGTAGGAAACAAACTCAGTTTACGCAGAGCTGCTGGAGAGAAAGGACATAAGGTACTGTGTTGGGAATTATGTTCATTTATTTATATGTGTGTTATCCTGCTGGAAGAATTTCCTCAATCATTGGGAGGACAGTTACCCTACAGCCTTGTTCCTTGAAATTCAAATAACCTCAGTCGCTTAAAACTGGCAGGACGATAGAAAAATGCTTTCGTGAAAAACAATTGTCCACACATAGAAAAACGCTCAAAAACCGATAACTGAAACAAACCACAGCCTCGTCCACATATCGAGAAATGCTTTTTAATCAACCGCATAACTTCTAACTACGCATAGAAAAACATTAGAAAAACTTCGACTAAGAGACACCTGTTCTAAAAACAGACTGCTTACTACAGATACAAAAACTTCGTCTTTACAGGTATAAAAACACACACCTCGAGAAAACGTCAATGAAACTGCGTCTGCCCCTGGTAGCTGAGTGGTCATTGCGACGGAATGTCATACCTAACGGCCCGCGTTCGATTCCTGGCTGGGTCTGAGATTTTCTCCGCTCAGAGACTGGGTGTTATGTTGTCCTTATAATCATCATTTCATCCCCATCGACACGAAAGTCGCCGAAGTGGCGTCAACTCGAAAGACTTGCACCAGGCTAACGGTCTACCTCATCGGACGCCCTAGCCACATGGCATTTCCAATGAAACTGTCACAACAAAACCGAGAAAAATCATCGATGAAAATTATCCTAATTACACAATGCTAAATATGGTAGTGGAAAAAACTATAAACTGGTCTACACATATAAAACAGCATGTCGTGTAAAAAGAAAACGCTCACCATGCATAAACTGCTGTATCGTGAATTAGCAGATGTTAAATAACTTTGATAAGATCCCTCTAATGCAATACACGAAGCAGCTACCACCCGCGATTCTACATAAATTACCTACCACTGCTGTTGGTGTTCCCACACCCCTGCTGCCACCACTGTATCTGTTGTTCAGCTGACTGTACTGGCCCATTCAGCACGCTGCCTGTGGTGGGCTCCCACAACCACTACTTCAACTAGCATGAAACTATTGTATCAGTCTGCTGCGGCCTGTAATGCGGTACTTGCTCGATGCTTTATTTCACCCCTACTTGCAGCCTGGATGGCCTGCATTGTCTCAGCTTGTGTACGTGTGTGTGTGTGTGTGTGTGTGTGTGTGTGTCGCTGTGTCGGTAGATTGAGGGAGAGAGTGTGTGGGAGGTCTCAGCTTGTGGATACAATGCACAAAATAGCGCAACTCTAATCTGCTATGTGTGTCTTTACAACATAATAACGTCAACAGCGTATGTCACTGCAGTAATCCATTTACATGCATGTGTATTTTTGCAGTAGTTTGCAGATACCATGTCCGCAGCTCCTGGTCTTATGGTAGCGTTCTTGCTTCCCAGTCATGGGGTCCCGGGTCCGATTCCCAGTGGGGTCAGGGATTTTTCCTGCCTCGAGATGACTGGGTGTTGTTGTGTCGTCTTCATCATCATCATTCATCCCCGTCAGAGGAAGGCAATGGCAAAGCACCTCCATTAGGACCTTGTCTAGTACAGTGGTGTGGGTCTCCCACATCGTCCCCTACGCTCCTCGGAGTATGGGACCTCGTCATCATCGTAGATACCATGACTATGTTGGGGGCTATGTATCAGAGTTGGATGGTATAAACAGAAATAGGAATCCACCTCTGGTAAGCAGCAAGTGGATATAGGTATGGTTAAATATCGAAAGTATGGAAAAAGTCACAAAATCGTAAAATTCTATTATGATATGTTATTGTTGGATATCTGTTCAAAAATGGTTCAAATGGCTCTGAGCACTATGGGACTCAACTGCTGTGGTCATCAGTCCCCTAGAACTTAGAATTACTTAAACCTACCTAATCTAAGGACATCACACACATCCATGCCCGAGGCAGGATTCGAACCTGCGACCGTAGCAGCAGCGCGGCTCCGGACTGGAGCGCCTAGAACCGCACGGCCACCGCGGCCGGCCTTGGATATCTGTATTTACACTTACAGTGTAGTGGAAATGCATGAGTTCACAGAATAATTGCTTGGGATTATATCGATCATGCTGCATGTATGGATCTCAGACCAATGTTGTTTCCATAGACATATCGAAGACCTGTGTAAATTTTTATCACATGTGCTGGAGAAAAGCCGCCAGTGTGCTGGAGGGTGGGCTGAGAGCATCATGGGATCGAGCATGATGAGACTTTTGTTGATGTGACAAGTCATACAGAGCAGTGGTTTGGAACCCGAGCAATTGGAAAAAATGCGCTGAATTATGGAAAAACTGGTAAAATTGCGAAAATTCATGGAAAATAAAAATGAGGGAAATTTGGCAAAAATTAGATTATTCACATGTTCGCCTATGTTCCATTCCTCCACTGATGAGAATGACTTCTGATGTACATACTATCCATGATCCGTGGGTTTAAGTCCTGCAGAATACACCCTCATTCCACATGTGGTTATGCATTACAAGTCATATAAACTTGGGCAAGATACTTTTAATTGCAGAAAACCTGGTAAAATTGTAAAAATTGAAGGAAAATGTGTAAAACTGAGGAACATATTACAAGGAATAAGAGTACTTACATGCCATACTGTGTCTATGAAAAAAATCATTCTATTCCTCCATCAGTGCAACTGACAGCTGATGGTGCATACAGTCCACGCTCTATGGTTTAAGTCCTGCAGAATATAGCCCGTTACACATGCAGTTAAAAACTAAAAATTAAAGACATGATGTCCAATGATTTAGAGGTCAGGATGACCAACACCTTGGACACCGAAACAGTGATCACGTACCTAGGTGCAATATGAGGAATGACTCCTCTTAGTCTCTTTAAAGATTCAACTCCATCACATCTGTATCCCATTACTGGGGAACATGAGGTTAAATGTAGAGGTCATCACCTTCGACAGCTGTTTGGAAACACTTCACGATGCTGCAAATACTTCCAATTTCCACATGTTGTGATGCCTTCCACATTAATGTCAATATGAAACATTGCTTCTGTCTTTTTTTCCACCACCTTTGTGTGTTGTGGGAGCAGCACACCCTACACCATGTGATGTCCAATTTAACACCTGCCATAGACGCCAAGGTCTTGGTGTGAAAAGAGAATGTATGGCTGTGGACAAAGCTGTAGTCATACAGTGCTTGGATGTGTTACAGGAAAAAAAGAATGTATCAAACTGCTTATGAAACTACAATACAGGAACCATCTGGGATTCACTGGGATGGGATGATCCTCCCAGACTGCTGAGCTTATGTTTCAACTTTTACCTTAGTTCCCACTCGTATGGAATTCCTCTCTAAATTTTTTTGGGAAGGAGTGGGCCAACTTTTCGGAGATTGGCCCTCATAGTGCAACATTAGGTACTTTTTTATATCATCTGTCTGCAGTGGTTTCATCTGTCTTTGCTTCCTGTACAACCCAGAAACCAGCAATTTCCTGTAGCCATTAACCACCGCAACCTGTTTCAAAACGTTTAACTCCTTATTAACTTCGTCCTCATTTAGGGACATACTCAACAGTCCTGCTACAATAGTACAAAAGTAGGTTACTGTTTGTCTAATGGGATGACTGAAATAGTTTGCATATTATGGCATCAGACTGCGTTGTCTTCTGACAAATTGAGAAGTCAATTCTCTCATCACTTTTCACAATAAGCAAATCCAGAAAACTCAATTTCTTATCAACTTCAACTTCCAACATGCACTTAACCTTCAGATGTTGCTCACTGAAAAATTGACACTATCTTGTTGTACGTGCCCTGCACAATCATGAAAACAGCGTCAAGATATCTTTTATAAAAATCAGTGTCATCAGAGAGACCTTAATTCAGTTTAAAACTTCTACTCTCCAAATTATTAATAAAAATGTAATTCAATAAGCCTGAGACGCAATTGCCCATTGCAAGGTCATCTGGCTATTGGCAGATTTCATTATCAAAAAGAAAGTAATTATATGATAGACTGAACCGGAGGAGAACAAGAAACTCGATTAGCTCCCCACTGCTCAACGTAGCATTATGCAAAATGTTATTCTTGATAAGGGAAAGGGTTTCCTCTATTGGGATATTGGTGTACAAATTCACGATATCGAAAGAAGCCATTACCATATCATCTGACTTTTTAAGTTTCTTGCATTTAGCCACTAAAACTGCGCTATTTAGTATACTGTAATTACTAGGGAACTTATACACTCCTTTCAGTTTACGAGAAAGAAACTTGACAATCGGAGTAAGCGGAGAACCTCTGCCGTTCATTATTACACGTACTTTCTTCATCTTTATGTAACTTTATATGTGCGATAAGAAAAGGCAAATTTAGATACATACATATCAGACTCCGTTTTTCCCGTCATCAAGTACTGCAAAACATTAATTTTCTTTTTTAAATTATTTCTCAAAAAATCCAGGACCTTTCCTCTTCAAATTATCCCTGATGAGACGACTAATGTGTTTCCTTTATCGGCTTTTATTATTAATGCGTTCTCTCTATTTAATTTACAATTGATGCCCGTCAAAGCCTGTTGCATACTATGCCGAGCCTTATTGCTCTTACCGCTGAGATCCTCCTTAGCTGACAGTTCATGTGTCTTGACAGCAAACGTCTCCTCAAAGCAATCCAGTTTGCCGTATGTGCATGCTGCCTTAACCTCAGCGGTCAAATCTCCACCATGGCTCTCAGACATACGTAACTGAAGTCAATAACCTAGCCCCTTGTTAAGAAATAACATTTCCTCATCAATAATTGGATCTTAGTCATATTAACAACCTTTTGGCAAACTTATGTGACTCAGGAACAGAGCTCTTCACAGCCCTATCCAGACCTAATCATCTAAGCTTATTATTCTGTATGCTTCGTATTTCACTCCACTTTATCCAATGCACGTTACCGATGGCAAATGCAAAAAATTTAATTCTTTGTTAAGTTTGTCTTCTATACCAGGGCCATCCTAATATCACTCCTAACCCACATGTCTTCTGCCGTCCCTTTCACCGTCACTGCAATTCTTGACTTGTTGCTGATAATCACCTTTGCATATTTCGGAATCATACCATTTTGGAGACATCTTCAGTCAAATTGTATCTTCGCACGTGTCTTTTCCAGTTTCAGCCTTCTGTCGACACAGGCATATGCATCCCTTAATGCCTGACCTGGCACATATTTACGAACTTCCATCATGCTGCAGTAGCTGTGGGTCACCAATTTCTGTTAATCAGTACAGCGAGAAAACAGGCTAAAATTACAAATTTTACTTTTTTTTATTCTCTGGATGACAAGTTTTCGGGCCGAACCCCATTTTCAAATCATCATACAGGGTAGAAAACCAATTTTACACCCATGTATAATACAGGTATTACAAATTTTTAAGCGAATGACAAAAATACAAAACATCGTTTCAAGACTTACGTAACATAGTAAAAATGGTACTTTTGAAGATGAGAAAACCATGTCAGAAATGTACAAAGAACAGTTGCAGCGCATACAGGTACCTAGCACTCTACTCCTTATGCTGCCGCAAGGAGACCTCGGGAAGGGGGTGCCTTGTCACCATATAGGGAACCTTAATTTTATTTATCAAAATGTTCTCCAGCCATCAAGAATACAATAATTAATGCAATAACTATACAAGTCAACAATAAAATTAATACTTTTCAAATCTTCGCCTTCTAATAGGATCGCATTTAGACAGCATTTAAAAAATGAGGACCCAGCGAGGTGGCGCAGTAATTAGCACACTGGACTCTCATTTAGAAGGACGACAGTTCAAACACCCGTCCTGCCGTCCTGATTTAGGTTTTCTGTGATTTCCCTAAATCGCTTTAGGCAGGGATGGTTCGTTTGAAAGGCCTTCTTCATCCTTCCCTAACCCTATGGACCGATGATCTTGCTGTTTGGTCCCCCTACCCCCTGGATTTTCGTTGCAATGCTTAACAGAATCTTCTGATCCTCAGCTATTACAGTATGCTGGAAGTTCGTTAAGTGACCTTGATTATTTGTTCCACGATCGGTGTCTTCCGGACAGCAAAACCACGAAGCAAACCGACTCCTGTCGCCTGTAAAGGAATGGTCCATGCCCCCAGTAGCTGAGATCTAACAGGAACTCTGATCATTGGTTTACTACGTTCCCTGACTCTTAGAACAGGCGCATACTTATATTTAGTAGAACAGTTGTTTAGTTGTGCGTGGAAAGATCATGAGTCGCTATGGAGGCGCGCATAAACTCGAAATAATAAATGCCCTTCAGAAAAGTTGTGTAGCTCAACATAAAAATAACAAAACCTCATCCATCATGTTTCCTCTGGACTGCGACCAGACAATTGTATAATTATTGGCCGACAACCATTTCTACATGTCTGCGTATTGATGGACACATGCTTTCGGCTAAATAATTGACTCTTGATTATTCAGACACATTCAGTTTTTCAAACTACCACCACATGATACAGATAGAATGAAAACTACATCTCTTCTGGGCAATTTTATTGCGGTAATGGAATACACTGTTTCATCCTTGTCCCACATGTCGTATATGCTTATTCGGATATGAAATGACGAACTTCCGCATAAGTGAGCAATCGGTTTCATGTTCAGAACAGATAAATCCTAAGTTAAAAATACCCTAATTACCCCAAAACTAGCAATCGGATTTTGGAAAGCTGAACGCCATTCACTTTTTTTTTGTTTCATAACTGTGATACTAGCAGCAGAAACAATTAAACTTCCATTTCAAAAATCGAAGCTGATAGCAATTTCTCTGTGATTAATATAGCTATTAAAAGAGATTCTACGTCTTTTGGTTAGGACGAAAACAGAAATATGGCATTTCATACTGTTCCGAAAATATTTCAGGAGAGCAGGTTAGCTGAAGCGGTCCTTCACCCGAAAAGTTTCAGTTGTGAACCAAGCAAAAGAGCGCAGAAAACACCGTACATGCTTTTGGCTTGGCCGGCAGCTCTATACATTCACTTATGTGAGCTTTGCGCGTGCCTCTTCCGAAATCTGTGCACGGTTACCTGTTCGGGCTGGAGGCGTTTTCCTGTGGACGCTCATACAGACAAGAAACTTTCCTACTAATTAATGACTAAACCGTTGGTGTAACATAAAAATGGAACTGGAATTTTTGTCTGCAAATTGTCGGTATTTTCTGCAGGCAATATTTCCGTATGCATTGTGAAGTAACTCTGTGGAATACTGTTATACAGGCTCTTTGAGTATCACAGGTACAGACGGAAGGAGCCAGCAGGGGAGAATGAAACAAGCAAATTAATCTTAATAAAATACTCCGACGGAAAAAAATCGCAGCATCAAGAAGGAGTTGTGCAATATAAACGAAATATAGTAGGCGTGTTTCTACATCAGAAAAATGATGTCTATTAAAATCTCGCGCCAATCGCATAAGCGTAAGCGTTAGCAGCCTGAGATTGGAATTGGTGAGTTGACGTTAGTCAAAAGTGCCTTTAACGCGACAAAGGTGTCACTATCAACACCCTACTGACATTGACATCAGTGTCGGATCCGTATCAGGTCGGGTTGACAGAGGAGATAGAGAAGATCCAAAGAAGAGCAGCGCGTTTCGTCACAGGGTTATCTGGTAAGCGTTACGGAGATGTTTAGCAAACTCAAGTGGCAGACTGCAAGAGAAGCGCTCTGCATCGCGGTGTAGCTTGCTGTCCAGGTTCCGAGAGTGTGCGTTTCTGGATGAGGTATCGAATATATTGCTTCCCCCTACTTATACCTCCCGAGGAGATCACGAATGCAAAATTAGAGAGATTCGAGTGCGCACGGAGGCTTTCCGGCAGTCGTTCTTCCCGCGAACCACACGCGACTGGAACAGGAAAGGAAGGTAATGACAATGACATGTAAAGTGCCCTCCGCCACACACCGTTGGGTGGCTTGCGGAGTATAAATGTAGATGAATGAGGCTGTGTAATGGGGCTAAGAGAAGCTGGATGTTCCTTCTGCGATACTGCTGGAAAACGTGGCAGAAATGTAGACACTGTTCATGCATGCTGACAGCGGTGGTCGCGAGAATGTACGGTCACGAGAAGACCGGGCTCTGGACGGCCACATGGCACTACCGAGAGGAAAGACCATCATGTACCGCGATGGCTCCGGCGCATCGTGCCGCATCTGCAGCAGCAATCTGAGCAGCAGTTGGCACAACAAATCTGTTACTACAAGGACGCCTCCGAGCCAGACGTCCTGTAGCGTGCATTCCACTGACCACCACCATCTGCTACTTCAACAGTCACAAGTCAGAGTTCATCGAAGGGCAAGGTGGAGGTCTGTTGTGTTTTCTGATGAAATCCGGTTCTTTCTCGGTGCTAGTGATGGCCGTGTGTTGGCTAGGAGGAGGACAGTTGGGGGCTTTCGATCAACCTGTCTGCGCGCTAGACACACTGGACCTACACCTGGAGTTACTGTATGCGATACGATTTCATATGAGCGCTGGAGCACTCTCGTGGTCATCCCACGAACCGTGACTGAAAATTTTTACGTCAATCTGATGATTCGACTTGCGTTGTACAGGTGCCGTATGTCAGTCTGTGGAATGAAGTCCCATGATCCCTGACTGGAACCCGTTGGACTTTTTGTCTGGAGATATTTGAAAGCTTTGATGTATTCCTGCCCTATTGAATATGAATTCAGCGAACGCATTGCGGATGGTTACCATGCTTTCGGAACACGACTGGGATTTTTGAAAGAGTACAGGCATCAGGAGACGTGCTGGGGTCTGCGTTCACTTGAATGGTGGACACGTGGAGCATTTATTGTAATGTGTTTGTCCTCAAGTGTATATATGAAGATTGGATCCCCGTTGACTGTGTTATAAGATGTTCATTTATTCATCCATAATAGGACGTAGTAGGGATGTTTATTAGGATTAATTATTTGTTTCCATTCACTCCTTTTCATACGCAGTTTTAGTATCCAAACTCCCCATATGCTTCATTTCCTTTGCACTGATCCTCAAATAACTCGTTGAGATAGTCTTCGTTCCTCCAATAGTCTCGGAACTTCTGTTTAGTTAAAATATCCACGGGTGTACTGCCGGTCTACAGTGTCCAACGGGCACAATATTTCGGCGATCATACATGTCGCCATCATCAGGTGAACTGACGGACTGAGCTCCTGTGAACGTGCCGGCACGGAGATCGGTACGCTATGGCCGCTCAGGGGGAACTGGGTTCGGTCGCGGCGGCAGCCAATATAAATACCCTTCGCCCGCGGCGCGCTCCCTCCGCTGTCCGCGCCCAGCGCCACGGTCGCGCGGTGGAACAGATTGCGACGGCGTCTGAGATAACGTCGGTGTGATGGCTCTGTCCGCCGTGGTCGTCACAACTATACGTTTGCTCGATTTACTCTTGATTAACCCAATCGCTGGTTTCCAAGCCTTGCTAAGATTATAGCATAGTCACGGTTTATGAGGTCGTCATTGGTGCGAATTTCGATGGCCTCTCTGACAACGCTGTCCCAGTATCTCGACGTCTGTACCAGAATCCTCGTGCGTTCACACTCCATAGCGTGATTTTCCGACAAACAATGTTCAGCGACCGCCGACTTGCTCGGATACATCAGTCCAGTGTGCCTCTGGTGTTCACGGCATCGATCCTCGACGGTACGCATCGTCTGACCAATATACGACTTGCCACATTGACACGGAATCTGGTACACGCCGGCTTTCCTCAAACCGAGGTCATCTTTGGCGCTCCCCACCAGTGCACGAGTTTTATTCGGAGGACAAAACACAGTTCCGACCCGGTGTTTCTTCAAAATGCGGGCGATTTTCCCCGAGAGTGCGCATGTATATGGAATAAACGCAGTGCCCACCTCCTCCCTCGTGATTTTATCCATCTCCACAGGTTGTGCTGTAGTGGTTGGGCGGAGAGCACGTTGAATCTGCCACTCTGAGTACCCATTTTTTCGAAATACTGTTCTCAAATGTTCCAATTCCTGGGGTAGACTCTCTGCGTCAGAGATAGTGCGCGCCCTATGTACTAGAGTTTTAAGTACCCCTATCCTCTGTGAAGGGTGGTGGCAGCTGTCTGCGTGCAAATACAGATCAGTGTGCGTTGTCTTCCGATACACCCCATGACCTAGGGTGCCGTCAGCCCTTCTCTTGACCAAGACGTCAAGGAAAGGTAATTTACCCTCCGTTTCAGTCTCCATAGTGAATTTGATGTTGGGGTGTATGGAGTTTAGATGTGTAAGGAAGTCAAGGAGTTTATCCATACAATCCGGCCAGATGACGAACGTGTCGTCCACGTAACGGAAAAAGCAAGTAGGTTTCCATTCGGATGACGACAAGGCTTCCTCCTCGAAGTTCTCCATGTACAAATTAGCTACCACCGGTGAGAGTGGGCTACCCATGGCGACTCCCTCCGTTTGTTCGTAGTATTCTGCATTAAAAAGAAAATACGTGGAAGTCAAGACATGCCTAAAAAGTTCAGTAGTCTTCTCGTCAAACTTCTGACTAATCAATTCTAGTGACTCTCGCAGGGGTACCCTCGTAAACAGGGAAACGACGTCAAAACTCACCATATCTGACTCATCCAACCAGAAACTATCAAGGCGTTTAACAAAATCCACGGAATTACGGATGTGATGAGGGCATTTACCCACATAAGGACTTAATATTCCCGTCAGGTATTTGGCCAACAAATATGTAGGTGCCCTGATGTTGCTGACAATGGGGCGTAATGGTACCCCCTCTTTGTGAACCTTCGGGAGTCCATATAGTCTAGGCGGTACCGGAATGGGTTAATCAAGAGTAAATCGAGCAAACGTATAGTTGTGACGACCACGGCGGACAGAGCCATCACAGCGACGTCATCTCAGACGCCGTAGCAATCTGTTCCACCGCGCGACCGTGGCGCGGGGCGCGGACAGCGGAGGGAGCGCACCGCGGGCGGAGGGTATTTAAATAGGCCGCCGCCGCGACCGAACCCAGTTCCCCTTGAGCAGCCATAGCGTACCGATCTCCGTGCCGGCACGTTCACAGGAGCTCAGTCCGTCAGTCACCTGATGATGGCGACATGTATGATCGCCGAAATATTGTGCCCGTTGGGCACTGTAGACCGGCAGTACACCCGTGGATATTTTGACTATCAAATACGCCGGGAGAAACTCAAGAATCACTTTTGTTTAGTTATCTAAATCACGCCTAACAATCCTCACTAGGTACCATTTTTCTGGCCTCAGGCTATCCGCCCAAAAATACGCATGCGCACAACATGAAGGGTGCAATTAGTCAAACGAGATGTTGCGTTAATAATAACCATAGTAAGTGACTACAATACTATGGGATGCGTCAGTAACTGAGCGTATTGGACATCCTATTTCGCTTCCCCGAAAAGATCTGCACCACGGCAATATGAGTAAATCTACAATGTCACAATGATTGCTGCACTAATACGATGTTTCAGTATCCAAAAATCAAAATATACCGGTGAAAGTTAATGTGTAATTAAAAATGATTTAGCGATGTTTCTTCTACTTTCTGCATCCGAATTTGTCCAGGAAGATACAACTTATGAGCACACGTCTTTACAGAATTCGTTTTTGGAACTGGTAACGTAATACTCATTTAGTGACTTTTAAATACAGCATCTGTCCGCTTAATACACTGTTGTTGTTGTGGTCTTCAGTCCTGAGACTGGTTTGATGCAGCTCTCCATGCTACTCTATCCTGAGCAAGCTTCTTCATCTCCCAGTACCTACTGCAACCTACATCCTTCTGAATCTGCTTAGTGTATTGATCTCTTGGTCTCCCTCTACGATTTTTACCCTCCACGCTGCCCTCCAATGCTAAATTTGTGATCCCTTGATGCCTCAAAACATGTCCTACCAACCGATCCCTTCTTCCAGTCAAGTTGTGCCACAAACTTCTCTTCTCCCCAATCCTATTCAATACCTCCTCATTAGTTACGTGATCTACCCACCTTATCTTCAGCATTCTTCTGTAGCACCACATTTCGAAAGCTTCTATTCTCTTCTTGTCCAAACTGGTTATCGTCCATGTTTCACTTCCATATATGGCTACACTCCATACAAATACTTTCAGAAACGACTTCCTGACACTTAAATCTATACTCGATGTTAACAAATTTCTCTTCTTCAGAAACGCTTTCCTTGCCATTGCCAGTCTACATTTTATATCCTCTCTACTTCGACCGTCATCAGTTATTTTACTCCCTAAATAGCAAAACTCCTTTACTACTTTAAGTGTCTCATTTCCTAATCTAATCCCCTCAGCATCACCCGATTTAATTTGACTACATTCCATTATCCTCGTTTTGCTTTTGTTGATGTTCATCTTATATCCTCCTTTCAAGACACTGTCCATTCCGTTCAACTGCTCTTCCAAGTCCTTTGCTGTCTCTGACAGAATTACAATGTCATCGGCGAACCTCAAAGTTTTTACTTCTTCTCCATGAATTTTAATACCTACTCCGAATTTTTCTTTTGTTTCCTTTACTGCTTGCTCAGTATACAGATTGAATAACATCGGGGAGAGGCTACAACCCTGTCTCACTCCTTTCCCAACCACTGCTTCCCTTTCATGCCCCTCGACTCTTATAACTGCCATCTGGTTTCTGTACAAATTGTAAATAGCCTTTCGCTCCCTGTATTTTACCCCTGCCACCTTCAGAATTTGAAAGAGAGTATTCCAGTTAACGTTGTCAAAAGCTTTCTCTAAGTCTACAAATGCTAGAAACGTAGGTTTGCCTTTTCTTAATCTTTCTTCTAAGATAAGTCGTAAGGTTAGTATTGCCTCACGTGTTCCAACATTTCTACGGAATCCAAACTGATCTTCCCCAAGGTCCGCTTCTACCAGTTTTTCCATTCGTCTGTAAAGAATTCGCTTTAGTATTTTGCAGCTGTGACTTATTAAACTGATAGTTCGGTAATTTTCACATCTGTCAACACCTGCTTTCTTTGGTATTGGAATTATTATATTCTTCTTGAAGTCTGTGGGTATTTCGCCTGTCTCATACATCTTGCTCACCAGATGGTACAGTTTTGTCGTGACTGGCTCTCCCAAGGCCATCAGTAGTTCTAATGGAATGTTGTCTACTCCCGGGGCCTTGTTTCGACTCAGGTCTTTCAGTGCTCTGTCAAACTCTTCACGCAGTATCTTATCTCCCATTTCATCTTCATCTACATCCTCTTCCATTTCCATAATATTGTCCTCAAGTACATCGCCCTTGTATAAACCCTCTATATACTCCTTCCACCTTTCTGCCTTCCCTTCTTTGCTTAGAACTGGGTTGCCATCTGAGCTCTTGATATTCATACAAGTGGTTCTCTTCTCTCCAAACGCCACTTTAATTTTCCTGTAGGCAGTATCTATCTTACCCCTAGTGAGACAAGCCTCTACATCCTTACATTTGTCCTCTAGCCATCCCTGCTTAGCCATTTTGCACTTTCTGTCGATCTCATTTTTGAGACGTTTGTATTCCCTTTTGCCTGCTTCATTTACTGCATTTTTATATTTTCTCCTTTCATCAATTAAATTCAATATTTCTTCTGTTACCCAAGGATTTCTATTAGCCCTCGTCGTCTTACCTACTTGATCCTCTGCTGCCTTCACTACTTCATCCCTCAGAGCTACCCATTCTTCTTCTACTGTATTTCTTTCCCCCATTCCTGTCAATTGTTCCCTTATGCTCTCCCTGAAACTCTCTACAACCTCTGGTTCTTTCAGTTTATCCAGGTCCCATCTCCTTAAATTCCCACCTTTTTGCAGTTTCTTCAGTTTCAATCTGCAGTTCATAACCAATAGATTGTGGTCAGAATCCACATCTGCCCCTGGAAATGTCTTACAATTTAAAACCTGGTTCCTAAATCTCTGTCTTACCATTTTATAATCTATCTGATACCTATTAGTATCTCCAGGATTCTTCCAGGTATACAACCTTCTTTTATGATTCTTGAACCAAGTGTTAGCTATGATTAAGTTATGCTCTGTGCAAAATTCTACAAGGCGGCTTCCTCTTTCATTTCTTCCCCCCAATCCATATTCACCTACTATGTTTCCTTCTCTCCCTTTTCCTACTGACGAATTCCAGTCACCCATGACTATTAAATTTTCGTCTCCCTTCACTACCTGAATAATTTCTTTTATCTCGTCATACATTTCATCAATTTCTTCATCATCTGCAGAGCTAGTTGGCATATAAACTTGTACTACTGTAGTAGGCATGGGCTTTGTGTCTATCTTGGCCACAATAATGCGTTCACTATGCTGTTTGTAGTAGCTAACCCGCACTCCTATTTTTTTATTCATTATTAAACCTACTCCTGCATTACCCCTATTTGATTTTGTATTTATAACCCTGTAATCACCTGACCAAAAGTCTTGTTCCTCCTGCCACCCAACTTCACTAATTCCCACTATATCTAACTTTAACCTATCCATTTCCCTTTTTAAATTTTCTAACCTACCTGCCCGATTAAGGGATCTGACATTCCACGCTCCGATCCGTAGAATGCCAGTTTTCTTCCTCCTGATAACGACGTCCTCTTGAGTAGTCCCCGCCCGGAGATCCGAATGGGGGACAATTTTACCTCCGGAATATTTTACCCAAGAGGACGCCATCATCATTTAATCATACAGTGAAGCTGCATGTCCTCGGGAAAAATTACGGCTGTAGTTTCCCCTTGCTTTCAGCCGTTCGCAGTACCAGCACAGCAAGGCCGTTTTGGTTAATGTTACAAGGCCAGATGAGTCAATCATCCAGACTGTTGCCCCTGCAACTACTGAAAAGGCTGCTGCCCCTCTTCAGGAACCACATGTTTGTCTGGCCTCTCAACAGATACCCCTCCGTTGTGGTTGCACCTACGGTACGGCCATCTGTATCGCTGAAGCACGCAAGCCTCCCCACCAACGGCAAGGTCCATGGTTCATGGGGGAAGCTTAATACACTGTCCAGAAATAAAATTCCATTTCCCCAACGGTATTACGGCCATTTTGAAAGTTTCAACAATGAGCAGGGTCCCCTCAGCACATTACCATTAGCTGAAAACCTGTATTCGATATGTTGTACCACTCACGACCTAAGACGGATGTCAAATCTAACATAACATAATGTTCTTTGACGCAAAACCCATAAAGTGCGACGGACTACTAATACGACGAGAAATGTAAAATACCTGCGCGAGAGATAAATACTCTGTGGAATTTCAGCATCTACGTACGAACTCGATAACAAAGATATACAGACTGTATTAAGCTACGGCAAAGACATAATTATTCCATGTTGGACATTGGAAGAGAGATCTTCTATGTCGGATTGAGAGGAGATTGCTGGAAGCCGCCATTAAGGCAGTAATCTATGTTTTATGGTATTGAAGAAAATAAATACATATAAAAGCACAAAAGGAGTATCAGATGTGTAGAGTTCTTCATCATTTCAAAAGAAATATTCAGTGATTATAAAGACGCAAGTCATTCGGAAGTGTTGTGTGGTTTGGTGGTACGAACCTGCAGTTTTACACGGTTTTGGGATTCGTCGGAAATATTTCTCCGAAGACCTAGATAATTTCACGAACTAAAATTGGACGCCACATTCCATACACATGACGTAGCATAGCACTTGGCTGTACCGATCGATTTCCGTAGAGCGATAAATTATCTTTAGCGATTTCAGGTGGAGGATTTCCAGCAAGGAGACTCAACAAAATCTGCTGCGGCGAAACGCATATGGTATGACCGTATTATTTACCTTACGGAGAACAGTAAGCAATATAGACTTCATAACCACCGCAGACATAATTAAAATAACTCAAATAAAAGAAGCAAACAGTGGAAAAGAATCGCAAATCCATACCATAAATAAAAATCAGTTGATAATAATACGCAATCACATTAATAAAACGCTAATTTAATAATAGAATAAAAATAAGAACTTTAAAATAAGGACACACCACAGGGAGACCCTAGGTACACTGGTTCCCCATGACAATCTCTCTGCTGCAGAATTCCCTTGTGGTCGTATCTTGTGAAGACGCACTTGGGAGAAGATATATTTCTTTATCTCGTACTAGCAGGATTTTTTTGGCGGGTAAGCCCTATCGTCAAATAACACTAAATGTGGAAATGTCAATGAGAATCGAGAATTTAATAACCATCAAATATGAAAAGTGAAAATCTTTAGCAACTGTTTGAAGACAACAGGCTCATTCTCTGACAACTAATGAGCGCGATTCGCTTAATTGTTTCAGTTGTGCGTTGTGTGGCTAGTGTTTTGGCGGTTTTATGTAATTTTTTATGTTTGCAAAAGAGGTAAAAGTTTGTATTGTCTTTTTCATGTTGTTTGCTAGAAATATACTGATCTGTGCACATATTCATTTATAAATTACTTTTAAATTCGTTTAATGGTTTTGCCTTATGGCCAGAGTGTGTAGAGAATTTGTATTTGTGTCTTTTGCTCATATTTGTGTCTAAATTTTTACATCTAAATATTTTATTCTGTGCTGTACCCTTACGTTATTTCCACTGATTTCAAATGATACGGAAAACTTCACAAATTCGTGGTCTGTTTTTTTTTTTTTGCGATAAATGGTTATCTTCCCCTTTACATTTATCCCAATTGAAAGCTTCCCTACAAGAGCAAGGTGACAAGAAAGTTCGTCACGTTTTTCTCCATTAATAGAGTACAACATCATGAAATTGTTTACTATTGCAACGTCCAGAACAAAGTAAAAAAGACGCCGCCGCCATCTGAGTGACCTACTGACAACAGCATCCACAAAAAAGTAAAATAGACGACACTTAGTGCTGATAGCATATCATTCTCTCCGATAGTAGGGGTGCAGGATAGGATATAGCTGACGCTGTACCACATCTTTATTTTTTCTTGTGTTTGGTGAGCAGTTGAGGAAACTAACTGGGTTCTTATCTTGCCATTTTTCTGCAGTTGCTTTCGGCTACCAAAGACAGCATTTCCCTGGAACGCATGTTACAGTCTCTAACAATTTTGTGAAAGACACTAGAGTCATTGGGGCTACAACATATGGGAGGTATTATCTTTGGTAAGGGAAAGCGACTGCCTTTAGTTTACTACTGTATTCTGTGGGTATACCACGCTATTATGAGATGTTCTAGGAGGAGTTTTATGTTTGACACTGCCTGGATTTTTGCCTCTGACGGTGCCTAATTGCTTAGTAGCGTAAGTATGTTTTACTACAGGGCGATGTACGAGGGCGTACTGGAAAGCAGAGCCTCCGAAATTTTTATTCCGTTCTTAGTACCGGTTGAAGTATTACGTGGCTTGCATATTACTCTGTCAAAATTCCCGCTTCACTGACGGAAGTCGCAGCCCTCTGCCACTAAAGGTCTCCGAATTGTAGCATGTAACATGGTAGCTTGTAACATGGTGGTGTGTAACGTAACTGTATTGTTACGTTAGAAACAACATGCTGTAACGGAGTTTCTAATAATACAAAAAGTGTCTTCATAGAAGAATGAATGCTGTGTACCGTGATGACTGTATCGAAATTAGTAATGTTGTCGCGTCTGTAGTTTCCTGCGAGCGGATCAGGATGGGAGTTAGACGCTAAATCCAGTAATGAGGTGTCTCGTCCAGCTCGAAGTCCTGGTACTGGTAAACAAGCTGGAAATTCTTTGCAGATAACGGAACTCGGTGAGATAAAGGACGTATACTTCCGATGAAATATGCCGGCCGGGGTGGCCGAGCGGTTCTAGGCGCTACAGTCAGGAACCGCGCGACCGCTACGGTCGCAGGTTCGAATCCTGACTCGGGCATGGATGTGTGAGATATCCTTAGGTTAGTTAGGCTTAAGTAGTTCAAAGTTATAGGGGACTGATGACCTCAGAAGTTAAGTCCCATAGTTCTCAGAGCCATTTGAACCATTTTTTGTTGTGGCTCCAACAACAAAGACAAACATTCTGGAGTGACGGTATCAACAAACTGATCTCGGGCATGGATGTGTGAGATATCCTTAGGTTAGTTAGGTTTAAGTAGTTCAAAGTTCTAGGGGACTGATGACCTCAGAAGTTAAGTCCCATAGTTCTCAGAGCCATTTGAACCATTTTTTGTTGTGGCTCCAACAACAAAGCCAAACATTCTGGAGTGACGGTATCAACAAACTGATCTCTCATTAGGAGAGATGTGTTCGTCGCCAGGGCTACTAAGTTGAGGAATAAATATGCAGACATGAAGAATAAAGGTGCAGAATGTCAATAGAGTTTGTTTTATTTAAGCAGCTTTAAGAGTTTTCACATAAAAAATTCGGAGGCATTACTTTTCAGCAACTCTGTATTTTTATGTGATTGTCAGTACATGTAATATTGAGATGCATTGGTTACCAAGTTGCCTACATTGTGTATGTTTCCCCAACTCCACTTAGTCGAAGTGTCGATTCATCACTGAAGACGACGCGATCCAAAAGATCTTCATCGTCATGCAGCAACATTTCGTTTACGAAGTTGGCACGTAAACTATAGTCTGTAGGCTTTGGAACTTCTAAGAACTGAAAACGATAAGGACGTAGTTTAAGCGTCTCGTTAAAAGTTTCCACACAGACTCTCTGCAATTGCTAATTCACGACTAGCCTTCCGAAGGGGTTCCTCGGGTCGCCGCTTGAAAGATTCTCATTAGTTCAAAGCGTCCTTCAGTTACTCTTGGTTCTTCCATACTCTTCTCTTTGCGCAAAGGTATACAAACAAAACTGTTTGAGTTGCTCTTTCATTTGATGTACAATTTATAGTTGTAAGTTGAATATAATAAGTACTAGAAAGCGATAAAACCCGCATATTCATTTTGAAATACCCTGTACAACTGTAACGTAACATTCTCATTACCAGTTTTCCCTTATTCATGGAGTTGTACATTTAATCAACTGTAGCATTCCCAAGACCGGTTATTCACGTGACGATGGACGCAGCCTTACGCTATCGTCTGTAGGCGAGATAGTCGCTAAGGTTTCGCTACCTCTTGTCTACACATAACATGGAGTCTTAACTGCTTTTTGAAAGTACTATAACCCCAGGAGGTTCTGATGTGAATGAGTTAGTCACTGATAAACTGGAGATACTATAAGGAAAAATAAGCAGTTACCCGCGTTTACAGGATACGTTATCGCAGGACACGTAGTTATGGAGACGGTGCCACTTCGACATTAAACAATCGTTAGCACGCTACCATTGCTTAGAACTTTGCAACTGCAGGTTAGGAGCTAGTTTACAAAACTTTTTAGCATGCAGAATCCAAAACACAATAAAAATGTCGTCATCGTTGTAAATACTAAGACTAACTGTGAAGTTTTTATCTGCTTGCGACGTATGCAGGGTATTTCAGAACGAACAGAAAATATTTTAGGTGATGGTAGTCTTGACTAATTCGAATAAAACATTCCATATGACGTCTAATTTTTACTGTCGACAGAAATGTTTTCATTTCGTGTGTTGGTTCTCCAGTGTTTTCGACTTTATTAATCGACTGTTCTTTTTTTTTTATTAGGAAATACAGTCTGCGAAATTATGCCTGGGTTTGTGTAATTCAATTTCTTAGCTTTGAATGTGATTTGTTGGTAAATTCCACAGTATCGTTTAAGTATATAGGACATATCTAGAAACGCTGAGTGACCCAACACAATATTTGTGTACAAATGGATAGATTGCTGCTGCTTGCAGAGAATACAGTAGACGATTTCCTAGCCGCAGAGTACCATATTAGCACATATCGTGTGAGACCCAACTCGCTTTATTTGTTCATGAGACCCAGGAAATATTTGATACAGGCTCCCAGGTAGATACCATTTTTCTTGACTTCCGGAAGGCGTTCGATACAGTTCCGCACTGTCGCCTGATAAACAAAGTAAGAGCCTACGGATTATCAGACCAGCTGTGAGGTTTTTAGCAAACAGAACATAGCGTGTTGTTCTCAATGGAGAGACGTCTACAGTCGTTAAAGTAATCTCTGGCGTGCCACAGGGGAGTGTGCTTTTCACAATATATATAAATGACCTAGTAGATGGTGTCGGAAGTTCCATGCGACTTTTCGCGGATGATGCTGTAGTATACAGAGAAGTTGCAGCATTAGAAAATTGTAATGTATTGCGAATACATAGAAAGAAGGATCCTTTATTGTATGATTATATGATAGCGGAACAAACACTGGTAGCAGTTAGTTCTGTAAAATGTCTGGGAGTATGCGTACGAAACGATTTGAAGTGGAATGATCATATAAAATTAATTGTTGGTAAGGCGGGTGCCAGGTTGAGATTCATTGGGAGAACCCTTAGAAAATGTAGTCTATCAACAAAGGAGGTGGCTTACAAAACACTCGTTCGACCTATACTTGAGTATTGCTCATCAGTGTGGGATCCGTACCAGAGGAGATAGAGGAGATCCAAAGAAGAGCGGCGCGTTTTGCCGCAAGGTTATTTGGTAAGCTTGATAGCGTTACGGATATGTTGAGCAAACTCAAGTGGCAGACTCTGCAAGAGAGGCGCTGTGCATCGCGGTGTAGCTTGCTGTCCAGGTCTCGAGAGGGTGCGTTTTTGGATGAGGTATCGAATATATTGCTCCCCCCTACTTATACCTCCCGAGGAGATCACGAATGTAATATTAGAGAGATTCGAGGACGCACGGAGGCTTTTCGGCAGTCGTTCTTCCCGCGAACCATACGCTACTGGAACAGGAAAGGGAGGTAATGACAGTGGCACGTAAAGCACCCTCCGCAACACACCGTTGGGTGGCTTGCTGAATATAAATGTAGATGTAGATTGTTCAGTATGTGTTTCGATTACATTGTAACAGCTGTATTTCACTAACCAATAAAAATTTGGCACGTGTCATATAGAATGTTTCATTCGAATTATTCAATACTAACATCTCCTAAAATATTTACTGACCTTCCCTGTACGTTCCTCCCCAATTTGTGCGCCCTCTCTCAGAAAGCGTTACTGCTTGAATTATTGTGTCTATAATTAATATATGATAGGAAATTTCAGTCCAGGGCATATTCAGGTTGGTTCAAATGGCTCTGAGCACTATGGGACTCAACTGCTGAGGTCATTAGTCCCCTAGAACTTAGAACTAGTTAAACCTAACTAACCTAAGGACATCACAAACATCCATGCCCGAGGCAGGATTCGAACCTGCGACCGTAGCGGTCTTGCGGTTCCAGACTGCAGCGCCTTTAACCGCACGGCCACTTCGGCCGGCTGCATATTCAGGAAACACATGTGCATGTACATGTAATCAAAGCTTAATTTTTTTAAAAAAATGACAGTCTTTGGGCGCTAGAGACTTCGATGTCGTGTCTTCAAGCAGTTTGAAAACAATTAGCCAGGCTGTCGTTTAACTTTAATTACCTTATCCATTCTTCGATTGTCTGCTGTTCGTGGTCTCGCGGTTGCGTTCTCGCTTCCCGAGCACGGAGTCCTGGGTTCGATTCTCCGCAGGGTCAGGGATTTTCACCTTCCCCGAGATGACTGGGTGTTGTTGTCTTCATCATCATCATTAATCCCCATTACGGTCGGAAGAAGGCAACGGCAAACCACCTCCATTAGAACCTTACCTAGTACGGCGGTGCTGGTCTCCCACATCGTTCCCCTACGATCTGTCAAGAAGAAGGGGACTTCATTTCCATTCTAACTTAGAATACGTAATGCTTTTTTTTTCTTTTCGCTCTTTATGGAGTAAAGCACACTTTTATATTCAAATGGGACACAGATAATTGTAGAGGTTACAAAATATTCAAATGGGACACACATGATTGTAGAGGTAACAGAATCCCACTAATAATGTAAATCCGGTTAACTGAGTTTATCTGACGGGTAAACAGGAGGAGCGTCGTTTTGCGCACACTTTTTGTTAGGTTGCGAACACGAGGTGAGATAGCTGACTTGTGGAAGTGAGAGCCCATCTCCGCTTTGCAGATTTCAGCTTTCACTTCTCCGGGCGATGGTTGCATTCCACTTTCTCGTGGCGATGAATTATGGGAAGTTCATGCGGCCAAGGCGAATGTGGAAGGAGAGTGACAAGACAGTTTCTGGCGCGTTTCTTTGTAAAGTTAAGTGAACGTTTATAGGAATTACGCTTGGTGTTCAATGGCTTACTCATCACTCTGGTACTTGGGGTTCCTGCACTTTATATCCTTTACGTCACAGTAGATAGATGCAATCATAATGTCCCGTTCGGAATCACTTGTTTAATTTACTATGGTGGAGTGCAGGTTAAATGCCACATTCTTTTCTCTACTCCTTCCCCGTTGGCTTTGTCATTAAATCGTTGTATTTAATTGACATTATTATAAGGATTTTTATTCCAATTTTCCTTGATCTCCATTGGCTTGGAAAAATTACTGCCGCATTTCTAAATCGTCGTTTTGTTTACCTTTTGACTTTTATAACAATAAACTTCGGTCAAAGTGGACATATGTTTGATTTCCGTAGATAGAGGAACCCCATAAATCCATTTATTACTACTGATTTTCGCAAAGTGGTGTATCTAAGAGTTTTGTTATCACCTAATTATGTATATTATAGAGAGGATTATAAAAGTTAATATGCTTTAGTAAAGAAAGAAATATGAGAAAATATACAGGAAAGTTGAGACCGTTATCAAAGCGGAAAAGAACAAGGTATTCATGGAACAAAAAAAAAAAAAAAAAAAAGCATTCAAGATCATAAGACACTGAATAAACAAGAACTAGATTCTTTACAATTATATGTCAGATACGAAAAATAATGGTTAAAATACTTTAAATATCTGCGGACTGATAATGAACAAGAACGAGAGTTAAATATCAATACCTACGACTCTGTAGATCTGATAATAATGGAAGATCCAGGGAATGTGATGAAAGAGACAGAAAAAGAAAAGTCTCCTGGCACATGGAGCTAATTAAATATGCATCTGATCATATAAGCATAAACTCTTAAATTTTATGAATGTTTGCTGATTGAGCGGACATGTACCAGACGAATGGAATGAACCTTTAGTATAAATCAGAATGCGCAAATTTCCGAGGAATAAGTCTACTAAATTCCTGCTGTAAACTATATGCTTCAACTGCAAGCAAGAGATTAGTACTAAAGCAGAAGCGCATATGACAGAAGTGCAAAATGGTTTTAGAAAAGTTAGGTCATGTTCTGACTGTCCTTTCAGTTTGGCACAAGTAACCGAGAAAAGAAAGGAATTTATGTTGTCAGTTTATTATGTTTTTATCGAGTGTGAAAAGATGTTTGGCAGGGTGAAGCGGAAAATGCCATGGGAATCACTTACGAAATTGAATGTTCCAGCACATTTGATTACGGCAATTCGGTCATTATACAAAAATAGTAAATTAAGGATCCATACTGTGAGGGTGGGGCAGAATCTGCCGATATCGGATAAGGCTGCCCACTGTCCCCCGCCCTTATAACGCTGCACATTGACGATATCATTCGGGAATGGTGGATTTTATAAAATGTCACATTAAGAAGTGACAACTTTGCTTTTATGATGCTGCCAGTTCCTGATGATCAAAGTTCATATTTCAGAATAGAAATTGAATCAAATTGCCGCTAAGTACAGAATGAGAAGATCAACGAAACAAAAGGGATGACATTTCAAGGACTGGAACCCATAAGAGCAAAAATTTTTATAGATTGACAAATAATTGAACAATTAAGAGATTTTAAATATTTAGGGTGTAATTTTAAAATTCCTCAGTCAAATGATGCAAAGCTAAAAGTGGCCACATTCAGACATTCCTGTCGAACTGTACGATGTAGACTAAAACACAACGTACCGAAAGAAATATTAATGAAACATTATAAAGCAGCAGCGTTGCCTCTGCTGCTCTTTGGGAACGAATGTTGGATCCTAACATATCAATTCAGACGAATCGAGTCATCAGAGATGAAGTTCCTTCGCTTTGTAGCGGGATATTCATTTTTGGACCGTAAAAGAAATACCGGTATTAGACAAGGACTAAACGTTGAACCTAATAGAAATATGACGGAAGAACATCGACTGAACTGGAAAGACCATGTCCAATGTATGTCTAATGATAGAATAACTAAAACAGTAATGCAATATAACACACGCTGCGAGAGGGACGTTGGACGTCCCTTAAACAGATGGCGTGAACAATTCTGAGGTGAACCAGGCCAAAAGGCCTAATCCTTGAAGACGATTATGATGATGGCCACAATTTCCAAATCGGTTCCGTTGCACACAGTCTTGGATTATTGTAATTTCTTATATTTATGGTACGTGAAGTTTCAGAAGTCAGATACCGCTCTTCCATAGCAAATCGATGGAACTCTCAAAAATTCTCGAGAAAATCAGCTTTGAAGTTTCCCCATCATTTCAACATGGTATAGCAAGACTAATGTACAAGCAGCGTGGCTCTGTAGCATGATATCGGCCGGCCAACAGGTTGATTCTGGGTTCGGTTTCCAGCATATTCCAATTTTTAAGGAAAGTGCATGTTCTACGAGCATTTGTGTGAAGTGTAAAATATAAAAAATGGAAAAAATTTATTTATATTTTTAAAAATTTAAACAATCTTGGTTAATAAGCTTTTATGAAAGGTCAGTAATTAACAGTTTACATTTGAAATGAGAGAAATAAAATGTATATTTTTCATAAAAGTAAATGTGGGATATGTGTTAATTAGAATATATTTGATGAATTTTACGGGATGAGTCAAACGAAAACATTAAATATTTTTTTAAATACTATTTACTGTGCAGAAGTGGTACAAAGCTCTATCACCTTTCAACATAATCTCCCCCACGCTCAATGCAAGTCCTCCAGCGCTTACAAAGTGCATAAATTCCTTTAGAAAAAAATTCTTTTCGTAGTCTGCGCAACCACTCATGCACCGCGTGCCGTATCTCTTCATCACGACGGAACTTCTTTCCTCCCATTGCGTTTTTGAGTGGTCCAAACATTTGGAAATCACTTGGTGATGAGGAATGGCGCCATTCCTTGCTCGCACTCTTCGTTTCCGGTTGGTGGAAGTGAACCCAGGTTTCGTCCCCAGTAACGATTGTTGCAAGGAAGCCATCACCTTCTCGTTCAAAGCGCCGAAGAAGTTCTTCACAAGCGTCAACACGTCGTTCTCTCATTTCAGGAGTCAGCTGCCGTGGCACCCATCTTGCAGACACTTTGTGAAACTGGAGCACATCATTCACAATGTGGTGTGCTGACCCATGACAAATCTGTAAACATGCTGCAATGTCATTCAGTGTCACTCGGCGGTTTTCCTTCACTATGGATTCAACTGCTGCAATGTTCTGTGGAGTCACAACTCGTTGTGCCTGACCTGGACGAGGAGCATCTTCCACTGAAGTCACACCATTTGCGAACTTCCTATTCCATTCGAAGACTTGCTGCGGTGACAAACATGCATCTCCGTGCTGAAACTCCGTTCGTCGATGAATTTCAATAGGTTTCACACCTTCACTACGCAAAAACCGAATAACAGAACTCGCGAATTTTCGATTCGTTAGTACAAATTTAAGGTTTTCATTTGATTCACCCTCGTATATTTCATTGATGTAGGTATTCGACCTGAATAAAGAAAAATGAAAGAAAATTAGTGGCCTCGAATGTTACCAGTTAATTTCCACCTTCATGTGTTTTACGCATTACGGAAATAATTGTAGAAAAAGCACTTTCGTTTAAAATTTTGCATCGGCCAGGAATCGAACGCAGGTGCTGTAGGTAGAAGGCGAGCACTCTACCATAGAGTCTCACTGATTGTCGGAAAATTGTTCTTACTTCAGTGTATTCAAGGTGCTCGGAAAATCTCATAGTCGATTTTCACGAGAATTTTGGAGAGTTGCGTCGAACATTTTTAAGATATTGATATGAGTTTCGAACTTCACGTACATTAATTATAAAACATTTCAAAAATTCGATTGCCATGTGGCCTCTAGTTGAGTCGGCGCGAGGCCATCTTCGTGTCGTGTAGCAACGAGTCTAGTAGCCTTTATATCGGCCGCGGTCCGTTAGTATACGTCGGACCCGCATGTCGCCACTATCAGTGATTGCAGACCGAGCGCCGCCACACGGCAGGTCTAGTCTAGAGAGACTAACTAGCACTCGTCCCAGTTGTACAGCCGACTTTGCTAGCGATGGTTCACTTTCTACTTCCCTCCTCACGCCAGCCTGCGTGAGCTTAAACGCGTCCATTTCGGCCTCCTCTAGTAACACGGTGTTGGCACTTCTGCCAAGACAACAGTAGATATTTGACTCTTCGTCAATTTTCATTGCCTTATCGCAAGCAGTTTCCAAAACATCGCTGATTAACGCATTCAAGTCATTTGTTTTCCGGGCGCCTAGCTCTCTCATATGTTACTGAAGACCCTACCTTGTATGTATGTTTTCTTACTTGTTTGTCCCAAGGTACCTGTGCAGCAGCACTTTATGCTCTCTTGGGGTACTCACGAAGTTGCATCTACATGTTACAATTTTGCCCCGTTAATAATAGATTGAGTTATTTCTCCTAGGAAGACCTGATCCCACTCACAAAGCTAGTTCTGCGAGTTCGTATTTTATTCACTAAGCAGTGTATTTGGATATCGTAGACGAATAGAGCGAACCGAATTTTACATGATTCTTTCTTTCTTTTCTTTTCTTTTTGGTGAACGTACTGATACCTAAAGAGATATTTTTTGGTCTCTAAAAAGATTATAATAAGTAAGTAAACATCGTATAACAGAATTAACAGAATGACCCTCAGCGGTCAGAGCCAGTTGACCTAAAAGTGTTCTGAGTAAGGTACTATGTCATAATGTAAAAAAGTATAGTGGAGAAACCAAAGTTTCGAATGAATCGTTTGTTTCTCCAGTATACTTTTTTATATTACGACGCACTACTATACTCAGAAAAGTTTTCTGTCAACTATAAATCGTGTTCTCTAATTTATACTTGTATATAGATTAACATCGACAGCAGAGCCCTTTGGTAACATGCAACTCTCCGATGGCGCTTTCTATTGTGATAAGAGCAGAAAATGAGACTGCTGTATTTTTTCCAATGTTTTTCCTTAATGGCCACAATTTCAGCATCACCAGATAGCAAGAGCATACCGATAAATACAGGGGAGGGCACACGGCTAATTTCGCAGAAACAAAACAATTATCTTCTCAAACCGCATCTTTAATGTCGCTCCTACATAGCCTGATGTTTCCACTCAGTAATAGTTGAACAAAGCCTGAACCTGGGATAGATACTGATTAGTAGCAAATGTATACGGAGCCATTTCTCATGAAACATGAAAAGTATTTGGTTGTTGGCTGCTATTCACCTTGCAACTGAAAATGACAGATGTCTGTGTTCTAAAAGCTTCTAGTAGATTTTACATTCAGTTTGATAAATTTTCTCTTCTGTTTGCTGTGAAGGCCATAAATTAGTAAACTGTGGATGTAAACCAGTGTTCGCAGATTTCTGAACGTTACCTACCAGGCAGTAAACCGTACACAGTTAACTACATTGCTGGCAGTACATCTACGTTACTAAAAGGCTAACCTAGTTTGTGGCTCATCGTTCAGTTGTACAGTCCCAGTTTTAGGTTGCGTTTCTAACGGCTTCAAGGGGCAATAAAAATTTGCTTTTCAATATTTCATGTAATTACTGGCTGAATTCAAAAGTTTAAAGTGCAGTCATAATCTGTTTCGCAAAAGGTATAATGCTATGTTCAATGTTTCACTCAATCAACATCTATATCTTCATATACAGCTACATACATATTCCACAAGCCACCGTGGGTGGTTGGTAGAGGGCACCTTGTACTACTACCAGTAATTTTTTCCTGTTCCGCTCGCAAACAGAGCTAGGAAAAAATGACTGTCTATATGCCTCCGTACCAGCCCTAATTACTATTATCTTCGTGGTCATTACGCGAAATCTGCGTTGGTGGTGGTACGGGGTGTTCAAAAAGTCTCTCCGCAGTGCCGTATGATAGTTAGCCGCGCGTGCCGTATGATTGTTCGTTTGTCTGGCTTTTTCAACGAAACAATAAACGCACAACGGTACTGCAGTGATATTCATTCATAGGAGAACTTGTGTTAAGCAAAATACTGAACGGTTATTTTCAACAAGATGGTGCAACCGCACATACAGCTCGCGTTTCAATGTCACTGCTTGCTGATGTTTTTGATGATCGCATAATTTCACAGGTACTTTGGCATCCACGATCGCCTGACCTCACACCATCTGACTTTCTTCTGAGGTGCAGCGAAAGCAACTGTCTATAAAAACCATCCAAAATCCATCTATGAATTGAAAACTGCAATATCCTCTTTCACTGCTTCTGTTACAGAAGAAATGTTACAGCTTGTGTTTGGAAACATGATTAGACGAATTGAATTGTGTATTCAACAACAGGGGGGACTCTTTCAACATTTAATGTGAAAATTTGTAAGCAAAAATGAATATTCAACAAATTAATAACTTGTATTTCACTGAGTTTCATTTCGGTATATTCGCTGCGGCACTAGGCACGCGCGGCTAAAAACCATACGGCACTGCGGAGAAACTTTTTGAACACCCCGCAGAATCATTCTGCAGTCATGTTGAAATGCCAGATCTCTGAAATTCCTCAATACTGTTCCTCGAACATATCGACGTCTTCCCTCCAGGGATTTCTACACTCCTGGAAATTAAAATAAGAACACCGTGAATTCATTGTCCCAGGAAGGGGACACATTCCTGGGGTCAGATACATCACATGATCACACTGACAGAACCACAGGCACATAGACACAGGCAACAGAGCATGCACAATGTCGGCACTAGTACAGTGTATATCCACCTTTCGCAGCAATGCAGGCTGCTATTCTCCCATGGAGACGATCGTAGAGATGCTGGATGTAGTCCTGTGGAACGGCTTGCCATGCCATTTCCACCTGGCGCCTCAGTTGGACCAGCGTTCGTGCTGGACGTGCAGACCGCGTGAGACGACGCTTCATCCAGTCCCAAACATGCTCAATGGGGGACAGATCCGGAGATCTTGCTGGCCAGGGTAGTTGACTTACACCTTCTAGAGCAAATTGGGTGGCACGGGATACATGCGGACGTGCATTGTCCTGTTGGAACAGCAAGTTCCCTTGCCGGTCTAGGAATGGTAGAACGATGGGTTCGATGACGGTTTGGATGTACCGTGCACTATTCAGTGTCCCCTCGACGATCACCAGTGGTGTACGGCCAGTGTAGGAGATCGCTCCCCACACCATGATGCCGGGTGTTGGCCCTGTGTGCCTCGGTCGTATGCAGTCCTGATTGTGGCGCTCACCTGCACGGCGCCAAACACGCATACGACCATCATTGGCACCAAGGCAGAAGCGACTCTCATCGCTGAAGACGACACGTCTCCATTCGTCCCTCCATTCACGCCTGTCGCGACACCACTGGAGGCGGGCTGCACGATGTTGGGGCGTGAGCGGAAGACGGCCTAACGGTGTGCGCGACCGTAGCCCAGCTTCATGGAGACGGTTGCGAATGGTTCTCGCCGATACCCCAGGAGCAACAGTGTCCCTAATTTGCTGGGAAGTGGCGGTGCGGTCCCCTACGGCACTGCGTAGGATCCTACGGTCTTGGCGTGCATCCGTGCGTCGCTGCGGTCCGGTCCCAGGTCGACGGGCACGTGCACCTTCCGCCGACCACTGGCGACAACATCGATGTACTGTGGAGACCTGACGCCCCACGTGTTGAGCAATTCGGCGGTACGTCCACCCGGCCTCCCGCATGCCCACTATACGCCCTCGCTCAAAGTCCGTCAACTGCACATACGGTTCACGTCCACGCTGTCGCGGCATGCTACCAGTGTTACTCGCAGTGTCCGGAGCAAGTATGGTGGGTCTGACACACCGGTGTCAATGTGTTCTTTTTTCCATTTCCAGGAGTGTATATAGAGAATAATATCGATCCTATTACACTTCCCTGTAGCACTCTTGACGACACCCGTGTCTCTGATCAGTCGCCATCGATGACAACGCACTGGGTTCTGTTACTTAAAAAGTCTTCGAGACACTCTCATAACTGGGAACTTGCTCCGTATTCTCGCATCTTCGTGAACAGTGTACAGTGAGGCAACGTGTGAAACTCTCTTCGGAGGCAGTGAGGCAAGTGTTAAGTTAGAAACAGTGTATATATCCCCGTAACATTATATGTTGACTATGCTACAAATATCATTCGTATCCGTCATCTATCAGAGATCATTGCGCTACGGTCGCAGGTTCGAATCCTGCCTCGGGCTTGGATGTGTGTGATGTCGTTAGGTTTAAGTAGTTCTAAGTTATAGGGGACTGATGACCTCAGATGTTAAGACCCCTAGTGCTCAGAGCCAGAGACCACTGGAACAGCGGAAAGTTCCACGGGACTGGAAGAAGGCCCAGTTCACATCAATCTATAAAAAGGGTAGAAAATCGGATGCACATAATTACCGGCCAATGTCACTGACATCGATTTGTTGTAGAATCATAGAACATATTTTGTGTTCAGACATAATGACCTTTCTACACTCTGAGAAGCTCATCTGCAGAAACCAGCACGGTTTTAGGAAACAGCGGTCATGCGAGACACAACTGGCCCTTTTTATATATGATATACAACAGGCTCTAGATACCGGCTCCCAGGCTGATGCCATATTTCTCGACTTTCGACAGGGGTTCGACTCAGTTCCGCACTGTCGCTTGCTCCAAAAAATGCGCACTTACGGTCTGTTCGATGACATATCCGATTGGATAGAAAGCTTTCTAACAGACAGGGAGCAGTATGTCGTCCTGAACGGGATAACTTCAACAGAAACAAGATTAACTTCAGGTGTGCCCCACGGCAGCGCAATAGGTCCGCTGCTCTTTACGATTTACATAAACGATTTTATTGATGGTATTGACAGCGGCATTAGACTGTTTGCCAATGATGCTGTAGTCTACAGGGAAGTAGTACCACACGAAAGATGTGAACAAATCAATGAGGATTTGCAGAAAATAAATGCGTGGTGTAATGACTAGCAGTTATCTCTCAATATTAGTAAGTGTAACCTACTGCGTACAACAAGGCGAAAATCTCTATTAATGTACGAGCACAAAATAAATGCCCAGTCTTTGGAAGCGGTAAAATCCGTCAAGTATCTAGGTGTGACTATTCGAAATGATCTCAAATGGAATTATCAGATTACACAAGTAACGGCTAAGGCGAACTCTAGATTGCGGTTTATTGGTGGAATCCTGAAGCTATGCAGTCCTTCAACAAAGGAAAAAGCTTACAATACGTTAGTTCGTCCAGTCTTAGAGTATTGATCGTATGTGTGGGACCCTTACCAGTTGAATCTGATTCAAAAGATTGAGAAGGTCCAAAGAAGAGCGGCAAGATTCGTGACTGGTACATTTAGCCATCGCGAGAGTGTTACAAATCTCATAGAAAGTTTGAAGTGGGACACACTTGCAGATAGACGGCGCGCTAAAGTGAAGGGGCTGCTCATTAAATGCCGAAATCTGATCTTCACTGAGGATGCAGGGCATATATTATTACCACCAACTTTCCAATCGCACAATGATCACCATTCAAAGATAAGGGAAATTAGAGCTCGTACTGAGGCGTTCAGACCGTCGTTTTTACTTCGCGCGATCCGCGAGTGGAACAGAGGGGGGGAAATATGACTTTGGCGCAAATTGTGCCCTTCGCCATACACCGCTTGGTGGCTAGCGGAGTATATATGTAGTTGTAGATGTAGAAGTATCATAACTGACAGCATACCAATTACTCACACTACATTAATCCAGTGTTTAAAGAATGAGTGTACTTAGCTGCTTCTAAGAAATACTGAACGTAATTTAAAACCCTTTTTAAACTTTTTCTCACTTACATGCTGAAAGATGTGTGCATGTTTAAAAAGGTTCAACCACTATCGTATGAGCAGGCTCTAATATTCAAGTAATGCACGAAACGATATATGTAAGAGCTATGAAAAAGTTTCTAGCGGCATCTCTCATGAATAAACACATCTAAAATAGTCACACACCACACACTTCATTAAAAGTAGCGTAACAGGATGAAAAGGGCCTGAATATCGCAAAATAACACGGAGCACGTTAGTGAATAGCTTCAGGAAAACAACAAATATTACTAACATGTGTTACCTACTCTCTCTTATAGCGATCTTTTGTCTCATGGGTAGTTTCCCCCATAATGTACTCATCAGTCCACAGTGAATGCTGCAGTTAACAAAGTAAAAAATAAATTGATAATGCACCAATATCTATTGTAGGAGATATGATGATAATTCAGTAACAAAAATTTTACCACAAAAAACCAACGACCGGCGACACTGCAACATACGTCGTCTTGCCTTATTCAGTTCTTGAAAAACTAGCTATTCTGGAAAAAGTATCTAGAATGCAAAGAGATTGTACTTAATTCTATTGTTAGACTCCAAATATGTCTCACAGCGCATGAACTTAATCATCAGCATAAGTTTGACCTCAGCCGTCACTTTACCTAAGATCACGACGAAAAGATGGCGGTATCCTATTTGAGGCACATTAAAGTAAAGTATGAATAAAAGGAATGACGTTTCTGGTAAATCAATATGCAAACCATGTATTTGATGATATAGTAGAACGTCGGTAATGCGTCTCTAACGTACCTCGGCGTGATCGGAATGCAAAAACAGTCGGATTCTATTGACCCGTGACATCAAAATACAGTACAACACAGCTTCAAATTTCAACTGGAAGTACTGTCTGAAATATTGTTCCACGTCAAATAGTAACGAAAAAAAAGAAACGTCTGAAATATTTAATAATATTACACGAAAGCGTGATGTTCATAATTTCCTGTATAGTAGTATATTCGGAAGTTTAGCATCTTTACATACCTTATTACGGCACTGCATTGAAGAACAAATGATATGCACTTAACTGCTGAAAACATGAGAAATCACACAGTAAAAAATGTTCTTAAGCAGGTAGAAAAAGTCTGTAAAATTGTTTTGGTTATCAGGCGAAAACCGTGGTTTTGCCCCGATGTTCTGCGATATCTAATACACAAGATGTCTGTTGGGACAGACACAGAGCATTATTCGATGTATTGAAGGGCTATAACAAATACATTTTTAGTATCTGTAAATAATACTCGAGCGTAAGGTTCGTCTTCTTTGTTGTTGTCACAATCTTTCTGTTGTGGATTGGCCAGAGCGCCAACCCACAATGAGAGGAAGCCGAAAGGCACGCGTTTAAGCTCACGCAGGATGGCGTGAGGTCTGGAACAGGACAAGTAATGAAGATTAGCAAATAAAGTACGTAGCTTCTGGAATACTTAACTTTAATCCATAATTGGTGAACATCGCTCTAACGGTACATGCATCACAAGATAAATAGCAAATGATAATGGCGCCTTGCTAGGTCGTAGCAAATGACGTAGCTGAAGGCTATGCATTCTCGCTTCCCACGCCCGGAATCCCGGGTTCGATTCCCGGCGGGGTCAGGGATTTTCTCTGCCTCGTGATGGCTGGGTGTTGTGTGATGTCCTTAGGTTAGTTAGGTTTAAGTAGTTCTAAGTTCTAGGGGACTGATGACCATAGATGTTAAGTCCCATAGTGCTCAGAGCCATTTGAACCATTTTTGAAGGCTATGCTAACTATCGTCTCGGCAATTGAGAGCGTAATTTGTCAGTGAACCATCGCTAGCAAAGTCGGCTGTACAACTGGGGCGAGTGCTAGGAAGTCTCTCTAGACCTGCCGTGTGGCGGCGCTCGGTCTGCAATCACTGATAGTGGCGACAAGCGGGTCCGACGTATACTACCGGACCGCGGCCGATTTAAAGGCTACCACCTAGCAAGTGTGGTGTCTGGCGGTGACACCACACTTTCTCGTTCTCATTGTTTAGTCGATTTACAGCTTCACTGAATTGGTCACCTGTTACTTCTGGTTGTGTTGTGCAGTCAAGTTCAACTGTACCTATCCTCCCACTCGGGCTACTGGACTTAACGTCCTATTGTAAAGACAGCATCACATGTTTACGTTCAGCTGGTGCCATAATTTAGTTTTACACACTTACATATGGAAGAAAAACACTATCACTAATGTATAAAAGAAATGCTTATACAATAACATTTATTGATCGAGTTAGAAACTTGTTATTTCATACCAAAACTAGCAGACCTATCGCACCTGTCAACAGTAAACTGCCTACTGATTAATATCGCAGACAAGAAGTCCTGTAGCAGCGACCCAGTTACGTAAACAAACACCGGAGATTGGATGGTAGAATTAATCGGGGAGTCGGACTGTCTGAGGTCGGATTAGCGAGGTTCTACTGTAAACGTATGCTACTGGCCATTAAAATTGTTACACCACGAAGATGACGTGCTACATATGCTAAATATAACCGACAGGAAGAAGATGCTGGGATATACAAATGACTAGCTTTTCAGAGCATTCACACAAGGTTGGCGCTGGTAGCGACACCTACAGCGTGCTGACATGAGGACAGTTTCCAACCGATTTCTCATACACAAACAAGCTGACCGGCGTTGCCTGGTGAAACGTTATTATGATGCTTCGTGAAAAGAGGAGATATGCGTACCATCACGTTTCCGACTTTGATAAAGGTCGGATTGTAGCCTATCGCCATTGCGGTTTATCTCATCGCGACATTGCTGCTCGCATTGGTCGAGATCCAATGACTGTTAGCAGAATATGAAATCGGTGGGTTCAGGAGGTTAATACGGAACGCCGTGCTGGATACCAACGGCCTTGAAACTCTAGCAGTCGAGATGACAGATATCTCATCAGTATGGCTGTAACGGATCGTGCAGCCACGTCTCGATCCCTGAGTCAACAGATGGGGACGTTTGTAAGACAACAACCATCTGCACGAACACTTCGATGACTTTTGCAGCAGGCCGCGCTGGATTAGCCGAGCCGTCTAGGGCGCTGCAGTGCGGCTTGTTCCGGCGGAGGTTCGAGTCCTCCCTCGGGCTTGGGTGTGTGTGTTTGTCCTTCGGATAATTTAGGTTAAGTAGTGTGTAAGCTTAGGGAATGATGATCTTAGCAGTTAAGTCCCATAAGATGTCACACACATTTCAATATTTTTTTTTCTTTAGCAGCAGCATGGACTATCAGCTCGGACACCATGGCTGCGGTTACCCTTGACGCTGCATCACAGACAGGAGCGCCTGCTATGGTGTCCTCAACGACGACCTTGGGTGCACGAATGGCAAAACGTCATTTTTTTCGGACGAATCCAAGCTCTCTTTACAGCATCATGATGGTTGCGTCCGTGTTTGGCGACATCGCGGTGAACGCACATTGGAAGCGTGTAATCATCATCGCCATACTGGCGTATCACCCGGCGTGATGGAATGGGGTGCCATTGGTTACACGTCTTGGTCACCTCTTGTTCGCACTGACGGCACTTTGAACAGTGGACGTTACATTTCAGATGTGTTACGACCCGTGGCTCTACCCTTCATTCGATCCCTGCGAAACCCTACATTTCAGCAGGATAATGCACGACCGCATGTTGTAGGTCCTGTACGGGCCTTTCTGGATACAGAAAATATTCGACTGCTGCCCTGGCCAGCACATTTCTCTCACCGATTGAAAACCTCTGGTCAATGGTGGCCGAGCAACTGGCTCGTCACAATACGCCAGTCACTACTCTTGATGAACTGTGGTATCGTGTTGAAGCTGCATGGGCAGCTGTACCTGTACACGCCATCCAAGCTCTGTTTGACTCAATGCCCAGGCGTATCAAGGCCGTTATTACGGCCAGAGTTGGTTGTTCTGGGTACTGGTTTCTCAGGAAGTATGTACCCAAATTGCGTGAAAATGTAATCACATGTCAGTTCTAGTATAATATATTTGTCCAATGAATACCCGTTTATCATCTGCATTTCTTCTTGGTGTAGCAATTTTAATGGTCAGTAGTGTATTATTCCTCGCAAGCATGGACACAAAAACGAGTACTACCAACATTAATCGTCACAATATCAAGCTTCTGTAGCCGCGGTGACTCAAGACTATGAATGTTGCCGAAGCCGAATGCTTGCTGACACCCGCAAGGTTAACACGTAAGCCATGCCAGCAGCTCTGTCCTTCGCTGTGGTGGTAATTGCCATTTTGACACATGTTGATGGGACGTAGCTGGTTGCGTACAGCAAGAAGACCGGCCTTATCTTGTATAGAACCTAGCCGTTCGGCCAGACTGGGCACGTCGAAAATGCCGGATTACGCCATGAAGCCTACCGTTTCCGTTCACCATTTCGGCGGGACCTCCTGCTGTGGTCCAGCCTCAGCAAAGATTGCCCGTGGAGATGAGTACCGTTCTATAAGGTTTGAGCGACCTGTGCACTTCAGCGTCTGCCTCCACCTCCGACTCCCTAGCCAGGCTTCCGAACTTGGGCTCTCGCCAACCATTGCAGTAATGAGAGCAGAACGGTGCTTCCTGACACAACATGGGGCCAAACGATGCTAGCGAGGTCGTTACCATACCACACTGACAGAAGCTGTGACACTGGCGTGTTCTGGCCTGCCGTCCTTGTTCGCCAACCTCCGCCCTATCTGGCGTGTGTGGTCACTGTATCTATGCCCGTCCAATCTAAAAGTCAATAAACTGTTTGTCACCACTGACTGCCTACATCATCTGTAGCAACCCACAGCTTCAACCACAGAACCACTCGCCTACACGCTTCTACAAGTGGTGTCAGAACATCTGTTGGTGGCTTGGAGTAATAAAGGTTGTCATCCTACGAAAATGTCCTTCTAAACTCCGACATTCAGCTTCTTTCTGTACAGTAATTTCCTGTCTTACCTATTTTATTCTTTTTTGGGATATATTTTACGATTTTGGTAGTAACAGTAGAGGAATATGGCGGTATTTTAAAAAAAAAAGACAACACAGGAAACAATTCAGTACTTGCTACATCAGTTATTTCAAATGCTGATTGATAACGAGGATTTACATAAGGACGTAGACAGACAGAGGGAGGAAAGAAGAGAAATGTTAATTTTTAACATATCCCCTCCTTGTCCTACATGCGCCGGCCAGTGTGGCCGTGCGGTTCTAGGCGCTTCAGTCCGGAACCGTGTGACCGCTACGGTCGCAGGTTCGAATCCTGCCTCGCGCATGGATGTGTGTGATGTCCTTAGGTTAGTTAGGTTTAAGTAGTTCTAAGTTCTAGGGGACTGACGACCACAGATGTTAAGTCCCATAGTGCTCAGAGCCATTTGTCCTACATGCAAGCACCGCCTCATTAGTGACTCCATTCCCGGGTATGTCTGGAGACGATATTTTAGTTTCATTTCTTTCTTTGTTTTATATAGTATACATTCAGAATGACTGCAAAATTAGGGAATCCAAATGACGAGCAATTAAGTATGGCTCGACAGAAATTGGCAGGTGATGCCTGATTATACGTGATGCTGCACCAAAACTTGCGAAATGCTCAGTCTTTCTGGGGTTTGCAGGGACTAGTGGAACGTTATTCAGGGTGTTCCAGGAGGAATGGTCAATATTCAGGGATATGACAAGAACGATTATTCGAAGAACAGGAGTCAACTAAACATGGAATCTAAAATGCTATACCTTATGAGCTATGAGCACTACTTCATCTTCGATATTGTGAAACAAATCTAGTCTTCTACAAGCCCTTTGCTTTCCATATTTTGAGAGCTGGTAATACGGACCAAAATAATATATATATATATATATATATATTAAATATGGGCGCTAAAGTGCGGACCTTAAGAGATACAAGCACTTGCTTATTTCCGCTACTGTGAAACGCATACGCATGTCTTCTACTGAACAAGGTATGCGTTTTAGAGCCCTTATTTATCAATTTTTTCTTGTTTTAGTCCACACTACCTTCTCCCAAAATAAGGAAAGCGAAAAGTTTGCAGTGCAAGAGATATGTTTCACAGTTTTGAAGATGAGAAGTGGTCATAGCTCGTAAGGTACGCATTCTGGAGCTCATAATTACTAGACTGTTTTGCGTCGAATGGCCGGCCGGAGTGGCGCTACAGTCTGGAACCGCGTGACCGCTGCGGTCGCAGGTTCGAATCCTGCCTTGGGCATGGATGCGTGTGATGTCCTTAGGTTAGTTAGGTTTAAGTAGTTCTAAGTTCTAGGGGACTGATGACGTCAGAAGTTAAGTCCCATAGGGCTCAGAGCCATTTGAACCATTTTGCTTCGAATGATCGTTCCTGTCATACCTCTGACTCATTGTAGAAGAAAGAACTCTTATGAATACTGTCAACAACAACTTACTGGGATAACTCTGAGACAGGAGCGTATTTGGGGAGTCGTGTGGAATGCAAAATAAAAGTAAACATTAATACTTACGAATTGACAACTCCAATATGGCTATTTTGTAGGATGCAGAGCAAAGAGCACTAGATGGGTTTTTGCGAGGGTTGCCTACTGAGATGTCACATAAAGTACGTATGGAGTTTCCTCAAACAGTAAACGAGGTGATAACGGACAAAGCAACATTAGCAGACATCGATGAAGTAACGAAGCCTAGGCAAAGGAAAGTGGTTAACGGCGCTGGGATACTTGAACAGGAGGATGGGGAATGCATGGTAGATCTCACACCCAAATGTTAAACTGAAGTGTTAAATGCTGAAGATTAAGTAGTCCCTGACTGGCTATAGTTACTTGCCATCCTAAATGTAGCAAAGATTTGCAGCCAGTCAAGCAATAAGTTGCCACTGCTTCCACAATGAGCTGAAGTTTTATAGCCCAAATCACAAATGATATATATCAGTAGATGCATATCTTGATTACTAGTTTCAGCAAAGTTATACATCCATCTTCAGATCGTCGGATACGCGAATTGTAAAGCGCTGCAGCTGGCTCATAGTCCTCTGGCCACTGAAACTGATAGAACAATGCAGCTCTGCGTCATTCCCAGTGAGTGTTAGTACAAGGCAGCTCATTGTGGAAGCAGTGGCAACTTATTGCTTGACTGGCTGCAGATCTTTGCTACATTTAGGATGGCAAGTAACTATAGCCAGTCAGGGACTACTTAATCTTCAGCATTTAAAACCACCTCAGTGCCAGGTGAATATTGTGGGGGGAGGTATTATTCACTTAGTCAGTTCAGCGGAGTTGGGACTTCGAGTGGGGGGGGGGGGCGGAGGGGTGAAGACTTCCTCACTTGAGTGGAAGCTCCCTAGCATAGCTTTAAGCTGCAACATCATACTTGGGCTAGATTGGTTGACTGAACGTCATCAAGCCAAAGTGAATGTACAACAGCTCATAGTGGAGCTGGGTGGTTCTACTGCTGAAAGAACTGAACTGACGGAAGGTACACCCATGGCACCAGGGAAGGCAGAAAAAATGTGTCATACATCTCTTAGAATCGACTCATGGAATGTAATACCGAGAGACACAGGAATGATAGTGTGGATGGATATAGGAGCGGACATGCCAGTTTATACTTCATTTGGAGGAAACTGAAGCACTGGATGAGGTACAGTGTTTTTTTCGCCACAGTTTATCCTGTATACAAGACACTGATGGAAGCTGGGTAGTGCCTGTCACCGTGGATAATTTTGGTTCACTAGAAGTGAAGATATCAGGAGGTGCACTAATTGCTAACTTGGAAGTTTTTGAAGAGGACGAGTTAGATACAGACATTATGGAAGAATATTCCACCCAGGACAGCATATCGACTTAGTCCCACAGGGAAAAGGTGCTGCATTTGGAAGAATGCGGTATGGAGAAGATGAAAAAAATTATTAGAATAATATCCAGACTTGAAATTAAGTTTCCAAAACTGAAGTTTTATAGCCCAAATCACAAATGATATATATCAGTAGATGCATATCTTGATTACTAGTTTCAGCAAAGTTATACATCCATCTTCAGATCGTCGGATACGCGAATTGTAAAGCACTGCAGCTGGCTCATAGTCCTCTGGCCACTGAAACATTTGCTGAAGCAGTGAATGCAGTTTCAATGAATTCCAGAGTGTGAAGAATTCATTATTATGAAAAAGAGTTTATATTATGATCCAATTATAGCAATCTTTTCTTGGGATACATCCTGATCAGAAAATTGATAGAGTAGAGCACTCAATTGCCTATACTTATTGACAACTAAATGAGGAGAGAAAAATCTATCTAGATACTGAAAAAGGGATGCTGAGTTTGATCTATGGAAATACTGATCTGTATTGTTACTTGAATGGTCGACGGCTTAGAGTTATAACAGATCATGCTGCACTGAAATGGCTTCTCAACCTAAAGAACCCATCTATCCGCCTGACATAGCGATTTATACATGTCAGTGATTTTGATTTTGAGACCACACATAGTCCAGGGAAGAATTATAGGAATGCATGTTGGTTAAGTCACAAGATACATGCCATAGAACACATTGGTATATCCAGGAGTGAGGGACAAATGTCTCAGGATACTGCCTGCGTGAATATGACTACACAACGTGAATTAAGAGGTTTTGAATGTGGAATCGTAGTTGGAGCTAGAGCCATGGGACACTGCATTTCTGAAACCATTTGGAAATTCAATATTCTGAAATCCACAATATCTAGAGTGTGCTGAGAATACCAAATTTCAGGCATTACCTCTTACCACAGACAATGAAGTAGCTGACGGCCTTCACTTAACAACTGAGACTAGTGTCATTTGCAGAGAGTTGTCAGTGCTAACAGGCAAGCAGCACTGCATGAAACTGCAGAAATCAATGTAGGACATACAACGACCGTATCCGTTTGGGCAGTAGAACAAAATTTGGCACTAATGAGCTACAGAAGCAGACAACCAATGCAAGTGCCTTTGCTAAAAGCATTACATCACCTGTAGCACCTCTCCTGGGCTCATGACCATATTGGTTGAATCCTAGACAAATGGCAGAGTGGCCTGGTCAGATGAGTCCCGATTTCAGTTGGTTAGAACTGACAGTAGGGTTCGAGTGTGGTGCAGACATCATGAAACCATGGACCCAAGTTGAAATCAAAGCTTTGCGCAAGTGGATGTGTGTTATGGTCAAACTGAACTGCTCATTGACTGGAAATGGTTATGTTAAACAACTTGGAGACTGCATTCTTTCCTAGACTTCAGTTCCCAAACAATGATTGAATTTTTATGTCTGACGATGGTCGATGTCACAGTTGGTTTGAAGAACATTCTCGACAAATTGAGTGAATAATATGGTCACCCACACTGCCTGACATGAATCCCAATGAACATTTGTGGGATATAATCGAGAGGTCAATTTAAGCACAAAATCCTGCACTGGCAGCATTTGAACAATTAAAGATGGCTTTGGAGGCAGCATGGCTCAATATTTCCACAGGGAACTCCCAACAAGTTATTAAGTACGTACCACATCGAGTTTCTGCGCTACTCCTGGCAAAAGGAGATTCAACACAATATTAGGATGTGTCCCTTGACTCTTGTCACATCAGTGTACAGCAATAAAGTTTTAATGTACGCCCATAGCTTTATATTAGCACAGTATGGAGGCCAATGAGCAGTGGAATAATGTATTTCTGATAAGTTTTGTTCGAAAATGAGGAAACAAGATCTGGTACATTACGTTAAAAATTGCATACCTTGCACACAAATAGCCGGCCGTAGTGACTGAGCGGTTCAAGTCATTACAATCTGGAACCGTGCGACCGCTACGGTTGCAGTTTCGAATCCTGCCTCGGGCATGGATGTGTGTGATGTCTTTAGGTTAGTTAGGTTTAAGTAGCTCTAAGTTCTGGGGGACTGATGACCTCAGAAGTTAAGTCCCATAGTGCTCAGAGCCATTTGAACCATTTTTTGCACACAAATAATTGAGCTTAGTTAACAATAGAATCCATTGCAAAGGTTGCCTGAGGCCAGCAAACTATACCAAATCATTGGTATTGGCATTATTGGCCCCTTTGCACAGACACCAGCTGGAAATCAGTATGTGATTTGTTATAATTGATATTTATCACGGTTTCCGCCCATGATTGCAGTACCAAATCAGCAAGCACAAACAGTAGCTCCCACAATGATTAATCACTGATTATTAAAGTTTGGGGTGTTGGAAGATCATGATGATAGATGTGAACACTCATTTTATGACTGATCTTATGAAGCAATTGTACTGACTTTTGCAAATTAGGTATTTGCACTAGTTCACTACATTCACAGGTCAACAGCAGAACAGACAGGGTGTGAGGATGTATTGAACAATATGCAAAATATTATTATGTGAAGTGTCTGGGATGAACGGCTATCATATGTGGTAGTGACTTATAATTCAAGAGTACATGAAAGTATAAGGTTATCACTGCATGAAGTTGTTTTTGGGGCAAACATGCATTTCCCTTTTGAATTGTGTAAACCAACCCCTGGGAAAGGTGTATTTTCCGTAGAGAATTTTGCTAAGAGACGAAAGGTATATGGGTGCAGGTTTACAAGCCTTGGTGCTGTAGAAGACTGTACAGAATGGGAAAAACACGTTATCATAGTATGAAACTGGATAGTGGGTTAAGCTGACTAACCATTATGTACCAAAAGGGAAAACTAAGAAGTCATTTACATGGTACCAAGGGCCTCATTAAGTAATTGAAATGACTTCTCTGCACCTCTCTTACTGGTACTCCACTGCAAGAGGGGAGGGTGGAGTGACTAGGAAGAAATGTTACGTGAACTAGCAGAGTGGTTTTCTTCTTTCCCCCAGGGCACCATATGGACACAAACCCATATCAGTCCATGGAGGATGAAAGGTTATAAGTGAGCTACAATTTTTTATTGAGAGATTAGTCACATTTTATTATTGATCGGTCACACAATTTATTTATTGGGAGGTTACGCTAAATGTCAATGTTTTAGTTATAAAAATATAACTACTGTTGGGAGGTTTCGGAACTTTTCTGTGGGGGGTTACACTAAATGTGAATATTATTCATATTATTTTTTCTGTGGGGAGGTTACAATACTAAGACAGAAACGCATGCTACAGATGTGCTTTAATCGTACAAGCAAAATGTTATATCATCGATTAATGACGACCTGATCTGTCGGTATCATAATCGTGGACGATTAATGACGACCTGACCTGTCGGTATCATAATCGTGAAGTTCTTGCTCAAAATGGGTTCGGTGGGGAAGGATATGTTTAGGGGACAGTAACGCCTCCCGACATTACTTATTGTATATTGCCGTCCTGAACGTCTTTTGTCGTGAGCATTGTCCACAAACCTGAACAGTTCAGTTAAACGGCCAGTCATTCCTTGATTAGGTTTATCTTAGTCTGCATGTTGCCTGTGATATTCTGCTGCTGCTTCTCAGTGACTTACGCCTGCCTACATTGATGAGAAATAGGACGTTGCAGTGGTGGCTGGAATGCGTTAAGTCTGCATTGCGCCGAGCGTTAATTGCATACGGAAGAGAGCAGATGATGTGGAGGCGACACACGACGGAATTTTATTTCACGATGCTCCGCGAACTTTCTGTACAAGCACCTTCACAGGAGCGTAGTGCCGGTATAAAACGAGCACAGGCCCAAATAATTTCCATAACGCGCCGCCGTCTGGAGGGTGTCGCAATCCGTGCAAGGGCCTTTGAACGAGTCCGTGGAGAATCACCCTCGATGTATCACGTTATCAGGGAAAAACAACGTGGCCGCAGAACCTTAATACAGATGGTCTTATTGCCAGATGGTCGCCGTAAGACAATGCAAAAAGACATTGCCAACGCTTTTGTGGAACACTACTGTCATCTCTATGAAGAAGCGGAACACGATCAGGCAGCCTATCATGAGGTCCGATGTACGCTCTCTGTGTGTCTCGACGAGACGGCCAACCGGGAGTTAACAGGGGAAGTCACAGTTGACGACGTAATGGAAGCGCTTGATAAGGGAGCGTCGCACAAATCGGCGGGGCCCGACGGGTTTCCGTTAGAGTTTTATCGTACATTTAAAGATCTCATGACTCCACGATGGACTGTCATGTACTGCGAATTGATGTCCGCCAACGTGCCTCTTCCACCCTCCTTCGTGGAAGGAATGATCATCGCCATCCACAAACCATCCGGCGGCACAGGGATACAGGCCTACCGGCCACTGGCCCTTCTTAATTGCGACTGCAAGATCTACACCAGGATACCTGCAGCACGCTTTAAACGCGTAATACGACAAATGATATCACTCGACCAAACCAAGCTAGGAGGAGATAGCAATACACAAACGGCACTCAGCGACTACTGCGATGTTATCGCACTGGCACAACATGCCGTCTCCGGGGTGCATTGGTATCGATAGACTTCGATCACGCCTTTGGCAGGCTGAGCCATGCTTATCTCACGGAAGTGATGACGCAAATGAAGTTTCCGGAAAGTTTTGTCACCGTCGTTGTGAGACTACTCCATGGAGCCGCATCCAGAATGCTCATCAATGGACGCTTGGTGGGGCCCACCACCATCTCACGATCTGTCAGAAAAGGGTGCCCGCTGTCGACGATATTGTATGTCATCGCTGTCGAGCAGCTGCTTTGCGGGCTCAGGAATCGACTCCAAGGAATGACCATAAGGCACAACAAGTTTATATGCAGAACATACACGGATGACCTAGTGTTTTTAGCATGGTTAGGCGACGAGGCAAGAGCGGCCCTGCATTGCATTAATTTGTATTGAATGGCTACGGGAAGTCGCCTGAACATGGCACAGTCGGAAGCGACGAACATCGGGAGAGGACTCCCGACAGGAAGTGTAGCACCATTACAGCCGATCAACAAGATGAAATGCCTAGGAATTATCTTCACTACAGACGTTCGACGCTCGGCGGCACTGAGCTACAGACATCTTCTACAAACAATTTGTGCGAGTGTCCGAAGTCATAGGTTAAGGGCACTGGATATGATACAACGGGTCACCTTTGCCAACACTTATCTAGCTTCTCACATCACCCACCTGGCACAAGTTCTTCTTATGCCGGTGGTGTTGGCCGCCGAATCCTGGCGGCATTAGGATATTTTATGAGCACAGGCCTGCTTTTTAAGGTCGGATACGAAACCCTCACCCTTCCTCGTAGTCGTGGAGGTCTTGGACTAGTCCATATATGCGACCGAGCAGTGGCTATTTATGTAACCACGATCATAAAGATGTGGGCACGACACCGGACAATTCTGACGGGCACCTTGATAGACGAACTCGCTCCATCTTCTCGTTCGGCTCCGGTAGCGGTGTCTCACATCTCACCATCGTTTGCCCATATGCGAACCTTTTTTGTGGAACACAGTTATGTACATATGGAACTACCGACAACCAGGACGGCAATAGCACGTGATATATATCACATCTTGACTTGACGACGGCCGAATAATGCAGTAGAGCGCCGCCAACCAACAGTTATGTGGTAAGTGGCATGGCGTACAGTGCACCACCCACACCTTGATACGGGAACGCGCGCACTATGGTATCAGGTGGTAAATGGGAAATACGTGACTCGTACCAGGTTGCATACAGTTCATATGGCGGACGAACCACTGTGTCCGTAGTGCGATGTTATAGACACAGAGGAACATCGCCTGATATGCGGGCCTTTGGCGGACGTATGGTGTTTGGTCAAAAAAAATTATCGCCTTCCTCAAAAATGGATCAAATGGCTCTGAGTACTATGGGACTTAACATCTGTGGTCATCAGTCCCCTAGAATTTAGAACTACTTAAACCTAACTAACCTAAGGACATCACACACATCCATGCCCGAGGCAGGATTCGAACCTGCGACCGTAGCAGTCACGCGGTTCCGGACTGAGCGCCTAGAACCGCTAGACCACCGCGGCCGGCTCGCCTTCCTCCTTCGGGTGGTGCCGCAAGCAATAGAACCACGGATACTACTTCTCCCAGATATGACCTATTATCCCCGAAAAAAGACAAACGCAGTGACTTGGATTCGAGGTTTGACTGTGCGTTATCTTTTCCGAGACGGCAGTAAGAATGTACTCGACTTTTGGGCCTTACTACAAGAACATCACTCACAGAACAAGAAAGGACCAGGACAGTGGAGAGGATCCACCACCACACCTGAAGACGTACCCGACACCAAGGCGAGGTATAACTGGATTAGCGAGGTACGCGCCCAAGAAGAGGAACGTGGTCCGTTATTGTTTTGTACTAACAGAAGTAGGATATTTTTTCACTATTATGTAAAAAAAGTCCACTTATTTACGTTTCCCAGAAACGTCTTATGTATTAAAAAAAGGGTCAGCGCTACAGAATGTCAATCCTAAGGGCCCGGGTTCGATTCCCGGCTGGGTCGGAAATTTTCTTCGCTCAGGGACTGGGTGTTGTGTTGTCCTAATCATCATAATTTCATCGACGCGCAAGTCGCAGAAGTGGCGTCAAATCGAAAGACTTGCACTCGGCGAACGGTCTACTCGGCGAGAGGCCCTAGTCACACGACATTTACATTTTAACGGCATGAGAATGCAGAAGGCAGTGGAAACCACTGCATTAAAGACACATGACATGTATTCACAGGACATGTGGCCTGTAACTGAAAAAGTGTCATGATGATCTCTTCATTGACAAAAGATTCCGGAATAATCGCCCATTCGGATCTCCAGGACAGGACTGTCAATGGGGAGGTGACCATGAGAAAGAGATTCAGTAACCAACGAAAGGATAACGTCCTACGAGTCGGGGCGTGCAATGTTAGAAGTTTGAACGTGGTAGGGTAGCTAGAAAATCTGAAAAGGGAAAAGCAAAGGCTTAAGCTAGATATAGTAGGGGTCACTGAAGTTAAATGGAAAGAAGACAAGGTTTTCTGGTCAGGAATGTATAGGGTAATATCAGCAGCAACAGAAAATAGTATAACCGGAGTAGGATTCATTATGAATAGGAAGGTAGGGCACAGAATGTGTCACTGTGAACAGTTTAGTGGTAGGCTTGTTATCAGAATCGACAGCAAACAAACACCGAAAACAACAGTTCAGGTACACATGCCGACATCGCAAACTGTAGACGAAGAGATAAAGCATACGAGGATACTGAAACGGTAATACAGTCCGTAAAGGGCAATGAGAATCTAATAGCCATGGGGGACTGCAATGCAGTTGTAGAAAAAGGAGCAGAAGAAAAGATTACAGGGGACTTAGGGCTTCGGACAAGGAAAGGGAGCGGAGAAAAACTAATTGAGTTACGTAATGAATTTCGGTTAGTAATAGCGATTACTCTGTTCCAGAATCACAAGACTTAGTGGTAAACTTGGAAAAGGCAGGGCGATACGGGAAAATTTCAGTTACATTACATCACGGTCAAACAGAGATTCCGAAATCAGATATTGGATAGTACGGCTTACCCAGGAGCAGACATAGACTCAGATCACAATGTAGTAGTGGTGAAGAGTAGACTGAAGTACGGGAAGAAGTGGGATGCCGAAGTACTAAGGAATGATCAACTACGTTTGAAGTTCTCTAAGGCTGTAGATACAGCAATAAGAAATAGCTCGATAAGCATTACAGTTGGAGACGAATGGACATCTCTAGAAAGGGTAATCATAGAAGTTGGAAAGAAGAGCATAGGTGCAAAGAAGGTAACTGCGACGAAACCATGGACAACAGAAGAAATACTTCAGTTGATCAACGAAAGAAGGAAGTACAAAAATTTCAGCGAAATTCAGGAATACAGAAATACAAGTTGCTAAGGAATGAAATAAATAGGAAGTGCATGGAAGCTAAGACGAAGTGGCTGCATGTAAATTGTAAAGAAATCGGAAAAGAAATCAGAAGGACTGACTCACCATATAGGAAACTCAAAACAACCATCGGTGAAATTAAAAGCAAGGGTCGTAACATTAAGGGTGCAATGGGAATTCCGCTGTTAAGTACAGAGATGAGAGTGGATAAGTGGAAAGACTGCGTTGAAGGCCTCCGTGAGGGGGAAGATTTGTGTGATGTGATAGATGAAGAAACAGGAATCAGGAATCGATTTAGAAAACTTGGGGCATCCAGTATTAGAATCAGAATTTAAGAGAGCTTTGGAGGACTTAAGATCAAATAAGCAGAAGGGATAGATAATATTCCGTCAGAATTTCTAAAATCATTGGAGAAAGTGGCAATAAACCGACTATTCAATTTGGTGTGTAGAATGTATGAGCCTGGCGACATACCATCTGATTTTCGAAAAAATATCATCAACACAGTTCCGAAGACTGCAAGAGCTGAAAAGTGCGAGAATTATAGCACAATCAGCTTAACAGCTCATGCATCCAAGTAGCTTAACATAATAATATACGGAATACTGGAAAAGAAAATTGAGGATATGTTAGATGACGATCTGTTTGGCTTTAGAAAAGTAAAGACACCAGAGAGGCAATTCTGACATTGCGGTTGATAATGGGAGTAAGACTAAATAAAAATCACGATAAGTTTATAGAATTTGTCGACCTGGAATTGGCGTTCGACAATGTAAAATGGTGCAAGATTTTCGAAATTCTGAGAATAATGTGGATAACCTATACGGAGAGACGGATAATATACAATACGTACAAGAGCCAAGAGGGAATAATAAGAGTGGACGACCAAGAACGAAATGCTAGGATTAAAAAGGATGTAAGACAGGGATGTAGTCTTTCCCCCCTATGTTCAATCTATACATCGAAAAATCAGTGATGGAAATAAAAGAAAGACTCACAAGTGGAATTAAAATTCAAGGTGAAAGGATATTAATGATACGATTCGCTGAAAACATTGCTACCCTGAGTGAAAGTGAAGAATTACATGATCTTCTGAATGGAATGAACAATCTAATGAGTACAGATTATGGATTGAGAGTAAATGAATAAAGGCGAAAGTAATGAGAAATAGCAGGAATGAGTACAGCGAGAAGCTTAACATCAGGATTGATGTCACGACGTAGATGAAACTAAGGAATTCTAGTACCCAGACGTTAAAATAACCACTGATGACGGAGCAAGGAGGATATCAAAAGCAGACTAGCACTGGCAAAAACGGCATTCCCAGCCAAGAGAAGCCTGCTAGTATCAAACATAGACCTTAACTTGAGGAAGAAATTTCTGAGAATGTACCTTTGGAGCACAGCCTTGTATGGCAGTGAAACATGGACTGTGGGAAAACCGGAACGAAAGAGAATAGAAGCATTTGAGATGTTGTGCTTCAGACGAATGTTGAAAATTAGGCGGACTGATAAGCTAAGGAATGAGGAGGTTCTGCACAGATTCGGAGACGAAAGGAATATGTGGGGAACTACTGACAATGAGAAGGAACAGGTGGATAGGACGTCAGTTAAGACATCAGGGAATGACTTCCGTAGTACTACAAGAAGCTGTAGAGGGCAAAAACTATAGAGGAATACATCTAACAAAAAACTGAGGACGAATGTTGCAAGTGCTGCTCTGAGATAGAGGTTGGCACAGGAGATGAATTCATGGCAGGCCACACCAAACCAGTCAGTAGACAAATGACTCAAACAAAATTCATTAATAACGGGATCTAACTCTTTGTTTCTAATGAAATAAGACTATTCATCACCAAATTTGACTTGTGTTACGAGTTTCTTCTGACGAATACTTCGTTTTGGGATGAAAATGAAGATTTCATCAACGCTCTACACGAAGTCAATAAGTACAAAACTTCTACATTTACATCTACTCATATATCAGTACTGCGCAGGCCACCTTACAGCGTGCAGCGGAGTGTACTTTATGCACCAATGTCACGTATCTTTTTCCTGTTCCAGTCGCGTAAGTTTCGTGGTAAAAGCGGTTGCTGGTAAGCTTACATGTGGGCTTGAATCTCTCTCAAAGCTTTAAATGATCCGACAGCAAGAGGAGTCAACCTCATGGAGGACTACAATAAATTATTAACAAAAAGAGGCACTAAATGGTTCAGGTTATCTATAGGGCATGACAAAGGAAATAAGGAGTTATAGAACAAAATTTGATTTTCTCATCATGTTTGCTTCTCAAACATTGTACAGAGAAGTGTTGTTGATTGAGTTATTTAAACTAATACAAAAAATTTAATCACTAAGCTGAAAGTAACTGGACAAACAACAACTTCAGTACAATATTTTCTGAGGTTTTTATGTGACTTTTCGTTTCTTTCTTTTTTTCCAAAATTTAGTGGCCTAGGAGGCACAGCTTTCCGTTTTCTGTGTATCCACAACTACACACAACCCATTTTTTCGAGTAATGGAACAAAAAAGTCAAACTTGAAAAATAAGAAGTACCTTAATGTGCATGGGTATAAGCAAGGTATCATGGTAATTTTTTTTTAATAAAAGCTTTTTAGTCGTAAATGTAAGCTAAAATTCATTAATGTGGAAGAAAGTCTTATGAAACTGGGTGAATCTTTTTTTAATTATCGTGTATTATTCCAAACTCTATCAATATTCGACGTTTCTCCTGGAGTGCCACGTCTGTTTGGCGATGGGTCACATAAGATCTACATACAGGGGTTTCAAAAATACCCTGCCGAACAAACACAGTGAAGCACCAAAAAAGTAAGGAGGAAGCATAATGAAACTTCTTAAGGTGAGTGGGTACGTGATGTTATTTGAGTGATTACGCAATAGAGTCAAATTTAATACAAAGAGCAGTGTGAGCTCACTGATAACTACGACGTTGCTCCACCTCTGACCTGAATGCACAGGTGTCTCAAACCCATTGTATTCTCTCCTGAGGCAAGCTGGTGCACAGCTGGACCATCCTGTATTTGCTATTGGGATGGAGTTGACATCCAAGCTGGTCCTACACATGTTCTATCAGGAAAAGGTACTAACGTCTTGCTTGCCACAGCAGTACCTCATCATCATGCAGACAATTCATAGAGACCCGGACATTTGGAGAGGAACACTTCTTGTTGAAAAATGGCACCAATACATTCTCGCATAAGAGATGACACATGAGGAGTCAGGGTGCCCGTGATGAACCGTTGTGAGATCGCACCACGAGTAACAGCACGTGCCTCTCCAAAACGTTTGAAGAATGGAACCTTTCCCCAGACCACTGCGATACACGTCGACGATGGTAAACCGGGTCAGTGCAGAACAGCAATTCATCACTGAACACAATGCGATTCCACACACGAGCAGTCCATACCTCCTCGTCATCGCATCACTTCAGATGCACCAGTTTGTGTCGGCGTGTTAACGACAGCCTACACATGGGACGGTAATTCCCTAGTCCGGTTGCTTCTAGTCTCCAACCAACGGTGTGGCATGACACTTTTGCAGGGAGTCATTGTTCTCGGATGGCAGTCTCAGATTCCAAGGGGTTACATTGTACTTGCTGCGCAGTACCGTGATCCTCCCCTGTGGTGGCCGGAAGCGGTCGACCAGAACCCAGACGACGTGTAAACCTGCCCTCAAATTTCCATGCTGCCCAACATTGGGTCACTAAAGCATCCAAAAGAATCCCAATGAAACTGGTTGCTGTGTAACTTGACCACCAGGCCAAATGGAGAGCCACAATGATTACCCTTTCAAACTCTGTGAGGTGCTGATTTTGTTTTGTCACACGAGTACAGCGCATCTTCGTGGTTTTCAGAGTGGTCACCTAACATTCCAGTTCACGCCCCTTATACAGGGTGATTCAAAGAACGACATAGCTCATCGGGCATATAACAAGGATCAGTAATCACATTCGAACCAGGAGTTGCAAAGGCCATCTGGGGTTACTAAGTGGAGTTGCAATTATTTAGTCTCAGCCGGCCATTGTGGCCGAGCGGTTCTAGGCGCTTCAGTCTGGAACCGCGCGACCGCTAGTGCTCAGAGCCATTTTTGTACTATGGGACTTAACATCTTAGGTCATCAGTCCCCTAGAACGTAGAACTACTTAAAACTAACTAACCTAAGGACATCACACACATCCATGCCCGAGGCAGGATTCGAGACTGCGACCGTAACGGTCGCGCGGTTCCAGACTGAAGCGCCTAGAATCCCTCGGCCACTCCGTCCGGCTAAGTCCCAAAGTGCTCAGATCCATTTGAACCATTTAGTCACATGCGGCAAAAGGGTGCCCACTACAGAAGGTGGTCAAAGTTTTGTCCGAATGCATCGAAACATACTTGACATCGACGCTGTATTGAACTGCGCACCCTCTCAAAGGTATCTGGTGTATCTTGAAGGCATCCTTCTGCTGCAACAGTCCTGCCTCCGGTTATGTAACAGATGTTTCATACACAAGTCCCTATAGGTGCCCCGACAGGAAATCATCGATTGAGGACAGATCGGATGATTGAGGTAGCCATGTGACTGGCCCACCTCGACCAATCCAGCGGCCGGAAAAGATTGCCTGCAGATGTGCCCTACTTGACTGTTGAAATGCACCTGTGCTCCATCGTGCTGAAATCGAATGCGGCAACGAATAGGCGTGAGAACATCATTCAGCATGTCCGGCAGAGCCTCTCGCAGGAATACGAGATGGGTGCGACGATCACGTCGGTCCGGCAGAATGTACCACCCAGTTAAACAGTCTCCGACGATGCCAGCCCACATGTTAAACCTAAATTTGCGTTGAGAGTCATGCGTAGGTGTAGCATGTGGGTTCACATCCACTCACATATGACCGTTGTGAACGTCCATCACACTCTCGAGTGAGAACGTAGCCTCATCGGTAAAGAGAACACTCACTTTGGTTTGAAGCGGATAGCTGCAGAAGCCACCACGCAAACCCCTTAAGCTTGTTGTAGTCTCACGCTTGTAATGACAAGGGCGTTGGAAATGAAACAGGTGCAATCCTTCGTCGTGTGGAATGCGGCAGATGGAGGGTTGGGTGATATCTGTGGCGCGAGTTACACCTTCTGTAGTTGTTAACCGTGTACGATGCACTTTTCCGAGAACGCTTTCTTCCGCCGCAGTTGTCCGTCTTGGTCGTTGGCCACCAGAATCCCGCTTGTGCACATGGAGTGAGGCAGTTTCGCACAATCGGCGATGCAGGGTGTTGAATGATGTGCGGTACGGCACCTTTCTATCGGTATATTTCGCACGATACCTTCGCACGGCTTGCCGTCCATTGCTATTGGTCGCGCCGTAAATCAAATGCACCTCAGCCTTTTCACAGTTCGTGTAGCTCGCCGTGTTACCCCCAACGCGTTCACGGCGTGAATGGCGACGGTCTCCGTGCGCTCCGCCGGTGTTTGTAAAGTAAGACCCTCTCGTGGTGTTTGCGACCCCTGGTTCCGCTATTACCGATCGTTATTGTATTCCCAATGTGCCATGTCAATTTATAAATGTTTTTCTGAATCACACTGTGTACTCTACCAGGCCTAGTAACACCAATAAACATCCCAGCACTAGTGCACTGTGGTGGCCGTTCTACTTGTCACAAGGAATTGCAACTCTTAATCAGTGACATACCAACCATGAAGCGACGCTGACAACGACCACATTTTCCCGGTGATTCTTTCAGACAGTGTAGTTCCTTCCACACAGTGTTACACGAAGCATTCACACCGAGCAACAGAACAGAAGCGTACGGGCCAGAAACTTAACATCATTGTGATCTTGTCACTGGAACATTGTGGAGTCGCTGCCACGGCCGACCTAGTTCATGTCTGATGTTGTGCCCCTGGCAGAAGTGCCAAAAGTGAATCCACGTCCCTCCATCCTCCCAATGTAAAAATACCTTTCTTTCTGCAGTTTCTTTCTCGTATGTTCCTAAATATTGTAATTTTGTAAGCGGGTTTAATAAAACTTTAGCTTTATTGAACCATACTGCTAAAATGGGCTATATCGACGAAAAACATTGTACACAAGACATTAAGTGTATTATTTTAGTAAACCAATTACAAGTACTATGAACTTCCTGAAAAATTAAATTGAAAAACAACCTGTCTCTTATTGTTTATAGCATCAAAGAACACGTTTTGCTTCCTCGTCACGAATTATTAATAGTGCACAAATTATTAACTGTAAATAAAGAAAGAAACTCTATAATTAAGAGCTGAGAAAATATCTCTTACAAGGAATTGTGCTTTTATTATAGTTTTACTAGTTCTTAGCTGCAGCTGCGTTCGCACGATAGTAGTTTTGCTACCATGAGTGACTGTGGGTAGACAAGCTAGTAATTTATAAATGTCTGTATGTAGTGGTTAAGACGTATGTATGGAAAATGTATGCAGGGCCGGCATGAAAGTACATAATTAATGTGCCCCTGTTATTTTGGTGTATGTCGTATCTGAAAGCATGCATTATATTTTCTAATTACATTCAAAAGATGCCTCCATTCATTTCAGTGGTACAGAAGTAGTTTTTAGGGTTTCCTCTGGCTCATCTAGTACAGAATGTGAGATTTTGCCACCAGAGCAACACATACCAACCGCTTCTTCCTCCCATTTCAATGTACTGTAGTGCCTACAGTTTTTATTCGTAACCTAATATGACTAATTTTTGATTAATATAGACAATTAATAGATCATAGTGAAATGCAGTCTTGCCGAAACTTTCCCACGTTCGACATGTACAGGTAAGACGTCTCTCCGTTTGTCGTGCAGCATTTAAATGACGCCGCGGTTGTGAGTCTTCAAGCGTCTTGGAAGTTATGAGAGGTACGTGACTCCCAGCGCCTAAATTGTGATGGGCTTGTTACTGCTCTGATGTCTTTGTAGCACTTAATAGCCGGCTAACGTTCTGCACGAAGTTTAGGAGGACGTGAAGTTGCGCCGAGGATAGTTGGATCGAGTAACTTCCGTAGCTCGAGCTCTCTTAGAAAACTATATTCACTAAATCAGATTTTCGAGACTTATCGTAATAGTTTTAAATATGGTTCTCGGGTTTACCGTCGGATTTTATTGTTGTGTCGCCACAAAACCTCTCCAGCTATGTCATGTGGTGTAACACTCAATGTCATAAACAGCGCGCACAATAATATTGGTTTTGCACTGTCACAGAATAATCTAGAAACAATAAGAGTCGCCGACCATTGTGCGAGCTTCGTCTGTATGCCACTCACGTATACCATATTTAAATATGTTAACAATACTCAAAAAGATAAAACTTCCTACAGTATCCTATGATCTTCCCTAGGTTTCAACTCATCTCCATACCAGATTTCATTGGAATCGGTTCAGTGAAAGAGCCTTCAAAACGTAACCGACAGAATTTCCCGCGTTTAATAATATTGGTATTAGTATGAAAGTAAAGATTTGAAGAATCTTTGTATTGATTACGTTAAATCATGTTACGTTGAACAAAATAACCAATGAAAGCATTTTCACAAAAGTGATGAAGTGAAAGAGTAAATAGCTTTTCCAACGAGTAACTATTTCGCGCAGCGTTCTTCAAATTAATCAGTTTATTGTGCTATACACTTTGTAAAGCAGCCATTGTTCGCTCTCAGGGTTCAAATTATCAAGTAACAATTTTCATGGACGTCGGTTCAGCGGTCTGTTCGTGAGAACGCAACAGAGTTACTTTAGGGTTTATAATATTGGTATGGAAGTATGGATTAAACACGTTGAGGATTGTATAAGCATTGTATTATAGACATTATCCGCGGCCGCGCTCGCGTATCAGTAAAATTAAATGAAATATGCATTTGGCGTTATTGGCCGAGATACCCCAATTAAGGGTATTCGGAAGCTTGGTGCAACTATTTTTATTTGATGCCACTTCGGCGATTTACTTGTCGATAATGATAAAATGATAACAGAATACATATCCAAACGTGATGCGGAAAAAATCTGACCTAGATGGGATTCGAATCTAGGATCCTTTGATCGAGAATCGACAACGCTTACTGCATAACCACCATATACTTCCAAAAACACTCTCCTGCCTTAGAAGGCATAAGAGATCCGTGTCGTTCACTCTTTGAAAGAGTACGGGCTTGCGACGATGGATTAAACACGTAGAACGTTCTACAAGACTTGTATTCATTGCTTTGAATGGTATTGTGTAGAACACATCAAACAACAAAATCATTGTCACAAACATGATAAATTTCAAAAGTCAGATTTTTCAGAGAGAAATCTTCAGATCAATTGATATATTGCAAGCCACTTTTAATAAAGTAGCGTATGTTCTTCCTGAGCGTTGAAGCTATCTCCATACGAAGTTTCAACATAATCGGTTCAGCTGTTTAATCGTGAAAGCGTAACACAGAGTTACTTCCTCGTTTATGATATTAACATGGTTTCAGCATCCCCTTAGTTTAAGCGAAGCAAACACATTGATTATGTAACTGACACCAAATGTAGCAGCTACGTTGTTTTCTACCGACAAAAAACTGAATTTAACAGACCTTAAGTGTTTATTTGATGATCTTCAATTTGCTGAAACTGTCTGCACAAGATGCTGCAGTGTTATAAATATCTCCAAACTCATTTCGACATTTGGTAAGAATCTCTTACCCTATAATTTGAAAAAAAAAACCTTGAAGAACAGAATCAGTGTCAACCCTCTACATCTGCGTTCGTTAAATAGCTGCGCTGGATCAACATCTCTGCTAAGTTTTGTATCAAAATCAGCTGCACAATTATCAATAAAACATAGAGTTGGAAAGGATTTCTAAGGAAAACGTTAGACACGAACTAAATGTTTTTGCAGAAACTGACAAAACGGAAGAACATAAAAAAAGTTCGAAGGAATAACGATTCCAAATATGACCTACTAATGCAAACCGAAAGAAAAGAGGAACATAGAACGGACAGTTAAAGGATGGAACTGAAGCCAGAACAGGTCGATAGGCCTAATCTGTGAAAGAAGAAATGAAATGATCGTATGGCTTTGTTGGCCGGGAGGCCCCATTCGGGGGTGTTCGGCCGCCGCATTGCAAGTCTTTTTTAGTTGACGCCACTTCGGCGACTTGAGAGTCAATGACAATGAAAATGATGATGAAGGACACATAACACCCAGTCCCTTGCCGGGAATCGAACCCGGGCCCTCTGCGTGGTTTGCGGTAACGTTACCGCTACGCTACAGAGGCGGACTGTGAGAGAAGAAGAAGACTCAGAGCTTTAACTTGGGGCGGTTCCTGATTAGTAATGAAAGTCAGATGAAATGGTGTGACATACGTGAGGTACTCTATCCATTCAACTCACTATTCTATCAGACATCTTGTAGCACTCTGGCTCAAACTGTCGCTCCAGTTCTCAGTCGGTAGAAATCAACCAAAATCGCAACCTTTCGGTCAAGTGGCGTAATTGCTTCAGCTCCCGCTTGCTGACTTTTAAGATCTTGCAGTACCGTAGCGATGTAGCACCAAGACCTTCTTTACTGAAAATGATCGATGTGTGGGCGGCAGTTGTGTGAGCCAAGGGCACTGTAGGTACGTAAACCGTGTTAGCGGCAGACGTCTATTCGGTAGTAGTCGTTTCTTGGTACCGAGCAAGGCAGCACCGTGGTTGGCACACTGGACTCGCATTCGTGACTTTCAAACCCGCCTTCAGATTTGGGTTTTCCGTGGTTTCCCTAAACTGCTTAAGGCAAATGCCGGGCTGGTCTCTCAGAAAGAGCACGGCCGATTTCCTTCTCCGTCTTCTCTAATGACCTCGTTGTAGACGGGACGTCAAATACGAATCTACTTTTCGTTTCTTTGTTATGCTCTTTGCACGAAATGACATTGTAAAAATGATAGTGTACCAAACAGCAGCGTGTGTTTACAGTCACAGATGGAAGCAAAAACTCCGTCTCGTAAGCGGAAGATAGTAACATGATGGGTAAGAGGATTCACGTACCTCTGTCGGTTATTTCTTAGCCAGTGCACCCTACTGAGTGATGTGGCAAATTACGTGGCGCGTGGCGGGTCTAGCTAACAACTTCAAGTGGAACACATACGGCCTAAACACCGGACTGGGGCGGCGTAAGGAGCTTGTGGCAACTCGACGATACGAAATGTCATAATAGGAATATGTCTGGGAATCTATGATCTGAACGTAATTCGAAACCAAAAGTTTCGAAGAACTTAAAAATTTAATAATATTCAACTTGTTCGGTACGACGGTAGGTTTTTTACTTTGCTCCAGGAGGAGACCGAGTGGTTACTATGACACATAAAATATTAATTCTCTTTATTACATCATCATAAGATGAACATCAACAAAAGCAAAACGAGGATAATGGAATGTAGTCGAATTAAGTCGGGTGATGTTGAGGGTATTAGATTAGGAAATGAGACACTTAAAGTAGTAAAGGAGTTTTGCTATTTGGGGAGCAAAATAACCGATGATGGTCGAAGTAGAGGAGGAGGAGGAGGAGATTAGTGTTTAACGTCCCGTCGACAACGAGGTCATTAGAGACGGAGCGCAAGCTCGGGTGAGGGAAGGATGGGGAAGGAAATCGGCCGTGCCCTTTCAAAGGAACCATCCCGGCATTTGCCTGAAGCGATTTAGGGAAATCACGGAAAACCTAAATCAGGATGGCCGGAGACGGGTTTGAACCGTCGTCCTCCCGAATGCGAGTCCAGTGTGCTAACCACTGCGCCACCTCGCTCGGTCGGTCGAAGTAGAGAGGATATAAAATGTAGACTGGCAATGGCAAGGAAAGCGTTTCTGAAGAAGAGAAATTTGTTAACATCGAGTAAAGATTTAAGTGTCAGGAAGTCATTTCTGAAAGTATTTGTATGGAGTGTAGCCATGTATGGAAGTGAAATATGGACGGTAAATAGTTTCGACAAGAAGAGAATAGAAGCTTTCGAAATGTGGTGCTACAGAAGAATGCTGAAGATTAGATGGGTAGATCACATAACTAATGAGGAGGTACTGAATAGGATTGGGGAGAAGAGGAGTTTGTGGCACAACTTGACCAGAAGAAGGGATCGTTTGGTAGGACATGTTCTGAGGCATCAAGGGATCACCAATTTAGTATTGGAGGGCATCGTGGAGGGTAAAAATCGTACGGGGAGACCAAGAGATGAATACACTAAGCAGATTCAGAAGGATGTAGGTTGCAGTAGGTACTGGGAGATGAAGAAGCTTGCACAGGATAGAGTAGCATGGAGAGCTGCATCAAACCAGTCTCAGGACTGAAGACCACAACAACAAAAACATCATCGATAGGGAGAGTTACTTAATTTTGTACAATCCATTCCCACAGGAATGTCATGAGTATTTGTAAGTGACTCTGAACATACTGAAAGGTTCCCTCTACTTCTTCAGTTTAACACCACGCGCAACGGATTTGTTTGCGGGACCTTTGCATAAATGCCCTAACTTGAAAGCTATGTCAATTCTGCTTGGCCCAATTACCGACATTCAAACATATAGTAAAATCATTAAATAAAATTTCTTTTTTCAACAGATAATAAAATAAAATAACGAAAGATTTGTCTACTCTTATAGAAAGCATGTTCCGACTCATATTTGAATTTTATATAACAAATGGTTTTTTCATTAAACATTTCAGATAATTATAAGAACAAAAAAATTCACTTCTTTAAACAAATCTTAACGCGTCTGATCTTTAGACAGCATGAAATTTGCATCAGATTCCACAATGTAAATTAAATGCATCTGACTATGTTAGTAACAACGTAAAATTTAACGCATCTGACTTTGTATTTAAATTTATCGTTAACGCATCTGACTTTTTTACTAAAACTATGGTCTCCTCAGCATGGTATCTGTTATTAACACACATGCCCACTTTTGGATCGGAAGAAAAGGATATTCCACAACTGTATCCATTAATCAACATGCACACACAATTACTGCACCAACATATGCACAGGAGAAACGTAAGGATTGAGCCGTTAGCAGTTCCGATATTCACCATTCAGTACCTATCTCTGTTCAAAATTATCCCTCTGAAAACCAAAATTATCACATATAAATTCCGTGTTTATTTTATCGTTCACTTTAATAGCCACTATTGTACTGGAGCCTACTCCCGACACAAATTCACCCATTAAAATATGAAAACCCTTACAAAATTACACACACAAAATAACCACACTCAAATTGAACTACTTACTTTGTTGCAGACAAAGTTCATGGCTACGTTATCAGTTTACTAATCTCTTTCCCCGCTTTGCAACATTAATTACTCAGAAAATTTTCCCACGGACTCTACATTCCAATAAACATGAATAAGCAGGCATTATCTTCACTCGGTTTGCTAAAATCCGCCGGCCGAAGTGGCCGTGCGGTTCTAGGCGCTGCAGTCTGGAACCGCGAGACCGCTACGGTCGCAGGTTCGAATCCTGCCTCGGGCATGGATGTGTGTGATGTTCTTAGGTTAGTTAACTAGTTCTAAGTTCTAGGGGACTAATGACCTCAGAAGTTGAGTCCCATAGTGCTCGGAGCCATTTGAACCATTTTGCTAAAATCCGACAGACGCTTCCACACGAGATACCACGTGTCCTTAACAAAGGATCCACGTTACTAAATCTTTCAAGATTGCAGATATGTAAGAAAATTGAAAAATTATAACAGTACTTAATTCCACACGCATATTTCATGTAATAGCACACTTCCTACTTACATGCTGTAGGTCCCTAGCACTCGTGCCTCTACTAGTTATAAGGTTCTTGATCAGCCCCACGTGGTGAGTGCCAGGTGTAAAATTAAGTAAATTGTCACACGCACTTAATATTTAATTTTTTCTAATGAACTTGCTTGCTCAATAAATTAAGATTAAATTATTCACCGCGAAATTGTTATAAAATCCCAAAATTGCTAATTACTATTACAAAGCAAAGCAACATTTCTACATCACCTACTACATTACCTACCTATATAAATTTCGTTCCCCCAAAATATTAATATTACTTTACGTCTAGCTGCAAAAAAAGGGTTGTTCACCTAATGTGAAACCATTAATCATACATATAGCACACTTCCCACACTCAAATCGAGCTTCGCTCGACCCGTCTCACAAACGCGTCCTCTCTCGTCCAAGTCTTCAGCAGCAGTCCACCACTCGGACCCGCGCTACTGTTCTGCTCGCCTGGCCGCTCATGGTGGGCGCGGTTCCCAACCAATCATCAGCTCATAACTTCCCCGGTTAAAAGTTGCCGGTCAAACCTCCCTTCTACACAATGGGAAGGACCCCGCGCTTTGCCTCCCAAACACTGAAACGTAAGTTTTGCCGACTATCCAACCTTCCTACACCTTGCTACAGCCAAAGGCTGAAATTTCAGAGCTTCCATAATCGCTGCCTATCGACTAGTTGTTTCCTATCTTACACTCGCAATCGCTAAATGTCGTTCGATCCTTATTCTCTCCCCAAATTTTCTTCCTGCCATTATTTTCATACATTCATTTATTTCTCGTGCCTGCTGTGGACTCAATAGGATAAGGAAATACAGGAAACAGTGGGAATTCTTAACTTATTGAATCAATAAAAACAGTTCGATTCCTCTGGTTATTCTTTTATAACTTGTTGTTGGTTTGCAGACACCGACAATAAGTCTTTGCTAACAAGGGAACCTCCCTATCGCACCCCCCTCAGATTTAGTTATACGTTGGCACAGTGGACAGGCCTTGAAAAACTGAACACAGATCAATCGAGAAAACAGGAAGAAGTTGTGTGGAACCGTGAAAAAAATTTGTAAAATATACAAACTGAGTAGTCCATGCGCATTGATAGACAACATCAAGGACGATTTGAGCTCAGGAGCGCCGTGGTCCCGTGGTTAGCGTGAGTAGTTACAGAACGAGAGGTCCTTGGTTCAAGTCTTCCCTCAACTGAAAATTTTACTTTCTTTATTTTCGCAAAGTTATGATCTGTCCGTTCGTTCATTGACGTCTCTGTTCACTGCAATAAGTTTAGTGTCTGTGTTTTGCGACCGCACCGCAAAACCGTGCGATTAGTAGACGAAAGGACGTGCCTTTCCAATGGGAACCGAAAACATTTGATCGCAAGGTCATAGGTCAACCGATTCCTCCACGGGAAAACACGTCTGATATTTTCTATACGACACTGGTGACGGCATGTGCGTCACATGACAGGAATATGTTGTCGACCCACCTAACTTGTACGCGTGGCGAATGGGTAAAAAGATTCTTCTACCTTGCTCGATTTAGGTTTTCTTGTGGATGTGATAATCATTCCCAAAAAAGTGATGAAAACATAAGAGTTTTATCACAGAAACTGAAAATAAAAAATTTAAAATTTTCACTTGAGGGAAGAATTGAACCAAGGACCTCTTGTTCCACAGCTGCTCATGCTAACCACGGGACCACTGCGCTCGTGAGCTGACATTGTCCTTGATGTTGCCTATCTTACACATGGACTACTCAGTTTGTATATTTTGCTTATTTTTTCATAGTTCCACACAACTTCTTCCTGTTTTCTCGATTGATCTGTGTTCAGTTTTTCAAGGCCTATCCACTGTGCCAACGTATAACTAAATCTGAGGGGGGTGCGATGGGGAGGTTCCCTTGTAAGTAAATTAAATGATATTACGATCAGAAAATGATGTTACGACGATCAAACTCTCAGAAGAACACGACGGTAAATTGCATTAAATATTGTTACATTATTAGAAATATAAGTGAGAGTTGCCACTGCCGAAGACAATGGCCACCTCTCAATACATTTAACAACAACATTCGCTTATAATGCTGCCTAAGCCGCTGAGTACACAGCTAGCCTATTAGAAGACGATGCTGTCGTCTTAATCGATGATCGCGGACTGGATCAGAGCTGTAGGCGGTAGCGTAGCGAAACGTTTCTAATGTGACTACGCCGCTCATTCGTTGACGCCGCTTGCGGCGATTCTTTTCATGTGGTTGGGTTTGCGAGGCACCAATCATGCTTTTGCACCTGGCTGCTCTCCGGACGACACCAAACAATGGAACGTTACCTGCTATTGCATTATGCATTTTCTGTCGCTGACCTGCAATTTCAACCTCATCTGTGTTCTTAATGCAGCATGTCATCTGCAAAACAGGCAAAACTCTGTATTGGAAATTTTAGGCCTAGATTATAGCATTAAAGGTCACATATTCAAGTGAGAAAGGTAGAGTGTATCAGGTTTGACGCTGTGCTGCATGTTTTTTTGGGTTGTGGTAAGAGGTCACTACCCGTCTACGAATTGTTACTACCACTTACTGGCGTAGGCCAGCACGGTGATGATTCTGTTGTGTGAGTTGACTTGGATATGTGTTGCATGTGTTTTCACAGTTCAGTGTTATCAGGATCTTATTCTGAAATTTATGTTTGTCTTTCACAGATATGCTGAATGACAGTCATTGAATGTTACTTGACATACGACCGCTTTGTTGAAATTATTTGAAGTTGTGCTCAGTGTTCCTAATTTTGCTTTCCAACATCGCTACGAATCTTCTCGAGTAGGTAACAGAACTTTTCTCTCTTCATTTCATACATTCGTAAAACTTGTTGGGTTAGTCTTATAACTAAGGGACGTGCGTACAGTACTCGCCACTTTCTTCTAGAGGCCTATACGGCTGATTCCCGTGCATTCGTTGTCGTTTTAATAGCAAACGCCGCTTGCAATACTCCTCTCTAAGCTTAAAAGTGTCGTGGCATCCATCTGCCAAAAACTAAGGAAATCGGTGATAACGGGCGACCTCTGGCGATAGTTGCCACTGTGACAGAACGATCAAACTGTCGGTAATTTCCAAGAAGCCTTGGGTATCGATGTCGCCCCTCGGGTATGGAAGTCGCGCCCTCGCTGGCAGCTAGAAGTATCGAACTCCGGACGTCGACACTAATCGCCATTAAAATTGCAACACCTAGAAGAAATGCAGATGATAAACGGGTATTCATTGGACAAATATATTATACTAGAACTGACATGTGATTACATTTTCACACAGTTTGGGTGCATAGATCCTGAGAAATCAGTACCCAGAACAACCACCTCTGGCCGTAATAACAGCCTTGATACGCCTGGGCATTGAGTCAAACAGAGCTTGGATGGCGTGTACAGGTACAGCTGCCCATGCAGCATCAGCACGATACCACAATTCATCAAGAGTAGTGACTGGCGTATTGTGACGAGCCAGTTGCTCGGCCACCATTCACCAGACGTTTTCAGTTGGTGAGTGATCTGGAGAATGTGCTGGCCATGGCAGCAGTCGAACATTTTCTGCATCCAGAAAGGCCCGTACAGGACCTGCAACATGCGGTCATGCATTATCCTACTCAAATGTAGGGTTTCGCAGAGATCGAATGAAGGGTATAGCCACGGGTTGTAACACATCTGAAATGTAACGTCCACTTTTCAAAGTGCCGTCAATGCGAACAAGAGGTGTGTAACCAATGACGTGTAACCAATGGCACCCCATACCATCACGGCGGGTGATACACCAGTATGGCGATGGCGAATACACGCTTCCATTGTGCATTCACCGCGATGTCGCCAAACACGGATGCGACCATCATGATGCTGTAAACAGAACCTGGATTCATCCGAAAAAATGACTTTTTGCCATTCGTGCACCCAGGTTCGTCGTTGAGTACACCTTCGCAGGCGCTCCTATCTGTGATGCAGTGTCAAGGGTAACTACTACATGGTCTCCGAGCTGATAGTCCATGCTGCTACAAACGTCGTCGAACTGTTCGTGCAGATGGCTGTTGTCTTGAAAACGTCCCCATCTGTGGACACAAGGATCGAGACGTGGCTGCACGATTCGTTACAGCCATGCGGATAAGATGCCTGTCATGTCGACTGCTAGTGATACGAGGCTGTTGGGATCAAGCACGGCGTTCCGTATTACCATCCTGAACCCACCGATAAACCGCAATCGCGATAGGCTACAATCCGACCTTTGTCAAAGTCGGAAACGTGATGGTACGCATTTCTCCATCTCTCACGAGGCATCACAACAATGTTTCGCCAGGCAACGCCGGCCAACTGCTGTTTGTGTTTGAGAAATTGGTTTGAAACTTTCCTCATGTCAGCACGTTGTAGGTGTTTCCACCGGCGACAGCCTTGTGTGAATGCTCTGAAAAGCTAATCATTTGCATATCACAGCATCTTCTTCCTGTCGGTAATTTCACGTCTGTAGCATGTCATCTTCGTGGTGTAGCAATTTTAATGGCCAGTAGTATAGAATACAAAAGACACACGTATTTTAAAATGTGTCATATTACAAATGAAAGCGCAACATTATTCCCTTCAACTGGATTAAAACAACAGTCCAGAACGCAATAATGTAATAATGACCCCTTTCATCATCTTCAGTCATCTTCAGAAATGAGGCACCATCTGGCTGTTCACGTGGCAACACGATCGTCAACTGCTCAATTTAGCACTGGTATTTAATTAAATATTATTGCGATCTAGACTGTTGCTTCAAGACAGTTATATCACCAGATCCGTGTTATTCCTCTGGACCTTGTTGCCCAAATTTATGATTACTCTATCCATTCACAAATACGTAATAAAGGAAGTAGTAGTTTCACTTACCTTACTCGTCAGGGACAACCTCAGCGTGTAAAATTGCAAAATATATCGAAGGCAACCGGGAGTATTCCTTTCCTTCCGTACCCTGGATAAACTCGGGAAATGTCTCTCAGTAATATGGGGAGAGTCTCACACGGAAGAGATTTGCCTGATAAACGTAAATTTTTTGGAAATACGCCTATTGGAAGATACATTGTCCATCTCCCTCCCCCGGTTGGGCCTCTCTCTTCATTGTTGATTTCACTGCTTTCCACAACCATTCAGTGCTTTGTGTATGCACCGATGGATCGTCGGAAGATACAGACTCTACGGAGTTGTTGACAAATTCGAGATCGATACTACCGTTTTTCAAATTTCGTTACCATTTGCTGCCGTCTGTTATCAATTTCGCACCCGGTTGAATGAAATGCTTTATTAGCAGCACTGAACGTACATTATTCCTAGAGAGTACTTGAAGTATAAATCGCTTCCTCGATTACCTTTCGATGCCACCAAACACCCAAAAACGTTCTACTTCATTGTTGAAGAAGACGTCACCCGCCGTACTTACGAGTGTTGATGTGCGACTCGTCAACTTCTACAGTCTTGTTGTCACCATGGATAGGGATACTTACGTGGTCACAATCATACAGCAGGTCTCAAGACGTAACTCATAATAGTTGCATACGGTATTCGTTGAGACATTACTTTCTGACACATTCGCATGTAACTTGTAATCTTTTACCCAGCACGATAGTTATATTCTTTTCAGTAATCAGTTTCGAGCTAGCAAAATAAGTGTTTTTAGGTACGATGTTGCAGTGTCTGGTTATTTCTAATTACGATGCAAAATTCCTTTGGGCACACGTGCATATCCAGAGGAGCTTTGCATCGTAATTGAGAATAACACTAGCACCGCAACATCGAATTTATCTGCCGACACCGGGCAAGCGACTTTCAAGTAAACTGTCTCATCTATACTAGTACAGGTTGTAGACGTTGGTGGACGACATATGGAAGTTAAGGTGTGGCCGTGGATCGTGCAGGGATAGCAAAATTGTAAGGCGAGCGCTCGCGATAAGCAGGAAATCAGGGTTCGAGTCCTAGTGCAGCACGAATTTTCATTGTCGTCATTCCATTCTGTTGCTGATGATTGTCCATACTCGCAATTGCGAATACATTTAAAATGTTTTTAGGGTTTATTGTCTCAGTCTGTATAAACGGATCCCTTATAGGATCGCTTTGTTGTACTTTCCGTCGGTCTTTCTGTCTATCTGTACATTAATAACATTTTTTTCTCAGGAACGGATACACGTACCAAGTTCAAATTTGTTACATTGATGGTCTACGGGCACTTGGAGTTGCATAACTTTTAAGCTTCTAAGTCACTTCAATCAAGAGATACGGTCACTTATATAGCAAATTTGATACTCGAAAACTCGCTCATCAAAACCCGTAGGGGGTACCTTCTCAATAACCTAGAATCATCAAATTTTTCAAGAATCAAGGTTTCACAGTTCAAATAAAGGAAAAAAATCCGAAAGCTGTTAATTTGTCATTGTATTTCAGGAAAAAATATTTTTTCACTTTTTATCCGTCTGTCCGTATCTTTTAAGACCTAATTTTCTCTGGAACAGTGTGGGTCATCAAGTCCAAATTTATGTTACATACTAAAACCTGTAGTGTCTTGGCGGCGTGTAAAATTTAGGCTTCTAAGCGAATGCGATCAAAAGTTTCGGTTATTTATATCAAATATGTTGGTATTCGCAAACTCACTCATCAAAGCCAACAGGGTACTTCCCGTGGACGTAGAATCATGAAATTCGACCAGAAGCATGGTTTCGCAGTACAAGTAAAGTAAAAAATCTGAAATTTGTTAAATTATAATTATGTCACATGAAAAATATCTTCCGCCATTTGAACGTACATTTGCATTCATCATTCGTCAGAAGCGTACTAGTTGTACATTACTGCATGTAAACATAAAATGTAAGCTGTAGTCATGTGTTTTAGTACATAAATAAAAGTTTTTTTTATCGAATCTTCTCTCTCGCATATATAAACAAAAGACCCCTGCTCGCTTCTTTTTGTAAGTAGTGTAGAGATTTCGATACAGTCATGGAGTTCCTGGGACCAATATGTTGCCAGTGTAAATGTCGATAACAGACAAAAATCGTTGAGATTCTCGATTTCCAGGATGTATGAACTAAATGTATATATACTTCAGTTTGTACAGAATCATCAGTCCTAAGCGCACTGGCCCAATATTTGTTTTTCTTTTGGAAGTCCTTTTCTTGCGTTTTGTACAGTAGAGCTCGAAGGGGAAGCCTGCCTCAGCAGTCTCCTTTTACAGTTTTACACACGTTTCACTACGACAGTCTACGTAATTCCTATGATTCTGATTTGGCAACTCTAAGCATTTCTCTATACGACACAGCTCGCAGCTCGTGGTCTTTCGGTAGCATTCTTGCTTCCCATCCACGGGGTCCCAGGTTCGATTCCCGGAGGGGTCAGGGAATTTTCCTGCCTCGAGAAACGGGGTGATGTGTCGTCTTCATCATCATCCTTATTACTGTCGGAGGAAGGCAATGGCAAACCACCTCCACTAGGACATTGCCTAGCACGGCGGTGCGGGTCTCCCGCATCGTCCCCAACGCTTCTCGTAGTATCCGACCTCATCATACATATTACATAAGTCGGGGAATTAACCTCGGCCACATAAGGATATTTGAACTTTATATTAAAAAAGATTCACTCATGACTATTAACCACGTTATATCACATTCTCTTGTCAACGCTGCTACCCAATCCGAGGCAAAAGCGAAGGGTGCATGGCACAGGGGGAGGTGTGTCAGGGGACCGAAGAAGAGTCCCCAAGGTTGAGCGCGGCTTAGGGAAGGTGTAGTGCGTTTCAAGTCCCTGACTGGTACGCGCGGCGCCGTCAGCGGCCGATTGCTCCCGCTTCTCGGACGAAGATGAAGTCCCCCAATCCGAGGCTAAAGCAAAGGGGTGCGAGGCGCATTTGCAGTTCAGGTACACAGCCATCTCTCCCTTTCGAGAGGTTCACGCGGCGGATGCTGGGCCGGAGACAGTCGCTTCAGTTCGGTGTGCGACACTCCCTGAGCTAGGTAGCCGCTACGCCCCCTCTCTTTTTACGCGGGGCGCACAACACAGTGCTCCGCTTCCCAGCGACCCTGTTTGCTGGCGAGGGATCTCGGCGCAGGTCGGCATGGACGCCTCGCCGCGCCTCTGGGCACCAGGGGCCTGTTATGCCAAACCCAGTGGGTGTTGACGTCGCCTGGACCAGGTTAGCTAGGTCCAGACCACTGAGCGACTGTGTGACCAGCCAACCACTTGCGTAGGAGTGGGTCCAAGGCTGAAAGTTCGAAGCTTGGGCTAGTAGGCGGCGAAGGGCGGGAGGTGCATCCACCTCTCTGGAGTGCAGGTTTTACTTTCTGGGTGAGTGTTGGGAGAAAACGTCAGTGACTGGGCCATTGAAGCGGACCAGTGCGCTGGCAAAGGGTCTGAACCTGCATATCATTGGTGACCTTGGCCTAGGGGTGAGGTTGCTGGGAGAGCTGCCAGTAATCCCACCCAACCCCTCCCTGCCAGAGTAGCTGGTCTGGGGTAACACACCTGGCTTCAGACCTTTTCGCTTGTCTAACTCATGATGGTCAACAAAGAGACAAATGACTTGAGAGTGCCCCCTGAAAGGGCTTCTACGCTCCTTACAGATCCCTCCCCACAGCAGGGCTGGGGACAGGTCAGAGAGACAGACTATGTCATGGAAAGAAACTCCAGGATCATTCAGATCCTGGAACAGAGTGCAGTCCATTAAAAACGATTTGGCTGCCTGGCCCACAGCGAATGCTAAACTAGAGGGCGGACTGGAAGAACTGGAAAAGGAGAATGAGAGGCTGAGAACGCAACCCGTTAAGACATAGGCAGAGGTGGCTGCGCAGGCAGCACCCAAACCACACACAACAAAAGAGACGATTGCTAAGATATCACAGCGACTGGACACGGCGGTGCCTTACATGTCGAGACCGTGACCCAGAATCGCTGGAAGTACTTAACAATCTCATTGGAACGGAACATAAAAGATTCCACCTCCTGGCAAAACTAACTGAACTATACCATTATAGTATCCTCACCTCGATCGTGGGTTACATCTCAGGAGTTTGGGCACACAGGTTCAAGAGGGGCATTCCTGCCATGGTCGTGTGAAGAATGCAACTGAATGTGCTACTACATTCAATCAGGACATACAGGACAAGTCCAGGAGGGGCCTCGCTAGTCATAATGGGGCTTTCTTTGCCCACTGGCATCAAATACGAGAGCAGAGGACAAGTCCAGGAGGGGCCTCGCTAGTCATAATGGGGCTTTCTTTGCCCACTGGCATCAAATACGAGAGCAGGCAACCTCGTAGTGGGTGAAGAGAGGCAGAATTGGAAAGACAGCTGAGATCATGGCGGTTCAAGTAGGGGACAAAATTTCGATTAGATGCGAGGGGAGGAGGTGTGGCAAGAGGCCTGGGAGACAGACGAGACAGGACGTAGAACATATCAATTCATCAGGGAACAGATGCATCTTAAGTATTTTCAACCTAGCAGAGGTCTGTTGCATTATCTCACGGGACACGGGCCCTACCCGACATATCTGTGTCTGTATGGGAGCCTTGGAGGGCACTCCTGACCACATGGTATATGAGCGCCCCATACACGACGTTGTGGAAGCTGAACTGAGACATGACCATGACGCCCATCACGCGATCGGACATCAGAATACCGTCGAGATACTCAGCAGCTTGGCCAACGAGGTACCGCTAAGATCTTAAGGGAATAATTGAAGGATAACCAATAAAGGTAAAATTGAAAAGAAAAGTACACACACACTTCCCTTGTGCTGCCAGGGAGTGGATTGGCCGATCGCCGTTAGAGTTGGAATCCGCCACGTCACAGACTAGGAGTTAGGTGCGTTTCTCACAGACAGAGGAAACTGCATTAGTTTTAAGTTAGTAATAGAGCAGATAAGAAGAAGTAGATATTTGAAACCAGTAGTTATTATCCTGTAGAGATAGTCAAGTTCTTAGGGCCAGCCCAGTGCCAGGGGACGCCCACTGGGGTTAGCTCGGTGGGAACTGCGAAAATAGTAGGTTTATAGCTTGCTGGCACACCTGTAACGCTGCAGATAGTGTAGTGCAGTATGAAAGTAGTCTAATTGTAGTTCTCAGTAGAGTAAATAGTACAATAGTAGCTTGCCCAATAGAATTAACTGCATTAACACAACCAGACATTAGCTGCATGTTAACCCTATTGTAAATTCGTGGGACCAGCTAATTAGTTAGGTAGTGAGTTATTGATGTATCATTAACATTGTTATGAATATGGAATTAAAAAAGAAAAAAAGAAAACTATATCCAAACTCACCGCCTCAACACTCGGCGTGGTTGTATGGGGGTTCTTTAGTAGATCTGGCAAATTTTCATGGAAGAATGTAACATTATATTATGATTTCCTTTACAAGCTGTGTGGTTCTTTTGTGGATATAGGAGCGAAGAACAGACCCCGTTTATGAACAGAAAATTCAGATATTAATTTATTCTGTGTCTAATACCAAACAGTCAAAGTAATACATACTTTGTTGGACAAGTTGCAGCGTCAGTTGCTAACAGTAGATATGAATGTAGAAATACATGCAGATACAATAGATTTATAAATCTATCATTCTTTAGTGAAAAGTCAATTCAGAAAACGTCGAGTCAACATTGAAAGTCTGCGAATGTTATTCTGCTGGCAAACACACAAAACAGGGTCAGTATATGAATGTTCGAACGTAAGTTCACCCGCCGCTTGAGCTCCGGAGAGAAGGGGATGCGTACATGTCATTGGCAGTGGCGTCATCGTTCGCGCCCTATAGCCGCGGCTGCGTAACTGGCAGTACCGCACATTTTTGTTACGCCATCATGGTTGGTGAGCGTGATTATTCCAAGGATTGTATAAAGAATTTCAACAATCCATAGGATACCGTTCATTGTTGACAGCCGTCTGAATTGGTCAGTGTGTTGACTGTGATTGAAAATGGAGGAAACGGAGTTTCATGCTGTTATTTAAGAGTTGGACTGCCGTACAAATCAAAACAGAATTGGGTGTTTAAACGGACTCTGCACCACCACTGAAAACCGGTTACCTTTGGATTAATAATTTTAAAGTGGTCGGAGATGCACCGAAGACGAAGAGGGCTGCGGTTTTCTGGTTGAGGTCCCCACAGAGGAAACCATTGACAATATCCGTGATAAAGTACTGCAAGACAGCCGAATAAAAATTCGTGAGATTGTTGACACTGTAGGCATCTCAGATGAGTGAGTGCATAATAACCTGCACGAAGCATAGGCTATGGAGAAGCTGTGTGCTAGATGGTTGCTGCGATAGTTCACAGTCGACCTAAAGTGCATCCGGCACAACATTTCATCGCGGTGTCTGGTGATGTTAAATTGCAGCCCAGAAGACTTCTGCGCCGATTTGTAACTGTTAATGAATGGATCCATCATTATGCATTCAGAGTAAAAACTGCCGTCAGAAATGGACTAAGGCTGGTGAAAGTGCACAGAAGAAGGCAAAGGCCGTTTTATCAAATGGTTCAAATGGCTCGGAGCACTACGGGACTTAACATCTCAGGTCATCAGTCCCCTAGATCTTAGAACTACTTAAACCTAACTAACCTAAGGACATCACACACAGCCGGCCGCTGGTGGCCGAGCGGTTCTGGCGCTACAGTCTGGAACCGCGCGACCGCTACGGTCGCAGGTTCGAATCCTGCCTCGGGCATGGATGTGTGTGTTGTCCTTAGGTTAGTTAGGTTTAAGTAGTTCTAAGTTCTAGGGGACTTATGACCTCAGCAGTTGAGTCACATAGTGCTCAGAGCCATTTGAACCATTTTTGACATCACACACATCCATGCCCGAGGCAGGATTCATACATGCGACCGTAGCGGTCGCGCGGTTCCAGACTGAAGCGCCTAGAACCGCTCGGCCACCAGAGGCCGGTGCCGTTTTATCAGCTGGTAAGGTGATGGCTAGTTTTTTGGGATTCTCAAGGAATGATTCTCCTAGATTACTTGGAAAAAGGCAGAACTATAACTGTATCTTCTTATGCTTCATTGTTGAATCGTTTGAAAGCAGTTTTGGCTGAAATGAGAGAAGGCTAGCATGCAAAGAAGTGCTCTTTCCCAGGATAATGCTCCATCTCACACATCGGCGAAAACAACGGCGAAGGGGAATGAATTAGGCTTTGAATTGGTTTCTCATCCACCCTATTCCCAAACGACTTCTTCGTGTTCACTAACGTGAAACTTTGGTCTCCTCGGAAGAAATTTTCATCAAACGAGGAAGTGATAGGTGCAATCAACGAGTATTTTCCGAAGTTTCATGTCAGCGCACACTTCACTGCAGAGTGGAAATGTCATTCTGGAAACATCCCAAAGGCTGTGGCTAAGCCACGTCTCCGCAATATCCTTTCTTCCAGGAGTGCTAATTCTGCTAGGTATGCAGGAGAGCTTCTGTGAAGTTTGGAAGGTAGGAGACGAGGTACTGGCGGAATTAAAGCTGTGAGGACGGGTCGTGAGTCGTGATTGGGTAGCTCAGCTGGTAGAGGACTTGCCCGTGAAAGACAAATATCCCGAGTTGGAGTCTCGGTCGGGCACACAGTTTTAATCTGCCAGGAAGTTTCAGTATTTTCCGAAGTTTGACAGAAGCTAGTTTTTCCGGATGAATGGAAAAGCTGGAGGGTCGCTGGACCAAGTCTATGTACATCAAGGGAGACTATGCCGAGAAGTAAGGTGAGTTGTTTACGAAACAAAATTTTTTTCTTGCTTTTTTACCAGACTTATCAAACCACCCTCTTATATCGCTCGCAAGGCTCCTAGGAACTTACGGGACGCTCTTTGTTTCTGTCCTTTGTTTGGTTATTCTTGTGCTCTATGTGTGCCTGCGCTATTGATGGGAGGCTACCACATCACTCCCTCGGTGCTGCCCTGTTCACATCACCTCTGAGCTACATGAAGTGCGTTTATTTTCCCCCCTAGAAAGGGAAACGTTGTGCATGCGACACCCCTCTTACTTACAAGGGGACGAGGGACGAACACAGATAAACAACGCTGGCTCGGCAATCTTTATCTCACGTTTCGTCACGGCGGGATGAAAGGAGAAGTAAAAAGGAGGGACACCCGGAACTGGCCGCCGCTCACTGCGATGTAAATGCAAGAGCGGGATTAAAATATGGCCGTTCCCTTTGAATGAGCCGGGGCGTCGTAAAGGCCAGCCATTGCGGCTCCAGTTAGGAAAGCCCCCGCCGGCACCTGATGCACAGTCGGGCAGGTTCAAAGGCAGCGGGCACTGTGTTTGCTTTTAGCTGGACGCGCATTGTTTCCACGTCACGGGAAGGTCGGAACGTTGTTCACGCAGCGGGACCGATTGTCTACCAGCGCCGCGTGGATTTGTCTATCACATACGCGGCAGAACAGCAAAAAAAAAAAGGAAAAAAGGAAAAAAGAGAACGGAAAGCGGAGACAACAGGGCTGTCACCTCTTTGCACGGTGCCCATTTGAGCGGACTCGCTTTGTTCTTTGCAGAAAGGACGCCATTTTCTCTCTCAGCTGCAACCGCTGTCTGAATAGGAAACAAGCGCCAAGTTTATTCGGCAGAATAATTCATCTAGAATGTAACTGCTTGATTACGCTGGCTGAACATCGGACTGCTTATTTTTTCCTATATAGTATTTCAAGTAACGTGGATACACGTGATATTTTATAAACGGATCAGTATATGCAAATACGATTTTGAACAGTTGATAGTACTGAAAGGAGTATTTTACTGTGTGGTCGGCGCTTGTATTTCTGATACTGTGAGTGTTAAGAATATCGTACAACTGAACATTTCAGTTTTGGACCCAGTTTAGATGAATTACAGTTAGAAGAATCTGCTTCGGCCTACTTTTAGGTGACTATGGGTAAACCTTTTTTATGCCTTCAGGCCTACTTTGCTCTATAGCTTGGGAAGTTGATTTACGTTTGTTGTCCACGAACTGTACGCGTAAGTACAGCAAACTACAATCACGGGTAGTAATTATAGTATTGGGCCTGAATGTGACATTTCCAACCGCAAAACTGTCAGATTACGTGTACCATCTACAAGAACGTAATTAACATTCATCGTGACTGCTTAATGTAAGTTTATTATTGTTTAGAATTAAACAAAGATATCGTGCACTTGAATCAGTCTGTAATTTCAACATATTAGTTAATAAATTCTAAATATCACAATCGCCACCATAACTAATACTCTACAAAAATATCTACACCAGCGAGCGGTGCTTGCCGGAGGATACTTCGTACCACTAGTAGTCATTTCTATTTCACAAGCTGCGACATTGCCGCGAATAAAACAATGATCCGATATACAATAAGTTTCCTTTAATTTACATCTATGGTCACAAACTTTTTGTTAACAGATTACCGGTCTCGGTCTATAATGCCGTCATCAGTTCTGCAGCAAAAAAGGGAAAGGACATAAATACACTCGCAGATTGTCTACAGCTTAAAAACAATAAGTAGACCATAATGAAAAGTACTACTGACAGATATATGAATTTGTGCGCTTTAAGTATGAAGAGGCATACCTGTTTTATAAAGCAAAGTCCTAATGTACTGCAGTCATAGTGGCAAATGTTAAATGCAAAATCAGCACCAGCATCGTCAAATATACACTCCTGGAAATTGAAATAAGAACACCGTGAATTCATTGTCCCAGGAAGCGGAAACTTTATTGACACATTCCTGGGGTCAGATACATCACATGATCACACTGACAGAACCACAGGCACATAGACACAGGCAACAGAGCATGCACAATGTCGGCACTAGTACAGTGTATATCCACCTTTCGCAGCAATGCAGGCTGCTATTCTCCCATGGAGACGATCGTAGAGATGCTGGATGTAGTCCTGTGGAACGGCTTGCCATGCCATTTCCACCTGGCGCCTCAGTTGGACCAGCGTTCGTGCTGGACGTGCAGACCGCGTGAGACGACGCTTCATCCAGTCCCAAACATGCTCAAGGGGGGACAGATCCGGAGATCTTGCTGGCCAGGGTAGTTGACTTACACCTTCTAGAGCACGTTGGGTGGCACGGGATACATGCGGACGTGCATTGTCCTGTTGGAACAGCAAGTTCCCTTGCCGGTCTAGGAATGGTAGAACGATGGGTTCGATGACGGTTTGGATGTACCGTGCACTATTCAGTGTCCCCTCGACGATCACCAGTGGTGTACGGCCAGTGTAGGAGATCGCTCCCCACACCATGATGCCGGGTGTTGGCCCTGTGTGCCTCGGTCGTATGCAGTCCTGATTGTGGCGCTCACCTGCACGGCGCCAAACACGCATACGACCATCATTGGCACCAAGGCAGAAGCGACTCTCATCGCTGAAGACGACACGTCTCCATTCGTCCCTCCATTCACGCCTGTCGCGACACCACTGGAGGCGGGCTGCACGATGTTGGGGCGTGAGCGGAAGACGGCCTAACGGTGTGCGGGACCGTAGCCCAGCTTCATGGAGACGGTTGCGAATGGTCCTCGCCGTTACCCCAGGAGCAACCGTGTCCCTAATTTGCTGGGAAGTGGCGGTGCGGTCCCCTACGGCACTGCGTAGGATCCTACGGTCTTGGCGTGCATCCGTGCGTCGCTGCGGTCCGGTCCCAGGTCGACGGGCACGTGCACCTTCCGCCGACCACTGGCGACAACATCGATGTACTGTGGAGACCTCACGCCCCACGTGTTGAGCAATTCGGCGGTACGTCCACCCGGCCTCCCGCATGCCCACTATACGCCCTCGCTCAAAGTCCGTCAACTGCACATACGGTTCACGTCCACGCTGTCGCGGCATGCTACCAGTGTTAAAGACTGCGATGGAGCTCCGTATGCCACGGCAAACTGGCTGACACTGACGGCGGCGGTGCACAAATGCTGCGCAGCTAGCGCCATTCGACGGCCAACACCGCTGTTCCTGGTGTGTCCGCTGTGCCGTGCGTGTGATCATTGCTTGTACAGCCCTCTCGCAGTGTCCGGAGCAAGTATGGTGGGTCTGACACACCGGTGTCAATGTGTTCTTTTTTCCATTTCCAGGAGTGTATATAAATAACATCATATGCACGACTCATGTTGCCAGTAGCACTGACGTTCGAAACAAACTGCCGTACAGTAGCCACAGGATGCTTGTGCTGTAAGGTCACCACATATCGCTAATGTCGGCATATACTAGTTTTTAACAATTAATTGAACAGCGTAAAATAAAGGGGGATACGATAGTTGATGTCTATAATGAGCTTATAACGTATAAAAGGCATTACAGTAACAACAAGCGATAAAATAGAACACGACAAAAGTCAGATTGTTAAAAAGAGGAAGAGTTAAGAGACATTAGTTGACATATGCTCAAGTGCCCATATTCTAGATAATGACATAAGTAATAAACACCTTTGATAGTGCACAGGATAATTGGAAGGCTTCTTGGGGAATGGCAGCCCATTCTTCACGGGGTGCTGCACTGAGGAGAGGTATCGATGTCTGTCGGTGAGGCCTGGCACGAAGTCGGCGTCCCAAAACATCCCAAAGGTGTTCTATAGGATTCAGGTCAGGGCTCTGTGCAGGCAAGTCCATTACAGGGATGTTACTGTCGTGTAACCACTCCGCCACAGGCCGTGCATTATGAACAGGTGCTCGATCGTGTTGAAAGATGCAATCGCCATTCCCGAATTGCTCTCCAACAGTGGGAAGCAAGAAAGTGCTTAAAACATCAGTGTAGGAATGTGCTGTGATAGTGCCACGCAAAACAACAAGGGGTGCAAGCCCCCTTCATGAAAAACACGTCCACACCATAACACCACCGCCTCCCAATTTTACTGTTGGCACTACACACGCTGGCAGATGACGTTCACCGAGCATTCGCCATACGCACTCCCTGCCATCGGATCACCACATTGTGTACCGTGATTCGTCACTCCACACAACGTTTTTCCAGTGTTCAATCGTCCAATGTTTACGCTCCTTACTCCAAGCGAGACGTCGTTTTGCATTTACCGGTGTGATGTGTGGCTTGTGAGCAGCCGCTCGACCATGAAATCCAAGTTTTCTCTCCTCCTGCCTAACTGTAATAGTACTTGCACTGTATCCTGATGCACTTTGGAATTCCTGTGTGATGGTCTGGATAGATTTCTGCCTATTACACATTACGACCCTCTTCAACCGTCGGCAGTCTCTGTCAGTCGACAGACGAGGTCAGCCTGTACGCTTTTTTGCTGTACGTGTCCCTTCACGTTTCTACTTCACTATCAGATCTGAAACAGTTGGCTGAGTGATGTTTAGGAATGTAGAAATCTCGCGTGCAGACGTATGACCCAAGTGACACCCAATCACCCGATCACGTTCGAAGTCCGTGAGTTCCGCGGAGCGCCCATTCTGTTCTCTCATGGCGTATAATGACTACTGAGGTCGCTGTTATGGAGTACCTGGCAGTAGGTGTCATCAGAATGCACCTAATATGAAAAATGTATGTTTTAGGAGGTGTCCGGATACTTTTGATCTCATAGTGTATGTAAACCACTGACCCTACTTCAACCAAACTTGACACACGTATCCCTTACTGTCTGGAATGAATAGCTTGGGGGTAAGAACCACCTGCATACGAAAGGTTGGTGGTGAAAGTGAGCATTATAACATTGAGTGGAAGGGAGTAGAAGGAGCTGGTCAGACAGCGATCAAGAATAGAAGGGTGGACACAGAAAGCGGGAGAAGGAGATGAGCGGAGAGGGGCAGAAGAACATGAGTGGCGAGTGGGGGGGGGGGGGGGAGGAAATGGAGAGAGGAAGGAGAGAGGAGGGGATGAAAGGAGAGGGGGAGGAGAAACTGGACAGGGAGTGTCTGTCAAACATGTTGACTATATGAAACATGTTTGACATGTGTGTATGTAGGGCAACTCACAGGTAAAAAGCTCATCCAAAACACCTGAAACTATTTCAGTCAAATTTGGTACACATTATCGTGGCCAGGATTCGAACCTGGGTCACCCATTTGGCAGTCATGTATTCTTACACAGAACCACGCGGTTTGTTGAAAATAGTCAGTATTGCGGGACGGTAGTGAAGACTCTGAAAACTTCAAAGCTATTTTTCTCACGAATTTTTTAGAGTTGTATTATCCCCAAGCTTTGGGAAACTGATATTTGAGCTCTGGACTTCATGTACCTAAAATATTAAAAATACAAAAATCCGATTGCCGTGTGGTCCCATCGGTAGATTCGTCTGGGGACCTGGGTACCTCTGATGAATGTGTGTTTGGGAATGGCGCAGGTGCGGTAACTGAGCAGCAGTGCTTCAGATTTTTTGTTTTCCCTAACTTGGTGCGGAAACAAGTAGAGCCTGTAACAGCAATAGATGGTATTGACACATTCAGAAGCTTATCTTCATGGGAAGGAAAACTGTGCTTATGGCCTCTTTATCGTAAGCCGTAGTATTACGTAAGTCTGCCTCGTTTGCATGTTACATGGTCATAAATTGAATTTCAGCGGACAGGCATAGGAATATAAAAGCTTTTAGTATTTATTTTCACTACTTGGCGCTAACAGCACATGATTGTGTATCTTCACTAATTACGCTGACACCTGACGACAACAGACCAATGAAAATGGCTTATTTTCGTCTGCGAACGTGGACGTCGTGGGTGGACGTGTCTGGGAACGGAGCAGGTGCGGGAACCGAGCGGCCGTGCTTCAGACTTCTTGTTTTCCCAAAGGCAAGAGAGAAGTGCTGCAAACAGCGCTCGGAAGTACCGTTTTGTTTGCACTCTGCCTTCAGACGATATCGATTTCCTATACTTCTGTGTGCTGCGAGCTCCTGCAGGCGTTTGAGATTCCTCTTTCTCACTTGGACTGAAAAGCAGAACAAGCAGGCCATTCAACGACATTTTCGTTCTGGCACTATTTACCGGCGTGTCTGGAGAACAGGAAGTACGAATGGGTTAGGATGCCAGTCCGTAACCGTTATTTTCTGAAGAGCCAAACTTTTTGTCCTTTTTGCTAATGATAAATGGGTGGAGGGTGGCCAAAAGGAACTGTCACCACAGGAATCTGGACAGGCAAGCAAAAGATGAATTGGCTGAAGTGCAGTTTAAATAAATATATTTTACTGAACTTGTTGCTGAAGAACTGCTACACTGTTGATAATTTGTGGCACCCATGGCTACAAATAGAGGCTCGACAAGGGCGGGCATCTATGTACAATGAATGTTTGCCGATAGAGCTAGGTATTAGCTGCCACGTGTAACGTTCGGCACCAACTAGCAACGTGGAAGTAATCTCGAACCAACAAAAGGTGCCCAGGTGCCCGCCGCTTATAACATCGTCCTTGCGCTATTCATTAGTCAGCGCCCTAGAGGTTCTTCATTGATGAGGTAGTCCTGTTGAGTCGGTGGCGATGTTCAAAGCGCCGCTCAGTGGGTCTGCAGGAATCTTCGAGATGCTGGTCCCGGCAGTATGGATAAGCTACGAAACACAGTATGTCACTTCTGACTTTTTGTGTCATATCTAATGGTAACTGTCGCTACAGATACTGTATTTTGGATTGCGAGAATAAATTACGTGAAGCCATTTTATTTGTTGTGGATAGGTACTGACAGCGTGGTAGGAAATGAAATGAGTGTCAAACTGGAGGACATAGGGGATCCATTGTTATATAGTTTGACGGAGCTGTGGAAGACTTGTGGTAAAAAAAGGTAAACAGAGAACATTCCATGATTCTGACAAAAATAATGTTTTGAAGAATGGAAAAGGAAACTGAGGGTATCTTAATTGACACAGTTTTGGTTCAGGAAAGGTAAAGACACCAGAGAGACAGAGGAACAGAGGAGTTAAGGGCAGTCAAACATTTTCATCGAATATTTCGACCTAGAACAACATTCGGAGATATTATGTGGTGCAGTGTTTTTAACGGCTCATGAATATAAGTGACGTCAGAAAACAATCGCAACGCCAAAAAATAATTAAATGTAGCTTAATAAAATTTCAGAAATACATTTGTCTAGGTAACGTATTTAAATTATTAACATTACAAGATCGCATGTTAATGCTACCACGAGATTGCAAATGTGAAATACTAGTACATTAATAACCGGTGTAACTGCCAGAATGTTGACTGCAGGCATGCTACCATGCATGGATTGTGTTGTATAGGTGCCAAAAGTCAATTTGTGTGATGCATTTCCATGCCTGTTGCACTTGGTCGGACAATACAGGGGCGATTATGCTGTTCGTGATGACGCTGGAGTTTTTGTCAATGATGTCCCATATGTGCTCGACTGGAGACAGATGTGGCGATAGAGCAGGCCTAGAAAACTTGTCGACACTGTAGAACATGTTGGGTTACAACAGCGGTATGTGGACGGGCATTATCCTGTTGGAAAACACGCCCTGGAATGCTCTTCATGAGGGGCAGCTCAGCAGGTCAAATCACCAGGCTGAAGTAGAAATTTGCACTCAGAGTATGTGGGATATCCACTAGGGAACACCTACTGCCGTACGAAGTCATTTCCCAGAATATAAATCCATCTGTAGGTACAGTGTGTCTATCAGCAGACAGGTTGTTGCAGGATCTCAGCTGTCCTCCTAACCAACACATGGCCGTCACTGGCACCTAGGCAGAACCAGCTTTCATTAGTAAACACAACAAACCTCCACCCTGCCCTCCAGCGCGCCCTCGTTAGACATCACTGAAGCCAGAAATGGCGGTGGTTAGGGGTTAGCGGGATGAACGCTGTAGGGCTTCCCGCTCGGAGTTGTTCTTGAAGAAACCAATTTGTAATAGTTCGTGGTGTCATTGTGGGTGCCAAATGCTGCTGAAATTGCTGCTGCAGATGCAGCACGATGCACGAGATCCATACGCCAAACATGGCCTTCCCCCTCGGTAGTACCACGTAGCCTTCCGGAGCCAGTTCTTCTTGTGACCGTTCATTCTCGTTACCACCACTGCCAGTAATCATGCACAGTGGCTACATTCCTGTCAACTCTTTCTGCAATATGGCAGAAGGAACATTCAGCAACTTGTAGCCCTATTACACTACCTCTTCAAACTCAGTGGGGTGTCATAATAGCAACTTTGTCTCTTTAAAGGCATTCCTGACTTACATCAGCTTACCATGTCCAGTCTAAGAGGTAAATAACGCTCATGATAGTGACAGCATGTATTTACAGCAAACCTGATTTGCATCCTTCGAGTGGTGCTACTAGCGCCACCCCTATGCGACTGACGCGAAAGTGGAATCGGCATCGTCTCTCAGCTGTAAATGACGCCTACAGACTTTCGTTTATGTCTCACAACTCCTTCTTGCAATCTTTTTTTTTTTCTGTCAGCGTATTTACAAGCCGGCCGGTGTGGCCGAGCGGTTCTAGGCGCTTCAGTCTGGAACCGCGCGACCGCTACACATCGGGCATGGATGTGTGTGATGTCCTTACTTAGGTTTAAGTAGTTCTAAGTTCTAGGGGACTGATAACCTCAGATGTTAAGTTCCATAGTGCTCAGAGCCATTTGATCCATTTGTATTTACCATGTCCCGAGGAAACTAAACATTCGTGGACTGATGTTGCATCTAAATGGCTCAAATGGCTCTGAGCACTATGGGACTTAACATCTGAAGTCATCAGACCCCCAGATGTTAGAACTACTGAAACCTAACTAACCAAAGGACATCACAGACATCCAAGCCCGAAACAGGATTCGAACCTGCGACCGTAGCGGTTGCGCTGTTCCAGACTGAAGCGCCTAGAATCGCTCGGCCACAACGGCTTGCTATCTTACATCTACATCTGCTTTTACATACATACTTGGCAAGCCACCGTACGGAGCGTAGCGGAGGGTACCCTATACCACTCCTTGTCATTTCCTTTCCTGTTCCATTCGCAAATAGAGCGAGGGAAAGACGACTGCCTGTATGCCTCCGTATGAGCCCAAATTTCTCGTATCGTATCTTAGTGGTCCTGAAGCGTCATGTATGTTGTGGCAATAGACTCGTTTTGCAGTCACCGTGAAATGCCGGTTCTCTAAATTTTCTCGACAGTGTTTCTCGAAGAGGACGTCGCATTTCCTCCAGGGATTCCAATTTGTTCCCGAAGCATCTGCTTAACACATCTTGTTCGAACCTATCGGTAAGAATTCTATCAGCCCGCCACTGAATTGCTTGGATGTGTTCCTTCAATCCGACCTGATACGGAACCAGAACACTCGAGCAATACTCAAGAATAGGTGACACCAGCATCCTATACGCGGTCTCCTTTACAGGTGAACCGTTCTTTCCTACAATTCTCCCAATAAACCGAAGTCGACCATTCGCCTTCCTTACCACTATCCTCACATGATCGTTCCACCTCATATCGCTTTGCAAAGTTATTCCCATATAATTAAACGACTTGATTTTGTCAGGGAGGAAACTAGTAATACTGTATCCGAACATTACAGGTTTGATCTTCTTACTCATCCCATTAACTTACATTTTTCCACATTTAGGGCCAGCTGCCATTCATCATACAGACTGGTTCAAATCAAATGGCTCTGAGCACTATGGGACTTAACTTCTGAGTTCATCAGTCCCCTAAAACTTAGAACTACTTAATGCTAACTAACCTAAGGACATCACACACATCCATGACCGAGGCAGGATTCGAACCTGCGACCGTAGCGGTCGCACGGTTCCAGACTGTAGCGCCTAGAACCGCTCGGCCACCTCGACCGGACACAGACTGGAAATTTTGCCTAAGTAGCCTTGTATCTTGCTACAGTCCCTCAACTTCGATAGCTTACCGTACACCACGGAATCATCAGCAAACAACCCGGGATTGCTGTCCACCCTGTCAGCCAAGCTATTTATGTATGTAGAGAACAACAGAGGTCCTATCACATTTCCCTGGGACACTCCTGGCGATACCCCTATCTCTGAAGAACACTCGTCGTCGAGGACAACGTACTTGTTTCTGTTATTTAAGAAATCTTTGAGCCACTTATTACACATGAATGTACCTTCGTTAAAAACCTGCAATGGAGCACCGTGTCAAATGCTTTCCGGAAATCTAGAAATATGGAATCTGCCTGTTGCCCTTCATCCATAGTTCTCAGTATATCATGTGAGAAAAGGACAAGCTGAGCTTCGCACGAGCGATGTTTTTTAATACCATTCTGATTCGTGGCTCTGGCTCTGAGCACTATGGGACTCAACATCTTAGGTCATAAGTCCCCTAGAACTTAGAACTACTTAAACCTAACTAACCTAAGGACATCACACACACCCATGCCCGAGGCAGGATTCGAACCTGCGACCGTAGCAGTCCCGCGGTTCCGGACTGCAGCGCCAGAACCGCACGGCCACCGCGGCCGGCATTCTGATTCGTGCACATAAGCTTCTTAGTCCCAAGAAAGTTTATTATTTTCGAACGAGAATATGTTCAAGGATTCTGCACTAGCCAGAGTTAGTAATACAGGTCTGTAATTTTGTGGGTTACGTGATTCATCTAAATAATACGACATAGCATAAATAATGATTTTCATTTCACCACACCATTATCGCACATAGCAGCAGCATCACACATGGTTGAGTTCTGTTCCCTGTTAAAAATCATTTTTCACGTGTTTCGAACTACCTTCCAGCGCTGCAAACAGGTCAACCTGGTTGATTACTCTAGGTATATTGTTGTTGCTTTCTATCATCACTACAAGAAGAAGAAATGTGAGAGGTTGTCAATAGTTCGTTCGCCGCTATCGGTTAGCTTTTCTTAGACTTAGACGTCTGCGGCACGGAGCCATCAAATTGATATCGTCATTGAAATAGGTATAAATCTAGAAGAAGAGGTATTCTCTAAATTATGTAGAACTAGTAGACAACAATAAGAATGCAAGAGCAAGAGAGTAGTAGCCACAAGAAAAGACCGTGGAAAGAATGGATTCTGCTTTTCGTTCTCTATTTTTCAATCCGTATATCGAAGAAGCAATGGAGATGTAAAATAAAACTTTCAAAGTGGGAAGAAAATTCAGGATGAAAAGATATCTATGATAAGACCCACTGATGAAATTGCTGTCCCCTGTGAAAGTGAGGAGAAACTGCAGGACTGATGAATGAGATGGAAAGTCCACTGAACACAATATAGACTGAGAGTAAGCAAAAGAAGCACGAAAGAGCTACGGAGCAGCAGAAAAGTGATTATCAATAAAACTTAAAACATCTAAATTGGGGACCAGGTTGTAGACAAAGTGAAGGAATTCTACTAGCTTGGAAGCGAAATAATGAATTGTTACGCATTGAGTTAGTAAGGAAGTGGGAGCCCAAGTCCGTACAGCCCAGCACTGCCCACGCACACGGAAGTATCAATACGGCCACCCTCTAGACAAACATTTTGATACTGTTACACAGTAACCAAGAGTGCGACACTAACACTTCTGTGCGTGAGTGCGAGCAAACTCAGCGGATCAGTGTAAGACAAATGCAAACCAGCCTGTCTCTGTTGCTATTGTTACATTTTGTAAGAAGCATAACATAGGATGCAACAAAACCTATCAGGCGACTGACGAAGTAATTACGATACTGAAACAATTTGATTAAGGCAATACAGCACAACCGAAGACCGCCTATGGCTTGTAATGAGCAAGACCGATTCAGTTTGTAATAAACAAGGTCGTACAGGAAAGTCTCTACTCGACACCACAAATACTCCACCCCGCAAGCCTAGGTTCAGTCTGTCAGCAGGATCGACGGCATTCATGTCGTTTGCATTCAGTTCTCTGATTATTATATTGTAATGTATTGCGTGAGATTGTTGCAGTACCGTCATACTTTTGCTGCCTGATGGGACGACCTCCAGTCTGTAGCCACAGATGACTGCAAAGTTACCACTGATGGGTAGTCAATGAGTCTACCAAAACTACCAATACTCAGTTCAGGGCTCCAACTGCTATGAAAATTCAACATCGTTAGGGTCAGACGACCTACCGAACTGAGGGGCTAGGACCAGCATTTACCGCAACATCACGGCATCTGACATCACAGTCCATTTGATGGGACAACATGGGCAGTGACCTGAGAGGGACGGAGTACTCTCAGGATGGTATGTGTACCAAACACACAAGCTTCGCAGTCCATAGCAGACCAGTCGACGGGAATCGCCTTACGAACCAAAGGCAGGCAAACCGCCACACCAAGTCACGGGACTGCGTTTGGGGTCGAAGCAGCGATCTTCGACCGTCCTGGTCTGCCCTTGGATTCAATAATTCCATTCTAGCTTACGAAGCCACCAGCCGCGGCAGAAGACATGGCCACAAGATGTATTCTTAGTATTATTTAATCTTATTTAACTAACCCATAAGTTCCTCGATCTCAATGCTGATGAAACAGTATGGATTTCCAGCCGGGGACTCTGCGACCCCTACAGCTTGACGGACGAAGCAAGGAGCATAAACGAAGCACCCTAGCACGGACAAAAGAAGACTTAGTATCAAACACAGGCATTAATTTGAGAAAAAAACATCTGGGGACACACATCTAGATATCACTGCATGAAAGGGAACATGGACTGTACGAAAGCTGAAAAAAATTCGAAAGGTTGTGAAGCGGTTTTATATACTGAAAATTAAGTGGACAAATATAAGAGAGGAGGATGTTCTTCACAGCAAAAGTTGACAGGACATGTGGTGAGACATCGCTGAACAACTTCCATGGCTTTGTGGTGAATGGAGCTTAGAGTGGAAAAATTTTGAGGGACATTCCCCAGATCTGTGAGGAAGAGATTGGTAGAAGGAGGCAATCGCAGCAGGACATTTCAAACCAGTTGTAAGACTGATACCACGCCCGCGCCCGCGCTGCCCCCCCCCCCCCCCCCCCGCGTAGAAACATGAGGTCATTTGCGTCCGCCATATGTACATATATTTCAGATATTCAAGTGATTTATCCGAATGATGAGATATTTTACTAGGGGAAGTTGGGATAGTACTGCATATGTAAGTATTTTCGAAATTCTAATATTTCTGAAGGTTGTATTGAAACAGTTTTCTTAGTAAACAAATAATATGAAATTTGATAGAACTGTTAAACTTAATGGCACAGAAATAAATGTTCATAGATTTTTTTATATTTTTTCTGTATTTTTCAGTTTGGCTGTTCAAGGTTTTGTTGGGTTGCATGACACCGATATGCAAAAAATATATTTGTTACAAAAAGTTTAATCTTTGGTAAAACTTCTATCACAGGTATTGCAAATACTGTTGATATCTCTATATGTTCACAACTCTAAGGCTCCCAACCCTCGCAACTGTGGCACTTATAAGGCCTCCATTCTATGAATTATTTTCTGCATGTGTGTAAAAATTTAATGTATCGATTAAGAGTCAGAGATTTCATGTCTAAATAATAATGTAATAAAGGAAGATGCGGTATTCGAACTTTTTAGAGAGCAGCTGGGAAAAGCCTGGTTGTTCGCAATTTTTTTTCTTGGTCCAGCCGTCTGAATAATCATCGTGGGCAGTAGTTATTAATGATTTCTAATATAAGGAAATGAAAGAGCAACAGTTTTTCTTAGAAGTGTACGGCTGAGCACCAGTCGTCGCACAACCCTCATCGAGACAGTCGGTGAGTTCTTCACAAACTTTGATCAATGTGTCTGAAGCAGTTGTTGCAATAACTGCTTCAATCCCATTTTTGTGAGTCAGATAGTTCTGCTGGTAGTGGAGCCACGTACACATGATCCCTCAACGAGTTTCGTTCAGATTGGATGACCACGGACGCCATAGAGAAACAAGTTCTGCCATTCGCGCCTTGCAGCCAGTCCAGCGGTCGAGTAGAGTGTCGTTTAATCAATAGTGTTCTGAATTATGCCAGTGAGCCGGCGCACCATCTTGCTGCCAAATATTCTGTGGTTGAACCTCTTCCAATTGAGCAAAGGACCATATTTTTTCCGCAACAAGATACGAAACTTCAGTTACAGTTGCTTCCCCGAAAACTAAAGATTTTTATGCGAGTCTCGTTGAAACCGTACCATCTCGTGGGGTTCGCCGACTCCCAGATGTGCACATTACGTGTGTTCAGATGAAATGTTAGTTCAACATTTAAGAAGAAACGATCTAGAAAATCTCCATCATCATGCAGCAACATTTTGTTTGCAATGTTGGCTCGTAAATCGTAATCTGTAGGCCTTAGAGCTTCTAACAACTACGAACAATTAGGACTTAGTTGTAAGCGCTTCCTTAAAAGTTGCCACACAGACGTCACTGGAACTGCTAATTCACGAGTAGCCTTCCGAACTGATTTCCTTGAACTATGCGTGAAAGAGTCTCTCACTCGTTCCACACGTTTTTCAGTCACTGTTGGTCACCCTGTACTCTTTCTTTTAAGAAGACAGCAGGTGCCTTACAAACGGGTGTTACTGACACTTGGAGAATTACAACGGAACTTAATATGACACACGTGTTGCACCGTAACAACGGATTCAGTCTTTGCAAACTGTAAAAAACAAGAAGTTTTCTGTTCACTAGTCGCCATATTTGTTACTAGCACTTTCTAACAGGAGTCACAGGAAACACAGCAGGTTCATACTCACAGATATACAAACAAAATTGAGTTGCTCTTTCATTTGAAGTGTTTATAACAGTAAATTGAATGTAATAAACGCTACAAAGCCTTAAAATTCCGATGTTTGTTTTGAAACCCTCGGTACAAAACTGTACTGCAAGGCGAAACAAGAACGAATAGTTAATTTCAAAGAGGTAACTAAGACGAATATCGAAGTACAAGTGAAAATGAGACTTATGTTTTAACTATCCAAATTCTTGTCACTTACATCACCATTTTGCACATTCTAGAATGAATAAAAATCGTTTAAGTAACTTTTGTTTAATAGGCATTAGGCCGCGGTCGAGAGCATGGATCTCTTCCTAATACTTCGTTTGCTAATGGTGGTGACATCAGCAGCTATAAAGGCATCAGCAGCTATAAAGGCTCAGGTAGCAGTTTTACACTTAAATAAACACAGGAGGCTTTTTTGTGTATCAATGCAACGGGAAGGTCTTGACTTCACCTGACTGCTGTCTAAAGATGCGATTCCTCCCAAAATACATTGACGACAAAAAAAAGAAAAAGAAAAAAAAGACGCAACACCAATAATGAGTCCTTGCATCACCGGCCAAGTGCTACAGGCAAGGGGTTCCATCCCACAAACTGACATCCGGCACCTATACAATACAATTCACGTACATCTGTATGCTTTCGTTCAACATACCGGCGGTTACACCGGTTATTAATGTACCAGCATCTCACATTTGCAATGGCTTCTCACGCTTACATTACATTGTGAACTTGCAATGTTAGTTATTTAAATTTATTACCTAGATAAAATCATTCCCGAATTTTCATTACTCGACATTAATTATTCCTGATGCTGCGATTTTTTTCCGTTCTTGTATTCACTAATCCTTCCGAAATACCTTGTGTTGCAGGTCAAGCATTTCTGGACCGTATGGGTTGATGGCATTTCAGATCGTCGCGTCTTCACCGATTTCGTTCTCATCGACCATTAATTTGATGTCAGTGCACTTAATTCATCTCGCATTTCCTTTGTGTGGGTGTAAGGCTACGCCGACTCTGTTCCACCAATGGCGCTGTTTCCACATATTCCGTAGCAGAACGTTCTGGTAGTAGCGTCCGAAAATCATACGTAATATGCAGAGACATTAGAGGCAGTGGAAGTTCGAGTCAGTCCTAGGGATGTGCTCGGAGAACTGAGTTGTGGCGACTTCTTGGGACAGGTAGGAAACGCTTGTTGGAGACAAGGTGTAACGGCCGAAGAGTATATTAATTGTTATTTTAATATCACTTTCTGTCATGTACGTGCTGGGGGTTGGGCTAAACTCAGAATTTAGTAGCTGACACAACGTAATCATAGTACTTACGAAGGATTTGCAACCTGGATTTAATAATATACATACTTCCGACTATCGTACCATTCAACACCATAAGCATTTTTAATATGAAAATAATAATGAGGTATTTTTGGACAGCAACTATGTAGATACGTGGTCATCTAATAGAGCACTTTTAGTGTCAACGTACAATTAGTTATCTCTAAAATACAGTAACAAAATAGTGTTTTAATTAAGTAACGAGTACTAAATTAACGAACTGTGAGGTGGTAAACAACATATGTCACTTTCGACTCTATCGTAAATCAGGAGAACCTAATGCATAAGCAAATTAAGACAGACATTTTCATTGCTTACTGCTCAATGCTTCAGAAAAATACTTTTGTTGTTGGAACCGCACTGTCAGTGCTTACACTGAGGTGACAAAAGTCGTGGAGTACCTCCCAATAGCGTGTCGGACCTTCTTTTGCTCGGCGTAGTGGAGAAAGTCGACGTGATATGGACTCAAAAGTTCGCTGGAACTCCCCTGCAGAAATATTGAGCCTTGTTACCTCTACAACTGTCCATTATTAGAAAAGTTGCTGGTGCAGGAATTTGTGCACGAACTGACCTCTTTATTACGTCCCATTGATGTTCGGTGGGACTCATGTCGGGAGATTTGGATGGCCGAATCCATTGCTCGAACTGTCCACCATGTTCTTCAAACTAGTCGCGAACAATATTGGCCTGGTGATGTAGTCCATTTTAATAAAAATTCCATCGTCATTTGGGAACATGAATTCTATGAATGCTTGCAGATGCTCTCCATGTAAACACTGTCCACACCATTATGGAGCCATCACGAGCTTTCTTGCAAAGTGTCTAGTTGACAACTTGGATCCATGAATTCGTGGGGTCTACGCCATCAACTCTTAGCAACTGAATTCGGGATTCATCTGATCAGGCCACGGTTTTCCATTTGTCTGTGATCCAACTGATGTCACGAGCCCAGGAAAGACGCTGCAGGCGAGGTCGTGCCTTAGCAAAGACACTGCATCAGCCTATTAACCCAAATTTTGCCTCACTTTATTAGGAGACGTTCGTCGTACGTTCCACGTTAATCTCCGCACTTATTTAACACATTATTGCTTTACTTTTAGGACTGACAAGTCCACGCATGGGCCGCTGCTCTCGGTTGTTAAGTGAGGGCCATCGGCCACTGCGTTGTCCGTGGTGAGAGGTAATACCTCCAATTTACACTACTGGCCATTAAAATTCCTACATCAAGAAGAAAATCAGATGATAAACGGGTATTCATTGGACAAATATATTTTACTAGAACTGACATGAGATTACACTTTCACGCAATTTCGGTGCATAGAGCCGGAGAAATCAGTACCCAGAACAACGACCTCTGGCCGTAATAACGGCCTTCATACGTCTGGGCATTGAGTCAAACAGAGCTTGGATGGCGTGTACAGGTACAGCTGCCCATGCAGCTTCAACACCATTACCACAGTTCATCAAGAGTATTGAGACGAGCCAGTTGCTCTGCCACAATTGACCAGACGTTTTCAATTGGTGAGAGATCTGGAGAATGTGCTGGCCAGGGCAGCAGTCTAACATTTTCTGTATCCAGAAAGGCCCGTACAGGAACTGCAACTTGCGGTCATGCATTATCCTGCTGAAATGTAGGGTTTCGCAGGGATCAAAAATGGTTCAAATGGCTCTGAGCACTATGGGACTTCTTCGGTCATCAGTCCCCTAGAACTTAGAACTACTTAAACCTAACTAACCTAAGGACATCACACACGTACATGCTCGAGGCAGGATTCGAACTTGCGACCGTAGCGGTCGCGTGGTTCCAAACTGTAGCGCCTAGAACCGCTCGGCCACTCCGGCCGGCTCGCAGGGATCGAATGAAGGGTAGAGCCACTGGTCGTAACACATCTGAAATGTAACGTCCACTGTTCAAACTACCGTCAATGCGAACAAGAGGTGACCGAGACGTGTAACCAATGGCAGCCCATACCATCACGCCGGGTGATACGCCAGTATGGCGGTGACGAATACACGCTTCCAATGTGCGTTCACCGCGAAGTCGCCAAACACGGATGCAACCATCATGATGCTGTAAACATAATCTGGATTCATCCGAAAAAATGACGTTTTGCCATTCGTGCACCCATTTTCGTCGTTGAGTACACCATCGCAGGCGCTCCTGTCTGTGATGCAGCGTCAAGGGTAACCGCAGCCATGGTCTCCCAGCTGATAGTCCATGCTGCTGCAAACGTCGTCGAACTGTTCGTGCAGATGGTTGTTGTCTTGCAAACGTCCCCATCTGTTGACTGAGGGATAATGACGTGGCTGTACGATCCGTTACAGCCATGCGGATAAGATGCCTGTCATCTCGACTGCTAGTGATACGAGGCCTTTGGGATCCAGCACTGTGTTCCGTATTACCCTCCTGAACCCACTGATACCATATTCTGCTATCAGTCAGTGGGTCTCGACCAACGCGAGCAGAAATGTCGCGATACGATAAACCACAATCGCAATAGACTACAATCCGACCTTTATCAAAGTCGGAAACGTGATGGTACGCATTCCTCCTCCTTACACGCGGCATCACAACAACGTTTCACCAGGCAACGCCGGTCAACTGCTGTTTGTATACGAGAAATCGGTTGAAAACTTTCCTCATGTCAGCACGTTGTAGGTGTCGCCACCGGCGCCAACCTTGTGTGAAAGCTCTGAAAAGCTAATCATTTGCATATCACAGCATCGTCTTGATGTCGGTTAAATTTCGCGTCTATAGCACGTTATCTTCGTGGTGTAGCAATTTTAATGGCTAGTAGTGTAGTATTCTCGGTAGACTCGTATCACGGACTACTGAACTCCCTAACGTTTTCCGAAATGGAACTCTTTATGCCTCTATCTCCAGCTACCATTCCGCGTTCAAACTCTTAATGTACGTCGTGCTGCCATAATGACGTCGGACATCTTTCCACATGAACCACCTGAGTACAAATGAGAGCTCCATCAATGTACTGCCCTTTTATACTTTGTATACGCGATACTTACGCCGTCTGTTTTTGGCCGTATTGCCATCCCTTCACTTGTCACCTCTATGTGTACCTGAGGAGGGAACGGTACAACTGACCTTGAGAAATTCAACCGGTAAATTTGTAATATTTAAAATTTGTAGTCAGACCCAAAAGGAGAGTTATTTGTTGATTGCTCTAACCAAATAACTGAGTAGTTTAATTTGGCAAATTTGCTACTATGGTAAAAATTAATATGGCGTTACAAATACTCGCTCCTCCCCTATTTGTCAGTACCAGGTATCGTACATGATTACGAAACTTAGTTAAATTACTAAAATGACTAAACCAGTAAAAACTTTGTGCACAAATAGTTTGTGAGCTGGGAGCATTTCTTTTGCTAAGGTACTCAAGAGAGTAATGCTGTCGTTGTGGCACTCATAATTTAATTTTAACTAGACACAAATTAACTGAGCTACGTTTCTCTGTATTAAAAAAAGCTCTGCAGTGTCATGGACACGCCACTGAGAATGTTTAGAGAATCGGCATTTGCGGTAGACTTCAGAACGATTCTACTGCCAGCAACATACATCTTGCGTAAGGACGGAGAATGTAAGGTAAGAGGGAGGGCTAGTACAGAAGCATTTCAAATATATGGTTCAAATGGCTGAGCACTATGGGACTTAACTGCTGAGGTCATCAGTCACCTAGAACTTTGAATTACTCAAACCTAACTAACCTAAGGACATCACACACATCCATAGCCGAGGCAGAATTCGAACCTGCGACCATAGTCGTCGCGCGGTTCCAGACTGTAGCGGCTAGAATCGCTCGGCCACTCCGGCCGGACAGAATCATTTCACTCGCTCCATTTGGGACTGGAACATGGATCGGAATGATTACCAGATGCACTTGGTATCCAACGCCGTGCACTCTTTGGCGGCATGGGGAATATGCAACTAGATGTAGATGCAGAAAATATTGCAAATATACACGGTCGAGTCACGTTACCATGACCACCGCCTATGTTCTAAGTGGACGTGCAATAATCACTCACAGACGGCAGGTGGCAGCACTAGATATGGAGGATATACAAAGCGTGTTGGATGGTTGGAGGGGGGGGGGGGGGGGAACGGAACACAGTGCAGTCGTTGAAATATGACATCCAAAATCTCACGATCATCGGTCTTCGGGCCAAAGGTGGAAGCATTTCCTAAACGGAAATGCCGTGGGGTTAAAGTACACCGTCCATGGCAAACTGGTACTACCCAAAACAGGCGCTGGTGCACCACGAGCCATAGATGACATGGGTGCACGACGGCTTTGGAGATGTGTACGGGCGAATAAACATACAACTATTCAGCAACTGACCACCCATATGAATTAAGGGGCTACCAACAGCGGCTCCTCAACGATCGTTCATCGATTGTTGCTGCGTATGGTCTCCTGTAGCAGGCGCCTGGTTCATGTACCCATGCTGACTGCTGTTTATCGGCGACGAAGATTGGAATTTGTACGCCAGTACCACACGAGGACGTCTACTGAGTGGCGGCTGGTAGCCTTTTCAGATGAATCACGTTTTATGCTCCTACAGACATACGGCCGTTAGCATGTACTGCGTGAAATATCAGAATGTGAACACCCTGCAACAATCGTCGGACGGATCCAGGCCGGAGGGCTCACACTGGTGCTTCCGTCATTCTGGAAGGTAGAATGCATCAACGCATCTATGCCATGACCATCCTACATGCAACTTATCTTTGATCAGTACGATGTAAACCATCAGTATGACATGTCACACAGCTCGTAGTGCACGTGTGTGGTTCGAAGAGGACCAGGAGGAGTCTATCGTCCTCCCTGGCTACCAAACCCCCGGATTTGAAAACAATCGAGAATCTGTGGGATCACCTCGATCGGACTGTTCACACTATGTGCTATGTCTGCGTAAGCAGAATAAACTAACGATCAAAGTCCGAAAACAAATTACCAAACAAAACAAATTCACCAAGTATAACACCAACGCAAAATAGAGATCCGTCTTCGAATCACAACTACATACAAGAATAATATAGAAAACAACAGAAATAATTTCCTCCTAGTCTCCGCCAGAGAACTCTTTCATATACCAAGCTTAATCCAAAGATCAGCGAGAAGACCCAACCCAGGCTGCCGAGGCGGCAGCTATCCACATCTGATGGTGGTCGATAAACTGCCGATGTGCGGCCGAGCACCGGCCTTCATTGCGCTCCGGCGGATGAGTACCTCGGAACTATTTTCCATCACGTGGTTTGACGTGTAAAAATAGTTCTGGGATCTGCAACGACCTCTTCCTTATGTTTATGTGGGCCGGTAGTGGCCTCTGGTGGCCGCTGGTGTGTTTGCAGTGTTGTTGTTGTTGTTGTTGCTGTTGTGGCCGTTCATCAATATTTCCTGTCGGTTGTGTAGGCTTCGGTGTGCCTGCGAGCGGGCAACCCGCGGCTGCAGGCTGTCAGTTTGGTTGCTGATACTCTAGGCGCCGTGATGTCTGATGGAGAAGGCCACGGCACTATGGGTCCTCAAATGGTTCAAATGGCTCTAAGCACTATGGGACCTAACATCTGAGGTCATCAGTCCTCTAGACTTAGAACTACTCAAACGTAACTAACCTAAGGACATCACTCACATTCATGTCCAAAGCAGGATTCGAACCTGCGACCGTATCAGCAGCGCGGTTCCGGACTGAAGCGCCTAGAACCGCTCGTCCACAGCGGCCGGCTATGGGTTATCAACCGAGCTGCCACTGCACTGGAGCCGGCACGGTTCCCCATACCTATCGGTACCTTCCAGAATCTCACCGACTATCTCCCTGCCCAACTTGCAGCTGTATGCGATGCACAAGTTGTTGTTTATGCTTTCGATAAGTGGTCGCATTATTGTGACTGGACATTGTATAATCGAACCAGGAGATGATGAGTTTTTATGAGACTGCCTTATTGTGGTGAAAGCAGATAACATTCGCAAGGGACAAGCCACCACATGAGTACGAATTCTCCTGTGAAGTTGGCGGTAGACTCTCAAAGGAGGCGTTTTTGATGACAACGTCCCATCCTATCCTGCACAGTACACTTTCACACATGCTGCTTCTTTTGGTTTTCAGTTCTGAACGAGCCACCCGTATTCCACTGCCATGGCATCCAGTAATTTTTTCCTCTTTTCTCGGAAGACAGAAACCACTGTGTCGCAGGCACTTTCATAACTACGACGAGGTAAAATTCTAGGTAGATCGTTTGCTGATCAGCTAAACTGCAAACTTCCGCAACCAACGCCCTATTCTTTAAGGAAAATGTGTCGTATTAAGACGTGGGTATCTAGTTGGCTAACAACAAGTTTCAGGGATTCAGTTTGATTTCACCGACGTTCTAACGTAACATCCCATTATTCCATCTGTTCGGTACTGAATTCTATGATATTTTGAAAACATATATTGGAGAGGTGATTCTGTTGGCAAAACAACCTAAAATATTCCACCACATGCCAGTGATGAAACGGATACTGTTAAAAAATAACAGAATACAGGATGATTCAAAAGTCATGTCAAACAGGACAGAGTCTACATTTGTGATTCTGTAGTTTTGAACCACAGGACAAAGTCGTAATTAGAAGAGACAGTGAAAATACAAAGACAAAAACGCATGCTACAGGTATGCTTTAATCGTACAAGCAAAATGTTATATCATCGATTAATGACGATCTGACCTGTCGGTATCACAATCGTGGAATTTTTACACAAAATGGATTCGGTGGGGAAGGATATGATTAGGGGACAGTATCCTGGGTACGGAGGCTTCCTTAATACCGCATTCTTGTCCCACCTTCCTTATTGACCTATTTTTACCCACTATCGCCTTAGCTAGTAGGATTACGTATTGTATATCGCCTGTGCTGTGTGTGTAGCCGTCCGGAACGTCTTTTGTCGTGAGCATTGTCCACAAACTTGAACAGTTTCATTAAACGGCCAGTCATTCTTTGATTAGGTTTATGTTAGTTTGTATGTCGCCTGTCACATTCTGCTGCTGCTTCCCGATGACATACGCCTGCCTACATGGATGAGAAATATTTCTGCCACCTCCTGATATACTGTGCGAGTCACTACACTGCAGTACAGCACCACACTATGCAGCTTCGATAACTAGCGCCACTTTAACGTCCTTATGTCGGAGTACGTTCATGAATTTCCTCACAGGCAACCGGCAATATGGCGCTACGTACTTCACGCGACTACTCATTTCGACGGTTTGGTGATGATGGGTCCATCCTCTCGGTGTAGTTTTCACTATCGCCACTGGTACCGAGTTTGTCCTATTCGACATGAGTTTTGAATCAACTCAGTCCGAACAGCCCTCGGAAGGCCCAACGGTAAGGACCGAATGCCGTGTCATTCTCAGTCGATAAGCGTCATTGGATGTGGATAAGAATGGGCGTATGATCAGCACACTGTCCTCACAGACGTTGCCAGTTTTCGGACAGGAGCCGGTACTTCGCGATTAAGTAGCCCCTCAATTGCCCTCACAAGGGCTGAGTGCACCCCGTTTGCCAACAGCGCTCAGCTGATCCGGATGGCCACCCATCCAAGTGCTAACCAAGCCCGACAGCGCTTAACTTCGGTGATCTGGCAGCAACCGGTGTTTAGCACCCCGACAAGGCCGTCGGCATAGTTATGAATCACTCTCCATGTACTTAAATTCCATGCTGCATAACAGGTCCATAAAACTTAAATGAAAGGTACTAGCTGAGTTATTATTTGGAAATCTTTCAATTTATTCGTTCCAGGTACACCATACAAATTCATAAGTGTCAATAGTGATCACTTATGGTTTGGAAACCAGTCTTCATCATCACAACACGATGGATAATACAACAAGTATTAGCAATAAAAGTCTGAAGTGAACCGAGATATGCTATCAGAATAGTGAACGATGCGGTCGCAGCCGTGTTAATTTTATACCTTTCGGACAATCAACTTACACTCATCTCTTTCTTATTACATGCGATTTTATAATTCCAGTAATTTTGACAACAGGTTTCTTAGCATAGATTACTGACATTTTTCAACAACAAATTAATCTTTTAACTAAACGTTTCGCTGATACATTTTTTTAAATCTCATTTTCTTTGTTTTAGATCGTTGCATTAGCTCCGGGCGGACGTCGCAAGACATCAGTTTCAGTTCGTCGTCGATCCGTTAACTCAGTTTTTTTATTACACAGGAAAGCTAACCCTCTGACGGAACACGCTGAGCTACCGTGCCGGCTGGGACATTGAAGTCTCTTTTTATTATCTACGATAATGATGGAAGACGACGAAATGAATTAAAATTTGTGCTGCGGCCGGGACTCGAACCCGGGTGTTGTTGTTTGCTAGGCAAAGATGTTATCTATTACACCAACGCAGTACTTTTGTCAACATTGCTGCACGAACTACCTAAGGTGAGTGCCCTCCCTAACAGAAACTTCAATTCATTTTTCCCTTACATATTGTCACTACTGCCAGGGCTCTCCGATATTGGCAAGCACCCCAACGTTGGACGTAATGGGACGTCCTTGTATCATTGGTGATCTTATAGATCTTATAACAAATATTAATTCATTTCGTCTGTTTCGATCATTATCGTAAACAAAATTAATATTAAAATTTTTATTAACATTAATTTTTACTAACAACATTACAAAATCCCCCCATTACTGTCTTTCGCTTCGCTCCATGCAACACTTATATTTCCTGCTATGGGGTTTAACATTCGTCCACAAGAATTTTAACATTGATAACTGTGTTTGTTCTTTCAGTAAGTACGACAGTTAGAAAACTCAGGTCCTTTTAGGAAAATTAAGTGACTTAAGTGGCCGGCCGCTGGTGGCCGAGCGGTTCTGGCGCTACAGTCTGGAACCGCGCGACCGCTACGGTCGCAGGTTCGAATCCTGCCTCGGGCATGGATGTGTGTGTTGTCCTTAGGTTAGTTAGGTTTAAGTAGTTCTAAGTTCTAGGGGACTTATGACCTCAGCAGTTGAGTCCCATAGTGCTCAGAGCCATTTGAACCATTTTTGAATTAAGTGACACATTATTTCACGTATGCGCTCAGTCAGGAACCGCGCGACTGCTACGGTCGCAGGTTCGAATCCTGCCTCGGGCATGGATGTGTGTGATGTCTTTAGGTTAGTTAGGTTTAAGTAGTTCTAAGTTCTAGGGGACTGATGACCTCAGATGTTAAGTCCCATAGTGCTCAGAGACATTTGAACCATTTGAACCATTTCACATATGTTCGTTACTGATTGACATTTCTAGCTTATAAATTTACTAAATAATGAATATAAGTTAAAGAAGAACTACGGAGAAATATTCGAAACTGGAAAGAACAGAAATACATTCTAGTTATTAAAACATAAACTCCGAATTCTAAGTGCTGTGTATCGCGTTCTCTTATACTACATACACTGTCCAGTCACATTAATGTGACCAGCCGGCCAGTGTGGCTGAGCGGTTCTAGGGGCTTCAGTCTGGAATCGCGCGACCGCTACAGTCACAGGTTCGAATCCTGCCTCGGGAATGGATGTGTATGCTGTCCTTAGGTTGGTTAGGTTTAAGTAGTTCTAAGTTCTAGGGGACTGATGACTTCAGGTGCTAAGTCCCATAGTGCTCAGAGACATTTGAACCATTAATGTGACCAACTGCTAAAAGCCTGAATAACCACTCGTGCATTGCAGATTGCTGCGAGTCGTGCGGGAAGAGAGACAATAGGGTTGTGGGACGTATCGACAGGAAAGTGGAGCCAACCCGACTCCCGTGCTGCGGACAGCTGTGCTAGGTTACTTTATTGATGACCCATAGCGCGAACAGCCCGATCGCGGTGAACCCAGATTCTCCACTGGGTTTAGATCTGGGGAGTTTGATGACCAGAGGAGCACGGCAAACACATCATTGTCCTTTTAGAACCACTTACGTATTACTGGAAGCTGTGTGAGACGTTGCACTCTCCTGCTGGTAGATGCCATCGTGTCGAGAAAAAAAAAAGTTGCATGTAGAGATGGACATGGTCCCCGACGATAGATGCACACCCGTTTTGCCCCACTGTGCCTTCCAGAATGATGCGATAACCGAGGGAATGCCACGAAAACCTTCCACAGATCGTAACGATCCCTCCTCCGGTTTCGACCCTGCCGAAAATTGTAACGGAGTGGTTTTTTTTTTTTTCAGACATTTGACGCCGAACACGCCGACGACCATCTGTCCGATGGAGCATAGAAAGTGATTCATCTGAAAAGGACATTTATTGTCATTCACTGCAAGTCCAGTTGCGGTATTGTCGTGCAAATTCCAGCCTTCGTCGCCGATCAGCAGCAGTCAACCCGGGTGCATGAGCGAGGCACCAGCTGCGGAAGACCATGTGGAGGAACATTCAGTGGACGGTCATTGAGGAGACATCGCACAGTGGTTCAAGTGGGCCATTAGTCGCTGAACAGTTGCACGTCTTTTCGCCCGTACACATGTCCACGGCCGTTGTGCACACCTGTTATCTATGGCCTATGGTACACCACAGTTGCCTCGGCGTCACTTTTAGATAGCGCCATTGTTCCATACACGTTATACCTTAACCATGGAGCTACGCGAACAGCTTACAAAATTAGCCGGTTCGGAAACGCACCTAACCTTGGCTCAAAAGCTACTGATCGCGCCGTTTTGGATGTCAGATAACTAACTCTGTTTCCGCATTAAGACAACGACTAGCCCTACTCCCCCCCCCCTCCCCCACTTTCCACCATCGACCCCATCCCATCCCCGGCAAGCTTTATACACCGGAGCGCCAAAGAAACTGGTATAAACATGCGTATTCAAACGCAGAGATATATACAGGCAGAATATGGAGCTGAGGTTGTGGAGCACTTGTTAGACCCATTCCTGCTGCTACAATGGCAGGTTATCAAGATTTAAGTGATTTTTGAACGTGGTGTTATAGTCGGCGCACGAGCGATGGGACACAGCATCTCCGAGGTAGCGGGGAAGTGGGGAATTTCCCCATACAGCCACTTCACGAGTGTACCGTGAATGTCGGGAATCCGGTTTTAATATTTCTGTGGGATCTGAAATTTAAAAACCTCTCTCATACCGACCTGATTTAGTTTCACTGACCAGGATAGTAAAAAACATGCGTATATCAAGGGAATTTTCATTCACAAAGCAGGCTTATCACATTCACACAGTTCAATACTGTTCTATCCTGATTAAATTGAGCTCAACTTAAATTCCATAAGGCAGTGAAGCAATTTCGAAGTCTCGGTGCGACGAAAATTGTCAGTCGATCTCCTGAAAACATTTGTAATAATTATTAACTTTCGGTGATCACATGGGGAAGACCCGAGATCTGCTGGTAAGACCGTGTTAGCCCATTTATTGAAAGTAATAAACTGGATATCTTGAGCGTACAAAACGGCAGGTTCGTCCAGTGTAAATCAGACGTTCCCCACTGATCCCGTGCAACACAGCGTAGTAAGCAGACACTGTCAATAATAATCAGTTAAATAATACTCGAACACACTTACTTTAGTTTAGTTCATGTATTAAATTCCTTCTCGTACAGAATCTCATCAAGATGGCGACTAGCTCAACAATACATACATATACATCCTCGTTCTTTCACGGCTAATCGGCAAGATCTGAATCATTCTTTTCATAAGAGAAAACATAGATAGCAGAGAAGCTATTCCATGAAGTAAATGCGCGCTCCAAGGAATAATGTGGCTTGAAACTACTTTGCATTGATAATCATAGTATATTAAAGTTTAGGAATCGGTAAGATAAGAAGAGATATTTCGAGATATGTACTGAGTTATATAATTTATAAAATTTCCGAAAATATCGCGGAGAGACCGCTGCAAGAGACATTACACGGTAAAGCATCAAATATACGACATCGCTGCGGCCGGAAAAAGATCCTGCAAGAACGGGACCAAAGACGCCTCAAGATAATCGTTCAACTTGACAGAAGTGCAACCCTTCCGAAAATTGCTGCAGATTTCAATGTTCCGCCATCAACAAGTGTCAGAGTGCGAACCATTCAACGAAGCATCATTTGATACGGGCTTTCGGAGCCGAAGGCCCCACTCGTGTGCCCTCGGTGACTGCACGGCACAAAGCTTTGCGCCTCACCTGGGCTTCTTAATACCGAAATTGGACTGTTGGTCACTGGAAACATGTTGCCTCGTCAGAAGAGTCTCGTTTCATATTGTATCGATTGGATGGACGTGCATGGGTATGGAGACAACCTCATGAATCCATGGGCCTTGCATGTGAGCAGGGGCTGTTCAAACTGGTGGAGGATCTGTAATGGTGTGGAGCGTGTGCAGTTGGAATGATATGGGACCCCTGATACATCGAGATACTAATCTGGCAGGTTACACGTACGTAAGCATCATGTCTGATCACCTGCATCTATTCATGTCCATTGAGCATTCTGATGGACTTGGACAATTACAGCAGGACAATGCGACACCCCATAAGTCCCGAATTTCTGCAGACTGGCCCCAGGAACATTCTTCTGAGTTTAAACACTTCCGCTGGGCACCGAACTCCCCAGTCATGAACATTATTGAGCATATCTGGTATGCCTTGCAACGTACTGTTGAGAAGAGATCTCCACCCCTTCGTGTTCTTACGAATCTATGGACAGCCCTGCAGGATTCATGTCGTTAGTCCCCTCCAGCACCACTTCGGACATTAGTTGAGCCCTTGCCACGTCGTGTTGCGCCACTGCTGCGTGCTCGTGAGGGCCCCAATTGATATCAGGCAGATGTACCAGTTTGTCTGGCTCTTCAGTACATACCCTCCACTATTAGTGCTGTAACCTTCCGTCTGTGATTTATTATTGCGCGTTGGCGTCACATTAGAGCGCTGGTCACACTAAATTGGCAGTTACATTAGAAATTTATGAAGATTCCTTGTATGCATGAAACTTTTCTAGTATTTTCGACTGGTGAAGATGAAGAAATTGAGTAAGTATGTTACGTAGTTCGAACAAAACGTTTCATGAGAAAGAAGTCTAACTAGGCCAGCACCGTGCGACGTCGACGGAAGCGGCTGGACTGGCAGCTCTATTTACGTTCTGCCGAGACGCAGGCCGGCGGAGGCGCGACCGCGTCAGCGCTTCCTTTGAAGCAGCAGCAAGGAGGCGCCCGGTCGGCCGACCGCCGCCCGCCGTATCGCCGGCCAGGCTCTCGTGACCGATGAAAAGCCAACGAGCCGTGGCCCGTCGCGCCGCCACAAAGCGGCGGGGGCGGTGGCGAAGGCGGCCGTATCTCACCTCGCGTCTTCCGCTGCTCGCCTCGTGTCTTCAAACGACAGCTCAAAACCCTCAAGATAGCGTCGACAAAGTTTTCCGGTATTCGATATTGACAATCGCAAACTCTAGTGGTTTGCTATCATCGCATTTTTCTGCTTTTATAAATCAATCTTTTCACCACTGTACAGTTCTTCCACGAATTTCCTCAATAACTCCGCCTAAGTACACTACTGGCCATTAAAATTGCTACACCAAGAAGAAATGCAGATGATAAACGGTTATTCATTGGACAAATATATTATACTAGAACCGACGTGTGATTACATTTTCACGCAGTTTGGGTGCATAGATCCTGAGAAATCAGTACCCAGAACAACCACCTCTGGCCGTAATAACGGCCTTGATACGTCTGGGCATTGAGTCAAACGGAGCTTGGATGGCGTGTACAGGTACAGCTGCCCATGCAGCTTCAACACGATACCACAGTTCATCAAGAGTAGTGACTGGCGTATTGTGACGAGCCAGTTGCTCGGCCACCATTGACCAGACGTTTTCAATTGGTGAGAAATCTGGAGAATGTGCTGACCAGGGCAGCAGTCGAACAGTTTCTGTATCCAGAAAGGCCCGTACAGGACCTGCAACATGCGGTCGTGCATTATTATTTCGGGGGCATCGAATGAAGGGTAGAGCCACGGGTCGTAACACATCTGAAATGTAACGTCCACTGTTCAAAGTGCCGTCAATGCGAACAAAAGATGACCGAGACGTGTAACCAATGGCAGCCCATACCATCACGCCGGGTGATACGCCAGTATGGCGATGACGAATACACGCTTCCAATGTGCGTTCACCGCGATGTCGCCAAACACGGATGCGACCGTCATGATACTGTAAACAGAATCTGGATTCATCCGAAAAAATGACGTTTTGACATTCGTGCACCCAGGTTCGTCGTTGAGTACACCATCGCAGGCGCTCCTATCTGTGATGCAGCGTCAAGAGTAACCGCAGCCATGGTCTCCCAGCTGATAGTCCATGCTGCTGCAAACGTCGTCGAACTGTTCGTGCAGATGGTTGTTGTCTTGCAAACGTCCCCATCTGTTGACTAAGGGATAATGACGTGGCTGTACGATCCGTTACAGCCATGCGGATAAGATGCGTGTCATCTCGAGTGCTAGTGATACGAGGCCTTTGGGATCCAGCACTGCGTTCCCTATTACCCTCCTGAACCCACTGATACCATATTCTGCTATCAGTCAGTGGGTCTCGACCAACGCGAGCAGAAATGTCGCGATACGATAAACCACAATCGCAATAGACTACAATCCGACCTTTATCAAAGTCGGAAACGTGATGGTACGCATTCCTCCTCCTTACACGAGGCATCACAACAACGTTTCACCAGGCAACGCCAATCAACTGCTGTTTGTATACGAGAAATCGATAGAAAACTTTCCTCATGTCAGCACGTTGTAGGTGTCGCCACCGGCGCCAACCTTGTGCGAATGCTCTGAAGAGCTAATCATTTGCGTATCACAGCATGTTCTTCCTGTCGGTTAAATTTCACGTCTGTAGCACGTCGTCTTCGTGGGGTAGTAATTTTAATGGCCAGTAGTGTAATAGTTTTAGGGAAAACATCAGAGTCCAGTCATATTAATGTGAGCACCAACTACGTTCCACATCACGTGCAATAACCACTCACAAACGTTAGGTGGCAGCACTGGCAGTGTAGGCTATATAAACCGTGTCGGGAGAATTTGGAAAACAGTGCAGTCGTTGTCGTAATACGGAAACCAAATGCGTGTGATCACTCGTTTTCGGGCGAGGGTGGAAGCATTTCCGAAACGGTTAAGTCCGTAACCTGTTCTTGTGCCGCCGTGGTTAAAGCACACCGTGCATGACAAAATGGCGCTTTCCAAAACAGGCGCCAAGGCAACCGTGTTGCACCACAGGCCATAGATGGCAGGAGTGAACAACAGCTGTGCAGATGGGTACGCGCGAAGAGACGTGTAGCTGTCGAGTAATTGATTTCCCAGATAAATCGAGGGGCTACCAACAGCGTCTCCTCAACGACGTTCAGCGAACAGTTCTGCACATGGGCCTCCGCACCGATGATGAGCGCCGTTCATTGGCGACGAAGGCTGGAATTTACACGAAAATACCGCAACTGGACTGCCAGCGAGTGCGACAGATGACCTTTTCAGATGAATCGCGTTTTATGCTGCGTGGGACAGGCTGCCGTTGGTGTGTGCAGCGTGAAACATCCGAAATCAAACACGCTGCAACGATCTTTGGAGGGCTTTATACCAGAGAGGAGGTCTGGGGAATCTTTTAGTTGCATTCCTTTTGTGATCTCGTCATTTTACGAGGCGTCTTTTTTTAAGTAAGTACCGTTTTGAAATTAAAAAAAGACGTGCTAAGATATCTCAATAATTTTATTTTTACATGAAAGCCTGTACCTTAATCTACGTACTGACGCCATTATAGTTTGATTCTTTCTTGTTTACGTTGTGTACTGAGTGTTTAAGATGCCTCCGATAATCGTGAGTCCCGGCGACTGTGAAGTACGAGCTGTTATACGATTTCTTAGTGCTAAAGGCTTAAAAGCGATCGATATTCATCGTGAGATCTGTGCAGTTTATGGAGGAAACATTATGAGTGATGGAATGGTAAGAAAGTGGGTGAGAGCATTTAAACATGGCCGCACAAATGTGCATGATGAACAACAGAGTGGGCGTCCTTCGGTCGTTAATGAAATTTTGGTGCATGAAGTGGACAATAAGGTGAGAGGAAACAGACGCTTTACGATTTCCTCCTTGCGGGATGACTTTCCCGATGTTTCTCGTAGTTTTTTGTATGGCACTGTGACCGAGCACTTGAATTACCGAAAATTATGCTCGCGTTGGGTACTGAAAATGTTGATGGATGTGCACAAAACCAAACGTTTAGACAGTGCATTGGCTTTTCTTGAGCGGTACCACGGTGATGATTTCTTAAGCCAAATTGTTACGGGCGATGAAACATGGCTGGCCTACGTCACACCAGAATCAAAGCAACAGTCCATGGAAGTTGAGCAAGGGCATCATTTTGCTGCAGGACAACGCCCGTCCGCATCGGGCGAATCAGACCAAAGATCTCATCTTTTCGATGGGAAACTCTAGATCATCCTCCGAACAGCACCGAACTTCCGGCCAGTGAATACCATCTATTCCTGCACTTGAAGAAACACCTGGGCGGTCAGCGTCTTCAAGACGATGACGAAGTCAAAACAGTGGTGATGCAGTGGTTTAACAAATCAGGCGGCAGACTTCTATGAGGACGGTATTCAAAAACTGGTACAACGTTGTGACAAGTGCCTCAATATTGACGGAAATTATGTAGAAAAGTAGGTTAAGGTACACGATTTCATGTAAAAATAAAATTGTGTCTTTTTTAAATGTCAAAACGGTACTTACTTAAAAAAAAATACGCATCGTAGAAGGCACAATGGATGGTTGGGAACCATACCCTTCCCTACAGGCAGTTTCTTTTGCCTCGGCATGATGACGTCTACCAGGAGAACAATGTAACGTGAAACACAGCTCGCAGTGTACGTGCAAGGTTCCAGGAGTACGAGGACGGATTTACCGTACTTTCCCGGCCACCAAACTCCGCGGATTTAAATCCAGTCTAACTGTGGGACCACCTTGGTCTGTCTGTTCGTGCCATGGATCATCAGTCAGGAAACCTAGCACAGATGGCCATGCCACTGGAGTCCAGAACCTCATTGACTCTCTTCCTGCAAAAGGTGGCTATTCAGAGTTTTGACAGATGGTCCCATTAATGTGATTGGACAGTGTATCTCTCAACGTCCTGATGTGCTTTAACCGCAATTGTTACAGTACGTACTGACCATCGAGTATTTAAATCGCCGGTTCTTTGCACCTAGGGAAAATTAAAGTCCAAAGGAAAATAAACGGTCTAAGGAACTGACAAGTGGAGGCCAGGGTCTATGACTGGATGCGATCTATGACAATTGATAATGAAGTTCACAGGTTTCCGCATGACATAGGTCATGGTTGTACAAATATCGTAGGGATACATTTAAATCACCTGTAATCGCGCATTGCTGATAGGTTCAAAATCCGCAGCATTGTAGCAGGACGAGGTGGAGAATTAGGCAGAATCTAGCGGAGCAGAGTGATTCAGTACCCAGTGTACCTCGGCGTTGGTGGTGAGAAGACGACGTACTGTAGCTGGCGACGATGTAATTGATACAGCTGTCTGAAGAGAACAGAGTTCCATTAATGACCAATGACAACCACTTCACCTGAATTATAACACATTTATTATGTTACGACCGGTTTCTTTCGTCGACCATCTTGAGGTTGCCGTATTTCGTCTTGTCTGTTGAACTGCAAGCACTGCCCCCTTTGCCTGGTCAGGCAGGCAGGAAGTAACCTTAATCATGTTGAGCACCACAGCTCAGACTGAAGCTGATGATTAATGAAAACCACATCAGCTGTGTTATTAGAGGTCCAAAAAGATGTGTACGCTATTGTAACTTCAGTAGCTAAGGAGATATTAATTATGTTGTTCTCATGACTTGTGTGTGTAGCCGCTTCTGTTTCATTTGACAGTCACTACACGTAAATAACAAGAAGGCTGGAAATTTTTCATTGGAGCAAAGGAAGTGGATTCTAATGCGTTACTGTAAATGTGAAACCCCGAAAGAAGTGTATGGCGGGCAGAGTTTGATACTGCGCCACCGTCACGTGTAACAAAAACGAAATTACGTAACAGATCAGAGAAGGAAGGAAGGAGGCGTGATCTGATGAAGATGGCGTGGCAGGAAGAAGTCAGTAGCAAAAAGAGGGATGGACGCAGTGGCAAAAACTTTCACAAAATCCCCAGTCCATACGGCAAGCTGCACGTGAATCAAGTGTAAACAGCATATTGGTGCAAGCAAATGTGGAAATCCTACATTTCGAGGTTGTTTCACACGATGAACGAGGACGATCCTGAAAGGCACCTCGTATTTTGTGAGCTGACTTGCATTATTGAACAGGTGACTGACGGTTTAAATTGAATTGAACCATTAATCGCCATAACTCTGTTTACGAGACAATAGATAATTCCCATGTTACAGAACAACGAGCTTTTAATCTGCCTGCGTCATCAGAATGGTGTGGTATGTTCGTCCGAAAACTTGCAGGGCCATTCGTTTCTGAAGGAACAGTGACAGGTATAAAGTAACTTACCACGCTGCAAGAATGAATAGTAGAAGCTGTCCATAGATGAAAATAGCCTATTTCAACAAGACTGTGCAACGTAACATTAATATCGAGACGTGGAGGAATTACTCGACGAAACATTTCTCGGGAGGTGAATAGGCAGACAGATAAGTGTTGAATTTCCACAATGATATTGCGATCTAACACCATTAGGCTTCTTTCTGTTGGGAACTCTGATGGACACCATCTACGTCACAAAGTAACGTACGCTGGATGACATGAGAGAGGCGATTTTAATTGTCTGTGAATCCATTCCAATGGAAATCACAACACATGTGTCTCGATCTGTTCTGCAGCGTTGCAGACGCTGTGATGTTGCCGATGAAGGACGTTTTGAACATCTTCAGTAATAAAACGTCTTCAGTAATGTCGTGACTACGCAAGGGACTTAAAAAGTCATAGTTTTTGATATTTTTGTTTGAGTTAATAAACTTCAAACAGTATAAACCCATTTGTGTCACGATAGGTTTCATTCGTAGACGTTCTTCAGGTTGGCAATTCCAGTCTTATGCGTTGAACTGCAGTGTGGTCTATATTGTTTTCTGTGATGTTTAATAATACAGCTGGGGTGAATTTTCATACTCATTAATTTTAGTGTCAGCTATGCTGCTCAAGATGACCAAGAACTGACTTCCGTTTATTCTGCGGTCGGTTGTAGCACCATCTTCGTAGTTCATTAGCCGGCTGACTTGCATAGCCAGCGGCGAGGCCCACGAGAAAGACACGCCGTGGTGCGTACATTTCAGTATGTGACTCGGCAGGTCTTACGAGGCCCAGCAGCCGTCTCCGTCGTAGTCGCTTCACGCCCAAGCACCAGGAAAAATGGCGTAAATACCGTGGTGTCTCGTTTGACGGTGTTGAAGCAAACGTCAAGAAAGGTAGCAACTCATCCCAATTGCTCTGCTCAGCATTGACGAACATTGAAAGCATGTCGACTAAGGCCTTATTAAGGAGTTCAGTAAGCCCGTTAGTTTGCGGATGGTAGGTAGTCGTCATGTGATGAGTAATGTTGCACCGACGGTTTACCTCTGTCAAAAGATTAGGTTGAAAAACTTTCCCTCGATCCGTAATTAATGACCTTGGGACACCGTGTTAATGAATTTGGTTACCTCGAATGCTTCGGCTATTTTCACGGCTTTTGTAATGGCATAGTGTGTCAGATAATCAGTGCAAGCATTAATCCATCAATTGCCACTAGCAGACGTTGGAAATCGTCCGATGTGGTCAATCCCAACACGCTGGAAAGGCGTTTCGGCTGGTGGAATTGGTATGAGTCGGCCAAGTAGTGTCTGAGGTACTGACTTTCTCATCTGGCTCTCTCGACAGTGTGACACATAGTGACGGACACTCCTAAATAAACCTGGCCAGAAAAATCTCTTGCGGATCCTATCATACGTCTTAATAAATCCTAAATGTCCGGTATCATTTGTCTCATGGAATTTCTGTAGAACATCTAAGCGTATGTGTATAGGAATCACTGGTAGTCACCTCTTTCCAAACGGATCAAAGTTTTTCTTGCAAAGTAATCTATTAACTACCTTAAATTGTCCTTTCACATTCTCAGACCGATTTAAGGCAAGCACAATTTGAGATATCTTGGAGTCCTTCTTCTGCTCATGTAAGACGTCGTGGTCTCCTGACCTTCATTGCTTACATATTCCGCCATAACAATCACATTCTGCACATCAAGACGCTTCATTCAAACCCAAATTCGATAAGATAAAGTCACTGTTGTATGAATTCATGTAAACTAAATGCAAATAACAAGTACATCGCAAATGTTCACCAAGGTGGAAATACTCGAGGCAGGTGTACACACACACATTCAAGACACAACGCTCACAAAAGCTTTTAGTTTGGGAGAGGCAAACCGCACGCCAGGAGGCCAGTCCCTTCAGAGGACGAGTCAACCTATCTATGTCAGCTGGCGACAGCCCATAGAGCAGACAGCGTTTGCCCGAGTGAAAGGTAGAACGAACCCGTGTTCGGCTTAAAAGCAAATTCCGTTACATTGTGTGGGAGCGCCCAATCTACGCATTCTTTACAAACATAGCACGCAGTTTCAGAGGTTTTCACAGGGAAACAGCAAACGCCAAACGCCGATGATCCAGATTTCTGGATTGGTCGTCTTATACAATACGTCATTCTCCCGTTTTAGAAGAGCAATACTGATTGGCAGACGATATGCCTGACGCCTTGAGCTGAAGGAGTAAAGGAAGAGACCGAAAGATATACCCCTTCTTGTCTGGCGTGGAGAGGGGCCGTTCTGTTGTCGCTCTTGAAGCGAGAACAATTAATAAGTCTCTCCTCAGTACTTCACTGGGAGAGCACCTCTGTCGAGAGCGAATCGGAGTGTGACTCTATATTGAGTCCTTGCAATTAAGCGTTGTTCACTGTGTTGGCCGCCACACTTATTGTGTGGTGTGAATTGACCGAGTTATAGTTAAACGCCTGCGAGTGAATTTTTGAGTGGCATCGTGGTGGACTGGTTATCTGACCAGTGTATCATGCCAATAGTTAGATTAGGGGCGAATAGGAGTCCTAGACTTCATCAAGGCATAGGGAGTGCGTCTGTCTGACTTCTGTAGTAGTGTGGGGGTGGAAATTGCATCTTGCAGGAGCCACAGGGTAAAGGGTACATCTCAGATTAATCCGTTGTGCAGAATGACAGAGTAGCACCCACACGTTCGCTCACACTGAGCAGAGAGATCCTGGAGTGCAGCGAGACAGTCACTATCTTGATCAAAATCTTGATGGTCTTGCACAGGGTTTCTTGAAAGGCAGTCTCCATCTTTGTGTTTTCTCCCACTTTCGTACACCATGGTAATGTCATACGTTTGAAGACGTAGTGCCCACCTGGCGAGTTGTCCTGTCAGATCCTTAAGACCTGTCAACCAAAAAAGTGAATGATGGTCTGTAACAACTGTGATTGGCCTTCTATGGAGATACTGTCGAAATCTACGCATGGCCCATATCACAGCAAGACATTCTCTTTCTGTAGTTGACTAGTTTCTCTCGGCTTTTGTAAGTATCCTAGAAGCATAGGCTATAACCTTCTCTTTTCCATCCAGAATTTGCACCGGAACAGCACCGATCCCATACCCACTGGCATCTGTGTGTAGTTCTGTAGGTGCTCTCTTATCATACAGACCAAGTACAGGGTCAGTCTTCAGAACTTTTCACAGCACGTCGAAATAATCTTGTTGAGCACCCCCCAGATAAATTTTGCATCAGCTTTTAACAACTCTTGGAGTGGCCTGTCTTTGATACAAAAGTCTTTGATAAAACGATTGTGAATGCTGAGCCTATCATCTCTAATACCTTTAGGAATAGGAAATTCCATTATAGATCTCACTTTTCTGGGTCTTGCCGCTAACCTTCGTTCGACACAATGTGTCCAAGTATTTTGATTTATTTTGCTCCAAAGAGACACTTTATTGGATTAAATTTCAGTCCGCCTTGTTAGAGACAGTTGAGAACGGCCCTCAGTCTTATGTGTTCATCAAATGTCGCTGAGAACACTATAATGTCATCTAAATAACAAAGACACATCGTCCACATCAGGTGACTTAGAAGAGTATCCATCATCCGTGCAAAGTTTGTTGGTGCATTAAACAAACCAAACGGCATTACTTTAAACTCATGCAGACCCTCAGGGGTGATGAATACAGTTTTCTTCCGATCAGCCTCATCTACTTCGATTTGCCAGTATCCCGAGTACATGCCATGGTTGAGAAAAACGTAGCCCCCTTCGGACAATCTAGTGTATCGTCAGTTCGTGGAAGAGGGTAAACGTCCTTTTTAATTATCTCATTAAACTTACTGTAATCAGCAAAAAAGCGCCCACTGCCATCCTTCTTCCTGACGAGGACCACTGGTGACAACCATGGGCTCTGCAAAGACTGAATGATGTCATTCTTCATCATGTTCTCTACTTCGTCGCGAATTATTCTACGTTCCCTTGCTGACACACGGTATGCTCTCTGGCTTATTGGCTGATGGTCTCCAGTGGTAATCCGGTGCTTCACCGTCGATTTGTCTAATTTGATCTTCACCTGCGGATTAAAGAATTCAGAGAACTCTTGAAGAATGGCAATTAGCTTCTTCTGTTATTCCTGAGTGAGATCTGGTGATAGTCGAGCTAGAAGATCTTGACTCGTAGTGGTAGCGCTAATTTTGCCCACAGGATCGGCATGGGAGGTTTCTATGACGCTCAGCTGTTCTGCAATTAACGGCTCAAAGTTTGCTACGCACATGCGTCTTGGAAGGATCTGCGGTTCTCGGCGACAGTTAACTATCCCCAATTCACCGTATCCGTTCTTAAACGAGACGACAGAGGCTGGGATGACCAAGTTATTCTTCAGTGGTATGCTTCTCTTACATTCCACTACAAGATCCATGGGTTGATGCGTGGCATGGCACATGACAGTTACGTTTCTAGTGTTGACTACAGGAATGATCACTTCATCCAGCACACACAGTCTCCACACACTCGGATGCGCATCTTCCTGTCCACAGTATCTCATCTCGTCTAGCATAATCTTCGAGCGACCACAATCTATAATTGCCTGAGAAGCTTTCAAAAAGTCCCATCCGAGAATGACGTCAGGACTACACTCTTGTAAGACGATTAATTCTAAGGGCTGTGTATGGCCACTTATACCCACACGAATGACACATCTTCCTGTAGGTCTTACATTAGCCAACTTCAGCAGAGATGTTTTGTTGTCGTCGAATACCGTTTTCTGCAACTGGCGACGGTACTTCTTCGAAATGATTGAATATGACTTTCCAGAGACCACAAGAGTTTGGGGTGGTCAGTCACCCATGAGAATATCGACGTAGTTTCCCATCATTTTTGTAGTGATCGACGGCGCAGAATTTTTTCTCTTCGGCGGCCTCGCCTCCAAGGAAAGTCACACCCTTTAGTTTTCCAGGTTGCGGCGGCTAGGTCATCGGCTGGAGCTTCTAAACGGCGATAGAGACCTTGATCGGCGTGTTGGGGAGCGTCCTCTCCAGCGGCTAGCTTGTGGTGATGGTGACTATGTCGTCCTGCACTCACATCATCTTGTTCGTCTTCGTCATCCCGTAGTTGGCGTCGGCTAAGAACGGTCTGCTGTCTTCTGGCGCGGGCGTCATCAAATATCCGCCGCCTCTCTCGACAATAGCGTACATGTTCCGGTCGTCTGCAGTGGAAACATATGGATTGGTTATCCTGAGTCCTCCAGAAGTCAGTCTTCCTGGGTCTCGACTTTTTCACCGTTTTAAAGGGAAATGAAGGACGAGAGGTTGGATTCAATGTCCGTTCCACTTCCTCCCTCGTGACCTCTTGAAGCGTATCGGTTTCTTGCTCGCCGTGCATTCTAAGTCCCTTCTGAACTTCCTCTCTCACTATCTGACGAAGAACACTTGTGAAATCAGTTTTTTCCTCCATCACAGACATCGATACGACGTTTGGAAGCCGTTCAAACTTCTTGCGTGTAATTCTTTTTTGATGCATTGTCTCGATATACTGGCACCATTTTATGGAGTCGTCTGCTGTCGAAACCTCGTCCAGGAGTAGGGCTTGATACAAGTCCTCAGGAACACCCTTCATGAGATTTGCAACCTTATCTTCCCCCTTTATTCTAGGATCCACTATTTTACACAGCTCCGTCTTGAATGGAGGATGCTGTAGTTTCTCCTGGACGCTGTGCCCTGCACTTTAATTTATCTTCAGCCTTGCACTTCTGTCGTTGTGTGTCGCCGAAATACTTGCACAATTCCGCCTGGAATACTTCCCAGCTTCTGAACTTCTCCTCGTTGTTCTCATACCATTGCTTGGCAGTGCCCTCCTAGTAGAAAAATATGTTAGCCAAACACACGGAGTCACCCCATTTGTTAAATTTGGCTATACGCTCATATACCTTCAGCCATTTGTTTGGATCTTGGTCATCGTCACCAGAGAACCCGGAAGGAAGTCTCAGGTGGTGGCACACAGTTGCTGTCATCGCAACGTCCTCTTCTTCTTCCGTTTCCGATAGATTGCAATCTGCTGAATATGGCTCGAACTCGGGTTTCTCGCCACGTAAAAGGCGGCTCTGTCGTTGCCTGATGGGAGCCACTGCGTCGTCGATAATGTGCGCTAGTTCCAATACCCGACGCCTCCAAAAGAATAATTGCACGTAGAAGAAGGTGTAATTAGATGAATGACGAATGCTAGTTTCACTCAGGTTTACTCAGCACTTGGACATACAAGAGCGCGGAGCGACTGCCTCCGGCCCGAACACGTACGGTATATATAGTAACAGAACATTCCAGTACAATGATTCTTGATATTTGAGGATACTTCTAGAATGTCCTCGAACCGAATATACAAATTAGAATTTTACTGTTCAGGTGAGTTTTGAACTCACGACCCTCTATGCAGCAGTCTACTATCATAACCGCTACACAACAGTGACGGCGCTACTCAGCTTCTTCTGCGCCAATATACATAATTGTTCCGTGTTCTTTAAAGAAAATAAATGTAGTTGTAAATCTTTCTAGCGGTATTTATCTATTAAACAGTCACACTCATCAGGCGCCTTTCGCATCATCATTTTTTGAGGGGAGCTTTGATCAAATAATTTGATGAATGTGAGAGGCCAGCCACCCCACGTAGGATTTATATCAGGGCCATGATAATATAGCGATACGCAACTTCTACAGATTCAATGTAAACCCACTTGAATGTGATTTGCATAACATCCTGATTCTGCCCCGTAACTTGCTTATGAGTTAAGGGTCCCACTATAGCAAATACGTGGCTAGTTTTCACAGGTTGCCTTCCAGGGCAAAAAAAATTTAACTTTCAGTATTTCTTATAATTATTCACCGAATTCAAAAATTTAAAATTCTGTCATCATATACTCATTAGGAGGTATAATCTTACTTTAAAAGCTTAATAGAATATATCAAATATTGAAGTTAGAAACTGGGTGCATATTTTGGGACAGAGATAACTCACGACTCGCAAATTACCCACATTTAAGAATGACAACAATTTTTAAGTTACAACAAGATCTACCCACAATGTCAAACCTTTCCGAAACTTTTTTAGCTGACACTCCCCACAAAATAGTGAAAGGGAAAGACGTTTATCGTGTACTGCATCTTCGCTATCGTGCAGGAAATCCACGACACTGGGCATGTCGTTTTATTTTGTTTATTCTTTACTACTAACTCTATTCGTAAGATTGTTTTAAACCAGTATCCACGCACTCCACTGAATGCACCTGCAAACTTATATCATTGTACGAAACATATCTAGGGCGTTGCAGTCATGGACTGTGCGGCTGGTCCCGGCAGAGGTTCGAGTCCTCCCTGGGCATGGGTGTGTGTGTTTGTCCTTAGGATAATTTGGGTTAAGTAGTGTATAAGTTTAGGGACTGATGACCTTAGCAGTTAAGTCCCATAAGATGTCACACACATTTGAACAACACGAAACATATTTTAGTAGATACAAGGTCATAAACAATGAGAAGCGGGAAAAACTAGTATTTCTTTTAAAGCGGCGCCTCTTTGGTACAGGGCAGTTCGATTCTTTAAAGAAACAGGGTTTGAGAAGGGGGATTGTTGACGTGTAATAAGCAGTTAAATTTTGTAGTTTAAGTTGTCATCAATACATACACTAAAAGCCATAAACTTTCGATCTTATTAAATATATCTCAATGTTAACTACATTTATCGACAGTCTTAGAACATCCACAATCTTAACTGGAAATGACATTTCAGGGCAGCGTTGTTGTCGATATAAAGACATCGTCTGATAGTGCTATTGTTTGGAGAATACAATTGGAGCTGTCGTCTCTGATTTTATTCCTGAATTCGAAATTGATTTCTGCGACAGCGAATGAGCTTTCGCTTCTTTCCCTTCAATAAAAACATCCTCCAAGCGCCGGCTTCCTTTTGAGTCCGGCAAAAGTGTGACGTCTGGTCTAGTTACGAACCTGTTTTTCTCTTCACTGTGTAGCCGGAAAGAGCAACGGACGCTAAAAGGCAGCCGATAAAAGCGGGGGCTCGCTTACTTCCAATCGCACATACCATCGAGGGAATGGCCGCCTCTTACGCCGGAAGTCTCGTATGGCGTCATATTTAACTCGCGGCTCTAACTTTGCGACATTCACAGTTACGGTAGCGGCGGCTCCGGGTATTGGCCAAGTTTGATGGCGCCATCTTCGCTTTATCAACTCTCTACGCGGCCCGTATATCGCCCGAGTTATTGGCTCTAACCTACAGTGCACCCAATTGCAATTTTATTACCTCGGGATTTCTTTCGCAGCGGATGGAATGAAATGTAAAAGTCCTGTTCCTCATTCGCATTTACAGCAGCTCTCATACCACGAGAAAGACCAACACCAGACGTGGACGAAGCAGCTGAAAGGGCTTTTCATTTATATGTTACGCCATATGAGGAGTTGTTATTAACGAGGACACTATGTTACTTCTGTGGTATTCTAAGTATTTTCGATGGCCAATAGGACGGGATATATACAGAAACTTATTGTGATATGCCTTCTTCCATGCAATACCACACGTTCCTCAAGGTTTAAAAGCACGTCAAGTAGAAACAGAAATACTTCTCTTCATACGATCTCTGACGGACTCTACTTTCAATTCGAAACATTGTAATAGCGCAGAATAATTTTTGCGTAGAGATACAAGAAATGAAGCAGGCTGAAGGAAATACAGATGTCTAAAAATTAGATTGCCAGAAAGTGCAATATGGCTAAGCAGAAATGGCTAGAGGACATTGTACGGCTGTAGAAGCACACGTAAGTAAGGAAATAATAGGTGCAATCTATAGAAAAATTGAAGAGAGCTTTGGAGACAACAGAAGCAGCAGTATGAATGTTAAGAACCCAGATAACAAGGTCGTATTAAGCAAAGGAGAGAAGATTGATACGTTGAAGGCATACATAACAGGACTAGAGAAGAGAAATAAACTTCAAAACAATATTATAGAAAAAGAAGAGGAAGTCAGTGAAGATGAGGTGAGAGGTATGACACAGAGAGAGGAATTTTACAGAGCTTTGAAAGACTTACGTCGAAAACGCTTCCGGAAGTAGACGACAAACGCCCATAATGACTGAGGTTTTTTAAGAAAGCCAGATATGACAAAACAATTCCATTTGGTGTGCAAGATATATCAACATGTGAAACAGTTTAAGACTTCACCAAAGAATGTAATAATTCCAATTCCAAAGAGGACGGACGCTGACAGGTGTCAGCAGTACCGAGTACCGAGTACCGAGTTATCAGTCATATTAGGTTGGTGCATTAGTTCGTAGCATTCTAGTTTTGCATGGTGGTATTCCTGTTGCTACGAATTTATCAATTGTCGATTTTTATTTGTAGTTCACTGTTGCTGTTACGGTTTACATACACTACTGACCATTAAAATTGCTACACCAAGAAGAAATGCAGATGATCAACGGGTTTTCATTGGACAAATATATTATACTAGAACTGACATGTGATTACATTTTCACGCAGTTTCGGTGCATAAACCTTGAGAAATCAGTACTCAGAACAACCACCTTGATACTCCTGGGAACTGAGTCAGCCAGTTGCTCGGCCACCACTGAACAGAAGTTTTCAGTTGGTGAGAGATCTGGAGAATGTGCTGGCCAGGGCAGCAGTCGAACATTTTCCGTAACCAGAAAGGCCCGTACAGGACCTACAACATGCGGTCGTGCATTATCCTGCTGAAATGTAGGGTTTCGTAGGGGTCGAATGAAGGGTAGAGCCACAGGTCGTAACACGTCTGAAATGTAACGTCCACTATTCAAAGTTCCATTAATGCGAACAAGAAGTGACCGAGACGTGTAACCAATGGCACCCCATACCATCACGCTGGGTGATACGCCACTATGGCGATGACGAATACACGCTTCCAATGTGCGTTCACCGCGATTCGCCAAACACGCATGCGACCATCATGATACTGTAAACAGAATCTGGATTCATTCGAAAAAATGACCTTTTGCCATTCGTGCAGCCAGGTTCGTCGTTGAGTACACCATCGCAGGCGGTCCCGTCTGTGGTGCAGCGTCAAGGGTAACCGCAGCCATGGTCTCCGAGCTCATAGTCCATGCTGCTGCAAACGTCGTCGAACTGTTCGTGCAGATGGTTGTTGTCTTGCAAACGTCCCCATCTGTTGACTCAGGGATCGAGACGTGGCTGCACGATCCGTTACAGCCATGCGGATAAGATGCTAGTGATACGAGGCCGTTGGAATCCAGCACGGCGTTCCGTGTTATACTCCTGAACCCACCGAATTCATATTCTGTTAACAATCATTGGATCTGGACCAACGCAAGCAGCAATGTCGCGATACGATAAACCGCAATCGCGATAGGCTGCAATCCGACATTTATCAAAGTCGGAAACGGAATAGTAAAGCAACTGGAATCACTCAACAGAGGAAAGTCCACTGGACCCGACGGGATACCAATTCGATTCTACACAGAGTACGCGAAAGAACTTGCCCCCCCTCTAACAGCCGTGTACCGCAAGTCTCTAGAGGAACGGAAGGTTCCAAATGATTGGAAAAGAGCACAGGTAGTCCCAGTCTTCAAAAAGGGTCGTCGAGAAGATGCGCAAAACTATAGACCTATATCTCTGACGTCGATCTGTTGTAGAATTTTAGAACATGTTTTTTGCTCGAGTATCATGTCGTTTTTGGAAACCCAGAATCTACTATGTAGGAATCAACATGGATTCCGGAAACAGCGATCGTGTGATACCCTACTCGCTTTATTTGTTCATGAGACCCAGAAAATATTAGATACAGGCTCCCAGTTAGATGCTATTTTTCTTGACTTCCGGAAGGCGTTCGATACAGTTCCGCACTGTCGCCTGATAAACAAAGTAAGAGCCTACGGAATATCAGACCAGCTGTGTGGCTGGATTGAAGAGTTTTTAGCAAACAGAACACAGCATGTTGTTATCAATGGAGAGACGTCTACAGACGTTAAAGTAACCTCTGGCGTGCCACAGGGGAGTGTTATGGGACCATTGCTTTTCACAATATATATAAATGACCTAGTAGATAGTATCGGAAGTTCCATGCGGCTTTTCGCGGATGATGCTGTAGTATACAGAGAAGTTGCAGCATTAGAAAATTGTAGCGAAATGCAGGAAGATCAGCAGCGGATAGGCACTTGGAGCAGGGAGTGGCAACTGTCCCTTAACATAGACAAATGTAATGTATTGCGAATACATAGAAAGAAGGATCCTTTATTGTATGATTATATGATAGCGGAACCAACACTGGTAGCAGTTACTTCTGTAAAATATCTGGGAGTATGCGTGCGGAACGATTTGAAGTGGAATTATCATATAAAATTAATTGTTGGTAAGGCGGGTACCAGGTTGAGATTCATTGGGAGAGTGCTTCGAAAATGTAGTCCATCAACAAAGGAGGTGGCTAACAAAACACTCGTTCGACCTATACTTGAGTATTGCTCATCAGTGTGGGATCCGTACCAGATCGGGTTGACGGAGGCGATAGAGAAGATCCAAAGAAGAGCGGCGCGTTTCGTGACAGGGTTATTTGGTAACCGTGATAGCGTTACGGAGATGTTTAATAAACTCAAGTGGCAGACTCTGCAAGAGAGGCGCTCTGCATCGCGGTGTAGCTTGCTCGCCAGGTTTCGAGAGGGTGCGTTTCTGGATGAGGTATCGAATATATTGCTTCCCCCTACTTATACCTCCCGAGGAGATCACGAATGTAAAATTAGAGAGATTAGAGCGCGCACGGACGCCTTCAGACAGTCGTTCTTCCCGCGAACCATACGCGACTGGAACAGGAAAGGGAGGTAATGACAGCGGCACGTAAAGTGCCCTCCGCCACACACCGTTGGGTGGCTTGCGGAGTATAAATGTAGATGTAGATGTAGATGGTACGTATTCCTCATTCTTACACGAGGCATCACAACAACGTTTCACCAGGCAACGCCAGTCAACTGCTGTTTGTGTATGAGAAATCGGTTGGAAACGTTCCTCATGTCAGCACGTTGTAGGCGTCGCAACCGGCGCCAACCTTGAGTGAATGCTTTGAAAAGCTAATCATTTGCATATCACAGCACCTTCTTCCTGTCGATTAAATTTCGCTTCTGTAGCACATCTTCGTGGTGTAGCAATTTTAATGGCCAGTTGTGTATTATCATTTTATAATTTGGAGATAGTGAGTGAAACTGCGGAAGCTAGACAATGGAGTGCCAATTGATATCGAAACATTTCCGACATATTCTTCTGTTTAAGTTCAGTGGAGGGGTGACAGCAGCGGAGGCAGAGAGAAATATTTGCTTCGTGTGTGGGGTAATACCATTGACAGAGCACGGCAAGAAATGGTTTTATAGTTTTAGGGAGGATCGATTTGACACCAGTTAATGTCCACGTTCAGGAAGACATTTGGGGTTTGATGAAGATCGTTTAAACGCATTAATCCACAATGATGCACGTCAATTTGCTCTAGCTCAACTGTTATTAACTATGATCGCCTCAACATCGTCCGACTTCTGCAAGCAATGGGGAAGATTCAGAAATCGCTTGTATAGGTTCCGCATTCTCTACGCCAAAGTCACAAAAATCTGCTTGTTCGCCTTCAATTGGCTCGTGAACGACACCAACCATTTCTATCCTGTGTCGTTACAGGTGACGAAAAATGGTGTTCTTATGTTAACATAAGGAAGAGAAACGAATGGTTGAACCCAAACGAAGCAGCAAGTCGCTCTACAAAAGATAATGTTATGCAGATGGTGAAATAGCGACGGTGTGGCGTACTACGAAATGCTTCCCCGAGGTGTTAACGTCACTGCTTACATTTATTTTATTGTCAACAACAGACACGTCTTGCAGACGGAATCCAAGAGCAACGACCAGGAAGACAGCGCCACTCCACGATAACTTCCGCCGGCGTTCTACTACACTGTTAAAACACACTATACAGAAGTTGGACTGGGAAGACATTCCCCTTCCACCTTATTCACCTGATCTCAGATTTTCACTTTTTCCGCTCTCTAACGTACAACCTTCAAGGAACTTCCTTTTCCGATGAAAATGTGCTTCGAACATGGCTCTACGAGGTCTTCGCCTCAAAACCACGTGATTTCTACAGTCGTGGAATCGGAAAGCTACCCCAGGGTTAGCACACTGTTGTAAATAGTGAAGGAGAATATATTATTGACGACTCAAGTTTCTGTTATGTGTATTAGTTGTGTTTCATTAACTCATGTAAAAACGATACGAACTTAATGTGCCAACCTAATATAAATGATGGTTGGAAAATAACGACAAGAATTATTTACAGAGTAATAGAAAAGCTGATAGAAGTCGACCTCGGTGAAGATGGGTTTGGGTTAGGCAAGGAGGCAATACTGATCCTACGACTTATCTTAGAAGATAGTTTGAAACAAGGCCAGCTTAAGAGGGCGTACCGAAAAGTAATGCCTCCGGTTTTTATAAATTCTGTTCTGGATATCTTTTCAGATATAGCATGTGTCTGTTACTAGGTAGAATTTACCACTTCACGGAAGCAGGTTGCAACCATCTGCCGATAGACGGTTCCGAATTGTAGTATGTAACGTGGCGATTTCTAACGTAACTGTGTCGGTGCGTGAGAAACAATATACTGTAATCGAATTTCGAATTCGAAGAGTTCGCCCACACTTGGAAGACCCTCTGCTTTAGTATGAAAATCCCAGACCACGAACAAGCGCTACTCCTTCAGCGACAGTCCATCGTCTTTGGTTCCCCGTCATCGATAATCCTCCATAGAGTTCCGATTTCGCCCCATCCGGATTTCAACTGTTTCCAAAATTTAAAGAATACATTCGAGGACTTTGATAGTGATGAAGCGGTGCAGGCAGACGTGAGGTGGTGACTCCGTCAACAGAGTCGAACATTCTGCAGTGAGGGCATCAAAAAACTGGTCTCTCACTGGGAAAACGTGTTCGTCGTCAGGGTGCCCATGTTGAGAAATAAATGTGCATACATGCAAACCAAAGATCGGGAATGTTAATAACGTTCGTTTTATTTAAAAAGCTTTGAGAGTTTTCACATAAAAAATTCAAAGGCGTTACTTTTCAGTACGTTATCTTTCGTTTGTAGCATTAGTATACTCAGAAAGCTTTTGATGATGTCGACTGGAAGACTGTCTTTGAAGCTGTGAAGGTAGCGGCGGTAAAATATAGTGAGTCAAAGGTTACCTACAACTTGAACAGTGACCAAACTGCAGTTATCATAAAACGGAAGCAGCTATTGCGGATAAAGAGAATTTTAGCCTATTTCTGCGCAGCCAGTAAGCATCAAAGAAACCAAGAAGAAATTTATAAATGGAATGAAAGTTCAGGGCGAAGAAATAAAAAATTGAGATTTGCCGATGACGTTGTAATTATATCAAGAAAAAGCAGAGGACTTAGAAAATGAATTGAACGAAATGGGTAGCGAGTTGAAAAGTGCTTACGAAATGAACACCAACAAAGGTAAAGGTAAAAGGTAAAAGGGCAATGGAATGTAATTCAGACGATGCTGAGGGGATTAGATTAGAAAATGAGTCACTACATTTATTGAGCAGTTCTTGAACCGCAAAATAACAGATAACAGCCAAAGTACAGAGAATATAAATACAGAAAAAGTATTTTCGAAAAAGGGGAACTTATTGATATCGGGTGTAGTCATTTTTAAGTCTGGAGTATATACAAGTACGGAAGTGAAACGTGAACGATAAACAGTTCACACGAGAAGAGAGCAGAAGCTTTAATAGAGTCGTGCTGTAGAAGAATGCTGAAGACAGTTAACTAGATCGAATAAGTAATGAGGTGGAACTGAATCTAAATGGAGAAAAAAGAAAAGTGTAGTACAAGTTGACCGAAGAAGGATTTGGTTGTAGGACACGTCGTGAGGCATTAAGAAATTACCAGTTTAGTAACAAAGGGGAGTAAACACTGTGTAAAGTAACCAAGACTTCAATGCAATAACCAGGTTGAAACTGATATATATTGTAGAGATGAGGAGACGTGCGCAGGAAAGACCTACGTGGAGAACTCATCGAACAAGTATTCGAACTGAAGATCATACTGTGCGGCTGGTCCCGGCGGAGGTTCGAGTCCTCCCTCGGGCATGGGTGTGTGTGTTTGTCCTTAGGATAATTTAGGTTAAGTAGTGTGTAAGCTTAGGGACTGATGACCTTAGCAGTTGAGTCCCATAAGATTTCACGCACATTTGAATATTTTTTTGAAGATCATAATAACAAAAACGACGACAAAGTGATGTTTACTACAGAAGTTACCGTTCATTTCATCTGTCACGAATGTCATACTATGCTACAAAGTGGCTTCTGTCAAAACTATGGTTGTAGCCAATCGAGTAAGCTTAATTACTTAGTGACATCTGAACTATTTTGCGATTTCAGGTTACAAGCTGACAGTAGATAAACTGGTTGAGGACTCTACACCGAAATCAGAGTGCAAGTAGTGTAAGCATAAATTTAGGTTACTGCGCATTATTACCATTATTTCAGTTGTTAAATAAAAACAAAAAACTTTGGTGCTACAATCAAGGCTGCCGACACCACCGCAGTACTGCTAGACTTGCTGCTACGAGCTGTCAGTCTTGATAGAGACAGAGATTTCCAAGACCAGAATTTTGCCGGCAAGGGGAGATCAGATGATGGTTCGGTTCCTGATCATCACACTGTTTGACAAAATTGTGGAACGGAGCGAGTTGGCACGATGATGAGACACTGGTGCTGCATTCGGGAGGACGTCGGGTCAGATTACCTCAGGGCATCTAGATTTAGGTTTCTCTGTGGTTTCCCGGCGCCGGCCGTCGTGGTATAGTAGTAAAGCGCGTGCCTCCAACCCTCGACAGACTCAGGATCGAACTCTGGTTGAACTACAGAATTTTCAGTTTACCTATAACCAAGCCTTCACCTCTCAATAATGTTGTTGTTGTGGTCTTCAGTCCTGAGACTGGTTTGATGCAGCTCTCCATGCTACTCTATCCTGTGCAAGCTTCTTCATCTCCCAGTACCTACTGCAACCTACATCCTTCTGAATCTGCTTAGTGAATTCATCTCTTGGTCTCCCCCTACGATTTTTACCCTCCACGATGCCTTTCAATACTAAATTGGTGATCCCTTGATGCCTCAGAACATGTCCTACCAACCGATCCCTTCTTCTGGTCAAGTTGTGCCACAAACTTCTCTTCTCCCCAATCCTATTCAATATCTCCTCATTAGTTATGTGATCTACCCATCTCAATAATATGAACAGTTAATCTAGTAAACGAAGGAAAATTAGCGGGAAAATTCGTATAGTCGCAAATTTTTATATACCGGTGGGAGGTAGTGTCAAACATCGTACCAAAAATCCCCACCCGTCGGGTGTGAACATGTGAGGAGGACGGAGAGGGTAGGGGGCGGGACTGTCCGTTTGAAGTTCACTTACTTACGTTTTTCTTGAATAACACGAAAACTGCAGCTTATATACGGGGTGTTCTAAAAGTCTCTCCGCAGTGCCGTATGATTGTTAGCCGCGCGTGCCGTATGATTGTTCGCCTGCCTGGGTTACTTCCCTTCAAGTGGACTCTCCCAACATTCCACTGTTTCGTTTATCTCAGCCAGCATTAGAAGTATCGTTGGTGTGTGTCGTTACGTGTTGACATGAGCGTTTGGTTCCTTTGTTCGCTTGTTTCGTTTTTGTCGCTGTTAAAATGCTAACCATTGAAGAACGTGTGATTTTAGTCGAACAAGTGTTTGACTGTAAATACAGTTTCAGTTCGTCAAACATTTAATTCAGCTTTCCCGGAGACAACACTCCCACATCGCGATACTGTACGAGATTTGATTAACAAATTTCGAAGAACGGGTTCAGTGACAGATGCACCGAGAAGTGGTCGTCCTAGCGTTTTGTCTAAGGATAAACTACTCGATATTTCCGATAAAATGTCCATGAGTCTGAACAAGTCAGTAAGAAAACTCGTCCAGGAAATCGATGTTAGTGTCGGAGCGGCCCACACAGCTTTAAGAAAAAAATTAGAATTTTTCCCATACAAACTGACAGTCGTGCAAGAACTGAAAAATACTGATCATGTCAAGAAACTGCATTATTGTCAATGGATCAAAAATTTCGATATTCTTAATCAAACGATTTTCACTGATGAGGCGTGGTTCCATTTATCCGGGCACATGAACTTGCAAAATTCTCGTATGTGGAGTACTGCAAATCCACTGTGTATTCATGAGGAACCACTTCATTCCGGAAAACAGGAGTTTGGATTGCAATTTCTAGGCGTCGGATTGTAGGTCCCATATTTTTCAACGAAACAATAAACGCACAACGATACTGCAATGATACTGTACCCATTCATAGAAGAACTCGTGTTACGTGAAATATTGAATGGTTATTTCCAACAAGATGGTGCAACCGCGCATACAACTCGCGTTTCAATGTCACTGCTTGCTCATGTTTTTGGTGATCGCATAATTTCACAGGGATTTTGGCCTCCACGATCGCCTGACCTAACACCACCTGAATTTTTCTTCTGGGGTCAGCGAAAGCAACTGTCTATAAAAACCGCCCTAAATCAGTCGATGAATTGAAAACTGCGATATCCACTTTCACTGCTTCTGTTACAGAAGAAATGTTGCAGCTTGTGTTTGGAAACATGATTAGAGGAATTGAATTGTGTATTCAATAACAGGGGGGACACTTTCAAAATTTATCCTGAAAATTTGTAAGGTAAATTGAATATTCAATAAGTTAATAACTTGTATATCACTGAGTTTCATTTCAGCATATTCACTGCGTCATACGTCACGCGCGGCTAACAATCATACAGCACTGCGAAGAGACTCTTTGAACACCCCGTACATTAAATATCCTATAACAAAGGTTCAATCGATATTTTATCTAGGAGAAATAGTTTCCGTGTAGCAAAAATTGCAGAATATTAAAAATAGGGTTTGAAAGGTATAAAATTCAGTTTACTGTTAGATGAAGTGGGTTAAGAACAAATATTAAATGTGTGCACTACGTATAAGTACAGCAGAGCCGTATTAAGGGATAAATTGTGTTCCGAGGGTGCAACAGGCTGGAGGGGGCAGGGGTGGAGAGTGGAAACGCGAGGGAACGTAGGTCGCTGTAACTCGCCATATCTCCGCTGTATAAATATGAGCTCAGTGAAGTTACACAGAAGAGGGCTGGATAGGAAATGCTGGAAGTTACAGTCTGTCTGCAGAATGAAAAGCGATCCGCACTCGTAGTTGCCTTTTACGAAAGAATGCTTTTGCTGCTATACGGGATGGCCAACTGTGTAGAACAATGTGCACAGATTTACAAGGATGCGGTACATAAGCGTTTGTTGCTTTAGTACTGTTAGTAACTCTTATCAGTATTCCTTATGATGTAAATACACATTGTGAAAAATAAACACACCTGGGCACGTCTGCGCACTGCGTCACCGGACCCAATCAGACGATAGATGTAACTAACAATTAAACTTACCCAAGTGATACACTTCGATTTTGACTATGTTGTAGTGTAGGGAAAAATGCATAAGACACACATTAAAACAGGTCTAGCTGGTCGCTGTGGCCGAGCGGTTGTAGGCGCTTCAGTCTGGAACCGCGCGACCGCTACGGTCGCAGGTTCGAATCCTACTTCGGGCATGGATATGAGTGATGTCCTTAGGTTAGTTAGGTTTAAATAGTTATAAGTTCTAGGGGACTGATGACCTCAGAAGTTAAGTGCTCAGAGCCATTTGAAACAGGTCTATTGTTGAAACTTCCTGGCAGATTAAAACTGTGTGCCCGACCGAGACTCGAACTCGGGACCTTTGCCTTTCGCGGGCAAGTGCTCTACCACTGAGCTACCGAAGCACGACTCACGCCCGGTCCTCAGAGCTTTACTTCTGCCAGTATCTCGTATCCTACCTTCCAAACTTTACAGAAGCTCTCCTGCGAACCTTGCAGAACTAGCACTCCTGAAAGGAAGGATATTGCGGAGACGTGGCTTAGCCACAGCCTGCGAGATGCTTCCAGAATGAGATTTTCACTCTACAGCGGAGTGTGCGCTGATATGAAACTTCCTGGCAGATTTAAACTGTGTGCCCGACCGAGACTCGAACTCGGGACCTTTGCCTTTCGCGGGCAAGTGCTTTACCAGATGGTAGACTCGGCCTTAGGCCATTATCAGGTGCTGATATTATAGCTTTAAGCCATGTCAGCGTAATGTAAGCTGACACACAAATGTGTTGACATGGCTTAAAGCCACAATATCATCACTTGATAATGGCCTAAGGCCGAAATTACAGCAGTGTAATAAAAACTTACAACAGTCACTGGCGTAAAGATGATGTCCTTTAAAAACAGGCTTCTGAGTGCTGTTGTCTTTACTGTCTTATCACCGGTGTTTAATTCAAAAATGGCTCTGAGCACTATGGGACTCAACTGCTGAGGTCATTAGTCCCCTAGAACTTAGAACTAGTTAAACCTAACTAACCTAAGGACATCACAAACATCCATGCCCGAGGCAGGATTCGAACCTGCGACCGTAGCGGTCTTGCGGTTCCAGACTGCAGCGCCTTTAACCGCACGGCCACTTCGGCCGGCGGTGTTTAATTGTCTGTTTATAATCTATCATAGCCAATGATAAAAAATTCTTGGTTTTACTGTGTTTTATGCAAGTTTGTTTGAATTCCGGCTAGTGGATATTTGCTGAAAGGTTTTTGCGGTTGTGTTGTCTTTTCTTTTAGTCCAGTTTCAGCTACTTAAAACTTAAAGCTTTTGGTTATATTTCTTTAAAATTTTGGAAAATTAAGTGTGGGACTTCTTAAAATTACCTTTCAAGTTTAAACATTGCGGCTTGGAACCTTATTCTTAAAATTACCTTTCAAGCTTAAACATTGCGGCGTCCTGCCATTGAAAGGTTATGGTAATTTATTTTAAAATCTTGAAAATTTTATTGTGGGCCTTTAGCCGTTTGTATTGCATCTTGTTTGCATGTGTATATTTTAATTATTTTTTTTGTAATTGTAACTGCGTATTTTTAGTCACGCCTTCAGCCGTGAAAGATTTGGAGTTTGACGTGTTATTAAATTACAATAAATAACAATTTTAAGATGAAACTGGCTCCAACCTTATTTGGCCATTTCCACAATCCTTATCACCTGTTCTGCCCAGCGGGTTTAGCGGGCGTCTTAGATTCCATCCTTGAAACAGTTAGTAGACTGCTATCGGATCCAGGCCTGGACCCAGTCACACACTTCGTCGTCAAGTTAATACCCAGTAAACGATGGATCTCGTCCACGGTGATTCTGCGATTCTCCAAAACTAAAGCATTCACTTCCGCAACCATTTCCGGTGTGATGTCACGATGAGCCTGTCCAGGACAAACATCGTCTTCCAGTTTCTCGTGGCCCTCAAGGAATCGTTTGCGCCATTCCACAATACTTGAACGACTCAGACTGTACTCACTGAACACAACCTTCATTCGTCGATACATTTCACGGCCTCCAACTCCCTCTGCCGCCAAAAATCGAATCACTCCTCGTTGTTCCTGCTTATTCGCCTTCCTGTTCTTTAGTGGACGGTAACTTGGGTGACCACTTTCTCTTCAGCGTGAAACCACACTGGAGGTATGCAACATCAAACGCTGCGCTTGCGTCAGTCTCTCTACCAATTGATGGCGCCACCACACCCGCAGTTACGTGGTGCCACGTTACGTGTAAGGCAAAGGTAGACGCACTGACCAGGTTTCATTTGAATGAATCTCTTACATTACGGGCTAAGATATTTTCATTTCAGGATCAGTTGGCTAGGAACATTATCAACGCACAGGGACCATTTCTTGAGCAGTATTATTGGCTCTGAGCACTATGGGACTTAACATCTATGGTCATCAGTCCCCTAGAACTTAGAACTACTTAAACCTAACTAACCTAGGGACAGCACACAACACCCAGCCATCACGAGGCAGAGAAAATCCCTGACCCCGCCGGGAATCGAACCCGGGAACCCGGGCGTGGGAAGCGAGAACGCTACCGCACGACCACGAGATGCGGGCAGCACTATTATTACGCAGATCATTAACGCACAGGGACCACATTGTCCAGTTAAAGAAATTAATTACAAAGTTCAGGATTTAATCATTTTGGATATTTTTAGAAAGATTATAGAGCTAGGCTACATCAGTGTTATATTTTCACAGGCAGATATATTTGGTTTCTTCCTTCAACATTTGTTTTATATATCCCCGCACGGCCGTTAATGGGATGAAACATTCCCTTGAACATAAGTAAATTAAGTACTTCTGAATTAATTCCGTTGAAATGGAACACCGGCCGGATTAGCCACGCAGCACGAGTTAGCAAAGACCCCGCGTTTTGTGGGAGAGGGCAACGCGCTTGGGCGCGGAAACTCCTGTCAATTTAGAGGGTTTTTTCGTTTTTCTTTTAACAGTCATTTCAAGTACAGCATTTTTAGTTGCAAGTAGACTAGTGAAAAAGGTGAACTATTTCACCATTTGGTTAAGCTCGCAATATTCTGCCAACTTTCCAATTGGCCAGCAATAGCTTCTTAGAGACCTTTAGTTCATGTAACAAACCACCTGCAAGTAACCAGCGTCACACAGCACGACAATTAGAAATGTAAAATTGCGGGAGTGTTGACGTTGGCAACAGCGATTCAAAAAGGGCAGTCGACCCAAGTCCCAAGAGGTACAGACATCTAGCAAATGGTGCTTGGAGGCCAATCGTCAACTTCTTTTCCAAAGTAGAAGCATATTAAGTGGGTGACATGTATTTTACATAGTGATCCCGAAGTTGCTGACTGAAAAGCGGGAACCACTGAAGCATATGGTAAGGTCCTTGTTTGTTCGAACAATTATATACGCCGAAGTTTAAACAATAAAACAGTATTTTGATTCTCGGTATGTAACTATGCAGAAATCAGCTGTTTGTGTTTGATATCATCATAAAACACTGTAGTTGGATGATTTAGAGTACAGTTGTCATTTATTTAGCGCTCAGAATTTGTACACCCTTAGTACTGGTATACACTAGAGAGTTTTTAATACCGCAATGGAGCGTCATCGACTTTAAGTCATATTTTAAAGAGGAAAACAAAACACTGGTGAAATTACAACCTTGCAATCGATTTTGTGTCAAAATCTGAGCAATAATTTTGAGAGTGTGTTTCTTTGACCATCTGTGATGTACGGTACATTTAATTGTAAATTGTGAAGCACGAAACAGCTAATTGGTTAAACAATCATTTTAATTCCAGGTTAATAATTTTCAGTTTACAAATCTGTTGCGTTGAAGACTGGTGTAGATCTTGAATCAGTACTTCACATTAATATTGTCAGCTTTACAATTAAAAGGAAGTGTTTCCTTAACAATATTTGAAAGGACGACGATCTGGGTTGACGTCCACCCAGCTACTCAAGACATTGGCAGCGAAAATCATTCAATATAGGACATAGCTTTGCAGCATACAAGCCGGTACTCTTTCAGTCGTATGCCCAGTGGTTTCGACTTTATTGTGAATTTATACATATAATAAAATTATAACTTGAAGATGTCTGTGCGTGGGAGATATTTAACTGCGTAGGAGATATTTAACCTGGCGAGGATGTGGTGCAAAAAGGGTGCATCAAGGATGTGGAGGGTCATATTGACCTTGTTTTTCATTTATATTTTTTAAGTATTTATTGGCACTTTGTAATAAAAGATGAGAATTAATTTTATTAATTATTTTTTAATTAAAGGATTTTCATAGAAATAAACACCATTAAGCTTAAAAATGTTTTATTACTTAATTTTTACATAAAGTCTACAAAATAGTCATTTTAACACCTCTTAACGTTACATATTTTTTAAAATCTACAAGACCATAAATTCTCATCAGTAATTCGGATTTCTTGCTACGTTTTACGAGATAAATCTTCTTCGAACACAAAATGCCATAGCAAATTGTTGGCAGAACGGAACAAAGTGTTCTTGACAAATATACTTATGACAACCTTCACAAACATGAGGTGTCTTATAATGTCTAATATAGGGTCAGTCTTGACATCTTTTACGTACACTTTGGAATCTGGCAGTCGATTCTTGCGAAGATTCTCCACTAAATTCTCTGATTCCCTTACTCAAAGTGCTTGGCAGTTTAGATATTTCTTGTCGGGCACTCAAATGTTTACTGACGAGCATACAACCTAGTGTTTTTATGAAATTACGACGCTTTTGGTTTTTATTGTTACTTGATCGCTGTGCAGTAGCATAATTTATGCTGGCCATATTCACTATTGTGTAGAAGACAGACTGAGGCCACTTTTTTTGAATTGCAGCTTACATCATAATCGCTGACATCTCACCTGCAACATCAACTCCACGTTTCGTAGAATTATAAAACATGTTTATCTCTGGTTTCTTTTTATTTCCTGTCAATTCATCAGTTCAGCATTGTGGTGAAGACTAGATACGAGCAAAACGATTTTGTTTTTCTTTGGTATATGAGAAACAGGTGTAATATCGTTTTGGAAACCGAACTTAGATGAGTAGATTTCTCTACCACGAGTTTTGTAAAATTCAGGACGGATTTGCCTCTTGTTCTTACGCGTTGCTGCCACAGAAGTTAGCTTGTGTTCTTTCAGCAGATGTGACACTAGTACATAGCTTCTAAACCAATTATCAAAAGTCACATTACTGCTTGTTTTTGAAATGGGTTGCACCAGCCGATTCGCCGCATCAAATGGTTTAGTTGTTCGTGAAAACGGTCCCTCTGGCTGCTTCCCAGCATATATTTCGAGTTTGAAGATGTAGAAATTCCTTGCGTCGACCAGGGCAAATATTTTTATGTCATATTTGGCCGGTTTTGATGGAATGTATTGTCTAAATTTGCATCTACCTCTGAACGCAAACAGCATTTCATCCATGGTTGTATGTTATCCTAGTACATAGACTTTCTTGCAGTTGTCAACGAAAATTTCAAAATTCTGACGTATTGGTGCTACGTTATCCAGCTGGTTTCTTTCTTCACGCGTGGATTTAAGGTCAAAATGAAGACATCTTTGAATAAAATGAAAACGTTGCCCTGTCATTGTCAGCCGAAAATTTCAGCGCCTGTTCCGTCTGAAGCCCAAAGGTCAATAGTGTTCTGCCTCTCAGATCGTTAAAATCCAGCAATGTACAACAAGCCTATATAAGCTTTGAGCTCGCACATGGTCATTTCCTTCATAGTGATTTGCAACTACTTCACAAGTTGCTTTCCTTTCTGCAATTTGCAAATTTGTGTATTTCGAGATAGTACTAAGCACATTTTAATTGCAAAACACACACCAGCATTCAAGCTCTGCATTTGCGAATCCTCATACTAAACTTACGCCAGGCACCTGCCTGATGGTATTTTCAGAAAGGGTCCGAACTTGTTGTTGAGGTGGATTTTTGGACCACTTGGATCCATCTTTACCAAAATAAAATGAACTGCGTACCTACTATTCCTATCGCTCAACTAATTCTGGTAACACAACATTGTGGGAAGTATTTTGTAGCTCATTTAGTAGTATATTATCTACTTCGTCACTGCCTCCAGTTGAATCTTGCTCAGTACCACTACTGTCACTGCGCTCACTTACAAAATCTTCATTTTCTCTGCCGTCTATCGTAAAGTCGTTTTAACTGCCTGATAATTCCGTCAGCCAACGGCGTGTACGCTCAGCCTTCCTTTCTTAGTTGTCCATTTTGACTAAAAACAGCAAACAACACGAAACATTCAAGGAAAAATTGAACAATGGCCCACAAATACTACTTTGTGGTTGTGGAAAGGTAAAAAATACACTCTTGCCGTTTGCACTCGTTATTCTCTTTTCACGAACGGCAGCAGACTGAGTGCACGAATTAGGGGGAGGGGGGGGGGTAGTTCAATAATTAGAGCTACTGAGAACTTCGACAATGTGCAACTGCGCAACAAAGAATTGCCAACAAAACGAAGTGGGCAGTGTCAAATTGACCCTACCACATAGTCGCCGGGTTAAGAACACTGAGTATAAGGGTGTTTTTATAAGAGCTATTGAAGCAAAAAAGATTATTTTTAGAATTTTTGTGTGTTCGTCTGTAGGCGCAGCACGCAAAAACTAATTCACAGCATTGGATGCGATTTTCAGTTGTATTTTTGCAGGTCTAATTTAAAATGTGATGCAGCTTTCATTTTGACTCGCCGGGTAGAATAAAAGTTGTCGCAATTTTTCCATAACAGCATGTGCTGTTACACACCACACAACATTGTCGCTTGCTGGAAACAATAAAATGTGCCGGCAGGACGGCAAAGCTTTGTGAGCCGCCGTCCGCGCCGGCGTCTTTTATACGCGGACGAAGTCACGGGTACAAGCCAGTTGCAGTACAAAAATGTACAAAGCTGCCTTTGGCACCAGTATCAGACTAATAAAGCACGTGAACAGTCTCGAAACTATATTTCGCGGGAAATGGCGAAAAAAATACGTGTACAGGAGAGCGGTTAAGTGTGCTTGGCACTGGCTTTTTTTAACGTCCGTTGAAAGAAACTGGTCACACAACTGCCACCATTTAGTAAATTTTTAGCAAAGGGTGTTCGTTGTGGTTCATGGTGTGGGTTCCTGTTGTCATGTCCTAGTTCATGAACCACGGGCAACGTATGAGTGGCCAAGTAAGTGGTCCCGTCAGTCGGGATACCAGTTACTTTGGAATAAGGCTGGGCATCTCGGGCATATTCTGAGTCGTGGCCACCTTTGTGCTCATACGGCAAAGACTACCAAATCCACCGGTTAGTCCCTCAACCGTTAGGGGCAAAACTCAATGGGACTCGGGGCAAGTAAGGCTAGCAACCTGCTTCCCTGGTACTTTAAATATGATGCTGGCAACAATCAGAGCAAAATGCCTCGGACCTTTGGAGGTGACGGAGTCCCACCTCTAACTGACAAACCAGGGACTCCTAAGATACGACTTGGCAAACAAATGGTAATGAGATGGGGAGCTATTAATATCAATGGGGGCTACTCTGGGAAGAAGGTAGAGCTGGCAGAGGCTGCAAGTAAGATGGGGCTGGACGTTTTAGCTGTTAGTGACATTCGGGTAAGGGGTGAGAAAGAAGAGGAAGTGGGAGAATACAAGGTCTACCTGTCAGGAGTCAAAGCAGGAATAGTACAATGGGGTGTAGGGCTTTACATCAGGAAAGAAATGGAACCCAGCGTAGTTGCAATAAGGTATGTAGACGAACGACTGATGTGGATAGATTTGACAGTGTCTAGCAAGAAAATTAGGATTGTGTCAGTATATTCGCATTGTGAAGGGACAGATCAAGGTAAGATGGATAGTTTTTATGACGCACTCAGTGATTTAGTTGTTAGAGTAAAGGACAAGGACAGTGTTCTGCTCACGGGTGATTTTAATGCCAGGATTGGAAATCGAACAGAAGGGCATGAAAAGGTTATGGGTAAATTTGGAGAGGATATGGAGGCTAACAGGAACGGGAAACAACTCTTGGATGTCTGTTTTTTAAACATAAGAACATTCACCGGTATACTTGGGAAGGCAGGAGAACCAAATCTGTCATAGACTATATAATAACAGATCAGGAATTCAGGAAGGCTGTGAGGGACACACGTGTATTCAGGGGATTCTTTGATGACACAGATCATTATTTAATCTGCAGTGAAATTGGTATTGTGAGGCCGAAAGTGCAGGAGGTCAGGTCCATATGTAGGAGGATAAGAGTGGAGAAACTTCAGGATAGGGAAATCAGACACAAGTCCATAACAGTGATCTCAGAAAGGTACCAGTTAGTTGAATGTAGTCAATTATTCATTGGAAAAGGAATGGACAAGGTACAGGGACACAGTACTAGAAGTGGCTAAAGAATGTCTTGGAACAGTAGTGTGTAAAGGTAGGATGAAGCAAACAGCTTGGTGGAATGACACAGTCAAGGCAGCCTGTAAAAGGAAAAAGAAGGCGTATCAAAAATGGCTACATACTAGAACTCAGGTAGACAGAGAAAGTTATGTTGAAGAAAGAAAGAATGCCAAACAGATAATTGCAGCATCCAAGAAGAAATCTTGGGAAGACTTTGGAAACAGGTTGGAGACTTTGGGTCAAGCTGCAGGAAAACCATTCTGGAGTGTAATTAGCAGTCTTCGAAAGGGAGGTAAGAAGGAAATGACAAGTATTTTGGACAGGTCGGGAAAACTGCTGGTGAATCCTGTGGATTACTTGGGCAGATGGAGGGAATATTTTGAAGAATTGCTCAATGTAGGTGAAAATACGATCAGTAATGTTTCAGATTTCGATGTACAATGGAATAGGAATGATGATGGAAATAGGATCACATTTGAGGAAGTGGAGAAAATGGTCAATAGATTGCAGTGCAATAAAGCAGCTGGGGTGGATGAAATTAAGTCGGAACTCATCAAATACAGTGGAATGTCAGGTCTTACATGGCTACGCAGGATAACTGAAATGGCCTGGGAGTCGGGACAGGTTCCATCAGACTGGACAAAAGCAGTAATCACACCAATCTTTAAACATGGAAACAGAAAAGATTGTAACAACTACAGAGGTATCTCTTTAATCAGCGTTGTGAGTAAAATCTTCTCAGGTATTGTTAAAAGGAAAGTGCGAGTATTAGTTGAGGACCAATTGGATGAAAATCAGTGTGGGTTTAGGCCTCTTAGAGGTTGTCAGGACCAGATATTTAGCTTACGGCAAATAATGGAGAAGTGTTATGAGTGGAACAGGCAATTGTATCTATGCTATATAGATCTAGAAAAGGCATATGACCGGGTTCCTAGGAGGAAGTTATTGTCTGTTCTACGAGATTATGGAATAGGAGGCAAACTTTTGCAAGCAATTAACAGCCTTTACATGGGTAGTCAGGCAGTAGTTAGAGTTGACGATAAATTGAGTTCATGGTTCAGAGTAGTTTCAGGGGTGAGACAAGGCTGCAACCTGTCTCCACTGTTGTTTATATTATTTATGGATCATATGTTGAAAACAATAGACTGGCTGGGTGAGATTAAGATATGTGAACACAAAATAAGCAATCTTGCATATGCGGATGACTTAGTTGTGATGGAAGATACAATTGAAAGTTTGCAAAGTAATATTTCAGATCTAGATCAGAAATGTAAGGACTATGGTATGAAGATTAGCATCTCCAAAACGAAAGTAATGCCAGTGGAAAAGAGATATAAACAGATTGAGTGCCAAATAGGAGGAACAAAGTTAGAACAGGTGGACGGTTTCAAGTACTTAGGATGCATATTCTCACAGGATGGCAACATAGTGGAAGAACTGGAAGCGAGGTGTAGCAAAGCTAATGCAGTGAGTGCTCAGCTACGATCTACTCTCTTCTGCAAGAAGGAAGTCAGTACCAAGACTAAGTTATCTGTGCACCGTTCAATCTTTCGACCAACTTTGTTGTATGGGAGCGAAAGCTGGGTGGATTCAGGTTACCTGATCAATAAGGTTGAGGTTACGGATATGAAAGTAGCTAGGATGATTGCAGGTACTAGTAGATGGGAACAATGGCAGGAGGGTGTCCACAATGAGGAAATCAAAGAAAAAACTGGGAATGAACTCTATAGATGTAGCAGTCAGGGCGAACAGGCTTAGATGTTTGGGTCATGTTACACGTATGAGAGAAGCAAGGTTACCCAAGAGACTCATGGGTTCAGCAGTAGAGGGTAGGAGGAGTCGGGGCAGATCAAGGAAAAGGTGCCTGGATTCGGTTAATAATGATTTTGAAGTAATAGGCTTAACATCAGAAGAGGCACCAATATTAGCACTGAATAGGGGATCATGGAGGAATTTTATAAGGGCGACTATGCTCCAGACTGAACGCTGAAAGGCATAATCAGTCTTAAATGATGATGATGATGGGTGTTCGTTAATGTGTTGTTTTCAATTATTCTAATTTCTCCGACAACAGAAACAAGTTTGGGCTTATCCGAGACAGTCCCTCCCCGCATTGGACAGCCCTGGACGCGATCAGTGCGAAGACAAATCCGGAGAAAGCCAGACTTGTGACAATTCTAAACGAATAGGCAATCTTCTTCCTCCTGGTTTTATCGTCATTCCGGAAACGGCCCTCTTTAGTTCCAAGTTCTTCATTCGTTGACAAAGTTTTGTGACCTGAAAACTGTTACAGAATGTAAACTAATTTACTGTAATCTTGTATGAATTTAGGAAACACGTCGTCCCGCGACATATCAGTATTCTTTGTCTATAAAATGAACTGCCTGCTAAAATATGATCCCCATAAAACAAAACTTGCTCATCTCATGCCCTAATATGCACGTCCCTTCTTTTAAAAGTAGAAACAGAGGCGACAGCAAGTGTTGATCTGCAGATACCAATGGCATGATGTGTGGCTTTATGTACACGTAATATTAATGACGCACGGACTGCACGAGTGTGCCGTCTTTCATCCCTTTTTGATAAGAGGACGTGATTTCTAAAATGCGCTTATACATATTCTGTCTATCGAAAACTCACATCGGCACAGTTGTTGAAAAATTCTTCACACACAGTAATTATGAGTGTTTCGTAGCGATACCTAGTTGCTTTGATGTAATAAGATGAGTTACCTTCCGCACCACAATAGAACTCTTATTGAGTACGTACACCCATGTAACAGATTATTTTAAAAAAATGACCCACTTGTATTGTGGCTATAACGTCCCATTGCTCAATATGTTAACGCCGCATACCGTCACGTTATTGTAGCATACGATATTAAATTTATGTAGATCGATTATGTTGACATTTGAAAACATTTCCACACTCGTACATCGCTTTCTACCCTGTTTCCTGTTAATTTATAGATCGTTTTTGTTATAACAATTAAAATATCTTCTTAACGGCCCTGAAAGATTTCCTTCTTTTTAGTCTTCCAGAAAGTGACAGCCGGCCGCGGTGGTCTAGCGGTTCTAGGCGCGCAGTCCGGAACCGCGCGACTGCTACGGTCGCAGGTTCGAATCCTGCCTCGGGCATGGATGTGTGTGATGTCCTTAGGTTAGTTAGGTTTAAGTAGTTCTAAGTTCTAGGGGACTGATGACCACAGATCTTAAGTCCCATAGTGCTCAGAGCCATTTGAACCATTTTTTGAACCAGAAAGTGACAGACCGTTTCGTATACTCCTTCGCTATCATCTCGAGCTGTTACTGATGATTTTAAATCTTCAGGACAGTCTCCATTATCACTTACTTCCTCATTTTAGCGCCCATTATTCTTACCACCATTGGAGGTGTAAAGAAGCATCAAACGTTAGTCTACACTCCTGGAAATGGAAAAAAGAACACATTGACACCGGTGTGTCAGACCCACCATACTTGCTCCGGACACTGCGAGAGGGCTGTACAAGCAATGATCACACGCACGGCACAGCGGACACACCAGGAACCGCGGTGTTGGCCGTCGAATGGCGCTAGCTGCGCAGCATTTGTGCACCGCCGCCGTCAGTGTCAGCCAGTTTGCCGTGGCATACGGAGCTCCATCGCAGTCTTTAACACTGGTAGCATGCCGCGACAGCGTGGACGTGAACCGTATGTGCAGTTGACGGACTTTGAGCGAGGGCGTATAGTGGGCATGCGGGAGGCCGGGTGGACGTACCGCCGAATTGCTCAACACGTGGGGCGTGAGGTCTCCACAGTACATCGATGTTGTCGCCAGTGGTCGGCGGAAGGTGCACGTGCCCGTCGACCTGGGACCGGACCGCAGCGACGCACGGATGCACGCCAAGACCGTAGGATCCTACGCAGTGCCGTAGGGGACCGCACCGCCACTTCCCAGCAAATTAGGGACACTGTTGCTCCTGGGGTATCGGCGAGGACCATTCGCAACCGTCTCCATGAAGCTGGGCTACGGTCCCGCACACCGTTAGGCCGTCTTCCGCTCACGCCCCAACATCGTGCAGCCCGCCTCCAGTGGTGTCGCGACAGGCGTGAATGGAGGGACGAATGGAGACGTGTCGTCTTCAGCGATGAGAGTCGCTTCTGCCTTGGTGCCAATGATGGTCGTATGCGTGTTTGGCGCCGTGCAGGTGAGCGCCACAATCAGGACTGCATACGACCGAGGCACACAGGGCCAACACCCGGCATCATGGTGTGGGGAGCGATCTCCTACACTGGCCGTACACCACTGGTGATCGTCGAGGGGACACTGAATAGTGCACGGTACATCCAAAGCGTCATCGAACCCATCGTTCTACCATTCCTAGACCGGCAAGGGAACTTGCTGTTCCAACAGGACAATGCACGTCCGCATGTATCCCGTGCCACCCAACGTGCTCTAGAAGGTGTAAGTCAACTACCCTGGCCAGCAAGATCTCCGGATCTGTCCCCCATTGAGCATGTTTGGGACTGGATGAAGCGTCGTCTCACGCGGTCTGCACGTCCAGCACGAACGCTGGTCCAGCTGAGGCGCCAGGTGGAAATGGCATGGCAAGCCGTTCCACAGGACTACATCCAGCATCTCTACGATCGTCTCCATGGGAGAATAGCAGCCTGCATTGCTGCGAAAGGTGGATATACACTGTACTAGTGCCGACATTGTGCATGCTCTGTTGCCTGTGTCTATGTGCCTGTGGTTCTGTCAGTGTGATCATGTGATGTATCTGACCCCAGGAATGTGTCAATAAAGTTTCCCCTTCCTGGGACAATGAATTCACGGTGTTCTTATTTCAATTTCCAGGAGTGTATTATTAGCATCTTCATTTGGAAAGCTGTCTATGACATCTGCAACCAAACTGAAACGTATAAATAAGAGCGTAAAGAAAAGCCCATACACTTCCATTTGCATGTGAAATAGCCGGAAAATAATGACTTTAGTCAGTCATGCCGGCCGGAGTGGCTGTGCGGTTCAGGCGCTATAGTCTGGAACCGCGGGACCGCTACGGTCGCAGGTTCGAATCCTGCCTCGGGCATGGATGTGTGTGATGTCTTTCGGTTAGTTAGGTTTAAGTAGTTCTAGGGGACTGATGACCTCAGAAGTTGAGTTGGTTTTCACCATCCTGTATTAAAACATTTCCTTTTATCAATAGTGCAATTTATAAATGATGTTTCGTGAGTAGAATAAAATTTCCAGTGGTAAACTTAACTGCTTTTTCGACGTTATTTTACCAGCTAACTCAAAACAGGAAAGTCTTGAACCCCTTCCACTAAATTTAGTTGGTATTAAGATTCCTTTACAGGGAGTGTAGTGGAGCTGACGCTGAAATCATTAAGTATTTGGTTATATCATCGCTAGTCTCACTGAACTCTTCTGAATTCTACATGTCATGTGTGGTCTGATGTCTCCTTACCAGCAACAGATCCCAGGTTCAAACCAGTCAATTCCCTAAAAAAAAAAAAAAAAAAAAAAAAAAAACACGCTCAGAGTGTCGTTGCGCGAAAGTGGTAGGGAGACACGATATAGAACAAACAGACACCACGCAGCATGTTTAGACGGTCTTAACTGCATATTTTCACTATACGGCTCACATTCTCACGCTAGATAGTTTGTGGAAGCCGACATTTTACCAACGTGCTTCCCTTACTGAATATAAAACATGAAGCCAAGTGGATGAGGTTTTGTTGAGAGCGCTAATTACGAATAACTTAAAGATTGCCTGAGTTTGTATTGATGGGTAGATAACAGCTGAGAGCTCACTCTTAACTCGTTTTCTTCTTCTTCCTGCATAATTTTTATGGGCGGAGATTCAATAGATCTCGATAGACGGGAAGCTGTAGTAGTCTAGACTTTTGGAAGGCGATTGTCGGTTTCGCCCCACTCTCGTATAGTGCTAGCGAGCACTCTCCTTTCTGCTTACACAGCTCGTATCATTCGCTAATATTCTATAGGTGGCAAACACTCATATATGCAGGGTGGTCCACTGATAGTAACTGGGCCAAATATCTCACGAAATAAGCATCAAACGAAAAAAGTACAAAGGACGAAACTCGTCTAGCTTAAGGGGGAAACCAGATGGCGCTATGGTTGGCCCGCTAGATGGCGCTGCCATAGGTCAAACGGATATCAACTGCGTTTTTTAAATAGGAACCCCCATTTTTATTACATATTCGTGTAGTACGTAAAGAAATATGAATGTTTTAGGTGGACCACTTTTTCCGCTTAGTGATAGATGGCGCTGTAATAGTCACAAACGTAGAAGTACGTGGCATCACGTAACATTCCGCCAGTGCGGACAGTATTTGATTCGTGATACATTACCCGTGTTAAAATGGACCGTTTACCAATAGCGGAAAAGGTCGATATCGTGTTGATGTATGGATATTATGATCAAAATGCCCAACGGGCGTGTGCTATGTATGCTGCTCGGTATCCTGGACGACGTCATCCAAGTGTCCGGACCGTTCGCCGGATAGTTACGTTATTTAAGGAAACAGGAAGGGTTCAGCCACATGTGATACGTCAACCACGACCTGCAACAAATGATGATGCACAAGTAGGTGTTTTCGCCGCTGTCGCGGCTAATCCGCACATCAGTAGCCGACATATTGCGCGAGAATCGGGAATCTCAAAAACGTCGGTGTTGAGAATGCTACATCAACATCGATTGCACCCGTACCACATTTCTAAGCACCAGGAATTGCATGGCGACGACTTTGAACGTCGTGTACAGTTATGGCACTGGGCACAAGAGAAATCACTGGACGATGACAGATTTTTTTGCACGCGTTCTATTTAGCGACGAAGCGTCATTCACCAACAGCGGTAACGTAAACCGGCAAAATATGCACTATTGGGCAACGGAAAATCCACGATGGATGCGACAAGTGGAACATCAGCGACTGTGGCGGGTTAATGTATGGTGCGGCATTATGAGAGGAAGGATAATTGGACCCCATTTTATCGATGGTAATCTAACTTGTGCAATGTATACTGATTTCCTACGTAAAGATCTACCGATGTTACTACAAGATGTTTCACTGCATGACGGATTGGCGATGTACTACCAACATGATGGATGTCCGGCACGTAGCTTGCGTGCGGTTGAAGCGGTATTGAATAACATATTTCATGACAAGTGGATTCGTCGTCGAAGCACCATACCATGGCCCTCACGTTCACCGGATGTGACGTCCCCAGATTTCTTTCTGTGGAGAAAGTCGAAGGATATTTGCTATCGTGATCCACCGACAACGCCTGACAACATGCGTCAGCGCATTGTCAATGCATGTGCGAACATTACGGAAGGCGAACTACTCGCTGTTGAGAGGAATGTCGTTACACGTATTGCCAAATACATTGAGGTTGACGGACATCTTTTTGAGCATTTACTGCATTAATGTGGTATTTACAGGTAATCACGCTGTAACAGCATGCGTTCTCAGAAATGATAAGTTCACAAAGGTACACGTATCACATTGGAACACCGAAATAAAATGTTCAAACGTACCTACGTTCTGTATTTTAATTTAAAAAAACTACCTGTTACCAACTGTTCGTTTAAAATTGTGAGTCATGTGTTTGTGACTATTTCAGCGCGATCTACAACAAAGCGAAGAAAGTGGTCCAATTAAAACTTTCATATTTCTTTACGTACTTCACGAATATGTAATAAAAAGTGGGGGTTCCTATTTAAAAAAACGCAGTTGATATCCGGTTGACCTATCGCAGCGCCATCTGCGGGCCAACCATAGCGCCATCTGGTTTTCCCCTTCAAGCTGGACGAGTTTCATTGTGTGTAGTTTTTTCGTTTGACGCTTATTTCGTGAGATATTTGGCCCTGTCACGATCAATGGACCACCCTGTATATAGCTTAGCATTTGCTCAGTAAACTGACACTAGGTTCAATAGAAAATGAACGCATTTGCGCATTAAACTGGCACTAGCTTCAATAGAAAATGTACGTATACTATTAACATGGGCGATTCTAGAAGTCGGTCAAGGTGGAATGGTTAATGGGGGGGGGGGGGGAGGGGGGAGCGGGTTTGGGGGAATGGAATATGGCTTAACAAAAGGAGAGTTGGGGTCCTCTACCTACCAGTTGTGTGGCTTGAAGTAATTTTTGGTAATTGTTTTGGAGTTCAGGGTAAAAAATGTGTATTAATAAATAATAAGACGCCTATTTTAAGTTTAGTGATATTTATTGGTTTAGGTAGTAACTTATTTGCCGCTCTTATTCTTTTGTTAAAATATGTTTAGAATACATGGCAACCTATATTGTTACATACTTATTAAAAAAAGATTGAATCTGTTGGAGTAATATATTCGCTGATTTCTGAAGTCATTTTATCCAGTGTAATATGATACTCCATGATGGGGGGAGGGAGAGGGGTAGTTGACTGTAAGGGTGATGGTTATACTACCTTGCCACCGTCCCTGATTATTAATGATACTTACGCGTTAAATAGTGTTCCATTTTATTTTATGATTTATTTTCCCTTCCACACAGATCGAGCTAACCATCACGAGAAGCAGACAGAGGAATACTGGAGGCCACTACGCATCCGCAATTGCAAAGCCTAAAGCTAGAGATGGAAATGAGAGAAAGACATATGCTGTTACATCTAAAACACGTAAACTGTCTCTGGTTTTTTATGTTCATAATGATTTTGTCGAATATACAGAAAATGAAGTACAAAATACAAAAGCTGTAGTTGACTGTAAGGGTGATAGTTATACTATCTAAGATTCACCAGAATATGTAACTTTTTCCGATGCAGCTACGTTTTCCACAAGTGATACAGCAATTGAACAGACGGCAAGTCTTCCCAGTTCAGCCATATCGTCTCCAACCCAAACTAAACTGAAAAGCATAGGTAGACCGATTGGCCCAGAGACCTTACCTTCAAGACAGGCTTCTCATGTTACTGCATTTTGTGCAAGTGTAACACAAAGTGAAAGTAAAATGTATTCTAACGATATTGGTGAGTGGCCAAACAACTTTGATAGAGATTATTGGTTTATGAAAGGAAGTAGCGAAGTTCAACATGTGAACAGTATTTTTTTGTCTTTAATGAAAATGTATGAGAAGGATTCTGTAGAAAGGCGTCTCTGAGATATAAACATAACTAACGAATAAAACTTACATGAGAGATTTGTTTGAGCCATTAAGATAGCAAAGAGCGACTGCTCTGTTTTGTTTGCAAGGTGGCAGGTTCTGACGGCTCGCCACGGTTAACGAAAGACGGATTAAATGACTGGAAGAATGCAAATATTTTGCTGAAGAGACACGAAGCAAGCAGTTCGCATAGAAATGCGATAACTTCCCTGTTAGTTCTAAAACATAAGGATGCACGTCTCGATTCTCAACGTGTACGCCAAATTGAGAGCGAACAAAAATTTGGCGAACACTTTACGTCATATTCGTCAAAAACAACGTTCGAGGAATTGACCCATCTAATTGCATCAGGCATACTGGGTCATATTACTAGCGACATTAAGAGATTCAAATACTATTCAGTCTCAATGGATTCTACTCACGTAACTGACTCTGATAGTGCGCTATGTCCTACCATCCTGACCAGTGGTAAGATTTGTGAAGTTTTTGGATATGGAAGGTCATACTACAGAACAACTCTCCCAAAGCTTACTATCTTTTTTAACAGAGAATGGCATTAATATCAAAGACTGTCATGGGCAAAGCTATGACAATGCCAGTAACACGAGTGGCAGGTACACCGGCTTAGAAGCACGAATTAAAGATATAAATAAGTACGCTGAATATATTTCCCGTTTTTCACAGTCGCTAAATTTAGTCGCCAAGTATGCTGTAGAATGTTGTACAGATGCATACATTTTCTCTGATTTCCTTGAAAGTCTCTGTACATTTTTTTCTGCTTCTACTTATCGTTGGGGCCTTCTTTTGAGAGCACTGAAAGATGACAGTACTAAAATTCCGAATTTGAAAGGGATATCGCACACTAAATGGTCGACCAGAGCTGATGGCACAAAGGCGCTGTTATTTGGTTTTCAGACGATCATACAAGTTTTTAATGACTGATCTACTAATATGGATCAAAAGGTAAAGTGCCGGAATCAGGCTTACGGACTTGTATTGAAAATGAGTAAGTTGGAAATGGTAATAATGTGTGTCGCATGGAACAGAATCCTAGAACACTTGCAAACGACTCGAATTTAGCTGCAGGAGTCTGATCAAGATCTGAGTACAGGATATCCACTTTATAAATCCTTACATGAATATATCTAAGCAATGAGGTTCACATTTTCAGAAATTGAGGCAAAAGCCAAATCCCTGACTAGCTGTGAAGAATACCAGTTTTAGAAATTGAAGCTAAAGCTACATCCCTGACTAGCTGTGAAGAACACCTGCGACAAATTTCAGGACGAGACTAGTGCAATACAAAGTACGACCTTTTTAGTAAGTCATCTACACTCAATGAAGTTGTAGAAAATCAAACGCCTGGAGAACATTTTGAATTCCAGGCGTTTATTGTGATAATTGACAATGTACTAGCTGCATTAGCTAAATGCATGGAAAAATACCATCACCTGACAAGCGTTTTTGTAATTACTGGACTTTAAATCTCTTACAGCAGAAGAGATCTTGAAATAACTCCTAATATTGTGAATGCTGACCCAGATGACTGAGAAGAGTCATTAGGCGACGAACTGGTAGAGTTCTCTGAGCTGCTGAAAACGGTTATCGCTGCTTAAAAATGAATTAAGAAATACGGTGGGACAGGAACGTCTAAATGACCTCAGTATAATGAACATTGAATACGATACGGTTAAAGACATAGATATAACTTGTATTATTTCTAAATTTGCCGAAACTAAATCTAGAAAAGTTTATTTGTAACAATCTTGTTTTACTTTATATCCTAAACCATACGACCTAAACAAACCAAGGGCGCCTTATCAGGATTTGCTATTGGCCCCACGCTTGGTTGATCCGGCACGGTTAATAAAAGTTGCTTCAAATAAAAGCTCTATCGATTATAATGTATTTTACAATGGTGCACTTAGATTTGTAGAAAAAGTAATTTTTTGAACCCTTGGTGCGCTGAATGAAAGTGCATTCAGATTTTTTTTTTGAGTGAAACAATTCTGCACATCCTTCTGATTGTACAGATTTACAGTAACTTGTAATAACAATGTGATGACAATTTCAAATATAAAATAATTAAATCTGAAAATATTACAACTTAAAAAAATACGCCAAATATAAAAAGAAAACACAAACACAACACAAGATTAAATGAGTTATAAAATTAAAAGAAAAATATACATAGAACAATATATGTAGAATATACATATAGTATATATTTAGCTGGCAAATACTTATTAAACAACTCTTTGGCATTGAAGCGGACATGTATCGGGTGCACTACAGCGATTGAGAGATATTTCTAGCTCATTTCTAACAAATGCGTCTTGGGAATTCCGCTTCATCATATACGACTGAATTTAGTATTACCGACGCTACAAGTTTTGCTGTTTGTCAAACGTCTAAAAGAGAAACAAAGTAGTGGTGGCGGGGGAAGTGACGTTTGCGATCTCGAAAAAATGACTATTTCGACAGAGCTGGGTGCACCATTGTATCGGTGATAGAAACCGTAGGACTTTTTTTGAAGTTTTTTTATATCTGTTACCGTTTCGACAGCCTTAATTCAGAAATGTTACACCCAGTTTATTTCAAGGATGTGTTTCAGCCCTGTAACAACTGTATGTGCAGGTATAAAAAATATTTCTCTCTTATCTTGCTCAACACTACAACCCATTCGAAGCAGATCAAAATCGAAGAGTATCGTCTGAGTAGGCTTACTTGTAAGGGAAACATTCTGTAGTGTTTCTTGCGAGTAGTTGAGTAGACAGAGTGGGGAATCACCTGCTCGTTTTTCAGTGAATGAAGGAACGGCATGACACAATCCGGCGACTATCTACCGTCACGTTTCTGTAATTCATCACCGCCGCCTGCAACCTGTTATCAGCCCAGAAAACTTTATACAGCTCTGCTGCTCTTACTCGTGGAATACACATTTAATATATTAACCGGTTTATTTGACAGTAAACAGTAATTTTGTAGCTTTAAAGTTCTATTTATAATAATCTGCAATTTTTGCACCTCCTGAAAGGCGATAATTAGTGGTCACAGGTAAAAATTAGCAGGACATTTTTGTGGAAAATCTACTGTAGTTCAAGCTGTTACTGAGGAAGCCGTGGTTTCTAGTTATTCAAGAAAAACATTAAAAAAAGGGGTGAGGCCCAGACGCCCCCCCCTCCCCCCCCCCCTCCGCACCCCGTCCGCCACCGTCACGCTCACACCGCACCAGTGGACATTTTTAGTGTGGTATTTATGAGACTTCGTTCTACCACTGTACGAAACTTTTCGATTACACGAATTTTTTTCCCCCTAATCGACCTTTTTTGGTCTTCGTTGACGATATCTTGTTCGGATTCCGAATAGAACCAAAGGATTCCTTTACTGAGTAAGATTACTGGGTTCGGATAGTAACACTCAAGGCGCCGAAGTACCTCCGATTGAAAGACTCGCACCAGTCCATTGACTCACACGAAATTGTTATTATGCGGTTTCCTTGACCACATTGACCACTAAAGAAGATTATGCAGCCGATATCCCTCGTTATCCATCCCCAATTCGAGCCTGTACTTGGTTCCTGATTGTCTCTTCTGGTGGCTTTAATCTTCTTCTCTCTCTCTCTCTACTTTTTTTACATAATCCTGAATGAAATCCCAATGCCTCATTGGTTCAGAAGCAGATTATTAATAGTAACTAAAATTTACCAATATAATACACACATATTCACGTCAAGTACTACACAAAAAATACCTTTGCTGTTCGGTACATTTTTTCACAGTTTCATCAGAACCAACAATTGATCACATTTTATTTCTATTCTTCTCTTTCTTCTTCTTACATTTATAACGTGATCAAAATTTGTAGCAGGTTGTCAGAGCTTTCTGTGTATTTGGCATGTGTTGTGATTTTACAGTGTTCGTTTTTTCAATACATGGTAAATACTTGTTGTACGTTGCTTTTCAGTGATGTGTTACATTTGGCGCAGTATGCCCAAGCATCAAGATTACTCACTTGTTCGTTGTTCTCAGGTATCTGAGTCTTCCCGGTCGTATCGATGCTGAGGTTGTTCTGTCGAGCAATGCTAATTTCTGACGCGAGAATTTCACTAATCACCTGCCTGTTCACAAGTGAATTTTCGGACGAATTTATCAACAGTTTTACTAGTTTTACACATAATGCAGTCATCGGTGTAGCTAAGGTGTATTGGTCGGGTACCATTTAGGTTCGACTGCCGACTTCATGTGAAAGTTATGTACCTTCCTCCAGGTGCCGTTCCATTTCGGTCCATGATATTTTACTTCGATTTTATTGCAGTGGGCTGTTTATATCAGGGTATTAAAATATCTCTACATCTACATCTACATCTTTATCTATACTCCGCGAGCCACCTTACGGTGTGTGGCGGAGGGTACTTATTGTACCACTATCTGATCCCCCCTTCCCTGTTCCATTCACGAATTGTGCGTGGGAAGAACGACTGCTTGTAAGTCTCCGTATTTGCTATAATTTCTCGGATCTTTTCGTTGTGATCATTACGCGAGATATATGTGGGCGGTAGTAATATGTTGCCCATCTCTTCCCGGAATGTGCTCTCTCGTAATTTCGATAATAAACCTCTCCGTATTGCGTAACGCCTTTCTTGAAATGTCCCCATGACGAATCGCGCTGCTTTTCGCTGGATCATGTCTATCTCTTCTATTAATCCAACCTGGTAAGGGTCCCATACTGATGAGCAATACTCAAGAATCGGACGAACAAGCGTTTTGTAAGCTACTTCTTTCGTCGATGAGTCACATTTTCTTAGAATTCTTACTATGAATCTCAACCTGGCGCCTGCTTTTCTCACTATTTGTTTTATGTGATCATTCCACTTCAGATCGCTCCGGATAGTAACTCCTAAGTATTTTACGGTCGTTACCGCTTCCAATGATTTACCACCTATGGCATAATCGTACTGGAATGGATTTCTGCCCCTATGTATGCGCATTATATTACATTTATCTACGTTTAGGGAAAGCTGCCAGCTGTCGCACCATTCATTAATCCTCTGCAGGTCTTCCTGGAGTACGTACGAGTCTTCTGATGTTGCTACTTTCTTGTAGACAACCGTGTCATCTGCAAATAGCCTCACGGAGCTACCGATGTTGTCAACTAAGTCATTTATGTATATTGTAAACAATAAAGGTCCTATCACGCTTCCTTGCGGTACTCCCGAAATTACCTCTACATCTGCAGATTTTGAACCGTTAAGAATGACATGTTGTGTTCTTTCTTCTAGGAAATCCTGAATCCAATCACAAACCTGGTCCGATATTCCGTAAGCTCGTATTTTTTTCACTAAACGTAAGTGCGGAACCGTATCAAATGCCTTCCTGAAGTCCAGGAATACGGCATCAATCTGCTCGCCAGTGTCTACGGCACTGTGAATTTCTTGGACAAATAGGGCGAGCTGAGTTTCACATGATCTCTGTTTGCGGAATCCATGTTGGTTATGATGAAGGAGATTTGTATTATCTAAGAACGTCATAATACGAGAACATAAAACATGTTCCATTATTCTACAACAGATTGACGTAAGCGAAATAGGCCTATAATTATTCGCATCTGATTTATGACCCTTCTTGAAAATGGGAACGACCTGCGCTTTCTTCCAGTCGCTAGGTACTTTACGTTCTTCCAGAGATCTACGATAAATTGCTGATAGAAAGGGGGCAAGTTCTTTAGCATAATCACTGTAGAATCTTATGGGTATCTCGTCTGGTCCGGATGCTTTTCCGCTACTAAGTGATAGCAGTTGTTTTTCAATTCCGATATCGTTTATTTCAATATTTTCCATTTTGGCGTCCGTGCGACCGCTGAAGTCAGGGACCGTGTTACGATTTTCCGCAGTGAAACAGTTTCGGAACACTGAATTCAGTATTTCTGCCTTTCTTCGGTCGTCCTCTGTTTCGGTGCCATCGTGGTCAACGAGTGACTGAATAGGGGATTTAGATCCGCTTACCGATTTTACATATGACCAAAACTTTTTAGGGTTCTTGTTTAGATTGTTTGCCAATGTTTTATGTTCGAATTCGTTGAATGCTTTTCTCATTGCTCTCTTTACGCTCTTTTTCGCTTCGTTCAGCTTTTCCTTATCAGCTATGATTCGACTACTCTTAAACCTATGATGAAGCTTTCTTTGTTTCCGTAGTACCTTTAGTACATGATTGTTATACCACGGTGGATCTTTCCCCTCGCTTTGGACCTTAGTCGGTACGAACTTATCTAAGGCGTACTGGACGATGTTTCTGAATTTTTTCCATTTTTGTTCCACATCCTCTTCCTCAGAAATGAACGTTTGATGGTGGTCACTCAGATATTCTGCGATTTGTGCCCTATCACTCTTGTTAAGCAAATATATTTTCCTTCCTTTCTTGGCATTTCTTATTACACTTGTAGTCATTGATGCAACCACTGACTTATGATCACTGATACCCTCTTCTACATTCACGGAGTCGAAAAGTTCCGGTCTATTTGTTGCTATGAGGTCTAAAACGTTAGCTTCACGAGTTGGTTCTCTAACTATCTGCTCGAAGTAATTCTCGGACAAGGCAGTCAGGATAATGTCACAAGAGTCTCTGTCCCTGGCTCCAGTTCTGATTGTGTGACTATCCCATTCTATACCTGGTAGATTGAAGTCTCCTCCTATTACAATAGTATGATCACGAAACTTCTTCACGACGTTCTGCAGGTTCTCTCTGAGGCGCTCAACTACTACGGTTGCTGATGCAGGTGGTCTATAGAAGCATCCGACTATCATATCTGACCCACCTTTGATAACTTAACCCAGATTATTTCACATTCGCATTCGCTAATAACTTCACTGGATATTATTGAATTCTTTACTGCTATAAATACTCCTCCACCATTGGCGTTTATCCTATCCTTGCGGTATATATTCCATTCTGTGTCTAGGATTTCGTTACTGTTCACTTCCGGTTTTAACCAACTTTCCGTTCCTAATACTATATGCGCACTATTTCCTTCAATAAGCGATACTAATTCAGGAACCTTGCCCTGGATACTCCTGCAGTTTACCAATATTACGTTAACTTTTCCTGTTTTTGGTCTCTGAGGACGGACGTTCTTTATCAACGATGCTGATGTTCTCTCTGGTAAGCCGTCAGGTATTTTATCGTTTCGCCCAAGGGGGGGTCCCTCTAACCTAAAAAACCCCCGTGTGCACGCCACACGTACTCTGCTACCCTAGTAGCTGCTTCCGGTGTGTAGTGCACGCCTGACCTGTCTAGGGGGGCCCTACAGTTCTCCACCCAATAACGGAGGTCGATGAATTCGCAACCATTATAGTCGCAGAGTCGTCTGAGCCTCTGGTTTAGACCCTCCACACGGCTCCAAACCAGAGGACCGCGATCGACTCTGGGCACTATGCTGCAGATATTAAGCTCAGCTTGCACTCCGCGTGCGATGCTGGTTGTCTTCACCAAATCAGCCAGCCGCCGGAAGGAACCAAGGATGGCCTCAGAACCCAAGCGGCAGGCGTCATTCGTTCCGACATGTGCTACTATCTGCAGCCGGTCACACCCAGTGCGTTCAATAGCTGCCGGAAGGGCCTCCTCCACATTACGGACGAGACCCCCCGGCAAGCACACCGAGTGCACACTGGCATTCTTCCCCGACCTACCCGCTTTTTTCCTGAGGGGCTCCATAACCCGCCTAACGTTGGAGCTCCCTATAACTAATAGGCCCGCCCTCTGTGACTGTCGGGACCTTGCCGGAGAATCGGCCACTGGCCCAACAGGCGAGGCATCCTGTGGTGGCTCGGAAACGATGTCATCACCACTAGGAAGCACCCCGTACCTGTTGGAAAGGGGTAAGGCAGCTGCCACGCGGCCAGATCCCACCTTCGCCTTTCGGCCAGGCACGCGCGAGCCCACCACTGTCCGCCATTCGCCCTGGAGTGATGGCTGACCGGTAAGATGCTCACTGCCGGAAGACGCAGCGACATCAGGGGTTCCATGCGATTCCAAGGCCACCGAAGTAGGCATAGGTCTCACCACAGTTGCCCCAACGCCACTACGAGCCGACGCCTGCGCCTCGAGCTTGATGAGCCTAACAGACAAAGCCTCCACCTGCCCCCGAAGAGTGGCCAATTCTCCTTGCGTCCGCTCACAACAACCACAGTCCCTACACATGACTATGTTTACCCTACTCTATACGGTGACAAATTCCCAAGATAATCTTCTGATGAGCTACTCTGATAATCAAGAAACACTCACTGAAATACGAGACGCGAAAACTACGCTAGGTTTTCCCAGAAAAACTATTTAAAAGCTAAGCGCAGCAAATAAGTACAAAATAAATTTCTCTCCTAACGATCAAGAACTGTTAGTTACTATGCAGAGCAGATAAACACTAATAGAATCCCTTCCTTAGTGGAAAGTCGTAAACAAAATGCAAAATAAACGCTTTATACAAACAGTACTCGCTGCTGCTGGTGCTCTCGCTCTGGCTGTCACAAGACAACTCTGTTGGCAAGTAATTTTGGTTTCTTCCGCTTTTCTGTTTAGATAACTACTCATGGTAGTACTACCTGATGACTGATAAAAAATATTAGTTTCAGCTAGATTTATCGCTGCGACGGTATTTTCCGGGTTATGTTTGTGTACTAGTCTTTTGATTAGGCTTTGATTTTGCGTCGTCATTACTTTCTTTGTGCGACTAAAAGTGTTCGCCCTTAAGGCTCACTATCACAAGATTCAGGCTTCTCTGTGCAAATGGTAGAGTCAGGGTGCCGAATTGTGTTTTAAACACTTTTCCACTCGATAGACAGTGAAAGGATCGTAGGATGTTGTTGGCCAGTGGATCTTACTTTCCAAACTCGATCGACTTTCTCCTGCATATCTTTCTGGATTAGAACTGCTGGGAGAAAGGACATCGCCAGAAAATTTCAAAACAGTGCACACTCTGAAGTATATTGAAAAAAACTCCTGCTGTGCTCAATAAAACTGTTGTCCATTAATTGATGTTTGTGAATTTTGTAGTGTTTATTAATTCATCAGCTTGGAACTTCTTGCTACTCGACGAAACACCACACATTTGCGATTATCGAGCAATAATTTCATTCTCTTTTTTCATAAAAGCATTAGTGATCTTATAACTCCGAATTACTATCATCGTAAATATGCAGGTGCGGCTCACAGTTCTAAGAACAGAATACCATTTGTAACGCCGGAAATGCATATCCTCGTATTTCCATCTATTGTACTATAATTTTTTTTCCTTGTTTTGTTACCTCAAGATATGACATTTCTGTGTCTTTATATATTGTAATTGTTTTACTATTTGTATATATATATATATATATATATATATATATGTATATATATATATATATATATATATATATATATATATATATATATATATATATATATATGCATTTATGTCGATTTATAATTGGTTTAATTTGTGAATATTATTTGTATTTATACGCTGGGTCTGGCCTAGGGAAAACTATGCTATCGAACGAATACATCGATAGGTCGTGTGAAGAACGAAAGTATGTAGGATCTTTGGTAGTGTTAACTCTGCCGCGTGGAGCGCGGGCAGCGAGGGGGAGTCTGGTTGGAGTAGTGCGATTGAGCAGGTGTGTTGTGTGACGCTCCCGCAAGTTGCCGGGCTTTCAGGGTTTGGCAGCATGTAACTGCGATCGACTGGCTATGGTAGTTTCTAGCACGGTGTCGCGGACGGGAAGCATTAGCTGGCACACATCAAGAGCCCGTTTCGCCTGGTGACCGTGTCGAGAAGAAGGCGCGCCAACATCCAGCTTCTGCAACAGCGACAGCCGACAATGAGTGACTGTCGCCACCTCCTCGATCGACGGCTTCAAACCTTCAATCAACCAACAAGGAAGACTGGAAGCACGTAAAGTTTTAGAACTGTATGGCAGACCTCAGCTTTTCAAAATTGTTCAAATCACAAAATTACAGCAACGTAGCATGAACCTTTGTTGCTCATTGTCCCAATTGCATTGCCAAGCAGGGTCCCTTCCTTTTCCGAAATGAACCCGAGTGTCATTGAAATTCAAATGCCAACATTAAAGCATTATAATTCGATTTCACTGCTTTAATTTCAAAGTTCAGTTAAAGTATTCATAGCTGGTTACAATATTTAGATTACATAAGCACAAATTAAGAGTGCGAGTTTTGTTACCGTATTTTAGCTTACCTGTGACTGCAGCTCAGCTTGGTACGTACAAAATTTTACTGTTGTTAATTGTTCAGAATCATTTAATTCAAGTTCAAAGTTAAATCTCTTATTTCTAAATTGCGTAGAGTCAAGTTGCTTTTGAAATGATTGTTGAGGTAGTCCAAGACTAACCGTATTTTACTGAATTTCGATGTGCTTCAGAAAGAAAGCTCACTATTAACTTCAGTCACTAAATTAACTTTCGATTTTCCGGTTTTATTAATTCTTTTGCTAAATTAAGTCAGAGTGTAGCGAAATTTATTACTTCTGACAAACTTTCAGTTTTCACACTACACGTGTCAACCTTCAGTTGCCACGCTTCTAGTGCTAATTATATGTGTAATAGCCTTTCTTTTTCAGTTACTATAGTAATTGTCCTTAGGACTGGTGACCGTAATTTCCCCCAAATCTCAAATATCTAATTACCGCTAGTTAATTGTTAACGTAACGGCCGCACATTTACTTTCTTTATTAACTTTACCCCTTTTCAAAATTAATTTCCACCAGTTTCATTTGCATTTTTCCTTTCATTTAGATGTAACCCTTTCCTCCATCTTTACCGACAAATTAACTTCGGTGACGATTGCTTTTCCCAAATTCCCATTAGGTACACGCGGTTTAATTTTTCAGTCATTAAGGTCGATAAGTGAGGGGGAGGTTACACGTGGCGATCTGGTGACACGACAATCTTCAGATCTGAGGTTGTTCTGGACACGAATTTTGTTTGGTGCAAATGTCGTAACAAAGTATTGGTTACGAACAGATAGTTACGTCAGCGAGATTAAGTAGTGAGAGGAATCCTAATTAGATTTGAGATTTGTTCAAAAAAATGGTTCAAATGGCTCTGAGCACTATGGGACTCAACTGCTGTGGTCATCAGTCCCCTAGAACTTAGAACTACTTAAACCTAACTAACCTAAGGACATCACACACAGCCATGCCCGAGGCAGGATTCGAACCTGCGACCGTAGCAGTCGCACGGTTTGAGATTTGTTATTTATATTGAAAATTATTAAAATGAGTGAAGGCAACAATTACCAAAGTTTGGTAGACTTGGATACGGAACAATCGGTCGAACAGTGGGAAACGCGCACCGCGGTACCCATTGTTGAGGGGCAGGCGGCTAGCGTGAAAGACGGGACCGCCGAAACGCAACAAAGAGCAGAAATGGAATTCCAAACTTTAGAAAATGTTTCGGAATCGGAAGTGAAAATGAAATCTGAACCCCTTGATGACGAATACGCGGGGACAATTAAAGAGGAAGCCGCTACGGAAGTAAAACCGGTAGTTTCCGGGAATTTAGCTGATTTATTGAATGTTTTGATTAACGAAATCAAGGCTCAGTCTAGCAAGATAGAAACTCAATCGGCAGAAATTAAAGCTCAGGCTGCCAAGCAAGAAGCTCAGTGTGCCAAGCAAGAAGCTCAGTCTGAAAAAATTGACAGGAAGCTAGACAATAAGAACAAAGCTATTAATGTTGTTAACAACAATGTTGGAGCTGTTAACGCAAAAGTTGATAAAATCAAAGAAGATATTGTTGTGATTAATACCGAAATCGGTAATCTTAAACAGGAAATGATAGGCGTTCAGGCGGAAATTGCGAGCATAAATACGCGTTTTAATTCCGAAATTAGCAGAATCGAAAAAAGTGTAGGAGAAGCAGTTGCTCCGATCATCGAGAATAAGGTGGCGGAACAAATTCAATTAGTGAAAAAAGAGGATCGAAAGAAGGTGGAATCTTTAAAGGCTTTAATATCCGAAGTAGATACCAAAGTGACGAAGCAGGCTAATACCTGCGAAGAAAAAAAAAAGGAAGTAGAAACGCTTGCGACAACTACTTGCCAAGTAATTACGAGAGTGTCGGAATTAGGAAAGAAACTTGACGAAAAACAGAGCTATGTGCCAATCTGTGCACATAGTTCGGAATTGTTGACGAAAGAGGAGCGGTTCGACCCCTTGAAAAAAGGCGGTATACACGCGACGGATTTCATTAAAAATTGTGAAAGAGTTTTACCCAGATCATGGACTAATGAGAGAAAAATTAATGCGGTTATTGATGTGTTGGCTGGTGATGCCAAGCGTTGGGGCTTAAACCTCAACATTACGAACCTGACTTTTGACGAGTTTAAAAATTTGTTTCTGGCTGAATACTGGTCAGAGCAAAAACAGCAAAGTGTCTGGCGCGAATTTGTCGTATTGAGGCCTTTCGATGCGAATTCGCGCGGCTCGATGAAGGAGTTTTGTGAGGGCTGGATCCGCAAGTTGGAATATTTGCGTGATCGCCTCACGGAATCCGAAATAGTTTGGGAACTCTACAAGAAGCTTCCAGATGATACAACACGCTACGTAGGAAGCAATTACAGGACAATCAATGATTTCCTGGAAAGAGTTGAGGACGAGGACAATTGGCGCAATAATCGCGATACTGGTAGAGGCCGTGGTAACAACAATGGGTACCACAGCAACCACAACAATCATAACTATGGGAATAATGCATACCGCAATCTTGGCAGCAATAACAGTAGTGGTTCGGGCCGTAATGACAATCGGTACAATGCAAATAATAACGGGAATGACGGAAACCAGTATCATACTAGCGTGATACGGGCTTCGCAGAATAGTAATAACGCCAGAGAGTGTGATCAGCCGCCTCAGCAGCATCCGGGGAGCAGATCTGCTGGGACGAGACAGGGAAACCATTAGCCGCGCCGGTGAGGGGCCCACCGGGCGTGGAGAGATTTTGGAGGCCCAACAACAGGAGAAAACCCAGGTGTCGTCGTTATGAAAATTCCGTATGGAATATTCAACGGCGGGAGAGTGTGCCAGTGTTGGGAGAAAGGAGTGCACCCACAAGTAGTAGATCAGTTGTGGACACGGAAGTAGAAAATACATTCACTGTCAGTGAGAACAATTTAAGTAGTGTTCCGGAAATCGATTGTAAAGTGGCAGCTGTAACACCCACAGCGGAACTGGAGATTGAGTTTAAGAATGATTCGCAATTGTTGAGAGAAGGTCAGATGTCGGATAACACGTCCGTCATTGAGCGAGGGGATGCAGAGAGGGATGAGGTCTGGTTAAGGCAGTTCGGTCGCTTATACGACGAACTAAGATTATACGACGAATTAAGAGATTATAGTGGCCTGTACGGGAGAAGTGTTTATGGGGAGCGCGGGCAGGATTTGCCGCGTCTCGTCCCACAGGAAGATAGTATTTGTGAAGTGATAGAAAGTTCTGGCCCTAACCGGCAGACTTTATCAGAAATAGTTGATGTTAATGGGGAGCACAAGCAAGATTCGTCGTGTTTCGTCCCGCAGGAGTTGGATGTTGAAGTAGTAACGGAAAGTTCTGGCCCTGACCGGCAGACTTTACCGAAAGTTATAGTGTTAGAAGTGTCCGACCCATCCGACGCAAAGCTCCAGCTTAAACATTGCGAAAGTATTGAGGAGAAAGATTACGAAAATTTTAGTGATAGCCGGACACGATTGGTAGAAAAGCACGTAGATTACAGCGTGTATGAGGTTAGAGCTGACGTTATACGGTCAGACGGTAGCAGTGCGGGTTGCGCAGATCCAGAGGAAGTAATTGCAGATACTACTGGGCACATTCCTCCAGGTAGATTGGCAGATGAGATCAACCTAGCCAAAGAGGAATCAACGAAGGTGACAATTAGTGAATTGATAGCAAAGCAACACCCACTAGATGACGAGTTACAGGAAAAGGTTTCGGTATTGGAGGCGAAGCTACAGACTAAGCCTCAGGACAAACGTGTTGAAATTAAAACTATATGTGAACAGAGGCTGAAAAAGCCGCCAGATAAGCAGGAATTAGGATCAAAGCCGGATGGTTTTTTCTGGAATGACCTGGATATAGACGAGGATTTACTGTGGGAAAATAAAGAAACAGTCGAGGACAAGTGTAGACAGGTAGTAGTGTCTGTTAATATGCACGACCTACAACTAAACGTGTTGATTGACACCGGTGCAGAATTGAGTGCTGTATCTGGGAAAATATTTGAGTTACTGAAAGACAGACCTGGCATCGTAGTTATGCCAGTAACAGGAATCAAAATTATCGGCGCTACTGGGAAGGCCAGTAAACCGGTCACGAAACAGATTTTTGTGAACTTCGAGATTTGTGGGGCACGATTTGAACAAGAGTTTTTCGTCGTGCCAGACTTAACTACGGAAGTAATTATCGGGTTAGATCGGCTATTAAAGTACCGTCCAGTGATTAACTGCGAAAGCAAAACTTTGGCATGTAGGTCACTAGATAAAACAATGGTAGTTGGTTTAGACGAGGCAGGAGACGGTGTGCATAGGCAATACCAGCCTATACACATTGTTAACTGGCCGGATGACATTGACGTAGGAATGAATTTGAACTGTCGTAACGTGAGGAATTTCGGCATGGACAAAAGTGTAGAAAGTGAATTGGATGAGATAATCAAATTCCCTCCACGGATTGACATTAGTATTGGTGTGAAAAATGATCGTTTGCGAGAAATAATGAAGCTAAAAGCCGATGCTCGCATACGTCGTCATGACGCTAAAGCGCGTTTTGCTAAGTTTGCAATCCTAGACTTAGTACTTGTAAAAGCTCATGAGAAATCTAGCGAGATAGGCAATGAAATCTCTAAATTTAAGTTTGTTTATAATGGACCATATAAAGTCATTGGTATACCTCACACAAATGCTTATTGCTTAGAGTATCCAAGCTGTGGAAAACTATTAGGTATACGGAACATTGTAGACTTGAAATTGTACCAACCTAAGATCGATTAATACCACACAATGGGTAATTTGTACAGTATGTAAATATAGAGTGTAAGATGTATGGTTTGCTAGATTGCCATGCTTTTGCCTGACCAAGAGAACATTAAAGAAGTTGTAATTAATAAGTAATTAATTTTGACTGAATGATTTAAGAGGAATTGATTAATAATCATTTGAAAAATCCAAGCTGCTAGTTTAAGTTTTCAGCTGAGTCACAGTAGATTAAGGAATGTAAATATGATTTTGTAACTAGCTGTAAGATTTCATAAATATGTGATTTACTAGTCGTTGCCGATGTACTTAGACGCTGTTTTAAGTTTCAGGCTAGTACATGCGTGTGATGATGGACAGTGTTGAGTTATCCACTGTGATAGAATTAATGGACTCCTTGAGATTACTCGGGAGTGAGTTGTTCCGAAAGAACTCAGTGAAACGGACGTTCTGGAAATGCCGTTACACAGGCGAGTGAGATCAAGCGTGCCGCACAGGCGAGCGCAACAATACTGGCGAGGTGGAGCCGCTCTCGGCATTCTTTGTACTTGCGGGTACGAAAGGCGGAATAGTTTTTCTTCCCGGACAGCTGATGTGAAAGAATTCTGCTCTCAATATTTATGTTTTTGTCGATCTGCTGAATATTATTTTCTTGTTTAGCTTTAATTGGACTCTCACGACGAGAATATTAATTATGAAAAGGTTATATAAAAATGTGTATAATATGTAATTAATAATTAATTTGCGTATTTTGATCTACCTGTTTTTATGGCCATGTACTCTGATTAATTTTGTAAATAATATTCCATTTCTTGATAGTGTTACGAATTTTGACGATTTTAGAATAGCTAAACCATTTTCTATGTTTTCTATGAATTTTAATATGTTGTCAACCTGTTTTATTTTGTGCAAGATGACAGAGTGGAATAAGATTAGGAGTGTCTCCACTCAATTATTACGGTCTAAAAGTTGATTTATGCTTAATTAGACGAATGCTAAATTTTGTTGATGTTTTGAGCATATGCATTTCCGCAGTTTTTTTTTTGGGGGGGGGAACATTTTCTGAGTCTGTTTAGGTTACACGAACATCCTCAGACAATGTGGGGCACGTGTAACGCCGGAAATGCATATCCTCGTATTTCCATCTATTGTACTATAATTTTTTTCCTTGTTTTGTTACCTCAAGATATGACATTTCTGTGTCTTTATATATTGTAATTGCTTTACTATATATATATATATATATATATATATATATATATATATATATATATATATATATATATATGCATTTATGTCGATTTATAATTGGTTTATTTTGTGAATATTATTTGTATTTATACGCTGGGTGTGGCCTAGGGAAAACTATGCTATCGAACGAATGCATCGATAGGTCGTGTGAAGAACGAAAGTGTGTAGGATCTTTGGTAGTGTTAACTCTGCCGCGTGGAGCGCGGGCAGCGAGGGGGAGTCTGGTTGGAGTAGTGCGATTGAGCAGGTGTGTTGTGTGACGCTCCCGCAAGTTGCCGCGCTTTCGGGGTTTGGCAGCATGTAACTGCGATCGACTGGCTATGGTAGTTTCTAGCACGGTGTCGCGGACGGGAAGCATTAGCTGGCACACATCAAGAGCCCGTTTCGCCTGGTGACCGTGTCGAGAAGAAGGCGCGCCAACATCCAGCTTCTGCAACAGCGACAGCCGACAATGAGTGACTGTCGCCACCTCCTCGATCGACGGCTTCAAACCTTCAATCAACCAACAAGGAAGACTGGAAGCACGTAAAGTTTTAGAACTGTATGGCAGACCTCAGCTTTTCAAAATTGTTCAAATCACAAAATTACAGCAACGTAGCATGAACCTTTGTTGCTCATTGTCCCAATTGCATTGCCAAGCAGGGTCCCTTCCTTTTCCAAAATGAACCCGAGTGTCGATGAAATTCAAACGCCAGCATTGAAGCATTATAATTCGATTTCACTGCTTTAATTTCAAAGTTCAGTTAAAGTATTCATAGCTGACTACAATATTTAGGTTACACAAGCACAAATTAAGAGTGCGAGTTTTGTTACCATATTTTAACTTACCTGTGACTGCAGCTCAGCTTGGTACGTACAAAATTTTACTATTGTTAATTGTTCAGAATCATTTAATTCAAGTTCAAAGTTAAATCTCTTATTTCTAAATTGCGTAGAGTCAAGTTGCTTTTGAAATGATTGTTGAGGTAGTCCAAGACTAACCGTATTTTACTGAATTTCGATGTGCTTCAGAAAGAAAGCTCACTATTAACTTCAGTCACTAAATTAACTTTCGATTTTCCGGTTTTATTAATTCTTTTGCTAAATTACGTCAGAGTGTAGCGAAATTTATTACTTCTGACAAACTTTCAGTTTTCACACTACACGTGTCAACCTTCAGTTGCCACGCTTCTAGTGCTAATTATATGTGTAATAACCTTTCTTTTTCAGTTACTATAGTAATTGTCCTTAGGACTGGCGACCGTAATTTCCCCCAAATCTCAAATATCTAATTACCGCTAGTTAATTGTTAACGTAACGGCCGCACATTTACTTTCTTTATTAACTTTACCCCTTTTCAAAATTAATTTCCACCAGTTTCATTTGCATTTTTCCTTTCATTTAGATGTAACCCTTTCCTCCATCTTTACCGACAGATTAACTTCGGTGACGATTGCTTTCCCAGATTTCCATTAGGTACATGCGGTTTAATTTTTCACTGTCATTAAGGTCGATAAGTGAGGGGGAGGTTACATATTTCAAGAGTAAATATTTTTCACTTGTAGAACAAAACTTCATAACTATTAAGTCATAGATGACTGTCGTTCAGTAGTGATGTAGTCTGACATCTATGGTGTTCATACAATTCGAAGGGTGCCCATGAAGTCATTTTCTTGTCCTTGAATACGGTCGTAGACCTTGAAGGTCAACATGCACACATCATGTGAACACCCATGACATCACAAGCGCTACATTCCTATCAGTGACATCATCACATTTTTAGTGATGCCACCATCCTTATCAGTGACATCAACGAGCCATATTCCCTTTCCCCCTTCTCTTCTACCTTTCCAGCCAAACATAGCTTAACATTAAAAACAGGCAACAAAAAATCAAGGTGGTGAAACTCGCCCAACCAAGAAAAATCCCTGATGTGAATTGTACCCCGTACCAATGTTCCTCTCCCTGACCAATCAAATCGTAGTAATAAAAAAATGAGGTATAAATGTGGCACCAAGTCACATTAATTTTGAGAGATTCAAAGATATTTTTCTCTAATTGTACACACGCACACGCACACACACACACACACACACACACACACACACACACACACACATACTGCACGACTGCGTATTGTACCAGTACTGCCTCATCTCACAATTTCCTGTGTTCCTTTCCACCTCTGCCTTGTTGTTAAATGTGTGTGTGTGTGTATACAAAAATTTTTATGACTTATATTCCACACGAAATGTCACATCTTTCTCTCACTCTTTCAGCCACTGCCTCCTCAACAAATTTTACCTCAAATAAGAGTGCACGTAATTTTTCTACATCTGCCTCATCATTAGAAAATATTACGGAGATAATGAAAGGTAAGACAAACAAAATGTGAAACCTAATTTTACTATAAATATTTTCTCTATGCACTTTGACAGTTAATGCTTTCCTACACAGTAGAAACATATGAATTTAACAAACATTCTACTTCATCCTCAATGCTTCTTAGGATATGATGTATTGTAAACAGTAGGCTGTTACGGCTTGAGTAAATATTTGAGACAACTCCATTAGAAACCCCAGTTCTTACTGCTATATCCATCTTAATAAAATCAAAGGGCCACTGAATTTCATTTTAAAGGAAAACTGAATATATTATGAATAATCAGCTGAACAATCAGCCAGTTTGTTATACTGATGGAGAAATAGTTCAGTGTAATAAAAACAAAAATACCTATCGAACACGTGAAAACAACGAGGTGTGTAAAGCAATCTTTCTGCAGAAATTGTATTGTTTTCTGATTCACTTCTCAAATAGCTTTTAGATCACCAATGACTTTATGTCAGAGAACTACACACCCTTGCAAACTAAAAAAGGAGCCAAAACAGTCATTCATTAGAGGTCTAATATTAGTATGTATTACAGAGCGTAAGCATGATACTGTATTTTGTGAGTGGGAAATGACATTGTTATATACTCAGTAGGCACAAAAAACTTACTCATCAATATTTTAGAAAAAAACAATTATGTCCATGTTATTCATTCTTCTGCGATATATCATGCACTGTTACAGCTATTGAGGAAATGAAGTTCAGTGAGACTGATTGTCAAGAATCTTGGAAGCAGATATATCTTGGACTCTTTGAGATGAATCGGCACTGTCACTCCAAATTTGGTGTTGGTGTGTCTCACATTCAACAGCGGATGATAACACTTGTCCTCCACCGTCAACAACCTTGTAGTGCACACTGTGCTCCCACCTTCGCCTAGATTAATCAATTTCTCTTTGGTAGTAATAGTGCAAACTTTTGCGAAGCCAGCGACTCTGATGCTGGTGTTGCAGCATCAACCACCAGATTCTGCATCAAGTCCCCCAGCTTCTATAGTAGACTACAATGCTGAGTCATCAGGCAACAATTTGATTATCAAGTAGAAATGTGACTGGCAAACATTAGTCAGCAAGTTCTCTGTCTTGTTGTTGTTGACCACATACCCAAGGAATACGATCTTCAACGTCCGACATCTTGGAAACTCAGTCTTGTTGATGTGTGTGTTGAATCTCTTGCAGTGGGAAGCAGTAAGCAGACCTCCCATTTCAGTGGGCACAGTTCCTGCAGTAAAAAAAGTTTACTCTTTACTGCACATGTAATAACGCTAGACACATTCCGAGCTGCAACACAGTTATAGTCGTTCACCAAGTCCACTGATAAGAACGTAACTACCTGCAGGCAATTTGCTTGCTAGTTGCACTGTATACGCAATACTGGCTCTACTATTCAACCAGAATTTTCAATTATTCTTCAGAAGCAAATACAAATATGGTATCCAGAACTAATACAAACATCACATAGATGACATAGATCTCTCTGTTCCTGATCTGTGCATGTATGCTCCACATGCAATTGTGCCAGATTGATGCAAGCAGGTGATAAACTCCGAGGGTTAAGCTTCGACATATTTTTAAAAACAAATGAATTCGGGTAAAAATATTTTCATGAGATACATTCAGATTAGAGTGTTGTCTTCTTTTTTTACATTATCAGTCGAATGCTAGGTAGCTTTGCCAACGGCACTGGTTAGCACAGGTTCATGTCAAACACCGAAATTAAGCGTTATCTGACTTGGATAGACATTGGATTGGTGATCGTCTGGGTCTGCCGAGTGCAGCAGGCAAGTTGGCCCTTGTGCGTCCAATTGAGGAGCTACTTGACTGAGAATTTGCTACTCTGGTCACGAACGCTGACAACGGCAGGTGAGCAGTCTGCTGACCACATGCCTCTCCATTCATTTATGCCTATTGGATCAGGACGACACGGCGGTCGGTCAGTACCGTTGATCTTTCCGAGGCTCTTTCAGGAGGAGTTTAGTTTTAGAATTCTTCTTTATCTCAAGAGACCTACATGAATCATCTCACACAACGTAATTACAGAACATGGTAAATCTTCGTTCACTATAGTTTTCCATCTTGTCGCATACTCTTATGGTCTATTTTAATCTTAATCGTAACTTTGAACACAAAAGGCTCCAAACTGGATCAATTTTCATTGCAGCTCCAAATATCCATTCTATCTGGGTGTAAGGAAATTCTTAATTTAAATGGTCCTTCAAAATGTTTCTGCTTAATCTACATCTAAATAATTTCAACTTCTGAAGTTATTGTCTACAGTAAACATTTTTGATATAAAAGCCAGCAACCTCCATGGCTTGTGATGACTGTATATTGTATACATTCAACTCGTGCAAGACCACGTACAGCTACGTAATCCTCTGCTACCAACGTAATTGGATTTGCATTTATGTATAAAATCCACACTCCACTCTGCAATGAATTGTGAAGAATGTTTCACACCATCATTAGCGAATTACCACCCCGTTTTATGGAGCTGACTGCCTATATGCATCGATAATGTGGTGCAATGCTTTATCATATTGCCTTAATTAGGGGCACTAGAATGATTCTACAACCTTTCTAAATTTGTGCAGCGGAGTTTCACGAAAACATAACCTTCTTTAAAAATAAGGGTTACGTTTTTTATGGGCTGTCGGGATATTACCTTCCCATTTCCGCATATGCTCAAGCATCCTTGATTAACTGAAAAAAAAAACTGATCACACTAGAATCTCGCATGGATCTGTGCCAAACCGATCAGGCTTCCATTTGCCTTACCTACTACTAATTTCAAACACTTTCTATTGCTTACCATTAACACCGTAAGCTGTTCCACTTTTTTAAGTCCAAGTCCTTTTGCAATCATCCTGTAGATAGCAGCAAACAGTCTGCATACACATTTTAATAAATCTTTTAAAGAAATTAGTATGACTTTCGGAAATCCAGGAAGACGAATCTACTTATTTGCAAGTTATCATACACGAAAATTGCAGTCTGTGGTGTTGCCTCCATATTTTGGAAGTATTATGTTCTTTAGGGTCGTGCACCAGATGCATAACAGTACTATTAGAGAGAAAATACATGCTTTAATCCACTGACAATATATCTGTCTTGTGAAACAGAATTAGCTCTTTATTCTCAAGAAGTAACGAGTGCTAGTGACAGGGGTAGTCACATTTATTCAGTATTTTTATATTTCCAGGAGGATTTTGACATCACACTTCACGAGTGCATTCGAACCAAAGTGCTTGCCTGTGCACTGTCGTCTCAGTTGTGCAACTGGATTCGCGGCTTCCTGTCAGAAGGGTCACAGTTTGTAGTTAACTGATGGAAAGTCATCGAGTAAAACGGAAATAGTATCTAGCGTCCCCAAGGAAGTGTTACAGGAGCCGGCCGATGTGGCCGAGCGGCTCTAGGCGCGTCAGTCTGGAACCACGCGAGCGCTACGGTCGCAGGTCCGAATCCTGCCTCGGGCATGGATGTGTGTGATGTCCTTAGGTTAGTTAGGTTTAAGTAGTTCTAAGTTCTAGGGGACTGATGACCTCAGATGTTAAGTCCCATAATGCTCAGAGCAATTTTTGAAGTGTTACAAGCTCTTTTTTGTTCTTCATCTATATACACGATTCAGGACACACTCTGAATAGCACTCTTAGATTGTTTGCAGATGATGTTGTCATTTACTGTCTTACAGAGTCATCAGATGATCGACACAAATAACAAAACGATTTAGACAAGATATCTCCATGGTGCTAAAAGTAGCAGTTGACTCTAAATAATGAAAAATGTGGTCATCCACGTGAGTACAAAAAGGAATCCGCTAAGTTTCGGACACAATAAGTCACACAAATCTAAAAGCTTATAATTCAACTAAATACTTAGGGGCTACAATTACGAATAACTTACGTTAAAATAATCACATAGATAATGTTGTCTATGAAGGAAACAAAAGACTACGATTTATGGCAGAACAGTAAGAAAATGCAACAAGTCAATTACAGAGAGTGGCTATACCACGCTTGCAGTCCTCTTCTGGAGTACTGCTGTGTGGTGTTGGATCCACGTCAGACAGGCTGAATGGAGGACATCGAAAAAGTTCAAAGAAGGACAGCTCGTTTCGTAGTATTGTAATAAATTTATACAAAATTGTATCAAATTGCCCCGAAATTGCAACAAATTGCCCTCAGAACTGGAAGAAAAGTAACTGTAACAATTAACCCATGTTACAGCAAAAATTATAACAACTGTAATTGTAACAGCTGTAACAATTTATCATACTTACATGAAAAATTGTGAAACTATAATAAGTGTAACAATTTGTCTCAAAAATGTAACAACAGTCTGTATCAACAATAACTGCAACAACTATACGAATGAGTGGAATCTGTTCTTTCGAAAGAACAGACCCCAAGTGGAATATGCAGCTGTGATACAATATATGTATAAATTGAAGCTGGAGGGGGTAGAGAGTAATGAAAGGGAATGGGGTAGCGATGAGTTCTGGATCGGTATTTTACACGAAATCAGAGGCGATGAGTGGAAATGTATTACAGACCGGGATTCAAACACTGTATCTCGCACTTACTACGTAGTTGTGCTAACCACTGCACTACCCAGACACAATGTTTATCGCTACTGCACAGGCTATCTCGGCACGCCTCTCTGCTGACCCACACTCCCACCTAGAGTCAGCTATCCGCACTCCCTGTCCACGTTCTCCATGCTCCCTATTTAGGGATTCCCTCAGGAGGTCAGACATAATTGCGCATCTGCACTGAAGAAGATGGATTCGTTGCCCATCGACGCAAATTAATCAAAGAACTGACACCATGCATTCGTATACTTGATTCACCTCATTTAGGCAATGAATCCACCTTCTGCAGCGCGGATGCACAATTACCTCTGACCGCCTGCACGAATCTCTAAGTAGCGAACGTGGAAAGCACCGACAGGTACTGTGGATAGGTGGCGTTAGGTGGAGTGTGGGGCACCCGAGAGGCGTGCTGAGGTAGTCTGCGCAGTTGCGTTAAACACTGTACCTGGGTGGTGCAGTGATTAAAGCAACTGCCTGGTGTACAGGAGATCCCAGATCGAATCCTCGTCCAGCATACATTTTCACTCGCCGGCGAAGATTGTGCATAAAGTCCTGATGCAACTGACTTTGATAGTCGCTTTCTTTCCTTCCTTTCTCCTCCCTCCTCCTTCAGTTTACATTTACGGTAACAATGTAACAGTAGGCCCATGTTACAGCAAAACTAATAAATTACTCCCAAACGCCAACAAATTGCTCCCGAAATTGTAAAAATTGCCCTCAAACCAATAACAACTGCACTGCAACTGTAACTGTAACACCAAAGCTGAGCAGAACATTTACTTAGAACCCACGAAGGACTAATGTAATCATCAAAAGCCCACATACGCTACTAAGATTTCTATTAACATGACTGAATACTATTAATACTAAATCAACTTCCCATCCTTGTCAGGTAGTAACATTGACATTTTACCAATTTACAAATAACTGCTTATGTTGGTACATCGTTATAATGTGAGTCTATCATTTCGCTTATACTTCGAGTACTGGGGAGATACACGAAGAAATGATCCTTACAGCTAAATACTTAAAACAGATTGTGCACACAGTGGAGAGCATAGCCATATGGATACATATCTTCATTTTCTTCATCAAACATAGACATACTAATCTCTGTTGGGATGGTATCATTTCACTAATATTAAACAACTGTAAGTAGCGATGTCTCTCGCTGATGCTTGAGTCAGTGTATGAAATTTGTGGAGCACCACAACATGTAACTTTTGTCTATTACAGTATACTGTTCATGCTGTGTTTGTAATAGCGCTAAAGTGTGTTTTGGACTTACATTTCTAATAACTAATACATACAAGCACATATCAGCGTGTGCTTGAGTAATAAAGGTAATGCTGCAACTAGCAAACAATTTATTTGCCATATACAACTAGTGACTGAAAATTTGCTTCAACTGTACATCACAAGTCTAAATTTTCTCCTCGTAAGAATTGTCTACAAAGTAATGCTACTAATCACACAGTATTTTTTCACTTCATATTGATACTTTGCCTACATATGGCTCTATAAGTTACTACTAGCATCACTGGTTAATTCAGTTACTAAATCAAAATTAATAATTTACTTATGTGCAAAAATTCGATACAATATCAATAAGATTAAGTGTTAATGTAGACAGTTTTTAAGGCCTTAGTGGGTATGTAATGCCTTAATTTTGTTGGTTTTACGAAAAGCAAGGAGACAGCTTCTCTCATATGGAATCCCAACTTTTTTATAAGGATCGATGCACAATAGCTGCCACTCAATTCCTTTTGTGAAGAAGTGAAGTTTGTGGGCGATTCTTCAAAAAATACTTTCTCCTTGTAATGTCTACTCATCTGCCATAATTTCCCATCTTAGTATGTCTTTCTTAAGTGATCTATACGAAGGCTTGTCTTACCTTTTCATCCCAGGAACATTCTTCTCTCTGGTGACACAGAAGTGACTATCTGCTCATTCTCCTCATTCAACTTGCATTCTAGTTTAGCTGCAGTGAACTGTTATTAACAATGGCAAATCGTTTACAGTCTGTTCGAATAACTCTAGATATTCTGTTCAATGTGTCTACTGATTGTGTGCATATGTTTGTAGAACCTACTGAACTGATGGAAAATTCTCGATGTGGGATTTCCTTGTGGGTGAAATCATGGTATAAGCAAGTGTTTGTTTGATATTCATGTCGAAATATATTCCATGCTCGACAAGTGAAATTTGATGCATTGTCTCATAGCAGGGCGGCAGTCTTGGCAGCTGTAGACATATAACCTCTTACTATTCTTTTAATGATTGGGCCTGCTACAGAATACTTTGTATCACATAGTTTAACACATTTTATGAAAATATTGTAAAGTACTACTACATACATATATCCACCTCTAGCTGAGGGCCAGTGTCCTGCAGCATGAACTGATGTGACCTATAGAGGTATTGTTGGTACGATAGGTTGTAGTTCTCAATGACAAAATTTATTCACAGGCTTTGTATTCTATCACATAAGACACATTTTAAACAGCTGTTATATTTGTCTTCTTAAGTTGGGAAAATACCAGTACAGATTAATCTTCTTGCACAATTAGTTGCACAGTAACAGCCCTATGTATGATGTCTATACTGGATAGTCACATGTGGCTGGAATACAGACACTCCATTTGTCAAACTGTATGTTATGTTTATAGAATAAACCTCATTATGTGTATTGCAGTGTTGTTCTAATTTTTCAGCAGGATTTTGTGAAAGTAAATTTATTCCAGTATTGGTCATCTTTTATAAATTAGCCATAATTTTGCAGATGTTTAAATAATACTATTCGTAATTACTGTCCTCTATTAACAATATGGGAAAATTAGTGATTTGTTCTGTAACTTCTGTGTACTCAGCAGAATTTTGTGGTATTTGTGAGAGAGAGTCTACCACTATAATTATTATCTTTTCCTGACGTATGTGATTTCAAAACTGTACCCATCAAAAACAGTGACCACATATCAAGTGTGTATGGAGTAGTTTGCAAGTCATAAGAAAACTTAATGCTTGATGTTCACAGAAACCTCAGATGTTTCTACCTTAAGTGTAATAGCTGAACTTCTTAAAGACCCAAACTACTGCTACAGTTTCCAACTCAGTAGCAGAATATACTCTCTCGCACTCTGGCAATGAACAGCTAACAAAACTTTTAACACAAATCTCCATTTGGGTCATGTGATGCCTGTGACATCACTAGCTAGCTCACTGCTCCTACTATCATAAAGCTGATTCATAGTGATATCATGTTTTGGAATTAACATTTCGGAAAATAGATTAGAAATTGTGTGTATGCCAAATTGTACAAGTACTTCTGTAAAAGCTCCTGGAAAATTGATCTGAGGAAATTAAATTTTGCTGCAGGCAAGTGAGTCTCAACTTTACTTGCGATTGGGACACAAGTTGAAGTAATGAATTTAAAATTTATGCTAAGGCTGAACATGAACCCAGATCTCCAGCTTACTGAGTAGACGTGCTAATCACTACACCACTGTGACATTATGACTCAGGCAGTTGCACAGACTACCCCAGTCTGATGCTCTCCCTAGCACAAACCTCATTCAAGTCTTCAGCTCATTTTCCCCTTCTTAAATCTTCAGCGATGCCAAGGCTCTCAGATGTACGAGTAGCATCCAGTTTTGTGCATAATGGGGACATCTTGTCTGTACCTCAGGTGTAAGTGATCTATTGGTCTGATGGAATTAGATTTTGCTGGAGACATGTGAGTCTCACCTTTATCTACTTAAAACAATATCGACTGGGTTTACTTCAGTCTTGATTACTTCTGATGAAGTTCCATTCTGAGATGAAAATTAAGAAGCAGAAGGCTCACTATTTGTGACAGTTTTGAAACCAAGGTTTCATTATTGTTAACTGACGTTTCTGCAGAGTTTGCTTCCTGTTTGGATGGCAGACGATGTGCCTTAGTTAACACTTGATTTATGTTAGATGATATATTCTTACACATAGACAATATTTCATTGTATCGAATTAACAATTCATTTAGAGTAGAGGATATTTCATTGTTTTTAGTGCACAATTCATTACATTTACTGGATATTTTAACTAACTGAGTTGATATTTAATAATATGTGGATGACATTTCATTAAACTGATTTGAAATTTCATTTATATTTAAATGAAATTTCATTACTGCTTTCACTCAACAATTGATTTGATATTTCTGTTGAGTTGATAATTGATCTGTCATTTCAGATAAGAATTCACTTTTAATTTGCTTAAAGCCTGTCTTTAGCAGTGCTTCAAACTCACAATAAAATCCTTTAATTTGTTTTATAGCTGGAGGCTACATTAATATACTGATTATGAGTAGCATTTTCATTTTGGTGGACTTTCCTTTCTCTACCATAACTCAAATGTTGGCTGAATTCAAGTGTGTGATAACACATATGTCAGTTTAACATTAGCACATAGGCAGCCATATTGCTGAACACAAACATTCTGAAAAGCTAACATTATTGGGTTGGAACAATAAAGAAGTACTTGATAGTGCTAATGAAATGTTTCAAAGCAACAACTGTTATGCATGATAATAATAGCGATAATCGGACTTCATAAAGAATATTAGATTGCAGGCTCGACTTGTGAAAATGAAAATGGATAAATGATGGCATGCAATCATGTATGACAAAACTAATCACTTCCAACAAATTCAGTTGGCTGCAACTTAGATAAAAACTTTAAAAGTTATTAATAGATGAAGTTAACTACGGTATTATTAAATGAAAACACAGTTACAATAAATCGTTCTTATTGTTCAAACCAAATTATAGATGATAAAAGATGCAAGACCTTCCTGCTAGACTGTCTGGATACAAAAGCGAGCAAAAAGATGGCATTCTTCTCCGTTTTTTACAAATATATAAAATGAATAAAAATCGAAAGCAGATATATGGTATGTAAGACAGCCAATCAGTTGCAGTAAATGTTGGTTTTCAATTAATCCTATGGTTTTATGGGATTTAAACTGTTTTCTTCAGAATGAAAAGGAACCCGTGTACAATGCGATGACATAATCAGAACATCATGGACCAGTATTAGGATCATAGAGAAACTACTGCCAACAAAAGAGGAGGCATGTCACAAAAAACATGAAATATGCTAACATAGGAAAAGTAGTACTTACATATTTCACATTAGTAAACAACCAGTTAGTAAAGTAATCTAATATCTCCACATGAAATGTGTCAGCAACGATCTGGGCATTCAGTTGTTGAAGTTAAGATCCCTAAAATCAATAAATTGTCACACGAGCACCAATAAACATGTCTTCTTGGCGGGATAAATAGGAAATAAGTATAAGTACATTGAAATAACTAACAGAATTACCGAATTACACCATAAAAATCAACGAGTATAGAATAAAATGCTGAAGATCAAATAGAAAAAAAACATACTAGCATACTTTAAGATCCTTATAGGACCATCAGTACAGTACCGTATGGAAATATGATGTCTGTGCATAAGTGCATTATTACAAGTATAATTGATTGCAAAGAGTTTAATGTCACCTCCAGTACATTATCGTAGGAAAAGTAATAAAGCTAGCGCATAAGCACGCTATTAAACATAATGACAGTGCAGAGCAAAAATTCATACGTCACTGTATAGTAACAAACGTAAAAAGATTGGGTGGCATCAATATCTTAGTGCCATATAAACTGACAAAAGGAACTGCATGCACAAAAATTATTTAATGGAATTTTGAGGGAATGAACCACTCTCAAACGCTACCTACAGTCGTATGAAGATTTTTTTGCGAGCAGTATGGTTCGAAACCATCGGAAAATTGTCTACAGTTGGTCGCTTAGTAAATTTCTATCTTTGTGCTCTAAATGTTCATAAATTCTAATTCTTCCCGAAGGTCCATCCTACGCCCTTTGATTTCTCTTCGAAGAATAACTGTCTTCCAAATTTTTTAGTGTATGGTTGGTAATCAGTAGATGTTCAGCATACGTAGAGTTCTGTATGTTTGCTGCTTTCTTTCCTAAAAGATGGTCTTTGTATCTCGTCCTCACAGCTTTGCCTGTTTGACCAAAGTAATAGCAAGGGCAATTGTTGCATGTTAATTTATAGATACCTGAACTGGAAAACAAGTCGCTAGTATTTTCCACTGTATTGAAAAGATTCTCTGGAAACTTTTGTCTGTAGAGAAAGAGTTATTACAGTTTTTCCTTCACTAGAAGACGTTTAATCCTATAAGAAACATTTCCTAAGAAGAGAATGCTTATCGATTTCTTATTGTGCGAGGAAAGGTCGTTTCACAAAGCCGAAAATTTTGAGAGGTTTTCTTTCTGAAGGTGTGATTTACCATGCCCTGGTCGTAACCGTTATTGACTGTGATCGAGTTAACAACATATAGGTGATTGACAGGCTATAAAGGGGCTGTTACAAGACGGTGCATGGCGGAATGAAAAAGCGATAGTTTACGAGCTTTCGGATGCATCGATCAGTGGGGATAATGTTATCTGAACAAATTTGCTTAAGGAAGATGTTGAAACTGAAAGAACCATTTTCTACAGAAATTGTTACATCAAGAAAATTTAGTTCTCCTTTTTCATTCTGAAATTCTTTCGTGAAGCAAATTTTCTCATGGAAGTTGTTATATAACTTTAAAACCATCTCCAACTCGTCATCATTGCCGTCAAAAGCAATGATAATATCCTCAAAGTAACTCGTTTAAAAACGAATTTTTTGACGTAGTCCCAAACTGGAATTGAAGAATGTTCTTTCAAGCTCGTTGATGATGACACAAGCTAAAATACCAGGAAGTGGACTCCCAATAGCCAGTTTCAATTCACATTTGTTTCTGTCGAATGTGAGATAGTTATATTAGAGTGCAATTTCAGTAAATTGATGAGTTTACCAGTCTGTATTGTACTCATTATGTCACAGTTGGTTGCTTTCAAGGAGAGCTATAGATGTGTTGACAAGAACATTAGCGTACAAGAGACCAATTTAGTATCAGCTTTGCACTGTATCATTTCAATTCTATCAATTAAATCTATAAATTTTTTAACAGAAAAGTTCAATCTGCTACAAAAGATGTAAGTTTTGCTTTAAACATAATGATTCGATGGCTGACATTGCGGAACATAGGAATTTGGTACCCTAGTCAACATCATGAGTAGAGTTGCTGTAGTTGCTGACATCTGCACATGTGCACTGATGCAGTTGGCAAGCATGTCATATTTCGCCGAATATTGAGGGCTTATCTGCAACCAAGTGTAAAGAGGCAAGATACGCAGAGTTACCTGCAGATTTTTTATGACTTTTTACGGCGTAATAGCCTGATTTTCATTGTAAAAGAAAATTGAAATGTACAAAAAGAAGGCAAACAGGGACTCAACACCAAAAGAAACGTCCATGGAAACGGCAGAAGAGGTAATTACTAGTGCTTCACTGAAGAAGACCACTAATGAATACGAAATAAATTCCAAGATGCTAAGCGATTCTATGGAAAATGGAAAGCTGATTATGGTTGTAGCAATTTATATATTGTATACCAAAGGTAACGCCCTGGCTGACTGACTCATCACTGACCTGCCCAAACCGCAAAGGATGTAAACTTGAAATTTGGTGAGGATGTTGATCTTATACTTTAGGTGTCACTTAAAAAGAATTTTTTGAAATTTCGTCCTTAAGGGGGTGGAATAGGGGATGAAACGTTTTTCAAAAATATGTCCCTATCAAGACAAATTTAATGCTAGACCTACGGAAATTGGTATCTCGTTTCTCGACCAGAAAGAAAACACACATTTTTCATTACTTTTGGAAATTCAGCTCTATTGGAGTAAAGAACTGGGTAAAAATTTGTTAAAAATAAATCGTTATTGAAGAATTACGAAAGACTTTTTAAAGCCGCAGTTATTAGATTTGGTATTTGACTTCTCGGTTGGCCACAAAAAATAAGTGTTTCAGCGTTTTTGGAAATTCAACCCGTGAGGGGGTGAAATAGGGGTTGAAAGTTTTGATGGAAATAGTTCATCTTGGAAACATTTTTTGGAGATGAACCTATGAAAATTTGAATTTAGTTTCCAAGTTGGAAATAAAAAAAAATGTGTGTTTGGAAATTCGACACCTAAAGGGGTGAAACAGGGCCAGCTTGATTCACTGACTCATCAGCACCCAGCCCAAATCACTAAGGATTGGAACAGGGATCGCTTAAGAAGGGAGTGTTGGAAATCCCACTCCTATGGGGATGAAATGGGGGATCATAGGATTTTTGAAAATTTATCACTATTACGGCAATTATGCAGTTATAACTACCAATAACGGTGTTTAAATCACTCAGAAATAAAAAAAAATACTTAATTCATCATTTTCGAAAATTGAACAGTTTAGGAAGTAAAATAGTGGGTGAAAGATTTTTGGAAATAAATCGGATTTAAAGAACTACTAAAGCGTTACTATAGCTACAGCTACAGAAACTGGTATTTGACTTCTCGGTTAGAAATAAAAGAATACATGTTGGGTTGTTTTAGGAAATTCAACCCGCTAAGGGAGTGAAATAGGAGATGAAAGGTTTTATGAAGTTATTTCATTATGAAAAGTTTTCAAAGATAGAGCTATGAACATTTGTATTCAACGTCTCTGTAAAAGAGTACATGTTTTCTTAAATTCACCCTGAAAGGGGCGAAATAGGGGATGAAAATCTTTAATAAAATACTTTGCTACCTTTAAAAAAAAAATGAACATTCCAGTCGTATTCCTGCAGTTTCACCATTCTTCCTGGGACACCCTGTGTAGTTCAATATATGGTACTCAAGTCACTATAACTGGGCCTTTAAGTCTGCAGAAGGTAAGAGGAAAATTATTGACCAACCTGTCAACATCAAGTACGCCAAGGACCGAGAAACAAACCAGTATTGACAAGAACACGGAAATAGTATACTGTGACTTCCTGAGCCGAACTGTCCTGATATTTGAGTGCAGCGGAATGACAAAGTGCGGATAACATAAGAAAAGCAAACAAGACGTGAGTAGAGACTGGCCGCGCCCGAGTAAGGGTTCACCGTTTCTGCGCCACGCCATCTCGCTTGGTAACCGGGGAGAGAAAATGGCCGCCGTGAGAGAGCGGGCTTATGGGCGAGGCCGTATAACTCCCATGAAACGAGGCGCGTTGCGCGTGGGAGGCCAGTAAATGCCGCCATCACTCTCGCGCGGCAGCCATCCCAGCAACACATGGACTCATTGTTACCAACCACCTAGCCCACGCGTGTCACATATCACCGGCAGCGTTGCCAGCTGAAAAAGTTATGCCGCACTTTTTCTCTGCCCAAAGTACGATACATATACGACTCTTACTGCTAAGCTGTCTCAACGACTTTTTCCTTCATTGTCAAAGCGTTCTTTGTGCAGTTTCCCTGTTTCTTGAAGACGTAATTTTCTTGCTGATCTTGGAGCATAGATTGATATCCTGCCTATTGACGTTTCATTCAGTCGGCACGGAAATAATACCGGTACGGTTTTTCTTCGCCATGCCGTTTCATTTGCCGCAGCTACATTAATTTCAGCATCTACGTATGTGTAAAATGGTGATCATTAATGGAATATGAACCCTAGTTAAAGTCATCCCTCAAGCAGATTTACAAAATCCCAGGAAATAACACAGTTTGTTTTTCCTGTCAATACATACGTCTCTCATAACATATTTCGTGGCCTAATAAATTTTCTTCAATAAAATACAAGTGAATGGTCCAATGAGACATGTTGAGACAACGAAAGAAATGCACAGTCAAAATTTTTGCTGCAAAGAGGCACTGCAAGTATTAAAAAAAATAGCTGAAGATAGCCAAACTCGTAGCGCGCCAGGCGGCGGTAGAAATGTACTCCACTACTGGCGTAGCAACTGCGCATGCGCAACTAGGCACGTAAACACGCTGGCGCGCGCGCCGAGGTCGGCGGTATGTTTGTAAATCGGAGGCACGACACAACCCGATGGTAATTTGTAAAGGACGTTTCAGGTTACCGTTCGTTGATAGTTTATCTGATACTACAGTACACAGTTACTGTTCTCTCGAATGAGCACCCAAGTAGCATCTATTACAAATTATCAGTTGCTTTTTGCAATATTGGTTAGTGTTGACAATACAGATAAAGCTGAATTGCCAATTATTTTCTTTCGTGAGGCATGCCTTGCTAATAGTACCTTTTTCTCCTTCCAGTTTGACAGTAATGTAGAATCCAATTAACGTTCTCAATTTAGCAACGATGAAAATGAAGACCGTGGTTTCCAGCCAAAACCACCTAGTTCTCCTGAGGATGTACATATGTGTAATTTGTTAGTTGATTTTCTTGACATTCATTCGAATGATATCGACATTTCGTTTGAAATTGTGGATACCTTCGAAAGAATAGGAAATAACTATGACGATTCCATGAATTGTGGTTCGGACAGCGTCAGTTGTGCCAATAATAGTTTTGAAAAAGAATACCTTCCAAGCCTAAAAAAACACGTACTGCAGCAGCTTTTAGCGACAAAGAAAAGGCAGTGAATATTGGTCAAACGAAGGACGGAAAAAACGCTTGAAGTTACGCAGTTAGCAAAGGCGTTTTGTTTCGTAAAATCGGAGCTGTACCAATAGAAGAATGAGTTACATGAAGGAAGAAATACGCGCCAACGGAAACCCGAAACCATCTGAATGAAACAGTGTTCGAAAGACTAAGAACTGCTCGTGAGAGGCTACGCAACGTTACCGATGGAGGTCTACGAGACTGGGCCCTCCGAATTGCATCTGACATGGACATTGCTAATTTCCAGGCTTCGTCGACCTGGCTATGCCAGTTCAAGAAATTGTACAGAATAGGAACGCGCACAATTACCATGTTTTCGACACGTAAACGTGTAGAGTAGCTGGCAGTGATAGAGAATGCTATAGAGAAATTCGTAGCTGACGTAAAGACGAAACTTGCTGTTTTCCCCGCAAATGTTGTTTATGACGCTGGTCAGTCAGGTTTCGTGAAAGAACTGGGTGCACACCGCACTTGATCATTTCGGGTTGGAAAAAAAAAAAAAAAAAAAAAGACGAAGTCGGTTGCCCAAACAATGAATGCAATGACACAACCATTTACCATAATGCCAGTGATAAGTCTGAGTGGTTTACTGTTTCCGGAGCTGTATATCTGTTTTCAAGAACCGCAAGGCAAATTAGGACCAAAAATAAAAAAAAAACGGCCTGTTTAGTTGCAAAAACCTTGTAATGGCGTATCAAAATCTGGAAAAATGAGAAAGAATAATTTTCAACATTATCGTTCTAAACGTTTTCCTACCAGCCGCAGAAACTAATTCATTGCTTTTGTTGGATTCATGGTCTGGATATAACCACGCCTCTGTTTTTGTGGAGGACGACGAAAAATCTGTAGATGTAATTTGGGTTCCGCCTCGAATTCCTAGTGGGATTCGACGTCTCGATAAAGAATTTTTTCGACAGTAGAAAGCATTTTCTCGACAGTAGAAAGCAATTACAAGACAACATAATTTCCGATACCTCCCTCTCATTTCAGCTTTATCAGCGAAAGAGTATTTTTAAGCTCCAGCCATTTGTGCATTACCAGTTTTCTTTGCCATGCTTTACGAATTTGATCAAGTATTCCTGGTATGCAGCGCAGTATGCGGGACAACAGCCGGGACCGTTTCTGACTTCATCCCAGTTCTGTATAAAGAAAACTAATGTTTACTCCGAAGTGCCTGACTGCATCAGTTTTTCTTTGGACCAGTGTGCCTGGTGCAAGAAAAATGTTTGGTTTTGTCCTTCAATAGACACTTCCCATTTTTGTGACGACTACAAGGAATAAACAAAGAACTGTTTCACTGATAGTCAAATGTACAACATTTGAACATTATTATAAGGAATGGCCTACAGGAATTGTTATAAAATGTAGTACTGAAAGACACATTTCATTTCAACAAATTAGATGTCCTCATTGATGAAAGTAGTCTGTGACATCAAACACTGCTATGATTTTATTTTATCTGCTAGCCACTATTATCAGAATTACATGCGCAAGAATTGAATTGTCGGTATGAAGTTATTCAGAAAAATGTTTGTATAGTTTAAGCCAGGTTTTCACCGGTGCAAACAAGCTAACAAACACGAGCAAAAGAAAATTATGTCTGGTCTATCCGATAAGCCTCTTGCAGGTCTTTCAACTGGACGCCACTACAGCTACTTACGTGTCGCTAACCTTCCCCAGTTTCCTAATCGGAAAATTGAGACCTGCAGTTTAACGTGAATTCGGACCACATGTCTTTCGTGGCCACTGCAACATGTGAGAAATGAATACCCGGACATGTCCGAAAGAACAGACACCATATCCATATAAGTATATAGTTCTGTCAATACCGACCACGACATTTTTCTTCTGTGCGGATGCACACATATTCCCCGAACTCTTACGGGACTTGTAAGAATGTCTTCCACGAGCAATGAGTGTGTTGGGAGGGACACTGCGAATGTAGTGTATGGACATACAAGGTGAGGATGTGGGTCTCGCGGGAAGCTTGCGCGAGATAGTCCCAGCAGTCGCACCGTCCTCTGTACCCTCGGTGGCTCAGACGGATAGAGCGTCTGCCATGTAAGCAGGAGATCCAGGGTTCGAGTCCTGGTCGGGGCACACCTGTGCCCTTTGACATATATCAACGCCCACCACAGCTGAAGGTATTAATATAATTCTAATTTCGCAAATAATTAATGTGCTAACAGCGCAATATGCCTTCTTAATGTGTCACTTTGGCCATGGTCTGGCTCAGAAGGTTGGAAACGACCACATGAAACCAATGTTGGGGACCTTCAGTGAGGTCAATTGTGCACACTGGATCTTGCAGGCAGAAACTGTGGCAGCTGGTCTACCAAAAGGAGGAGTGGATGCTGATAGGATGGATTTAATAGATAATTGAGGCCAACGTATTTCACCAAGGAGTTTTCATGCTGGTGTTGATCCATACTGGGAAGTGGTACAATAAGATGCCCGAAAGTGCATAACAGCCTCATCCAAAGTGTCGTGGTGGTGGAGCTTGAACAGCTGGGATTGAAAGGTATGGAGAGAGCCTTTAGCTAGATCATTAAAAACGAGATGAGACGTAAATTGTTTAATACGTAAAATATTAATGCAACTACAAAGTGTTTGTGAAGACCAAGTCATTCAAGAAATATTTGTTGTTTGCAATTCATGGTATTTAGGAAAACTTTTGAAAAACAGAACAGTAATTAGGAGATACTGATGTCCCAGGCGGCCATTATGTTTGACAGTGGCGTGACACTTTTCTGTGCAGGTGTTCTGAGCAGAAGTTTAATGCCATTCGGTCTCATTGAAGAGAAAAAGCTGTTTAAGTGTCTTGGACAATTCTTCGTGGCCACTAATGTAAGCAACTCGTCTGCCCAATGTATCCCAGAGATGAATCTCGTACTACAGCCTTTGTTTGACCTGCTTCATTGTATCCCACAATTCTTTATAAATTCAAACTACAGTCTGGATAACGTATTTGTGGCATTCTGCTATAGTTGTAAATGTGAAACGTAGTAAGTGGAAGGAAAGGGAAAGACTGGGTGGGAAATCGTAAGGGCTAGCAGCACAGGGCGTTGTGGTAATGCAATGACGAAAGCTGAAAATTTGTGTCGGACCGGGATTCGCACTCAGATTTACTGCTTTCATGATCGGCTGTCTTAACCGCTTCAGCCATCTGGACAAAGTTCCTGACCGACTCAGATTACCGACTTATCACTTGCTGTCACGCAGCGTCCCTCGTCCACTGAACTCACTACTCGCAAATCCTGATTCGCGTTGGAGTTCGGACTTTATTTGTGGGCATTCAAGATAAAACAAATGTCGGGGCCCCGTGCCACTATATATACAGGGTGAAAATCATTGAATTATATGAAATAAAATCGTTATAAATTCTGGACACTTTGCGCTAGGACATTCAAACTGCACGGTTGGCCGCGGGGCATGATGGGAATTAGTATGGTGTGTATGGCTTAGTTTGGTGACGAAGCCCACTTTCTTCTGCATGGGTTCGTGAATAAGTAAAAATTGGCACATTTTGGGGACTGAGAATACGCATTTCGCGATCGAGAAGTCTCTTCATACTCAATGGTTGACTGTGCAACGTCCATTCACGGAATAATCGGTGCGATATTCTCTGATGACACTGTGGCTGCCGAACGGCACGTGAACGGTGTGGAAGATGATTTCACCCGCTTTATCCAAAGCGATCCTGATTTCGACAAGATGGGGTTCATGCAAGACGCGGCTCGATCCCATCGAAGCAGGAGAGCGTTTAATGTCCTGGAGGCCCACTTTGAAGACCACACTGGCATGGGCCTCGATTGGCCGCCACGTTCTCCGGATCTGAACACATGCGACTGCTGTATGTGGGGCTATATTAAAGACAAGATGCACAGCAATAACCCGAAACCCACTGCTGAGCTGAAAACAGCCTTTCAGGAGGGCATCGACAGCATCGATGATCCGATACTTTAACGGGTCATGTAGTGTTTCACTATTCGTCTGTGCCACATCACCGCCATTGATGTCAGGCATATCGAACATGTCATAACATTTGCATGTTGAATAAATTAGTGCACGCCGTAGTTTGTAACTAATTTACGTTTCTTTTCATGTAGTTCAATAATTGTCACCGTGGATATATATATATATATATATATATATATATATATATATATATATATATATATATATATCCGTGGATATGCCAATGTCACCATGTATATGTCCACCCCCGGCAGCTGCGGCAGCTGAGTGGTCAGCACGACATAATGTCATTCCTAAGGGCCCGGATTCGGTTCCCAGCTGGGTCGGAGATTTTCTCCGCCCAGGGACTGGGTGTTGTGTTGTCCTAATCATCATCATTTCATCCCCATCGACGCGCAAGTCGCCGAAGTGGCGTCAAATCGAAAGACTTGCACCCGGCGAACGGTCTAGCCTACGGAAGGCCCTAGTCTCACGACATTTACATTTATTTGCCAAGTATATACTCGTATATATACACAGGGTGAGTCCGGAGGAAAGGTACATGCTTTGACGGGAGATAGTAATAGTGATTCTGAACAAAGAACTTCATATGGACGTATGCCCTATATCGAATGGTTTCAGAGATAAAACACATTTAGTATCACTTTTGTACGTTTTTCTTGAATAACTCGAAAAACGCACCATCCAGCGAAAACGTGTCGCAGTACAAAATAAACTATATTAAATTTCCTACAAAAAGGGTCCTATTCATTTTTTTCTCTAGAACTAAAGGTTTGTGCGAAGACAGCGCGAGAGTGTTAAAAAACTCGCTCGCCGCGCATGCGCTGTAGCTTACATAGTTTTTGTAGGCCTATTTGAGGTAGTTTCCCTACTTCATAGACCACAAGTGTCCCGTATCAAACTGTTGGTCTCACCTTGCTCTACATTACTGTGGTACAGTGTAAAGAGTGACAATTTTTGATAGTACAGAAAATAAACAAGAATGAATATTGAATATGTTCTATCTCGGAAACCATTCGGAGTAGGGCATAAGTCTACATGAAGCTTTTTATTCAGAATCACTATCACCCCTCAAAGCATGTACCTTCCCTCCTGACTTACCTTGTATATACAGGGTGAGTCACCTAATGTTACCGCTGGATATATTTCGTAAACCACATCAAATACTGACGAACCGATTCCACAGACCGAACGTGAGGAGAGGGGCTAATGTAATTGTTTAACACAAACCATACAAAAATGCACGGAAGTATGTTTTTAACACAAACCTACGTTTTTTTAAACTGGAACCACGTTAGTTTTGTTAGCACATCTGAACATATAAACAAATACGTAATCAGTGCCGTTTGTTGCATTGTAAAATGTTAATTACATCCTGAGATATTGTAACCTAAAGTTGACGCTTGAACCCTCCGACGTTCAGTTGCGTGTTGTAACAAACACGGGCCACGGGCGTTTCATAGGACGTGGAGGACGCATAAATTGGCCAGCCCGTTCTCCTGATCTTACAACTATGGACTTCTTTCTGTGGGGTATGTTAAAGGAGAATGTGTACCGTGATGTGCCTACAACCTCAGAGGATATGAAACAACGTATTGTGGCAGCCTGCGGCGACATTACACCAGATGTACTGCGGCGTGTACGACATTCATTACGCCAGAGATTGCAATTGTGTGCAGCAAATGATGGCCACCACATTGAACATCTATTGGCCTGACATGTCGGGACACACTCTATTCCACTCCGTAATTGAAAACGGAAACCACGTGTGTACGTGTACCTCACCCCTCATGGTAATGTACATGTGCGTCAGTGAAAAAGACCAATAAAAATGTGTTAGCATGTGGACGTAATGTGCTGTTCCAGTCTCTTCTGTACCTAAGGTCCATCACCGTTCCCTTTGGATCCGTACGTAATTCGGTGCTCTCCGATACACACGATCGAACAGCGGAGGAGTGGTACTCAAGTGTCAACTTTAGGTTACAATATCTCCGGATGTAATTAACATTTTACAATGCAACAAACGGCACTGATTACGTATTTATTCATATGTTCAGATGTGCTAACAAAAGTAACGGGGTTCCATTTAAGAAAACGTAAGTTTGTGTTAAAAAACATACTTCCGTGCATTTTTTTATGGTTTGTATTAACCAATTACACTAGCCCCTCTCCTCACGTTCGGTCTGTGGAATCGATTTGTCAGTATTTGATATGGTTTACGAAATATATCCAGCGGTAACATTAGGTGACTCACCCTGTAAACGATTATATACAGGGTGACAATTATTGAAAAAAGAAACGTAAATTAGGTACAAACTACGGCGTGCACACACTACAGGATGGTCCATTGATAGTGACCGGGCCAAATATATCGCGAAATAAGCATCAAACGAAAAAACTACAAAGAACGAAACTCGTCTAGTTTGAAGGGGGAAACCAGATGGTGCTATGGTTGGCCCGCTAGATGGCGCTGCCATAGGTCAAACGAATATCAACTGCGTTTTTTAAAATAGGAACCCCCATTTTTTATTGCATATTCGTGTAGTACGTAAAGAAATATGAATGTTTTAGTTGGGCCACTTTTTCGCTTTGTGATAGATGGCGCTATAGTAGTCACAAGCATATGGCTCAAAATTTTAGACGAACGGTTGGTAACAAGTAGGTTTTTTAAATTAAAATACAGAACGTAGGTACGTCTGAACATTTTATTTCGGTTGTTCCAATGTGATACATGTACCTTTGTGAATTTCTCATTTCTGCGAACGCATGCTGTTACAGCGTGATTACCTGTCAATACCACATTAATGCAGTAAATGCTCAAAATGATGTCCGTCAACCTCAATGTATTTGGCAATACGTGTGACGACATTCCTCTCAACAGCGAGTAGTTCGCCTTCCGTAATGTAATAGTCACAAACGTATAAGTACGTGGTGTCACGTAACATTCCGCCAGTGCGGACGGTATTTGCTTCGTGATACATTACCCGTGTTAAAATGGACCGTTTACCAATAGCAGAAAAGGTCGATATCGTGTTGATGTATGGCTATTGTGATCAAAATGCCCAACGGGCGTGTGCTATGTATACTGCTCGGTATCCTGGACGACATCATCCAAGTGTCCGAACCGTTCGCCGGATAGTTACGTAATTTAAGGAAACAGAAAGTGATCAGCCAAATGTGAAACGTCAACCACGACCTGCAACAAATGATGATGCCCAAGTAGATGTTTTAGCTGCTGTCGCGGCTAATCCACACATCAGTAACAGACAAATTGCGCGAGAATCGGGAATCTCAAAAACGTCGGTGTTGAGAATGCTACATCAACATCAGTTGCACCCGTACCATATTTCTATGCACCAGGAATTGCATGGTGATGACTTTGAACGTCGTGTAAAGTTCTGCCACTGGGTACTAGAGAAATTACGGGACGATGACAGATTTTTTGCGGGCGCCATATTTAGCGAGGAAGCGTCATTCACCAACAGCGATAACGTAAACCGGCATAATGTGCACTATTGGGCAACGGAAAATCCACGACGGCTGCGACAAGTGTAACATCAGCGACCTTGGCGGGTTAATGTATGGTGCGGCATTATGGGAGGAAGGATAATTGTCCCCCATTTTATCGATGGCAGTCTAAATAGTGCAATGTATTCTGATTTCCTGCGTAATGTTCTACCGATGTTACTGTAAGATGTTTCACTGCATGACAGAATGGCGACGTACTCCCAACATGATGGATGTCCGGCACATAGCTCGCGTGCGGTTGAAGCGGTATTGAATAGCATATTTCATGACAGGTGGGTTGGTCTTTGAAGCACCATACCACGGCCCGTACGTTCACCGGATCCGACGTCCCCGGATTTCTTTCTGTGGGGAAAGTTGAAGGATATTTGCTATCGTGATCCACCGACAACTCCTGACAACATGCGTCAGCGCATTGTCAACGCATGTGCGAACATTACGGAAGGCGAACTACTCACTGTTGAGAGGAATTTCGTTACACGTATTGCGAAATGCATTGAGGTTGACGGTTATCATTTGAGCATTTATTGCATTAATGTGGTATTTACAGGTAATCACGCTGTAACAGCATGCGTTCTCAGAAATGATAAGTTCACAAAGGTACGTGTATCACATTGGAACAACTGAAATTAAATGTTCAAACGTACCTACGTTCTGATATTTTAATTTAAAAAAACCTACCTGTTAGCAACTGTTCGTCTAAAATTGTGAGCCGTATGTTTGTGACTATTACAGCGCCATCTATCACAAAGCGAAAAAAGTGGTCCAACTAAAACATTCATATTTCTTTACGTACTACAAGAATATGTAATAAAAATTGGGGTTCCTAATTAAAAAACGCAGTTGATATCCGTTTGACCTATGGCAGCGCCATCTAGCGGGCCAACCATAGCGTCATCTGGTTTTCCCTTCAAGCTAGACGAGTTTCGTTCTTTGTAGTTTTTTCGTTTGACGCTTATTTCGTGAGATATTTGGCCCGGTCACGAGCATTGGACCACCCTGTATATACAGGGTGTTTCAAAAATGACCGGTATATTTGAAACGGCAATAAAAAGTAAACGAGCAGCGGTAGAATACACCGTTTGTTGCAATATGCTTGGGACAACAGTACATTTTTAGGCAGACAAACTTTCGAAATTACAGCAGTTACAATTTTCAACAACAGATGGCGCTGCGGTCTGGGAAACTCTATAGTACGATATTTTCCACATATCCACCATCCGTAGCAATAATATGGCGTAGTCTCTGAATGAAATTACCCGAAACCTTTGACAACGTGTCTGGCGGAATGGCTTCACATACAGATGATATGTACTGCTTCAGCTGTTCAATTGTTTCTGGATTCTGGCGGTACACCTGGTCTTTCAAGTGTCCCCACAGAAAGAAGTCACAGGGGTTCATGTCTGGCGAATAGGGAGGCCAATCCACGCCGCCTCATGTATGTTTCGGATAGCCCAAAGCAATCACACGATCATCGAAATATTCATTCAGGAAATTAAAGACGTCGGCCGTGCGATGTGGCCGGGCACCATCTTGCATAAACCACGAGGTGTTCGCAGTGTCGTCTAAGGCAGTTTGTACCGCCACAAATTCACGAAGAATGTCCAGATAGCGTGATGCAGTAATCGTTTCGGATCTGAAAAATGGGCCAATGATTGCTTTGGAAGAAATGGCGGCCCAGACCAGTACTTTTTGAGGCTGCAGGGACGATGGGACTGCAACATGGGGCTTTTCGGTTCCCCATATGCGCCAGTTCTGTTTATTGACGAAGCCGTCCAGGTAAAAATAAGCTTCGTCAGTAAACCAAATGCTGCCCACATGCATATCGCCGTCATCAATCCTGTGCACTATATCGTTAGCGAATGTCTCTCGTGGCCGGCCGAAGTGGCCGTGCGGTTAAAGGCGCTGCAGTCTGGAACCGCAAGACCGCTACGGTCGCAGGTTCGAATCCTGCCTCGGGCATGGATGTTTGTGATGTCCTTAGGTTAGTTAGGTTTAACTAGTTCTAAGTTCTAGGGGACTAATGACCTCAGCAGTTGAGTCCCATAGTGCTCAGAGCCATTTGAACCATTTGTCTCTCGTGCAGCAATGGTAGCGGCGCTGAGGGGTTGCCGCGTTTGAATTTTGTATGGATAGAGGTGTAAACTCTGGCGCATGAGACGATACGTGGACGTTGGCGTTATTTGGACCGCAGCTGCAACACGGCGAACGGAAACCCGAGGCCGCTGTTGGATCACCTGCTGCACTAGTTGCGCGTTGCCCTCTGTGGTTGCCGTACGCGGTCACCCTACCTTTCCAGCACGTTCATCCGTCACGTTCCCAGTCCGTTGAAATTTTTCAAACAGATCCTTTATTGTATCGCTTTTCGGTCCTTTGGTTACATTAAACCTCCGTTGAAAACTTCGTCTTGTTGCAACAACACTGTGTTCTAGGCGGTGGAATTCCAACACCAGAAAAATCCTCTGTTCTAAGGAATAAACCATGTTGTCTACAGCACACTTGCACGTTGTGAACAGCACACGCTTACAGCAGAAAGACGACGTACAGAATGGCGCACCCACAGACTGCGTTGTCTTCTATATCTTTCACATCACTTGCAGCGCCATGTGTTGTTGAAAATTGTAACTACTGTAATTTCGAAAGTTTGTCCGCCTGAAAATGTACTGTTGTCCCAAGCATATTGCAACAAACGGTGTATTTCTATCGCTGCTCGTTTAGTTTTTATTGCCGTTTCAAATATACCGGTCATTTTTGAAACACCCTGTATATATGATGTCTGTTCCATTGGACAAGTGCGACAGAACAGGTACCGCTCACATAGATAAACATTCTGTCATAGGCTTCACTGGAAGACTACGCTCCGTACCCACTTGTAGTGCGGCTAATGAACACGAATGCGTATTAGTGCAGTGCAGGAACTGCTTCGCGTCCAAACGCACTTGCACCACTCTGGGAGTCTGTGCTCGCTGGCACGTGTGCGCGGCGGGGGATCTCCATCATCGCTGTGGGGAGGCTGTTTCATTTAAGCGAATGGACGTCTCGTGCTCGCGGGCCGCTGCCTCTGGAGTGCCTGAGTGATTACCTGCCCCGACAGCGACTCTCTGCAAACAGAACGTGCCCACGTGGCACTAGGAAATGTTGCCTCTCCTATTTTGTGCTAGCTGAGAAACCTGGCGTTGCCTGGGTATTTATTTATTCCAGTCTTCTATTAGTGCATCTTCTCCTCCTTCCTCTCTCTGTCCGTCTCCTCCACACCTCTTCATGTTTGTTTCATGTTCGTCTCCTGCACCCCCTCCCCTCTCAGACCATCTCCTCCACCCTCGCCCCTTCATTATCCATCACCAGTTTATCACCCACATCTCCTCCCTCATCCCAAGCGGAGGATGGTCGGTTTTACCCCCACAGTATTTTTTCCCCAGGTAATAACTAATATGTGTACCAAGTTCGGTTGAAATAGATACTTTGCCTTAGGAGGAGGTCTTAAATGCAAACGTATGTCACACATATTGCACACACATAGTCTGACCCTCGACTGTTTTGCACCATACGACTCCGAAGAGGATGATAAATTTTCCTGCGGTGTTCAGCAACGTGACTTGACCTTAGGTCCTGAAAGACGTTGGCTGACTTACTGGCTCGCTGCAGCGCTCATTCTCGCGACAAGGCTGACTCAGTGAACAGCACAAATAAGAGACAAGTTGCACTTCACACTCTTAAAAGAAATCCAAGTCAACTAAATGTAGGAAATAAATTCGAAGAGGTCTTTTTTGGAAACTTTCGTGTCACCTCTTCGCATCCACACCCTCACCCTTACTGGTAGTGAGGGAATCTTACTCCCACACTATTTTGATACAAATAATGAATCATGTACATTGACTGACGCTGCTACATGTCTTCCGGAGCTATGTTTCAACGTTACCATATTTTCCATCCCACCTCCATCAGATGTAGTTGGTTTTAACCCCACATACCTTCTTTCCAGGGGAATGAAATGGAAATAATGGAAGGAAAATAATGGAGGTCAGAGCACACTGTTATAAAGCACTTTTTTGACACAATACAGTTAATAGCAGTACTTCAATGGTTAACGGGCGTCGCGTCGAATGGTGTTGTGAAGGCTGCACAATATTTCAAAAACAAAGCTGCTCGTCATCCTTAGGTAAGCACCTGAAGATGACGAGCAGCTGTTTCTTTGAAATATTTCACAACACTATCCGACGTAGCGCCTGTGAACGAATGAAGCAGTTACTACGTCAGGGAATTCTCAAATAACGCAATAGCAATACTAGTCTGACTCCAAGGTAATTCTCGCCTTGTGACACAACTAATAGTAATACTGGGATGCTGTTACCTAGCATTCTCGCGACGTGAAGCAGTTACTAGTAATACTAATCGGACTCCAAGGTAATGGAGGTCAAAGCATTTTGTAATGTAGCACAGCGGCAAAAAAGAAAAAAAAAGACAAAGAAAAACCAAACATGGAAATAAGCGAGAAACGAATAAACCACGAGTGAGCAGCGAATGTAGTGGTGCTTGGTGCCTGCGGCTTTTGTAACCTGGATGGTGTGTTTCCATGCTAAAAACGAAGTAAACGATGGCAATCCTGACCCACTCGTGTTACTTCTTTTTGGCGGGGCAAGGACGATTTTTAGCTCTAGGGTTTTCCTCTCCAAATGGTGCCATTACGAGGATATCAAGATAAACGTTTCTCTCTCCGACCAAGCGAGTTATGAATAAATTTTGAACGAAAATAGATTTCCTTAATGGTCAACGCTATAATGAGACTCTTAATAAGTTGATGCATGGTATCTACATAATTATTCTGAAATCACCACCTGATACATCTATCCTTCCGTAACGCGCTACTAGCCTAATGTCAGAAATTCGCACTTGCTTAATTTACTAAGAGATTTGCATATTAATTCTGTTTCCTAGCTTAATATACATGTAATCGATTAGATTCAAATTGTTCAAATGGCTCTGAGCACTATGGGACTTAACATCTGAGGTCATCATTCCCCTATAACTTAGAACTACTTAAACCTAACTAACCTAAGGACATCACACACATCCATGCCCGAGGCAGGATTCGAACCTGCGACCGTAGCAGTCGCGCGGTTCCGGACTGCAGCGCCTAGAACCGCGTGACCACCATGGTCGGCGATTAGATTCATAATTTCGTCTGCTGTGAATGTCTGTGTAGAATTTGGTAATTTGAGTTGTGACATGCTCTTTCTCGGAAAAGGACGGAAGGATTATTGGGATTTAATGTCCCGTCCAGATCGTGGTCGTTAGAGGTGGAACATGAGCTCGGAATGATACAAGGATGGAGAAGGAAATAGGCAGTGCCATTTCAATGGAACCATCCCTGCATTTGCCATTGCGAATTGGGAAAATGACGGAAAACCGAAATCTGGATGGTGGAATACGGATAGGAAGAGTCATTCTCCCGAATGCGAGACAAGTGGGCTAATCATTCTGCCATCTCGCTTGGCTGCACTTTACTAGTATTGAATGGATGTTACTGTAGATTTGGCCTCACCAAAATGATCATGAATAAGTCTGCAAAAATCTGAGACCTGCAATACGCTACTATGTCGTGCGCTGTGCGATAGCTTTTTATTCTCTGGATGAAAATATTTTTGAGAAGAGTGAGCGCAGATTGAAGAGTCCGAGAAGATGACACAGTTTCAATATGGTACTGCATGACGGCAATGAAGTCCCTCTAAGGACTGTGAGCTCTGCCTTCATTGTCGTACTTTAATATGGCAGCTTGCGTTTACATCTTACGGAAGTTCAAACATGGGCAGTCATAATGCAGAGACGACTTATCGAATGCCCGGTGCTGCCTCTATCTATTCATTGTTAATGAATTCTTAGGCGTGCCAATAATTAGACGTGAAACATATTACAGAAAGTTTCGGGATGTCGGATGACAAGACGTTGTCTGAAAATTTGGTCTTTTTAATTAAGAGCCGCACCGGATTAGCCGAGCGGTTTAAGGCGCTGCAGTCATGGACTGTGCGGATGATCCCGGCGGAGGTTCGAGTCCTCCCTCGGGCATGGGTGAGTATGTTTGTCCTTAGGATAATTTAGGTTAAGTAGTGAGTAACCTTACCGACTGATGACATTAGCAGTTAAGTCCCATAAGATTTCACACACATTTAATTAAGAAATTTATGCTTAAACACGTATTTGAGCGACAAGTGTAGAGTCGGTTTGTTGCTTTCCACAAATCATGAATTTGTTGGCAATGACTTTATGACACCAAGACGTAAAGTAAGTGCCTTCTACTGTACCTCATTATGGCTTTGTTGAAAGGTGTAAGTTTGCAATCCATAGGATGTGCTTCTGTCATCCTAGTATGACCGTACTGGATCGCAGTACACGTTCATGGAAGTGTTGTAATCTGCATGCCATCTTTATCCTGCTGTGTACCTTAATGTTTCTCTCACATTTTGCGACTAGTTGATTTATGGGTGCTGAATAACAAGTTACATTCAAAAGAAGCAAGGTTTTTAATATTTCGCTGCGGTCGAGACTACTTTTAGGATTCATTTAATTACTAGCGAACTGCGCCGCCTTTGGAAGGGTAGCACTAAGTATCTACGACTCGAGGACTTGTCAGGCGTAGTGGTAACAAATTATGTACGAAGGTGATGATAAGTGAAGTTCCAGTTTCAAAACGCTGTAAAGAAGGAAGAGAGCTCAAATTCTAACCGAGGGTACTATCGATAAAGGGGGAAACGTTATGGAAACAAAAATATTTAACAAAAATTTTACCACTAAACGATACTGCAAGTGTCATAACAAAATGGGTTCGGCTACAAATGACAGATGAATTACACTAGGACGCTTATGGGGCCAGTTATACGTTAAACCAACTGCAATCGGCAATGTGCATAGTCACAAAAGTTTTGCATTCAACAGTTGTGACACTGTTAATTAGGTAAGCCCATCCATCACGACGAGGTCATACGACATCAGATACTTGACGTCAAAAACCGCACAAAAAGCATGAACGCCAGCGGTTTTCAGTTGTTCTGAATCCAAAACTCGCATAAAATACAACGGTGCAACAGGATTTCAATTCTCCTGAGACAAAAAAATCGTATAAGAAAGCAAGAATGCAATCGGTTTTTAACTGTCGTCAGACCGACGGACATATTCAACATGACGTCCACCACTTTCTGCCACAAGCTGAAATCGATATAGCATATTCCACAACAGATTGGAGCGTCTCAGGCGTCACGTTCAGAACAGAGTTGCGTAAGGCGTGCCTTCAATTCAGCTATCAGCAAATTTGTAACCGGAGCGTTGAACGTAGCATCTTTCAGATAAACCTTTTGCCAGAAGTCACACGGATTAAGATTGGGTGATATGGATGGCCAAGCTGTAGGGAAATAACAGACAATAATTCTAGAATTTCCGAAATGCCTCTGCAGCGGCTTTCTCACTTGCTGTGCAATGTGCGGAACAACGGTGTCTTGCGTAAAAATGAACCTTTTACATATCAATGCTGCTGAAGAGTTGGAATGGCGTTAGCGCGTGGTAAACTCTCATAGTATTTACAAGTGACGCTGAAGGTAACAGGACCCATCTTCTACAACAAATATAATCCTGCGATAAACGATGCCGTGCACCCGCACCACACACTTACCTTTGCAGAACGAAGAGGCACCGGTTGATGAGTGAGCGCATTTTCCGCTGCCCATATTCTGCAATTCTGTGCATTAACTTGTTGCTGAAGATGGAAATTGGCATCGTCTGTCCACAGGATGTTGGCCATTTATTGGCCCTTCGATGCGAACAAGAAATTCTAGAGCAAACATTCGTCTCACTGGCATGTCAGCATGAAACAATTCATGAATATGGGTAATTTTGCTCTTCGAAAGAACCCATCTTTTCGAATTTTGTCATTATTATCTCTAGACCCTTGGCAGACTTCGGACTAATGCCCTTTTTCAAACCCTTGAGTGCCCGGAACTTCTGCAGAGCTACTGGCGCATAGTTACTGTTCGCGTAGAAGAGCTTTACCAGCGGCACGCGATCCTGCATTGAGACGGTCATTCCAGCATATCAGATACAAGCTGAGGAACAGCCGTGTACCTCGAGTCTTTTATTTTCATCTAGTGGTAAATTTTTCATTAATTCTTTTTGTTTCCATTAATTATAATCACCATGTATAAACGGTAAACCTTCCTCGTAAATCAGTCTGTCAGTCAGCGAACACCGTATCAAAATCCGGACGGACACAGCCTACAAATTTTGTTAACACACTCTAAGGCAAAAAAAGAAGGGAAAAAAGCGATGCACCACGAAGAAATTTTCCAAATGGTAGATATGTTGTACAGACAAAGAAATGATAATAATTTAGGAAAAATTGGATGGTTTATTCGCTAATTGAGGAAATCAGTAACACGTTGTTCAACCTCTGGCCTTTATGCAAGCAGATATTGGACTAGGAATTGATTGATGGAGCTGTTGGATCTCCTCCTGAGAGATATCGTGCCGACTTACGTCCAAATGGCGCATTAGATCGTCAAAATCCCGAGACGTTAGAGGGCCATAATAGGGTTAGGAAACCGAGAAAACAAGCAGTAGAAACTATCGCTCTGTGCGGGCGGATATTATCTTGCTGAAATGTAAGCCCAAGATGGCTTGCCTTGAAGGGCAACAAAATGGGGCGTTTAATATCCTCGACGTACCACTGTCCTGTAACGGAGTCACGGATGACAACCAAAGAGGTCTGCTAGGAAAAGAAATGGCACAACAGACCATCACGCCTGCTCGTTGGGCCATATGGCAGGCGAAAGTCGAGCTGGTTTCCCACCACTTTCCGCAGCGTCTTGCTGCTCATGGGAGCTTATTTTGAAGCGGGGCTGATCGCTGAAGTCAGTTATACACCAGTCTACAAGATTCCAGGCCGGATGTGCCCCATGCCACTCAGAGGGTCTCGTTGCTGTACGGAGGTCAATGGTGGTGCATGAGGCTCCGTGAACTAAGCCCCCTTTCTGTGAGCCACCTATTAATGGTTCTTGTGATACAGCAGTTGCACGTCGGACTGATGATAATGTCTTTGCCCATGGTACACGCATTCCTGCCATCATAGTCGGATAGTGGCAGCGTTCCTATTGACATGTCGAGCGATTCGCTGATTACACCAACCGGCTTCTTTAAGGTCAGTTACACGTCCTCCTGATATGTTGACGTCTTCGTATAATGTTCACGCGCCTGTCTGCGAGGCATTGCTACTGTCCAACTGAGTACACTGAATGAAATTTACAAACCCTGTATGCACTGGTATCGACATGCTTTGTCAGGAGCGAGGTGAAATTGCGCTGTTGCGGCACACATTCATCGACCGCCAAAGTTTTCAACTTTGCATTTTCCCTCGACACCTGTAAGAATATAAACATGTGACCAATTTCCATAAGTTCTTCATAAGCAGTCGGTTTTTTTTTTTCATGAAATGTATTTATAACAGCTGGAGAGGTCTCTTTCGTACCCTTTATGCTTATGATAAGAGTGCTTTTAGCATGGTCAGTTGTATGTGTTCGTTTACTAACGCTTTTCTCCCAGTATCCCCAAAACTAAATCTATACTCCATAGTATTACGACATAGGCTATACATTGTAACACGATTGGTGCAGATCGCTTCTCGATCCTGTATCAGTTCACTTAGATTTTATTTAATATATGAGGCGAGCATTACTGATTGTTGGCTGGTGGCTGGAAGGTTGAAATGCGAAGTTGCGGACTGACAGACGTCCCACGTCTAGTGTGGAGCTGCGGCTAGAAGTCTATGCTCAAGTTAGGTGGAAATTCTGGGGTGGTTCTCACTCAGAAGTTGCGGTTTCCGGCACTTGATCCCCGATGCACGACAGCAGTGGTGCCTTTGGCCCTGAGTATATTTGTAGCATGGATCTCAACAAGAATCCTGCCTTTCCACTCCAATGTCAGGTGAAAAATTTTGCTCCATCTCGACAGTACTTCTGTTTGAGCAGTCCTGTGTACTGCGGTCCCCCCCCCCCCCCCACTCCCTCCCCACCCTGCCGCGGTACACTTTCCGTCCTCTTCTAGACACTGTGCGCGCTACATCCTCCATTAGTGATAGACCATTCAAACACGGTACCAACTTAAAAATTTGCACACGATCCCAGTGAAACTTTAGCAGTATTCTCCACTATTTTCAAGCTTTGAGGCAATTTCTCGTTTGTCACATTGGCTACGGAGTTACTCCCACCCCTCCAAAGAGAGATTGGACTCAGAACAGAGAATTTTGAATTCTGACTTTTCGTTTCCTGTAAGTCAACCCATGCTATTATTCGCTTCCTGACTGTCGTCCCACGCTGACTGTGCAGTCCGAGGGTGTACTTGTCACTTTTTTGTTATAGCACGAGTGTTATAGGATAAGGTGTTACTTTCATATCTTGGAGTTCATTATCCGAGCTACTCACAATTAGCGTGTTGTTTGTGCATCCTGGATGTGGACTTCATTCGGTTATTTCTCCTGTTTATTTGAAAAAGCGAGTTGCACAGACGTGGAACTGATTTGTTCTTCTTTCAGCCTTCCTAACAATGTCAGTCCAAGAGCCACATTACTAGCTCCAGTTTTTCACGTTAATTTTCTGTGTTTTTGTTTTCCAAAAGCAACGCTGGGGTAATATTCCATGTAATTTTTAAATCTGAATAAAACTTCAGTAATTTAGTTCATTTATGAGACCTACTTCCTACAATTTGTCTCATGAATGGAGACTATTATATAACAAGTATAATCAGGAACATGCTAAGGTATTGTTTTCCAGTAATGGTGTTTGTGATGTATGAAGGGATGAGGTTATTAATGTAATGCTGCATGATATGCTCACCTACTTACTGTGGTGACGAGCGGGTAGCACTCGTAGGTGTTTATTTTGGAGCTCAGACCGTTGTTAATGCAGACTAGTTTCTACATTTTATGGAACAGTTTTATACACGGACTGAAAGTTCAGAAATCCAGTTCACACTCTTACCACACATTATCCAAAAAACAAAAAAGTTGTATATTCCAAAGTTTTGTAAGTTTATTGTGTGAAAATAATTAAAAGAATACCCTTAACAACAATAAAATCCAAACACAGAAACAAAGTAGTATTTTTCAATCTCATTGTGTATGTTTTATCACAGTTTCGAATTCCATACCGTCAAAATGGGCAAAGTCGCAAAGAGAAGTCGAATTAGCGCCCTGGCACAATTTACAGCGATATCCCAGAATAGGAATATATGGAAGTTCCATACATTTTTAACAATTGTGAAGCACTGCCAGATACGCTAATTTAAAATATATACAGATATGGAGCGATTTTTTGACTTTGTATGGAAATTCAAAATATGTACAGATAACTTTAAAAATAGTGGAAAAGTTATGTAAAATTTATCCTGCAAACCAACATTTATTGAATTATCGATACCTGTCTGTAGCTCACTAACGACGGTTTGGAAGAACTAGCAGAGTGATTATGGCATACTTTTCATTGTACGTATCCGTCACGCACTGTCAACTAGAAGCCGAATGTTCCACACACCGCTACTTGTTCCAACGTTCGTGCACAGCTGTCTATTCCGGCTGCAGCAGGTTCACAGAGGTCGTTACTATAAACAGAATACTCTGATGTTAGTTACTGACTATTTCGTTGGCCAAACAAAACAATGGGATAGGAATTTATGTCTACATACACACATCGTCCATATACAGCCCTTTTCAATCCATCCCATGCATGTTCTACAGGGTTCATGCCTGGAGAATATGCTGGACACTCTAGTAGAGCGACGTCCTTATCCTGAAGGAAGTCATTCACAAAATGGGCACGATGGGGGCGCGAATTTCCGTCCGTGAAGACGAATGCCTCGCCAATATGCTGCCGATATGGTTGCACTATCGCTCGGAGGATGGCATTCACGTATCGTACAGCCGTTACGGTGCCTTCCATGACCACCAGTGGCGTACGTCGGCCCCACATACTGCCACTCCAAAACAGCAGGGAACCTCCACCTTGCTGCACTTGCTGGACAGTGCGTCTAATGCGTTCAGCCTGACGGGGATGCCTCCAAACACGTATCCGACGATTGTCTGGTTGAAGGCATATGCGACACTCATCGGTAAAGAGAACGTGATGCCACTCCTGAGCGGTCCATTCCTCATGTTGTCGGGCCCAACTGCAACGCGCTGAACGGTGTTGTGGTTGCAAAGATGGACCTCGCCATGGACGTCGAGAGCGAAGTTGTACCTCATGCAGCCTATTGCGCACAGTTTGAGTCGAAACACGACGTCCTGTGGCTGCACGTAAAGCAGTATTGAACATGGTGGCGTTGCTGGCAGGGTTCCTCCGAGCCATAATCCGTAGGTATCGCCATCCACTGCAGTAGTAGCCCATGGGCGGCCTGAGCGAGGCATGTCATCGACTCTTTCTGCCTCTCTATATCTCCTACATGTCCGAAGAACATCGCTTTGCTTCACTCCGTGACGCCTGTACATTTCCCTTGTTGAGAACCCTTCTTGGCACAAAGTAACAATGCGAACGCGATCGAACCGTGGTATTGACCGTCTAGGCATGGTTGAACTACAGACAACACGAGCCGTGTACCTCCTTCCTGGTGGAATGATTGGAATTGATCGGCTGTCGGACCCCTCCGTCTAATAGGCGCTGGGTTGTTTACATCTTTGGGCGGATTTAGTGACATCGCTAAACAGTCAAAGGGACTCTGTCTCTGATACAATATCCACGGTCAACGTCTGTCTTTAGGAGTTCTGGGAACCGGGATAGTTCAAAACTTTTCTTGATGTGTGTATCATCTGTACTGTCTGCTGGCTACGTTTCCGTACACATCGCAGATTCACACTCTGTATACGGTTTGGCTATAATGTAGGGTATTAAAAGAATTTCATATATTCCTATAGGAAGTAGTATTGGTCAAATATAGAAGAAAAATTCCAATGACGATATGTTCGGAAACCAGTACCTTCTGAGAAATAGGCCAAACTGTCATCCAATTCCTATGTCTCTGTTACGTAGGAGGAGACACCACAGCCAGTGCTGCATGAAGCTACCACAATCCTGACGCTTCCTTCAGCCGTTCTTTCAAATACGTCTGGCTCCACTCGCATTGTGTCACGTATGTCAACGCTCCTATAACGTCTGCTCCTCGTTGATGGAGGAAGCACACACCAATGCCTTTAACATCCCCACGTCCACAAATCCGACAGATTTCGGTCTGGCGAACGGGGTAGAGGTTCTAGCGGACCTCCTCGACCAATCCATCTCCCACGAAACGTTGCGGCGAGGTGCTGTCGCACGATCTGTAGTAAATGAGGTTGTGCCCCGTAGTGCTCAAAACTGCACTCGTTGTCTTTTTGCAAGGGTAGATTTCTCCAACTGCACTGGTAATGATCTCGCAGAAATCGGTGATACATAATACCTGTACACCGGTGAAGTGTATGCCACTTATGAGGCAGTCACTGACAGTTCCTACTCAAACATTGATACTAAAACGACCCCGATGCCACATTATGATTGCTCGAGAACTTGGTTCTGCCCAAACGTGCATATTTGCTGTGCCAATGAACTGCAGCAACGGGCCGTATGTCAACAGAGATTGGTTTCTGCGCATACACGGTGTCGCAGGAGGAGTGGTCAGTATTGAGAGATAGGGCAGGAACGATCGTTGAAATTAAAAAATCGCATATGAACATATATCCTACTCCGAATGGTTTCAGAAATAGAACACATTTAATGTGTTGTGTTACGTATTTTTTGCATTGTTCAGTACATCGTCAGGTTCACAAATGTACAATATTAGTAAATATTATAACAGCCGTTTTACAAAGTGCCAATGGAAAATACGTGTTTTTCACACATTTACCCCTAAGCATTAGCGTACGTGTTCACTACAGCTGTTGCACAGTTCACAATAAATGTTGGACTATCCCACCGTCAACTTCAGCTTTTTTGTTCACTCTCATAAGAACATGTGTTGCTTGCCTGAGTGCCTCTGCACGTTCCATAATGAGGACAGCAGCGTCCCTGGTGCGACCAAGTAGTTCATCTCGCGTATTCACCTTACGTTTGTACATCCCAGACTTCATCCAACTACATTGTAAGTAGGCTGTTTAGGTTTTTTTATTGGTAACGCCACGTAGCGCTCTGTATGAAAATCACTGGCTGTGCTGTGTGCAGTCTGTGGCTGGTTAGCATTGTTGCAATAGTCGCTATTGTAGTGTTGGGCTGTTGGCTGTTAACAGCGCGTAGCGTTGCTCAGTTGGAGGTGAGCCGCCAGCAGTGGTGGATGTGGGGAAGTGAGATGGCGGATTTTTGAGAGCGGATGATCTGGACGTGTGTCCATCATAAACAGTACATTTGTAAGAATGGATGTCATGAACTGCTATATATATTATGACTTTTGAACACTATTAAGGTAAATACATTGTTTGTTCTCTATCAAAATCTTTCATTTGCTAACTATGCCTATCAGTAGTTAGTGCTTTCAGTAGTTAGAATCTTTTATTTAGCTGGCAGCAGTGGCGCTCGCTGTGTTGCAGTAGTTCGAGTAACGAAGATTTTGTGAGGTAAGTGATTTGTGAAAGGTATAGGTTAATGTTAGTCAGGGCCATTCTTTTGTAGGGATTATTGAAAGTAAGATAGAGTTGCGCTAAAAATATTGTGTGTCAGTTTAGTGTTGATGAGAATAGGTAAAGAGCGAAATGTCTGAGTACGTTCAGTTCTGCTCAGCTGTTTGAAAATCAAATAATGTAAGAGGTTTATCAGCACAGTCATTCAATAATTTTTCTAAGGGGACGTTTCAACATTAACATTATCCAGGTAAGTGCAATTAGGACTCGCGCACCGAGGGTTCCGTACAAGGTTGATAACGTGTATAGATAGCTCATACATTCCGTAAACCGAGAATTTCGACAATTTTTATCCGGTATCGATGTTGACACTGGCAGGACAACAAAATATATGACGCAAACGGACATATCTTTTCCAGAATGAAATTTGCAGCGGAGTGCGCGCTGATATGAAACTTCCTAGCAGATTAAAACTGTGTGCCGGACCGAGACTCGGACTCGGGACCTTTGCAAAGGTCCTGAGTTCGAGTCTCGATCCGGCATACAGTTTTAATCAGCCAGGAAGTTTCATGTCGGACGTACCTTTTGACTGCACTGACTCAGAAGCTTAACTGTTCTGCAAGTAGGAAATTGATCTTTAACAGACGGACAGACAGACTCATGGGGAACGAATGACAAAAAATTACGTTTTCTAGTTGTTTGTGATAAATCTGTATTGTTTATTTTTATTTTTACTTCAACATCCCTATGTTTCAAGTTACAAATCAACAATTTTTGAATAAAATCTGAATTAAAAATTGACAATTTCAATTATGCTATAAATAATTCTTATTTTTAAGTACCTGAAAGAGGATAACTACGTAGAAAAAACTGTTCCATGGGTTATGCGGCACTTAATATTCCCTCGTTCAGTTTCTACATGCTTCGCCGCTTTCGATTTGAAGGGAAATTTAGCAAGAAAACAAAGTGGTCGAAATGAAGTAACGCCCAATACGTATGCAACACATCTAACGTAAAGGTATCGCGGTTACGATCTTAACTGACCAGGACTGATAGGAAAACAACTATGGTCTATGTTTAGTTATCATAGTAGTAGTAGTAGTAGTAGTGGTAGAGGGTTTTGTGGAGGCACGACGGCAAGGTCTTCAGCGCCCGCTCAGTAACAGATTGAGACGGGTTAGTTAACATAGTCCACAGTAGTCTACAGGAGTCTTAAACTCTAGTACATCTCTCTCTCTCTCTCTCTCTCTCTCTCTCTCTCTTTCTCTCTCTCTCTTTCTCTCCTCTCTCAGAAGAGACAGATCACAAACTAAGTAAATAAACTTGCCATTCTGCGTTTAGGGGCACAGTAGTGTGCGTCACATCAATTGCAGCGGAGCTGCAGACAGCCAGACGCCTGTGGAGAGGGACTCTCGGAGTAACACAGTACGCGCCGCTCCTGGGTTGGTGAGTCACGGCGGCGGGTGGCGGCGCGCGGCGGCGGGCGTACGGCTGCGTGTGTTTTTTAATTAAGAGGATCGCTCATCTGGCGCCGGCCTCGCGTAATTAAAGAAACGCACAGGGGGAGCCGGCGAACAGGCAGCGCCGGCCCGGAGCCCTCCAACCTCACGAGTGGCCGCGAATTCTCTGGAGGGCGCGTGAATCACCCGAGCCGGGCTGCCGTCATCAAAGCGGCTCTTTCAAATCTCGTGCCCCTCTCTCTCTTCCTTCTTTTTTCGCGTGCGTGCTGAAATTAGGAGCTGGCGCCAATGACACGATGCGGAAAGGTATCGCTTTTCCGCTGGGCGGCGCCACGTTCATATTTTATGGCCTCCAAAGGGCCATCCCCTGACTCTGTAAGCCGCTTTCACTTTTGGTGTTAAAAGAGGTCTGGTTTAATTTGCATTCCTTTTTTTTTATATACGAGTTTAATGTTCAACGTACAGTAAATTCACTGGAGCTCGGATTATTTTCTTTTTTTAAAGAATGGGAACCTGCAGGCCTTTGACCTATAAAGATCAGATGTCTTTCCTGCCTTTTAGCATCAAAAAGTAATATTCTGCTATAATAGTGGTTCAACTAAAGATTCTCTTTTATGGCCCCCTTTGTGCGCGATGCAATGCAGAAAACTCAGCCATTGAAGTCGCTTTCAGCAGGCTTCAAACGAAAATTAGTCATCAAGTTCTGGGGTTATTTGCAGTATACTTGTCTGACGCCTATGTTACAGGCTGCCCGGTTCCTGCCGCAGAATTGCTTGAGTAGGAAGATGTACACTGAGGTGACAAGTCATGAGATAAAGATATGCAGATATACAGATGGCGGAAGTACTACGTACACGAGGTTTAAAAGGGCAGTGCATTGGCAGAACTGTCATTTGTACAGGTGATTAACGGGAAAAGATTTCCTGCATGATTGTGACTACACGTTGGGAATTAACAGACTTCGAACGCGCAACCGTACTTTCCAAGATGCACAGTTTAAAGAGGGTGCTGAGAAAACCAAATTCCAGGCATACCTCTCATCACGGAAACGCAGTGGCCGACGACCTTTACTTAAACGGCCGAGACCAGTTGTGTTTCAATAGAGTTGTCAGTGCTAACAGACAAGAAACACTGCGAGAAGTAACCACAGAAATCAATGTGGGACGTACAACGACCGTATCCGTTAGGGTACTGAGGCGAAATTTGACGTTAATTGGGCTTTGGCAGCATACGAGTGCCTTTCGGACAGCACGACGTCGCCTGTAGGCCCGTCCTGGGCTCGTGACCATTTCGGTTGGCCCTAGACGAATGGAAAACAATGGACTGGTCAGATGAATCCCTATTTCAGTTGATAAGAGGCGATAGAAGGGCGCTGATTCCACGGAGCCATGGACCCAGGTTGTCAACCAGGCACTGTACAAGCTGGTTTTTGTAACATAATGCTGTGGGCTGGGCCTCTGGTCCAACTGTACCGATCACTGAGTGGAGCAGACCATTTGCAGTCATTTATCTAAATTATTATCGGTGAAATTTTCCACGCCACTGGGCCTCAACGCGATTGGTTTGAAGAACATTGTGGACGATCCGCGGGAGTGATCTGGTCTCCTAGATCGCCCGACATGAAACCCATCGAACATTTATGAGCCGTGATCGAGATATCAGTTCGAGCACAAAATCCTTCACGGGCAACACCTTACGCTACAGGCGCCATAGCTCAGTATTCTGCAGTGGACTCTGAACGACTTGTTGAGTCTATGCTACGTCGAGTTGCTGCACTACACCGGGCAAAACTAGGTCCGACGCGATATTAGTAGGTATCCCATGTATTTTGTCACCCCATTGCACACACGACGAGTTACTGACGCAAAAACTGCACCAGACAAATGCCTCTACCGGTTGAGCTGAGAGGGCTTATGCTGCCTCCAGCTAAATCTCTTATGAGGGGAGGTAGGCTGCCGCCACATTGGCTGTGGCATTGCGGGTCTTTGCTACAGCAAGTAGCAACAAGTTAAACCACTGACGGCAGAAAGCGGCATTGTAGGTAGCTATGTTAACACTGTTGCAGTACCCAGCTGCAGAATTACGGCGGTGACTTTTTTTTAATGACTCATTTGGTTGGTTGTGATGGCCTGCCTGAAACTCGTGTCACAACACACCCAATTTCTGGCCACTGATCCCCTGCATGCACGTAAAATCAACGCTCTGCCAGTATTTCAAGAAATCTTGAAATACATCGGGCTACAGCCAGCCTGCCGGTTTCATTTTTATATAGGATGCTAGTTGCCCAATCGAGAGAGAGAAAGGTGTCCGCCCTTGTTGTGTCAGTACAACGCGGGTTAAAGAACATACATGATGAGTTCCGAGGTGAAGATTCCATCTAGCAACAATATTTTCCCTTAATTTTACGTACCAGATTGCTTGAGCACTCTGGGTAGTACGCTTACTGTGTCATGGTGACACCGTTGTCAAATGATACTGTTGTGCAGGATATGCCAGTGTGACAGCTACCTGACGCCATCAGAAAACTGAGTTGTCAACACGGAAGGTCCTGCCTCCCATTTCACTAAGCCGATCACGCACTCCACATAAGATCTTGAGTAGGCGACGAGGAGTGCTACCTTGCACATTAGGCCCCCTCCTGAATTTCACCGCCTGACTGGCGCCCGTACTTAGAGGTTACTGATCTGCGTTTTTGACAAGGGAAGTGGTGCACTGCTGAGTGGACTATGTCCTAAAAGCCAGAGCGGGAGAACTGGTGTCGACTTTCGAAGGGGCAAAGAACTGGAGTTCTTTACCATTGGCAAGGGCTTCCGTAGCTTGCCTGTCTGAGGGTATAGCTTCATGTATCTATACATTTTATTTAAACTCGGAAAATTAGGAGAATGATTTAGGTAATAAACTACTTTGTGGAAAAGAGATGGAAATGTTTGCTTTATGACCTCGTGTTAGAGACATTTCTAACATTTATTCTGATTAGACAACCAGTAATTTAAGTTTCTTTCCACATGGAGCATCATGTTAACTTCATCTTTGGCCGGATAATGAAGGTAAACGAATTTTTTTGTTGGGACACGAAACTGTACAGCATTCTTGGTTTGGACACGAAGCAGAACGGTGCTCGTGGTCGGGACGGAGCTGTAACAGTTCCGTTCCGCTGGATAGGATTCGAGGCGAGAAATTCATCCTCTGCAGAGCTGCGGTCAGCACTTGCTGGCCAGGTTCCTTCTGATGTCATCGACGTCGCAGCTCATCTTTTCGCCGCTTAAAGTTGGTAATTTCTGGCAGCAAAGCGAGGCGAGAAGTAGTGCTAGAACGGGATAGGGGGGCCTTTTATGTTAAAGCATATGGGATCCCATATTAAATCGTGCTCTGGCATGATGGATTGATTTAGGTTTCGTTCCTATATTTTCCTAATACCACCAAAACGATTCAATCGTCATGTCTGGTGCGAAACTGTTTAATGAGTGTTCTTCAGTTATCTCGCTAGTTACTTACTTACACTTTATCTTAACAAGTAATAACACTGCGTGAAGGATTTGATAACTCGCCAAAAACCCTCCCAAAATTATCATTTAGTTGAAGATGACAAGCTAAATGATTAAAAAAGATCCTGCAGGATGTAACATTCTAGAGAATAAGGTAATGATGTCGGTAGACCCGCATGTCCGACGCCATTGAATGACGCGTGCAACCTTCCCGCGCCGGTACTGTGTGGCGCGAGGAGCGCCACTCAGGTGTCGCCCTCTGCCGACTGCCATGAGAGACGGCCGGAGCCGCTACAGGCAGAACGATCGCAGCGAGGGAGCGAGGCGGAAGAGCGGAGCCCCGGACTGCGTCAACCTGCTACGTGACGTGTTCCGGACAGAAGATGCCTGTCGTCGGTGTCGGTGAGACCACGGATAGTACCCATCATCAACCTTTTTGAGTTATAGTGAGCATTGGTGATTGGAACGGTCGCCGCCCAGGGGTCTGAATACCGGGCGTGTTCTGTGTGAATCAGCTGCGGCGTATATTTCGCAGTCCGAAAACTTGTCATGCTACTCATATGTACTGTATCCAGATGGCTATTTTCGTGTCGCTTCCAGAGACAAATTCGGATAGTTGTGTTTCCTTTTGTAAGTGTTTGTACTGAGGAAAAGCAATGGCCTTGCCGCTGTGGCTACACCGGTTCCCGTGAGATCACCGAAGTTAAGCGCTGTCGGGCGTGGTCGGCACTTGGATGGGTGGCCATCCAGGCCGCCATGCGCTGTTGCCATTTTTCGGGGTGCACTCTGCCTCGTGATGCCAATTGAGGAGCTACTCGACCGAATAATAGCGGCTTCGGTCAAGAATACCATCATAACGACCAGGAGAGCGGTGTGCTGACCCCACACCCCTCCTATCTGCATCCTTCACTGAGGATGACACGGCGGTCGGATTGTTCCGGTAAGCCACTCGTCGCCTGAAGACGGAGTGCTTTTTTGCATTGAGCAAAGATAGACAATAGAGGAACTACAGTAATTTTGATAGGATGAGCGCATGTGTTATATTCACTTCTGATTGTAAAGTTTCTCTTGGCCAGAGTACCACATTAAATTAAATTGCATTTCCATTGTAATTTTTTTTGGCATATTGTTTTAAATCAATTACTACATGTAGTTTCTTCCCCCATGAACCATGGACCTTGCCGTTGGTGGGGAGGCTTGCGTGCCTCAGCGATACAGATGGCCGTACCGTAGGTGCAACCACAACGGAGGGGTATCTGTTGAGAGGCCAGACAAACATGTGGTTCCTGAAGAGGGGCAGCAGCCTTTTCAGTAGTTGCAGGGGCAACAGTCTGGATGATTGACTGATCTGGCCTTGTAACATTAACCAAAACGGCCTTGCTGTGCTGGTACTGCGAACGGCTGAAAGCAAGGGGAAACTACAGCCGTAATTTTTCCCGAGGACATGCAGCGTTACTGTATGATTAAATGATGATGGCGTCCTCTTGGGTAAAATATTCCGGAGGTAAAATAGTCCCCCATTCGGATCTCCGGGTGGGGACTACTCCTTAGGACGTCGTTATCAGGAGAAAGAAAACTGGCATTCTACGGATCGGAGCGTGGAATGTCAGATCCCTTAATCGGGCAGGTAGGTTAGAAAATTTAAAAAGGGAAATGGATAGGTTAAAGTTAGATGTAGTGGGAATTAGTGAAGTTCGGTGGCAGGAGGAACAAGACTTTTGGTCAGGTGATTACAGGGTTATATTTACAAAATCAAATAGGGGTAATGCAGGAGTAGGTTTAATAATGAATAAAAAAATAGGAGTGCGGGTTAGCTACTACAAACAGCATAGTGAACGCATTATTGTGGCCAAGATAGACACAAAGCCCATGCCTACTACAGTAGTACAAGTTTATATGCCAACTAGCTCTGCAGATGATGAAGAAATTGATGAAATGTATGACGAGATAAAAGAAATTATTCAGGTAGTGAAGGGAGACGAAAATTTAATAGTCATGGGTGACTGGAATTCGTCAGTAGGAAAAGGGAGAGAAGGAAACATAGTAGGTGAATATGGATTGGGGGGAAGAAATGAAAGAGGAAGCCGCCTTGTAGAATTTTGCACAGAGCATAACTTAATCATAGCTAACACTTGGTTCAAGAATCATAAAAGAAGGTTGTATACCTGGAAGAATCCTGGAGATACTAATAGGTATCAGATAGATTACATAATTGTAAGACAGAGATTTAGGAACCAGGTTTTAAATTGTAAGACATTTCCAGGGGCAGATGTGGATTCTGACCACAATCTATTGGTTATGAACTGCAGATTGAAACTGAAGAAACTGAAAAAACGTTGGAATTTAAGGAGATGGGACCTGGATAAACTGAAAGAACCAGAGGTTGTAGAGAGTTTCAGGGAGAGCATAAGGGAACAATTGACAGCAATGGGGGAAAGAAATACAACAGAAGAAGAATGGGTAGCTCTGAGGGATGAAGTAGTGAAGGCAGCCGAGGAACAAGTAGGTTAAAAGACGAGGGCTAATAGAAATCCTTGGGTAACAGAAGAAATATTGAATTTATTTGATGAAAGGAGAAAATATAAAAATGCAGTAAATGAAGCAGGCAAAAGGGAATACAAACGTCTCAAAAATGAGATCGACAGAAAGTGCAAAATGGCTAAGCAGGGATGGCTAGAGGACAAATGAAAGGATGTAGAGGCTTGTCTCACTAGGGGTAAGATAGATACTGCCTACAGGAAAATTAAAGAGACCTTTGGAGAGAAGAGAACCACTTGTATGAATATCAAGAGCTCAGATGGCAACCCAGTTCTAATCAAAGAAGGGAAGGCAGAGATGGGGAAGGAGTATATAGAGGGTTTATACAAGGGCGATGTACTTGAGGATAGTATTATGGAAATGGAAGAGGATGTAGATGAAGATGAAATGGGAGATAAGATGCTGCGTGAAGAGTTTGACAGAGCACTGAAAGACCTGAGTCGAAACAAGGCCCCGGGAGTAGACAACATTCCATTAGAACTACTGATGGCCTTGGGAGAGCCAGTCATGACAAAACTCGACCATCTGGTGAGCAAGATGTATGAGACAGGCGAAATACCCACAGACTTCAAGAAGAATATAATAATTCCAATCCCAAAGAAAGCAGGTGTTGACAGATGTGAAAATTACCGAACTATCAGTTTAATAAGTCACAGCTGCAAAATACTAACGCGAATTCTTTACAGACGAATGGAAAAACTGGTAGAAGCGGACCTCGGGGAAGATCAGTTTGGATTCCGTAGAAATGTTGGAACACGTGAGGCAATACTAACCTTACGACTTATCTTAGAAGCTAGATTAAGAAAAGGCAAACCTACGTTTCTAGCATTTGTAGACTTAGAGAAAGTTTTCGACAATGTTGACTTGAATACTCTCTTTCAAATTGTGAAGGTAGCAGGTGTAAAATACAGGGAGCGAAAGGCTATTTACAATTTGTACAGAAACCAGATGGCAGTTATAAGAGTCGAGGGACATGAAAGGGAAGCAGTGGTTGGGAAAGGAGTGAGACAGGGTTGTAGCCTCTCCCCGATGTTATTCAATCTGTATATTGAGCAAGCAGTAAAGGAAACAAAAGAAAAATTCGGAGCAGGTATTAAAATTCATGGAGAAGAAGTAAAAACTTTGAGGTTCGCCGATGACATTGTAATTCTGTCAGAGACAGCAAAGGACTTGGAAGAGCAGTTGAACGGAATGGACAGTGTCTTGAAAGGAGGATATAAGATGAACATCAACAAAAGCAAAACGAGGATAATGGAATGTAGTCAAATTAAATCGGGTGATGCTGAGGGGATTAGATTAGGAAATGAGACAAAGTAGTAAAGGAGTTTTGCTATTTAGGGAGTAAAATAACTGATGATGGTCGAAGTAGAGAGGATATAAAATGGAGACTGGCAATGGCAAGGAAATCGTTTCTAAAGAAGAGAAATTTGTTAACATCGAGTATAGATTTAAGTGTCAAGAAGTCATTTCTGAAAGTATTTGTATGGAGTGTAGCCATGTATGGAAGTGAAACATGGACGATAACCAGTTTGGACAAGAAGAGAATAGAAGCTTTCAAAATGTGGTGCTACAGAAGAATGCTGAAGATAAGGTGGGTAGATCACGTAACTAATGAGGAGGTATTGAATAGGATTGGGGAGAAGAGAAGTTTGTGGCACAACTTGACTAGAAGAAGGGATCGGTTGGTAGGACATGTTTTGAGGCATCAAGGGATCACAAATTTAGCATTGGAGGGCAGCGTGGAGGGTAAAAATCGTAGAGGGAGACCAAGAGATCAATACACTAAGCAGATTCAGAAGGATGTAGGTTGCAGTAGGTACTGGGAGATGAAGAAGCTTGCACAGGATAGAGTAGCATGGAGAGCTGCATCAAACCAGTCTCAGGACTGAAGACAACAACAACAACAACGTGTAGTTTTCAAAAGTTTGGTTTTAAGAATGTCAGTGGATTTTACTGGATGGTTAGTTGCAATAAAATTATTCTTAAAACTGTTATAGTACTCCTACCTCCCCCCACCCCCTCCCCAGTCCTTCCACTTAAGGATCTGTTACAATTTTTGTGCCTAATTTGGTCTCCAATAATTATTACTTGAAACATGTTATCTTTTACACACTTGAATAAAAGTACCAATTGATGATGGCTCAATATGCCGAAACAAGTTTGTGCAATTAAAAATATTAGTTTTTGCGGAATAGATGGACTCAACTTCTCATAATTTAGGGTGCAAACACGACAGATATTAGAACTTTAAAATCAAATGATGTTAATATTCTACAAAATGGGGCTAATATTAAGATCTGGTTTGCCACAAACCAAACAGCCGGCCGAAGTGGCCGTGCGGTTAAAGGCGCTGCAGTCTGGAACCGCAAGACCGCTACGGTCGCAGGTTCGAATCCTGCCTCGGGCATGGATGTTTGTGATGTCCTTAGGTTAGTTAGGTTTAACTAGTTCTAAGTTCTAGGGGACTAATGACCTCAGCAGTTGAGTCCCATAGTGCTCAGAGCCATTTGAACCATTTGAACAAACCAAACATACCATCAGTACAGGGTGTCCATCAAGTCTACCTACGACCTGAAAGTATAGTAACTGGGAATGTATTACAGATAGAGTATCGTGGTTTGTTTTAAAGCGTTTAGCAGCTCTCAAAGATCTTATCCTCGGTCCTTTGTTGCAGCTCCGAAGTGTATCAAAATGGCGAGAGACCAGGATATGACGCAATGTGTCATTGCCCCCAAAAACCTTCACGACACACTTACGTGAGTGCCTGAAACTTAATGTTTGATGCGAACTAATGCATGGTAGGCTGTAGGCCCAGTCTTCTTTGCACAGCAAAGCATAACGGGAATTATATACCAGGACATACTCAAACAATATCTGCTATCTCAGATCGAAGAGCTGCAGTTGCCCGTCATCTTCTAGCATGATGGTGCCCCCCAACACTGGAATTCGAACGTACGGGTTGTGCTGAATGACACATTAGACATCCTTTTTGTGGGGTTAAGTCAAGTATTGCGTGTACAAAACACCAATCAAGGACATTTCTACCAATCGCACACGAAGCAACGAAGCAATCAGGACTGTTGTTCCTGCAATGCTGATCGTACAGAACTCAAATTATCCCTTGACGCTCTACGAGTGACAAGTGAGGCACACATTGAAGTTCTGGCGTAATAGTGGAAAAAATTTGAAAACTGTCAAATCTTACTTACAACAAACCATGATCATGATCACCATATACATTACTTGTCATTGTTGGTTTTTTTCAGTACGCCATATCGCTTGTATTACTTAGTCAAAATTACTGACTGAGATATTGTTTTCAAGATTAAATTGAATACTAATGACTAAAAATACACCAATATTTGTAAGTTGTTGTTTTAGTTTAAAAACTTTATATTGAAGCCATTTTCACAAAAACAGTCTATTAGGTGCCATCTATTGACAATCTGGCAACTAACATGCACGATAGCTGTTGCAGTTGTTTTACGCAAGCATAGTCTATCACGCGATTTCGGTCATACATGTCGATGCCAAGAATTCAGAAGGCGCCATCTAAGATTCCCAATTGTTATTTCATTGACGGACCTGGAGGCTCCTGTAAAACATTTGTGCACAACACTTTGTGTCACATTTTACGAGGTGAAAACATGGCAGTTTTAACAGTTGCATGGAAAGGTATTGGTGCCAATCTCCTGCCAGGCGGACGCTTATCACATTCGATTTTCAGACTGCCCGTACCAGTGTTAAACACTTCGGTCTCACCAATTTGCAGCCACAACATTGACGCACAGCTTCTCTGTGACTTTGATCTCATTACTTGGGACGAGATTTCAGTGGCTCCCAAGGCGCTTCATTTACTTATATCTCCATTGCTGTATTACCTGTCAGTGATCAATCAGGGCAGACTGCGAATTATTTGCACGAGTCAACTGGTAATTTCCAAGTTATAGTTTTTTTAATTGATTAGGTGACTTAATGGACATCCTATATCACCTAAAGCTAATTTATTCATAGGGATCGTCTTTGGGCTGCGTGGTTGTGAACTAAGTTGGTTGAAGGAATGCAGATACAACTTATTTCTTTGTGTACCTATATGTTTACAAGAAGCATTTCGGATTTTCACCCATTTGAAGCCGGCCGTTGTGGCAAAGCGGTTCTAGGCGCTTCAGTCCGGAACCGCGCTGCTGCTACGGTCGCAGGTTCGAATCCTGCCTCGGGCATGGATGTGTGTGATGTCCTTAGGTTAGTTAGATTTAAGTAGTTCTAAATTACACTGCCATTTATAATCTTCGTCAGCACAATGTTTTCAGCAACCCCCCATTGAATTCTGCACCTACCTTTTATTATGTAATCTGGCTGCTTCTGTCGCTTTTATTTGCACAGCTTTGACTCTGAGTGAGTCCGTTATAGGCATCATTTGGTCCGACCGTTTACGTCGGTATTGTGAGTGAGTAAGCAGAACGGATTTAGGACGCAGATACTACGAGTTGTTTGGATGAGTATCAGTCGTGTTAAAAATGCGTCGTGGTAAACTACCATCAGTCTCGCAGTGTGATGCGGGTAGGCGAGCTCCCAGTCTCCGAGACGTCCATCAGCGCTTGTGCGTGGCGTGCGCGCAGCCACAGGGGGAGATAAGGTTTCCATCAGCAGGTTGCCAGCGCACGCACCCTCAGATGACGCTTGTTTGTTCCTCACGCTGACAGCCGAGCCGGGCGCGGGGTTTGGCGCCCCGGCTTTTAAGCCACGTGGCCGCGACAGCCGATCGCGCGGCCTGTTTGCTCTGGCCATCACGCCTAACGGCGAAATATCGGACGCCATAACAGGACAATCTGTTAAGCAAACGGCTGGCGCGCTAACGGGCCAACAGCTCATCACGTGCCTAGTTTCCGGCACGTCGTGCAGCTTAAAAGCTGCAGTCCGAGACCGCTGCTTAGCAAGTAATTTCTTTTGTGTACCCAGAGGAGGCTCGTTCACTGGCGTCAGTGTCACTGTCTGCCGGCGAAAGACTGATATCGTGAAGAATATTTTGCTTCCTACTTTCATATAGCCGCACCGCACGTGTAGCCAGCACATCCGACAATGTTTCTGCTGGGCGATACGTTTATTGACCTCAAATTGGAGCTGAACACAGCTTCCAAAAGTTTTCGTACTGGCCGAAACGTCATCTCTCATATGGCATGCTTGTAACTCGCTAACACTTATGGAGAATGCTACAAATGGGTAGCTTTAAATTCTGTAACGTAAAGTACTGTATACTCACGAGCTTCTGAAATTCATGCTCTACTATAGCACTCCGTCTTCAGGGCACAAGTGGCCCATCGGGACCATCCGACCGCCGTGTCGTCCTGAGTTGAGGATGAGGATAAGAGGGGCGTGTGGTCAGCACACCGCTCTCCCGGTCATTATGATTTTTTTCTTTGACCGGAGCCACTACTATTCGGTCGAGTAGCTCCTCAATTGGCATCACGAGGCAGAGTGCACCCCGAAAAAAGGCAGCAGCGCATGGCGACTGGATAGTCATCCATCCAAGTGCCGGCCAGGCCGGCAACGCTTAACTTCGGTGATCTCACGGGAACCGGTGTATTCACTGCTGCAAGGCCGTTGCCTATGCATTACTATAGGGCGTATCGTAACTGCGCAAAATGGTAATTGTGAAACTGTATGACAACACAAGCAGATAAGTTGGAGTAAACATGGTTCCGCAACAAGCTGTTTGTGAACTAATTTCGAATGTGTCGTTACAGGCCACTACTAATTTCATGTGAAGTATATTTCAGGTTAGTAACAATTTCAATTTTTCAATTAATTTCCGGCTTGATGGTGCTCATATTTCTCACCGAGCTGGATGGCACAGTGGTTAGAATATTGGGCTTTTATTCTGGCAGACGACGGTTTAAATCCACGACCAGTCATCCGAAAATGATGGAATAGTTCCTCTGAAAACGGCACGGCCGATTTGTTTCCCTATCCTTTTGTAAACAGAGCTGGTTTCCCCGTCTATAATTGGCGCGCTGTCGACAAGATGCGAAACTCTGATCTTTCTTTTCCCTTCTTCAAATTTGCAGTAAGCGCAAATAATGTTCATGAATTACCACATCAGCAGCTTTTCTCACTGAATGCACGGTTAGGGATACTAGGTAATTGTGTCATTGCGGCACCTATTTATAATGTGCTGTCTGCTGAATTTTCAGCCGGCCGCGGTGGTCTCGCGGTTCTAAACGCGCAGTCCGGAACCGTGCGACTGCTACGGTCGCAGGTTCCAATCCTGCCTCGGGCATGGATGTGTGTGAGTCCTTAGGTTAGTTAGGTTTAAGTAGTTCTAAGTTCTAGGGGACTGATGACCACAGCAGTTGAGTCCCATAGTGCTCAGAGCCATTTGAACCATTTTTTGCTGAATTTTCTTGTTTTTGAACTTTAAAAAGTGGGCTTTGAACGTTAGTATGCGCAACAAATTTTTTCTGTCCATGTGATATATCTGCCTGCAACGGAAAGTTAGGAAGAGAATCTGTGACACGCGAACTTCAATCTTCGTCATTAAAATTCCCAAGCCTTTATCTTGAAACAGGTATTGATGTATCTTTTACTTTGAAGAAGTATTGACAGGCTGAATAGCGTCAAGCCATTTGCAGCGCGGCAATTTTGATTTTTCCTTAATGTACAAATCACATCTGATAGTGATTAAAGTCACGTATATGCAGATCAACCCATTACTTTGCCTCAAAAGACGAGGGTTTCGAAAATGAGTGTAAATCTAGCCACCTTTATCAATCACTTTTCTATTTGGTAAATGGAAAATGGTGCATATACGTAGAATATTCTCCTGCAAACGAAGCCACGAAGAGATAGCACTGTGCTCCGGCTCATGCTGACGCGCAACTCCCAGGGGACCACTAGAAGCAAAACGACATTGACGGTACACGTGGGCGCCCCCGGCCCACCGAAGGCAGATTCCCTAAAAATGCATTATCCTCCTGGCACAGCCGTGGCGGACGGAGCAAACTCTTTCCGAAAAGTTCGAAAGGCAAAGAACTACACGTGGTCTCGCAAATACGTTAGAAAGATAGCCTTTGGCGACTCACTTTCCGCATGAAGATCGTTTAACAATATGTCTTTTCTAGCAGTGTGCTTTCAGCACAGGGCTTTGTGCGTTAGCTGGTGAATTCGTAGAAGGCAGGTGGAGTGACGGATAACTTCTCCATCACCCAGTCGTGAGTCGGGAAAGCTACAGCTTGGGTATTCTGAAAAAGAAAAGGACGTCGCTGACTGCTTTCCAGAAGTTTTTGAGAGGAGACTGTGTATCGTGAGTTAAAGCCTGTTTCGCGTAACTTCTGAAATGGAACGAGTGGGAGAGAAGACTGTCGGCGGATGATTTTAAGATGATTCATAACGGGAGTACGTTAACATCACAATGATTGCAGGAATGCCTAGTGTCATGTGAACATAGTGATCAATAGTGGACAATGTTTGTTTCGGGGAGACTCTGAATAAAGCAAGCACAATAGACAAGCCGTCTATCCATTCTCGTCACAGATTTCAGTCACGTAGCAGGATTACTGTTGGCAAACTTCAATCTAGTAGCATTAGCATTGTAAGTTCATTCGACCATCAGCTTTAGTCCCTGACAACAGATTTCACCTCTGGCAACACATGGCTCGTGTGTGGCATACTTAGATGTAGAGAGATGGAGTTCTCTTGCAAAGCCGACTGAGATGACACATTCATCTGTAACACTGAATCGACGGGTCCACATGCACTTAATGATGTAAAACCCAGCGGCATCAGTTGATTAGGGCATAACGAAATTAACCATCTGCAAAGATTTTAGTAAGTTCACGTTGGCTTCTCACGAGTTGGCTAGGTGGGCAGGAAAGTTGCATCTCGTCCAATACCCTCTTTCCGATTGGCCATGCACTCACTGATTTAATTTTGCATTTATGTTGTGCGGTATTAATACGCCAGGAAGTTGATTCCCTCTCGAATTTTCTTTGCCAACTGTATTGTCGCTTATTATAAATTAGTTTAGTATCTCACTGTTGACGTTTTTGCTATGAGCTCCATCAGAAATATTGTAATGTATTTTATAAATTTGTCCATATTAAGAACTGTAATAAATATTGGGATAGATCAGGTGTAATGTCACTACCCAGTTTTTAGCGAGCGCAAGTGAACCGCAATGGAGTGTTGCAGTGGCAAACGTGGGTCGATAAGCGAAGTGTGGAACATATTCTTTAAAGTAACACACAAGCTGAAGAAATGCGAGACTGGCCAGCCATTCTCAGCAGTAACCTACGCGTTGCAGCGGTAATAGTGGAGTGGACAGGACCATGTCACCACACAAGAACCATACTGTGAGCTACGTGATCGAGGGCTGGGAAATAGTGCAATAAATGTGCTTCAGAGCCATATAAATAGGTGTGAATATTGGGGCATATTCACTTGGAGTGTAGCAGCCCCACTGCAATGCCAGGTCACGCCAGATGACGAGACAGCAGAGCACCGTGGCTGCAGCCGTGGGTTCAAGATCGGATTGGGCAAGTCGTCACCTGCCCTGAGCCTCCTTGTGGGACTCGTTGCAATAGCGCCGCTGACCTACCGTCCACTGCCTCCGCAGTGGATGCGAGCAGGGCCTGAGTCGCAGTTTGCCAGCTGATCGACATAAGAACGCTGACACAGCTGAAGTAAATTATCGCTGACGTCAAGGCTATGGTCTACTGTCAGACCGCCTGGCGGTACAGCATCACAGGGCCTTTATGCGTGCATCTCCTCGCCAGGGTGTATGCAGCTGCCTGCGAGCCACCACCAGCTACAGTCGCTGAAGTGGGGCCTGTCCGCCTCGCATTAATAACGACCTGATGTGTATTTAAAGTTGAATGAAACATTTATCTCGGCCAGCAGTGTTCTCATGGGCCCATTGGCCCGTTCAAATGGTTCAAATGGCTCTGAGTACTATGGGACTTAACATCTGAGGTCATCAGTCCCCTAGAACTTAGAACTACTTAAACCTAACTAACCTAAGGACATCACACAAATCCATGCCCGAGGCAGGATTCGAACCTGCAACCGTAGCGGTTGCGCGCTTCCAGACTGAAGCGCCTAGAACCGGTCGCCACTCTGGCCGGCCATTGGCCGGTCACTCATATTACCGAGTGCCCTCTGCACTCTACACTGGGCCAAAATTTTGAGTTGTAGTTAATAAATCTCTTTCATGAACTTAGTTAACAGTAATTTATGTGAATACCGGTACATGGAATTCGATATTAGGGTCATCCTTTTCCCATTAATTGCGTTAGTCAGATCTGCTGCATATTTTTTATTAAGCATTGAGTTTCGGGGAGCGATCTGCTGCTCAGTAGGTCCAGACTGATGCAGATCCACTAGAGGCTTACAGCGGTTTTTCGCAAGGTGTATAACACTCGTATTGAAACCTGGTAATAAAGGGAAGGCAGGATTGGTTACGATTGTGGACAGGGTCGTAATCAGTTACTGTTGGTTGCCTTTTACACTTACACACAATTTATTTTAAACTAGTAATTCCAGACTCAAGAATAAATAAAATACCACACGTTATTAATAAAGGAATAAACAACTGTGTAAATAATAGTGTTTTCAGTGAGCTACAATTTAGCAAATCACGATTAAATACAGATAAAACAGATAATATCTTAGAAACAAGCCACTGTGATCTGGGCAGAAGGCCTTACACGACAGGAATGACAATAAATTAAGAATTGTTTAAGAACTGGCTGCAATTTACAACTTACAAGTATTGAAATGAATAATACAATAATAAAACACAAGGAACCGTACAGAAGTTCCTTAAAGGGCACTGAGGCAGATTACACCCGCAGAAGGAGCGACTGAAAGAGCGTTCCACTGAACTACTGGCCATCAGACCTCCTTTTAACAACAAGCACTTTCGCGAGCCATGAGATAGGCAGCCAACAGTTGCACTCACTTCACAATGTGTTAACTCAGACTAGTGGCAGTCTAACGAATGAGTAATGATAACCTTGCTGAAACTACCTGACGTCCGATGAACCAAATGCAACGATGGAACTATACGCCAAAGCCGGAACCGACGGTCTGCACTACATCCCCAGAATAGTGTGTTTAGAGCGGAAATGCATTCATCTTAAAGCTTGCTGGATCCGGTTTACGACGAGGTCGTGCACCCTCGTGACCACAGCCCTTCCAACTGGCAGTCCATGCGTGCCGCCAGAGGCCCCGGCGTGTTCGCGCCACTGTGTCGACATGGCTCCTCCTGAGTCCCCAACCACGAGACCCGGAAAAACAACGACGTCGCCCCACAGATAGGGCAACAGTTACTACATATCGATAACCGCCGCTGCTACCACTAGCGGACAGGCAACGCTTGCATAGCCGAGTGGCGCCAGCCAACACGAGAAGAAGACAAACAACCGCAACCATGCCAACTAAACGATACCGTCTGGCCTCCAACAGAAGGCGAAAACCTACAAACAGCACTAATGCGAGCCCAGCACGGCTCACATATACTCGATGTTACTGCAAGATGGTCATAAACTCCACTTTCTTGAAGTTGATTCCCAGGTAAATTATTAAATGAAGTAAGGCACATATAATTATTCATTCTTAATTATAATTTATTATTTCTACTTTGTGCTAAGGCACTAGTTGTCAGCAAGCAGTATTTACCGGTGACTGCGCCACATTTTTCACGATGTTCAAAACTCTCTTAAAGGTAAAACGTTTTCGATAATTTTCTTATTCAGTAGCGACACTTACCTTATGTGCTCAGTTTTTCTTTTCAAACGTTTGTTAATTATCTCAATACTGCTACGACACTTATGTGCCATCGGCCGTCGTTTACACTTACGTCCACCCCTTCACCGTGCTGAGTCATCCTGTTGTGCTGTGACGCCACCATGGCTTCCACTACAGCGCTTTAACGTCGCTAAGTATAATAACATGTTTTTCACAGATTGCACAATATTATTTCACATGATTTGCTGAGGACTACATTACTCATGCGGACAGTTTCCTTTTCTTACAGGTGTCTTTTATCATCACAACGCTACATAACAATGGAGTTGAGTTCAGTGTGAATCAGAGTTAATTTAAATATTTATGTACCTACATAAAAGTTTTAATTATTTGGCAACTAATAACCAAGTAAAGTGATATCATTCGTTTTCAAAAGTACGGTAACCTTATGCACACGCTAAAAACGAAATTTTTCTCATATGGAGACGAGATTCAACACGTTCCGCCTCCAAAATAACTTTCTATAAGCAATGCCACGTTGTGAAATCAATAGCCAATGGGCGAAGACTGCTGTAACTGGAAGATCACGAAAAGAAAGATGCTTCGTGTGCCCACATTTATAGGACAGAAGAGTTGTCAATCATTCCACAAATGCTTAAAAAATGAATGTAAAGAACTTAGTGAAATTATGTGTGAAGAATATTTCTTTTAATGAGCAAATATTCTGGTGTAATTCAGTAAAACTGACAGTTATTCAAGTCTGGGACACTATAATTTATAATACTCTGTTTCATATTAAACTGGAACAAAAGTCATAATACCATATTAAATACTTTCTTATTCATTCTGTGTCACCAACTCCTTCATAGTCACATAATATTTTCTTTAATACCAACATTTAGTACTTGCTTCAAGGCAGGTGTCTTACTGACCCCTTCCACGGATTTTTGCTAGTCTAGCCACTCATGTATCTACGTGTGAATCAGATTTTTTTAGCAACCTCTTTAATCTCCTTTGGTAAATTATTGCATAGTTTTCTTCTTTAGTACAAAATGCTGTTTCGAATTTTGTGTTTATTGTTTCTTATTAAATATGAGTTCAGTCTAGATCTTGTTCCATGGCCAAGGTCACAGTTATTTGTGCAGCAATCATCAATATTATTTTTGATGCTTACTATTGATAGGTAAATGTGTTGCATTTAAAATACCCAGTGTTTTGAACTGATCTTTACAACGAGCTCGACTACTATTTTTGGTTATTTTTTCTTATAGCACATTTCTGCCATTTAAAAACTGTGTTGATGTTGGGTGTAATTGATTCCCAAAAAAGAAGGCCATAGCTAAGATTTGAGTGTATATATGAACAGTATGTAACTAAAAGACACTAGCTGTTACACAATGATGAAAATACTCTTAGAGTATTAGATACTGATGACATTCTGTCTGTGTGCTCACGATGATTGTACCGACAATCAATATTCATTCCTAGAAATTGTGCTTGTGTTACACTGTCTATAGAGGTGTCAGCTACTTTTAATTCAACGGTGTCATTTTCCCGCTTCAAACTGAAATTCATCACATTTGTTTTTTATGTTAAATGTCACTTTATTGATTTGTCACCAATTGTTAGCTTTCTTGAGGGTGACATTTGCTTTCTCTACAATGAGTTCTCTTACTTTCTCATAGATTACAATATTGCTATCACAAGAAAAGAGAACTGTTTCTGTCTGACTAACACTACTGGGAAAGTCATCTATGTACACTCCTGGAAATGGAAAAAAGAACACATTGACACCGATGTGTCAGACCCACCATACTTGCTCCGGACACTGCGAGAGGGCTGTACAAGCAATGATCACACGCACGGCACAGCGGACACACCAGGAACCGCAGTGTTGGCCGTCGAATGGCGCTAGCTGCGCAGCATTTGTGCACCGCCGCCGTCAGTGTCAGCCAGTTTGCCGTGGCATACGGAGCTCCATCGCAGTCTTTAACACTGGTAGCATGCCGCGACAGCGTGGACGTGAACCGTATGTGCAGTTGACGGACTTTGAGCGAGGGCGAATAGTGGGCATGCGGGAGGCCGGGTGGACGTACCGCCGAATTGCTCAACACGTGGGGCGTGAGGTCTCCACAGTACATCGATGTTGTCGCCAGTGGTCGGCGGAAGGTGCACGTGCCCGTCGACCTGGGACCGGACCGCAGCGACGCACGGATGCACGCCAAGACCGTAGGATCGTACGCAGTGCCGTAGGGGACCGCACCGCCACTTCCCAGCAAATTAGGGACACTGTTGCTCCTGGGGTATCGGCGAGGACCATTCGCAACCGTCTCCATGAAGCTGGGCTACGGTCCCGCACACCGTTAGGCCGTCTTCCGCTCACGCCCCAACATCGTGCAGCCCGCCTCCAGTGGTGTCGCGACAGGCGTGAATGGAGGGACGAATGGAGACGTGTCGTCTTCAGCGATGAGAGTCGCTTCTGCCTTGGTGCCAATGATGGTCGTATGCGTGTTTGGCGCCGTGCAGGTGAGCGCCACAATCAGGACTGCATACGACCGAGGCACACAGGGCCAACACCCGGCATCATGGTGTGGGGAGCGATCTCCTACACTGGCCGTACACCACTGGTGATCGTCGAGGGGACACTGAATAGTGCACGGTACATCCAAACCGTCATCGAACCCATCGTTCTACCATTCCTAGACCGGCAAGGGAACTTCCTGTTCCAACAGGACAATGCACGTCCGCATGTATCCCGTGCCACCCAACGTGCTCTAGAAGGTGTAAGTCAACTACCCTGGCCAGGAAGATCTCCGGATCTGTCCCCCATTGAGCATGTTTGGGACTGGATGAAGCGTCGTCTCACGCGGTCTGCACGTCCAGCACGAACGATGGTCCAACTGAGGCGCCAGGTGGAAATGGCATGGCAAGCCGTTCCACAGGACTACATCCAGCATCTCTACGATCGTCTCCATGGGAGAATAGCAGCCTGCATTGCTGCGAAAGGTGGATATACACTGTACTAGTGCCGACATTTTGCATGCTCTGTTGCCTGTGTCTATGTGCCTGTGGTTCTGTCAGTGTGATCATGTGATGTATCTGACCCCAGGAATGTGTCAATAAAGTTTCCCCTTCCTGGGACAATGAATTCACGGTGTTCTTATTTCAATTTCCAGGAGTGTATATTAGAAACAGTGTTGGTCCTAAAATACTACTCCAAGGAATTTTTATATTAATGTATTTTGGTGTCGATAAGTGTTTTACTAAACTTTATATTCATTTGAAGGATGCGTTATCTCTGCTTTTTGAATCACATCAGAAACAGACATTAGTTAACCCTGTTAATCCTAATGTTTCTAGCTTATTTATTGGAATCTTATGGTCAACAGTATCAAAAGCCTTAGAAAGATCTAAAAATAAGTCTAACACAATCATCTTTGTCAACAGCACCAAGCACCACATTTGCGAATTCTATTATGGCTGATTCCGTTCTCCTGCAACTTCAAAAACCAAACTGTGATTCATTTCAAAAATTGCATTTATTCAAGTAACTCATTAATCTGGCTTTCGTAATTGATTCTATTATTTTTTAGAAATGTGACAGCAAAAAAATTGATCGATAACTTTGTTTTCTGCATTACCTTTCTTTAGCAGAGGTACAACTCTTGCTCATTTTAAATACTCTGGAAGTTTCCTTGATGTGAATGATCCGTTTGCTATGTTTGTTATGTGTGGTTGTATACTCTCTATAAATTGTTCCAGTACACGTATTAGTATTTCACCTAAGACCTCTGATTTTATTTTTAATTTTGTGCAGTTTTACTAACTTCATGCTCTGTGACTGGTGGCAACATCAATGTCGTTTTAGGTGTTACATTTGTTTTGGATAATTTTTGTTGTAAGGTCTTTGCAATACTTGAAATTGTTCATTCACATAGTTTTCCAGGTGTTGTGGATCATTTATAACTTTATACCACTCACTTATCAGTATGTTATTATGCCTTTGTTTCTCTCTCCCTGTTTTCTTTTTTATGACATCCTAGACTGCAGAGTGTAGATCTGCTGTGACAGTGTAGTTGAGCTCCAGCTGCGGCAGGTTTCCGTGAATCAAGCTACTTGCGATACGCCCTTACCACGATGATGTGTAAAACCTCTCCAGTGAGTGCACAGTGTGAGAGCTGGACTGACCAATACGTCGGGCAGCCACTATCTGGCCGCGATGAAAAGCTCATAGCTTGCCCCGTCTGACGTCACTCCATCTGCGTGACATGCCAAACTACTCCATTCGCTGTGGCGAGAGGTTCGCTCCCTCTCCAAGAGAGAAGCTGTTTTTAGTTCAACAGCTTTTACGAATAAAATAATTTCATGCAGCACATGTGAAGAGTACTCTGAAAGTAATTTTCGTTAGGTAAGAAATAAAAACAAGAGAAATTTGCAAAAATATATAAATTTGTATTACTTTTCCACATAATCATCACTCAAATTTAAAAATTCAACGTAATCCACTAACCTTCAAGCATTGCAAGAGAAAATTACAAGTTAGTTGCAGTCAGTTTTGGAACACAGATTTTTTTGGGGGAAAAACGTGTCTAAGCTTTTGACAATCGCCAACAACCCTGACGAACCAAATATAGTAAGTAAAGGTGGTTAAGGTGCCTGTTTCTTAAGAGTGCAATGAGAAACATTTGTTACGATGTCAGATACTACGGAAAACCATAAAAAATAAGTGATGACATCGTTCCAAGAGATGTCATCGCATGGTAGGTTTGTGCAGATTTGTCAGAGTGTTCACACAAGTCTTCGGATAATTTACTTCTAAAACTCCATTCTGTGAAGCAAAAAGGTCTCCGAATGACGGCTTGCCTCTCTTTTTTTTGTTTGTTACGATGGTACAAAACACGCAGATTTTTCTGACTAGAAATATCTCAGTGCTAAGAAAGTGACTGATACATATCTGATACCAAAAATTGTGAAAACTTTGGACAACGTAAGATAGTACCAGTATTTTACTATGATGGATCTATAAGCGGAGGTAGTCCCAGAGAGTAGACCAAAAACAGCTACCATGGGTTATTATCATTATCTTACAATGCTGTTTAGGCTCAAAAATGGACCATATACATTTCAGAGGTTATTAGACAGAGTGCTACATGGGCTAAAGCCTAAGGGATGCACGGTATATTTGGACGGCATTGCAGTATTCTCCAAAGATATATGAGGCTACGTGAAACACTTAGAAGATGTTTTCAGCAGACTAAAAACTGCATGTCTGACACGTAGCATAGATACATGCCATTTTGTACTGGAACGGGTGAACTACCTTGGACATGTGATAGCCAGGTCAACACAGACATTTTGGAACTTCATAATGTCATAGACCATAAAGAAATTACAGTTGTTCATGGGCTTATATAATTATTATCGAAAAGTTGTAAAAAATTTGCACAGATAGCAGAATCATTGAAACGGTTATTAGGGAAGGATGTGAAACTCCAGTGGTCAGCAGAATGTCAGTGTTTGATCAGTGAAGACGGCATTAGTATCTGATCCAGTACCGATATTTCCTAATCCACGGAAGAAGCTTTATCTCTAGTGTGACAGCAGCAATGGGACAATTGACTGTATTATGAGCAAGAATAATAATCTAAAGGAACATTTGATAGCATACTTTTCAAGACAGCTGAACAAAGTAGAACATAGGTACTCCAGTAACGAAAAGGAAAAGCTAATGATTATACTATGTGATAACATATTTTTGTTGTTGTTCTTGGTTCATCAACATTCAGTGAGTTTTGATCAGAAATGTTGTAGCATTGAACACACTAGGGGAAAATGTAATAGAGTGGCAGATAGCATCTGGCAAAGACTCCAGGCATTCAGGTTACAACGACAGTTAGTGACGCATGATGTCTCAAAAATCGTTCAAATGGCTCTGAGTACTATGGGACTTAACATCTGAGGTCATCAGTCCCCTAGAACTTAGAACTAATTAAACCTAACTAACCTAAGGACATCACACACATCCATGTCCGAGGCAGGATTCGAACCTGCGACCGAAGCGGTCGCTCGGCTCCAGACTGTAGCGCCTAGAACCGCACGGCCACTCCGGCCGGCATGATGTCTCACTCTGTAGAACGAGTAATTGTAGAGCAAGCAAATGGTTGTGGCAGTGTTCAAGGATGTGTTGCAGCAAGTGCATACCACATGTTACCATGTCACGGAGGATGCGGAACAGTCGATAGACGAGTCACAAAAAGATTCTGTTGCAAGATGTTGAGCAGTACATAAAGGACTGTGTTCCTTGTTCAGAGAGAGCAGATCTTTTTCATCGGAATATCCCTTTGGAAAAATTAAGAGGCCTGTAAACCTTTTCATATGACAGGGCTCGATACCCTGAAACCTCACAATAGGAAACACACAGGAAATAAATACATGCTTTTCAAGGTTTACAGCAATGTTAGCGATTCTCGGAACAGTAGCCTACATTATACGAGTAGTTAACAGCTGGATACTTAAATTTCGTGTTCATAATTCCTTAATTGTTGAGCAGTGTACAAATTTTGTATCAGACTTGATAAAGCATTTACTTCATGTACTTCGTACCCGAAAATTATGAAGAAGCTCGTTTCATCTACAAAGTGATAAGGAAACAGAGAGAATGTCTAGGACGATTTCTAAAATGTTAGGCTATTACTTTGGTAGTCAGTACAACGATTTTGATACACACCTCCAATTCATAGTTTCTGCATGTAAGTATAATTTACATTCTAGCAACACTCTTACCATTCGAGGCGGTTTTCTACAGGAAACTTTCATGCCCCTCTAACATCATGATTCATAACTTAGGCGCTAACTGTGAATCAGTCAAAAGATATGCTAAGAGGATGTGTGAGGTGTGGCAAAAAAGTGAAATGAGCCAACTCTAAGGCATGGGATGACAAGAACATTTGGGTCGGCATGTAGGAAAGCAAGTTCAATATTGAGTCAGTCGATGGGGGTTAGTCACTAATCCTTACATGCCTAATGGAGACAAAGAAGTTCTTGACTTCACCAGTGAAAGTTAAAGTGTAGTTTCCGGTAAAAACGTCTAGTGTCCATGTTAATAGAAGTTGAACTCTTAAGAGAATGGTGGATGCGTTATCAAAAATTCCAGCAACCATGACAGACTGCATGGAAATTACTAAGAAAGCCAAGAGGCAATTATCAGCAGGTAATCATGATACACATAATGTACACTCCACAAGGGCCACAAACCAGATAATAATATTCGTGTTTTGTTATGTTATTTTCGGAACTACTCGATAAATATCACATCTCTCTTGTTCACGTGTTATTGTGATTTTATATTTATATTACTTAACGCTGGCTCATTACAGTGTGTTTTGAATATGGTTTATTTAATAGTCTGAGCTCCAGCAAGCCAGATTAACAGAAATTCATGGAACATCTAGGCCCCAGGTTATAGCATTCATTATTTGCCAAGTGAGTCACGTTTATTAAACAATTTAAAAAACAACAACGATAGTAAAAAAATGAAATAATGAAAGTGGCAGTTCTTAGAACAATGAGTGAAATGCTTCGAATTCAAAGGAGCATCATGGCGTAACTGATTTAACAACAAGAGCAAAATCATACCAGACTAAGACAATGGTTTTAAATTACAGACTCAGGATTTAACTCCGTCCTTTAAGAAATAGGACAAATTTAAAGTAAAATTTTTGAGGGTCGAATGTAACAAGGCCTAGCGCAGATTTAGCAACGGATAAAATGTTAAAAAAATTAAATTTCCAAGCTAACAGAACTGACTTAAATTACAAATTAGTATTTAACGTGATGTTTTGAAAAAGCTGACAAATTTAAGCGATTCAAGGGTCAGCAAATGGCCCGGCTGGCTAGGGAAAAACTGAAACAGAAAGGGCACAGCACCAAAAGACAAAAATGCGCCAATTCTGAAAACATTTACGCCCTCGTGGACCAGAGAAGAAAAAACTTACATAGCAGTCACCATAGATCAGCTTCACACAAGATAACGCCAGTGGCGAATCCCAAATGCCGGCCATTAACATCGTGCCGCCGGGGTGCTCACCCTTGACGGGGCGGGCCAATTGCACGCATAGGTTTCAGATACAGTAGCTGACCGATCAGGCAACAGCAGGGTGCTCTTAAAATAAGCGTCATCCGACAAGATGGTGCCTAGAAACACCAACAGGTCGAGTAGTACGACACACATTCAGCAAATAACTGCCTGAACATGTAATCCGCAGTAAGGTACAACAACACCCGGCAAACGATGATTAACAGTTTAAACTAAGAATTTCAAGAATAGTACAACTGAAAGACTGGCGAAAACCAAGAATAGGTTTTTTAACATAACCAAGCTACAAACATTACTTTAAAAGATTTTAAATAACAATTTGGAACTTCCCTTCCTGGTTGAAATCCTGGTTCTGTTAATAATATAACGGTTAGATAGCAATATAAGATTGACCGCAGACCCAACCAGACTCCAAGAATCAGGTAAGGAGTCTTGCCTTACAACACAGAAAATTTCACAGCTCTTTGCCAGTGCGCTCAGTGTACTAATAGATTTGACCAGCTCAGAATCCAAAACATAATTGAAACCTGGTTGGTAGGTACTCAGAGAGTGCACAGGATAAGGTTATGATTGTGGATGGGGCTGTAAACAGTTACTGTGAGTTGCACAATCAAACACACAACTTTATTTTTCTAAGAAACACTTATTTACACATTGGTTTAAAAGATCAAAATTAGACAGTACGGCCGAAGGCCTAGTTAAAGAAAACCTGAGATACATTCATGGCTGAAGGTCCAAAACCACACCAAAAACAAGAACGACTGAAAGCCTGGCTTAGAAATCAACTGCAATTAGAATAGAAGGTAAAAATTAAAAAAAACATGCAGTTGAAAACAATTAGCGGCTAAAGGCCTACACTACACGTCTACAGGACAGCTATAATTAAAACACATAAATAAACAATTTTTTGAACAAAGAAAGTTCTTTTTAAACTTACAACAGAACGCCCGAAAGCCTAATTAAAGAAATATTAACTTATTGCACTGCTGAAGGACACAAACAAATTTGAAACAATTGCTGAAGGCCTGAACAACTAGTCAGACAAACAATTTAAAATAAACCCCTTTCTTCTCATAAAAAAGTTTCCTTTACAGAATACACATGCCTGAAGGCCTTATTGAAAGGGGTTCACGTAAATCCTCGGCTGAAGGCCACACATAACAAGTCGAACAACTAACGGAGTAGGTCCTGGATCACAAACAGTTTCAGATAGAACCAACTGTACGAAAAATTTTTTTTAAGTAAAATCAATCTTCAAAATTTTAATTTAACACAGGTGTAGGCCTTTATGTAACATTTAAAAAGAACTGAATTAATACATGGCCAAAGGCCTCGCACAATACTTCAAACTAAAATGAAAATCACCATCTAAAACAAACAGATCAAGTGGTGCTCAGAAGAGTTCCAAGGGCTGGCCTGAGAAGGTAGCTCAAATGTGAGGTGAGACAGGCAGCCAAAAGTTGAAGTTAAACACTAGGGACAGCCCAAGGTCTGACCAACAATTTAACCATTTCCCTTCCATCTGACCAACGACACAACGGTGGAAAATATCGGCTGAGGACAAGGATATGAACAGCACTACATCTTCAGAAACTGGCGTCTAAAAGCAGCCAAGGGAACAATAACCAGTCTAAGCAAAACATGAACCAAACAACTTAAAAGGCTGTCAAACTACACGCCATTCCTGACATCAACACGACGAGGAAAGGCACACTGCAGAAAAACTATGCTAACAATCAGGGCTGGTAACTTGGGCGTTAACGGTCACAGGTCAGAAAATAACGCTTGTGCACTTCACTGGCAAGTCACAGTCAATTTAATGATTAATCTCAATATAGAAAGATCACTCAACTTCAGCGTCCAGATTCGGCGGACAACGAACTTGGTCGTTGTCGCAGCTACTGCCTCACTATCCAACAGTGTATGCACGCCGCCAGCGGTCCCGGCCTGGACTCACACTGCGGAGACTTTCTCGCCACTCCGCCTCAACTGACTGACTACAACTCACACCACCACTACCCGGAAATACTAGCAGTCACACCAAAGATAGTACGAAAGTACTAGTATCGATAAGGAGGCAAGCCAGTAACTTCGTTATGCCAGTAAGTAAGGAAGAAACAAGACGCCACTCGATGTGAAAAAATGCCAAGGAACAAACGACATGAACGCAAGCCACACACTGCTCAGTAATTAAAAGAGCATATTAATCACAAATGTTCATGACAGCACCTGCGACCACAGTCACATTTCTGCCACTCGTACAGACGGTGACAGTAATAATGTTAGGCGTTATTGGCAAGGAGAAACACTATTAAAACCAACCAATAAAAAACTTTCACCACAATCATTACACCAGGAGATCACAACTAAGTTACTTTTCAGGGAAGCAATACACGGCGCCCAGCGAACACAAAGGTGGACAGTCTCCAACAGTTTGTTTAAGTGATACAGACCAATCTACGGCGCATCAAAATTTCCCGGAAAGCACAAATTCACAACTCAGGGAACAATCACATAGAGAAGGGCTGTTAACAGTAGCGGCCGCTAACGCCACCAAAGTCACACAGCCTGGTCTGACAACAGGAAAGAGGTGCCCTCTCAGAGCACCGGAATCAGCTAATGATAATCAAAGTCGTACCCGTTGCAACCGTTCCCCCAGAGCGTTTCGATCAAGACACCGACAACCGGTGCATGACAACAGACGTTTCCTTCAACCGACTTCAAATGGTTCAAATGGCTCTGAGCACTATGGGACTTAACATCTGTGGTCATCAATCCCCTAGAACTTAGAACTACTTAAACCTAACTAACCTAAGGACATCACACACATCCATGCCCGAGGCAGGATTCGAACCTGCGACAGTAGCGGTCACGCGGTTCCAGACTGAAGCGCCTAGAACCGCACTGCCACACCGGCCGGCAACCGACTTCCTTTCTTCTCGTCCCCCGGTGACTGTCGATTCCACACTCGCCCGCCTCGCAAACATTTCAAACCGAAACGGATCGCAAAAACTTCACCCGCCAACCAAATGGAAAACGAACCAGAGATACGATCTACAGACCGCAATCGATGCGAGCCGCTATGGATCATGGCTGACATGTTTTGTAACCACGTTTCGAAGAAGGGAGAAAATGATGAAGGTACCTTTCCTCAGGTGACGGTTTAGCTGGGACAACCGGATGGGCTGCTGTACACCCGAGGTCACTACATGTCGTCAATGGAGACAGATGTGCTGTTTGCCAGACAACCTTATGTGTTGCTAACCAGTCATCAGTGGACACCGACTTTTGATGTGTGGGAAATAAGGAACGAGGTTCACAAGTTGCTAAATGTAGTGGTGGGGTTGACCAGAGAAGCGGAAAACATCAAAGTTCCCACCGAGATACGGGACGAATACTAAGAATTGAGGCTATCATAAGAAAAGAATGAGGGCTCAACTGACCCAAATAACTTTGTACGTTGGATGCTTGTTCGTAAGCATACAGAGTGGTCGGGCCAGGAATGGACTAGTAAAATTTACGTTGGGTGCCACCAAAATCGTAGTAGAATGGCATCCTACGGAAGTATCGGATTTAGAACACGCACACCAAGACCACGGAGGTAGCTCAGTACACGAGGATACAATAAAAACAGCAGACAGCGGTTTAGGAAAAATAAAGAATAGCAATAGCTAAACTATTACGAGGATTAGCAGCCAGACTCAATGATGCCAGAATGGGAGTAGCGTCATTACAAGAAGCAGGTTACCATGCGGTAAACAACAACTAAATTCGGCACTGCTGTCGTCACAACAATTTTTGGCAGAGTTGCGCCTAGAGGAAAAAGGAATTCGCTGCAGAACTACAACACGCGACGCAGGTGACGGAAAAGAACTTGGCAGTATTTTACCATACAGCAACTGTAGTACTGAGTACGGATGGGGCAAGATTGTACATATCCACCCGATTACCAATAGTGGAAATTAGCGAATGGTATCAATGTCATACAGTTCACCATTGTCCTGCGAGATGGGAAACAATGCGAAAGTGGACACAAGTGTGGACGCCAGAGGTGTTAATAATTTCTGAGCTTGGAGAGTCTCACGAACTTTTTCCATTAGAGGACCTATGGGAGTGGAGAAGGGAAAGTATCACCATTTGGCCAGTCAGAGGAGTGTAGACTGATATTCGGACATGCGAAGTGCAACTGTTTCTGGTTAAAATGAAAGCAACGGAACAACAAAAGGAAATATTGGCCCCACAACCTCATTTCCGAATGTAGGAGAACATTGGTTCTACTCAGATTATGCACCAGGAACAGCAACTATGAATTGATGTGGGAATGGGAAAGCTAAAGGCATGGTAAAATTAAAGTATACAGTAGGGGTACATTGGTGAACAGCACAACTTGTGAGGTAGCTGGGACGAACTTCAGCCTCCTGAGTGCACTCACCGTTACGACTCCGCTCGCAATAACCCACTCTCTTTTGTATTGGCCATAGCAACAGTTGAAAGTGCTACCAACACAAAACCTAAACTTCCTTAAAACACTCTAAATGCCAACATTAATACACTCTTTAAACAATTTAATTGCATCCCAGCAAGGTAAAATTTCTATAGGAAAAATGTTACGATACTTTCAGCAGAATCAAGAAAAACGACAAAAGGTCATAATCGTAAGCATTACAAACACCAGTGTTGCCGTGTCTCTGTAAGTTATTTGCATTTTTGCTATCGGCTCGGACGTAAAAACATTGATTATCCCATCCTACCAACACAGCATATACCTATAGAGTGGCTAACTGATATAAATAGGAAGGTACAGAATACTGAAAATTGTGAGCTTGTGGTAGTTTATAAGTGCTCAAAAGGAGACAGCACAGCGTAAACGCAGGAGAAGTGGTTCACTGAAGCGAAAGTTAGATACTGCGTTACAAAATTAAGAAATGAAGGAGACACGTGGTCGGATGATGATGATGTCTGGTTTGCACAGCGCTCAACTGCGCGGTTATCAGCGCCCGTACAAATTCCCAACTTTTGCTCAGTCCAGTCTCCCCACTTTTATGAATGATGATGAAATGCTAAGGACAACACAAACACCTAGTCATCTCGAGGCAGGTGAAAATCTCTGACCCCGCCGGGAATCGAACTCGGGACCCAGTGCTCGGGAAGCGAGAACGCTACAGCGAGACCACAAGCTACAGACACAGGTGGTCGGCTCGCACGAGTGAATAATGAGTGTAATGTACACAATGTGCAATTACGTTTGTAAATGTATGAGAGTGTTGCAGATGATAATCCTAGAAAATTCGGGACGAATTTTTTGGAGGACTGACGAGTGTTGCACCCAAGAATGAATTTAGTGGACACAATTTCATTTTTTGATTTTTTTTTTACTCGGAACCAAGCAGGGCAGCATAGAGCGGTGTGTGAAGAGGTATTTCAAAATACCGTGCCGCCAGTGTAGCAGAAGGCAAGGACGTAGACGATTCCTGACACAGAACAACTGATCGAGGGAAGCAAAAGAGGTAACCCTGCAGTACACCGTAACAGGGCACTACGAAGTAATACTCTGTAGCACCAAGCACCAGCGAACCACTGTAAAAATCCAACGTTGCAGAACGAACAGAATTCCGACAGTCGAGTATAGAGGCGAGGAACCTTGGTGCATCCGGCCAGGGTAAATTCGTTCATCCATCTGGAGCCATCGTGTTATAGGCGCGAGCTCTGCTGCTCAAGTAAACTGGGCTTTCGGAGTTCCGAGACATATTTCATTACGCTGCCATTCCGGCTACGTCTCCAGCACTAGATACAGTTACGGTATATTGAGTCGCAGGGAAAGCAGGACACGCTGACCGATAATGGTCTGTCTGCTGCCTGTCTGCTGACTTTGACACCGAGAAACAGCCATTCCGATGCAAGCCACAGCCATGGTATACTTTTGCAGCCTACGTGAACTTCACGGATGATGAGAAGACTGGTTTGCCGCCAGCTCTCCATCTAATGAATGTCGTTTGTGGATGAACTGCAAGCTGTCATTCCTACACCGTCCAGGCATGGCACATATGTGCAGCCAGCTGGCCATTCCATGATGATCTGCAGCGTTCTCGGTCGTCCCATGTTAGGAGAACAGTGCCTGTCCTTCACAACTACCGTCTTCCTGGACTACACTCACCTGATGTATCTTCGTCCGTCCGTGAGAGCGCTTAGGTATAGAGCCGCACTCTGCTGTAAAAAACGTCCAGTAACTGACAACGCCTGCTCATCTTCCCAGCTGTAGCCGCACGCCACCGTGCCGGCCACCGCTCACTGACGTAACACACCAGAGCCAAGACTCGCTGACAAGGCACATCAGCAATTCTGCCCCGGTGCACCTCTGAGGCTCATGCGCTGCATGACGCTTCGAAGCAACTATATTACTCTGTTACTTGCATCCAGACAATAAATTGTCATCCCAGATGCTACTGTTTTACTAATGCCTCTGAATTCAGCACCCAACCACTCGCGCACCATCGCTGAGTCCCCGACCCGTAGTGACCTTGGTCAACCCACGCTGCTGCATTTGTTTATCATCTGCTTCCATTAATAAATGCGTCTTTGAGTTAGAGTTGTCTACCAATAAATACACTACTGCCCATTAAAATTGCTACACCAAGAAGAAATGCAGATGATAAACGGGTATTCATTGGACAAATATATTATACTAGAACTGACATGTGATTACATTTTCACGCAATTTGGGTGCATAGATCCTGAGAAATCAGTACCCAGAACAACCACCTCTGGCCGTAATAACGGCCTTGATAGGCCTGGGCGTTGAGTCAAACAGTGCTTGGATGGCGTGTACAGGTATAGCTGCCCATACAGATTCAACACGTTACCACAGTTCATCAAGAGTAGTGACTGGCGTATTGTGACGAGCCACTTGTTGGGCCAACATTGACCAGACGTTTTCAATTGGTGAGAGATCTGGAGAATGTGCTGGCCAGGGCAGTAGTCGAACATTTTCTGCATCCAGAAAGGCCCGTACAGGACCTGCAACATGCGGTCGTGCATTATCCTGCTGAAATGTAGGGTTTCGCAGGGTTCGAATGAAGGGTACAGCCACGGGTCGTAAAACATCTGAAATGCAACGTCCACTGTTCAAAGTGCCGTCAATGCGAACAAGAGGTGACCGAGACGTGTAACCAATGGCACCCCATACCGTCACGCTGGATGATACGCCAATATGGCGATGACGAATATACGCTTCCAATGTGCGTTCATGCGATGTCGCCAAACACGGATGCTGTAAACGGAACCTGGATTCATCCGAAAAAATGACGTTTTGCCATTCGCGCACCCAGGTTCGTCGTTGAGTACAGCATCCCAGGCGGTTTTCAAAAAATGTACAAATGTGATCGAAATCTTATGGGACTTAACTGCTAAGGTCATCAGTCCCTAAGCTTACGCACTACTTAACCTAAATTATCCTAAGGACAGCCGGCCGCTGGTGGCCGAGCGGTTCTGGCGCTACAGTCTGGAACCGCGCGACCGCTACGGTCGCAGGTTCGAACCCTGCCTCGGGCATGGATGTGTGTGTTGTCCTTAGGTTAGTTAGGTTTAAATAGTTCTAAGTTCTAGGGGACTTATGACCTCAGCAGTTGAGTCCCATAGTGCTCAGAGCCATTTGAACCGAAGGACATACACAGACACCCTTGCCCGAGGGAAGGCTCGAACCTCCGCCGGAACCAGAAGCACAGTCCATGACTGCAGCGCCCCAGACCGCTCGGCTAATCCTCCTGTCTGTGACGCAGTGTCAAGGGTAACTGCAGCCATGGTCTCCTAGCTGACAGTCCATGCTACTGCAAATGTCGTCGAACTGTTCGTACAGATGGTTGTTGTCTTTCAAACGTCCCCATCTGTTGACTCAGGGGTCGAGACGTGGCTGCACGATCCGTTACAGCCATGCGGATAAGATGCCTGTCATCCCGACTGCTAGTGATACGAGGCCGTTGGGCTCCAGCACGGCGTTCCGTATGACCCTCCTGAACCCACCGATTCCATATTCTGCGAACAGTCGTTGGATCTCGACCAACGCGAGCAGCAGTGTCGCGATTTGATAAACAGTAATCGCGGTAGGCTACAATCCGATCTTTATCAAAGTCGGAAACGTGATATACGCATTTCTCCTCCTTACACGAGGCATCACAACAACGTTTCACCAGGCAACGCCCGTAAACTGCTGTTTGTGTATGAGAAATCTTCTGGTAACTTTCCCCATGTCAGCACGTTGTAGGTGTCGCCACCGGCGCCAACCTTGTGTGAATGCTCTGAAAAGCTGATCATTTGCATATCACAGCAATTTCTTCCTGTCGGTTAAATTTCGCGTCTCTAGCACGTCATCTTCGTGGTGTGGCAACTTTAATGGCCAGTAGTGTAAGTTAAGCTACTTTTAAATTTTACTCAATTGGCCGCTAAACGTTTTATGGCTATTTGCGAGTTTCTGAAAATCTGTGTTTCGGAATACTCTGTATAATAATACGCAATGCAATACCTAGAATTTCCATTCAGAGTGGGTTTCAGAACAATGACTGACTCGCGAATAGTTTCAGTATGAAAATAATCGTAATGTTCGAAAATAAATTTATAGCACGTCGTATGTGCGATCAAACACATTGAGAGCGACAGAATTTCAGCACGAGGAACTTGTACGGTGATTTCTCTTTATGTCTCAGACAAGAGTTTATCAATACAAATATTAACGGCTTATCACACTAGTGACTCTCCGTAGCGTGTTGCACACAGAGTTGCGTAAGTCTTCAAACAATGAAATTAAAATGTCACATTTAAAACAGACGATGAAAACGACAGACAGGTTAAGTTAATTTCTTTATCAGTGTCGGGATCAAATACAACCTTCTTCTTCAAATAAAACTGTTGGTTGTATGTTTCATTTTACTTGCTTCTCTCAGACTCATGGCAACAGGCAATGACACTATGTTTAGTTTTAAAAGCAATAGATACCCACGAGTTATGATATCTTGGTCTAGCGGAAAAAATATTTAAGCAAGCCCAAAACATCCTTTGAACCTCTCTACTGTAATTTTCCACCCTGTCGGAGAGGAGAGAGGAAATCATGCGAAAAACCCATTGCGCAACTGTACTGCATCACTTGATTATTCCGCTTTCAGCCCCGACGACAACAATGTGCTCTCGGTAAATGATGATTAAAGTGCGGCGCGTCTGTCGAATGGGATTCCGACAGAGGCGGAAAATTAATTTTATTCGGAATTTATTGGGCTTTTATCAACTATAATGTGGACATTGTCAAGGCCGTATCCTGTCCAATATAGCTCTAAATTAAAGAGTGGCGGATCCATTGTGCGCTTCGGAATTTTCAATAGCCGCACACGGTGTGTGGAGCCGGGCTAGCGTCGATGCGCGCATGCTCACTCGTCGCCACACCTCAGAGCCACGAAGCTGTTTGAACACAACAGGTGCTAGCCCCGTAATTTGCGAATTTCACTAGTTCTTCCTTTGTTTTACAAGTCAGCTTTTATAATGACAGAATAACCGACATCAGGTAATTATAATGTTTTCAGCACTTGCATTCAGTCTCGCATTTCTCCACCATTTCTTAAAATCTGTTATCGTCGTGTTATTTCAGAGGATACTGTGACTGGCTGTTGGATTCTGGTATTATACATTGCTTGACAATTGCTAAGGAACAGCTACATTGTTGGACAGGAAAAACCACAGGCAATAATGGACGATATGAAACACCGCAAACACGTAATAGCAGTGGTATGGTACATTTATAACGAAAACGGTACAGATTTCACCACATGGGGAAGCAGGATAGCAAATAAATAACGTTCACGTTTGGTGGAGGTCAGACTCCCAACGTAAAGGTCGATGTCGTACTCTCAGTAAACAATTCACTAATGCATATTTTTCATGCTGGCTACCAAACTTTTAACGAGTCCTTGAGGGATATTGACCCATTCCTCTCTCAAGGCTGTTTTGTTCTTGCACGGTTCAAGGACTGGATGTTCGTTGAGAATGCCTGTCAACGACATATGACATAGGCCACACCGACGACGTACATAGCCATTCTGTGATACGTAACGTCCTCAAAAATGGTTCAAATGGCTCTGAGAACTATGGGACTTAACATCTGAGGTCATCAGTACCCTGGAACTTAGGACTACTTAAACCTAACTAACCTAAAAACATCACACACATCCATTCCCGAGGCAGGATTAGAATCTGCGACCGTAGTGGTCTCGCGGTTCCACGTAACGTCTTTCCTTCTCTCTCCACACTAAGTGGTGTGCGGAATCACCGGCCACAGTGAAGCGGGATTCTTCGGAGAATATGACTTTGGCCCACTGTTGTTCATGCCAGCCAACACACTCTCTGCACCAATGAACTATTTCTCGGCGTTGGCAGGTTTGAAGTGGTGTGTATTTGACTGGCTTCCAAGTGTACAAGACAGCCTGATTTAATCGCCTTGAAATGGCTCTGACAGACACACGTGTACCACGGTAGTAATTGCAAGGTCTGCAGCGATCTGCCTAGGAGTGAGCTGTCTGTTCTTTTTCTCCACTAGGGCTACGTATCAACACTCTTGTGCGGTGTGGTGGTCCGTGTACCACCCTCGACATGCTTTCGCATAGCATTTCCACCGTGAGCGGCCTTTTTTAATCAGGAGATCATACGTTAGGGCACAACCATTACTGTGGACTATGACCGGTTTCGAGCTGTCCAACTGCTTGTCCACAGTCGTAAGCACCTAAGCGATATCTTCCAGGCGTGTTGTCGTATCACACGGAATGTTAACAACAATCGGTTCCACAACAACCTTCGTCAAACGCCGTATTGCATGAACTGTCGAAGGACACACAGCATTCGTGCACATACTTCTGTGCAGTTAACGCGTCTCGTCCTTTGCATTTCCTTTCGCTCTCATTAGTCGAGTGTTCCGTAGTAATTGATTGTTGTTCCATAGCAAATGGCAGTTGTTCCTTAACAAGCGTCAGTTGTTCCATAGCAGTTGTCAAGCAGTGTAAATACTTCACTTCTGGTTTCCAGCAGACTTGAAAGTTCTCGTACGTCAGTCCTTTCCTGTATGTAGGATTCGTCCTCTGCTATGACTTCGTAATCTCTACGGGGAAAAGGAGAAATGGGACACCATTATTCGCTTTGATAAACAACTTTGCAAACAGAATGTAAAAAAAGGGCCTAGAAAATCTCTTCAGACCGGTAAGCGATATAGAGAATGTGCTTGACTACGAAGAAAACAAAAATATAGTGATTCTAAAATACGCAGAAGATACAACGATGATATAGGAGTGAACGAGCAAGAAGCTGAAGCAGTGAAAGGCTCTGAGCACTATGGGACTCAACATCTGACGTCATCAGTCCCCTAGAACTTATAACTACTTAAACCTAACGAACCTAAGGACATCACACACATCCATGCCCGAGGCAGGTTTCGAACCTGCGACCGTAGCGGTCACGCGGTTCCAGACTGAAGCACCTAGAACCGCTCGGCCACTCCGGCCGGCGAAGTAGTGAAAGCCTTTATCTTGTCTTAAGGGGACGTGGATGTGAACGGCCTCTGTTTTTAGGCTTCGCTTTCGGTGCACGTTACCCGTAACCTGCAATGCGCAGGAACTTGTGGTTTTGTATCAACACTGAATGATATTAACTGAAGCTGTACAAGGAAATTTATTAAATTGTCAGTTGTAGTTTAAAAATTACGACATTTTGTCTAATAGATGACTTTATACCACTCGTTTCATTTCTGGTACTATTTTCTGGTGCATCATCAGTCTAACAGCATTCATACTGTCGCAGGCTGCTGTCAACATTCATAGGAACACATTATGCCTCTCGTTCTGTAGGTTGTAGAGCACCTGAGGAAACAGAAAAATCATTATTATACCACATAATTAGTTTGATTACAAATTACCGCTAAAATTATATGCAGAATGACAAATATAGAATTTTTCTGCAATCTCCTAGGCATAATACAAAGAGACTATACCATTCTTCACTTGGAAGAAATTAGGTGTACATAGCTCAAACCATAGTGAAGATATATGTACCAAAAGTTCGGAAAATATAGTTTCGAGAAAATTAGAAAAGACTCTTCACATTGCTTTTAACTCAACGAATGCCTCTTTCAGAACATTGCGGCAGCATATTCTTGCTGGCCAGCTGTTTCTTTATCCTCTACACTTTTTCAGGAGTCCTTTCCTTACTCTTAACTCTTCAATGGTGGCCTCCGCAGCCTTTCAGCTTCAACCACTCGCTAACGATCTATGGCAATCAGAGGAACTACCATATTATTTCCTGGTTAGATGACCAATTAGTCCGTTATTTTTGTCCTGCTAATTGCGCCATCATTGAAACAGATGACAGCATCCATCACATCTACTTTGAGCACCTTTCCAACAAACACGATTTTAGGTACTTGTTGCCAAACACAGCTGTTGAAACTCTTGTTATGGTTCTGTGTGTGGCCATGTAGACATCTGCTAAACAATTTTGCATCTGCAAAGTCCCTGTATATTGACTTTATTGTTTGCATGACTGTGGCAGTGCGACAGTGAACTGAAAGGAGACGTGGCTGGTGTACAGACTTTTGTTCAAAGAGCGTTTAAGAATAAATAAACAATTTGAAAGTTGATAATGCAGACTTTTTGAAAACGGGAAATATTTGTCTTTCAGATGGAGACAATTTTTTTCTAGTTTTCAGTCATTTTCACGTTCAGGTCCCCTTATATTGATATCAAAATGGCCTGCAAAAAAATGGTTCAAATGGCTCTGAGCACTATGGGACTTAACTGCTGAGGTCATCAGTCCCCTAGAACTTAGAACTAATTAAACCTAACTAACCTAAGGACATCACACACATCCATGCCCGAGGCAGGATTCGAACCTGCGACCGTAGCGGTCGCGCGGTTCCAGACTGAAGCGCCTAGAACCGCTCGGCCACACCGCCCGGCAATGGCCTGCACATCAGATGGTTGACAAGTGGATCCGCGAAACAAGCGACGGGGAGAAAAGTTTCTACATGAATTTAGGTGTTGACGGATGTAAGATAGAGAGATCGAGAACTGAAAACATACTATGATGAGCTAAAACGTTATGATCACTGCCTACCGCGAGCTTAAAGGCAGCCTGATGACGTAGCCGGTACCTAGCGAGGCTAGGAAAGTGTATAAGTGTAGCAGAGGGGCGAAACTGGCACATCCATTTTACTGTGTTAGCTACCTGCGGTTCAATTAGTCGCCAGTCGCTTATACGGTGAGCATTCCTTGCTCGGCATGTGAGCGTATTATACATTAAAATGTTGTTCGTTCCAAAACTCTCGATGTGGTGTTACAATTACGTGACTTACTGTTTAGGCCTCAGGTGATATGGAGATGCTTGTTTTAGAAGTGCTGTGGGGAAAATAGTTCTCGTAGCAAGATTGACCACTGCTGATGTGGAGGTGAATTGCCCTCAGGCTGCTGCGGAGAAAATTATTCTCGCAGCAGGTTCAGCCAACATCTGGTCCACCTGCAATATTGTTGGTGGCGCAGTTGCAGCACGAGCCGATTGCGAGATTGACCCGACTTCTCGTAGAAGCCGCGAACAGTTTGCCTTTTCTTCGTACAGCAGACGAGTGGAAGGCAGTCTCACGTGGTGCAGAGCGAGTTTCAGCGTTCGGTTCTGCACCCTCTGCAGCACTACAATATGCGAGGCAGTGTTGTTTCGCCAAACCACGGTTGCGTACTCTAGCATTTTTATGACCGGTGTCTGGCAGAGCACAATGCCGTGGTGCGGAGGCAGCGATGACCGGCAGTTAAGCAGAGGGTACAGGGAGCGGAGACGCCCCGCGGCTCCGCTTATAACATCACGTACACTGATGAGCAAAAATATTATGACCACCTGCTCAATAGCTTGTTTGTCAGTCCTTGGGACGAAATACATCATCACTGATTCTGCGTATCAGGTTTATGAAAGTTGTTGGTAGCTTTGTGAAGGTATGTGTGAAACGTCCTCTTTGAAAAATTATACAAGACTGTGCTTATACTGACACACAATATCTTTTAGCGCAACGCAATCTGACTTTCAAAAATCCCTACAAAAGAAGGGTCGCCATATGAAACGTCCCCTTTTTACAATTATGAAACGTCCCCTTTGAACAATTATACAGGACTGTGCTTAACCTGACACACAATATTTTTAGCGTAACGCAATCTGACTTTCAAAAATCCTTACAAAATAATGGCCCTGACTAACATTAACCTATACCTTTCACAAATCACTTACCTCACCAAAAATCTTCGTTATTCGAACTACTGCAATACAGTGAGCGCCACTACTCTCAGCTAAATAAAAGATTCAAACTACTGAAGGCACTACCTACTGATAGGCATAGTTAGCAAATGAAAGATTTTAATAGAGAACAAACAATGTATTTACCTTAATAATGTTGAAAACTCATAATATACATAGCAGTTCATGACATCCAGTTTTAAAAATTTCAAAACTCCGCCATCTCTCTCCCCACACCCACCACTGCTTGCGGCTCACCTCCAACTGCGCAACGCTACGCGCTGTTCACATCCAGCTGCCGCTGCCCAACACAACAATGGCAGACAACAATGCAAACTAGCCACAGACTGCACACAGCACAGCCAGTGATTTTCATACAGAGCGCTACGTAACGTTGCCAATAAGAAAACATAAACAGCCTACTTACATAGCCCCCATGCTCCCCACAAAAAAATTTTCAAATTGTTTTGGGCACTGGCCAATAACGATTTGAAAAAATTTTTCATGATTACAATAACAAAGATATCAAATGCACACACTTATTGATACAATGCTGGTCAAAAGGTAAAATTTTGTCACAGTCCATAAAGACAGTCCTGATCATTCATCATAGTAAAATTGCAGTTTTTTTTTCAAAGTCTGAGCAGTAAAAGAAAATGCACACGGAAGTATTGGATTTCCATGCTGTCTTGAAGAAGTAGTGTTGTCCTTCCAACGGAAAGACAGTGCTGACTCTTGTCATGCAGACAGGTAATGGTCCACAACAGAGCAAACCCACAGCAAAGTCAGTCGAAATTTTGAAGAATATTGGTAGGTAGGTCATCACAGAGCAGACCCAGTATAGTCTTGGTAGAGAGTATGTTATTGGTGGGCCACCAGAGGTGCAGACCCACTGCAGTCCTTCTAGAAATAATGGTATTGGTGGGTCATCAAAGATGCAGACCCACTGTAGTCCTTGTAGAGATTATGGTATTGGTGGGCCATCAAAGGTGTAGACCCACTATAGTCCTGGTAGAGATTATGGTATTACGAAATACATCATCACTGATTCTGCGTATCAGGTTTATGAAAGTTGTTGGTAGCTTTGTGAAGCTATGTAGCATTAGATGTCTACCCACAGGTGATATACTTTGTGTAAATAACAGGCCTCTGATTTGAATACGCGGTAATGGCGCCCGATAGGGACCCAGATTCGTTCCATAAGATTGACATCAGGCGAATTTGGTCGGCGTGACATCAAGGTGAATTCACGACAATGCTGCTCAAACCACTGTAGCACCGTTGTGGCTCCAAGACGCGAAAAATAAACTGCTGAAAGATGACATCGCCTTCAACCGTGAAGGAATGCAGGGTTTTTTTCGATTACTGTCACAGGTCCCATGAAAGCGCAGGAGAATGTTCCCCATAGCATAACACTGCTCCCACAAGCCTGAGTCCATGGTGTTCTGCACGTTTCGAACCGCCGTTCACTTCGATGACGGCGTTTGTGGAGACGACCGTCGCCCTTTGTAGCAAAACTATGATTTACCCAGAGAGCCGACGCTTTTGCATTGATCGATGGTCGAATCCCCACGGTCGTGTGCCCACTGCAGTCAATAAAGTATAACCACTGGTGTACTCTTTCGGCACAGATGCCACAGATCTCCATGTATCCTACTTTACAGTGCACCTTCTGAAAGCGTTCTGTGAAGAGCCAGGGACGTCCAACCATCTAGCGCAGGGCTTAACAACTGGCCGGTTTTGAGCGCGAGTACTCGCGTCTGCTCAGGCACGTGCTCGCGAGCAGGTGCAAGGTCGCGGAGTAGGGAGGGAGGGGAAATGCGCGCACACGTTTGACTGTGATCTCGCGTTCTTAGCAGATTTAACTAACCATCTGAATGCTTTGAACATTTTACTATAAGGTAAAGATCTGCTAATAACTCATTTCATAGATCGAATACGAGCTTTTAAAATGAAATTGACACTTTGAGTGAGTCAGCTGGAAACAGGAAATCTAGCTCATTTTCCTAAATTATCATCCGTGCAAGATGTTCACAAAGACTGTGAACGTTATTCAAATAGTTTAGTTGCCCTTAAGGAAGAATTTGATCAACGCTTTCAAGATCTGACAGCACTAGACAGTGATTTTGATCTGTTCTCCTCTCTATATTCAGCGAATATTTAAGAGATTCGTCCTGAGCTGGAACTAGAAATTATTGACCTGAAGTGTGACAGAGAATACAGAGACAAATTTCAGAACAAGAAAAAAATTAGGAATTCTACAGACACTTCCCTCAGGATAGATTTCCTCGTTTGCACAAACTGGCGGCTACAATAATATCAGTGTTCCGTTTCACGTATGTTTGTCAACAACTGTTCTCTGCAATGAAATGTAACAAGACGCGCCTGAGAAACGCATTGTCTGATCGAAATTTAAACTGCACGCTGCGCCTACAATGCACAATAACAATTACTCCGAACGCAGACGCAATTGTAAAGGGCAAAAAGTACAAGATAACCGAGAATCCCACACTTCAGTGACACCTTTTATTGTGTAACAGTTCACAAATTAATACGAATGCAGAGGTATACACTAAGCTAATAAAATTATGTGGCACCTGTACATTCTCCTTTATTTGTTTCATTTGCCGCAGTAATAATTCGTGAATGATATTCCTGCAGGTGGCCGCGGATTTACATTGACTGGCGGCAGCTGTTGTGTGCCCCACGTGACTCTCCCCACTCGCCACTCTGGTCCGGTAGTGGGGGTAGCGTGCTCGCGCTGCTCCGTGCTTGCGCCTTGCTGCTCACAGCTTGCTCTGCGAGCACGTATGTTGTGAAGCCCTGATCTAGCTTCACAGTCATTCTACCTCTTTCCATAGATGCTCACGACAGTAGCACGTTAACATTCGACCATGTTCGCCGTTTACTAATTACTCGTTCACAGGCTCTTCCCTTTGTCAAAATCACTTCAAAAAAGATTTTCCCATTTGCACCCAATACCTTCGCTAGGGCGATCTCCCGTCCCTTTCTGCTCCTTTTACACACTTTTGTTATCGCATCACCCTGCCTGCGACGCCACCAGGTGACATCCAACGACACGGTGGTCATCGGTCAAAATGATTTGGCTTATCAGTGCGTATGCTGAGTACATTTTAGCCTCTGTTCGAAGGTCACTCGAGATATTTGACGGTCTTCGTCCATGCGATGGGACCTCCCATGCTGTTGACAGGCAGCAGACCTGGCGGCAGCATCATTCAGGTGAACACTACTGCCTAGCTCTTGGAGGAGGTGCATTTAACACGCCACTTCATCGCCCATACTCTCAATCCGTCGCACGCGAGTTGTAGGCGACGTCACATTCTCTGGACGTTCATACTGTTGGTGAACAGCTCTGAACCGTCGGAGCAAAGCACCAGTTCTATGCACGCCACCCGCGATCTGTCGGCTTTGTACAGGAATTATAGCAAGGGACAAAGCAACGACCCTTGCGGCACCCCTGCGAATATCTGTTACTCTGTGATTGACTTGTCGTCTGCTCTTAGTTATGCCAAGATGGCCGCCAGCTTGACAGTGACTTGATATCTGATCCGCGTTGAGACGTCTTATCCGTGTAGTAGAAGTGGTATTGAACAGCTGGTATTTACCATCACAAATGGCAAAAGTGACATTTGACAAGCTACGTGATATTTGAAAGCTATGTAACGTTTAAATAAGGCGGTTCGAGAGATCAGAGTTTTGGAGTGCAATCGGTCGCCGCTGGCGTGGAAGTGTCGTCCCCACCCGTGGTGCTGAGCGCGAGCCGGTTCCTAATACGTCACGCGTTGCGCATTGTCAGCCGAGCTGAGGGCGCAGCTTGTGGATTCCAGCAAACAGTGACGTGTCAGGTGCGCCCAGCTGCCCAGCCGCCCCGGCCAGCTGCGGGTGAATCAGCAAACGCCAACTACAGCGTTAGTTTGAGGCGTAGCTTACCAACTGCTGAAATGATAATTAAATCAACACCCTAAGCTGTCGACAGACGTTGCTATACTTGAAAACGTGTGCCCCGACCGGGACTCGAACCCGGGATCTCCTGTCGACAGCTTTGGGTGTTGATTTAATTGTCATTTCATTCTAAGAGAGCTGCTTGCTCATCGATGGTGCCTGTTCTTTTGGACATGTCCGAAAGAACAGATACCATCTTCATATAGTTAAGGCTAACCAGTCACTGACCTTCTTCTTCTGTGCTGGATGCACACGGATTGCCCGAACTCTTAGGTACTCGGTTAGATTGTCCGCCGCGAGAAATGGGTGCAATGGGCAGGGGCACTACGAATGTAGTGTGTGGACGTTAAGTTGGGACTGTGTGTCTCACAGGGAGCGTGCAGGGGATAAATCCCTGCAGTCACACCATCCTCTGTGTCCGAAAGAACAGATACCATCTTCATATTACCAACAGCTCTTTGGAAGTATTCTCACTGTGTGCTCAGTAAGACTGAATACACCAGCTGCCGCAAAAGGTGGTTGGAGGTTTTGCGCCGTCTACAAAACGAATATTTAGTGTTTTAACCGCTAGATTATTACGTCCGCTGGATTATTAACTGAGAATTTGACTGTTAACCACTAAGAACTATCTACAGAGGGAACTATTATTTATTTCTGTGACTAATAACGGAAAGAAATAGGAAGCTCTAAGAAAGTCTTTGCTTCGCGTTTACATTTATAAACGCTGACAGTTCATAAACAAATTGGTGAAATCTGGCGGAGGCGGAAAATTTTGTTGGTGGCGAGGGTCCATCCCCGGCGTGTAACCTGACAGCTACGTCGCTGGGGCGAGATGGTTCTGAAACGCCGAGCACTAATTCATAAGAACATCTAGTAACCAAGAAGTGCAAGCAAGGAGGCCAAAATGGCACAAGCAGTCGATGACATCTTGAGAGAATAGCAGAAATGGTTCAAACAGAACAAATTTCGATTACAATAGGAGAATCTTTTAGGAGCAAGATATGGTCCTTGGGAGTGGGCCAAAACAGAACATGACTGATGATTTGGAAACAGAAACTTTGGCAGCCAGAAAGAATATTATTACCAAAACTGCACAGTTAAAATACATGCGATGCGAAGAGCTACGAAAACTAAGGCCATTACTAAAAGTAAATCAGGTCCGTACATCACGAACTGATGAAGAATTACTTGACGACCTTTATGAAATAAACCTCAGTGAGCATATTAGGAATTTCAGGAAGAAGTCAAAATTAGATTCAAGACAGGGTCTAGCGGCAAAAGAACCGTGAAAAATGTACTTGAGGTTACATCAAAGGTCAGATTTCTTATTTACAAAGAGATAGTGTACATACAGTTTGACCTCATTACGCATAGGAGAATTCGTATCAGTCCAAAAATCTTTTAAATGTTGATGATTTGGTCACCCGACAAAACATTGTGATAGCCAGTTTGCGAAAGATGTGCTAAAACATGCCACAAGAAATCTCAATCTCGTGAGGAAAAAGCTGTGGGCTGCATTCCTTGCAACTTCAAAAACAGAACTTGCGATAAGGCCGGGGTCCAGAGCGTCCGACCTAGAAAGAACAATACAAAAGGCAGATAGAATGTACTGAATATGGTTCAAATGGCTCTGAGCACTATGGGACTTAACATCTATGGTCATCAGTCCCCTAGAACTTAGAACTACTTAAACCTAACTAACCTAAGGACAGCACACAACACCCAGTCATCACGAGGCAGAGAAAATCCCTGACCCCGCCGGGAATCGAACCCGGGAACCCGGGCGCGGGAAGCGAGAACGCTACCGCACGACCACGAGCTGCGGACATACTGAATATGACGTCACCAATAATGTCTGCTAAGCAGTACAGCAGCGATAGGTGACTTCACTCTCCTCCCACCCCCACCTGCAAATATCAACAGTATTTATCGAAAGTACAACGTGGAAATAAAAAAAAAAACACAAATACAAATTTCCATCCATGCGAACAAGAGTCTGGCGGCGAGCAGTGACATTGAGAAAACTTCTAGGGCTACTGGCAAATGACACGGAATTATCACATCTTCTTACACGTTAATTTATTAAGAGTAAATATTTATCTATTACTGATTTCATAGATGATGCAAGCCGGCAAACTGTCATGGACTACAATACAGCAAGGCACCTAAACCATGAAGATTTTGAATGGTCAACGTTCCAAACAGCCGTTTTTATGAGGGCAGAAGGGCTAGAAGACGAAGTAGTAAGATACGAACAAGAAATGCAAAACACCACAGAGAATCCTGATCACAAACTTAGTCATTCAAGCACCAATTAAAAAAATAAACAAGAAACGTCACGGTACTCAGATAAAACAGAAAAAACGAATCGATCAGCTGAAGATAAAAAAAGCCAATGATGCCGAAATCATGACCACAACTAGTCAAGAAAACAACACAGCCAAATGTGAAAAATATGTGAAACGTACAAGCTTCGAATACACAGCATTGTAAACACAGAAAGAAAAAGAACAACGACAATGCACGATACAGACGAAAAAGACAACGAACATGTACATGATGAAGAACGAGGACTTGCAGACACAAATATAACCATAGAAGACAAAACAGGAATACAGGCAGAAAATGCACAAAGCGCGTCACGAACACACATCACCACACAGAATTAAGACACCACAAGAGAGAGAGAGAGAGAGAGAAAAAAAGAGAGAGAGAGAGAGAGAGAGAGAGAACTAAAAGAAAAGGATGAAATGTAACCGACAACCTAAGGAACAAACAACAGACTACAATAACGTAGAGAATAACGTGCAACTCAGTAGACTAGAACACAGAGACATATTCCAAGCATCACTTAAAATAATAACGAGATTAAATCGTCGAGCTGGAGACAATATATGTTACGCGACGACAAAGCAAACTGACCGAATGATCCTACGCTCTGAAAATGTATCGACAGACAAAAAGGGACTCTTACAGGTATTGGTACGGGTATGTGCTAGGACAAATGAAGGAATTAATTTCGGCAACGTATAGAAATATCTTTTAAGGACTCATAGGCGAGTATACTTTGACGTAGACAGGTTGTAGCCGTTTTGTATTAACTACACTGCCATAGTGATTTTCTTACTAAATTGTATGGAAATGCCATGATAGCTGAAGAACTTTTGAAAGTTGTGGATGAAGTTGATGCTCATGTAGTGTGTCATCAAGAACCATACTTATGTAATGGCAAAGTACCTGACCTCCCAGAACACTGTATGACAATTAAAGAAAGACCAGACAACAAGCCAAGCACAAAGTCACAGCTGCACTAATCACACAATTATCTTCTGAACATATTTCAACAACTGAGTTAACAGTAGCGAAAGATACTTGGGTAATGTCAATATATGCACAGTACTCATTTAACGTAGAACCCTTCGAAGATAGAATAAAAGACATAGCGCGATTTACAACTGGGAAACGACCAATGATTCCAGCAGACATCAATCGACGCTCAACTCTTTGACGTGCAGATAGAACGGACGAAAAAGGACATAATAGTGAACTTAATAAATGAATAGAATCTATTTGTTCTAAATAAAGCTGGTCAACAGCTGACCTCCTGAAATAACATGGGAAATAAAAGTAACACAGACATCTCATTTGCAAACACTACGTCAATAACACACATTACCGACTAGAAAGCTTTAGACAATGTCACACAAAGTGACCACAATGCATTAGTAATATACATGGGAACTAGAAACGCAAATATAGACAACACACTACAGAAACAACTAATCTTAAAGAAAGCAGAATGGCATAAAGTTTAACCGATAGTTGAGAACTCACCTCTAAATACAATTCACGATAATATCGATTACCGAGCAGACTAGTACAAGCACAAAATCACAAGCACAAAAGCGAGCAATTCCAAGAACACAAACCACACAAAAACAAGTAGTACCATGGTCGACCATATTAATAAGGTTGGGAAAAGAAGCATGAGTCAAACGACGCTGCTACCAAAAATCTAAGAAAGTTCAGGAAAGAACCATTAGACTACATCATTACTTAGACGAAAAACAACCATACAAAAACTCCAAACGACCAGACAAAACCACTGGGACAAATTTGTAAAGACCAGCACACAAAACAACATGGCGGAGGGGAGCTCCTTTTAATATACAAATAGACTGTATAAATACCCCATAAGTACTGTCAACACTTAGAAGACCGGATGGCACGTTCACAAAAGGCTGGAGATGCTCTACTCGACTCCTTCCCGATGATGACTATTCACAAGATAACCGACAACTTACAAACTTACGCAGACGACCAACTGAACGACAAGCGAATAACAGAGTGACTGCCCCTGTTGCACTTGAAGAGGTCGCCTTGGCACTCAGATAATTAAAAAATAGGATATTGCCTGGTGCTGATGGCATTCACTCGGATACGATCAAAATCGCTGCTCCACGAAATGTACGTCACCAGCAGACTTACTAAACGGCGCATTACTAAAGGGAAGAATACCAAGTATATGGATATCTGCCAACGCAATAATAGTTAAAACGTCAGACGATAGAGATACGACTGATCCATATGTTTTATCAACAACAGAGGGAAAATACGAGAAAGACTACTATGCGACCGACTGCAATCGCACAGATAGCTAGTCTGACTAAATCCCCATCAGCATGGCTTCAAACAACGCTAATCCATAGACAACGTAGTAAACAGAGTAATAGATACAGTACAGACAACTGACAACAAATCTGCAGCGGTTACTTTGACAGATATTGCTGGAGACCTTTTGACAGCCTCTGGTGGTCGGCTTTCTTCGGAAGACTAAGAGATTTTTGGACTCTGTCACTTTCTATCATAGCCTGGTAGACTACTACAAGCACAGTATAGTTGAATGGAAGTCTGGCCACCGGACGTTTATCAAAAACATTTCCACACGATATCCACAAGGCTCCATTTGCCGGCCAATATTGTGGGACACTGCCATCGAACGTTTATTGAATGAAATCAATGATAACAGAGCAAAACGGGTGGTGGCATACGGTGACGATCTGCGGGGCGTAGTGTCAGGAAAATCAAGACTAGAATTAGAGAAAAAGGTCACAAAACTCCATGAAAGTATTAACAGCTGGTGTACAAGTAATAAACTGTTCATAGCAGCTAACAAAACAGTGTACCTTTTATTAAAGGGTACACTTAAAAGGAAGCCTATAATAAAACTAGCAGTATCTCAGTTAAGAACAGCGGAAGTAATTAGATATCTTGGATTACACCTGGACAATATATTAAACTTCATTGAACACGAAAGACTAATTACTGACATAGTGGTGACAATAAACTGTTCATAGCAGCTAACAAAACAGTGTACCTGTTATTAAAGGGTACACTTAAAAGGAAGCCTATAATAAAAATAAGCAGTATCTCAGTTAAGAACAGCAGGAGTAATTAGATATCTTGGATTACACCTGGACAATATATTAAACTTCATTGAACACGAAAGACTAATTACTGACATAGTGGTGACAATAAACTGTTCATAGCAGCTACCAAAACAGTGTATCTGTTATTAAAGGGTACACTTAAAAGGAAGCTTATAATAAAACTAGGCAGTATCTCAGTTAAGAACAGCAGAAGTAATTAGATTTTTTGGATTACACCTGGACAATGTATTAAACTTTATTGAACACGAAAGACTAATTACTGACATAGTGGTGGCAATAAACTGTTCATAGCAGCTAACAAAACAGTGTACCTTTTATTAAAGGGTACACTTAAAAGGAAGCCAATAATTAAATGAAGCAGTATCTCAGTTAAGAACAGCAGAAGTAATTAGATATCTTGGATTACACCTGGACAATGTATTAATCTTCATTGAACACGAAAGACTAATTACTGACATAGTGGTGACAATAAACTGTTCATAGCAGCTAGCAAAACAGTGTACCTGTTATTAAAGGGTACACTTAAAAGGAAGCCTATAATAAAACTAAGCAGTATCTCAGTTAAGAACAGCGGAAGTAATTGGATATCTTGGGTTACACCTGGACAATATATTAAACCTCATTGAACACGAAAGACTAATTACTGACATAGTGGTGACAATAAACTGTTCATAGCAGCTAACAAAACAGTGTACCTGTTATTAAAGGGTACACTTAAAAGGAAGCCTATAATTAAATGAAGCAGTATCTCAGTTACGAACAGCAGAAGTAATTAGATTTTTTGGATTACACCTGGACAATGTATTAATCTTCATTGAACACGAAAGATTAATTACTGACATAGTGGTGACAATAAACTGTTCATAGCAGCTAACAAAACAGTGTACCTTTTATTAAAGGGTACACTTAAAAGGAAGCCTATAATTAAATGAAGCAGTATCTCAGTTAAAAACAGCGTAAGTAATTAGATATCTTGGGTTACACCTGGATTATATATTAAACTTCATTGAACACGAAAGACTAATTACTGACATAGTGGTGACAATAAACTGTTCATAGCAGCTAACAAAACAGTGTATCTGTTATTAAAGGGTACACTTAAAAGGAAGCTTATAATAAAACTAGGCAGTATCTCAGTTAAGAACAGCAGAAGTAATTAGATTTCTTGGATTACACCTGGACAATGTATTAAACTTCATTGAACACGAAAGACTAATTACTGACATAGTGGTGACAATAAACTGTTCATAGCAGCTAACAAAACAGTGTATCTGTTATTAAAGGGTACACTTAAAAGGAAGCTTATAATATAACTAGGCAGTATCTCAGTTAAGAACAGCAGAAGTAATTAGATATCTTGGATTACACCTGGACAATGTATTAAACTTCATTGAACACGAAAGACTAATTACTGACATAGTGGTGACAATAAACTGTTCATAGCAGCTAACAAAACAGTGTATCTGTTATTAAAGGGTACACTTAAAAGGAAGCTTATAATAAAACTAGGCAGTATCTCAGTTAAGAACAGCAGAAGTAATTAGATTTTTTGGATTACACCTGGACAATGTATTAAACTTCATTGAACACGAAATACTAATTACTGACATAGTGGTGACAATAAACTGTTCATAGCAGCTAACAAGACAGTGTACCTGTTATTAAAGGGTACACTTAAAAGGAAGCCAATAATTAAATGAAGCAGTATCTCAGTTAAGAACAGCAGAAGTAATTAGATATCTTGGATTACACCTGGACAATGTATTAATCTTCATTGAACACGAAAGACTAATTACTGACATAGTGGTGACAATAAACTGTTCATAGCAGCTAGCAAAACAGTGTACCTGTTATTAAAGGGTACACTTAAAAGGAAGCCTATAATAAAACTAAGCAGTATCTCAGTTAAGAACAGCGGAAGTAATTGGATATCTTGGGTTACACCTGGACAATATATTAAACCTCATTGAACACGAAAGACTAATTACTGACATAGTGGTGACAATAAACTGTTCATAGCAGCTAACAAAACAGTGTACCTGTTATTAAAGGGTACACTTAAAAGGAAGCCTATAATTAAATGAAGCAGTATCTCAGTTAAGAACAGCAGAAGTAATTAGATATCTTGGATTACACCTGGACAATGTATTAATCTTCATTGAACACGAAAGATTAATTACTGACATAGTGGTGACAATAAACTGTTCATAGCAGCTAACAAAACAGTGTACCTTTTATTAAAGGGTACACTTAAAAGGAAGCCTATAATTAAATGAAGCAGTATCTCAGTTAAAAACAGCGTAAGTAATTAGATATCTTGGGTTACACCTGGATTGTATATTAAACTTCATTGAACACGAAAGACTAATTACTGACATAGTGGTGACAATAAACTGTTCATAGCAGCTAACAAAACAGTGTATCTGTTATTAAAGGGTACACTTAAAAGGAAGCTTATAACAAAACTAGGCAGTATCTCAGTTAAGAACAGCAGAAGTAATTAGATTTCTTGGATTACACCTGGACAATGTATTAAACTTCATTGAACACGAAAGACTAATTACTGACATAGTGGTGACAATAAACTGTTCATAGCAGCTAACAAAACAGTGTATCTGTTATTAAAGGGTACACTTAAAAGGAAGCTTATAATATAACTAGGCAGTATCTCAGTTAAGAACAGCAGAAATAATTAGATATCTTGGATTACACCTGGACAATGTATTAAACTTCATTGAACACGAAAGACTAATTACTGACATAGTGGTGACAATAAACTGTTCATAGCAGCTAACAAAACAGTGTATCTGTTATTAAAGGGTACACTTAAAAGGAAGCCTATAATTAAATGAAGCAGTATCTCAGTTAAAAACAGTGTAAGTAATTAGATATCATGGATTACACCTGGACAATATATTAAACTTCATTGAACACGAAAGACTAATTACTGACATAGTGGTGACAATAAACTGTTCATAGCAGCTAACAAAACAGTGTACCTTTTATTAAAGGGTACACTTAAAAGGAAGCCTATAATTAAATGAAGCAGTATCTCAGTTAAGAACAGCAGAAGTAATTAGATATCTTGGATTACACCTGGACAATGTATTAATCTTCATTGAACACGAAAGACTAATTACTGACATAGTGGTGACAATAAACTGTTCATAGCAGCTAGCAAAACAGTGTACCCGTTATTAAAGGGTACACTTAAAAGGAAGCCTATAATAAAACTAAGCAGTATCTCAGTTAAGAACAGCGGAAGTAATTAGATATCTTGGGTTACACCTGGACAATATATTAAACCTCATTGAACACGAAAGACTAATTACTGACATAGTGGTGATAATAAACTGTTCATAGCAGCTAACAAAACAGTGTATCTGTTATTAAAGGGTACACTTAAAAGGAAGCTTATAATAAAACTAGGCAGTATCTCAGTTAAGAACAGCAGAAGTAATTAGATATCTTGGATTACACCTGGACAATGTATTAAACTTCATTGAACACGAAAGACTAATTACTGACATAGTGGTGACAATAAACTGTTCATAGCAGCTAACAAAACAGTGTATCTGTTATTAAAGGGTACACTTAAAAGGAAGCTTATAATAAAACTAGGCAGTATCTCAGTTAAGAACAGCAGAAGTAATTAGATATCTTGGATTACACCTGGACAATGTATTAAACTTCATTGAACACGAAAGACTAATTACTGACATAGTGGTGACAATAAACTGTTCATAGCAGCTAACAAAACAGTGTATCTGTTATTAAAGGGTACACTTAAAAGGAAGCTTATAATATAACTAGGCAGTATCTCAGTTAAGAACAGCAGAAGTAATTAGATATCTTGGATTACACCTGGACAATGTATTAAACTTCATTGAACACGAAAGACTAATTACTGACATAGTGGTGACAATAAACTGTTCATAGCAGCTAACAAAACAGTGTATCTGTTATTAAAGGGTACACTTAAAAGGAAGCTTATAATAAAACTAAGCAGTATCCCAGTTAAGAACAGCGGAAGTAATTGGATATCTTGGGTTACACCTGGACAATATATTAAACCTCATTGAACACGAAAGACTAATTACTGACATAGTGGTGACAATAAACTGTTCATAGCAGCTAACAAAATAGTGTATCTGTTATGAAAGGGTACACTTAAAAGGAAGCTTATAATAAAACTAGGCAGTATCTCAGTTAAGAACAGCAGAAGTAATTAGATTTCTTGGATTACACCTGGACAATGTATTAAACTTCATTGAACACGAAAGACTAATTACTGACATAGTGGTGACAATAAACTGTTCATAGCAGCTAACAAAACAGTGTATCTGTTATTAAAGGGTACACTTAAAAGGAAGCTTATAATAAAACTAGGCAGTATCTCAGTTAAGAACAGCAGAAGTAATTAGATTTCTTGGATTACACCTGGACAATGTATTAAACTTCATTGAACACGAAAGACTAATTACTGACATAGTGGTGACAATAAACTGTTCATAACAGCTAACAAAACAGTGTGCCTTTTATTAAAGGGTACACTTAAAAGGAAGCCTATAATTAAATGAAGCAGTATCTCAGTTAAGAACAGCAGAAGTAATTAGATATCTTGAATTACACCTGGACAATGTATTAATCTTCATTGAACACGAAAGACTAATTACTGACATAGTTTTGACAATAAACTGTTCATAGCAGCTAGCAAAACAGTGTACCTGTTATTAAAGGGTACACTTAAAAGGAAGCCTATAATAAAACTAAGCAGTATCTCAGTTAAGAACAGCGGAAGTAATTGGATATCTTGGGTTACACCTGGACAATTTATTAAACCTCATTGAACACGAAAGACTAATTACTGACATAGTGGTGACAATAAACTGTTCATAGCAGCTAACAAAACAGTGTATCTGTTATGAAAGGGTACACTTAAAAGGAAGCTTATAATAAAACTAGGCAGTATCTCAGTTAAGAACAGCAGAAGTAATTAGATTTCTTGGATTACACCTGGACAATCTATTAAACTTCATTGAACACGAAAGACTAATTACTGACATAGTGGTGACAATAAACTGTTCATAGCAGCTAACAAAACAGTGTATCTGTTATTAAAGGGTACACTTAAAAGGAAGCTTATAATAAAACTAGGCAGTATCTCAGTTAAGAACAGCAGAAGTAATTAGATTTCTTGGATTACACCTGGACAATGTATTAAACTTCATTGAACACGAAAGACTAATTACTGACATAGTGGTGACAATAAACTGTTCATAGCAGCTAACAAAACAGTGTGCCTTTTATTAAAGGGTACACTTAAAAGGAAGCCTATAATTAAATGAAGCAGTATCTCAGTTAAGAACAGCAGAAGTAATTAGATATCTTGGATTACACCTGGACAGTGTATTAATCTTCATTGAACACGAAAGACTAATTACTGACATAGTTTTGACAATAAACTGTTCATAGCAGCTAGCAAAACAGTGTACCTGTTATTAAAGGGTACACTTAAATGGAAGCCTATAATAAAACTAAGCAGTATCTCAGTTAAGAACAGCGGAAGTAATTGGATATCTTGGGTTACACCTGGACAATATATTAAACTTCATTGAACACGAAAGACTAATTACTGACATAGTGGTGACAATAAACTGTTCATAGCATCTAACAAATCAGTGTACCTTTTATTAAAGGGTACACTTAAAAGGAAGCCTATAATTAAATGAAGCAGTATCTCAGTTATTAACAGCGTAAGTAATTAGATATCTTGGATTACACCTGGACAATATATTAAACTTCATTGAACACGAAAGACTAATTACTGACATAGTGGTGACAATAAACTGTTCATAGCAGCTAACAAAACAGTGTACCTTTTATTAAAGGGTACACTTAAAAGGAAGCCTATAATTAAATGAAGCAGTATCTCAGTTAAGAACAGCAGAAGTAATTAGATGTCTTGGATTACACCTGGACAATGTATTAAACTTCATTGAACACGAAATACTAATTACTGACATAGTGGTGACAATAAACTGTTCATAGCAGCTAACAAAACAGTGTACCTTTTATTAAAGGGTACACTTAAAAGGAAGCCTATAATTAAATGAAGCAGTATCTCAGTTAAGAGCAGCAGAAGTAATTAGATATCTTGGATTACACCTGGACAATGTATTAAACTTCATTGAACACGAAAGACTAATTACTGACATAGTGGTGACAATAAACTGTTCATAGAAGCTAACAAAACAGTGTATCTGTTATTAAAGGGTACACTTAAAAGGAAGCTTATAATAAAACTAGGCAGTATCTCAGTTAAGAACAGCAGAAGTAATTAGATTTTTTGGATTACACCTGGACAATGTATTAAACTTTATTGAACACGAAAGACTAATTACTGACATAGTGGTGACAATAAACTGTTCATAGCAGCTAACAAAACAGTGTACCTGTTATTAAAGGGTACACTTAAAAGGAAGCCTATAATTAAATGAAGCAGTATCTCAGTTAAAAACAGCGTAAGTAATTAGATATCTTGGATTACACCTGGACAATATATTAAACTTCATTGAACACGAAATACTAATTACTGACATGGTGGTGACAATAAGGCATAAATTAGCTAACACTTAACTCGACCCAGTTCAGACTTCCACTGCAGACTATTTGGATATTTCAAATGGCACTCTTTGAGTCAAGAGTTTAATTTGCTGCGAGCACCTGAGCACATCACCTCAGCCTGACCACATACAAAAAAAACTGTAAGACGCAAAGAAAAAAGCGTGCTCATCAGAATATCCAGAGCTTTTGGAACAAGACGCATTGTGTGTCGTCATGAGTGTGTGCCCCATTGATATCACTATTCGTCACCGAGCAGCGACGTTCTGGTTAATGAAAGGTAGATCTGACGAAATACAAAACGTAACTCGATGCAACATAACACACTGAAGGCAGCTTAACATATTGGCGAACTGAGATATGGCAGGAGGAATGGGACCAGACAGACAAGGGCAACGTGTCTGCTCTTTTTTCCGTAATGTAAGAGAATGCATAAGACTAAAATACATTTACCTCACAAGAGAAATGACCTATTTACTGACGGGATGCAGCCCATGTTGCCCGTCGCTATCGTGTAGGTCTAAAAGAAACTGACATCTCTGTATCTGTTAAATACGGCGCCGCTGAACATGTAGTTCTTCACTGCAACACATTAACACATCTAAGACCGAATGTAGAATTGCAATACCCAGAAACACAATACAGAACAAATGGCACATCCTGACTAACAGATGTATCTCAAGCCCTTCATGAAGCTTACAGACAAAGTAGACTTTATTTAAGAACGCAACACAAGTATGACAACAAATCACGTGGCACGCAACGTACACAGACACTGACTTTCAATCGCATGAAGCAGCAGATACAGAAAGTGAATGTGCTGTACAGATATTAATGTAATTATCCATTCAGAGTCGAAAGGCCAATGTGATACAACAGACCCTAACAACAGAACAAATAAATAGTATAAAACTGTGTAATTAACATTAGATTACACAATTAATAGAACAAAATTCTTACATGAAGAAAAAAGTTATTTTATCAATTGTAAAATAAATATTTGTAAAGCTGTTTCAGTGAAGACAGGCTCGAAGTTTTCCCGAGTCTTTGTCACAGAAACAGGCCAAACTTTCTCTTTCACTAAGTTCCCTCACACCTTCCTTTACTATTTGTATTATCTTTAAATGTTATCCGATCTTTCTTTTTTATTTTATAACTTGCATTGACATTAACAAAGAACTAAAAGAGTTTCGAAATGTTAACACACTGTCACAGTAGTAACTGCATTAGTAGAATTGTGTTAGTGATAATACCTCGCACAAACCACTATATAGTTAGTGGGCTAATTGTAGTAAACAAATAAATAATCCCACACATCTGCCCTCACGTGGAAGATCCTCCCAGCAAGGTAGGACCGAAGAGTGGATCCACAAGACTCCATACTCGTACTCATATTACACTTCCATCATGACAATGATGACTTTCATGCACAATCAGCATCCTCATAACACCGTATCATCAGTAACATTCTCATCAGTGATTACATTTTAGATTACTCAAAATCGCCTGAAATTTTTAAACATTACAAAAGAGTCAATTAACGTGTTTTTCTAAAAAAACATCGTTTATAATAATCTATTTCCTTCTGTATTTCAAAAATTGTTTTAAATGTGTATGGCCTTTAGTTGAAAAGTGGTTTTTGTCCACTGCCAGCCCGCCCATTCGCCGAGAGTAAAAATAACAGTGAAGAAAGAAAAATAGGCCAACATTCTAACGATTATTCCGACCAAAAATGGGAAAATTTGCATTTGGCAAGGGGCAGACAGTTATGGGACGGCGCCTGGGAACTATCATCTCGGAACGGACTAAGCTGATCGGCTGTTCGAGTCACTATCGTCGTGAGCATCTACAGAAAGTGGCTGAAGGAGGGTGACGACTACGCCACAACGTTTCGGCCGTCCACACCTCTTCACTGAACGTGGAGGTCGAAACTTCGCTGGCTCTGTAAAGTAGGATAGGTGACGATCTGTGACAAATCTGACAAGAGTGTACATTGCTTGTGCTAGCACACAAGTGTTACAGAACATACCGAACAGCGCACACTATCGTACACGAGCCTTCGCAGCTTACGACCCCTGTTTTTTCCGTGTTGGCCTAACAACAACATGAATTAAGATTTCTGTGAGTATATCACCGAGACTGGAGCGTGGATAAATGGAAACGAGTCGCCTGCTGGGGCTTACTGTGTGGACAGGATGACATCTGGTAGGAAGTTTAAAAGCAACACGTAACTGAAGAAAATAACATAATGATGTAAGAAAGAAAGGCCATGTGCTACCTCTGTTCATACGGTGGATAGTGATGTGAACAGCTTGATAGCTAATGGAGAGGATAGTTGCCACCACATGAGTACTGGAGTAATCTATTCTGTCATAAAAAGTTCAAGAGCAGACTACATGTATGCTTATCTTATAGCTGTTCTCTTTTTTTCAGAATTTCGAATTATATAAGTTTTTTTTTTACTTGCGGTTGCTGTAAACAATTGGTGTGTAACACAAATATGCAACAAGTAAATTGTGTTTAACAGTGGCCTCTTCATGCAAATATACATTTAATAAAACTGTCTGCAGAAGTACAGCTACCTTCTATGAGGACCACTTCCCAGTGCACCGACACATACCGTTCTGTACTTACACTGTGTGATCAGATCCGGAAATCTGGCTGAAAATGACTTACTGGTTCGTGGCACCCTCCGTCAGTAATGCTGGAATGGTGTTGGCCGACACTTGCCCTTCATGGCAGCCTCCTCTCTCGCAGCCTTTCATTCAATCAGGTGCTGGAAGGTTTCTTGGGGAATGACAGCTCATTCTTCACGGAGTGCTGTACTGAGGAGAGGTATCGATGTCGGTCGGTGAGGCTTGGCACGAAGTCGGCGTTCCAAAACATCGCAAACGTTTTCTACATGGTTCAGGTCAGGATTCTGCGCAGGCCAGTCCATTACAGGGATGTTACTGTCGTGTAACACTCCGCCACCGGCCGCGGATTATGAGCAGGTTCTCGACCGTGTTGAAAGACGCAATGGCCGTCCCCGAATTGCTCTTCAACAGTGGGAAGCAAGAATGTGCTGCGATAGCGCCACGCAAAACAACGAGGGGTGCAAGCCCCTTCCATGAAAAAGACGACCACACCATAACACCACCACCTCCGAATTTTACTGTCGGCACTACACGCTGGCAGATGACGTTCATCGGCCATTCGCCATACCCACACCCTGCCATCGGATCGCCACCTTGTGTACCGCTATTCGTCACTCCACTCAACGTTTTTCCACTGTTCAATCGTCCAGTGTTTACGCTCCTTACACCAAGCGAGGCGTCGTTTGCCATTTACCGATGTGACGTGTGGCTTACGAGCAGCCTCTCGACCATGAAAGCCACGTTTTCTCACCTCCCTCTTTACTGTCATAGAACTTTCAGTGGATCTTGATACAGTTTGGCGTTAGATGCCTGCTTATTACACATTACGATCCTCTTCAACTGTTGGTGGTCTCTGTCAGTCAACAGATGAGGTCGGCCTGTAAGCTTTTGTGCTGTACGTGTCCCTTCACATTTCGACTTCACTATCACATCGGAAACAGTGGACCTAGGGATGTTTAGAAATGTGTAAATCTCTCGTACAGAGGCATAAGTGACACCCAATCACCTGACCACATTCTAAGATCGTGAGTTCCGCCGAGCACCCCATTCTGCTCTCTCACGATGTCTAATGACTACCGAGGTCGCTTATATGGAGTACCTGGCAGTAGGTGGCGGCAAAATGCACCTACCGTGAAGAACGTTTTTGGGCGTGTCCGGATACTTTTGATCACATATTGTAGTACTACACTCCTGCCTACATGCAGGAACGAGCCTATGGCGGCTGTGATATGATGACCTCATCATGCCTCTCCTTAGCCATTAGCCATACTCCTTCCTCGGAAATAGGCCAATCAAAGAGCTTTCAGGCCCACAAACACAAACTTAGATCTCCCAATGACAGTGAGCTATTTTCCCATGGAATTATATTGTTCACCTCCTTCCTAAGCGACGCCTCATTCTTGGAAAGAGGTCGATCGGAGTGCTTCTAAACCACAACACACACACACACACACATTACTTACATCAATTGTCACAATGTTATTTTTGCAGTTAAAAGTCCATAAGTCCATATTATTTATCAAAATTATGCAACTATATCGACAGTACCGCTGTACAGTATTTCCACATCATGTTGTGTCAGCTACTGGAAAAGTGGAATCACTGTGTAACGTACAGGTAAGGATACATTTGACGCTAAAAGCATGACTGTGAACTCTCACCACTATTTCCATGATAAACTGTATCTACTCTTGTTCTATAACTGCACACATAACAGGCTAAGAAGGTAGTGCAATAACAGCTGACGATTTCTCTTACCAGTACAACGAAAAACCAATCCAAAGTGCCAAATTTTGCTTTTTTGGTTCAGTCGTGACTAGTTTCGGGCTCAGACCCATATTCAGATCATCGTAAGATAGTCAATGGTATTTTCTCCTAAATGAGGAAATGTTATTGGTGGTAGAGCAACGAACTTTCATCAACTTACCAAGTACGGCTCTACACGAGAAAAACGTGATTGATGTAACTGACAGGCTGATATAGCTTTCTTTATTACGGTGATCTTGGATTTACCTATGATTTTCTTCCACTGATGCATAAAAACGAACTTTAGAGGAAAATTGCGACATTTACTAATTGTAACTATGGTGCCAAGGCACCCTAAAAAGTCTTCAAACTGTGTTCTCATACACAACTATTAAATAATGTCAATATATGATTATCCACCAATATCACGTTTTATGGCACTTCAGCACATCAAAGTGTTCTATCAATGGTGCATTTTGGCGATTTCTGAAATGTATTTTGTCACTTCAAACGCGTATATTCGTAATACGCAAGTATAGCTTATAAATGCATCAAATACAATTTGTTAGCTTGATACATACAATCTGCTTTGTATACATCAAACACAATGAGAGTGTTCCACACAGATCTCTGTTCGGAAACAAATACTTGATCTTTGCAACCAAGTAAAACATACTTACTATTCTATGACTTATTTATCAAAAGTCAAACAGATTTATTCTATCATACAAAAGGCTCACATATTGTTTACACTGATCTAACCCACAGGTTAAACTATACTTATCAGTTAGCAAAGATTGATCATATTACCAAACTTGTAAGTAACCAAAAATTGTCTGCATTATTATCAAAATATGTAAAGATTTATTCTACTGGGGCTACAACTTTGCTTCTGCCATTTTTCTCAAATTTCTAGGCTTTATTGTGAGCATCTTACAAAAAATTTACGTTTCATAGTATTGGCCATCGCTGGCCATTACTTTCTCCCATCTTTCGGGAAGCATACGAATCCCGTGGCGGAAGAACTGGGCGTCTTTCGAGAAGATCCATGCATCGATCCAATTTTGCAGTTGTTTATATGACAGGAAGCTTTGGGCAGCCAGGTCGTGTGCCATTGAACTAAAAAGTTGGCAGTCAAAGACAACAATGTCTGGAGAATACGGCGGGTGGGGTGGGACTTCCCATTTCTATCGCTGTACTGTAGCCGTTTGTCTTTCAGTGATCGGCTCAAACACATCAGTTGCTTACGATAACGATCTCGTGTGATTGTTCCCGCCGGTACAGTAGCATCGAAAGCTTTCTGTCTTTCACAATCATGCCGGTTTTCAAAGTCAAAATCACCTTTCTTGAAGCATGGAAACCATTTTGTGCAAAGTTCTGTCAATAACAGACGTCTCACAACAGGTCTTACCCTGCTTTTTATGAGCCTCAGCCGCATATTTCTTCATATCAAAGCAGAAAATTAAAACCTCCCGTAGATGACGAAAATTGTGCTCGTAAGTTGACATATGCAGCCGAGAATAAGTTTAAGATACAATCAAAAATCGACTAATATTTTGAAGGGAGTATGTTCTCAAATGCCTAAGCTTACAGTATGACACTTACGATCTACGACTTGCGCCACTACTTTCCACTAATGCAGTCTACTGAAAAACGGCGGCAGCAAAGTTGTAGACCTAATATAACAGTACAGAACACACATGCAACGACCGATCTAACTTATTGGTTAAAGTACACTTTCTGATAGAGATAGTTCGATCTTTGTACCACACTTTATAGAAGTCAAAATTTGATGAATTATTTATCAAAAGATCTGTTCTATCACAGTATAAACACGGATACCACTACTGATCAAATTTACAGGTTAAAGCGGTTGTTTTCTACGTGTTGTGGCTCTGAGGGGGCATTGCAGCACTGCAGTAGGGACATCACAGTGGTTCTAAAAATAATAATGTGCTTTATTATTTTACTGAGTAAAGGAACGTAATGTAGATTAGTAGACAGAAAGTAAGTGTTGTTAATGTTACAGCATGGTACGAAGATGACTGTCGAATTGCGCTGTGTAGCTCACTTGTTTTTATTCAGTAACGATGAGTTTGAAGGTTAGTTTTGTCGAATACAAATCGTTCTTAAAAGTTATTTGTCTTCTGTGATTAGTATCACGTTGGTAACATGAGCATCTTCTTAAATGTAGGTACAAAAGGTAGTATTTGTAATGTATTATGCAGTTCTGTAGACACGAATAGGCGAAAACGAAAATGAAGTATGACAGTTACTTGAATTTCGGATTTACATGCGCCACTGTTCCACAGTGTGCTATTTGTTTGAATGTCCTGGCTACTGAAAGATTACTTCCTAATACCAGGACATGGCACTTGAAGTCAAATAACGGCAGTTTATTAAACAAACAAGTTAAAACAAATGCAGAATGAAAGAACTGTCATTAAACAAGCTATGATTCCTACAAAGTCTCATCTCTTCCTTCATCTTACAAAGTGGCCTACAGTGCAACAAAGAGCAAGGAACCTCGAAGCATAGCAGATCTTATTTCACCTGCTGCCCTGGTCATGGTATTTATTAAGGTAAGTGAGTCAGCCACCAAGCAGTTGAAAAGTGTGTCTTTGTAATACACCACATTGTCATCAAATACACAATATGATTTCACTATTCAGGTGGAAGCAGCTAAAGACAATTATAATGATGTATGTCTAATGTGACTCATTTGGTTTATGAATGACAACAAATTTAATGGGTACATACTTTTATGCAGGAAAATAGCTCTTGGAACAAAAGCAATAAATACGAGTATCTTTGAAATTCCACACTGTGCTATGTAATAAAAGGACAATAAGTGTGGAAATTATGTGGCATGTCCACAGATGAAGTCCACACTACGAATGGCAGTCTCCCCCAGATTGAAGGTTTAGGCTCATAAAGAGGCTCTTCATCAATATGCACACACTGAATTATTCACAGAGAAGCACTAGGATCAAAACGCATGAGTTCTGTCCTTCATTAGGTTCAACAGTCATTGAAGTGGTAAATCACATTGAAAGTTGGTCACTTAGCTCGAAATGTTTTAAAAATTATGTACTGATTTGTGCACCTGTGCAGTAATTTATTACAAGAGCTCTCGCTGGCCCTCAAGTGAGATTATTTTGAAAAGTGTAATAATTCTGGAAAATACGAAGTGGGACACTTGAGTGCCAATAGGGAATGGGGGGGGGTGGCGTGGCAATAATGACCATCGTTTCTGTGAACTGGTCAGCAGCATGAGGAGTTTGATAAAATTAAAACGGGGGGGTTGGGGCAGAATGGCGACAACCACAATAAAGTTGCAAAATTTGAATTAAATTAGAAATTCTAGATCACAAACCACGTAAGTATTTATTTTTAAGTTTCTTCATTTTTTTAGATATCATCTTAATATTTCTATCTTCAAAAAATTAAAGATCCCAACCAGTAATAAATTTATAATATTCGTTTGGTGAAATAATATTAAAATCGTTATTAAACTACATACATTTTTACTGCACCTAATATACAAATATTCACTTCCAGTAATGTTACATAAAACATTTCTTTGTAGCTCACAAATTTTTTCAAACAAATTAGAACTGCTAAGATTGTTGAATATCTTCACTAGGGTACCCACTTACAAAGAGAAACATTTTAGTAAGATAAAAAATATATATCATAAATGGACAACAGTGATAGTAAAAACAATATTATTATTTAAGTTATGTATCGTTTTAAGAGAAAAATTATTTTAAAGAAAATGGTAAAACATTTGCAAGCATAAAGTATTTTTTAAAAAAGAATCATTCTCTGGAACTCTGATGGAAAAAACAGAAACAGAAAAAAGTTCCTTATTCTCATAAACAATGGGATGAATGCATACAAGAATTAATGAAAAACTTAAGAATAACCAAACACATCCTATATGCCAAATACTAATATGTGTATAATAATTACAATTTTGTTAAAAAATATTAGCTGAAGAAGGAAAGGAGCAGTACTAATAATTAAAAAAAACCTGATGTATTAAAAAATACCTTTTCACATTTCATATTTTCTGATTCCGATTTTTATAGTTTTCATGATTCACAAAATTATATACTAAAAAACGAAAACTAGAGAGGAAATAGATTTAGAGAACAGAGAATAAAATAAAAGAAAGTTATTCCATTTATATAACTGTTTTAAAGAAATTACCTACACAAATTTAATTTTTACATTAGAACATGCAGAAAAACTTAAATAACAATATACCACGGTATTATCATTTTCTAGAACAACCATTTTACCATATTGAAACGAGAATTATTTCGTAATAACCTCCATTTATCTTGCTTTACTGTAATTGTAAGTTTTCTTTCATTTCATTCCCAATTAGCCTTACATAGATTTGCCATTCAACTTTTGAATAATCTTATAGTTGAAAGTAAATCCCTTCATTCTTGTCATAGCATTTTTATTATTTTTCTAAAAATAGTAACGTTTAGGTCCAGTCAATGTGCAGTAACTTATCAGGTCATTCCCAGCATACATCTTGTTTCCACAGTGTTATTACCATCTTCAGTACATATTATAGTCTGTATCAAAACATATAACTGATTCTCCTAGATTATATAATATAATATATGAACTACACCTTGGTTTTGATTTAGTGAATGGTGCTGTAAAAATATTTGTATACGTATGATTTAGAGACATAACACTCATTAAAATTGTACAACACCTGTACCATACTATCATTAATAAGATTTATATCTATATTATCTTACTGAGCATCTGATAGAATCTCATTAAATTGTTGTAAATCTGTAATAAACTTTGTTTTACTCATATTTTGTCTTTGTCCAATTTTTTCCTGTAATGAATCCAGGCATATCTTAGGAACAGCTCGTTTTCCTCGATTTTTCTTTATATTAATGTAATCTAACTCAGTACCCAGTTTTCTTTGACTGTTCTGATGTATAAGTCATTGGCTAAAAATTCATGAGGCCTGCTTTCTAATTTAATTTTTCATAATTTTTAAATGCATGTTGCTTTTATTTCTAAATTCCACACTTCATTTATACCGAAAATTTTATATAAATTTTCCAGAGCTTTATTTACTTCATCAGTTGTCCAAGTTCCTATAAAACTTCGATTGTCCTCATTGTGATTAGATTTATTTATTTTTGCACATTTGACACACAAAGGAAACATTAGTTTTTCTTTTTCATCGATCTTTATCCATACTGATAAAACTGGATGATATTATCCTTTAGGTGCTGAAACCTTTTACAAATCCTCTAATGAACTGGTGCTGCTTTGATGTGATCTGTCCCATCACATAGTACTCAAGGAACAGTCTGAAAAGGAAAATTAAATCTAAAGCAACGCCAAATGTTAGACATCAGAAGAATAGCTACTATCGGTGTAGCTGAAATATGTCAGTGGTTAAGTGAGTGGGGGAGGGGGGGGCAAACTTTATTTTAGAACAAATAACAATCTTTTCCCTGTAGAAAAGAATTTATTACACAAATTACCATATATTTTTGGGTTCCATACGTGGACATGGTAATCTTAGGAAAAACGTATACAAACTAGGAAAATACTGTTGTAAAATAAACACAAGGAAAATATTCATTAAAGTCACTAGTAAATTAATACCGAAAATCTACTAAAAGTGCTTCAACTGACATTGCTGTCAAGGCCAAAACTGTGACAATATAAACTAAACTACTGTATCTGGACAATAATTCCATCTGGCAGATCACTCCCTCAAAATTAAACCCAAGATCAAACATGTATTATGTGGATGACATGGATGTCAGGGAGTGCAAATAATTACTCCAATCCGCAAACGTGAAGTGAAAGCACGGTGGTGACTTCAAAACACTTGAACAATGTGTCATTTACCTTTTGCTGAATGCAGCGATAATCTCAGTGGCGGTAGGCTGTTGCATGCGTCACCTCCTGTGCCTGTTGACCTGACAAAACTATGCTGGCCTGTGATTGAATTTAACAGTCTAAAACTTTCCTAGCTCTCCACGAAGTGGAAAACTGTATGCGGCCCTAATTAAGACAAATGGCTTTGTACACTCACCAAGGTTGGACGGCGTGCACAATGTTGCCCTAAAAAATTCTCACAATAAATTAACTGTACCAGCTCTCCTTATGTACTCCGCTATGGTGATACAAGAGAAACGCAGCACAAATTCGGCTGACACAGAGCTTCGTCAATCAACAAAGTTTTCACAGAAAAAAGTCTCTCTTGAAGTCACCACAGAGCATTGGGTGCTCCATTCAACATGTGATACCTATAGAGAGGGAGTGGCCAATGCTCCCTACCTAATTGACTATATTTTCGCTAACTTCCCCCACTCTACCACAGCATCACTTCTTCTCACGACTGATGTCGGCCAATGGGCGAGCTTCTTATTGTCCATCATTGTTTACCCAGCCAGTAAGAATCTCTGAAACAAACTCCTGCATGTGCTGGCTTCTTCCTGACCAACCAGCTTTTGTGATTCCCTCCTTGCCTTAAAAGCTGAATGAGGCCAGGTGCTCAGCATGTGAAACACACTGACCGTGGTAGGATCATGTGATTTTACTATTTACAGAAGGCACATGACACTGCATTTTGTGCTTTTGTCTTGTGCAAATCCAACGGCCATGTTCATTGTCCACTAATTGGCCTCCTTGCTGTGAGGGTCGCTCTGTTATGACTCAAGTGTATTTCCCTGTTGCATTCCTGGGTCACAACTGGCAAACCTTTTTCACTTCAGTTCTACTTTACTACCAAAATATTACTCACATTTCTACATGCTAAGGAGGTAGAAATTATTAGTACCATCTACATGCAAGCCACATATGTTCTTATTTAACTTCATACTAAGCATCTCACCTAATTGTAATCAATGTATGGCTTGTGACATATAAAACAATTCGGCTTAACAAGTAGAATCGACCTAAAGAGGAAATTAACATGTTAAGTGGTAAAAATTACCCTGGCACCATATAATCCATATCTGTCTTTTTTTATGTTACTCAGGGTAATGATCATAGTATTGTACAGCTGAGCAAAGATCACACATATCAATAAATTTTATTTTGTCGATAATGCCATCTGCTATAGTTCTTAATTTTATTGTATTAGTTGGACCACTGTAAAAGTCATCTCTTCCATTCAACTTTCAATAACAACAGATAACAGTTTTAATTTAATTTTTTATGTTTTGCTGCATTAATCCAATCACATTCTCCCATCTCTCTTAAATTACACCCAGAATTTCGTGTTATTGTACTTGTTTGATTTATTATTTTTATTGTTAATCGTCTCAGTTTTAAAACATTTTAGAATATGCCAAAAACAACTATGATATTGATAAACAGTATGGTTTTTTATCAAAACCATCTGCTTTCATTCCTGCTGTACTTACTTTACCACCATTAAGAGTATGACAAATATTATTATCATTTAAACTGTCTAGTCAAGCAATAGATTCTTTACTGTAATGTTTTTTCATTCTTTATCCAATACCGCAATTCTTCCATTAGGCAACTATTTAGACCTGTATGTAACCATACAAGCTTTGGATATTATTAACTAACAGAACTGGTGTATTTAGCTATTTCGAGGGACAGATTTCTAAGTTCTAAATAACATGTTCTCAAAATATCAACATCAAAATTAGAGTATTCATTGAATTATTTCTTTGTAGTGAATACTTAATTCTCTTTAACTATTTGACCTCATGATTTAAGAAATATTTCTCTTTATTTTGGTTTCATAGTTTCAACACAATAATATTTGACGTTAAGAAAAGGTCCTATACAATTTTCATTTTCTTCAATATTGAAGAAATCTGAGATACAACCTTTCTTCAGTTCTTTCAAATCAAATGTTTTTGGGAAGGTACTAATTGTACCTGTTTGTAATTTTTAGTTCCTAATGCTCTATCTGCAACATCAGTTTATTTCCTTTGTGAATGATATATGGTTTCATTGTATTTGCAACACAGCACTTCAAAATGAATTTTGAATCATAACTTTTAACATAATGAGATATTAATGTCTAATTCTCATGTATGTCAAGTATTATCCACCTATAAAACATTATTTTTCTTAAATTTATTAACAGTATCATCATTAAAATGGTGAACTATTATTACATTTGGAATATGTATACCAGTTTCTCATTGTGCATAATAATCAAAGAACATGTAACTCTCAGTATAAATACAAGGAATTCTCATGGGTAGTACTTTTTTATTTTAACTGTTTACCTGTAACTATACCTTTATATTTCCATAATTGGAATACACAAAAACCTTTCTATTCTCCCTTGATATAACAACAACCTTTATTACAATTCTGGCACCCTATATCTGTAATTTTTTCACCAGTCTTTCTTTAACATGCAACACTTTTTCATTTTTATATTCCATGTAACATTGATGAGTTTTAATTTCTATTTCAAGATGACAGTTTCTACATTTTTCAAAGCTACATTAATTTCCTTCATATCTCAAACAAATGTACTTACATTCTTCACATTTATAAACTATATCACAAACTCTTGGTGACTGTTTAAACATTCATCATTGTAATAATATCTACTGCAGTTTTCACAACATACATTTTTCTCAGTATTGTGTACTTCCCTTTTGCATAATTACAAACCTTTATTTCTACTTTGCAACTATGTTTCCTGTTGTTGTTATTTGTCTTCCTATGTTTGTTACAGAAACATGATGATCCCAGGATAGATGTCCTATGTCCTACTGTTCATTACATTAAAATGATTTTTCTACATGTATATGTTTATTGATTTCTCAGGACCACTACAGATAGCCAAATCGATATTCTCAGCATAAACAACATTCAGTTGACTGTCTAGTAGCTGTTCAATGTTTTTAATATTGTCTACAGTGAATCCTTCTTCATTGTATTCTCCTAATTGGTTATATAATATGTTGGTTAACTGTTTTGTAATTTGTGTTAATCTCCTTGTCTCATTTTCTTAATCCCACCTGTAGTTACTTATCTACTAAAGTTAATATTAATGTGATATTTTAATGCCACTATTAGGGTTATCGTTATAATTAATCTATGTGACACATATTTCAGTCTCTTTATCAACAGGTAAATTTATTGTTTTGTTATGTCTCCTGCCTCAATGTATTGTTAATAATGGAATGCTAAATGTGGGTTTTGCTAAATTAAGAGACTAGTCAGATGATAATATATCTCTGATTTTATTGCTGATTATTACCTGATACTTTTTATTTTGTATTTGCAGTTGTTATATTCAGCTTATCTACTTTTCTGAAGTTAGTTCTTTTTCAGCTGCTTTGACCACAGAATTGAGTGCTTTAATTAGGTAACCTGTTTTTTTTTCGTTAATGGTGTTGAGTTTGCTAATATTAGTATTGTTAAAGACAATTTTGCAGTAAAAAGATGAAGTTTTCAATTTTTCATTAAATCTTTATTGTATTTCTTTTATCTCAAGCAAACTCTTTATTGGTGGTTTGGTCTCTTTTTCTTTCTTAAACAGGTTACTATTTGGTCAGGTATCACTGTTTCTTCTTTTTCTGATAGGCAATGTTTTTCAGCACGTCATCAGCAAACCTGTAAAAGTAATTTATATTACACTGATGTCCAAAAATGAAGACTCTGCTGTTTACCTGTCCTGTGTCTAATTCACAATATAATCATACAAACTGACAACAGATGTCCATACAATCGTTTTATGCTTGGAAGATGGCATTCTGGTCAATGGACAACCAGACAAACAATGTCATCAGGCTACCCATTGAGTGGAGTAGTGTCTGAAGTGCCAGACTGAGACTCGAACTCGGGACCTTTGCCTTTCACGGGCAAGTGCTCTGCCAACTGAGCTACCCAAGCACGACGCCGGAAGCAGTGTCCGTGCGGTTCTAGGCGCTGCAGTCCAGAACTGCGGGACTGCTACGGTCGCAGGTTTGAATCCCGCCTTGGGCATGGATGTGTGTGATGTCCTTAGGTTAGGTAGGTGTAAGTACACTCCTGGAAATGGAAAAAAGAACACATTGACACCGGTGTGTCAGACCCACCATACTTGCTCCGGACACTGCGAGAGGGCTGTACAAGCAATGATCACACGCACGGCACAGCGGACACACCAGGAACCGCGGTGTTGGCCGTCGAATGGCGCTAGCTGCGCAGCATTTGTGCACCGCCGCCGTCAGTGTCAGCCAGTTTGCCGTGGCATACGGAGCTCCATCGCAGTCTTTAACACTGGTAGCATGCCGCGACAGCGTGGACGTGAACCGTATGTGCAGTTGACGGACTTTGAGCGAGGGCGTATAGTGGGCATGCGGGAGGCCGGGTGGACGTACCGCCGAATTGCTCAACACGTGGGGCGTGAGGTCTCCACGGTACATCGATGTTGTCGCCAGTGGTCGTCGGAAGGTGCACGTGCCCGTCGACCTGGGACCGGACCGCAGCGACGCACGGATGCACGCCAAGACCGTAGGATCCTACGCAGTGCCATAGGGGACCGCACCGCCACTTCCCAGCAAATTAGGGACACTGTTGCTCCTGGGGTATTGGCGAGGACCATTCGCAACCGACTCCACGAAGCTGGGCTACGGGCCCGCACACCGTTAGGCCGTCTTCCGCTCACGCCCCAACATCGTGCAGCCCGCCTCCAGTGGTGTCGCGACAGGCGTGAATGGAGGGACGAATGGAGACGTGTCGTCTTCAGCGATGAGAGTCGCTTCTGCCTTGGTGCCAATGATGGTCGTATGCGTGTTTGGCGCCGTGCAGGTGAGCGCCACAATCAGGACTGCATACGACCGAGGCACACAGGGCCAACACCCGGCATCATGGTGTGGGGAGCGATCTCGTACACTGGCCGTACACCACTGGTGATCGTCGAGGGGACACTGAATAGTGCACGGTACATCCAAACCGTCATCGAACCCATCGTTCTACCATTCCTAGACCGGCAAGGGAACTTGCTGTTCCAACAGGACAATGCACGTCCGCATGTATCCCGTGCCACCCAACGTGCTCTAGAAGGTGTAAGTCAACTACCCTGGCCAGCAAGATCTCCGGATCTGTCCCCCATTGAGCATGTTTGGGACTGGATGAAGCGTCGTCTCACGCGGTCTGCACGTCCAGCACGAACGTTGGTCCAACTGAGGCGCCAGGTGGAAATGGCATGGCAAGCTGTTCCACAGGACTACATCCAGCATCTCTACGATCGTCTCCATGGGAGAATAGCAGCCTGCATTGCTGCGAAAGGTGGATATACACTGTACTAGTGCCGACATTGTGCATGCTCTGTTGCCTGTGTCTATGTGCCTGTGGTTCTGTCAGTGTGATCATGTGATGTATCTGACCCCAGGAATGTGTCAATAAAGTTTCCCCTTCCTGGGACAATGAATTCACGGTGTTCTTATTTCAATTTCCAGGAGTGTAGTTCTAAGTTCTAGGGGACTGATGATCTAAGATGTTAAGTCCCATAGTACTCAGAGCCATATGAATCATTTGAACCAAGCATGACTCACGCCCCGTCCTCACAGCTTTACTTCTGCCAGTACCTCGTCTCCTACCTTCAAAACTTTACAGGAGAGCTTCTGTGAAGTTTGGAAAGTAGGAGACGAGGTACTGGCAGAAGTAAAACTGTGAGGACGGGTTGAGAGTCGTGCTTGGGTAGCTCAGTTGGTAGAGCACTTGCCTGCAAAAGGCAAAGGTCCTGAGTTCGAGTCTCGGTCTGGCACACAGTTTTAATCTGACAGGAAGTTTCGTTCTTAATGATTTTTATAAGCAGTGGATAAATCGAACATGTTAAATCCATCTGATTCAATAAACTCAAATTTAAAATTCTCAAATACTTCTGGCTTTACATCATTTTTAATAACTTTTGTTTAAATATTGAAATACACTCGACCTTCCTCAGTAACACAATGAGCTAAAGTAACAATATAACAAATTCCATCACTTTTAAATTTTCAGTAACGAGTTCCATTTATGTATATGAAAATATTATAGAATAATGTATTAGTTACCTAACTATTGTGTGATTCATCAAAACCTAGCCACTTCACATAGACCTTATCTCCTTTCTTCCTCAAAGTTTTCTCATCAAGATATACATGACAATTATTTGTGTTCTGCAGTTCTTGCTCACAAAAATTTCGTTCTATTTCTTCTCCATCCAAGGCCTTCAATCTGTATGTGATTAAATTAGAAAGAAAAACAGTTTCAATGTCTAAAATTTTTGTTGACCAATTGACTTTCTAAAAATTCCATTAAGTTTACTAATTCTAACTTTATCTCCTACTTTAAATTTTGGTTTACCTGTAGGCACAGTGGTAGTTGGCTTGTAAAGTTTATGATTAACTTCTGTTGGCTTCATTTTTATTGCTGAATACTTTGTTTTGTTGTATTCATCAACTAGTTTTGAAAACAAATCTACAAACTTGTAATTTACTCGTGTACAAATTTTTTCCACTTTTTCTTACTTTTAGTGTTGTATTAAATTACTCAACAACAGGTATTTTTAACTCACCAAAAGCTGAATAATGATTGATGTTATATTTTTCATAAGTTCTTGAAATTATTTATTGTAGAATTCCTTACCATAAAATGTCATTGATTTCTTGGAGTATTGTATCGTTTGTTTATTTCTGAAATTCCTTTCACATTGCCGGAGCCATTCCTACAATATCAGCTTGTCATAAATCATCTATACTGAATGTGGAAACACTTCTTCTTTTAAAATTTTTTCTCATTGATTTAGATAATTCATTAATAATTTCTTCATCCACCTTATCAGCGATGGTGAACGATTTGTTCATTTCATCACCTACAAAAATTTTTAACTGGAGCAATGGAAATCCATGATCCTGTGTTTGGATATGAACCAGAATATTCACTCTAGTCAGTGCAAAAACGACTAAAAAATTCGAAGATTCCCACACCTTTCTCTGAACCAAAACCCATAAAGATTGCTGGATTGAGTAGAAAAAGAAAGTTTGAGCTACATACACTTACCGTAATTATGCAGAATTTGAAATGTCGTATTTTATTTTTGTTGTGTTTCAAATAAATCGAAAAAATAAATAGAGGATTGACCATTTCTTCTCCAATCATAGCAAACTGCAGGATATCTTTGTAATGTACGAAATGAATGAAGTTTTTCTTCATGAAAAGTGTAACCTAAAATCAGTAAACAATTTTACCTGCAGGCATATGATGCTTTCCAGGATTTCAAAGAAGTCACACAATTGAGTGGTGATGTTAATATAAAGAAGAATGAATGTATTGGCCCAAAAGAAAACGACATTAAAGTTGTGTGCCACAGTCTGTGATAAAATTCCGAATGAAGCTACTGCTTATATAAGCATGTATTGTAAAAGAAATTCAACGTATGATGCTCAGTATGGAATTTTGAGTGAAAATTTTTAATTATATAAGTAAATAAATAATTATATTTTAGTGTCAAGGCAAGTAGATGAGAAATTTATTACTTTAATTAGAAAAGAAGAACAGAAAATGGCAACTGACCCTGAATAAAGAAAAGTTTGGAGTTATTCACATGAGTACTAAAAGAAATCCGCTAAATTTCGATTACGTGATAAGACACACAAATCTGAAGGCTGTAAATTCAACTAAATACTTAGGGATTAAAATTACAAATACCTTGAACTGGAGCGATCACATAGATAATGTTGTCGGCAGAGCAAACCAAAGACTGTGATTCATTGGCAGGACACTTAGAAAGTGCAACAGATCTACTAAAGAGACTGCTTACTACACTTGTGTGCCCTATTCTGGAGTATTGCTGTACGGAGTGGGATCCGTGTCAGGTGTGACCGACGGATGATATTGAACAAGTTCAAAGATTGGCGGCTCGTTTTGTATTAACGCGAAGTAGGGAAGATAGTTTCACACACAAGATACGTGGCAGTCATTAAAACAAAACCGTTTTTCGTTGCGACGGGATCTTCTCATGAAATTTCAGTCAACAGTTTCCTCCTCCGATTGCGAAAACGTCCTGTTGGCACCCACTTACATAAGAAAAATGATCATCCCGCTAAAATATGAGAAATCAGGGCTCGCACAGAAAAGTTTAAGTGCTCGTTTTTCTCGCGCACCATTCGAGAGTGGAACGGTAGAGAGACAGCTTGAAGGTGGTTCATTGAACCCTCTGCCAGGCACTTAATTGTGAATATCAGAGTAATCATGTAGATGTAGATGTAGATGTAGATCTAGAAGAATGGTTTTCCTGGATATTTCTTTTCATGAATATTAAGAAAGCTTTTTAAATTTTTAAAATCGGCTAATATTTGGCAGGGAAACAGACAAAAATCGATCTATACTGGAACTGAGAAGCGGTGCTGCAGTTTATAGGTCCCATCTGCAAGAGAAAATTCCCTTGCGTGGCCAATATAGGAAGGAAGGATGACCTGCTGCCGCAATCGCTTCCCACTTTCAAACCACAGATTCCTCGGTCTCTGTTCCATAAAATATAAACTTGTCGCAGTGCACCTACAAACAGATGTCTCATTTTTTTCTCCAAACCAACTTTGTCACTTGACCGAGCAGGGTAGCACATTAGTTAGCACACTCGTTGGGAATTTGTGAGGATGATGGTCCAAACCTGCACCCAGTCATCCTGATTTAGATTTTCTGTGATTTCCCTAAATTGCTTAAGGCAAATTCTGGGATAGTTGCTTCGAAAGGGCACAGCTGCATTCCTTCTCTATCCTTCTCTAATCAGATGTTGTGCTAAATCTCTATTGACCTTGCTGCTGATGAGACATTAAACACTACTCTCTCCCCTCCTCGTTGTCATTTGTAAACAGTTCTTGCTAGCCCAAATGGGAAACGCTGGTGGTTTTGTTAATGGATTGGCTGGCCATCACTAAATTATTTATTGTACTAACCCTTTGCTGCAGCCCATCAACCCACCAAACAACGCCGTCAGCCATCAGTACCTCTACCGTCTATGCCAAATGCAGATGCCAAGACGCAATTAGAAGAAGGTGGGTGGACCAAGGATAGCAGCAGTTTCGCAGAACAACAGCGGAGAGTCACAGAAAAAGAAAGTGGCATATCAGCAGCACTAGAAAAAACCTGTATGGTGAAAATAAGAAGGAAGAAAGAACACGAAGAAGACGCCCTCTGGGTTTCTTCGATATAGTGTGGAGTTTTGCTACATTTTCTTAATAATTTTTTTTTACTATGTAGATGGATACTGTACCTGAGCAACTCAACATCAATTCTAATTTATTTAAAAGAATTAGTGAGATACAAATGAAAGATGGAAAACCATTGGGTTAAGGCACATATAGCGAGGGCTGACTCATGCTGTCACACAGTGGAGACTACAGGACACTTTCATGATAAACATACTGAACAGGTTACAACACCTTAACTGATTACTCATTCGGTGACATGGGGCAGGTTGTTACATCATAGCAACTAGCACCTACAAAATTGTAACAAATTACGATGTAGAGCGTTATGCACTTGAGGTGGAGCACATTAGTACACTAGAACACTTAGCCCCCATGAAAGTGTAAGAAATTGCCGACAATGTCGCCACGCATGTAGTGTGTGGCAGGTTAATCCACTGTAACAACTAGCTTCCCATGCAAATTTCTTAACACAATCTCTCTTTCATAGTTATGAAGTCACTTCTGTTTAGGTGCCTAAATTTAGAACTTGTCTCAACCAGTAGAGTTTGCTGACTAAGCACACAAATGTGTTTCAGCACAACATCCCAGAAGTCATGTGGCCCCCAACCCACACCTCACTCTTCCTCACACGTCCAACGTCTACTCTTCCTCCTCCCTCCTTATATGCATGTTATGTCCGGCAGGAGTGTGCTGAGAACAGTATACTTATTCAGCACTCTCTCAAACAAGTCAAGACTTCTTCTAAATTTTGGAGACATAACCCGAAGTGATGTCATGACTATGTAAAGGAAATTGTCATAAGATGTGTATTTGGAGGACTAGTCGTAATGGTGTAACAACCTGTGTATGTCACATGAATGGGGCAATTTGTTACAGTTTTGAAAGCTTTAGTTGTTGTGGTGTATCAACCCGCCACAAGTCACATAAATGGCAATAAATGGCATTATTCGTTACAACTTCATTGGGGCTAATTCTCTATTTCACTGAATGTATATTAAATTCCGGATATAGAGCGCTTGAGGTTTTACGGTGATTGCTATTTCCAGCAATTTGTCGAGAGCGTAGTTAAATAGTAGTGGGTTTCTTTGCCTTCGCATGTGCAATACGTTACATTTATTTACGTTCACAGTCAACTGCCAGTGCCACACCATTCTTCAATCCTTTCTAGGTCCTTAGGTCCTTCTGCAAATCGTTACCGCATCATTTGCGTACGACCTTAAAGAGCTTCCGACGTATGCTACTAGATCATTTACATACAACGTAACAGTAACTGGCCCTTTATACTGCCTTGGGGTAGCCCAGAAATCATCTTTATATCTGTCGATTTTTTTCTGCTAAGAGATTGTGCAGAGTCAACATAACATTCCAAGTAGTTTGTAAGCGGTACGTACATTCTTACCTAAGAATGACGAAGATTTTTAGCTTATTATATTCTGACTGTACCACATTTACTTTTTTTTGCTAGATGTAATTAAAATATTGTCTGTACTCAGGTATCTTAAAATGTCATTTACGCTTGAACTGATTTCTGATTCCTTTTACTTTGAAAGTTCTGTACACTCTGCACAGCATGCTGCCGCTGCCTTACTACTTTGCATGTACTGAACACGGTCAGCATAGACTGAAATTAATTACCTCTTATAAAATTATTTGAACTGTAGTTGGCATAAATATAAAACACGGTGTGTTTTGAGATCGTGTGTAAAGTATTATACATTGATCTGACGTAAACTGTGCTTTATAGACGACAGGACAGTAAATATGTAGGTTGTGTAGCCATCAGTTGCATTACTGTGCTCCTGAATACACTAAACAAAAACAAAACTGTAATTTTATGAAGAATTAATTAGCAGTGGAATTTTACTGGAATATTTCGGATATTAGCTTCCGAACGTCTGTAGGAATCACATAATAATTAGAAACAAATTTTTCCACTGAAGGCTGGTGCTTTCGTACCTCTGTTCTATTGCCTCTGTTTCGTGATTTACGGATATCGAAGTTACTAAAAATCATAAAATTATAAAAATCGTTTAAGCTGTAACATTTTGTAATATATCGTCTGAGGATGTGATGATGCTTCCCTGAGTCACTCGTACTTTCACGACCTGTTTGGCTTTACAGTGTCTTCAAATCACATCTATGTATTATGTAAGGTGCATTACTGCTACTGGAGCTGAAATTTTTATCTATTCTTTCATAATTGTGATCTCATTTATTATAATATTATCAGGTTGCAAATCAAAACGTTACTGTGAAAGAGCATGCCGTATACTATGATCTGAGGAAATAACTATATAACGTTCTTAAGTGAAATACAAAAACAATACGAGTGGAAGTAGTGCCTATAAACAACGATTTTGCTTGCTAGTGTTTTTGTTTAAAACTGTGCTACAAAAACGATTACTATACTGTCAAAAATTTGACTCAAGAAAATCGACATGCCTCATTCACATTCTACATTACTTTTAACTAACCTCTCTTATTTTCCGTAGATTTGTTTCTTCTGATAGTTTTCTTCTTTTTATTAATTGAAAGTGCACTTACTAATAAAATAAATGAGTCTGAAACAGCAATTTGTCAGATGGCATGTTATTAATATTTCGCGCCCTGTCATAAATACTGTAAGATGCACCTTCATATGTTCTTCTGTTCCAGTCTCCTTCCATCACTCTTCGCAAGAGCTCTTTTCCATATTCGATTCTATGAATAAACCCCCAAATCTCCGATCTGCAACTGTGGGCTAACGTGTTTTATGCTGAATGTATCAAATGACGTTTAATCTTCTTGCACGCAACATATCTGTACCTACAACCGATTCTTTCATTCTTTTCAATTACTCTCTTTTAATTTCATTTCTGTACAAGATATAAGTATAATAATACTGCACTACCGCTCTTGGAAAGGTCCTAGTGGAGGTCATTTGCCGTTTCCTTCCTCCGACCTGCTACAAAGTGTGTGCCTGTGTCGTGTGGATGACTGTGATGTGCGTTTGTATTGTGTAGTGTTCAGTTTGCCTTCTTAAGGTTGAAGGGAAGGAGAAAGGTGAATGAAAACTTCTGCTAGCACATTGCCTAGTCCTCTCGTATAGCACCAATAGGGTCAACGAACTTTTTGACCCCATAAACAGTGCAACATGCCCTCATTACATGAAACACTGCGGAGACGTTTGGAATTTAATCCTGTACATTGGCGCAAAGACAGGTGATGAGAAACCACGCGCCGCAACTAGTTCTTCCCTTGGCGACCAAACAGTGGCAATGAAAATTGCATCCACCACCGAGATTCGATCCAACTCACCGCTGATTCGAACAGCACTGCACATGTGTGCGTTGGCGATCTCGGCTACGGATGTAGGCCTAAACAAGGTAGCCGTGATTGGATTTATGAATCAAAAGTGAACGCATGTTACGGCATTGAACATTTCACTGGTTTGATTGGTTTCATAAGGCAACTTTAAATTGAATGGAAGATTCAGTCAATGCCACATTGTTTACCGAACTAATCAGAATTCCAACTTTCTGATGAAGCAAACACTGATAACAGTGTAATGTGATGTATATATGCTACAGCAATTTTAAAGTTTTTCCTTTAAAGCCTTGTAGCCGAGGAATGAGTCCATTACACGTTGCAGCAATGTGTTGTAGCAGATGTTTGCTGACTCTGTCCAGATGATCAGCGGGAAATCCTGCCGACGCGTTAACATTGAGACAGTCAGTCACTCCCTGTAGGAAGATTCTGTGGGAGAGATGGCAGCGTTTAGTAGCTAACGTGATTTCCAGGGTTTCAAACCTTCAATATCTTTATATGGGACATTCTATAGATCCACGGTCACTTGATGCCATGGCATCCTCAAACAGATTCCCTGTCGTTTGTTCATGTGTCCTGTGTTTCGAGATATTGTAGGTGATACGTTCGTACTTCTGACGGCAGTTTTGAACGTCCTTAAATGTTACCTTCGCGACGTGCGTTAATTCCTAGCTCCTTGTTATTTGCGTTCTGCACTTGTTAAATAATTTTGAGATTGTATGAATCATTTGTTTTCCTAAGGTGTGTTCAATAGGATTGTTCACTGGGACTGCAAAAGAGGAGCCATCTGTAGCTCCAAAACTGTAATGTGAAGTAATAGCCTAACTGCAATACGACTTACAACAGAATTTCAGGCTTTTTCAACACAATCCAAAGAAAAAGGGCACGTGCACTGTCCTTGGATCTTTATCCGTGAGACCCAGTCCCCAATTTCATGCCATGCTCGTTGAAGTCCAGAAAGCGTTCAGTACATCAACGTCTGAATAAAATATGTTTGTGGGGCATATCACATCAGACTTGTGATTGTACTGAAGGCCAGCTAGCAAACAGAACACAGCATTTCTTAACAAAGGGAAATCTTCAGACATAAAAGTAACTTCGAATGTAACGCTATTATACAGCATAACAAAATGATCTAATTGACACCGACGAAAGATTCATGGGGCTGTCCGCAGATGATGTATACAGAGAAGTTATAACGCTAGAAAATGATAACTAAATGTAAGAATACCTGCAGAGAATCGGCACTTGGAGCAGGTTCTAGCAAAACATTTTGCGCATTAATAGTCAGAAAGGCCCTTAACTATTTGATTACAGGTTTTCTGAATAGTCACATGCATTAAATAATAGGAGTATGCACTTCCATTGGAAGAATCTTCAGGAACTGCAGTCCAACCACGACAGACGTGGCTTGCAAAAAACTTGTGCCGCCGACACATGCGTATTGCGTCTCAGGTTAGGACTATTATCGTGTGGGATTCGTATTGGAAATAGAAAAGAACCAAAGAAGGGAAGTTCAGATCGAAAAGGGTTCGTTTATTAAAACACAAAAGAGTCATCATGATGCTCATCCAATCCCAATGGCAGATGCTGCAAAACAGAGGTTGTGCGTCATACTGTGTTTGTTGTTAAAATACTAGAACCTCCCCCTCCCCCCCCCCCCTTGCACATTTTGGTCATGCTTCACGGTAACAGCAGCGAAATTTGAGCGTGCTGCCTAAAACGAAGAAACATCTCTTTAAATTTCGTCAAATTTAGCTGGGAAGATATTGTCTTTACAGGCTAACAGTAGATACAATATCACTCCGTTTATTGATTTCAGAAGTAACACACTTTCTATTAATGTCTAGACCACAGGCAGCCAAGAATTCGGCTCATGAACCGTGCGCTGGCTCGCATGTTATGGAGTTCAGTCTGCTTGCAAATTCCTTCGCTGCCATGCCACGCTGTCTGAACCGGAAGAGGGGAAAGAAAGAGAAACTGTGAACATGTTGTACTTAGATGGCAATTTAGTATTACGTATTTTACATACTGTCGACCTAAGGACAGATTCAAACAATTTCACAGAATTTTGCACTCAATATATCCAAGTAATCAGGACTTATGTAGATTCACAATCGAAAAAAAGGTGTTTTACACACATACATTGATTGAAACTGTGTGTACTAAAGCCAACTTAAAATGCAAAGTCTGTAATATATTCCAGATATTCTAAATTTCGTCCCAGCAATGATTTTGACTTAATAAATTCAACAACAGCGGGTTTTAAGTCGAAAAATCGTTCCAGGTATGCTTCTTGACTTAATCGTGTCCTTTTCGTTCAGTTACATCGAAAGCTAATGCAAATGGCAGTGGAATAATGCACACAAATTGAAATAATTCACTATTTATACCACCAGTTTCTTCACGTCTTCCATGCCTGCAAATGTACAGAACAAAGAAACCTGTAACCTCCCAACAAAAATAATTCCGTAACCTACCAATAATACAATGCGACTAATTTCTCAATAAAAATGTGACCCACTTATAACCTTCCAATAATTGATTGTGAATTTAAAGTGGTAAATTTTGGACGTCAGCAGTGCTGCGTCATGGCCCTAAAAGATCATACTGAATAAATTGAAATTCCTACCTTAATAAGGTCGCTGGATAACGCGTATATATCTGCTCCTATAAGAAATGTTTCTGGTACAGCCCTGTGCAATGCTGGCCGATAGATTTGTCATGTATAAAAAGAAACAACTGATTTTTCTTTACAATAATCGGGATGACCATGGATTGGAGAAATTAGTAAGTTCTTTAAATTGAGATGAATGATTATCAAAAGCTAATTTTTTATAAGAAAGATTTTTTAAAAGCATTTACATGGGGCTTGACATAACAATAGTACATATGCGCGAGGCTGCTTTTACCTTATATTATATCGCTTAGGCTCCGCCATCGCTCCCCACGGCCGGCCCAGACAACACGATACACCAGATTGCTCGCTACTACTTACTCCTACTGCTGCACAGTTCCTACTGCATACGACACTGCTCTCTGGTCTGAGATTCTCTTATAGCTTACATATTGCAGGCAGCGCGTGATCAATCCATCGAAACTACATCTGCTCGAATGCGTTAGCAACACATTCCTTAATCATGGACCTCTTACATAACCCTCCACTGGTGGGGGGGGGGGGGGGCAAAAATTTGGCAGCGATGGTGAGTCAATTGGACTTGCCATGAGTAACAATTTTTTCTATAATCTACTTAGTTAACTAAGTCTACAGTCACAGAGTATATACACATATAACATTATTGATAAGTGCAGAACATATTAAGAAATGAAATAGAGAGCACACACACTGAGTTCAGAACATATTAAGAAATGACGAAGTGTATACGCAATGAGTACAAAATATATTAACAAATGACATAAAGTGCACAAGCACTGTATAAGTCTTTAGCATTTTTTACAAGAACTGAAGACATTAAGAAATGAAATAAAGCGCACACGCACTGTAAAAGCCTTTAGCATTTTTACATGAATTAAGCATACCAAGGAGTGAAATAATGTGTACACGCACTGTAAAAGTCTTTGCCGGCCGCGATGGTCTCGCGGTTCTAGGCGCGCAGTCCGGAACCGTGCGACTGCTACGGTCGCAGGTTCGAATCCTGACTCGGGCATGGATGTGTGTGATGTCCTTAGGTTAGTTAGGTTTAAGTAGTTCTCAGTTCTAGGGGACTTATGACCACAGCAGTTGAGTCCCATAGTGCTCAGAGCCATTTGAACCATTTTTGTAAAAGTCTTTACCATTTTTACGTAAACAAGGAAAGGAATGGGAAGGATAGCATCATGGTTGTAGCACAGTGGGTTGCACATAGCTGCACTGAAAGTCCATGTCTTTCTACAGAAGCACAACACCAAGTGCGTCAATCTGAAGTTCTCTTCCCTGAAGCATTTATCAGTGTAGCCAAGAGACTGAAATGTTGTATTAATATTGGATGTTATCATTTTGGCAGTACATTATGTACACCATACAGCAGGACCATAATAACATCTCCTTCTGTCAGAGTGGTGGACAGTTTGGTGTCAACACCACATTCTTGTAGAATCCATCCTCTTACATCAACGTAGAATTAGTGCAAAAACCAAATATAGTGCTCCATGATCATGAGGATGGACAGGAAATACGGATATTGCAGTTATTAGGTCAGAAAGTGAAGGACATGAAGTCTTATGCTAGTCATCATTCAGAATTACATTAGTGTATCAACCGATTTGAATAATTATTGGCACTCACTGGTTAGTTACTAAACATTTCTGTACTATGTATAAAGTATTACAGAACATTATTCGTAAGTCATCTCGTTCCAGTAATTATTGGCATATCCTTTATGCATAAGTGATCTAGTTACAGTAATCATTGGCATAGCATTTATAGAGTATAACAAAATATTATTTACAGAAATTATTGGCATAGCATTTATGCATAAGTCATCTCGTTACAGTAATCATTGGCATCATACGACATCTCATTACAGTAATTATTGGCATTCATTGGCCGGTGACAAGACATTTATTATGCATTATTCAGAAGTCATCATTCAAAACAGGAGTTATTGCGTGTAGATCAAGCTGTTAGTGTTTATATATGTTATCATGCCAGTGACATAAGACATTTTTAAAAATGCAACACATTGTAACTACTACTCAAGGTTTGTAGTTGAATAATACATAGACATAAGGGAATCAATACATCAGAAAAATTTGCATTATATTTAGGACTAGAAATATATCTTAAACTGGTAGCATTACTTAGTTGTATATTGGTAATGGTTGGGACTGATAATAAATATTTTTGGGCTAGCAATGCATTGCATTGGGATCGAAAGTCAATTGCTGAGGCTTGAAAACTTTTGCTTTTGACTTACTGCAGGAAATAAGAATTAACAACATCATTCGTCATGAGTCAGCTGTAGCAAGGTTATGAAACAAGTAGAGTATATGTGATCACATTCATGAATGGTACATACAGGGTGTTTCAAAAATGACCGGTATATTTGAAACGGCAATAACAACTAAACGAGCAGCGATAGAAATACACCGTTTGTTGCAATATGCTTGGGACAACAGTACATTTTCAGGCAGACAAACTTTCGAAATTACAGTAGTTACAATTTTCAACAACAGATGGCGCTGCGGTCTGGGAAACTCTATAGTACGAGATTTTTCACATATCCACCATGCGTAGCAATAATATGGCGTAGTCTCTGAATGAAATTACCCGAAACCTTTGACAACGTGTCTGGCGGAATGGCTTCACATGCAGATGAGATGTACTGCTTCAGCTGTTCAATTGTTTCTGGATTCTGGGGGTACACCTGGTCTTTCAAGTGTCCCCACAGAAAGAAGTAACAGGGGTTCATGTCTGGCGAATAGGGAGGCCAATCCACGCCGCCTCCTGTATGTTTCGGATAGCCCAAAGCAATTACACGATCATCGAAATATTCATTCAGGAAATTAAAGACGTCGGCCGTGCGATGTGGCCAGGCACCATCTTGCATAAACCACGAGGTGTTCGCAGTGTCATCTAAGGCAGTTTGTACCGCCACAAATTCACGAAGAATGTCCAGATAGCGTGATGCAGTAATCGTTTCGGATCTGAAAAATGGGCCAATGATTCCTTTGGAAGAAATGGCGGCCCAGACCAGTACTTTTTGAGGATGCAGGGACGATGGGACTGCAACATGGGGCTTTTCGGTTCCCCATATGCGCCAGTTCTGTTTATTGACGAAGCCGTCCAGGTAAAAATAAGCTTCGTCAGTAAACCAAATGCTGCCCACATGCATATCGCCGTCATCAATCCTGTGCACTATATCGTTAGCGAATGTCTCTCGTGCAGCAATGGTAGCGGCGCTGAGGGGTTGCCGCGTTTGAATTTTGTATGGATAGAGGGGTAAACTCTGGCGCATGAGACGATACGTGGACGTTGGCGTCATTTGGACCGCAGCTGCAACACGGCGAACGGAAACCCGAGGCCGCTGTTGGATCACCTGCTGCACTAGCTGCGCGTTGCCCTCTGTGGTTGCCGTACGCGGTCGCCCTACCTTTCCCGCACGTTCATCCGTCACGTTCCCAGTCCATTGAAATTTTTCAAACAGATCCTTTATTGTATCGCTTTTCGGTCCTTTGGTTACATTAAACCTCCGTTGAAAACTTCGTCTTGTTGCAACAACACTGTGTTCTAGGCGGTGGAATTCCAACACCAGAAAAATCCTCTGTTCTAAGGAATAAACCATGTTGTCTACAGCACACTTGCACGTTGTGAACAGCACACGCTTACAGCAGAAAGACGATGTACAGAATGGCGCACCCACAGACTGCGTTGTCTTCTATATCTTTCACATCACTTGCAGCGCCATCTGTTGTTGAAAATTGTAACTACCGTAATTTCGAAAGTTTGTCCGCCTGAAAATGTACTGTTGTCCCAAGCATATTGCAACAAACGGTGTATTTCTGTCGCTGCTCGTTTAGTTTTTATTGCCGTTTCAAATATACCGGTCATTTTTGAAACACCCTGTACAACTGGGTAAAAAATGCGAGTATTAGAACAGGTTTAGTAACTAAGTGCATATGGTATATTAATATCATGAAAAGCTTCTCCTGGGAAAAACAGAAAATGGATTATTGAGCTAAAAGAAGAAATGTATTCATATTATGCTGAAAAGTAATAAACTTCGAATCAATACGTAATGAAACGTGTACTCAATATGTATGTACTCTAGCTGTATTTCCCAAAACATTAAGCCAATATACTATGCGACATAGACATACTGTCAAAAGGAACTGCAACAAATACTTAAATAACTACAGAGCATTTCTTAACCAACAGAAAATATATAAACTTCATCATTATCGTCATCTGGAAAGAAAAACTTCATTATTCATATTACCATATTCTTCGTATAACTATTCGTCATCATTTATTATCATCTCCAAAAAACAGACACTTCATTATTCATATTCATATTACCATACTCCTCATACCACTATTCATTATCATTCATTACTTCATATAGTATAGAGTTTCTTACTGCTAGAATATTTCATCACTAAAACTAACATGTGTAGTTCTGTCTGACAGCTTGCTCAATCGCCTCGTATTCTGAAAGAAAAATAATTAGTTAAGACTGCTATTATACAGTGTGTATAGTATATTCTTGTTAATGCTGATCCATTTACTCTTAATGACAAGTTATTGCATTTTCTTTCGTTCATTCCGATGGTGAAATTTCCATTTCATAGTAAACCACTGTGGTTGTTTAATTTATCTCTTTTAAACGGTATTGCTTTCTGAAAATGATGAATAAGGATTAATATCTTGCATTTAAATCACATACTCATTAAATGAAAACTTGTTTGTAGTGATATAATTAAGCATACAGCATAGCATGACAGAAAACGTATTAGGTCAAAAACATAGACAGTTTTCAACTGCAAAAAATGTACACACAGTATCGTAATGTAGTAGCAAAAAATGTAAAATAGTCAAGATGTTGAGATATCATAAGGCAAAATGTCAATGTCAACAGGTGTTTGTTACATCTTAAAGATCTCATAGTGCATACAGATAAAAATTCTATTTTCGATAGGAAATCAATCATACATACACAAAAAAATGGAAAATGTCCACGGTCTGATATTTAACGACAATAAAAGCGACCTGCTAACCTTACCTTGCCGGGCACTCGCCAAGAAAAAAGTATAATCATCATCAGTAAGTGGTTATATAAACATCTGGACATGGCATTACAGTGCTACAAATCATAAAGTATGTTCATTCGATAAAGGGTTTAATATTGGAAATATGGTGATTGCCCTTGCTTTTTCTGGTTCTCAAAAATTTAGACGTGTGCTACCTTAGGGTGAGGAATGCTGCGAATTCTATATGGACCTGCGTATAGAAGCTCAAATTTACTGCATCTACTCTTTCCTCTGTTGGATAAATAGTGTGTGCGTATTAATATCTTCTGTCCAATGTGAAAGTCACGGCGTGTACAAACCTGTTTTTGCTGTGTTCTCCGGTGCTCTGCGGCACGTTTGATGTTGTTGAGTGCAATGTCAATTATTTCATGGTGGCGCAGTCGACGAGATGTAGGAAAAGATACTAATTCTTTAATTTTGTTAGGTGGTTCAACATTTATCAATATAACAGTCGGGGATAACATAGTAGATTCATTTGGTATGGAGTTAATTACATCCTGGAATGAGAGTATGTGTGTATCCCAATCAATATGTTTTTTATGGCAGTATATTCTACATAGTTTACAAATTTCTTTCATCACTGGTTCAGAAGGGTTCGAAGAAGCGTCATACCTGGATATATAGATCGGAGAAATGTTTCTAGCTCGTAACACACGCGTCCATATTGCAGATCGAAATTGTGCTCCATTGTCAGAAACTATTTTCTATACATGCCCTACATGAAATAGAAAATGTTTTACAACTGCTTTCGAAACAGATTTAGCAGTAGCTTTGCGTAACGGAGTGAAGGTAACAAATTTCGAAGTGAGTTCAACAGCGACAAAGATGAAGCAAAAACCTCTATTAGTTCTGGGAATTGGTCCAAAAATGTCTACAGCGGCCATGTGTCTCAATTTAACAGGTACAATGGGATGTAACGGAGGAATATGTGAAGTCATGTCTGATTTGGCTTTCTGGCAGATTTTACATGACGCTAAAACTCGTCGAATGCGTTTCTCCATGTTGGCAAAATAACAGTTCTGTCTCAGTATAAGAAAACATTTTCTGGCTCCATAATGTGCGTAACTTAAATGAGTGTACCAAATTAATTTGTTGACAAGATCGTCAGGAATGCATAATAACCAGTTGTTGCTGTCAGGGTGAGAGCGGCGAAACAGAATGTTATTGCGTACAGTGTAATGGTTTCTAATGGTAACGTTATTCTTATCTTGCCAAACGTTGTCTTTGCAGTGCTCCTGTGCTATGTCTCGTAATGACGACGAAATGAAATTTTCAAATGCAACTTGTTGAATATATATGACGCTAAAATTTGCTTGGCAGAAGTTGGTTGCGATGTCTTGCTGATTGTCGCTGAGAGAACGAGATAGTGCGTCTGCTACAACGTTTTGTGTACCGGGAATGTGAACAATTGTAAAATTAAATTCCTGTAAATAAAGTTTCCATCTGCTTAATCTGTCATGTGTAAATTTTACGGAAAGTAAAAACTGTATAGCTCTATGGTCTGTGTAAACGATAGTATGTCTTCCATAAAGAAAATGCCTAAATCTGGTAAATGCCCATACAACACATAATGTTTCAAATTCTGTAACAGAATAATTGCGTTCAGCAGGTGACAGAATGCGACTTGGAAAGGGGATGTTTTTAATTACTGTATTATCGTCTTCTTCAATTTCCTGAAAAATGTGTACGCCTAAAGCTGTGTTAGAACTGTCGGTGGCAATGGAAAAATTTCTGGTAGGATCAGGGTGTGATAAAAGTGGTGCGTTCAACAAAGCTTGTTTTAGATTGACACATTCAGACTGTGCTTGGCTATCCCACGACCAAATAGCGTTTTTACCCGTCAACTGGCACAATCTAGGGGTGTCTAAAGCAGAGTAATGAATATATTAATTAAACCCAAAAAGCTGCGTAGTTGTGTCTTCGTCGTAGGAACAGTAATGTCACGTAAAGCTTGAAGTTTTTCCGGGTCAGGCGTAATGCCTTCTGCTGAAATTACATGTCCAAGAAATTTTATGGAAGTTTTGCCAAAGTGTGATTTGCTAAGATTAACTGTGAGTCCTTGTGCACGAAAAGTTTGCAACAGTTGTTCAAGAATCAGATTGTGTTCAGACCAGTTAGCTTCTGCGATAACGATGTCGTCTACATACGTTGTGATTCTGTCTTTAAGTTCTGTCGGAAGTATAGTATTTAAACCGCTAATAAATGCTGCTGAAGAAATTGTTAAGCCGAACGGTAATTTGCAAAATTGATAATACTTACCAAAACAGAGAAATGCTGTGTACTTTCTGCAGTTCGGATGGAGCTGAATTTGCCAAAATCTCGATTTCAAATCTAATGTGGAATAAACAGCAGTACCATGAAATTTCTGTAGAAGTTCTTCCAGTGTCTGTGGGCGATCTGTTTCATTAATAATAGTGTCGTTGACATGACGCGAATCAAGTACGAGGCGAAGTGAGCCATCCTTTTTCTTAACAATATGGAGCGGGTTTATGTACGGACTATCTGCCGGTTCAATAATTCCTTGGTCTAGCATAGCTTGTAATTCTTTCTTAAATTGTTCTCTGTAGATATACGGAATAGGATAATGTTTGGCTTTAAATGTGTCATGCTGTTTACCTTGAAATTCATACATAAAACCGAACATAGTACCAGGGATGTTGTCAAAAACTGGAGCTTGCTGTAAAAGAATTTTGCGTAGTTGCGTACGTTCGTCGTCTGTACTTGCGCTGCTTTGTTTTACTTTATCAGAAATCATTTGCATAACGTCATAGTCAGCTTCGTCTGGTGTATTATAGTTGTGTACGTACGTATCTGTGAACAATGTGGAATGACAGTCCGTGTTACGCGATGTAACGTAGGATAAATATTGTCTTTGTTACATTCATTCAAGGTTTCTTCATTTATAACTGACATAGGTGATCCCGAATCAATTACTGCCGAAAATGTAGACGATCCAATCTTTACTTCAATGACAAACTACCTATTGGCTTCTGTCTCGGGTTCTTCGGCCGACGTTCATCTAATGATGATGAACGTCGGCCGAAGAACCCGAGACAGAAGCCAATAGGCAGTTTGTCTACAAGTGGCCACGAAAGCCTTAACAATTTTGCTTTACTTCAATGACAGGGTGGAAATGGTTTTTTGAATAACTGGTCTTTCCTGCAAAAGAGTGTCTCGGATGTCGTCAAAAGTAATAACATTTTTGTGAACAAGAGTATGTGTGTCAAAAGTATTGCTTACGTTGCTGGAAGATTCAATCTGTACTGTATCTAGTCAAATTCTTTTTGACGTGCTGTTATTTCTTCCTGACGTATTACGTTCGGGATGATACCGACTGTCTGGTTCATTCATAATAATCTGTTGTTGTGGATGATTCTGCTGCTGGTAAGACCGACTGTTACGCTGAAAACTGTGCTCATTACTTTTACGTCAATCATTATAACCATTGCTATACGGCGCGTTGCGATAGGAATTGAACTGATGGGTTTTCTGTACGTACTGATTTCCTTGTTGCTGCGCGTTACTATTTGGTGGAGCCGACGCTATACGTGTAGGTGGCGAAACATTAATGCTTGGTTGACCTTGCAAACCACATTGTTGGTTAGGTATGCTAACCGGCTGGTTTTGTTGCTGTTGTGGGAAAAAGCTTCTATTGTTACCAAAATGTGTTTGCTGTTGCTGATAATTTTGACGATACTGATAATTAAAATTTTGCCTGTTATTAAAATTCTGGTGGTGTTCATTCCTAGATCGTCTATCACCTTTGCTATTAAAATAGCGTGGCTGGTTGTAATTACTGTATGCTTGTTGGCCTTGGTTATGATGTGAAAAATTTTTGTTTATGAAAGAATAGTCTGATTGCTGAACTTCCAAAAGCTGTAGCAGATCTGTAAACGCCGAAATATTTTCTTTCTGCTGTCCTGTTACTGTGATACTCTTAACGATCGTGGTAATTTGGAAATACATAACTGAATAAGTGCTGATTCACTGTATGGCTCACTTAAGTATTGATTTTGTTGGACCATGTGTTCAAAAAATTGCGTGACAGTGAGAAAATTTGAGTTCTCATAATTCGGTAAGCTAATTAATTGATCCTTGACTCCGCGCTGTGTCGTCTTCGACCAATACGCTGATAGAAAAGCATTCTGAAGTTCTTCTAGCGAATAACATTGTCTCACGATCGGTCTCATACGAGTTGCCGGTTCGCCTTCCAAAAAACTGCAAATAAATTCAAGTTTGTGTGTTACGGGCCAAGTTGGTGGAAAAGCAAAGCTAAATTGTTGTATCCAATCCAAGGGGTGAATCTGCGTTCTGTCATTCTTAAATACCTTAAATTTTCTCACGGATAGAAAGTGCTTATAATCAAAATTATCGTCTCTGTATGTCTGAGCAGGTTCAGGATTGTATGATAATCCGTTTGTCTGTGAGTGTTCGGAATATAAGTCACGTACACTCAGTAAATTACCTAAATTACACTGGCTGTGTGAATGTGACAAATGTTCACAGTGTGGCGTATGCTGTGACGTGTTAGAGGCTGAAATATTTTTCATTTCTGTCACTTCTTGCTGTAAAGACGACACTTTTCTACCCAATGTATTACTGGACGAACTTATCTCACCGATCGTACGCTGTAAATTTTGGAATTCGGGTGTTTGATAGAAAGAAATCGGTAACGTATCGTCTGATTTGGTGTCATTGTTATTTTCGATAACGTCAATACGACTGGCCAATTCATCAAATTTTTCAGTCAGTGCTTTTACGTGATCGTCGTTTTTAGTGTCACAAGCATTAATTTGTTTTTGTATTTTACGTGTGGTTTTGTTCAATTTCTTAACGTCTGCTTTGATGGCATCAGGATCCTGTATTAATTCTAATTGTTCAAGTCTGTTGGTCACTGTCTGAAAGGCTACTGTGTGTGTGTGTATGTTTTTGTTTTAAGATCGGAGATTTCATCATGCAATTCGGTGTTCAACTGTTTGATTTCGTCTGACACTGTAGCAATATTGTTGTCTACGTATGTTTTTTCCTTCGTAAACATTTTACGCTTATCTTCCTGTCTCTGTGCAGTAATTGTTTCCATGACTTGTTTCTTTACTTTGTTCTGTTCCTGTATGAATTTACGGTAACGCGTTTCACTGTTTTGTAGGTGGTGATTAAAACGTTCGTCAATTAGGCTGAATTGTTGTTCAAATTTCTTGTCGACTTTCGCATCCAGCGTGTGTGAAAGTTCTGCTGACATTAATTTAAACCCGTCGCGTGATTGTGTTGCGTTTTCAGAACATTGTTTAGCGACTGCACTAATTTCATCTCTAAGTAACTTCGTTGTGGCTGCATGTGTATTGCGTATCTCTTCACTATTATTCCTGGCACAGGCCTTAATTTCCTCACGTAATTGTTTTTTAGTTTCACTACATTACTCCGCAACGGCTGTAATCTGTTCAGTAAGCTGTTCAATAGAGGTGTCAAGTTTTTCATTAATTTGTTTGAACGACATGTCGTGGTTTTCATTCGACTGTTTGAAATTTTCATTAATTTGTTGTTTGACATTTTCATTAAGTCGTTTGTTCGATCCATTAAGGTTGTCGTGTTTTTCATTCAACTGTTTCAAATTTTCAATAATTTGTTGTATGAGATTTTCATTCAGTTGTTGTTTGAGATTTTCATTAAGTTGTGGCAATAACGCAATAACTTGATCCATACCAAAATTAGCGACTCTATTTTCTGTGCTGTGTGATGGTGTATCTGCAAGTGTCACGTTTTGTGTAACCATTTGGGCATTGTCTGATTCACGAAAAGGTTTGCTAATTGGATGTGCAATGTTGGTCACTACATCGGAATCAAACAAATCTGACGTATTTAGAGTACATTGTTCATCTTCGCTAGAAGCATTTACGTGCTCACTGTGTAAATTTTGCAAATCAGGTGTGTCAAACTGGGCAGTGTTCATTGCAGCGGAACGTGCGGCGTCATCAATTATCGTTAAGTTTAGTGTGGACGTAACTGAATTTGTTTGTTCATCATTTGGATTAAAATCATTACTGGTGGTCGGCACACACTGATTGTTTGTAACTGGAGGATTATCATTAAGACACTGAGTGTCGCTAGTATTATCAGTCAAATTATTCAATTCGGCTTTTTCACTCATTACGGATCGCGATGTACTGTTATCAGTTTTTCGCGGCAAGTCAAAGTTAAGCACATAATCAAACAAAGACAAAGTAAAAATGGAACAAATGCAATAACAACAAAGAGCAATAAATTGTCGATGATCTGTGAAAGAAAGCGTGACAAGTTAGTAAATGCGTTGCGCCAGATGCAAACTACATTTAATATTAGGTATACAAGAGCACATATATAACTGACTACTTCTCAGAAATTCACAAAAATACGATCGTGGCCGGTTGTCGACGAGTGTAACCTCCCAACAAAAAAAAAAAAAATAAGTATAACATTCCCATTTAGTGTAACCTCCCAACAGTAAAAAATATAATTATTTGTAATTCACATTCAGTGTAACCTCCCAACAACAATAATTCCGTAACCTACCAATAATACAATGCGACTAATTTCTCAATTAAATTGTGACTCACTTATAACCTTTCAATAATTGACCGTGAATTTAAACTGGACGTCAGCAGTGCTGCGTCGTGGCCCTGAAAGATCATACTGAATAAATTGAACTTCCTACCTCAATAAGGTCGCCGGATAACGGGTATATCTGCTCCTCTAAGAAATTTTTCTGGCACAGCCCTGTGCAATACTGGCCGATAGATTTGACATGTATAAAAAGAAACAACTGACTTTTCTTTACAATAATCGGGATGACCATGGATTGGAGAAATTAGTAAGTTCTTTAAATTGAGATGAATGATTATCAAAAGTTAATTTTTTATAAGAAAGATTTTTTAAAAACATTTACATGGGGCTTGACATAACAATAGTACATATGCGCGAGGCTGCTTTTACCTTATATTATATCGCTTAGGCTCCGCCATCGCTCCCCACGGCCGGCCCAGACAACACGATACACCAGACTGCTCGCTACTACTTACTCCTACTGCTGCACAGTTCCTACTGCATACGACACTGCTCTCTGGTCTGAGATTCTCTTATAGCTTACATATCGCAGGCAGTGCGTGAGCAATCCATCGAAACTACATCTGCTCGAATGCGCTAGCAACAAATTCCTGAATCATGGACCTCTTACAAATCCATCTGTCAACCATTTCAATCCTCTGCTGTACCACTGTCAGCCAAATCTTTGAGTTCTTTCTGCATGGTATTATAATATCGTTTCATCGAAAATTTGCAGTACCCCTAGATTATGTGACTGCATAATAGGACTGAGACTTCTTTTCGCTGTCCCATTCACTTTTAACAGCTTGTTGTGGCAGATCGCTAAACTGCATCTTTTTCTAAAGCTATGGACATATAAACTTTCTTCATACCACGAACAAGTAGGAAACTGTAAACAACACTGGTTCCGTGGTTCTGCTGAACTAAGAGAGTTGTGCCGACCGACAAATGCCTCACCACTGTCATAAATCACTCCAAAGAAGGACCGAGAAAAGCTGAGAAAGGCTGAACATGCGGTTTGGCACAGTGTGTCCAGCCCTGGTCTAGACATAAAAGTGCTCGCACTAACAGTTAAATTTAGTCCCCATTCACTTGAAGTTTTCCATTACTTTATTGCATTTCTAAATAATTTGTTTGGAAAAGAAATCTTTCACACTACAGCAGTCGACAATACCCTTTATAACTGTTCTAGTAAGAATACGTCCCACAAATGGATGCTACTGACTGCCAATGACAATCTGTCCTTGGATTTCGTGAGTATTTACTCTCATTTTCAGAACATAGCATAAGAGTTACTTACTAATGCCCCACCAACTGGCGGAAAACTTCCAAACCCATAATTCATAACATCAGAAACCTGTTCACATAAATTTCCTGTAAGGCACTGCAGACTACTGTTCTGCTCGAGATGCAAATTTTTGAAAATTTGTGGTAAGTGTCTAGGGGACCAAACTGCTGACATCATAGGTCCCTAGTCTTACACAATACTTAATATAACTTAAAATATCTTACACTACGAACAAAACACACTCTTGCCCAAGACAGGACTCGAATGTCCGACGGGGGGAGCTGCGTGAATCATGACAAGGCGCCCTAAGACTGCATGGCTATCCTCCGTGGCACCCTGTGTCGGATTACAGCATGTGACTACTAGCTCTTGAGTGTTCTTGTATCAAACAGCTAGAAAGTGACTGTGCTGAAAAAAGGCATGCTCAGCTCTGAAAGTTAGAGAATCAGCGATGCATCAGGGATACTGTTTACTATGTCATATCACTATCGACAGTACCACCTGTTACAAGTTGCATCGCAAATATCATAACTGGCCCTCTATATCCTAAATATAGTCCCTGGGATAGAATGGGCATCCGAGTTGCATCACAAATATCATAACTGGCCCTCTATATCCTAAATATAGTCCCTGGGATAGAATGGGCATCCGAGTTGATCCCAAAGTTACACTATTATACACTGATCGTTGGACTGTTTTGGAGAAGTGAAATTCAAAGAAAGCTGTATTAAGAGGTAATTGGGATTTTGGATAGTAAATATTATAATTATGTTCATGTAGTGTCAGAAGGAGTTGCGTTATATGGCTTGTGACGGACATGAGAGCAATAAGTAGGATAGTTGTGCAATGATGGGAACAGCCTGAGAACACTGAGGAGCTAGTGCAATGTTACAAAGACATGTGCTATTTTCTTAGTCTGGACCTAATAAGAAGCTATTGGCAGTTTTAATTGGTTCCTAGCTGTCACAGATGAGTAGCTTTTCTTTGTAACAGCTGGTACTACCAATTTAAACTGACACCATTTCAGGTAAAAGTATCAGCTTCAGCATTTATGTGTGTATCAGATCAAGTATAGGGAAAGAAACATTATGATAGGTGATGAATTATGTTGACAATATCCTTGTGTCAACAGTAACACAGAAAGAATATTAGTCCATTGTAAAAGAGATATTACAACAATTTGTAAAGTGATGAAGTATGATGAGATATCCTTGTATCAACAGTCATACTGAAAGAATATTTGTCCATCACAATAGGCAGATTACAACAATTTGGAAATGTGGGAGTCACACTCATCTTTGATAAATTGGAGTTTGCAAAGGAACAAAGAGAATTTTAGGCCATACAATGTAACCACAATAAAATGAACTGGCTGCCTTGGAGTTGCCTGTTGTAGAAAGTTCAGTGTCACTGCTCTACAAGAACCACCTAAAGGCTTTTCTTGGTCTCTGCAAGTATTACAGTAAATGTTAACAGGATCTTCCATCGGTTCTTGGTAGAACAACATTATAGTAAATGAAAAGCACCAGTTTGCTTTTGTTCTACAATATTACTTTTATTGTTAACCGGTTTTCGGCTTACAAGTCCATCTTCAGACATTTACTGAGTATTATCACTAAAGAATAATAGTCATTAAATGTCTGAAGATGGCCTTGTAAGCCGAAACCCGGTTAACAATATAAGTAATATTGTAGAGCAAAAGCAAACTGGTGCATTTCATTTATTATTACAGCAAATTCTTGGTGGACCAAAGCCTAGCAGTTCGAGCTTTAATGAATCTATTTCGAAAAGATACTTTTTGGATGTGGCAGCAGCAGGAGCAGGAAGAGGTTTTCAAGGGATCAAGCACAAGTTGCATACAACTCAAATACTATAACACCCCAGATTAAATGGAGAGATATGCGAGCAGCCCGTAGTGGCATGCTTTCCACGCATTCTACTTCAAAATTGTGACTAAAGCTTTTGCGCCTAATATTTGTTTTGTATGTGACATGTAAGTATTGCTTCTTTTTGTAATATTAATCAGTTTTCAGTCTACAAACTGTATTTCTACGCTTTTACATAAGCTAAAAGTTACCATTTCTGCTATTGTCAAATAAAACTTTGCCTGTGAGATCATGTACTAAATACTGTTCATTTGAACATTCATCTGCCTATATTTTAAATGTTAAGTAGCCTACTTATATTTATGACTGCTAGATGGCACTTAGGTGTAATGTTCACCTGCCCGCACTTGCTAACTGGGGCACCTCAGTCTGTTGCTACCTGTGGCTTTATAAGTATGAGAAGCCCACAGTGGCTCGCCTTTCATGTATTGTTTTTTAAAAATGTTGACTAAAGCCTATCTGGCTTGATATTTATTTTATATATGACACGTAAGTACTGTCTCTTTCTTGTACTGTTAGTCAATACTTAACCTTTTACATAAAAAGTTTTCCCATAAATTTTGTACTTATGTTATACGCCACGTCAAATATTTAATTTCTGATGAAGGCACTCATAGAAGTGTCGAAACCTGGTCAAAAAGACAAAAAATTGTGACCGAGAGCTTATTTAGTTCAACTTTAGTTTATAAACAGTCACTGAACTAATCAGCCATGTTTAAAAATCGGAGTTATCCCCCTTGGTACTGAGAGAATTGAATGTGGTATAGCAGAGGAACTGTACCAAATGTATGAAACATGATGGATGTAACAAAAGGAAAACAGTCACAGATACTAGCTGGAGGTTGAGTGTATGTAAATGTAAATGTGTGTACCCAAATGGGAGGCCTTGACTATAGTACAGTATTTACAGAAGTTTTGGTTTTACGCATTGGGAGACAAGCAATAGTCAGAACAGGCCACTGTGCACTTTCATTCCTGATGCAATGGCAACCAGTACGTAATACACTGATGAGACGAGCATGCTCTTAGAAGAATATAGCTTTGAATTACAATAAATACTGGAGTGACAGAATACAGTACGAGATGTGCTTTCAAAACTGCTTGCAGGCATGGAGGTATCTTGTAAGTCAAGAAATAGGATGGAGTTTATTAAAGGGGTGGAAGCAGAGAAATCTATTCAGAAATTATCAAATATATGAAGTTAGAATGAAACATCAACCCTATTCTATGTATTATAAATGATGCATATGAGGATGTTGAATAAATAAAAATAAGAATATATGACTTGTTCCCAGAATGAGATTTTCACTCTGTAACAGAGTGTGTGCTGCCACGAAACTTCCTCACAGATTAAGGTAGAGAGGTAGGAGACGAGGTACTGGCAAATGTCAAGCTGTGAGGACGTGGTATGAGTCATGCTTGGATAGCTCTCATGGTAGAGCATTTGCCCGTAAAAGGCACGCAGTTTTAATCTGCCAGGAAGTTTCATACGATTTGTTGTCTCAACAAGTTGTGTACAGACGGAGAAATCCAAATTCAAATAATGGAAGGTATGTGCACCAGCCATGCCATAGATGAAATATATATACCTAAGTCATGTGCATTTTGGGCCTAAGGAATCCTGAAGAAAATGTCAGAACACTGTATTTTCGATAATGTGTAGAAACCAATCAGGAAACTCCTGCAAACATATGACAAATGCCAGAGCAACCAAGTTTCAACTGCACAACGTCAAGGATTAATGCACCATGTAACTACTGGACAGCTTGGATAAATAACTGCTGCCAATCTGTATGAACTGCTCCTATGACCAACAAAAGTTAACACAGATATGGGGTTGCAAGAATTAATTTTGAAATTTGCAAGGCTTTATCAATTAAGAGAGGCCAATGCAAATATAATGATTAGGAAATTTCAAGAAAATTATTTTGAAACCCCTTATCAAACAACATTGTATCTTAAGTGACAATGAACATCAATTTCAGTCAAAGAGTAGGGAATTATTCAAACAAGTCATGAACAGTTAACACATGATAGTACAGGTTTGCCACCGTTTGAGGTTCTTTTCAACAAGGAATTGTAGAATACAGGGTGTAAAATTTAAGTTGACAAACCAGAATAAGTCGAAAAATAAGCTTCAGACGAAAAAGTGTGTAGAATCCAAAGTTGATCATTTTCGAGGGGCACACCTGCTGGTTCTAAAAGTAGCCCACCATCCCAACCCCCTGGGGGTGGGATGGGAGGCAACTTTAAAATTTCAAATTGGAACCCCCACTTTTTATTGCAGAATCAGAGTCTACATAAAAAAACCTGCATGCATTTTGCCTTAAACATTTGTTTTGATTCTTGGTAGTTGGAACTGTAATTCCAGAAAATTCATGTTTTCATATTTGTGTGGAAAATGGTTATGTATAAACAAAAAATACTCATTTACTTCGTAAATTTTGATTCGCTAAAACTAAAACTCTCCCTCTCTCCCCATAGGGTGGGGTTTGAGAGAGAGGAATTAGAGTTTTACAAATGTCCGAATCAGCGGAAAAAAATTAATATTAAGAAGTAAATAAGCAGTTTTTATTTATCCGTAACCATTTTCCACCCAAAAATGAGAACATGGATTTTCTTGAATTACAGCGCCAACTACCTAGAATGAAAAGAAATGTTTAACACAAAATGTATGTAGTTTTTTATGTAGAATCTGATTCTGAAATAAAAAATGGGGTTCCCACTTGAAATTTTAAAGTTTCCTCCCACCCCACCCCCAGGGGGCGGCGGTGGCGGGCAAATTTTAGCACCACCAGGTGTCCTCCTCGAAAATAATCAGCTTTGGATTCTACACATTTTTTTCGTGTGAAGCTTATTTTTCGAGTTATTTACACCCTGTGTATTTCAACAATACCTGCAGTTTCCACAAGGACGAAATGTCAAGAAAAGATCTGATTAAATCGTCATCGGAGATGATAGAAAAAAGAGCTGAAGAGAGATAGAAAGGGTAAGACGATCCGGTGAAGCTAATCATGTATCATATGGGGGACTGGATTTTAATCAAAATGCATAATAAGTCGTCGAAACTGACCGATGAAATGTGGAAATTCGATCTGGTTCATAAAGGCCTGCTTTAAATTATGCCGATTGAACATATGTATGAATTAGTAGCAAAATATGCATCGCTGGGGTGCAATTTGATTTACAAGATGTGCAAAACATCAAGCTGTATCACCTAAGTATGGACAATGGTATGAGAAATATAAATGAGAATAATGAAGAAAATAGTAAGATATAAAATCGTTTGCATTATATGAACGAAGATTCTGGGTAGGTTGCAAGAGGCTGCCAGTATTACGCTGTAATGAATTAAGCTGTAGCAGACATTATGCTTCAGCTGCTGTGACATATTTCATATTTATCGTGGAGTTAGGGTAGCACGTCCTGGAGCACATTAAATGCAACTTTTAACGTTATCAGTCAATGATCACACTATTTTGTTGATCGGATGTATCAGCTTTGACTCTTTGGACATTTTATTCCATAATGCATTTTTAGCCAATGGCTACCTCAGAACGCAGTAAGAGTGACCATCTCCTCAATGCTCCTTCTAGAGGACAAGCATTATATTTTACTTTTATTATGATAGGCTACTGATAATGATTAAAGTCGAAACCTGAACAACAACCAAAAAATTTGTTCAAGCATTCACTAATAATCTTTGTAGTCTTTTTATATTGTTACTGTTTTGAAGTCGTGGGGTTCATGGGGCACAATTTGACAAAAACACTGTGTCTAATCTTCCCAAACTAATTTCAGGAATAAGTCTTCATCTTCAGTGTTTGTTTTTATTCCATAAGTCATAAAATATAGATTGCTACACGTTTCTCCGTAAAAGGGTCAGTGAGAAGAAGAAGTAAGAGTATTATGTTTTAGAGGAGTTATTCATATCCTCTGGTGTACTATAAAACATACGCAAAATCCAGCACCACCAAAGAAATACGTAGAGAGTGTACAGTATACAAACACAAAAAATAGAAAATAAAGATGTGAGATACTTGTGATGTAGTAAGTAACTTCGATTACAGGGTAAAAATATGTTTAATTACTACAGCTGTGTTTTCATAGTTAATTATCGAAATTCAGGACTTCCTATTATGCGAGAAACTGTTCTTTTAATGCCCAAATATCATAAGTGATGGGGGCACAAAGATGCTGAAGACATATGTGTGGGCATTAAAATAAAAGTTATTTACATAACAGACGAATCAGAATCCACATAATTTACTGCACAATATTGGCATGGGGTGCCACTTGTTACGCAACAGGAAGACGAGGTTATGTCAGTAATTATCGAATACTTAAGGATGGAGTCTTCATTACAAATTACGTAAACGAACTGCACAGGATGAATGAAAGATCAACCAAGCTTTCCTTTAAGCGTTATCGAGGTGTTTAGAAAGCGACATCAGTGTAATACAACACGCAACCCCTCTCCATTCCATAGCATATTTGTTATGGCAGGAAGGGAAATGGGGTCAGCACAGCACTTTCCCAGCCAGTGTCAGCTTCACAGACCTTAGAGCTCCTACCTCAGATTCATGCAGCTCCTCAGTTGGCCTCACGAGGTTGAGTACAACCCCGTTTCAATCCTAACCCCAAACAAACTTCCCTGATAGAACAGAACATTTAACCCAGGTCCTCCGCACGAGAGACATGCGTGATAGACGCTCGGCTACGAGGGCGGACCTCTTATTCGCTGGATTTAGGAAATTATTGTGACGTATGTTAACGTCTTTCTTTTATTTTCTTTCTCCAGACTATGCTGTGATCGAGAGTGAACTTGCAACCACTATTAGAAGGTGTTATTTTGACGGTACATATTCCGTGGTCAAAATCTGTTGTTTACATAAAGGTTGACTGTAAATGGTGCACCATTAAGTGCGATGCGGCATGTACGACATGACCCTGAAGTCCGTTAACATTTGAAAATGCTCTCATTCGCGGAATAACGTAGGTGGAGAGGTAAAAATTTACACACATGTCTAAAATTACATGGGGTTTTGTTGAAAACAAAAACGAGTGCAAAAACGGGCCAACAGATGGCGCTGGTTAGGGACACACCAGTGACGTCGCACGAGGATTGTGTATCAAAATAGCTGTAGTGAGAGAGGGAGTGAAGATCATCCCTTGCCTAGTTGATAAACATATGGTGCAAGGTACGACTTTTATGCGTGCTGGCGCTCCACCGCATAATGCTACATGGAAAGACACCCTTAGGATAATTTGTTGGGAGGGTGATGGTGACTTGTAAGTAGATATGAAAAAGTTTCATTTCCGACCCTGTTGAAAAGCGTGCAGCACCGAGGCTTTATATCATTTTCTTGAAAGGAAAACACTTCTCCCTAAGAGCTAGTGGGAGCGAGTGTCGGTGACCCACTCCACCACCTTGCCCCCGTGTGTTAGCGCACTTGGCTACTCGTGTGAAAAGCGTCATGAGCACATTGTTTCGTGAGGATCATCTGCTAAGCCGTCAAGCCCGTTACGCATTGCCTCGCAGGTCCCCAGAACTCATCCGAGTGATCATTGGTTGTGGGGTTACTACAAGTCCCAAGTCCACCACGATCGTCCTGCCTCATTAGGGACGCTAAAAGACTATATCCGATAGCAGTTTCCCATCATTCTTACTGATACCCTGTACAGCAATGTTTACATCATTGTCACTTGACTATGCGTATTCTTAACGAATGACACACGACGTTGCCCATTTGTTATAAAGAACATCAACTTCGATAAAAATCAGTTCTTATGCTATATATTGGTTTTGTATCGTATGAAGCGATGTCCTTCGGTCATTTTGTGTACTTTTTGATTTCAATAAAAACCATGTCATTTCAAATATACGTGTCAACTTTTACCTCTCTATTTACACTAACGGGTGAAGTATTGTATTTTCTATTGCTAACTGACTTTTGGATCGTACTGTGTGTAGGGAAGTGGATACTGTGGGGTTGCTGGAATGATGGAGTCTGGTAATATGTCCTTCTAGCATATTCTGAACTGATTGTTACCTGTTTGGACTTCTATACTACTGACCAGTTGGCTGACGACCGTCTCGCCTAATTATATACTAATGTGTGTCACCTTACGCAGCTTGTTTTTTAAAGTATGTTTATAGTTTCGCGGTCATTCGTCTTCTTCACATATGAAACTGTATTGAGTATAGAGAGCGAACCAGAACTCCACCAACATAATTTCAGAGACTGTTCAGAAACATTTTCAGAATAATTTACTATCACGGACCCATGACCTTCAGTGGCTCGTTATGGAGTAACTAATTTCGTTAGACTTTCCTTGCCTCTACTTTAGCGCTTTATATATGTGTTGCACTGAAAATATCCGCACAGAAGCGTAAATGTCGACGATATTTACTTGCGTATTTTTTGGAAAAAAAGGAAAAATCCCATTTACTCACAGAACCTGCTGCTGACATTATTACTACACACTTTACTCTTCGACCACAAGCTGCATTCAGTACTCCTCGGTTTTATGTCAGGTTTGCTTTCCCCCAGCGTTAGCTGTACGATAACAGTGACTATACTCTCAGCCATGATCATGGCGGTCGTCATTTTGAAAAATTTCAGTAAGGGAACAACAAATGTTGCGTTCTATACCGTATACTGACAGAATAGACTGAACATCGTGATAAAAGAGAACGTGTTTTGTCTAAGGGCAGCTGCATTATATTGCTTTGGATTGCACATTTTGGTGATCACATGCAATAGGATTTTCACGATTTTTAAGGTATTTTCTCAGAAGAAAAAGCATTTGTGAGAGCAAACCGAAAAAACCGTAATTAATACGAGAAATGTCACCTTCTCTTCACCTGCTCTGTAGTTAAATGCATTTATTCACGATCGCGGTTAGCGATTCTAGAGCGACAGCTCACTGTTAAGTGCGTCTGTGCATAATCGTTTCTTTTGAGAAGTATCTGATCTCATGTCCAGTACTCATATATATTTCATACTCGTACATATAATAAGAGATCTCGTTGTCTATACAATAGGAATCCTGCCATTTTATGCAACTGAAATATGCAAACATTGCAGTAACGAGGCCAGTCTATCCTCTGAAAGGAACTGCTATGCTATAACACATTGCTCAACCAGCTGTCTCTTGAAAATGGAACAATAGGCAAAATGGGAGTCGTGAATATGTATAGGCGAAAAATAGTGTCATTTCTAAAATTCTGTACGACCTTGGACACAAGTATACATAATTATATTATCAATATGGGCTTGGTACGAGGAATGAGAGAGGAGAAAGACACTTGAGTTCTGCAATAAATTTCAGCTAGTAATGGGGAACATTCTGTTCAAGAATATCAAGAGGAGAAGCTGCACTTGGAAAAGGCCGGAAGATACTGGAAGATTTCGGTTAGATTACATCATGGTCTGGCAGATATTCCGAAATCAGATACTAATTGTAAGGCGTACCCAGGAGCAGATACATAGATCAAATTGTAGTAGTGATGAAGAGTAGTCTGACGTTTAAGAGACTAGTCAGGAAGAATCAATCTGCAAAGAAGTGGGATACAGTTGGAGTTGTCTAAGGCTATAGATACTGCGATAAGGAATAGCTCAGTAGGCAGTTCATTTGAAGAGGATTGGACGTCTCTAAAAAGGGCAATCACGGAAGCTAGAAAAGAAATCATAGGCACAAAGAAGGCACCTGCGAAGAAACCACGGGTAGCAGAAGACATCCTTCTGTTGATCGTTGGGAGAAGGAAGTACAAAAATGTTCAAGGAAAATCAGGAATACAAAAATAAAAGACGCTTAGGAATGAAATAAATAGGAATTGCAGAATAGATAAGGCGAAAAGGCTGAATGAAAAATGTGAAGAAATCTAAAAAGAAATGGTTGTCGGTAGGACAGACTCAGCAAATAGGAAAGTCAAAACAACCTTTTGTTAAATTCAAAGTAAGGGCGGTAATATTAAGTGTGCACTGGGAATTCCAGAGGAGACAGCGTATAGGTGGAAAGAGCACACTGAAGGCCTCTGTGAGGGGGAAGAATTATATGATGTGACAGAAGGAGAAACAGGAGTGGATATAAAAGGGAAAGGGAATCTAGAATTACGGTTTCAAAGAGCATTGGAAGACTTACGATCCAATAGGGCAAGAGGGACTGATAACAGTCCATCAGAATATCTAAAATATTTAGGAGTAGTGGCAACAAAAAGATTATTTACGTTGGTGAGTAGAATGTATGAATCTGGCGATACACGATCTGACTTTCGGAAAAATATCATCCGCACAGTGCCAAAGACTGTAAGAGTTGACAAGTGCGAGAATTATAGCACAATCAGCTTAACATCTCAATCATCAAAGCTGATGACAAGACTAAAATAAGAAGAATGAAAAAGAAAATTGGAGATGTGTTTGATGACGATCAGTTTGACTTTAGGAAAGGTAAAGGCACCAGAAAGGCAGTTCTACCAATGCGGTTGATAATGGAAGCAAGACTAAAGAAAAATCGGGACAAGACAAAATCAAGACACTTTCAAAGGATTCGTCGACCTGGAAAAAGCGTCCGACAGTGTGAAATGGTGCAAGATGTTCAAAATGCTGAGGAAAGTAGGGGTAAGCGATAGGTAGAGACGAGTAATATACAACATGTAAAAGTGTCAGGAGGGAATACTAAGAGTCGAAGACCAAGTACGAAGTTCTCGGATTAAAAAGGTGTAAGACAGGGATGTAGTCTTTCGCCCCTACTCTTCAACCCGTGCATCGTAGAAGCAATGACGGAAAAAGAAGAAAGATTCGAGAATGGAATTAAAATTCGAGGGGAAAGGATATCAGTGATAAGATTAGCTGATGACATTCCTATCCTCAGAGAGAGTAAAGAAGAATTACAGGATCTGCTAAACAGAATGAACCGTCTGTTGAATACAGAATATGGGCTGAGAAAGACAATTGTAATTAAAAGTAGCAGAAATGAGAACAGCGAGAAACTTAATATCAGGACTGATAGTCACAAAGAAGATGAAGTTTAAGGCGGCAAAATAACCCATGACGGAAGGAGCAAGGAGAACATCAAAAGAGACTAGCACTGACAGAAAGAGCATTGCTGACCAAGAGAAGTCCACTAGATCGAACATAGGCCCTAATTTGAGGAAGAAATTTTGTGGATTTACGTTTGGAGCACAGCATTGTGTGGTAGGAAAATCAAAACAGAAGAGAATCGAAGCATTTAAGAGATGGTGCTACCGACGAATGTTGAAAATTGTATGGACTGATAAGATAAGGAATGAGGAGGTTCTGCGCAGAATCAGAGAGGAATATATGGAAACCATTGAAAAGTAGAAGGGACAGAATGATAGGTTACCTTTTAAGACATCGGGGAGTAACTTCCATCAAATGGTTCAAATGGCTCTGAGCACTATGCGACTTAACTTCTGAGGTCATCAGTCGCCTAGAACTTAGAACTAGTTAAACATAACTAACCTAAGGACATCACAGACAGCCATGCCCGAGGCAGGATTCGAACCTGCGACCGCAGCGGTCGCTCGGCTCCAGACTTTAGCGCCCAGAACCGCACGACCACTCCGGCCGGCATAACTTCCATCGTACTATAGGGAACTGTTGAGGGTAAGCACTGTAAAGGAAGACACAGATTGGAATACAGCCAGACAGTAACTGACGTAGACCGCAAGTGCTATTCCGAGTTGAAGAGTTTGGCACAGGAAAGACATTCGTGGAGGGCACATCAGGCCAGTCTGCAGACAGATCTTTTCTTAAAAAATCGTCATTCCCTCCCTATGCAGTACGATGGCTCCCCCTGTTCGAGGATGTCCTGTACATATACAAGGAGGTGACAAAAGTCACGGATCTCTTGCCTATGGGTTTGGAAGTACTCCATGGCCATTTCTAGGCGCAAGTAAATGAAGAAAGGCAGCGTGTTTTTGTTATCAAGTAACGTCTTCATCAATTACTTTAGTTTTAATGTAATCTACGAGTAATTACTGATGTTTGATATTAACATGAAAAGGATTCCGTAGACAGGGAAAGAACCTGTTCTTGGGAAACTACTTCTATAGTGACCAAAAGGCATCACATGATCTTCAAGTACAGTGTTCCAGCAGCGGTATGAAGAAAATGATAGTAATAATGACGGTAATAATCGAATTATCCGGTAACTTCACACTTCCCAGTGGATTTTCTCGAACTAAGAAATTTGCTGAATTTGTGAAAATTTCAAAATGCCTAGAAGAGTCTTTACATCCTGCTGACATGAGAATAGCATAATATCCGCTTCAGAAACTTGCTTCTACTTAACCATTTAATAGACTCGCGTTTTTTCCACCGTGACTAATTTCGTAAGCTAAGCACATCATCTGTTACAGCACACTCCTGGGGCTGGGAAATGTGGCCACAATGGTCTAGCGGAACGAACTATCACAGGTGTAAAGCGTGGGTTCAGGCATTTACTTTTAAGAGGCACAAAGAGATTTACTTTACCCCTGGTAACATCAAGAGAAAGACGTTATAATCTAGAATCCGCATTAAACATCACGTTCCTTCATTACCAACTGGGCAGAGCCGGTTTACGTTGGGAGGCCGGCCGAAGTGGCCGTGCGGTTAAAGGCGCTGCAGTCTGGAACTACAAGACCGCTACGGTTGCAGGTTCGAATCCTGCCTCGGGCATAGATGTTTGTGATGTCCTTAGGTTAGTTAGGTTTAACTAGTTCTAAATTCTAGGGGCCTAATGACCTCAGCAGTTGAGTCCCATAGTGCTCAGAGCCATTTGAACCATTTTTTACGTTGGGAAATGACATAGCGGAAGTCATGGTAAACAGAAATATAGTCGCCAGTAAACTTACTTGCATTAGAAAATTTTATTTTATTTGATGAACCGATAGCCATTTTAAGCAACAGGGCTCTTACGTTACTTGTACTTGATTCAACTAGAGACGTTGAAAAATTTGGTGCTGGACTGTGTTCGAATTCGTATCTCCTCTTTCGAGGATCTGAATCTCTCGGAACAGTATAGTTCAATCATTTCGTTCCTTTTCTCAAGACTGCAATCTTCTCTAGGTCTCCTCCAAAGGTAAGTATGTGGGTCCGAATCCTGATCCAGTACAAAAATATTCATACTTTCATTTCAAGCCCTATCACGTGCACACCGGACTGTTAGTGAAAATTAACGTACATTTTTAATGTCTGTTCATGTGTTACCAACAATTGCAATAGGTGTCGTTATTTCTGGTCAAACACGCACACATCTTACTATTGGTGAGTAAGCAACTGATACTTAAGCTATATTCGTGGATGCACGGTAGGTGTGCAGTTCGATTGTCGCTTAGGCACAAAAGTTTGTATCCTTATTTTAGATTCAAACACCTAGCAGCTGGTAAGAAAAACCGATACGAAACATTTGATTTTACTTAGTTAACAATCCGATTACGTGTTGGGTTCATATCTCCGTCACAGAACTTCACATCATACACTTCATCTTTAAATGCATGCACGCTTTGTTACTTCAGAATAGAGGTATATCAGAGATCTTTCGTGGTTAGTTAACAGGGACGAAAAGGTCTTGATAAAAGCCCCGGTTTATTACAAAAACTTTCGTCTTTTATTTTCTAGTTTAGATTTGGTTACTGGTATTAGCAAAAATTTCGGTAATTCATTACTCTTCATTGCTAGTCAGCAATATGATATAATTAGATTATACTACATTAAATTAATCCTTGTTTCGTAGATCATGAATTCGATATTTCGTAATGATGTGGAACGTGTCATTTTAATGAATGATTTCTTTACATACCATGATCCAATTTCTTTACAATTTTTTACTATCTCCCTCTCATTCCTTTTGATTTTTATCTCTCTCTCTCTCTCTCTGTCACACACACACACACACATTCTTTTTTTATTTTTATTTGATTGTTATGCTCGCCGGCCGGAGTGGCCGAGCGGTTAAAGGCGCTACAGTCTGGAACCGCGAGACCGCTACGGTCGCAGGTTCGAATCCTGCCTCGGGCATGGATGTGTGTGATGTCCTTAGGTTAGTTAGGTTTCAGTAGTTCTAAGTTCTAGGGGACTTATGACCACAGCAGTTGAGTCCCATAGTGCTCAGAGCCATTTGAACCATTTTTTGATTGTTATGCTCGACTATCGGCGAGGCACGAAAACGTCTGTGAATGAGTTTCTTAGTTTTGAGTACACTTACGAAAGAAATATAAAAACAACTATGAGAGTTACTGATTTATGTTGCTTAGTTTGCAGTCAGTTCTGAATATTCTTTGTAACTACGCTCCAGTCCCTAAACCTAGTTACAGAAATGCGAATCAGACGCATTACGTATTCCAGGCCATAGCAGCCGCGACTTGGGGACACCAGCTATGGTCACTTCCCAGCCCGCTCTAAGATCACATCGGTTCGTCTTCTTCCTGCTGGTATTGTAACTGAGATTTGGCAACAAGGCAATGTATGTTTGGCAACTCTGTGATCGACGAGTTACTTCCTGGTGTGCACGGAATCAAGCCTCAAAGTTCACTTGATTTTACCTCTCATTTCCATTGAATAATCTGAGTTATTATCGCTTGAGGTGTAACAAAAGATTGTAAATTTACGGTTTTCAGCCCAGGAAAGTCGTTGCACGTGGAAATCGCAACTAATCTCGTCCTTCAAATAGCGGTTTACGAGTTCTAGCCACTATTGCTCTCGTAAGAGGAAGCTAAGACACATACTTCTTCGCCAGCTCTGTGGTAACGTATTGACCTGTGAAACAGCTTCTGTTATGGTTCGCAGTTCCAGTCTCACAAAGTGTAGCGGTTTTATCCATTCTATGAAAGAGCTACAAACAGTCAGATCAAACATCAATAAGGAAATCGCAAGAAAATACTTTCGGCTCTTAGTGCAATGGTGAAAAACTTAAAATGCTGCACAACAGGTAACGCCTCTTTCCGCTGCTGACAAGCAAATTTTGGGTTTCTAGGAATACATAACTTTATTTATGAAATGCCACATTTGCATACATCTTGAGTATGACAAAGCATATCAATTAAACATAGACCCAATCAAAATCTAAGTGAGTAGTATTTTAAAAATTCGTGTCGATAGAGGCACGCTTGTGTACAGCCACTGTTTTATTAAAACAGACTTTCGTCGTAAGGTTATTGTGGGTAGTTTTATTACATTTCTTATAATACAGCTCACAATTTTCGTAAGGTTTCCTTTAGTGTTGTTAAAACAATAGTAAACATGAGAGAGAACTTAATCATCAAGGATATATGCGAATTATCTGCTGTTATGTATAACAGTCTGAATATGCACATGCAGTTTATTGATTACATGCATGTAGAAAACTTGTACTGAGTTAAAGCTCTCAAACAAGGTTTGAAGAATAAAATGCCACTACCAGACGACAGCTAATGTAGAAAATACTTTTCCGACGTATTTTGGCACGATGCGCTCTACCCATACATAATACACAAGTTTCGAGATGCATCTACTGTCTGGCTGTCTGTTAAACCTGAAATGAATAAAATGTCGCAGAAGTTAGCCTTTTTTCCACATACGACTATTTTGGGTTGAGAAGTGAAGGGAATTATGTTACAAGTTCCATTAGATGGATAACTTTAGCAGACAGCAGAATTGCGTTTTAAAAAATATAGCAGTGAATGTACTCGAACTCGCGACATCTTAGCTACCGTGCGCGATACTTACCATTACGCTACTAGCCGACACATAGCTATAACACTTCCAGAAGTCAAAAACAATTCCTCCAGAACTTCTGCATTCCACAGCGCTGTGGGATAATGCATATGGCCACGGCAATACTTATCAGAGACAAACAGTTATACCTTTTCTTTTGCACTGCACAACGTTTTCAACAAACAGATAGCGCTCAGTAGCTCAAGTGGAAAGGAACACTTCCTATTTAAATTTCTGCATCCTACACTGTTGGCAGTTCTGTGTAGGTGGCAGTTACGTGATTTTACTTCGGTGATTACAAAATAGAGTCGAACGTATGCACTGGGTAGCCGAGGCTGCTAGTTCATGGTGATTCGGTCAACCAAGTAAATGAATTTACTGAACATGCTGCAATTTACTACAGGGAGCCTGTGTTTCAGAATTCTCAGCCAGTGTGGCACAACGGCGTTATGATAGAAAAATGAGCCACTCAGAAGAGGGTTTGGTGGTCTGTTGGGCTGGGTTCGATTCCAACTTCTGTCAGTGATTTTAGATTGGGAGAGACAGATTCCATTCTCTTCTGGCTACACCAAGTGAAGAAGATATAATGGCATTGTGGTCTGAAATTCTCATTAAAAATGATATTCCTTCTGTACCAAGCAGACGTTAGGTTGAGCCACAATAGAGTCTGGAGTGGCGACATGTAGAAACTCTATCACCAGTAACCTTTCTTATACTAGTTATTTATTTCTAGTGAAGAAACAAACGCTATGTAGGCTCACAGGACACTTATTCCATCTTTTATCTGAGCTTCTGTATGTCGATAAAATTGGTTCTGAACTGGTAATGCAACTCAGACCGCCCTTAATGCGGAATTTGTTCCCTTCGTGAAAATACAGCTCGACTACAATTTGATGTTTGTTCAAAACTGCAGATTCCTCAACATCTCCACATATTGCCCGTGAATGGGTTCGAATCCTGGCCCGGCACTAAAGATTTCATTATGTATTACCAAGATCTAGCATGAGAACACCTATCTGTTGGTGGATAATAATTTCGATTTTTAATGTATTTTCATCCGTTGTCAACACTAACGATATTTGACGTTTTTGGCTCTCAGTGAGACACAGAACTATTTGCGAGATCACTGTAAGTTCAAGATGTTATTCCGAGCTGCTGGTGGAGAAAAATTCGGTAGCTGACGTCTCTTTGCGTGTAGTCAACAACGATATGTGTTGTGCTCTATTCCCAGTCAGCACTGAACTCTTCGTCATATTATTTCTAGTTCAAACATGCTCACATGTCGCTGCTGGTGCAACAAACCCATATTTAACGTTCGTTTTCTCTAGAATATAACAGCGATAGGTGCCGGGTTGGAATACTGGGAAGGAAAAAATTAATGTTTCGTCTCGTCATTTCAGTTAAAGCATGTAGGTACTGCCGAGAAAATGCGATATGTCACAGTTGATTGTGCTTCGATATCTATCCGATTAGGTTCTGGGTTCGAATCCCTGTCCAACATAAAGCTTTACCTCACGGCATTTCAAATAAGTTACTTGTTAAGAAGGAATATTTAACATCCCTCGTAGTTCGTTAACAGGGACAATAGGAGGTGGGTAGGAATTCGGGTCCGTTAAAAATGTTTGCGTTATGTAATTTAAAGTTGTTATTTGCTAATTAATACTGTCTAAAATCGAGGTAAATCACTCTCTGTATGCCTAATCAGGAATGACTGTTAGTTTCCGTCAGTCACGAAATCTTTGCTTAGTATGCATGACCTGGGTTTGAATCCGTATGCAGAACGAGACGGTTCGTCGTGTCATTTGAAGTTCATACATATTCTCAACTAGCTGCTCGTGAATAACTTAAATTTTTAATGTCATGTTGTGTTAAATAATAAGTACGGTATGTTACTTTGAAGAGGAAATCATGAATACGACGAACTTACTACGCAATAATGAGAGTGGTAACATTTCAGGCATGTCATTTATTGTAATAAATGTGAGCTTACAAGTCTTAAGGACAGTCTTAACCGTAATAAGGTGTTCCCTGATATTTGTAGTATCGTAGTATTACTTTACATCTAGAGTTATTGCGATACAGAGTAGTGTTTTCTAGTGGTGACTTGCCGGAACCATTTTCAATAGTCAAACGACTGTACCAAGGAGCGATTAGAGGACCTGCTAGACACCTGCTTTATGTGGGTTGTATGCGAATCAGGAGAAATGCAATTCAGGTCGTTCGGATACTTTTGAGCATGACTGTACATACAGACTGAATAACTTCCTTCTCAACCATTGTTTCCCTGACGTGGTCTTAAATTCTTGTACTTGTTTTTCTACTACCCACACAAATTGTAAACACTTTCAAAGTTTCATTCCCATAGAAATGTTGTAAAACATAGATTTACCTTCTGTTAACCTGCCTTCTAAGATAAGTGAGAGGTCAGTATTGCCACTCTTGTTCCCACATTCCTTCGGAACATAAATGATCTATCCCGAGGTCGGTTTGTACAAGTTTTTACATAATTCTGTAAACACCCTGACGGAAAAAATTACAACGTCAAAAAAAAAAATTAATTTAGAGGAATGAAATTTCGGGAATATATTTCCCTAGGTAACATAGTACGTAAGTGATTAACACTGCAAGATCACAGATTAATGTAAGCGCGACATAAGCCATTGTGTATGTGAAATGCTGGTACAGTAATAACAGGTGTAAATGCCAGAACGTTTTATGCAAGTATGGAACCGTGCATGTATTGGATTTTACAAGTGCCGGATGTTAGTTTGTGGTATGGAGTTCCGTGCCTGGAGTACCGTTGGTCAATGCAGGTAGGGTTAGTGCTGGTTGTGGGTAACGCTGGAGTTGAGATCGCGCTTGTGCTCGATTGGAGAGAGATCCAGAGATTGAGCAAGCCAAGGCAACATTTCGACGCTCTGCAGAGTGTGTTGGGTTACAACAGCGGTATGTGGAAGAGCGTTGTCCTGATGGGAAACACCCCCTGAAATGCTGTTCATGTGTCGGCCGAAGTGGCCGTGCGGTTAAAGGCGCTGCAGTCTGGAACCGCAAGACCGCTACGGTCGCAGGTTCGAATCCTGCCTCGGGCATAGATGTTTGTGGTGTCCTTAGGTTAGTTAGGTTTAACTAGTTCTAAGTTCTAGGGGACTAATGACCTCAGCAGTTGAGTCCCATAGTGCTCGGAGCCATTTGAACCATTTTGCTGTTCATGTGTGATTGCACAGTAGGATGTATCACCAGATTGACGTGAAAATTTTGCAGTAAGGGTGCGTGGGATAACCATGAGAGTGCTTGTACTGTCACACGAAATAGCATCCCCGACCATAACTCCAGGTGGAGGTCCAGTGTGTCCAGAACGCTGACGTTCCGTTGCTGGCTATCAACTAGCCTCCTTCTAACCAACACATAGTCATGACCTGCACCGAGGCAGAACCAGATTTCATCATAAAACCCAACAGACCTCCACCCTGCTCTCGAACAAGCTCTCGCTGGTCACTACTGAAGTCGCAAATGGTTGTGATTTGGGGTTAGTGGAATGATCGGCGCTCTCCTTTAAGTAACCTATTTGCAACAGTTTGTTGTGTCACTGTGGTGCCAACTGCTGCTCAAAGTGGAACTGCAAAACGAGTATGAAACAGCAGAGCCACACACAGAACACTTTGGTCGCCCCTCTCACTAATACCACGTGGACGTCCGGAGCCCTTCTTCTTCGAATACACATTCTCGTGATCAACCCTGACAGCAATCACGTACACTGGCTACATTCCTGCCAAATCTTTCTGTAATATCCCAGAAGGAAGATCCAGCTTCTTGTAGCCCTATTACGCGACCTCGTTCAAATTTAGTGAGGTTTTGATAACGGTGTCTTTGTCGCCTTAAAGGCATTCTTGATTAACATCAACTCACAACGTCCAATCTAAAAGGTAGCTAACGCTCACGACCGTTACAGCGTGTACTTAAAGTAAATCTGATTTGCATCCTCAGAATGCCGCTACTTGCGCCACTCTTACGTGACTGCTGCGACATTTGAATGGACATAATCTTTCCAACGTATAAACATGGCTACCAACTTTCGCTTAAGTAGCACAAATCCTTCTTCGTGTTCCCACTTTTCTTCTGTCTGTATAATTTGCGTCAGTTTTTTTGCAACCGTGACTTATTAAACTGACGGTTCGGTAGTATTCACACCTATCGGCACCTGCGTTCTGTGGAAATAGACTTATTAAATTCTTGTTTAAGTCTTAGGGTACTTCGCCTGTCTCATAAACTTACTGTTGTGTACATAGTTCCGCGTAGTCAGCGCGTACACAACTTTCCCAGTAGAGCGCGCCCCGCTAAACACAACAGCACAGGCGCAGCGGTCGTCCGTCTCCGCACTACGAGAGGGCGCTGTCTTAGAGACGGACCAAATTCTGCTTCCGCCGAAACGGGTATTAATATGTAACGCAGCCAATGAGATTGCTGCTAACGTAGAACCTTTTCTCCTCGCGGATCACACTCGCGCAGTGATACCTGAACGCTCGAGGTATTATAACGAGTGTAGAGACCTCCGATTAGTCAGTCTGCATCAGTCTGCATTAGTCTGTAGTCAAGTTTCAGTCTGCGCCTAATAAGATTACCATATTCCTGTACATAGCAATGAAGAGAAATGTATACGCACTTTGTCAAGTATCAGAGATATGTGAGAATAAGATTAACGTACCAAGACCAAAGGAACTTCAGATAGTCAATTGTAAACAGCATTGCCGTGCGGTAGCGTTCTAGCTTTCCGCGCCCTGGTTCCCGGGTTCGATTCCCGGGGGGTCAGGGATTTTCTCTGCCTCGTAATGACTGGGTGTTGTGTGCTGTCCTTAGGTTAGTTAGGTTTAAGTAGTTCTAAGTTCTAGGGGACTGATGACCATAGATGTTAAGTCCCATAGTGCTCAGAGCCATTTGAACCATTTTGTAAACAGCATCCAGAATCAAGTTAAGTAATTTCTATGCTTTTTATTATTTTAATAAATATACGTGAAAATTAATGAAGTTCTGTTTAAAGTTGGTCACCGTCAGTCTGCTACTCTAAGCGTGAAAGTGGTATTTCTATCGTCTGACCTAACAGCAGAAGATAAACACGCCACGATAAGGCCACGAGACATATTGCTGACACTCGCCTACTTCGTTAGAGCAAATCAAATAATCTGATGGTATGTGTACCGAAGGTCTTACAGTACGCACATCACATTTACACAGCAGGTGGAATGGTTTTGTATTGACAGATTCTCCTTAGGATCTCAATAATTCTGAGGATGTGTCGTCCACTCCGGGGCCTTCCCGAAGGAAAGAGAAGCAATAGTGTCGGCACATTACTCTCAAGTTCTTAGGATGCAGTTGAATGTAACCTGCCTCTCGAATTTGCTAAGAGACATCACACTGGAATTACCTGGAATCGCCTCAGCTCTGCGGTACTTGGAAGCTGATGCGTCAGCCGTTGGTTGCCTTGCGAGGCTGAAGTAGGCAGTGACGCGTACCTGAAACGCTTTCACAGGGACGGGCGTTGTTTACTCTAGGAGAGAGACGTCTGAACTTACCCGGCGGTAACTGTCCTCCCGAAGGTTCGTGCACAGCACGCCAGCACACCTGGCGGCAACTTTGTGAACTAGGCTTGATTTACGGGCACCGTGTACGCCGCTGCGTCGATTTGCGTGGGGTCCCGCTTACAACTTTCTTATCTTTTGTGAGATACTTCGAAGTTGATCCGCAGCAGATATCTCTCCTAATTTACTGCTCTCGGTCTAATTGGCCTGCATTAATTTCTCGCCTTAAATCATTCCTCGGCGATACTGTGTTACATATAGCACACATTACTGTTGTTACTTCTATTGTCTTCCGAAGTATGATGTGCGGTAGTTTCAGACGATCATTTATTTTAATTTTAATGGTAATCCGTGGCTTACGAAATGGTGCAGGCCCTTAATAGTTAGCATCACTTTCCGCGTTCCTAGTTTGTTAGTCATGTTTCATATTTCTCTGATGGGAAATAATGAAAAAAAGTGCAGAATACACTTTCTAAAGCTACGTTTGTTAACGAAAGTTAGAAATTGAAACTGATCATATAAAAAACTGAAACTACAGTTGTAAGCAATCATAGATCAGAACACCAGACGTATAAATTGAAATAAGTAAAGTCGGTATAGGCTAATGGGGACTAACTGTATTCAAAGAAATCCGACGAAGATGGAAGGAATAAGGGAAGAAACTTCTTAGCAATTACTCAATAAAGAAATAACAAATATCTTGGACATTTATTTAATGTCAGTAATTTTCTCAGAATAATATAGAAAGAAAAAATGTTGGGGAAGAAAAGTAAGAGGTGGCCAAGAATAAAAACAGTAAATCTATTTGAGTAACAAAAGACAAAATTATCAATGTGTGAAGAGGACAGCAGAAATATAGAAGAGTGCTTGCAACGACGAAGCGCAGCCTTTAGAAGCTGAGTGATTGATTGAGGAGTATGTATTCATGTCGAGTGTTACGTTTGTGTTGTTGATAATCTAGTTTAGTCTCATGATGAAATTGCATTTACTGGTGCTACAGGCGGGCCTACGAGCTCTGCAAGAACTGAACATATAGCAGTAAAAGAAATGAATACTTTGTTGATAACGTCTAAACATTTACTCCCTTGTTCAGTACAGATTTTACTTCCCTGGTCTATCAGTCACTGTCTATCACTCACTAAATGTAATTTTAGTTAATGACTCGTACCTCACAATTTCTTTCCATTGTTTCAACTTATTTCATAACTTCTAAATTTACCTGAATTAAACTTACGATTGGGGCTTTAGATTAGCATCTGGATCTACTGGATATGTTCTGCCTCTTTGGTGCCACTAACAAAACAATTGATTTTAAAATGACAATTTCATGAAATAAATGTTCGTCATAGTTTCAAGCAGCAGTTTTAAAACTCCACACTATACATACCGATTAAAAATAAATGAATAAATTGATCACTATTTCATATCAGACCACTCTGTAAAACAAAGCATAGCTCAGTGATTTAAAAAAGAAACGTTATCCCAATAATATTGCGGCCTTCTGCCTCCTAAAACTAAAAATCGATAGCTGTGACCTGGTAAAATGCAAAATATGCAGGTCTGGAATGGGTACTGTGTAATTACTGACTGTACCACAAATACAGAAGTTTCTTCGTTGTTGAGAAAACAACTACTGTGTGTGAGTGAATGTAGAGACTAGTTCTAAGACGATTGTTCCCTGCCACTGTCTCATCGATAGCAACCTTCTGGACACTCCATTCGCCAGAACACCATGCTAGGTGTTGGAATGGACTTTCCTTGGAACATGTAGCGTTTAATAGATTTATATAGGCAGATTAATGAAAGAAGATTTCCCACTTATTTTCCTTCACTCATCATTCAACAACCATTTTAAGTTTCTGTGGTGTGCGTACTGTAAGACCTTCGATACACACACCATCAGATTACTTGACTTGTCGCTCTAATGAAGTAGGCGAGTGTCAGCAATATGTCTCGTGGTCTTATTGTGCCGTGTTTATCTTCCGCCGTTAGGTCAGACGATAGAAATGCCACTTGCACGCTTAGAGTAGCAGATTGACGGTGACCAACTTTAAACAGAACTTGATTAATTTTCACACACATTTATTAAAATAATAAAAATCATAAACCTTACTTAACTTGATTCTGAGTGCTATTTACAATTGACAATCTGAAGTTCCTTTGGTCTTGGTACGTTAATCTTATTCTCACATATCTCTGATACTTGACAAAGTGTCTATACATTTATCTTCATGGCTATGTACAGGAATATGGTAATCTTATTAGGCGCAGACTGAAACTTGACTATAGACTGGTACAGACTAATGCAGACTAATGCAGACTAATGCAGACTCATGCAGACTGATGCAAACTGACTAATTGGAGGTCTGTACACTCATTATAATACCTCACGCGTTCAGGTATCACTGCGCGAGTGTGATCCGCGAGGAGAAAAGGTTCTACGTTAGCAGCAATCTCACTGGCTGCGTTAAATGTTGATACCCGAATCGGCGGAAGCAGAATTTGGTCCGTCTCTAAGACAGCGCCATCTCGTAGTGCGGAGACGGACGAGCGCTGCGCCTGCGCTGTTGTGCTTAGCGGGGTGCACTCTAGTGGGAAAGTTGTGTACGCGCTGACTACGCAGAACTATGTACACAACAGTTTCTTTTTATTTTCACTAATAAATTAATGTTTTAGTTCGGAATAGAAAGAATGTATGTAGTAGCATCGTCATAGTCTCTACACTGGTTGCCACCAGTAGTGCGACGTTATCTTTTCACCGCCTGGCTGCCTAGCCCCAGTGAGACAGGCGTCTATTTCAATGAAACAAGTTTTCAGTTACAAGTCACTGTGACTGGTAACAGTAAACTTGTTTCATTCTATATCAATAAGTCACGGTAAAGCCTAACCTAAAATGTTCGCATTTAAAGGCGACTACTCATTTGCTTTCCCCTACTTTGTACACTACCGATGTCCTCATTTAGTTTGTCCTGAGAATGTTCCCATGGACGCGAACAGTAATCAAGTATAGACAGTAAATGTGTTTTGTATGCAATCTATTCTGTAGACAAACTGCATTCTCTCCGTCCTTCTAATGATTCATGACCTATCAAACGATAATTTAAAGGGGCATGTGCAAAAGGAGTTATTGCTACAGTTCGATTAAGACTGATCATGCGTATCTGTGGAGAGGCTGAAACTGGAAAGAGACCAAGCGAGTCCAGAGATATTGGCATACAAATTTTTTTGTAAGGGGAAAGATCCATTTGTTGTAAGGGGAAAGATCCAGATACGTCAATTTTCGAATGAAAAGAAGCAGGCAAGTCAGTGGTGACTCATCCAGTCACGAGAGAGCAAGCAAAGAGAATTCTGATAGAGCCACCCCCACTTGCTAACTGGAGCCCAGGAGAAGCAACAAGAAGGTGGCTATCTGCGTAGACTGTGAAAAAAAGTCTCTGTGCCAAATACAGAAACCAATGATGTTTATGCGGTAACTTTGAATGTATTCAACAGAAAAATCTTTTTGTTTACCGTGAATACCCTGCAAAGAAGGGTGCAATTGAAGTGATGTCAATCATTTTTCGCTTCGTTACTCATGACTTCGCTTAGGACAAAGAAGAACTCTGTATATTTTGTGATTCTGCTGGTTGTGGTCTTCAGTCCTGAGACTGGTTTGATGCAGCTCTCCATGCTACCCGATCCTGTGCAAGCTTCTTGATCTCCCAGTCCTTACTGCGACCTACATCCTTCTGAATCTGCTTAGTGTATTCATCTCTTGGTCTCCCTGTACGATTTTTACCCTCCATGCTGCCCTCCAATGCCAAATTTGTGATCCCTTGATGCCTCAGAACATGTACTACCAAGCGGTCCCTTCTTCTTGTCAAGTTGTGCCACAAACTCCTCTTCTCCCCAATTCTATTATTGTGGTGGTGGCGAAATAAAAAAAAAAGTCACTGTCTTCTTCTTTATTTATGCGCGTGATTCAGAAATTTTGAGGATATTTTTAAGTGCTCATCCTTTTCTTCTATTAGTTTCTACAGCGCATTGTCTGGTCAATGTTGAAAACAAGCTAATAGTATAGCTCTAGTAATACCTTCTTACAGATTTTACGTTTTCCTGATATTTACGTTATTTTCCATTGGTCCCGTCGTAAGCCCTATCCTCTATATTAATTGTTTCCCTGCCGTTAAAAATTTCATGTGGTTAATACGTTCCACATTTTGCGTTTTTTAACCACTACCTCATGCTTCAACATCAATTTCACTTGAATCAGTCGTTCGGAGTTAATACTCAACTTAATTGTATAACACTATTGTTAGGTGCATTAAATGGAGTGCAATGAAATTAAATTTGATCAGGATTACAGAGTTGAATGTAACAATCTTTTATTTGTATTGTTAACTTAAATCCAGTTGCGTGATATCGCTCCATTTTGAAGTAAGCGTGTTTCGACCGGGCCTACGCTGCTTCTACAATTGTGGCTGCTTCAGGCACGGCACAGAAGCTGCAAGTGCAGCAGAACATGGTCCTGCGGCGAGCGTTGCATTCCCCGTGCTTCGTTATGGTTGTTAAGTTGCACAGCATACGCGTGTAGTAGTTACGTCACACAGTCGCTCGGTAGCTTCACATCATTTAATTGTAGTTTATTAGTAATGCCCGGAGTTCTTTGTCAAGTAATCCCTCTGTACTTAAGAGCTGTGCACTATTCACAAGGACTAAAATAGCGAATATTCTGACTAAAGAAATGTCAATTTAATTTTGCATTTTTCGTCGTACAGGTTCTGTACGGTACTTATTTTTTCAAGGATGGTGTAATTTTTCAGATATTACTTCATTTCTCTCTTGTTTGAGTTTAATCCATGTATGATGCAATGATTCATTCTTCCAGTGTTGGTTAGTACGAGAAATGCACGCTACTCTAGGAAAAACGCTAGAATATTGCTCAAGAATATCGCAACAGCTTAAAGATGCTTATACAGAAGTTTTCGTACACTGGAAAAAAATGAAACTGCTTAAAGAAAAGCCTAGTGATTTTAAATTAATTATCTATCCTTTTTGTAATTTCAGTTCCAAACATCTATAAACTTTTTCATTCACCTAGTTCATTTTATAACTCAATTGACATGTTTTGTATCAATTTTACTTAACTTTATCGACATTTTCGGTGATTTTCGTACTAATTTTACGGTATCACGAACCAATACCACCCTACTGTCATATCAGTGTGGGCAGTGAAATTGCAAGTTTCTGTTAGACACCAGTTGCGTTCGCGTGGGATCTGACAGACCGAATGGCACGCAACTTCTGAACCACACCTCCAGCGACTTCTAACTATGAGTGCCCTCTGCCGCTGCGCTATAGAACGGCAGCGACTTACAGCCCACTTGCACTTGGACCCTCATCATTACCACATCACCACTCCTGTTTAGTACAGCGATCCTCATCCTAACTGCTATTGTATGAGCTGGACTCTGTTTCTTGCCTCATTATTTGTAATGGCCTTTGTATACTTGGAGAATTGCATGAAAGTAAAACTCCAGTTTGCTGTGCTATCTTGATCACTAATCGTTTCTGCTCCTGTCTGGCTTTCCTACGACGACAGCTGTTGTGCCATTCTGTAGCATACCTCTCCTTACCATTGTGTACGAAGTCGTTCACAACAAATTTTCCATGAATTTCTTGGTCATAAAAACTCAGGCCCTGCGGCTATACGTTCCTTATCATATTTGTAAACTAAATGAATTCTCACTAGGGTTACTGTCTTCACTGTCGCAGGTACTTGGCAATGGCGACTAATGCCGAAACAGAGTAAAGATAAGGAATGTCGTGAATATAGGTTAATTATTATAAGCAGCTATTATGGTGCATCTTTCCAATAATCTTGTCATTAGCTGATATACATTATGCTGTTGGGCCTAAACAAGACAAATTGTTGACAATACCGTCTTATCAAGTAAAGGGAAACATTTTGTTATTCATTCGCTTAAAAGTCGGATATTGAAATTTTATAAATTAATAAATACGTTGATTATGTAATAATAATAAATGTTTTTGATAATATCTACCAGAAATACTATTTCAGTGCTATAATCATTCAGAATAACAACGATCGAAACCATGTCTTTAACATAGGAAAATAGCCTGTCGATTCAACTGAAGCTAAAAGGCTATAAATAAATGAAAGGCGTGAAACGTATGGTAACAGCAGAAAAGTAGCTTCATGAAAAGAAGGAATTCGTTCAAAAACTATTTCTGTTAAATTTTTCTCAATCAGTTCAGTATTGTCTCGATAATTCTACGTCTGCCAAAGCGTTACTTTTCTGCATCCTGTGAAATGCTACCAGACTGCCATCATTGTTTCTAAGTCGATGTTCCTACTCTTATTCTTCGCCCGTATCTGGTTGAGCGCGTCCTATATCGCCTGTGAATCATATGGTAAAGGTCCAGTCTGCTTTCCAAGTATTGTCCTATATTTTTGCTGTTTTAGATCCTGATATCAATCATAGATTCGTATTCTGAAAACTCTGGAGGCTTCTACAGTTCGTCTAGCAAGTTAACACAACATACCATCCGCAGATGCCAGAGAGGTAACCGTGCATCAAAATTACGTGTGCACACGCGCTCTGGCTTATTGGGTGTGCGTGTTCCTACTAACAGTCACGCAAACGTATCGCTTATCATTGTACGAATTTACATGCATGCTCCATGCACATTAATTACACGCTACAATTTGTCTTATCTGGAAATTCTTTCACCAGTTGCATAGCACACAGCTGCACTGGTCATCCTGGTAGTCTGAGTTACACACAGGCACCTATGGAATGAAGAAAACTTGTTTTAAATTAAAAACAGCGAGACTAAGGCACACGAATGTAAGAGTTTAGAGTGGGTACCAGCAGAAGGTTATATTTTGATCGACCACTGTTAGCACCCGTTTCAGGTCTTTTTTTTTCTTGGGATCCCTTCATTTTATTCTTTCATTTATTTTGGATGGGGTCCAAAACATTTTTACAGCCCCCATTTTTTTCTGAGTCATCAGTCTTCTGACTGGTTTTATGAATTCCTCACCTGTGCCAATCCCCGTAATTCCCAGGGTTGAACTTTCTCCCTACGTCCTTAGTTTTGGCTCTCTACAGCTCCCCATAGTACCATAGAAGTCATTCCCTGATGTCCTGTCATTCTGTCTCCTTCTCTTTTCAGTGTCCACCCCTTTGTTCCTTTCTTCGCTAATTCTGAGAAGAACCTCCTCATTCCTCATCTAATTAGTCCACCCACCTTTCAATATTCTTCGGCAGCATCACATCTCAAACGCTGCAAATTTTCTTCTCTTCCGATTTTCTCACTGTCCATGATTCAAAACTACATTCTCAGAAACTTCTTTCTCAATGTCCTATGTCTGATAATAGTAAGCTTGTTTTGGCCAGTGCTGGTCAATTTTTTATGTTGTCCTTGCCTAGTCTGTCATCGGCTATTTTGCTTCCAAGGTAGCAGAATTCCTTAACTTCGTCAGCTTCGTGACCATCCGTTTTGATGCTATGTATTTCACTATTGTCACTTCTGCTACTTCTCATTACTTTCATTTTACTTAGGTTTTCTCTCAGTCCATATTCTGTACTCATTAGACTGTTTATTTCATTCAGCAGAACATGTAATTCTTCTTCACTTTCACTAAGGATAGGAATGTCATCAGCGATTAGTATCGTTGATATCCTTTCACCTTGAATTTTAATCCCTGTCTTGAACCTTTCTTTTATTATCGTCATTGCCTCTCCGATGTATAGATTCAAAAGAAGAGGCGAAATACTGCATCTTTGTCTTACCCCCTTTTCATTCCGAGCACATTGTTCTTAATCTTCCTGTCTTATTGTTCCCTCTTGGTCCTTGTACATGTTGTGTGTTACCCGTATTTTCATGCAGCTGAGCCCTATTTTTCACAGAGTTACTAAGACTTGCACCATTTTAATTTATTGAAACCTTATTCCAGGTCGATAAATCTTATGAACGTGTCTTGATTTTTCTTCAGTATTGCTTAGTTATTAAGTGTAACGTCAGGATTGTTTCTCTGGTGGCTTTACGGTTCTTAAAGTCAAACTGATTGTCATCTAAGAGTTCCTCAGTTTTCTTTTCCACTCTCTGTGTATCATTCTTGTCATAAAATTGGATGCATGATTGTGCGATAATTCTCTCTTGTTATCTTCTGCTCTTGTTATCTTTCGGAGATCCATAGATGCTATTTTTCCGAATGTCTGATGACATGTCACCAGTGACAAAGATTCTACACATCACTCTGAATAGTCGTCTGGTCGCCACCTCCACCAATGATTTTAAAAATTACGAAGAATATTATCTGTCCCTTCTGTCTTATTTAATACCAAGGCTTATCCTTTATGATAAAAATATACGACTCCTGAATTAAGAAAAAATGAACAGAAGCAAGTGGTAGTTATGAAAAAGGTAGATCAAGAAGATCATAACGCACGTAATAAAACGTATTGGCCGTTATTTGTCCCAGAAGGCCCTCGTGGCTGACTGACTGACTAAAACGTTCTCGTTTTCCAAGTAGCGCTAGATTGAGTAAAGCCCTCGAGCCCTCGGCAGCTGTAGTGGCGAAAATATTAAGTAGTCACATTAACACCAGGAAGGAACGAACAAGTTGTTCTTGTATGCACTAAGCACGAGAGTCCAGAACATTGCTAAGTTGAGCTTAATTTATGCTCACACAAGAAGACGGCACTAAGATTATGTGCCATGACGTCAGACACCTGGTAAAAACAATGAGCCATGCTGGATGGTTATGGAGACGGGAATGACAGCTTTGTTCTGGTGCTGTTCAAAATGTGTGTGAAATCTTATGGGACTTCACTGCTAAGGTCATCAGTCCCTAAGCTTACAAACTACTGAAACTAAACTATCCCAAGGACAAACACACACACCAATGCCGAGGGAGAACTTGAACCTCCACCGGGACAAGCCGCACAGTCCAAGACTGCAGCGCCTGGGACCGCTCGGCTAATCCCGCGCGGCTCCTGGTGCTGCCTGCTCTCTTTTCTTGCCATGCATAATTTCGACGCAGTTCGGTAAAGTTCTGCACTCTACTGCTTTACGCATGTGAGGAGGACAACTTGCCACTTCTGCCAGTCAGTAGTTTACACTGATGAACACAATGACTGTGGCAGCAGATACAGCTTGAAACATCGAAATTTTGATTTGATTTGACATGGCTTGAATACCAAGTTCATTTAATTCCCTCTCCCTTACCAGTCCTGAGGTTATTCAGTTTCTGACTGTCATTGTGGAGGGCTTAGCGAGTCTGTTGCGTGACATAGAAAATATATGGATTAACGAAAAACGAAAAAAGTGGCGAAAGAAAGTATAAATGGCAATAGATGCATGTTAAGCCACAGTAATATATTCTGCGAAAACCTCTCCTGTTTTTGAACCAAGACGAAGGTGGGCGGTCGGAATAAGAAGAGAATATGTCCACAGAATTGAGAAAGACGTTTTTGAATGTTTATGTTTGGAGCACAGTAATGCACGGTAGAGAAACGAAACCCGTAAAGTAACCAGAAAATAAGAAACTGAAAGTAACTAAAATCTGGTGCTATGGGAGGACGTTAAATTGAGGTATACCGATAAGACACGGAATTGAAAGTTGTTAGAAGGAATAGGCGATCAGAGACATTTATGAATTATCCTTACTGCAATCACCCCAAGTGCAACTAGGCTATCGAGACTGTGAATTTACGCTTTTTTTGTGTGTAATTAGGTATAAGACTACCAGCAACAAGACCCCATGTTATAGTGTACTCTTCTAACGAGTCAGCAAGGCTTTGCGCATGAGCACATCGTTGACATGGCGTATTCTATAGCTTACAATTGTAATTTATTACTTGAAGATGAAAAGGAGGCTGTGACAGTCAGTTCAGTCCTCCTCCAATTTGTTTATACGTGGGTGACAAAACGAGTTTGCTCCTGACATTCCATCGCGAGAGCTAGTGATTTATTTTGAAACTTGTATAGATACTTACGTATACATTACTGTACAAAACAGTTTTGCATTAAACGAGTAGAAACAAGATTAAATTGCGCTGTCAGCTGCAATTTTCGCAACAGCAAAAAATACATTATTTTCTTCATGTATGGGCCCACGGTCTTCTTATAATTCCTGAGTGCTGAAATGGCATTTATGTCCACCGTTGGCTGCCATAAATTGTTTTATACAGATTAACTTTATTACCTTATTCGCCAGTTTCCCTCGAAGCCATTTTCAAATAGTTGAAATAAAAAATATCCATACAGTAGAAGGGTAAGAGCGTAACACTATGTAAATCACAGATGCTGTTTCATTATGTGCAGTTGCTTCGATGAGTTGTGAGAGATTTAATAACCACTTAGTGGTACAAAGGAACAGAGACCTGTTCTCAAACTCACCTAGAAGGTCTGAAAATATCTTCCTGAACATGACATATTGCATACAGGAGCGTATTGTGTATTCATGTAACTGAAATGCTGTTGACAAATGGCTTCCAAATGCGTGCTTAAGTTATTTAAGAGTATAACGTGTCCTTTCACAGCCACACATTTAAATGCAATTCTCATAGAAACGGGCGAGCAGGCAACGCTCAGATACTTTGCGCGCGCGTTTGTGTGTGTGCGTGTGTGTCTTCTTGTTGTTCAAGCTTTATCATCATTCACGATCTGCATACTTTCAGGAGGTATTGTACAGGTAGAAATTTTCAAATTATTTATTGATATCTTTCAGAAAGCACTTGTGCACTGTTCCGCCCCTGTGTCCTGCTGCATTGGCTTATTACGTTTAAATGGTCTGAGATGTGAAAGTACGTCATATTTCAGTTATGGGTTTTTGTGTGATCACAGCAAGCCAAACGTGATTGACTTCGGGGCTCTATAGAGTGCCTAAATTCTCGAATACTCGTTATGCCTTGACTTTCCCGTTTACGTATTTTTTGTTGAGTTAGTTGTGGGTGTCCCAGCTTTTCATACACAAGGGTGTTCCCACTATCCACTGAAGGCATTTCTTTTGTAGTACCTGAATGATTTTCTAGTTCGTTGCGCGTGTCGTCCCCCAAAAGTTGAACCTTACCATTATGTGGATTCCACTGTCGCTTTATATAAGTGTATTTTTGTCGTCGTATTTCATTATTTGCTTTCGAAGAACGGAATTAAGGCTCACATCATCCTCATTCCTGCTTTCTTCTTTTACGTGATGTGCGTGATATAGAGAAATTTTTTAGACGAATTTTTTTTTACATGTGAACACACAGGCACATGACTGACTGCGACCATAGAATTGGTTGTTCGGTGATATGGAGTCTATTATTTATTATCGGTCGCCTCTTCGTGAAGGTTACGGCAGTTGGCTTCGTTGGGTTGATCTTGATCTTGTTTGGTCTTGTCGATCGTCCAATAGTGTTGCATCCTTTATATTAAGTGGTCCAGCTTTCTTCATGCTGTCAACGTACAGGCTGACAGTAGCATTATGGGGATATCGTTGATATACAGACTAAATAGTAATGACAGCGACCTTTGTTTTCAGAGTTCCTGTCGGCTATTCATACACCTGGTTTCCTATCTCGGAGATAACTGCCAATAAATTTAATGTAATACTTCGAAATCTGTATGTTCTGTTTTAATATTGCTATTAATTGCTGCCTCCTGAACTTGTCGTACGCTTTTTCTGTTTCAAAGGATAATCGGATACACACATTTTTCTCATTTTAGTTGTGCTGTGCTTGTTATATTATTCTAAGAAGTTGTAGCTGCACTGAGAGCAAAAATGTTCTGGGCGTATAACAGCGTGTATAACGAGGATGTCCTGTATCCTTCGTGGTACGACTCGCTCCAGTGCTTTACCCAATGTTAGGAGAAAACTGGTGGAGCAGGAATAGTCTGGTTGGGTGAGGTTCTTGTCCTGTTATAAGGCTGGCACAACCCTGGTCGTTTTCCAAGCCACGGGTAAGAATCTGAACATTAGAAGACTGTTCAGAATCCCTGTGATGAGAAGGGGCGGTTTGGTAGGTAGATGATTCAGATAGTTGTTGCTGATTGGGAGCGAGCACCAGAGGTGTCACAGGACGCAGCGGGACTATATAAGGACAGCAGCAGTAGCCAGGCAACAGTTACTATTTGAGAATGGCCGAGGACTAGTGGGAAGAAAGCTCGTGGATTTTATACCACTTGATGTGGCTGGGAGCTCGAGAGTAGTTTATCAGGTGAAAGTGTGTTTACCAGTTTTCTGCAGCAGTGCAATCTGTCGTTTTGTAGTATCCATTAGTACTGGTGTGACTGATTCCATCAAGGCTGAAGTATGTTCTCTGGTGGATGGTGGTTCTGGTCTAGATAGTACAGCATCGACGAATGAACTTCGTTCTCTTGGTTGTCTGGGCTTCTCACTGCTTTGTGTAGGCTGGGGCTTTGGTTTTACGTCATGGTGTAACGGTGCAGTCTGTTGTGGTGGAATTCCATGGTCTGTCGTCGTGGAGTTATTGATGATAAAGCTTGATGTGGAGCCTCCGTCGACAGCTTCTTTTTGGATTTTGTTTTGTTGAGGATTGCTAGTTTCTCATGCCCTCCACAGCGGACGCATTGTGCTGACACACTGCAGCAGTTTGCAGTATGCTCAAAGCTATCTTGTTGTTGTTGTTTGTAGGTTAGAGAGAAATTTTGGTAATTAGTGGTAAGGTCTTATGGGACCAACTCAAAGCTCTGACAACGCGTTCACTGTACCAATTCTTATATGCTGTTGTACATTTCAGTTCGTTACCTGGTATGGAGAGGGTAACGGACGTCATACAGTTTATAGTTACTTTGTTCTGTTGGCTGGATGACACAGTGGGTGGTAGTGGGATGAGTTCATTCGTCTTCTGGTCTCTGTCTATGAATTGGTAGACGCTGATGACGTTCTCTTAAAGTTTCTTGAAGTTCCTTCTTTGTAATTTAGGCTGGGATTCATTTGACAACTACTTTGAATTATTTGCTCTTAGCTGGTTGGTAAGTGAAAAGGATGTATTGTTGAGTGGGACGAACTTCATGCCTCTTATTTGATCATCGGAATTGTAAAAATTGTATTTAACTCGGTCTTTTTGATGGATGGCACTACGGTTGCCTTCCAGTTATACTTTTACGATCCTTTTCAGTTCTGCGTTGTTTTCGGCTGATGGCTGGTGACTGGTGGATCTTTCGCGTATGATAGTTCGGTCTATCTCATTATCTCGTTCGTGGCTGGGTTCCTGCGTCTCTTTGGTATTTTATTTTGTACTGGCGGTTCTCATGGTGCAATGGGTGAGTACCGACACAATTTTGTATTCGGCTCTTCACTTTGGCGGATTTTCCGCTTCCTTTTGAATGTTGCTGTGGTGTCGCTTGTGCTGAACTGTTGTGTGTACTTCGTCATCCCGGTTTGAAGCTTCAGCGTCATCTTCTAGGAAGTCTTGCTGCATCGTGTCGTAGTCTTCGGAGATTTTGTGGCGACTTTTTTCTTATGAGCGGTATGCTGTAGGTACTTACTTGGCGTTATCTTCTTTGGTTTGTTGTATCATATGTTAGATATCTTGTTGTTTTTTGAGCTGGGTTGGTGGGATTCCGCTTTGCATTTGGGCATACGATTCACCTACATTTGCCTCATGTCGGGACCTGTTGCTGACTTGTCCGTGGAATCTGATCAGCCGGCCATTGTGGCCGAGCGGTTCTAGGCGCTTCAGTCTGGAACCGCGCGACCGCTACGGTCGCAGGTTCGAATCCTGCCTCTAGCATGGATGTGAGTGATGTCCTTAGTTATGTTTAAGTAGTTGTAAGTTCTATGGGACTGATGACCTCAGATGTTAAGTCCCATAGTGCTCAGAACAATTTGAATCTGATCGTGCCCTTGTCACCTGCCTTGTCATGGAAGGACGAGGGCTTCTCCTGCACTAATAACTCTGGCCCTTCAGCGTCCCCTGTGCTAGACATCTAACTGGCCACTTAGTCTAATCCACAAAGCCTAGTCATTGTTTTTGAAAACGAAAGTGGAAGAGACACGACAATTCCGCTTCATGGTGTCTATAACGCCCTTCTGGTAGTGAATCACTCACAAACGCTTATCAACACATATTGTATTTGGTAATAACTCAGTGATAGCAGTTACTACGAAGTACACACCCCTCGCACCATTTACACTCGTCATTTATACATACAGTACACCGTGTTTTGTAAAACTACTTCTATGTCAGTAACAAAAAGTGGGTTCTCGTGGTGTTTATTATGCGGTATTGACGGCACTTTTGTGGACATCGCACTGCATGTCGCGAGCCACACACGACTTCACGGAAGACGACACATTTAAACCTACCATTTGCACTGTCTGTGTTTTACGGCGTACTGTACACCGTCCTTCAGACGTACATGCTTGCCTGAATGAACAGACAGTCCTACGATCTACAGCTACATGAAATGAAAGAAATGTATACGGAATTGTGCGTACCTTAAGACTTCAGCTGTACGGTTTATTAGTGACAAATTAAGATTTTGGCCAGACCGAGATTCTAACCAGGACTTCCCGCTTTATGCTAGCGATCGCCTCAACCACTTCAGCTATCTGATCACACTCCAGGGATGACCCAAAAATCGATATATTAGTAAAGTCCACTTCCTGCACTCGCACAGTTGCTGTGATTCCCGCTCAGGGAGGGATTTTGTTGTTATTATCACGGTCTTTGGCTCGGCATGTAATACTACTTTCAGTGTCCATGTTTTACAGTGTACTATGCAATGGCCGGCCGCGGTGGTCTAGCGGTTCTGGCGCTGCAGTCCGGAGCCGCGGGACTGCTACGGTCGCGGGTTCGAATCCCGCCTCGGGCATGGGTGTGTGTGATGTCCTTAGGTTGGTTAGGTTTAAGTAGTTCTAAGTTCTAGGGGACTTATGACCTAAGATGTTGAGTCCCATAGTGCTCAGAGCCATTACTATGCAATGTTCTTCACATATGCATTAAAGTGAAAATATGATTTCAGTTCGAACGCTTTTTTGCTAGTTAAAACTAGATTATAACGAATACCTTTATTACAAGTAGAATTTACTGCTGATCAAAAGTGAATGTAAGTTATAATTAGTTATGAAGTAGACGAATGCGTTTTGAGAAATTGTGTCAGTTATAACTGTCTCGATGCATGTCAACATTCGTTTAACTTACACGTGACGGATTAGAACTATTCTGATTGGTCCAGCAGCGTCGCCTGACTCCGGCGGAACGTGTCGGCTGACAGGGCAAAGCCGCTCAGTTAGTATTCCGCTAAGCACGTGCAGAGCGGCTCGTGTGCCTTTCTCATGATAGATTTGAACCAAGAGGCGTAATGGAAAGACGAAGTTTTAAGAAGTGTGTTACAGATTGATGAACACGAATAAAATAAATAAAACCATTACAATATGATGAAAAAAAACCTACGACAAATTAGTGGACATAACTGAAGAGGCACATCTAGCTAAAAATAATAAATCAGTAGAGAATATTAAATCTCTTCAAGGTTGTTACTATTTATGCGAAATGAAAGTTAGTGTCAAAAAAGAGGGGATGCTGTAAAGTAATCCTTCCGAATAATTTTATTCTATTTTGAATATCGGTTGAGGTATTACATGTAATGCGTATTACTCAGTCGACTTTTCCGCTTTGCTCACGCAGGTTGCCTCTAGATAGCTCCTAATTGTAGCGAGTAACATGGCGATGCGTAATTTATGAGTCAGCGCGTGAGAAACTTCGTACTGTAATCAAGTTCCTAATGGCAGAAAACGTGCCCCCAGTTAGAAAGCATAGAAGAATGAAACCTGCGTACGATGGTGTAACACTGTGAGCTCGTCCACACATAGAGTACCCTGTCTTTCAGCACGTCAGTGCTAGACCACAGACGAGTGCCGCGACATCTGCTGGAATCCGACATTTTGGGTTCAATGCCATCGATTATCCTCCTTACATTCCCGACCTGGCCATATCTGATTTTCATCTGCTTCCAAAACATAAAGAACACCTTCGAGGACATCGTTTTGATAGCAATGAAACAGTACAAGCAGAGGAGAGGTTGTGGCTCGGCCAACAAAATCACACTCTACAGTGGCGATATCGACAAACTAGTCTCTCGATGGTGAAAACGAGTTCGTCACCTGAGTGCCTATGTTGAGAAATAAATCTGTAGATATGAAGATTAATGATGTAAAATGTTATTTTATTTAAAAAGCGTTAAGAGTTTTCACAAAAAATTCGGTGATATTACTCTCCAGCACGGCCTTCTAGTTGCATGTAAACATGATTATATTGCATTAAATAATACAAATCTTTTCTAATCCCAGTCAACACTTAACTGATTTTGATTAAATTGTTGCTGCGCGGAATGGCCGCGCGGTTAGAGGCACCATGTTACGAATCGGGCTGCCACTCCCGCCAGAGGTTCAAGTCCTCCCTCGGGCATGGTGTGTGTATGTTGTCTTGAGCGTAAGTTAGTTTAAGTAGTGTGTAAGTCTAGGGACCGATGACCTCAGCAGTTTGGTCCCACAGGAATTCACACATTTGAACATTTGATTAAATTGTTTCCCCAAAGACGTTTCTCTAGCTAAAGTTAGTTTTACTATTCAAAGTTACACCTAGTTTTGTTTTAAATTCAAACATGTAAACCAGTAAATTATAGTTATAGCTAGGAAATTTTAGTTGTAACAAGAACATTCAGCAGTAAACACTGGGATTAGCTAGAGAAAACGCATTCTAAATGAAAACCGGTTTTCATTCAACATGCTAGCAGTTACATTGGTTATTAATGTACCAGAATCAAACATTTTCAGTGGCTCATCTCGCGTTTACATTAACATGTGATCTTGCAACGTTGATCACTTAAATACGTTACGTAGACAAATGTATTCCCGAAGTTTCATTACTCCACATTAATAATTGTTAGTTGTTGCAATTTTTTCCATCAGTGTATCACTGCACCTCCTCGAGAAAGAAGAACCGACTCGTTTGAATTTTTGTCTGAATTTAACGGTTACAGCCAACTGGACCAAATAAGTCACCACATCCGAATCGGATTCCCGAATGCGTTTCCGTTTTCTCAGACGGTCAGGAATCTTTCTTCTTCCTCTGTGATTTTAAGTGAAGGTTTAATGTAAACCTTATATATATATATATATATATATATATATATATATATATATATATATATATAATATTACTTAAGTAAAGAAAAGGGCGGTTGAGAGCTGCATTTGGAGCGTAGCACTGTAGGGCTGTAAAACGTGTAGTAAAGGCAAAAACGAAATAAAATTTTTCCAACATCTAAGTAATTGTGCTGAAGCAACCTGTGACTAACATTCATACGAGGGCAGTTCAATAAGTAATGCAACACATTTTTTTTCTGAAACAGGGGTTGTTTTATTCAGCATTGAAATACACCATGTTATTCCGCAATCTTTTAGCTACACAACACTATTTTTCAACGTAATCTCCATTCAATGCTACGGCCTTACGCCACCTTGAAATGAGGGCCTGTATGCCTGCACGGTACCATTCCACTGCTCGATGTCGGAGCCAACGTCGTACTGCATCAATAACTTCTTCATCATCCGCGTAGTGCGTCCCACGGATTGCGTCCTTCATTGGGCCAAACATATGGAAATCCGACGGTGCGAGATCGGGGCTGTAGGGTGCATGAGGAAGAACAGTCCACTGAAGTTTTGTGAGCTCCTCTCGGGTGCGAAGACTTGTGTGAGGTCTTGCGTTGTCATGAAGAAGGAGAAGTTCGTTCTGATTTTCGTGCCTACGAACACGCTGAAGTCGTTTCTTCAATTTCTGAAGAGTAGCACAATACACTTCATAGTTGATCGTTTGACCATGGGGAAGGACATCGAACAGAATAACCCCTTCAGCGTCCCAGAAGACTCTAACCATGACTTTACCGGCTGAGGGTATGGCTTTAAACTTTTTCTTGGTAGGGGAGTGGGTGTGGCGCCACTCCATTGATTGCCATTTTGTTTCAGGTTCGAAGTGATGAACCCATGTTTCATCGCCTGTAACAATCTTTGACAAGAAATTGTCACCCTCAGCCACATGACGAGCAAGCAATTCCGCACAGATGGTTCTCCTTTGCTTTTTATGGTGTTCGGTTAGACAACGAGGGACCCAGCGGGAACAAACCTTTGAATATCCCAACTGGCGGCGATGATGACACACACTTTGCCCAACGACTCACCGTGCTTTTGTCCACTGCCAGATCACCGTAGACATTCTGCAAGCGCCTATGAATATCTGAGATGCCTTGGTTTTCCGCCAAAAGAAACTCGATCACTGCCCGTTGTTTGCAACGCACATCCGTTACAGACGCCATTTTAACAGCTCCGTACAGCGCTGCCACCTGTCGGAAGTCAATGAAACTATACGAGACGAAGCGGGAATGTTTGAAAATATTCCACAAGAAATTTCCGGTTTTTTCAACCAAAATTGGCCGAGAAAAAAAATGTGTTGCATTACTTATTGAACTGCCCTCGTAAAACAAGATCAACAGGGTAATTCAGGTGCCCCTACCTATTGGTTTTATGCAAACCGCAACACCTTCAAATATCACATGAAAGGTTTTGAAATACTCTTCCTTCCTTTGTGCAGTTCTACAGAAAAAATTTCAGCGGATATGTTTTCGCTAGAGAAAAACGTACGAAAATGACCTTCAAACACGTTTCCCTAAATAACTCGAAAACCGTGGCCTCCAGCAAAAACATATCCGAGTACGAAATTTAACTTCATTAAATATGCTAGACAAAGGTCCTGTTTTCTTTTTCCGCAGTGGCAACTGAATCACCCTGTACATAATATATTAATCACCACTTATGCAGAAATGAGGTAATTTGTTTCCAACAGATCCAGGTGGGGAGCTGCCAACCAGCCGGAAGATAACTTTGTATAACCGATCGACTCTTACTTTTCGAATAAGCCTATTAATAACCGTCGCCTAGTTACCAGCCTCAAAAGAAATTTCAAAAGGCAAGAGCTCCGCGAAGACAGCAAGCGGAGCGAGCCTCGTGGCGCCTGTGTATTATGCAGGCCCGCGACGCCGGCGCGTCCGCTAGACAGGACGTCTCTGCGATGCCTGGGCCTGGCGCCACGTCCGGCAAAAACAGCTCCGGATGCGGCGTCTCGCCGGGGTTTTGCGCAAGGGTGCCTTAATCGACTAGCCAAGAAAACAAACGTACCAAGTCCCATTCAAATTATATCCTTTTCCGGTTAGCCGTACAAATAATTATGACGATTAAGACCAACAGTTAATACGTTGTTCGAGCAACTGGAAGGCGCCGAGTTGTAACGCAACGACCGTAACCGAGCTCGCCACGTGCTTAGTGGCGTATTTGTGCATTTGCGCAAGGCCTCTAACAAAGAAAGAGACCCTGAATAATTAACATCCTCTACATATCACTCCGGGTCCACTCTTACCGACCAACTTACTTCAGAACTTATTATTGCATTATTCATTTTATGTTGATGTTACCTGATCTCTCACTTTAAATGAACCCCTTACTTAAATTCACAGAAGAAGAAAGATTCCTGACTATCTGAGGAAAGGCATTCGGGAATCTGATTGGGCTGTGGTGGCATTTTCAGGGAATTTAATTATTTGGACCAGATGTTTGTAACCGTTAAATTCAGATAAAAAGTCAAACGAGTGTTTTCTTCTTTCTCGAGGTTGCACAGTAATAGACCTGATGGGTAAATATTTGCAACACCAAAAAATAATTAATGTGGAGTAATGAAATTTTGGAAATACATTTGTCTACGTAACATATTTCAGCGAATAACGTTGCAAGATCACATGTTAACGTAACTGCGAGATAAGTCATTGCAAGTGTGTGATTCTGGTATATTAATAACAAACGTAACTGCCAGAATGTATAATGAAAGCATGCAGACATGTATGCATTTTGTTGTTCAGGTGCCGAGTATGAGTTCGTAAGATGGAGTTCCATGCTGTTGCACTTGGTCGGTCAATACAGGGACGGTTAATGCTCGTTCTGGATGACACTGGAGTTTTCATTCGATGATATCCCGTAGGGTAACTCAGGAAGAGTTGGATCACTTTTTTACTTTACGGTGAAATTCAACGGTTTTTGATTTTTTTAACTTCTGGCAGCATTTTCCTATAGATTGTCATATAAACATACATACAGTGCATTATTGAGGCCCTCCCACGCAAAGTGCAAGTCACGCAACGAAATAAAAATATACACCGCGGTCCATCTCACCCGTAGGTGTATGGGTGAGATGGACCAGTGTAGTGGGAGAAATGGACTACGTAAGTAATTGCTACACATGAAGAAAAGAGTGAATGGAAATCACATATTTTTATTGGAATATGTAGTAATGAATACAGTAAGACATTTCAGACCAAAACAATTTTATAAGTTTTTTGTAAATAGTAAGCGAACACTGGATTTTCATTTATTTGTAGATTTTGTGCAAACTTTAGGATATTTTGCTCCTACTGTTAATCAAGTATTAACAGTACTTTTCCTGCTGGTTTCCTGGGAGTAAAATGGTTTTTTAACCAATCTAGGAAAATAGAGCTGTTTATATATGCAGATTTTTCAGACATTCTTACAATTGCACCGGGTGGCATTCCATCGATAAATGCCTGCTTTAGGTTTTTCCCCTTCATTATGGGAAAAGGTGGAAGAAATGTTCCTTCGCCATTGACACAACACAGAACAGAGATTGTCTCTCCTTTCTCGCCAGATGCGACTGGCGCAACGTTTCTTGAACCTTTAATTGCTAAAACACTGCCAGGTTTGTTGTTCAGATGCAGCCCAGTTTCATCCATATGGTAGATGGCTCTGAGCACTATGGAACTTAACTTCTGAGGTCATCAGTCCCCTAGAACTTAGAACTACTTAAACCTAACTAACCTAAGGACATCACACACATCCATACCCGAGGCAGGATTCGAACCTGCGGCCGTACATATTGTTGCCGTTGCCTGGTTTGCCAAACCATTCGTTTCCGCGCATGACAGTTGCAAGAAGCTTGAAATACTCTTTGACATTGTCTTTATTCATCCCTTTGGCTCAAGCAGCTGACACACCTTCCGCTCTTCTTACAACTATATTGGGATTACGTCTAATAAAGGAATGAAGCCAGTCGTAAGCAGCCTTTTTTAATTCCTTGTTGAAAGTATGTTGCATATTTAGCCTTTCAGCTAATTCAAGTGCCATACTCCTTACAGAACCTCTACGTGGCGCAAAACCTCGCTCTTGAAGTTTCTTAATGTGAGTGATGACTTTTCGTTCATTCTCAGTACCTAGTAAAGGCTGAGGTCCCATACTACTCTTAGAATAATTTTTTGACTGGAGTCTTCTTTTCAATGTAGTCTTAGGTACACCAAAAGCTTTAGCTGCAGCATTGACACCGATGATAGTATCCCGCACAGCATGTATGACCTTCATCAATCTATCTTCGGTCCATTTGCCTCGCTCACAAGATCCGGTCCTTTTGTAATTAGATGGCATTTTTCTGAAACAGAAAAATACCAACTATGCAAAAACATGTTATTCGATCCATTTTTAAAATATTAATTTAATTTCCATGGTCACTTAGGATATATTTAATTGTGGTCCATCTCTCCCTAATTAAAATGCATGGTCCATCACTCACAAATAGAACTGGTCCATCTATCCCGATTGTCTGGGAGAGATGGACCACCCCGATTTCAGTCTGCAGTTTTAGAGCTCGGTGGCCATTTTAGGTACATGCCAACAAATTTGTCAAGCTTTTAGTAACAAAACTGCAGGAATACTGTGCAAACTGTGCCATAATACTAAAAGAACGTAACTGCATGATAAAACTTTTCAGCTTACCAAAACAGAAAACGTGATTTTTCTCCTGACCTAAGACGATAATGACAACAACACTTATGCACGACGTTCGTTCAACGAAGAGCTTACTTACAAGTGCTGCTCTCTAGCGGCGCATTCACGAAATACGTCACTGGTCCATCTCACCCAGTGGTCCAACTCACCCCGAGTTACCCTATGTGCTCGATAGGAGACAGATCTGATGAGAAGGTTAGGGCAACATGTCGACGCCCTGTCCACCATATTGAGCTACAACAGCAGTATACTGTTGTACAACACCCATTGGAATGCTGTTCATGAATGGCAGCACAGCAGGTCGAATCAACAGATTGACACACAAATTTGCAGTCAGTGAGTTCTCCAGCTGTCATACGAAATTGCATCCCAGACCATAGCTCGAGGTGTAGGTCCAGTGTGCCTGCATGAAGACAGGATTGTTGCAGGCCCTCCACTGGCGTCCTCCTAACCAACACAGCGCTATCACTGGTGCCGAGACAGAACCAACTTTCATCAGGAAACAAAACAGGCTTCCATCCTGCTCGCTACTGAGCTCTAACTTGACACCACTCAAGTTGCTAATGGCGGTGGTTGTGGGTCAGTGGAACGCATGCAGCAGGGCGTCTGGCTCGGAGCTGTCTTGAAGTAACCGGTTTGTAACAGTTCGTTTTGTCACTGAAGTGCCAACTGCTGCTAAAATTGCTGCTGCATATGCAGTACGATGCGCTATAGCCATACGGCCAGGACGGTGGTCTTCCTTCTTGGTAGTGCCGGGGTTCATGGGATTGTACATTCTCGTGGCCGCCGTTGGCTACATTCCTGCCAAGTCTTTCTGAAATATCACCCTATTATACAACCTTAAAGGCGTTCTTTACTAACATCAACTCATCACGTAAAATTTAAATGGTATCTAGCGCTTACGACCGTTAGAGTGTGTACGTAATAAAAACTAATTTACATTCTTATAGTGGCCCTACTAGCTCCACTCTTATGCGACAGGTACGAAAATGGAATAGACATCAACCTTAAGATTAGAAACACGCCTACCAACTTCCTTTATGTCACACGAGTCCTTCTTGCCTCCTCATATTGGCGCCACTAACGCGACTGATATGTAATTTGTGTAGACATTATCTTTCAGACGTAGAAACACTCCTAATAACTTTACTTTAAGTCGCACAAGTTCTACTTGTTTTGAGATTTCTTCCGTCTGTGTATAGAGTCGACTGCGCTTCGGCAGTTTTTCCAGTGGACTGGGAAACGTTGTCTGTTCTCCAAGTCCCAGCAGGTAGTCCTTTGCCACTGCTCCTCCCGGTACCAGGCGCTGTGCATATCTTTTGAGCCTGGAAGCTCGCTATAAATCGGGAAATCCGTGGTCATAAAACACTGTAACAGAGCCTCCTCAACTTCACTCCCACCCACGGCGATCGAACACCTCGCGAACGTCTTCAACGAGATTACTCGTACCCGCGAGTTCCCAGCTTGCTGGAAACACGCGGAAGTGGTCGCAATACACAAACCAGGGAAAGACCCTCTATTCCAGCAGCACTACAGGCCGATTAGCCTCTTGCCAACTCTCAGCAAGATCTATGAGCGCCTCCTGCTAAGACCCATACAAGAACATATTACCAGAGAGCAAATTCTGCCGGATTTACAATTCGGATTCCGGCAGAACCACTCTGCCCCACAACAGATCATGAGAGTGGTTGAAGCAGCCACAGAGGGCTTCAACCACAGAGGCCACTGCGGGATAGTGCTACTAGACGTAGCCAAAGCCTTTGACTCAGTATGGCATAGAGGGCTACTCTACAAGTTGCACACACAATGGTTCCCCGGGAGCATAGTTAAGCAGATCAAAAGCTATCTCTCGAAAAGAACTTTCTCTGTCAAAGTAGAAACAGCCACCTCCACCAAGAGACGTATTCGTGCTGGGGTGCCACAGGGATCAGTCCTGGGGCCCGTTTTGTACAGTCTGTACACTGCGGACACACCAACGGTCCCCCTGGTGCACACCGCTCAGTACGCTGACGTTACAGCCTTCTATACAAGAAACGCGAACAAGGACCTGGTCATCCGTAGGCTACAAAGGGTTTTAGATGACACAGAAACTTGGGCCCGTCGCTGGCGAATCACCATCAATTCCGAAAAGACGCAGGCTATGCTGATTACCCGTAGGCTCGGAAGGCGCGAACCTCCTCAACGCCCCCCCCCCCCCTCTCCTCCTTCACCTAAACGGAACCCAACTCCCCTGGCGCAGAACCGCCAAGTATCTTGGCGTAAGCTTGGACTCTCGTCTTACGTGGAAACCCCACATAGACGAGGTCCATAGGAAGGTCTGCGCCAGAATGTCCATCCTGTACCCAATCGTCAACTCATCCAGCTCCCTTTCCTGTTCAGTAGGAGTGAACGTATACCAGGCCCTGATCCGGCCAGTCATGGAATACGCGTGTCCTGTCTGGGGATAAGCGGCGAAGCAGCACCTGGACTAACTCCAGAGGCTGCAGAAACGCGCCCTCAGGAGGGCACTGCGTTTACCTCTTGGATTCCCCATTGACGATTTGCATGCCGCTGCTGAAATCCCACTCCTGAGAGAGCGTTTTCAAGACCTGGCAAGGGCCTTCTATGAAGGTACTTCCAGGTCGGGAAACGCCCTCATCCACTCCCTAGGTCGGTATGACATGTCCCGCGATAAACACAATCGCCCCATGACGATCTTCGACGACTAAGTCGAAGAGAAAAATCCCAATATCCATTCCCAAATCCTGCTCCTACCCAAATTACTACAATTATCTCGCCAAACCTCAGGCAAGTACCAGACTCACACAGAACAATCATCACATTTCACAGACACCAAAAAGTACAGAAATAATCACACACACAAGTACACAGGGGAGTAAAAGCCGAAAGGCTACAAACTCCCCCTCACACTTCTCCAAAGAGGGGAAAGTAATAGATGAGAGCAGCAGCCTCAACTTCACTTTTTAGCAGCTTCTCGTAGAGCCAACACGCTTCACACGTGGCACTTGCCCATCAGACTGATTATAATTTACCTGTTAATTACCGCCAGTAGAAGATTATAATGTCGCTTATCTATTGGCGTCACCGTTTTCACTCGGCGTGCACAACTGCTTCACGCCATTGCTACAAATATCTTCAGCCATGCGATAAGAATACAATCGCCCTTCCCCCTTCCCATCAGCTCTCCCTTTCTCTCACGCCACCCAACGCTCCTTTGCGTTACCTAAATCATTACCTGATGGGTTCAGATCTCTCTCTAGTATGTTCGGGTTCTCACAAGCGTTCAGTTCTTCCCAACTCGTTTATATGGAAGTTGCGTTACAGAGATTTTGTAATTACGTGTGTTCATAACTCTATTCGTGTCCCTGTCAGTATCTCCCTCGTATGTACACTACATGATCAAAAGTATCCGTATCCCTGGCTGAAAATGGCTTACAAGTTCGTCGCGCCCACCATCGGTAATGCTGGAAGTCATTATGGTGTTGTCCCACCCTTAGCCTTGATGACAGCTTCCACTCTCGCAGGCATAGTTCAGTTAGGTGCTGACGTTCTTTATGATAGACGACAAACCCCTTGGAAGATAGGAAGCGTTAGAATGCACACCTGTCGCCAGTCCTGGATTGACCAACACCATTACGGAGATTGAAGAACGCCACCCATCGACTCCACATGAAGATTCGGACGCGAGAATGGAACTCGACGCTAGAGTTGTACCGACCGCTGCCTTTCTACCTGAGGGGGATGCGATACGGGAACCACAAACTCTTTCGGACACAGAAACCCACGTCCGCAAACAAAGGTCACTGAGAAAACATAAAAAGCGACGTAGCACACCCTCAGACGATTACCTCCAGCGGACGTCTTCTCCAGTTGACGACCGGACGACCAACGAAACGACGAGGAAAATGAATGAAACGAGATCGCCCTCACCTGTCACTTTGTCTGATTTTGACAAACCCGATTCCGCTCTCTCGGGCAAACGGATAGCCAGCACAGCGCCCGCCGTTGGTACACAACGGGAAACAACTGCGGATTCACCCTTAGTCACTCAGCCCACAAGTGTGCTGCCGCAACCACCGTTAACTTACGGACCTTAGGCGGATGACATTGAAGACGATTCTACGCCCCCTGTGGTGGATGAGGAGAGGGGTCTCTCCTCCCACACCTCGGCCCCTCCCGAGTAGCAACAGATGACACCGCGGACGCGGCCAGCAGATCACAGGCCCCACCTTTTACGGCGACACTGACGGCGGCCCCCACCGCAGGAGACGATCTACAGACCTATCGCTTAACGACCATCAACATTAACACCATTCGGACACGTACGAAGTTGTCGCTGCTCCAAGACATGCTCAATGCAGCAGACGTTGACATTGTCTTTCTCCAAGAAGTCTTCGTCGCCGATTTCCCGGGTATGTATGGTTATACGGCTCATGTGTCCCACGCCTCGCCAACTGACAGTGGAGTCGCAATTCTCCTCAGAGAGGGCCTCGAGGCGGACGGGGTCCGTTATCTCCCCGACGCTAGAGGAATGGCCGTAACGGTGCTAGGCGTCCGGTTTATCAATGTGTACGCCCCTTCCGGAACGAATCGCCGTCGTGACAGATCGCTCTTCTTCGCAGAAGGAATAGCACCGCTTTTTCAGGGCAGGCACGATGACTTGATATTAGGGGGCGATTTCAATTGCACCCAAGCACCTAAAGGTCAACTGCCACGCCATTCACCGTGCCCCGAACTTGGGACACTCATCGGCGATCTCCAGTGGTAGATACATGGCAACATGTCCGAGGAAATAGACCGGGATACACCCATTTCACGAGCCACTTGTCTAGTCGCATCGATAGAATTTACGTCTCCCGTTCTCTCGCGGCAACGGTAAGTGACGCGGAGGTGTGGCCAGTAGCCTTTTCTGATCACGAGGCCTATATATGTGCCGTCACCCTTCGTCGTCAACGGGTGTGGCGCAGCCGACATCCCTGGAAATTAAACCTTGCTCATCTCGCTTCTCCGGATTGTCGACGCGCCATTGAAGACACGTGGAGTTTGTGCGTCCGCCGCTTCCCAACGTATCCTACGTCGATTAGTTGGTGGTTAACCTGCGCCACGCCATCCCTACGGAGAACCTTTATTACGTATGGTCGTGAGACTGCTGCTTGGAAGCGGCAGACCCTCGATTTTTATTTTACCGTCCTTCGCGAATGCGCCTCCTTGCCACCCACACCGGAACGACAGTTGACAGTTCAGCGTGCGAAAACACAGATCGTAGCCCATATGCTCCGATACCTCCAAGGGACGATCGTCCGAGCGCAAACACAAGACAGACTCACAACGGAACGACCCACCATGTACCACGTCATCCGAGAACGTACACTGCGAAGACGGGCGCTGATACATGCCATCACCACTAAGGACGGCCGTCATCACACCACACAACGCGATATTGCTGCACCCTTCTTCGACCATTACGCACGACTTTATTCTGCTGAATGTTCCGACCCGACGACGGTGACAGCAGTCTCACAACTGGTTTACGGCATTGTCCCACAGGATTTACAAACTGAATTATTGAACGTTATTACGGAAGACGAAGTTATCGACGCCATCGGTAAAGGAGCGGCGAATAAGTCTCCTGGCCCCGACGGGCTCCCTGTGGAGTTTTATAGAACTTTCCAGTATTTACTGTCTCCCACGTTAACAGACATCTGTCGGGAGCTTATGTCCCTAGCGGTGCCACTCCCTGCGACCTTCGTAGAAGGAATAATTATACCAGTTCACAAACCTAAAGGTGGGGCTCGAATACAAGATTACCGCCCGCTAACACTCGTCAACTGCGACATGAAGATATTCACCAGACTATTAGAAAACCGTCTACGACCGACCCTACCTTACGTCATCTCACCAGATCAGACTTCCCTAGGGGGTATCAACAGTCCGCAGCTCGTGGTCGTGCGGTAGCGTTCTCGCTTCCCACGCCCGGGTTCCCGGGTTCGATTCCCGGCGGGGTCAGGGATTTTCTCTGCCTCGTGATGACTGGGTGTTGTGTGATGTCCTTAGGTTACTTAGGTTTAAGTAGTTCTAAGTTCTAGGGGACTGATGACCATAGATGTTAAGTCCCATAGCGCTCAGAGCCATTTGGGTATCAACAACATCCACACAGCACTGTGTCCATACCGTGACTTAATAGCCCTAGCCAGGGCACGCCGCATCTCGGGAGCGCTGGCATCACTAGATTTTAGCCAAACTTTTGATCGAGTGGATCACGCATACCTAACGCCCGTTCTCCAGCACATGCAGTACCCACAGCAATTCACAGACGTCGTGATGCGCCTCCTCCGAGAGCGACTTCCAAAGTGCTCGTTAACGGGCGTCTCTCGCAGTCCCTCCCGATTTTCCGCTCCGTGCGTCAAGGCTGCCCCTTGTCAACGTTACTATATGCTCTGGCACTGGAACCGCTGCTCTGTGGCCTCCGTCAATGCCTCACTGGTCTTACCCTACGTGACGTCACATTTCGCTGTACAGCATATGCAGACGACCTGATTCTCGTGTTCCGCAATCGCAACGATGTCATCAGAGCACTAGAATGGATTACCACGTACGGTGTGGCTTCCGGCAGCTGTCTCAACGTCGCCAAATCGGTCGCCATGGCCATAGGAGACGGGTTGACCCCAGTCTGCGTCGAACCCCTACAGCTTCGTGGCACTGTCAAATGTCTAGGAATAGAGTTTCACGACGACATACGGCGCACTGCGGCTCTTAACTACCGCCGCTTATTACAACAAATTCGGGTCCAGATCTTCAACCTTCGTCTGCGGACCCTCGACATTCTCCAAAGGACACACTTCGTCAATGTTTACCTCGCATCGCGCTTTCCACACATAGCGCATGTTCTTACAATACCGTTACTGATGGCTCGACGTCTATTAGCGGCATTCGGTGCCTACGTCAGTACAGGCATGCTCTTCAAAGTCAGTTATGAGTCACTGACCCTTCCCCCAGAAAGGGGAGGTCTTGGTCTAGTCCGTGTCCACGACAGAGCTGTGGCCCTGTATGTCAGCTCACACATCAAGCTGTGGCGCCACCACCCAGAAAGTTTGACAGGTTTGCTGTTGGAGTCCCTAGCTCCGCCCTCCCTTATGCCCCCACTGACGACGCAAGACATACCCCCACCCTTCTACTACTTCGGGAACTTTTACATTGAACACAGCTATGTCCGTATCGCAGTACCACCGACGAAACAGGCGTCGGCGCGGGAGATATATCATGTCCTACAGCAGAGGCGCCCACCAAACATCGTGGACACCAAAAGCCCCCAGGTTAATTGGAAGGTGGTGTGGAAGACGATTCACGCGGTTACACTGGACACAGCCGTCCGATCCACATGGTACATCACAGTCAATGGTAAACAGATCACCCGATCACGTCTCCACAAGAAAAGCATGGCCTCTCTGCGTAGACTGCGGGATGCCAGACACAGACGAACACCGTCTCAGATGTGGAGCGGCAGAAGACGTATGGCGTTTGGTGCGACAAATTTTGTCGTATTTTCTACGAGTGACTCCGGAACACATTACACCTCGGTTTCTACTATTTCCGGATCAACAGTATTCCCCGCGCGCCAAGACCAACGCTGTCACGTGGATCCGTGCAAATGCGGTGCACTTCTTATTTCATGGTGGACCTAAAGATGTATTCGACTTTTGGAACTACCTACAAGAACGTCATTGCAAGATCGTACGGAACCCAAAATACAGACAGTATTTTTCTAATTACTTAGGGACTGCCCTACGTGACCCTCCACGCAGCTGGATCATCAACAGGTAGGAGAAGACACCCATTGAGTGAGCTGACAAGACTAAGTTCGATTCTCGGTGGAATAACATCATATACGCGAAGACGTACCTGGATGATGAAGCGTAAGAAGAGTAGCGACACACCCTTCTGCATCCTGTATGCAGCACTTTTTTTTTCGTTTTCCCCATATACATTACCTCGGTGTCGGAACGTGACGAGATATTGTTTTCTTTACTCAGAGCACGATGCTGTGCTAGATACATTTATTTTTGTTGTGGTATAAAGTAAAACCACATTAAGAATGTATTAAAAACAGTAAAAAAATAAAGGAATAAATAATAATTCCCCAAAAGATTTCCCCTTCCCATCCCTGATTCCTTAATGGACAAGGGAGACACTGTGACCAGTCCTCGGGTTACGACCCCTGATCGCTCTGCCTTCCCCGCCCTCCACCACAAAAAAAAATATATATAAAAAGATAAGGAAACAAAAAAAAGCAAAAAAAAAGGGTAGCCGAGAGCGCTAACGCGCTGCTTCCTGGACTCAGGTAGGCGCGCCGGCCTCGGATCGAATCCGCCCGGCGGATTAACGACGAGGGACGATGTGCCGGCCAGCCTGTATGTGGTTTTTAGGCGGTTTTCCACATCCCGCTAGGCGAATACTGGGTTGGTCCCCATGTTCCGCCTGAGTTACACGGCTAGCAGACATTTGACCACATTCGCACTATTCCATGGATTATACTCGATACAGACAATTGGGGTACACTAATTCTGTCCCGGGGGGTACGGGGTGGCGGCAGGAAGGGCATCCGGCCACCCATTAAACATTAACATGCCAATTCCTATTAACGATGGCTGACCCTGCATAACTGCGGGACAATGATCAAGCAATAGTCAGATAGATCCTGCATGCAGTACGTTGTGCGAATGAAGTGCCAGCTTTGTCCCACAAGAGTGATGATTTCCAAATCCATGCTGCTTCGATGTCAGTAGTTAATATATTTCGGGGTATTTCATAACGTTGGAATAAACTATTAGTTCACACGTCCTGCTTCATATCGATGACAATGAAATGGATCTGTAACTCAGTGGATTACGTTTATTTTCTTTCGTGCGTATTGCGATAGTCTGTGCAACATTCCATTCTTCTCCCTCAGCATAAATAATAGGATGCACTTCATGAGATCGTAGGAAACGTAATTAACCCACTGCATCGTTGATCTAGGGATGCACTCCTAAATTGTCAGCCCACTCTAGAAAGACGTTGGCTGTAGAAACATAATCGTCCTGCCGCGACTAAGATATTGTCATGACAACATAGTGGAGCATATCTGGTGACGCTGTGATTGTTTCGTTACTTCCTGGATTGACAGATATCTACATTGCAAGATACACTTGGTATCGTGGTACACCAATCAAAGATTCTGAATGAATTCCGCTATGGTGTTTCATAGATTTACCAAATACATGTTTACAGACAGGGGAGATTGCTTTCACGCAGCAACTACAACTAACCTCGTTGTCTACATTGTGAATTGTTCGTGTCAGCCATCACAATGGGAATGAGGAAGCGATGAATGCTGAAGTTGGCCGCTTGCTCCAAGAAAATGTCGAAACACTGCAAAGTGTAAGAAGCAGTAGCTCTCTGTTCCAAATTGGCGCGAGAGTAACATTTTACTTCTTCCGTGACAGAGCTACAAACAGCTATATAGGACTCAGAACGATACCTTTAGAAATTTTGTGATCATAAGACGTCTCGCTATGTTCATTGACTAGCAGATCTAGAGGTAAGAAACATAACACACTGTGAGACTGCTACTGAAATAACACATATCTGTTGATGAAATCGTATCACTACATACTCTGCTAACTGTGTTTCATTCATTAATTATTCTCATTGCCACGTTGTCGTATTTACGTTGCAGTCCGGTGCAGGTATTTGAGTATGACAAAAGGCTTCACAGTGAATTAAGATAGCAAAAAACACCTTCTTCCTTCCTCCGCATGTATATCAAATACAATATATTTTGTGGAGGTATACAGGGCGTCATTTGAGATAATGTTTGTTTTGGCTTATCTACTATTTTCTCCTTATGAAGCTACCACACGGTACTTCAAATCTCCATCAGGCCACACTGATTTAGGTTTACGGTGGTGACCTTCTTACATCTATTACAGCAAATGCCAGGATCATTCTTTTGAAAGGGCACAGACGACTTTCTTCCCCATCCTTCCCAGTTCGGGATTCTGCTTCGTGTCTAACCTCGTTTTCGACGAGACGTTGTATCATAATCCTCCTTCCTTTCTTTTAACTTCAGCATCACTTTTGAAGGCAAGTATCGCACATAGCTTGTCACACTTGCCGGTTATCGGATACACTGTCATTGATCACAGTAGTAAATCGCAGAAAGGTCTTTCAACTACGCCTGTTTGTCTTCCTGAATGTGGTAATTAATTTATCTCAAAGCGATCGTATCTGAAACGATACGACTTGACTTTCTCGATAAAACTCACTCCCTACAGGGCACAAGTGTTTCGAATTGCCTCCATTGCTTTCACCCTTTTATTAAACACAAACAGAACGCAATAACCGGCCGCTGTAGCCGAGCGGTTCTAGGCGCTTCAGTCTGGAACCGCGCGACCGCTACGGTCGCAGGTTCGAATCCTGCCTCAGGCATGGATGTGTGTGATGTCTTTAGGTTAGTTAGGTTTAAGTAGTTCTAAGTTCTAGGGGACTGACGACCTCAGATTTTAAGTCCCATAGTGCCCAGATCCATTTCAACCATCTGAACGCAATATCACAACTGTTAGGCTCTAAGCACTATGGCACTTAACATCTGAGGTCATCAGTCCCCTAGACTTAGAACTACTTAAACCTAACGACATCACACACATCTATGCCCGAGGCAAGATTCGAACCTGCGACCGTAGCAATCACAACTGTTAGATTTTACACCATTTTAGGCTCCGTCCTCGAATGCGTAAATGACGTTCCTCCTAACGTCGAAAACTAAAAATATTTGTGTTGTCATGGAAAGAGCTATGTTACAAACTTGAACAAAATAAGACCATAGTTAAGTAGGCTTATAGCAAAATGTCACATCAAATCGCCGCGGAGCATTGTGAAATATATACACACCATTACATACGTCATGCTTTAAAATTCTAGCGCTGAAAAGTCCTCTGGAGATCATAGACTCTACGCCCGATGAAACACGATCTCTTGGGTGGACTCCTGTATGTATTCATCGGCCGCTGCCTGATAGCGCTGAAATTGGTCATGCTATGACAGAAGCCCCCATGAACCATGGACCTTGCCGTTGGTGTGGAGGCTTGCGTGCCTTAACGATACAGATAGCCGTACCGTAGGTGCAACCACAACGAAGGGGTATCTGTTGAGAGGCCAGACAAACGTGTGGTTCCTGAAGAGGGGCAGCAGCCTTTTCAGTAGTTGCAGGGGCAACAGTCTTGAGGATTGACTGATCTGGCCTTGTAACACTTATCAAAACGGCCTTGCTGTTCTGGTACTGCGAACGGCTGAAAGCAAGGGGAAACTACAGCCGTAATTTTTCCCGAGGGCATACAGCTTTACTGTATGATTAAATGATGATGGCGTCCTCTTGGGTCAAATATTCCGGAGGTAAAATAGTCCCCCATTCGGATCTCCGAGCGGGGACTACTCAGGAGGACGTTGTTATCAGGAGAAAGAAAACTGGCGTTCTACGGATCGGAGCGTGGAATGTCAGATCCCTTAATTGGGCAGGTAGGTTAGAAAATTTAAAAAGGGAAATGGATAGGTTAAAGTTAGATATAGTGGGAATAGGTGAAGTTCGGTGGCGGGAGGAACAAGAGTTTTGGTCAGGTGAATACAGGGTTCTAAATACAAAATCAAATAGGGGTAATGCAAGAGTAGGTTTAATAATGAATAAAAAAATAGGAGTGCGGGTAAGCTACTACAAACAACATTGTGAACGCATTATTGTGGCCAAGATAGACACGAAACCCACGCCTACTACAGTGGTACAAGTTTATATGCCAACTAGCTCTGCAGATGATGAAGAAATCGATGAAATGTATGGTGAGATAAAAGAAATTATTCAGGTAGTGAAGGGAGACGAAAATTTAATAGTCATGGGTGACTGGAATTCGACAGTAGAAAAGGAAGAAAAGGAAACGTAGTAGTTGAATATGGATTGGGGCTAAGAAATGAAAGAGGAAGCCGTCTGGTAGAATTTTGCACAGAGCACAACATAATCATAGCTAACACTTGGTTCAAGAATCAGGAAAGAAGGTTCTATACATGGAAGAACCCTTGAGATACTAGAAGGTTTCAGATAGATTATATAATGATAAGACAGAGATTTAGGAACCAGGTTTTAAATTGTAAGACATTTGCAGGGGCAGATGTGGACTCTGACCACAATCTATTGGTTATGACCTGTAGATTAAAACTGAAGAAACTGCAAAAAGGTGGGAATTTAAGGAGATGGGACCTGGATAAACTGACTAAACCAGAGGTTGTACAGAGTTTCAGGAAGAGCATAAGGGAACAACTGACAGGAAATGGGGAAAGAAATACAGTAGAAGAAGAATGGGTAGCTTTGAGGAATGAAATAGTGAAGGCAGCACAGGATCAAGTAGGTAAAAAGACGAGAGCTAGTAGAAATCCTTGGGTAACAGAAGAAATACTGAATTTAATTGATGAAAGGAGAAAATACAAAAATGCAGTAAGTGAAGCAGGTAAAAAGCAATACAAACGTCTGAAAAATGACATCGACAGGAAGTGCAAAATGGCTAAGCAGGGATGGCTAAATGTAAGGATGTAGAGGCTTATCTTACGAGGGGTAAGATAGATATTGCCTACAGGAAAATTAAAGAGACCTTTGGAGAAAAGAGAACCACTTGTATGAATATCAAGAGCTCAGATGGAAACCCAGCTCTAAGCAAAGAAGGAAAAGCAGAAAGGTGGAAGAGTATATAGAGGGTCTATACAAGGGCGATGTTCTTGAGGACAATATTATGGAAATAGAAGAGGAGGTAGATGAAGATGAAATGGGAGATATGATACTGCGTGAAGAGTTTCATAGAGCACTGAAATACCTAAGTCGAAACAAGGCCCCGGGAGTAGACAACATTCCATTAGAACTACTGACAGCCTTGGGAGTGCCAGTCCTGACAAAACTCTACCATTTGGTGATCAAGATGTATGAGACAGGCGAAATGCCCTCAGACTTGAAGAAGAATATAATAATTCCAATTCCAAAGAAAGCATGTGTTGACAGATGTGAAAATTACCGAACTATCAGTTTAATAAGTCACAGCTGCAAAATACTAACGCGAATTCTTTACAGATGAATGGATAAACTAGTAGAAGCGGACCTAGGGGAAGATCAGTTTGGATTCCGTAGAAATGTTGGAACACGTGAGGCAATACTGACCTTAAGACTTATCTTAGAACAAAGATTAAGGAAAGGTAAACCTACGTTTCTAGCATTTGTAGACTTAGAGAATACTCTCTTTCAAATTCTGAAGGTGGCAGGAGTAAAATACAGGGAGCGAAAGACTATTTACAATGTGTACAGAAAGCAGATGGCAGTTATAAGAGTCGAGGGAGATGAAAGGGAATCAGTGGTTGGGAAGGGAGTGAGGCAGGGTTGTAGGCTCTCCCCAATGCTATTCAATCTGTATATTGAGCAAGCAGTAAAGGAAACGAAAGAAACGTTCGGAGTAGGTATTAAAATCGATGGAGAAGAATTAAAAACTTTGAGGTTCGTCGATGACTTTGTAATTCAGTCAGAGACAGCAAAGGACTTGGAAAACCATTCGAACGGAGTGAACAGTGTCTTGAAAGGAGGGCATAAGATGAACATCAACAAAAGCAAAACGAGGATAATAGAATGTAGTAGAATTAAGTCGGGTGATGCTGAGGGAATTAGATTAGGAAATGAGACACTTGAAGTAGTAAAGGAGTTTTGCTATTTGGGGAGCAAAATAACTGATGATAGTAGAAGTAGAGAGGATATAAAATGTAGACTGGCAATGGCAAGGAAAGCGTTTCTGAAGAAGAGAAATTTGTTAACATCGAGTAGTGTCAGGATATCGTTTCTGAAAGTATTTGTATGGAGTGCAGCCATGTATGGAAGTGAAACATGGACGATAAATAGTTTAGACAAGAAGAGAATAGAAGCTTTCGAAATGTGGTGCTACAGAAGAATGCTGAAGATTAGATGGGTAGATCACATAACTAATGAGGAGGTGTTGAATAGAATTGGGGAGAAGAGGAGTTTGTGGCACAACTTGACAAGAAGAAGGGATCGGTTGGTAGGACATGTTCTGAGGCATAAAGGGATCTCCAATTTAGTACTGGAGGGCAGCGTGGAGGGCAAAAATCGTAGAGGGAGACCAAGAGATGAATACACTAAGCAGATGCAGTAGGATGTAGGATGCAGTAGGTACTGGGAGATGAAGAAGTTTGCACATGATAGAGTAGCATGGAGAGCTGCATCAAACCAGTCTCAGGACTGAAGACCACAACAACAAGAACATGGCAAGAGCTCTGTTACAAACTTGAACAAAATAAGACCATAGTTAAGTACGCTTATAGCAACATGTCACATAAAATCGCCACGGAGTATTGTGAAATATATACACACCAGTACATACGTTATACTTAAAAATTCTAGCGCTGAAAAGTCCGCTAGAGATCATAGGCTCTACGCCCGATGAGATGCGACATCGTGGGTGGACTCCTGTCTGTATCAAGCGGCCGCTGCCTGATGGCACTGAAATTGGTCTTACTATGACAGACACCCACGAACCCTTTCACAAACATATTTCTGCAAGAATTTTCTATTACTAACTGGTTAGGAAATGAACGAAACGGTCTTTGATCTCTTGCTAGACTGATGCTCTTAGCAAACAGACGGAATACGGCTTAAAAAAAGAAAGGAAAAGGATACATTTGATGACACGGCATCGCACCTGCACTGCATGACGTTGACTGACCACGAAAATGTTATTCACAGCAACAACTCAAATGAAAGCCAATACTTGTACTGTGTGCTGCTTACCCTGTTATGACATAAACATGATGCTGACACGTGTGGAATTCGATGGTTGCTTGTCCTGAGGCTAGACTGTAATGGCTAAGGTGCGGGTTCGATTCCCACTGGAGGTACCAGTTTTTAACAGCCACAAACATACGCTCTTTACCTCCAGTAGCGCCAAGTAAAGAACACAGGACTGTTCCGTAGTTCCAAATCATCATTAAACGTGTCCATTCTCCACTGACTGGAACAGAGTTGGATTAGTTTTGGCTGTCAGAAGAAGTCGCAGCTTGTAGATACTCTGCCTCTAGTAAGATTTCTTACACTAGTAATGTTATTTTAGTTCACGAAACAAACGTCATGTAAGGTCATAGGGCTTTCAGTTCTTATTTTACGTGACCTTGAGATACGGAAAATATTGACAGTGGACTGGAATTCGAGCTCCGATACCAATTTTTCTCTAGATTTGAACACTTCGAGATGATACTGTCCCATCATTTCGTTGTATCCTCACCATCACAAATTCCTCCAGGTCCCCACCAACGGCGCGATCCTATTAGTGAAAGAAAATTTGATAGTTGACACCTCTTTGTTTGGAGTCAACAACGGCGATACGTATGGTGGTGGAGTCCTAGGCAGCAGAGAACTACTCACTGCGTTACATCAAACCGAACGTGTACACATCTCGCTACTGGTGAAAAAACAATAAACATTTCATGCCTATTCGTACCTATAAGACAACAGCGACAAGTATCGGGCTCGAGCCCCTGCCAGGTAAAAATAATTTGTATAGGTTACAGGTGTCAATATCATGCTATTAGTAAACGTATTTTGTATCTGACATCTGATTGTGCTTATATAACAGTTCACATAGGTACTGGGTTCTGCTTGCCGTCCATCACTAGAAGTTTCCTTCATGGCATTTCACAACTATGTATTGCATTTTATTACATACCTTTCGTGGTTACTTGTCAGGGACAATATAAGCTCCATGGTGTTCCCGGTGAAGTGTTAAACGTATCGTCATTTATTTCCAGCTTCGGACACAGCACTTTGTCCAAAAGGCTAAGTCCATATACATATTGCTCACAGGACGTGGCCTTATGGAAAAGGTGCTGTGTGTTTTTAATTATTTTAGAGATGACAAACGTTTATACACTACTGGCCATTAAAATTGCTACACCAAGAAGAAATGCAGGTGTTCATTGGAAAAATATATTATGCTAAAACTGACATGTGATTACATTTTCACGCAATTTGGATGCATAGATCCTAAGAAATCAGTACCCAGAACAACCACCTCTGGCCGCAATAACGGCCTTGATACGTCTGGACATTGAGTCAAACAGAGCTTGGATGGCGTGTACAGGTACAGCTGCCCATGCAGCTTCAACACGAAACCACAGTTCATCAAGAGTAGTGACTGGCGTATTGTGACGAGCCAGTTGCTCGGCCACCATTGACCAGACGTTTTGAATTGGTGAGAGATCTGAATAAAGTGCTGGCCAGAGCAGCAGTCGAACATTTTCTGTATCCAGAAAGGCCCGTACAGGACATGCAACATGCGCTCGTGCATTGTCTTGCTGAAATGTAGGGTTTCGCAGGGATCGAGTGAAGGGTACAGCCACGGGTCGTAACACATCTGAAATGTAGCGTACACTGTTCAAAGTGCCGTCAATGCGAACAAGAGATCACCGAGACGTGTAACCAATGGCACCCCATACCACCACGCCGGGTAATACGCCAGTATGGCGATGACGAATATACGCTTCCACTATGCGTTCACCGTGATGTCGCCAAACACGGATGCGACCATCACGATGCTGTAAACAGAACCTGGATTCGTACGAAAAAATGACTTTTTGCCATTCGTGCACCCAGGTTCGTCGTCGAGTACACCATCGCAGGCGCTCCTGTTTGTGATGCAGCGTGGAAGGTAACCGCAGCCATGGTCTCCGAGCTGATGGTCCATGCTGCTGCAAACGCCGTCGAACTGTTCGTGCAGATGGTTGTTGTCTCGCAAACGTCCCCATCTGTTGACTCAGGGATCGAGACGTGGCTGCACGATACACTACAGCCATGCTGATAAGATGCCTGTCATCTTGACTGCTAGTGATACGGGGCCGTTGGGATCCAGCACGGCGTTCCGTATCACCCTCCTAAACCCACCGATTCCATATTCTGCTAACAGTCATTGGACCTCGACCAACGCGAGTAGCAATGTCGCGATACGATAAACCGCAATCGCGATAGGCTACAATCCGACCTTTATCAAAGTCGGAAACGTGATGGTACGCATTTCTGCTCCTTACACGAGGCATCACAACAACATACCACCAGGCAACGCCGGTCAACTGCTGTTTGTGTATGAGAGATCGGTTGGAAACTTTCCTCAAGTCAGCAAGTTGTAGTTGTCGCCACCGGTGCCAACCTTGTCTGAATGCTCTGAAAAGCTAATCATTTGCATATCACAGCATGTTTTTCCTGTTGGTTAAATTTCGCGTCTGTAGGACGTCATCTTCGTGGTGTAGCAATTTTAATGGCCGGTAGTGTAACATGCTGAGTTCTATCTAATTGACATCTTGTGCATGAGGTTCAGCGTAAAATGAGTATGTTTCACTACAAAAAAAATCTTTAAGACTTGAAGATAACAGCTAAGATTGTTGAAACTGACTGTATTGAATAAAAAACATTTTGGACGATCCTGGCTTTTGAATGGTTTTTAAGAGTTCTATTACTGTTTCTACAATGCGGTAATTTTCTCTATTTATACTTTTGCTGGAGCTGTAGCGTTTTTTCCTACTTAAAGAGGGACGGAAATCTTATCTTTGTGAAATGCTTTCTATCACTTATTAATAACAGTATCAAATATCACCATATTAATTCTAATTTCTACGTTAGTTTCGTGGTCGTACAGAAATTGTGCTCCATGACTGAAAACGTTGCCGCCATCATGATACGGCGTATGGTACGATGCGAGTTATGATACACTACGTTATTAAGTAGGTGATTTTCTCGTGTACACATTGAATTTAACTAAAAATTACAAGTTATTTGCTCCTTTTTTTGTTGTGCTGCACATATGTTGCGAAAGTCTGACGAGTACTGATGGCTGTTCTACGCGGAGCGCGCTATCATCTCGTCACCGGATTCATTGTTCAGCTGGTAGACTGCCGTTCACAGAAACAAACAGTCTGAAGCCGCACCACATCTCCTGCTGTGATATAATTATTCAGTGAAAATAGCTGAACCATAATGAATGGAATGAATGTTTATGTAATCTCATTTTGGCCACTCTAGACTCAAGTTCTATTTTCACTACATAACTTGAGATTCTTGGAACGTGGCATAATACTGTAATCTCTGATGTCATTCTGAAAATAATTAGAACTCACTGAGTTGTACATATTTCCTGATGTATATATGAAAGAAGTTCATTTTCAAACACGCTTAGTGAAGAAGTTGTGACCAGCTAACTGAATATAAAGTATTTCAAGTGTGAGAAGTCGGCGAAGACCAGAGTCGACTGGGCTAAAAATTAATGTAGCCACTAATTTTTGTACAGTGCTAGAGGCAGTGTAATGAACAACATACTAAAACTCCTGACCTTTGGGGTGTGAGCGGGAACGTGGGGGGCGTGTAGGCGAGTAAAGGTTAGGTTTTTAGGTTTTGCTTGAATTCTCGAAAACTGCGGCATCTAGCGAAAATGTTTCCCAGTACAAAATGAAATTACATCTAATTTCCTATGAAATAGATTCTACTCATTTTTTTCCGCAGGACTAAGAGTTTCCGGCTTACAGGGGACGGAAAAACCGCATTTAAAAAAAAAATTATAAAATCAGCGTTTAATGGTATAAAATTCATGCCAGTTCGTCAGTGGAGTGACTAAAGAACAATTGTGAAATGCGTCATCCACCTCCAAGTGCAGAATAACCGCAGAAAGGGATAAATTGTATTCCAGGTATGTAAAAAGGTGGTAAGGCGGGGGTGGACATTAGAAATGTGTGGGAAGGTGGAAACTGAATAGCTAGCAGGAGATTCCCCATTCTCTCTATCTCACTACATCACGAAAAACAACTTTAGGTTGTTTCACTAAGTTATATTGACCCTTCTACGGCTGGCCTTATGACTCACTGGTGACACGCTATTTAGACAAGCCAGCGTGGTTTATTTACCACAAATTGTGTTGACTCTGCATGCAATACAGGTATTAAAAACTAATAACACTGACGCAAAAAATCCATAAGGACTCACTAAGTAAGTCTCTGAACACCGTTGCACAACGCTAGTGGGAAATTGATTCTTAAGCATCTTGTACGGAAGCTGCAGTGCTCTCCTGGGAAAGGCAACTTCACTCACCACAAGTACTAGTCGCTTTTCAGACTATATGTCCCCAGCATTCCGTCTCCAGTGCTCTCATGTGAATAGACAAAGTAACTTCACAGAGCTCGTATTTATACAGCAGAGTTGTTTTCAGTTTATTGAGTGAGTGCTTAATTGCCCAGATTTGTGTCGTAACTAATGTAAGATACTGACAATTATCCTCATTTTAAAAATTAAAGTATTTTATACCGAGAGTTTCTTTAGAACTTAACCTGTAACAACAATTCTGGAGGAAGTAAATAAATAATTAAATCGACTGAAGCTACCACAGAAAGTGCTGAAATATGCCTGGATGAAAAAAAAAAAAAACTACAAAAATGGTCTCATTCAAAACGCGAAATTTGTCTCCAACAAATTTAGCTCCTTAATCGAAAAAAGCTCTTTAAAATATGTTATCGAAATACTGTAGCACTTTCGCAACCTCTTGATAGAGACACGGAAACGCTACATGAGGAAAACAACGTAGATGTCCTAGATAGTCATAACGTAAAAGGATTTGTCTCTAAAACGGGAATTACAGTGCAGATTAGTCAGTTACATCTGCCCATGTACGTGGGCACATTCAACTGAAACGGTCTCGAAGACAGATTTAAGATTGGCAGCATTCTCGGAACGTTATGCAAACCGTCCCTTTTCGTTAATGTCAATTAACTTAGGGACTGGACTGTGTGTATTAGAATTTGTCTCTTCTACAACGCGATTTTCTTTTTAAATGCACCCGCATAAAATCAAAAATAAATTTTTTCTCACCTTGAAATGTCTTACTGTGAGCTGTGTGCAGCCACGTCCTTTTAAAGAGCGAGGTCTGCTATCCATCATGGATGTTCTAATTTTCGTTTCTGACTGCTTTTCCCTTCATAAATTCAAAAACAGCGGGTTTGAAATCGAAAAATCGTTTCAGGATCTTCCTGACCAAAATAATTTCCGAATACATTTGGTCTTCATACTCTTCTTTCAAATTCATCGAAAACTTTTGCAGCTGGCAATGGAATAATGCATCGACTTCAGATATTTTAATATTCGTACCACCAATTTCTTCACGTGCTCCATGCCTGCAAATGTACAGAACAATGAATGGCATCTATCGATAGTTGTACTTTTTTGCTCTTACATAGTCAATTAAATCTTTGAATTCTTTCTGCATGGTACCGTAATGTCGTTTCATAGCAAATTTAGAGTAATCGTTGATTACGTGACTGCATTTCTAATCTGTCTCTCTTCTGTCATTCCCATTCAGTTTTAAAGACTTGTGAGAATAGACCGCTAGATTGCCACTTTTTTGCAAACCGCGACGGGACCTGTGGTCGTCCCTCATTCCACGAACAAACACCGAATGGTGAACAACGATGACGACACGATTCTGCGAACTGAAGAGAAACGTGAAGACTGAAAAATGCCGTATCTCAATAACAAATGAAATGTCGCGCTGTATTCGGTACTTCCGAGAAGGACCGGCCAAAGGCGAGACAGGCTGAGCCTCAGACGACACGTGGACCAGCGTACACTAGGTGATAAAAAGTGGTGCCATCCATCAGTAACGCTGGAATTCAATGTGGAGTTGGCCCACCCCTAGCTTTCATGACAGCTTCCTCTCTCCCAGGCATGCATTCAATCAGATGCTGGAAAGTTTCTTGGGGAATGCCAGCCCATTCTTCACGGAATGCTGCACTGAGGAGTGGTATCGATGTCAGTCGGTGAAGCCTGGCACCAACTCAGCCTTCCAAAACATTCCAGAGGTGTTCTATAGGATTCACGCCAGGACTCAGTGCAGGCCAGTCCATTACAGGGATGTTATTGTTGTGTAACCACTCCGCCACAGGCAGTGCATTACGAACAGGTGTTCGATCGTGTTGAAAAATGAAATCACCATCCACGAATTGCCCTTCAACAATGGGAAGCAAGAAGGTGCTTAAAACATCAATGTAGGTCTTTGCTGTGATAGTGGTACGCAAAACAACAAGGGGTGCAAGCCCCCTCCATGGAAAACATGACCACACCGAAACACCAGCACCTTCGAATTTTACTGTTGGCACTACATGCTGGCAGATGACGTCCATCGGGAATTCGCCATACCCGCACCCTGCCATCGGATCGTCACATTGCGTACCGTGATTCGTCACTCCACATTTAGTTACTCCACTGTTCAATCGTTAAATGTTTACGTTCCTTTCAGCAAGCGAGGCGTCGTTTGGCATTTACCAGTATTATGCGTGCCTTATGAGCAGCCGCTCGACCATGATATCCATGTTTTCTCACCTCCCGAACTTACATAGTACTTCCAGTGGATCTTGATATAGTTAGGAATTCCTGTGTAATGGCCTGGATAGATGTCTGCCTATTACACATAACGTCCCTCTTCAACTGTCGGCGGTCTCTGTCAGTCAACAGACGAGGATGGCCTGTACGCTTTTGTGCTCTACGTGTCGCTTCATGTTGTCATTTCACTATCACATCGGAAACAGTGGACCTAGTGATGTTTAGGAGTTTGGATATCTCGCGTACACACGTATGAAACAAGTGACAAGCAATCACCTGATCACGCTCAAAATCCGCGGAGCGCTCCATTGTGCTCTCTCACGATGTCTAATGACTACTGAGATCGCTGTGGTGTAGTACTTGGCAATAGGTTGCAGCACAATGCACCTAATATGAAAAACGTATGTTTTTCGGAGTGTCCAGATACTTTTGATCACACGCGTGCGGTTTGGCGCGCTGTGGCCGTCCCTGATTTAAAACTTTGGTAAACCGAACAAGAACTGTATACGGCATATACGACACCCACCGTAAAGAACTAGCGCCACCACGTAACCATTGATGACCAACATCGGACGCACACTTACAAGAATCTGCTACTGGAGAAGCCTTCTCATGGATTATAGAAACGCAGTAATTCTGCTCTGCCCTTCCAGATCATGCGGCATTGTTATAGAGGTATACGTTGGTATTAAATTAGAAATAGATGTTATGAATAAACTTTATGATATATGCTTAAATTCTGCTTAGAATCCAGCTCTCTCCCTGATCAAACAACAGAAAGAAAGGGTTATTAATATTTGCTGACCCATTGGTAACTGATATTCTGACTTTGCTCGTCTTTGGTTGTGTATTGGTTCTAGTTGTTTTTTACCATGTGTGTGTTTTCTTTCTACATACGTCCCATTATGGTTCTTGAATGGCTTAGCCGCGCCTACCGAGGGGTTCAGTTACCTTGTAGAGAGCTCAATTATTTCGTCTATTGTTTCGTCTGTACCTCTGTACCTTGATACATAGGCTATTTCAAAGACTTCATCTGGCTGCTTTTCCGTATGCTGCTTGAACAAAACTATACTTTACCATTGTTATGTGGACGCAGTAGAGCCCTCACAATGTCTGAGCGATTGTGGTAGACTCCATAGCAAGTGGCAAAGTCATACTGTAGGTATGTAGACCCGTATTTCACCTGTGGACGCAAATTTTTGATACGAATTAAGTAAATCCCATTTTCTGTCCCAGAAGAGAGGGGAAAGGTGTGAAACTTTAAGGTCGAATATACGTACTCCTCAAAATGAGGGGGCTTCTAAAACATTATGGAATACTACACAATGTAGCACGTAATATTAGAGATACAAGTTCTTCAAATCAGTGGGCATGGCTAAACAATAATGTGACACACTTCTGAGACAGAAAGTATATTCAGTTCTAAGTTGTTGAGAGTTGGTTTCGACCAGTTTGATGGTTATTTTCCGCAACTAGCCTTGGCTTACACTTTTCTCAAACATCTCTACAAACGTAGCTTTCGAAACACATTTAGTTCCACATTAGTTATGCCAGTAAACATTAAATCCATTAAGATGATCAAATATGACTTTTTTCCACTTTAGTTGTGACAGACGTTTAAAAAATCGAAGGCTCAGTAAATACATCAACATGATCACATATGACGTTATGTGAGATTTACGGATGGCATCAAAGTTAAATGAACTTTTCTGAATGATTATTTCCTGCTTCTCCAATTTCAGGAGTGTTAATCTGTGACATTCTAAGTTATTGTTATTGATAACTAGTAGGTTTTAACGATATCTATGTTGTTGTAGAAGCTCCATTTTTCAATCTGATTTGTTTTTGTATTATAGATTTCTTTTCTTATTTTCACCGTCATTCTAACAGTACTGGTGTGTTGTTATTACTGTGGTCTTCAGTCCAAATACTACTTTGAAGCAGGTCCCCACATTATCCTGTCCTGTGCAAGCCCCTTCATCTCTGAATAACTACTGCAACCCGGATCCATTTTAACCTGCCGAAATCTACCTCTAAAATTGTTACCACCTGAACCTCTCCCTCCTTCAACACGCTACCGAGCCGACCTTTCTCTGATGCCTCAATATGTGTCCTGCCTACAAATTGTAATTGTTAGTAGATTTATTTTTTCCGAAAGTCGTATCAGTAACTCCTCATTAGTTATACGGCTTGCCCATTTAACTTTGAATCATTTTGAAGAAAATTTTAGAAGTTTCTCTTCTCTTCCAGTCTGATCTACTGAGCGAGGTGTCGCCGTGGTTAGCCCACTGCACGACTTCGGGAGGACGACGGTTCAAACCCGCGACCGACTCTCCTGCTTTAGGTTTTCCCTGATATCCCTAAATCGCTTCAATCAAATGCGGGGATGATTCCTTTGAAAGGGCATGGCCGACTTCCTTCCCCATCCTTTCCTAATCCGATGGGACCGGTGACTTTCGCTGTTTGGTCTCCTCCCCCAATTCAACCAAACGACTATACACGGCTACACTCCTGACAAATACCTTTACAAGAGGCTCGGTAACTCTTATATTCATATTAGATAAGAAATTCCTCTTTTTCAAAAACTATTTTCTCGTTATTGTCCGTCTTCATTTTATATTCTTTCTGTTCGAACCATAATTAGTTATTTTACTGCCCGTTAGCAAAACTAATCTACTACTTTTAGTATTTCAGTTCCTAATTTTAAGTTAGTAATTTAATTTCCTTAGCACCCCCTGATTTAAATCTTATAACCCTTTTTCAGGAGTATCGGTTCTTCTCAGTTGCTCTTTGGTCGTCTCTGTCAGAACTACAGTGTTAGTGCCAAACCTATCAATTTTTGTTATTTCTTTTTGAACTTTAGATAGTTTTCCAAATTTCTACTTCATGTCTTTTACTACTTGATCAATGAACATCTGCTCTCTGGTTTCTGTACAATTTGTTAATAAGCTTTCGCTCCCTTTTGTGAACCCATTCTGGTTAAAAATTTCAAAAGCAATACTTCAGTCAACATTGTCAAAAGCGACACTACACATACGATCCGATGTCGAAGTACCTGTGTTATTCGGAAGAACGATGCAGTGTTACTTCGGACATGCATGTGTGTCCAAACGAAGAGGCACTGCGGCGACTGTAGCCGTTATGAAATACATGACATGTATTACCATTTGGAATATGGACGACCATCGTCTGAATAATGGGAAGACGGCAATGAAAATTTGTGCAGGGCCGGGATTCGAAACCGGATATCCCGTTTATCGCAAGCGGTCGCTTTACTATTTTCTTCTGCCTACTCCGTCCGAACAGACCTTGGAAGCCCCAACGGTACTGACCGACCGCCGTGTCATCCTCAGCCTATAGGCGTCACTGGATGTGGATATGGAGGGGCATATGTGGTCAGCACACCGTTCTCGCGACATTTGTCAGTTTACGAGACCGGACTCGCTACTCTTCAATCAAGCAGCTCCTCCATTTGTCTCACAAATGCTGAGTGCAGCCTCCTTACCAACAGCGCTCGGCAGATCGATCATCCATCCAAGTGCTAGCCAAGCCCGACAGCGATTAACTTCGGCGATCTGACGCGAACTGATGTTATCACTGCGACAAGGCCGCAGACTTAAGGACACATAACTTTAACACCATTCTCAGATAACACAAAGAAACAAACATGCTGCTTAATGAAGGAATTGTTTTCCAATCCCTTCGCCGCTCTTTCGTCCCAGTATGTCCTCTCGTATGTAGACTGTATTCATCGATTTTTATCTCTCGTTTTCACTTCATACTTTCATCTGAATGACAATTTAACGTCTTCTACCCTGCACGTTCCAGCTCTGCGGGGATCTTTGAAATTCACTCCATAGGAAGTTAGAGAAATACTGTCAGTATTACCAATCGCACACGATGTCTTTAAGATCTGGAAGACATGTGTTAGCCTTGTTTACCTGCTTTGGGCTCCCTTAACAAGTATGAATTAATAGTGGTCTAACAACCTTTAGCACTGTACTTGACAACGGCATATAAGCCGAAATCTGGATAGTGCGAAAGATAAATATAATAGTACACAGTCCAATGGCGGTTTACTCTTTTAAAAAGTTCCCAGGCATTTCAAGGTGTCTATGAGCCGTAAAAGTACTGCACGTCGTGGCGTTACTTCATAACCAATATTCATCGACATCGAATTGTTCACGTTTATGCGGTTGCCAATGACCGTCCCATATTTGTGGATTCAGTCTAAAGACACATGCGTATCGTTTTCAGTGCACACGACCAACAACAGGACGTGCATATCCTAGCAAATTCAATCCTGGCAAGTGGTGACAAAGGCAGCAGGATAGCAGGCCGAGGACCAGTGCGCATATTAGGTTGGTGCATAAATTCATAACGTTTTTGTTTCCTCGTTGGTATTCTGATTGCTATGGGTTCATTAATCGGTTATCATTTTTTAATTGTAGTTTACAGTTGCTCTCTGACTTTACATACTGTCGTTTTGTCATTTGGAGGTAGTGGGTGGAGCTGTGGAGCTAGAAAATGGAGTGCCAAGTGGAGTGAGCGTAACATTTTCGATATATTTTTCTGTATGAGTTCAATAGAGGTGTGACGTCAGTCAAGCCAGCCAGAAGCATTTGCGTCTTGTATGGGGATAACACTATTAGACAGAACATAGTATGAAAATGGTTTTATTGTTTTAAGGAGGATTGTTTTGGCATTAGTGACTCTCAAGTTCAAGAAGATCTTCGGGGTTTGGTGAAGATTGTTTAAATGCATTAATCCGCAATGATCCAAGTTAGTATACTCTAGAAGTGGCAAATGCGACGATCTGTCATCATTCTACCATCGTTCGACATTTTCGTGCATTGGAGAACGTTCCAAAGTCTTGTGTATGGGTACCGCATGCTGTAATCCAAAATTACAAATATCAGCGGCTGACCAAGTACTCACCTCTGCACGCTCGTCACCAATTCCTTCGTGAGCAATACCGACGACTGCTATTCTGTGTCGTTTCTGGTGACCAGAAATTGTGTCTTTAAACTAATATTAAGAAAGGTAAAGAATGGTTGAGCCCAAACAAAATAGCACTCACCGAACAGAGACCTTAGCGTATCCACAAAAGATAATGTTAGGCGTCTCGTGGAACAGCAACGGTGCGGTGTACAATAAACTGCGTCCCCGAGGTGTAACCACCACTCACAATGTTTATTGTCAGCGAATGAGACGTCCTACAGTCGCAGTCCAAGAACAACGACCAGGAAGACTGGGGAAGTGATGGCTACTCCACGATAACGCCCGCTCGCATTCTGCTAGAGCGACAAAAGGTACTATACAGGAGTTGGTTTGGGAAATCATTCAACATACACATTATTCACTTGATCTTGCTCTCCGAGATTTTCACTTTGTTCGCTCTCTATCAAATAACATTCAAGGAACTTACTTCCTGGATTAAAATGCGCTCCGAACATGGCTCGACGAGTTGTTCGCCTCAAAGCCATACAATTTCTACAGTTGCGGAATGGAAGAGTTATCCCTGCAATGGTAGATTGTTGTAAATAGTGAAGGAGAATATATTATTGATGACTATGTGATGTGCTTCATAATCTTATGGAAAAACGCTATGAACATACGCATCAACCTAATAATATGAGGGATTTCGTCACATATTCTGTGACGACCACTTTGGAGGAGGCACTGCACAGTAGCTGCATCACGACAGTGATAAATGGTCGTGGAATCCATTAGGCTATGCCGACACGATTCATGGCCAGACCCAAATTTCCAAGTTTTCATTTCCATGTTTCCGTTATACAGTCGATGGTTGTCCATATTCGCAATTGCGAATACATTTCAAGCATTTCAAAACGAGTGTGGTTATCGTATTGATACGCCGCGCAAGCGACATTGAATTAAAATGTCTCCCTTGTACTGATTGCTGTTGTTGTGGTCTTCAGTCCGTCCTGAGACTGGTTTGATGCAGCTCTCCATGCTACTCTATCCTGTGCAAGCTTCTTCATCTCCCAGTACCTACTGCAGCCTTCATCCTTCTAAATCTGCTTAGTGTATTCATCTCTTGGGATCCCTCTAAGGTTTTTACCCTCCACGCTGCCCTCCAATACTAAATTGGTGATCCCTCGATGTCTCAGAACATGTCCTACCAACCGATCCCTTCTTCTAGTCAAGTTGTGCCACAAGCTTCTCTTCTCCCCAATTATATTCAATACCTCCTCATTAGTTATGAGATCTACCCATCTAATCTTCAGCATTCTTCTGTAGCACCACATTTAGAAAGCTTCTGTTCTCTTTTTGTCTAAGCTATTTATCGTCTACGATTCACTTCCATACATGGCTACACTCCATACAAATACTTTCAGAAGCGACTTCCTGACATTTAAATCTATACTCGAAGTTAACAAATTTTTCTTCTTCAGAAACGCTTTCCTTGCCATTGCCAGTCTACATTTTATATCCTCTATACTTCTACTATCATCAGTTATTTTGCTCCCCAAATAGCAAAACTCCTTTACTACTTTAAGTGTCTCATTTCCTAATCTAATTCCCTCAGGATCACCCGACTTAATTCGACTACATTCCATTATCCTCGTTTTGCTTTTGTTGATGTTCATCTTATACCTTCCTTTCTAGACACTGTCCATTCCGTTCAACTGCTCTTCCAAGTCCTTTGCTGTCTCTGACAGAATTACAATGTCATCGGCGAACCTCAAAGTTTTTATTTCTTCTCCATGGATTTTAATATCTACTCCGAAATTTTCTTTTGTTTCCTTTACTGCTTGCTCTATATACAGATTGAATAACATCGGGGATAGGCTACAACCCTGTCTCACTCCTTTCCCAACCACTGCTTCCCTTTCATGCCCCTCGACTCTTATAACTGCCATCTGGTTTCTGTACAAATTGTAAATAGCCTTTCGCTCCCTGTATTTTACCCCTGCCACCTTCAGAGTTTGAAAGAGAGTATTCCAGTTAACGTTATCAAAAGCTTTCTCTAAGTCTACAAATGCTAGAAACGTAGGTTTGCCTTTCCTTAATCTTTCTTCTAAGATAAGTCGTAGGGTCAGTATTGCCTCAAGTGTTCCAGCATTTCTACGGAATCAAAACTGATCTTTCCCGAGGTCGGCTTCTATCAGTTTTTCCATTCGTCTGTAAAGAATTCGTGTTAGTATTTTGCAGCTGTGACTTATTAAACTAATAGTTCGGTAATTTTCACATCTGTCAGCACCTGATTTCTTTGGGATTGGGATTATTGGCTCTGAGCACAATGGGACTTAACATCTGAGGTCATCAGTCCCCTAGAACTTGGAATTACTTAAACCTAACTAACCTAATGACATCACGCACATCCATGACCGAGGCAGGATTCGAACCCGCGACCGTAGCGGGCGCGCGGTTCCAGACTGAAGCGCCTAGAACCGCTCGGTCACTTCGACCGGCATTGGGATTATTATATTCTTCTTGAAGTCTGATGGTATTTCGCCTGTTCATACATCTTGCTCACCAGATGGTAGAGTTTCGTCAGGACTGGCTCTCCCAAGGCTGTCAGTAGTTCTAATGGAATGTTGTCTACTCTGGGGGCCTTGTATAGACTCAGGTCTTTCAGTGCTCTGTCAAACTCTTCACGCAATATGATATCTCCCATTTCATCTTCATCTACATCCTCTTCCACTTCCACAATATTGTCCTCAAGTACATCGCCCTTGTATAGACCCTCTATATACTCTTCCACCCTTCTGCTTTCTCTTGTTTGCTTAGAACTGGGTTTCCATCAAAGCTCTTCATATTCATGCAAGTGGTTCTCCTTTCTCCGAAGGTCTCTTTAATTTTGCTGTAGGCAATACCTAACTTACCCCTAGTGAGAAAAGCCTCTACATTCTTACATTTGTCCTCTAGCCATCCGTACTTAGCCATTTTGCAGTTCCATTCGATATCATTTTTGAGGTGTTTGTATTCCTTTTTGCCTGCTTCATTTACTGCATTTTTATATTTTCTCCTTTCATCAATTAAATTCTATATTTATTCTGTTACCCAAGGGTGTCTACTAGCCATCGTCTTTTTACCTATTTGATCCTCTGCTGCCTTCACTATTTCATCCCTCAAAGCTACCCATTCGTCTTCTACTGTATTTCTTTACTCCATTCCTGTCAATTGTTCCCTTATGCTCTCCCTGACACTCTGTACAACCTCTCGTTCTTTCAGTTTACCCAGGTCCCATCTCCTTAAATTCCCACATTTTTGCAGTTTCTTCAGTTTTAATCTACAGTTCATAACCAATAGATTGTGGTCAGAGTGCTATAAATGTAGTTTACCTGTCTTCAACTTATCTTCTAATATAAGACGCACAGTCAGTATTGGCTCGGTGGTTCTTAAATTTTTCCCAGACCAAACTGATCTTTACCGACGTCGCTTCTGTACGTTTTTCTATTCTTTTGTAAATAAGTCGTGTAAACACTTGGTAACCATAATTTATTATACGATGGTTTCGGTAGTGATCACGCCTATCATCACCTACCTTCACTGACATTGGACGTATTATATTCTTGTTGATAAATGAAGATATTTCTCCTGTCCAATATATCTTGTGTGCCACGTAGAATAGTTTTCTCATGGTTGACTCACTGCTGTATGAATACAAACATGCAAGATGTGTAGTAATAGAGCTAGAAAATATTCGCAAGGATCTTTAGTGAATATTACTGAGGGTAGGGTCTACACCTAACTCTTTTGATACACTAGATTTAGACATATGAGGATGTAATCTCAGGTCTGTAAATCAAAATGTTGCATCAGTCGCCTGAGACATAATAAACTTTGATTGTATCTCGTCACATTTCAGTCTTGGGTCAGTACATAAGTGAAAGAAGTAATCGGTAGATAGAAAATGGACAAAAATCGCTTAATAATGGAAAGGCATCTGGACCAGATGAGACACCTGTGAGATTCTAAACTTTTTCATTTCAAGCAGTGTTATCGTAGGTCGGACAACGAAGGATACCTAGTGACTGGAAAACAGCACAGGTTGAGTTTGGGGTTGTTTTGGGGGAGGTAACCAGACAGATACGTCATCGGTCTCATCGGATTAGGGAAGGGCGGGCAAGGAAGTCGGCCGTGCCATTTCAAAGGAACCATCCCGGCATTTCCCTGCAGCGATTAAGGGAAATCAAGGAAAACCTAAATCAGGATGGCCGGACGCGGGATTGAACCGTCATCCTCTCAGTGCAAGTCCAGTGTGCTAACCACTGCGCCACCTCGCTCGGTCACAGCGCAGGTCATTCTCGTTTTCATGAAGGATTGTAGAAGAGTCTCTAGTCCAACACTGATGATCCAAAATAATATGAACGCGTTCTTGGAACTAAGTACAGCAGCGATTTTGCGTAACAAGGATTTGACAATTCATTGGTGGTTTTTTGGAGGTCTGTAGCACCAGATATTTACGCACAGTCACGAAATTCTTGGGCATTAGAGACTAATGTCTTGTGGGCTCGGAGTCGGGAGCCACTAGCGTCCCATCAGCTTCAGATGAGGTGAATTTGGGGCCAAGACATAAACGTGAGTTCGTTGTCATGCCTGCCTGCTGTTGCCTTTAGTTAGAGGTCCCATGTATGTTAATCTGAGTGACCCCATTGCATAACACTTCCTGAACGGCCTGCATCCGTGACATATAGCATTTTCGAGCAGACATTCGCCTGGATAAAGGTATGTAAGGATACGGCCATCGACTTGGTGTAATAAAAAACGAGATGCATCCGACCAGGTAATCCATTTCCATTCTTCCATGGTCAAATCTCGTTGATCCCGTGCCCACTGCAATCTCAATTCCTCATGTAGTTGGCCCAATCTGGGAACACGTAGATGTCGACTAATGTTGAGCTCCATGTCCAACAGTGCCCAACGAACGGTGCGTTCCGAAGTACGTGTGCCTCCTACAGGTAGCCGCATATCCCACATCACAGAGCAGGCAAGCCTCTGTCCTCCACGGTCTGTGATAAGGTTTGGGCGTTCAGTAACTTGTCGTCTACTCCTGGATTCACCTTCTTTGTATCACCTTCATTGTCTTTTGACAGTAGCAGGAAAACAGCCAGTCGGCTTATCTGTTTACGAATTGATCATTCCCACGCGATGGGCCATTACAAAGTCTCTTGTGTCAGTGGATTTCCCCATTATAGGACCATAATGTCAATACAATTATTCCCCATTCGCAGTGCTCCGCTTATAGCGGGTCCTCTAAAATTCCCCTTTTAAACTTCTGGAACTAGTAGGGGGGACTGTGTAGACAATATTTTAAATTGGAACCCACTTCCGGGAACATACTGTTCAGGCTTCCAATGTTTTATGTTTGACCACTGCCAATAATAATGACAATAATAATGATAGTAATACCAATACAATGTAAGCACTGAAGCAGTGTAGTCGCCAATATCCAGTTACTGTTGTATTTTGCTGTCAATTAGTTCGATTGTTATTGCGAAGTGAATACTGAAGTAATTTCTGCTCTATAGCGAGAATTACCTAAAACGCGGAGAAAGGCGGTTACGTGAAATATTTATGCATATACGGGGTACGCCGAAGTGACAAGAGTCGTCGGATACCTTCCAATACCGTGTCGGACCTCCTGCCCGCTGTGGTGCCGCAACTCGAAGTGGCATGGACTTGACAGATCGTTGGAAGTCCCCTGCAGAACATAGACCTCTTTCTCAGAAAATACAGAAGAGTATCTCGAGATTCTGTAAAAGGTCGGTCTCAGATGACGCAGAGGCTACAACATTATCGAGGTAGTTCAGATAGCACTGTACATGGCTCGTAAACTCACCCAAAAATCTTCGCAAGTTCGCTGACGCCCTCACTGTACAGTATGATTAGCTTTGGTATTGAAAAGATCCAAAAGGCATGTTTATCACCATGAATTTCTTCGCGTTCTCATCCAGTTGGAGCTGCAGATAGATATCAGCAAGATCAATCTCGCAGTAACGAGCTCCTCTTGCTGCCTTCTATGTCCACTCGTCGGGGCGAGGGTTTGGGAAGGAGCCAAGAAGAATCTGCGGTTTCACAGTAGTGTTGAAATCCGCAAATGTGCAAATACTTGCCTCAGTTTTCCGGATTGATCGAACAAGCGAAGTCCAAGCGATACTAGAAATAGGTTTGGGGAAACCCAGTTGTACTAAGTGATGCATTTTAGTCTCCGCGGCATCACGCACTGCTTGTGGAGCTTGACGAGTACACCAAGACTGATGAAGAGGACCTGATTGCAACGAAGTGTGTGCTTAGAAATTAGTAGCAGCACCAAGTGTCTCAGAAAAAATACCCTTGAATTTTGGGCAAAGTGAGTTAACTTTTTCAGAAGACTCATGTGGGCGAACAAAGTTAACTGAGTCATTAGTACAGAATCTAAATTGTGAAAGTAATCTAACAAGAAAGATTCTGCACGTCTGTGCGGTTGACAACTAAGAAATGAGCAGTTGTTAACAGTAGAGATGACGAAATGACCTGTGGTAGGTATCATACCCTGATTGTAGCTAACCAGTTTCTGTCTCGACTGTGTTAGAGTCAGAGAGCCCAGTTGCTTACAGGTTGAAAGGTTAATTAATATGGAAGCTGAACATGTGTCTACGTAAAAGGTTACCGTTTTGTCTCCGTGCTTGAAGCCATAGGAGCCTTCATTTTCCCTGAGACAGTCTGCAGAAACTGGCATTGGCTCTCCACAAAGGCTTCTCTAGTGAAGAAGGCATAGTTATGTCAACGTTATGCGTAGAACCAGGAAAGGAACAGAGAAACTGGTAAGTGACACAGGTTACAGTTACTTGCAGTAAACGCTTGACACATAGGCTGTTCTATTTATGGTCCTGACTATATTACTGGTCTCACGACTTCCCATCCTCGTCTCCACTGTTGTCTTGGAGACGAATTCCAGGAATACAAGAGTAAAATAAAAAACTTCTTTATTCTAACAAAGTACAGTATAAATAGAAGATGTGTACGCACAATTGTGAAAACGAAGTATGGGTCAGTCTAGGAGGCGTCCTCAGATAGCCAAGGTGGTTAAGATGACTATTCACTTGTAGCGGTCCGATGCGAATTTTCATATGACATTAACAAATTGTGCAGCTGATGTCTAATCTTATTCGTAACTGCGAATACATTTGTTCTGCTTCATGTATCTGTAAATCGTAGCAGCGCACGCATTTCTGAAGGTCACTGCACAGTACATAGTAAAACAGAGGCATTGCAAAATAGTAAAGTGCAAACGGTTGCTTTTGAGAGAAATAACATTCTTTAACGTGAGTGACAACAGGTTGGATACGTGACGTACGTAGCCGTTAGTTAGTCACTAGCGTAACTAGTAAACACAAAGTATTCACTTATTTAGTGACGGCAGTAAACAGCACAGTTCCTAAAGCAAAATTTTTCAGAAGCACTGAAGTACCAAAAGCTATCAATGGTAAATGCTACAGCGTGGCTACTGTATAAGGTGAAGTATTCAACAGCTCGTTCTCAGGTTGTCTTCGGCGATGCTAGAGAATCCGTAGCATAATTCCGTACCTAGTGAAGGTGAATATCAATGAGTCGGCATCATCCAGGAAGCGCAGTCAACGGCGAGCGTGCCTCTTTTTTGCTGTACGCTGCTTTTATAGCCCGTAGAGAAGTGACCAAATTATCATCTCTACAGCGCCACGTGCGTTGTGAACAAATTATTCTCTTCTTAGCTTCTTTCGGCGGCGTGGTGTCACAGGCCGGCATGTTCTCCTTGTATATGCCGTAGCCATGGAGACCCGCGTCATCAGCGTCTTCTGTCTCCATGGTGATGTGCTGGGAGTGAACATAGCTCATAAAAATGAACGACAGTTTAGTTTTACAACGCTTTCGTTGTGACGGTGATAAATCGTTTAAAGAAATCCCATCGCTTAAAATCTTCTCAGTCTCACAGAACGTGCTTTGCAGCTGTGATTAAATTACTGAGAATATAGATGTATACAAAGTAATGCTACTGAAGACGCTAGGTCACTAAAAACCCTTTCATCAGCAGAAATTCTCTCAAAATATAATTCCATGCAGTACTAAATGAAAGTGAGCAATGCCTGTCAACTTACTCATTTATTCTTTCTTCTATAAATGCAGTGGCATGAAAAGCACTGATTGCAGTGATTACTCAGAATATAGATGTATACAAAGTAATCACGGATGACCGTCTCACATTGATGTTACTGCAGACGCTAGTCCACGAAAAACTGTCTTTCATAAACAGAAATTCTCTCATTATATAATTCCATGCAGTACTGAATGAAAGTGAGCAATGCCTGTCAATTTTCTCATTTATTCTTTCTTCTATAAATACAGTGGCATGAAAAGTACCGATGGCAGTGATTTGTTTGGGAAGTTTTAGATTAAGCTTTCCTTTCCAGTTTAAGTTCAAATGGCTCTGAGCATCATGGGACTTAACATCTTAGGTCATCAGTCCCCTAGAACTCACAACTACTTAAACCTAACTAACCTAAGGACATCACACACATCCATGCCCGAGGCAGGATTCGAACCTGCGACCGTAGCGGTTATCGCCGTTCCAGACTGAAGCGCCTAGAACCGCTCGGCCACATCGGCCGGCCCAGTTTATCATCGACATTTTCCCCACATATTTTAAGAATTCTGCGTTAAATATTACCTTATGGACAGAATTTATTATTGGGTATCCGACATTGTTCAGAATACCTAAATGCAACGTGTGTTCTTCTATTTTTTTATATTTTTTATTTTTTATTTTTTTTACGTAAAATGACCACCACTCAATAATACTTTTAAAGTCGTTGTCTCCATTTTCTTCCATTACCGTGTGACATCATTTTAGTGTTATTACTAAAAATAACGTTTTATAGTTATTATTAAATAGAGGTTTTAAGTAAATCAGAAATAAATAGCGGGTGGCACTCCATCATCGGCCTACATGTTCATTGTTTGAAATTTGTGATATGGTGTTTCAGGGCTTCGATTCTCAGACTGATACATACTTCACATCTACGAAAGTGTTTCATGTGTGGCGTGTAGCAGCAGGCAGGCTCATTCGCCAGACACGTGCGCCAGTCTGAACAAATCCGCTATGTAATCGTGCTGCAGGAACTTGGCAGTCCGTGCCCAAGGGAGATTTGAATATTATACAGTTCCACGATTAATCTCTATCATAGAATGTATTCTCCGCTTACGTTATTTCCCTGCATTCAAATTTTTACAAACAGCAGGGTATATTGATTAGTGAAGCAAATTTGAAACATGAATACGAAAATTCAGGTAGCCGAGAGCTGATTATTCGGGATTTAGTTTTTCATAAAAACTTTTACGGGTGTTAACGCACACAAAATCCTCTCTATATTTGACGTCAGCCAGGGATGGCCTCTGGCGTCCGTGAAAAAATTAAAAGCACTGATCACGAAAGAAACAATTTAGATAGCTGCTGAAAGCGAAATACGAGTTATCGGTTACATAAACCTACGTTATTTTAACAGTCCGCGGAGGATTATTAAAGCACGTACTGCATAGCGCAGATAATGTAGAGGAAAAAGGTGTTATTTTCCAAAAACCGAATACAACCTCCAGAAGAAATAAACTAAAACCGAACACTCTGCTATAGCAGAGGGGTGCAGCTAGAAAAATCCTTGTTGAAAAATTATAAATGAATATCTTAAACTTCTATCTGCGTGAAATTTTATTCCCGTATTATACAGATGGTACATTGTTTCGACGATATACCTGTACGCATTATGCCAGAAACATTTTCAGTACTTTGTAGAACTTCCCTCTATAATGCAGCTTTGCAATCGTCGAGAAGAGCACAGACATGTCTCTTGCCTTGGAGATAGTTTTAACGTTCTATGCTTCTTCTGCCCCCAAAAATTTCCAAGAAATGTCGCTGTCAACGTAGACGAGACATGGTACTCTCCCACGTAATCCCAGCCGTGAACCAGTACGCTTATTACGCTGACTGGTGCAGTTGGTGCTGAGTAGCGACCATTGCGGTGAATGTGCGCGTGTACTGCGGTCTAATGGAGGACCACAATTCCCTACTGTTATCCAAACGACAGCGGACTGACTCCTGTGTTGTTTAATCTTTCCATCATTGGTGGAACCTTAGGAATACAGTCGTATGACAAATTGGAAGATTTCCTCAGACGGAAATTAAATCATGTTCAGTTTTCTAAATTGTAACCTCATCAATTTCGAGGTCACTAGCCTCATCTTCAGATGTATCTGTACACATTAAAGAATTACAATAAACCAGTTGCATTACTTACTGATTATATGTTCAGCTCTTGCGGTACTGATAGTAGTTAATGCCCTTATGTTTAAGTCAGAATATAGATAGAATTACAATGTCACATATTCATAGGCAAGAAATTTTATACAACGAAATTGTTCAATTTAAATGTGTCGAATGCCATCTAATAGTGTTTACTGGTAGGTTACACCTATGCAATAGGAGAGTGTGCTACACTCCTGAGAATTTGTGTACTTATTATTATTAATAATAATAATAATAATAATAATAATAATAATTATTATTATTATTATTATTATTATTATTGGTAGTTGTAGTAGTAGTAATAGTATTTGCGAGCACCAGTCAAAACATTCTTAATAAAAAGGTAATATAAATGTCGTACCAATTCTAATTTCTAAAATATCGCGTTGGAGTCTTACTATTTAAGTGTCGAGGACATATGGACATTGTGTTAATGGGACGTTCAAACCGTGAGAGTAGGAAATTGGTACTATTCTATGTTAGATGGGTTAGATAATCATAGGGTAAAATTAAGTATGCGATTCATCTTTCAGGAGATAATAGGGTGAATAATAGTTACTGAAACCAACCAGTAACAATAATGTACTGCACCCGTGGTCTAGTGGTAGCGTCTTTGATTCATAATCAAAACGTCTTCGGTCCCGGGTTAGATCCCCGCCACTGCCTAAATTTTGATAAATAATCAGCATTGGCGGCCGAAGACTTCCGGCATAAGAAAGCCTCATTCTGCCAACGGCCTTGTCAAAGAGGGCGGAGGAGCGGATGGAGGTTCTGGGCACTCTCTTGTCCTAGGGGTGGGAAGTTGCCCCTAAAGGCGGAAGAATCAGCAATTATCAACGACATGAGGATGCAGAAGGCAATGGAAACCACTGCATTAAAGACACGTAACGTGTATCCACAGGACATGTGGCCTGTAATTGAAGAAGTGTCATGATGATCTCTCCATTGGCAAAAGGCGCTGCAGTCTGGAACCGCAAGACCGCTACGGTCGCAGGTTCGAATCCTGCCTCGGGCATGGATGTTTGTGATGTCCTTAGGTTAGTTAGGTTTAACTAGTTCTAAGTTCTAGGGGACTGATGACCTCAGCAGTTGAGTCCCATAGTGCTCAGAGCCGAGCCATTGGCAAAAGATTCCGGAATAGTCCCCCATTCGGATCTCCGGGAGGGGACTGCCAAGGGACGGTTACCATGAGAAAAAGATTGAATAATCAACGAAAGGATAACGTTCTACGAGTCGGGGCGTGGAATGTCAGAAGCTTGAACGTGGTAGGGAAACTAGAAAATCTGAAAAGGGAAATGCAAAGGCTCAATCTAGATATAGTAGGGGTCAGTGAAGTGAAGTGGAAGGAAGACAAGGATTTCTGGGCAGATGAGTATCGGGTAATATCAACAGCAGCAGAAAATGGTATAACAGGTGTAGGATTCGTTATGAATAGGAAGGGTATGTTACTGTGAACAGTTCAGTGACCGGGTTGTTCTAATCAGAATCGACAGCAGACCAACACCGACAACGGTAGTTCAGGTATACATGCCGACGTCGCAAGCTGAAGATGAACAGACAGAAAAAGTGTATGAAGATATTGAAAGGGTAATGCAGTATGTAAAGGGGGACCAAAATATAATAGTCATGGGCGACTGGGATGCAGTTGTAGGGGAAGGAGTAGAAGAAAAGGTTACAGGAGAATATGGGCTTGGGACGAGGAATGAAAGAGGAGAAAGACTAATTGACTTGTGTAACAAGTTTCAGCTAGTAATAGCGAATACCCTGTTCATGAATAACAAGAGGAGGAGGTATACTTGGAACAGGCAGGGAGATACGGGAAGATTTCAATTAGATTACATCATGGTCAGACAGAAATTCCGAAATCAGATACTGGATTGTAAGGCGTTCCCAGGAGCAGATATAGACTCAGATCACGATATAGTAGTGATGAAGAGTAGGCTGAAGTTCAAGACATTAGTCAGGAAGAATCAATACGCAAAGAAGTGGGATACGGAAGTACTAAGGAATGACGAGATACGTTTGAATTTCTCTAACGCTATAGATACAGCAATAAGGAATACCGCAGTAGGCAGTACAGTTGAAGAGGAATGGACATCTCTAAAAAGGGCCATCACAGAAGTTGGGAAGGAAAACATAGGTACAAAGAAGGTAGCTGCAAAGAAACCATGGGTAACAGAAGAAATACTTCAGTTGATTGATGAAAGGAGGAAGTACAAACATGTTCCGGGAAAATCAGGAATACAGAAATGCAAGTCGCTGAGGAATGAAATAAATAGGAAGTGCAGGGAAGCTAAGACGAAATGGCTGCAGGAAATATGTGAAGACATCGAGAAAGATATGATTGTCGGAAGGACAGACTCAGCATACAGGAAAGACAAAACAACCTTTGGTGACATTAAAAGCAACAGTGGTAACATTAAGAGTGCAATGGGAATTCCACTGTTAAATGCAGAGGAGAGAGCAGATAGGTGGAAAAAATACAATGAAAGCCTCATGAGGGTGAAGATTTGTCTGATGTGATAGAAGAAGAAACAGGAGTCGATTTAGAAGAGATAGGGTATCCAGTATTAGAATCGGAATTTAAAAGAGCTTTGGAGGACTTACGGTCAAATAAGGCAGAAGGGATAGATAACATTCCATAAGAATTTTTATAATCATTGGGGGAAGTTGAAAAACAAACGACTATTCACGTTGGTGTGTAGTATATTTGAGTCTGGCGACATACCATCTGACTTTCGGAAAAGCATCATCCACACAATTCCGAAGACGGCAAGAGCTGACAAGTGCGAGAATTATCGCAGAATCAGCTTAACAGCTCATGCATCGAAGCTGCTTACAAGAATAATATATAGAAGAGTGGAAAAGAAAATTGAGAATGCGCTAGGTGACTATCAGTTTGGCTTTAGGAAAAGTAAAGGGACGAGAGAGGCAATTCTGACGTTACGGCTAATAATGGAAGCAAGGCTAAAGAAAAATCAAGACACTTTCATAGGATTTGTCGACCTGGAAAAAGCGTTCGACAATATAAAATGGTGCAAGCTGTTCGAGATTCTGAAAAAAGTAGGGGTAAGCTATAGGGAGAGACGGGTCATATACAATATGTACAACAACCAAGAGGGAATAATAAGAGTGGACGATCAAGAACGAAGTGCTCGTATTAAGAAGGGTGTAAGACAAGGCTGTAGCCTTTCGCCCCTACTCTTCAATCTGTACATCGAGGAAGCAATGATGGAAATAAAAGAAAGGTTCAGGAGTGGAATTAAAATACAAGGTGAAAGGATATCAATGATACGATTCGCTGATGACATTGCTATCCTGAGTGAAAGTGAAGAAGAATTAAATGATCTGCTGAACGGAATGAACAGTCTAATGAGTACACAGTATGGTTTGAAAGTAAATCGGAGAAAGACGAAGGTAATGAGAAGTAGTAGAAATGAGAACAGCGAGAAACTTAACATCATGATTGATGGTCACAAAGCCAATGAAGTTAAGGAATTCTGCTACCTAGGCAGTAAAATAACCAATGACGGACGGAGCAAGGAGGACATCAGAAGCAGACTCGCTATGGCAAAAAGGCATTTCTGGCCAAGAGAAGTCTACTAATATCAAATACCGGCCTTAATTTGAGGAAGAAATTTCTGAGGATGTAGGTCTGGAGTACAGCATTGTACGGTAGTGAAACATGGACTGTGGGAAAACCGGAAGAGAAGAGAATCGAAGCATTTGAGATGTGGTGCTATAGACGAATGTTGAAAATTAGGTGGACTGAGAAGGTAAGGAATGAGGAGGTTCTACGCTGAATCGGAGAGGAAAGGAATATGTGGAAAACACGGATAAGGAGAAGGGACAGGATGATAGGACCTGCTAAGACATGAGGGAATGACTTCCATGGTACTAGAGGGAGCTGTAGAGGGCAAAAACTGCAGAGGAAGACAGAGATTGGAATACGTCAAGCAAATAATTGAGGACGTAGGTTGCAAGTGCTACTCTGAGATGAAGAGGTTAGCACAGGAAAGGAATTCCGGGCGGGCCGCATCAAACCAGTCAGTAGACTGATGACAAAAAAAAAGAACAATAATGTGTAGTATACTATCCATTATCCTGTTTTGACAAGTATTCATCCTAATTTGTTGAAAATAAGTGTACTCATATAAGTTACAAACACAATTCAGAAAGGTGCTGCCATCTAAAATGATAAACCACGGCTGAGGAGGTACTACAGTTTGTTAAAGGCTAACACACTGGTGTGACTCTAAGTAAATAGGGGTCACACTTGGTAATTACCGTACGCGAGTACTATATTTTACACGTCGTGATGTTGTGTGATGACCTGAATGTATATAGCAGTCATGAGCGTCCACAGGAATCTGTTAAAGAGAGTGAAACATTCTGATGTCACCATTTCCTATACAGCTGATCCGGCGAGTTCGAGAATATGTAGTGACCCAAGAATGAAATGTGACGAGATATAATCAAAGTTTATTATGTCTCAGGCGAGTGATGCAACCTTTTCATTTACAGACCTGAAATTACATCCTGATATTCCTAAATCCAGGGTATCAAAGTAGTTAGGTGTAGATCCGAGCGCTCAGTAATATTCACTAAAGATTCTTGAATTTGTATATCAACAATATCTTTTGTGAATATTTTATAGCTCTATTGCTACACATCTTGGATATGTATGTATTCATATAGCAATGAGCCAACCATTAGAAAACTATTCGACGTGGCACAAAAGTTATATGGGACAGGGGAAATACCTTCATACAATATATCAATAAGAATATAATACGTCCAATGTCATTGAAGGTAGGCGCTGATAGGCGTGAACACTGCCGAAGTCCTTGTTTTAATAAATTACGGTTACAAAGTCTTTACACCACTTATTTACAGAAGAATGGAAAAACTGATACAAGCGACGTCGGTTAACATCAGTTTGGTCTCGGAAAAATGTACGAACTAGTGAGCCAATACTGACTGTGCGTCTTATCTTAGAAGATAAAAAAAATGGTTCAAATGGCTCTAAGCACTATGGGACTTAACTGCTGTGGTCATCAGTACCCTAGAACTTGGAACTACTTAAACCTAACTAACCTAAGGACATCACACATATCCATGCCCGATGCAGGATTCGAACCTGCGACCGTAGCGGTCGCGCGGTTCCAGACTGTAGCGCCTAGAATCGCTCGGCCACTTCGGCCGGCTTAGAAGATAAGTTGAAGACAGACAAACTACATTTATAACATTTATAGATATAGGAAAACCTTTTGACAATAGATTTAGTGTATTCGTAGTGGCAATATTTACAACCATCGGCTGAATAATGGAGAGACGACAATGAAAATTGACGCCGAACCCGGATTCGAAACAAATTTTCCGCTAAGAGCGAGAGACCGCCTTACAGTTAGACTATCCGAGCACGCTCCACTGCCAGATCCAACCTTTAACGTATCGTCAACCATTTGTCAACTACTTGCACTCGTACAACAATTATTTGTATTCCCATACAAGAGAGACATTTTAATTCAAAGTCGCTTGCGCGGTGTTGGCGTTTAAATACGATATTGCACTGCCTATATTGTTCAGAAGTATGACGTAATGTTCCTTCGGACATGTAAAGCATGCACTACAGTTATGAAGTATATGAAATGTATTCGGAATTGCGAGTATGGACAACCATCGACTGTATAACGGAAACATGGAAATGAAAACTTGGAAATTTGGGTCAGGCCATGAATCGTGTCGGCATAGCCTAATGGATTCCACGACCATTTATCACTGTCGTGATGCAGCTACTGTGCAGTGCCTCCTCCAAAGTGGTCGTCACAGAATATGTGACGAAATCCCTCATATTATTAGGTTGATGCGTATGTTCATAGCGTTTTTCCATAAGATTATGAAGCACATCACATAGTCATCAATAATATATTCTCCTTCACTATTTACAACAATCTACCATTGCAGGGAAAACTCTTCCATTCCGCAACTGTAGAAATTGTATGGCTTTGAGGCGGACAACTCGTCGAGCCATGTTCGGAGCGCATTTTAATCCAGGAAGTAAGTTCCTTGAATGTTATTTGATAGAGAGCGAACAAAGTGAAAATCTCGGAGAGCAAGATCAAGTGAATAAAGTGTAAGTTGAATGATTTCCCAAACCAACTCCTGTATAGTACCTTTTGTCGCTCTAGCAGAATGCGAGCGGGCGTTATCGTGGAGTAGCCATCACTTCCCCAGTCTTCCTGGTCGTTGTTCTTGGACTGCGACTGTAGGACGTCTCATTCGCTGACAATAAACATTGTGAGTGGTGGTTACACCTCGAGGAAGCAGTTTATTGTACACCGCACCGTTGCTGTTCCACGAGACGCCTAACATTATCTTTTGTGGATACGCTAAGGTCTCTGTTCGGTGAGTGCTATTTTGTTTGGGCTCAACCATTCTTTACCTTTCTTAATATTAGCTTAAAGACACCATTTCTGGTCACCAGAAACGACACAGAATAGCAGTCGTCGGTATTGCTCACGAAGGAATTGGTGACGAGCGTGCAGAGGTGAGTACTTGGTCAGCCGCTGATATTTGTAATTTTGGATTACAGCATGCGGTACCCATACACAAGACTTTGGAACGTTCTCCAATGCACACAAATGTCGAACGATGGCAGAATGATGACAGATCGTCGCATTTGCCATTTCTAGAGTATACTACCTTGGATCATTGCGGATTAATGCATTTAAACAATCTTCACCAAACCCCGAAGATCTTCTTGAACTTGAGGGTCACTAATGCCAAAACAATCCTCCTTAAAACAATAAAACAATTTAATTACTATGTTATGTCTAATAGTGTTATCCCCATACAAGACGCAAATGCTTCTGGCTGGCTTGACTGACGTCACACCTCTATTGAACTCATATAGAAGAATATATCGAAAATGTTACGCTCACTCCACTTGGCACTCCATTTTCTAGCTCCACAGCTCCACCCACTACCTCCAAATGACAAAATGACAGTATGTAAAGTCAGAGAGCAACAGAAAACGACATATAAAAATGACAATTGATTAATGAACCTATAGCAACCAGAATACGAACAAGGAAGACAAATACGTTACCAACTTATGCACTAACCTAATATGCGCATATGCGCATTGGTCCTCGACCTGCTATCCTGTTGCCTTTGTCACCGCTTGACAGAATTGACTTTGCGAGGATATACTGAAAACGATACGTATTTGGCTTTAGATTGGATCCACAAATATGGAACGGCCATTGGTAACCGCATAAATGTGAACAAGTCGGAGGCGATGAATATTGGTGTTGAAGTAACGTAAAGACCTGTAGTACCTTTACGGCTCATAGACACCCTGAAATGCCAAGAACTTTCTGAAAGAGTAAACCGTCGTTGGGCTGTATACTATTATATTTATCTTTCGTACTTTCGGCTTGTATGGCATAATCAAGTACAGTGCTGAATATTGTTAGACCATTATTAAGTCATACTTGTTAAGACAGCCCAAAACAGGTAAACAAGGCGAACACATGTCTTTAAGATTTTAAAGAGATCGTGCGCAATCGGTAATGCCGACAGTATTTCTCTGACTTCCTATGGAGTGAATTTCAAAGACCCCCTCAGAACTCGAACGTCCAGGCAGAAGACGTTAAAATTGTCATTCCGACGAAAGAATGAACGGAAACGGAAGATAAAAATCGGTGAATACAGTCTACATACGAGAAGTCATATTCGGACGAAAGAGCGGCGGAGGGATTGGAAAACAGTTTCTTCATTACGCAGCATATTTGTTTCTTCATGTTATGTGAGAATAGTGTTAAATTTATGTATCTTTCAGTCTACGGCCTTGTCACAGTGATAACAGCGCTTCCCGTCAGATCGCCGAAGTTAATCGCTGTCGGGCTTGGCTAGCACTTAGATGGATGATCGATCCGCCGAGTGCTGTTTGTAAGGATAATGTACTCAGCATTTGTGAGGCAAATTGAGGAGCTGCTTGGTTGAAAAGTAGCGAGTCGGGTCTCATAAACTGACAAATGCAGGGAGAGAGGTGTACTGACCACATACCCCTCAATATCCACATCCAGTGACGCTGTAACGCTACCGCCCTTAAACGGACGTACGTTATCTGTATAAAGCCTGTACTGTAATAAGTTCACGGGCTTCACCTTATAAACAAGGATTTTAGTACATAAGTTGACCGCGTGTACCTAATAGAAGCAAGATCGGACTTATACTCAGTCAATAACTACAGTGATGCATCAAGCAAATGTAAAGTATAATTGTTCGTTCGCATGGACAAGAAGTACACACAGTAGATGCTACCGTTAATTAATAATTCGGTCGCCAGCCTACTTAGGCAATGAGTGAGTTTTTTCTTGTACAAGTGGGTGCATGTACAAGCATAGTAACACGTAGTAATGATGCGTTATATGGCAAAGTTTGGAACCAGAAAATTCCACTGAACTAAAGCTTTCTCTTTTTGTACTAATTAGGACGAGCTAAATTTACACGATACCACACATCAATGATTACTACGAACTTCATTTTTTATATTGATCAGACTGAAATCGGGCATAGATTTCCCTAGAATAAGCAATTTTGAAAGCACATATACAATGTTACTATTAAAATTGAAAAGCAACACTAATACACTTAGGATTAATATAGAACTTAACTTTACTGGTCAAATTTGATCAACACACTTCAAGGTTTAAAAGAATGGACAAGAAAAGAGGGGGGGGGGCCCTGAAACTGTTATGGTCGTTATACTGAAACTGTTAAGTACTGAAGGCAAATTAACATTCAAAATTATCAATCTATGGATAACTACTCCTTTGCCTTACTTCTGAATAATTTAACTGTCATTAGTTCTGTCTCAAATTAATTAAATAGCATCGCTAACTCAATTCAAACAACTCTCTTCCAATTTAGTCATACTTTTGTTCTTTACCAACATTTACAATAACACACAGACTTTTTAAACTTCTTTATAGCATAGATTGATCTACTGATAATTCATATTAACACTGATTTTTAAACTTTCAGTTCAGAATACTCGGGTTGCACAATACGAGGTAAGGATCCTGTCTAGGTCAGTGATCAGGATAAATCATGGCTAAGGCAATTCTGGTAAAAGTCACGTTATTATTGAACAGTTAGAAGCATGTTCGACACTGGTCCACACAGATACACTTCTAAAGATGAAATAAATGTTTGACCTGTGCAAGTCGGTGCGGCGGTTGGCGGGCAGCGAGATAGCGGGCAGCACGGCACACATACAAGCACGGCTAAGGCTCACACTACATCGGCACTTTCCATCTTCTTAGCGTCGTAATCTTTCCAACTTTGTGCCTCAGAATATAGCCATGCCAAGTAGTCATCGGAATCGGTGCATCCGAGGCTCAATGGAATTCACTTTTCCTGGTTAGCCGCCTCGGTACAGTACGTGTTCCTCTGACCGATTCACAACTCCGACTCTTACTGTTGCTCGCCTCCGACTGACTTACTTAGCCCGTTGTGCCGAACCGCGCCCAGTGTGCGTTTTCCCGCGCTCGCCTGCCTCCAACTTTTCCCACTCCCCTACAGGTAGGGTATTCACCACAGGTTTTCTACTACACATATCCTAATGCATTACCTACGTATGGACCAAGTGTTTAAATTACAATTTCCATATTTTACAATAATTTTAACATTAAGTACACTTTCTTTTGATTATCACATCATTTGAAATCTAACATAAATAATAATATTCATTTCAAAAGTGGCTCACTGTTTCTTTAACATGACACGAAAAGAGCAAGAAATTAAATCAACCATTTTTCACACTAATTTAGAGAAATTCACAAAGAAAAAAATTATTATATGTACAGTTGTCGTTACACATGCCCCTGTTTCCAGAAAATTTTGCTTAAGTCCAAATTTTATGGGAACACTAAATCTTGCAATTATACAGTGGTTCTGAATCTTTACTTAAACGTCCAAAAGGATTTACACTACATATTCCCTTTTACTTACTGTACATAGGTTTACACTCTTTTAACACATCAAGAATAATTATTTGTCATTTACTCAAGTGCCTTTTGCACAGTCCAACTTCCCACCATAACATTACTAAAATAGCAATTTAATCATTTTTTTTTCAAAGAAATAATTTAAAATTCTGGCATAATGCATTTAACTACAAAAACAATTGCGTATTTTGTACACACTATAAGATAATTTGTCGCTGCTTGCTTTGAATAGCAGTCCATTTCCTTACTTACTAAACAAAACACATATATATTCAGAAAATTAACTACACATATTTACTGCCTATTATGTGGATTTGGGCAGTCCTTTTCGCTTCATATTGTCACATCTCCTGGATCACATTTACTATTTTCCATCGACTATTTATCTGCCCTCATTGGTATTTGGCAGTCCTTCATATCATGGTTCATACACTGCCCATTTTCCTTTTTGACAGTCCCATCTTTTATCTGGCTGATAGCATTTATCCTTTCATTTCAGTCCTTTTCTCCATATATTTTTACAGTTACAGTACAATTGGTAATCTGAAACTCACATAACTACATTAGCACACTTTCAAGGGTATACAGACATTTACAAAGATTAGTTACATTTAGAATAACTTGGGTTCAGCATAAGATACAGCACATTTACTGCCAGTTTCTTTCTGATTATCCTTATATCACTCATTTCTAGGAACATACAGTTTCAGGTCCACAATATTTCTTACACCTAAAGGTCTTTTGGATTTTGGGTAGATCAGGTAGTAAGCATTGTCGTGTGGAATATTCTGTATTATATATGGTCCATTATAAATATATTTAAATTTTGAAATTTCATGGTTTAGTTCACTAGACTTTTCGTGGGTTTTTAAAAGAACATAATCTCCAATTTTGAATTTTGAAACTTTTAAATTTTTATTGTGTCTTTTAGATCTAGATTCAGCTTTTTGCTTTGCCCTTTTTATCACCAATTCTTTCTTTTGATCCAATCCCAAACTTGTACAAGGTGGAAACTCTAGTTTTTCTTCAATTAAACTTTTACTACTTCTGCCTAACAAAATTTCTTCCGGTGGAAATCCTGTAGTTTCATGATGTAATGTGTTCATGACATTCTCAAAATCCGATATAAATCTGCCCCAAACTCTAAATCAACAAAACAATACTTCACTTTCAGGTAACACTGAGATACAGTAATAATAAAGTCATGCCTAATACTAATATAAAAATACAGTATCCTGCCCCCAGTCTCTTTATTAACAAGGCAGTCTTTTAGTGTTCATAAAACAGTCACTTAAGTCTGGTGGCTTTTTAGGCCTCCTGTTTTCTACATCTTTCACTAAGCCATTCAGATCTTGCCAACGTTTCGTTTCATCAGGTGGCTTTTTAGGTCTTGAAATTTCAAAGTCTTTAGCAAGGTACAACATTCCCTGTTCTGCCATCGTTTTATCAGGTGGTTCTTTCTGTTCCTGTAATTCACACTCCTTCAAAACATTTATTAAGGCGTGCCCCAGTATAGAATCATCTGGAGGTTCCTGCAAATTATGCCCCTGTTTTACATTACTGAATAATTCATTCGGTTTTTGCCCAGTTCTACTTTCTGTATCTTTCTTTGGAAAAATGTCACTAATTTTCTCATACCCTCTTTCAGTAAAAGAATATTTACTTTCGTCTACACCTAAAAATTCATCTTCACTAGAATCATCACTACTATCTTCCTCAACATCAGATTCACTTAAGTACGCTACTTTTGAACAATAGGGAAAGTTAGTATATTCATTTTCATCTGTATTTGCGTATCTTTCTTCATCCGAACTATCGTCGGAATCCGACCATTCCGGATCGCTTTCAGGTTCTAACATAAAAGCTTTTCTGAGACAGGCACTAAGTTCCTCCTCTGTATTGTCGTCAGGCTTGGATTTCAATTCAATCTCCTCTTTTGGCAATACGGCCTCATCCTCAGCTTTATTCACTTCCACTGTGACTTCATATTCGGTGTAATCCTCGTGGACTTTGATTACTTTCAGGTAATCATCTGCCCCTTCTCCACGGTGCCTCTCGGTCGCAGCTTGTACTATTGGCGGACTGTTAGCAGAAGTTATTTCTTCGTCAATGCTGAGGATTTCATCCTCCAAATCCTTCCTACCCTTAATCTGCATCCTATTGGCGGCACGCGTACTTTGCGCGGCGCTATTTATTCTCTCCTCTTCCAATTCAGTCCACGTCACCTTATCGACGTCCCTACTATCTCCTTTTCCACTAACTAATTTCTTTGCCTCATACTTCTTCTTAAAATCCTCCCACTCACATTGCTTCAGGCCCTTGTACATATCGTCGATCTGCACCTGCCAATCAGTTACTTCTGCTAATTCATCCTCGCCTTTTCTCTCATTGCAAACACTGCTAACCGCACCTCTCTGTGTATTCACAGTTTCCTTTATCGTTTCCTTTGCCACGGAATTATCACTCGTAAAATTTTCATTAGCCCTGACGGCTATGTTCGTATCTACTGCTGCCGTATTTCCAGCGGCTTCTTTCCTAACAGATGTTCTGCTAGTCTGGGTCGTTGCCCTCTGATGCTCCACTCGCCTGTTAACATGTAGCGTTCTGTGTGGCAGAAATGACTCATTCTGGCTCGCAGCTGACGCTTGTTTCGCCACAACACGTCGCGGCGTTCCGTGCCTGTCCCTAGCCTGTCTCATTACATTACGGTCGGTCCGGTATCTTTTCTCAAATCGGGGCCGGTATGTATTGTCCGCTTCCGTTTGGCCCGCAACGTTCGCGGAATTTAGTTTCCCGCGTCGTTATTATTTTGCGCGGTATACTCTCTACCGCGACCTGAATAATTTCCTCTACCTCTTCCTCTGCCTCTTCCTCTCTGTATTATATTGACGCGAAATCCATCGCCCTCATTTCGTTCGTCATTATTTCGGTTATTACGGTTACCAAAGTTTTGATAATTAGCACGACTTTCGCGCCAATGATCTTCGTCTTCGACTCATTCGAGAAATGCTTGGAAGCTGCGATGATTGCTTCCTACATACCTCTTTGAATCTTCTGGGAGCTTTTTATATAACTCCCAGATAATTTCTGAATCTGATCTTCTGCCTCTTAAATGCGTCAATTTCCAGTACCAATGCTCGCAGAAATCTTTCAAAGAATTCCTGCCCCTGTTATCATGCTGTTTGGCCATGATGAACTCCCGCCATAAATGGTCCTGCTTTTGTTCAGACCAATATTCTTCCGTAAATCTCTGCCTAAATTCTTCGAACGTCATTCGTTCGGTGTCCAAATTAATTCCCCAGCGCTTAGCGTCACCTGCTAAGGCGCTAATTACAACGTTTATCTTTTCCTGATTAGACAAGTGCTCAGGAAATACTCTCTCGCAATTTTTAATGAAATCTAACGGATGCCACCCGTTCTGTTTCTTGGCTGGATCGAAGCGTTCCTCGCCTTCTAACAGCTTCGTAATTGGTGTGCCATTACAGACAACACCAGGCCTATCTTTAATTTTGCTTTCCAGATCGAAAATTCTGCCTTGAATTTTCGTAGTATTCTGTTCACAGTTTTGAACACATCCGGTTACTTTTTTATCTAAATCCCTTTCAGTTTCTAAAACTACCTTTTCCAACTGTGATATTCCGTGCTGACATTCGTTTACGATCTCAGTTTTAAGACCGAAAACTTTTTCGTCTACCTTAGTTTCAACCAGAGGTTCTACTTTCTCTTGGATATTGAGAATTTCAACATCGAATCTACTATTAATGTTTCCAATTTCCTCCTGCATAGTATCCATATTTTTGTTAATGTATCAATTTCAAATTTCAGAGTATTTACCACAGAACTTAAATTACCCACTTTTTGTTCTACTTCTTCTATTTGTTTACTAATCTTAATTCCCTGTCCTTCGACCTGTGCTTTAATTTGATCCACCTGTATTTTGAGTTGCTCGTCAACGTGTGTTTTAAGCTGTTCATTTTGTGTTTTGAGTTGCTCGTCAACGTGTGTTTTAAGCTGATTAACCTGATTGCCGACTTGTTTTTGAAGTTGCTCATTTTGTGTTTTGAGTTGTTCACTCTGTCCTGCAATTTGTTTGGTTAATTGTTCAAATAAGTCGTTCATACTTAAAATTTTTATACTGTTTTGTTCTACAGGATCAATGTGTTCCGATTCTACTTCAGAAGTTTCTTTCGGTTCTTTCTTTATCTGTGGTGAATCAAACATGTCAGTGGATTCGTTGACGTACCCACTATCATCTACAAAGTCACCCTCTACTTCCTGTTTTGTCCCTTGCTGTGTTCGATGCGATCTCGACATTTCAATCTAGTCGTTGACGTGTTTATGATACTGTATGTACGCCAATTGTCTTCCGCTAACGCCATCTGTTATCTGGCCATGTAAATTTCTGCTACTGCCAGCCGCATTCTCCATTTCGCTTGGCGCATCTACCCTGCCTACGTTTCTGTCCATACTAAATGTCAACTATACCACACTATTCTACTTGACGCTCACTGTAATTTATTTTACTGACTTTTATTGCTATTCGTGCCACTGAACATCCACTGTTCGATCTTCACGTTAATTTGTAATCGACAACAACTGGATGTCCTGTCACCGGGAAGCCACGTGTAACGCTTCCGCCCTTTAACGGACGTACGTTATCTGTATAAAGCCTGTACTGTAATAAGTTCACGGGCTTCACCTTATAAACAAGGATTTTAGTACATAAGTTGACCGCGTGTACCTAATAGAAGCAAGATCGGACTTATACTCAGTCAATAACTACAGTGATGCATCAAGCAAATGTAAAGTATAATTGTTCGTTCGCATGGACAAGAAGTACACACAGTAGATGCTACCGTTAATTAATAATTCGGTCGCCAGCCTACTTAGGCAATGAGTGAGTTTTTTCTTGTACAAGTGGGTGCATGTACAAGCATAGTAACACGTAGTAATGATGCGTTATATGGCAAAGTTTGGAACCAGAAAATTCCACTGAACTAAAGCTTTCTCTTTTTGTACTAATTAGGACGAGCTAAATTTACACGATACCACACATCAATGATTACTACGAACTGCATTTTTTATATTGATCAGACTGAAATCGGGCATAGATTTCCCTAGAATAAGCAATTTTGAAAGCACATATACAATGTCACTATTGAAATTGAAAAGCAACACTAATACACTTAGGATTAATATAGAACTTAACTTTACTGGTCAAATTTGATCAACACACTTCAAGGTTTAAAAGAATGGACAAGAAAAGAGGGGGGGGGGCCCTGAAACTGTTATGGTCGTTATACTGAAACTGTTAAGTACTGAAGGCAAATTAACATTCAAAATTATCAATCTATGGATAACTACTCCTTTGCCTTACTTCTGAATAATTTAACTGTCATTAGTTCTGTCTCAAATTAATTAAATAGCATCGCTAACTCAATTCAAACAACTCTCTTCCAATTTAGTCATACTTTTGTTCTTTACCAACATTTACAATAACACACAGACTTTTTAAACTTCTTTATAGCATAGATTGATCTACTGATAATTCATATTAACACTGATTTTTAAACTTTCAGTTCAGAATACTCGGGTTGCACAATACGAGGTAAGGATCCTGTCTAGGTCAGTGATCAGGATAAATCATGGCTAAGGCAATTCTGGTAAAAGTCACGTTATTATTGAACAGTTAGAAACATGTTCGACACTGGTCCACACAGATACACTTCTAAAGATGAAATAAATGTTTGACCTGTGCAAGTCGGTGCGGCGGTTGGCGGGCAGCGAGATAGCGGGCAGCACGGCACACATACAAGCACGGCTAAGGCTCACACTACATCGGCACTTTCCATCTTCTTAGCGTCGTAATCTTTCCAACTTTGTGCCTCAGAATATAGCCATGCCAAGTAGTCATCGGAATCGGTGCATCCGAGGCTCAATGGAATTCACTTTTCCTGGTTAGCCGCCTCGGTACAGTACGTGTTCCTCTGACCGATTCACAACTCCGACTCTTACTGTTGCTCGCCTCCGACTGACTTACTTAGCCCGTTGTGCCGAACCGCGCCCAGTGTGCGTTTTCCCGCGCTCGCCTGCCTCCACCTTTTCCCGCTCCCCTACAGGTAGGGTATTCACCACAGGTTTTCTACTACACATATCCTAATGCATTACCTACGTATGGACCAAGTGTTTAAATTACAATTTCCATATTTTACAATAATTTTAACATTAAGTACACTTTCTTTTGATTATCACATCATTTGAAATCTAACATAAATAATAATGTTCATTTCAAAAGTGGCTCACTGTTTCTTTAACATGACACGAAAAGAGCAAGAAATTAAATCAACCATTTTTCACACTAATTTAGAGAAATTCATAAAGAAAAAAATTATTATATGTACAGTTCTCGTTACAACGCCTATAGGCTAAGGATGACACGGCGGTCGGTCAGTACCGCTGCGCCTTCCGAGGCCTGTTCGGAGTATTTTTTATATATCTTTCAAATAATACAGAAAGAAATGGTAAAGCGACCGATCGCGATAAGCGGGATATCGGTTTCGAGTCCCGGTCCTGCACACATTTTCATTGTCGTCTTTCCATTATTCAGACAATAGTTGTCCATATTCCAATTGGTAATACATTTCATGTATTTCGTAACGGTTATAGCCGCCGCAGTGCCTGTTCGTTTGGACACACATGCATGTCCGAAGGAACACTGCATCATACTTCTGAACAACACAGGCACTACCACATCGTATCGTATGTATAGTGTCGCTTTTGACAATGTTGACTGAAGTGTTGCTTTTGAAATTTTTAAATCAGAAGGGGTTAAAAAAGGAGCTAAAGCTTATTAACAAATTGTACAGAAACCAGAGAACAGATATTCACCGAACAAGCAGTAAAAGACATCAACTAGAAATTTTTGAAAACTGTTTAAAGTTCTGAAACAAGTAACAAAAACTGATAGGTTTGGCACCAACACTGTAATTCTAACAGACACGACCAAAGATCAACTGAGCAGAACCGATACTCCTGAAAAAGGATTATAAGATTTAAAGTAGGTGGTGCTAATGAAATTAAATTAGGAACTGAGATACTAAAAGTAGTAGATGAGTTTTGCTAACGGGCAGTAAGATAACTGATTATGGTCCAAATAGAAGGGATATAAAATGAAGACGGGCAAAAACAAAAAAAAAGAAATAGGTTTTGGAAAAGAGAAATTTGTTAATATCTAATATAAATGAGGGAGTTACCGAGCCTCTTCTAAAGGTATTTGTCTCGAGTGTAGCCGTGTATGGTCGGTTGTTTTATTTGGGGGAGGAGACCAAACAGCGGCCTCACCGGTCCCATCGGATTAGGGGAGGATGGGGAAGGAAGTCGGCCATGCCCTTTCAAATAAATCATCCCCGCATTTGACTGAAGCGATTTAGGGAAATCAGGGAAAACCTAAATCAGGAGGGTCGGTCGAGGGTTTGAACCGACGTGCTCCCGAAGTCGTCCAGTGTGGTAACCACGGAGCCACCTCGCCCAGTAGAACAGACTGGAAGAGAAACTTCTAAAATTTTGTGCAAAGTGGTTGCAAATTAGATGGGCAAGCCGAATAACTAATAAGGAGTTACTGATTTGAGTTGTGGAAGAAATAAATTTATGTCACAAATCGTCTAACAATTGGGATTTGTTGACAGGATACATACGGAGGCACCAGAGAATGGTCGGTTCGGCAGCACATTGAAGGAGGGGGGATGGGGGAGGGTTGACGTGTAACAATTTTATAGGTAGATCTAGGCCCAAATACAATAACCAGGTTTAAATAGATGTGGGTTTCAGTAGTTATTCAGAGATAAAGAGACTTGTACAGGATAGGACAGTTTGGGAACCTGCTTCAAAGTTGTATTTGGACTGAAGACCATAATAATAACAACACGCCAATACTGTTAAGATGACGGTGAAAGTAAGAAAAGAAATCTGAAATAGAAACACAAATCAGATTGAGAAAAAAGAGGTTCTACCACAAAATAAATATCGATAAAACCTACTGGATATCAATAAAAATAACTTAGAATGTCACAGATTAATACTCCTGAAATTGGAGGAGCAGGAAATAATATTTCAAAACCGTTCATTTAACTAAGATGCCATCCGTAAACCTTACATAACGTCATATGTGATCGTGTTGATGGATTTACTGTGTCTTCAATTTTTATAAATGTCTGTCATAATTAAAGCGGAAAAAGGCGTATCTGATCATGTTAATGGATTTAAAGTTTACTGCCATAACTAATGTGGAACAAAATGTGTTTCGAACGCTACGTTTGTAGAATTGTTTGGGAAAAGTGTAACCCAAGGCTAGATGAGGCAAATAACCATCAAATTGGTCGAAAGCAACTCTCAACAACCTAGAACTTATGTAAATACTTTCTGTCTCACAAGTGTGTCACATTATTGTTTAGCCATGCCAACTGATTTTTAGAATTTGCATCTCAAAGATTACATGCTCCATTGTGTATTATTCCATAATGTTTTAGGAGCCCCCTCATCTTGAGGAGTAAGTCTTTTCGACCTTAAAATTTCACACCTTTCCCCTCTCTTCTGCGACAGATAATGGGATTTACTTAATTCGTATCAAAAATTTACGTCCACAGGTGAAATACGGGTCTACATACCTACAGTATGACTTTGCCACTTGCTACGGAGTCTACCACAATCGCTCTGCCGTGGAAAACTCAGTGTAGTCTCAGACATTGTGAGGGCTCTACTGCGTCCACATAACAATAGTAAAGTATAGTTTTGTTCAAGAAGCATACGGAAAAGCAGCCAGATGACGTCTTTGAAATAGCCGATGTATCAAGGTACAGAGGTACAGACGAAACAATAGACGAAATAATTGAGCTCTCTGCAAGGTAACTGAACCCCTCGGTAGGCGCGGCTAAGCCATTCAAGAACCATAATGGGACGTATGTAGAAAGAAAACACACACATGGTAAAAAACAACTAGTACATTACAAAACCAAAGACGAGCAAAGTCAGAATATCAGTTACCAATGGGTCAGCAAATATTAATAACCCTTTCTTTCTGTTGTTTGATCAGGGAGAGAGTTGGATTCTAAGCAGAATTTAAGCATAAATCTTCACGTTTATTCATAAGATCTCTTTCTAATTTAATACCAACATATTCCTTTATAACACAGCCGCATGATCTGGAAGGGCAGAGCAGAATTACTGTGTTTTTATATTCCATAAGAAGGCAGTGTCCAAGGCCTCTCCATTAGCAGATTTGCTCCGTTCTTGTAAATGTGTGTCAATGGTTGTGTGGTGGCGCTAGTTCTTTACGGTGGGTGTCGTACATGCCATATATAGTTCTTGTTCGTTTTACCAAAGATTTAAATCATGGACGGCCACGGCGTGCCAAACCGCATGCGCGTCAGATACACTCTGTGATCAAAAGCATCCGGACACTCGCAAAAACATACGTTTTGCATATTAGGTGCATGGTGCTGACACCTACTGCCAGGCAATCCACATCAGCTACCTCAGTATTCATTAGACATTGTGAGAGAGCAGAATGGAGCTCTCCGCGGAACTCACGGACTTCGATCGTTGTCAGGTGATTTGGTGTCACTTGTGTCATACGTGTGTACGCGAGCTTTCCACATTCCTAAACATCCCTGTTCCACTGTTTCCGATGTGATAGTGAAGTGGAAACGTAAGGCACACTCAAAGCACAAAAACGTACAGGCCGACTTCGTCTGTTGACTGACAAAGACCGCCGACAGTTGAAGAGAGTCGTTATACACTCCTGGAAATGGAAAAAAGAACACATGGACACCGGTGTGTCAGACCCACCATACTTGCTCCGGACACTGCGAGAGGGCTGTACAAGCAATGATCACACGCACGGCACAGCGGACACACCAGGAACCGCGTTGTTGGCCGTCGAATGGCGCTAGCTGCGCAGCATTTGTGCACCGCCGCCGTCAGTGTCAGCCAGTTTGCCGTGGCATACGGAGCTCCATCGCAGTCTTTAACACTGGTAGCATGCCGCGACAGCGTGGACGTGAACCGTATGTGCAGTTGACGGACTTTGAGCGAGGGCGTATAGTGGGCATGCGGGAGGCCGGGTGGACGTACCGCCGAATTGCTCAACACGTGGGGCGTGAGGTCTCCACAGTACATCGATGTTCTCGCCAGTGGTCGGCGGAAGGTGCACGTGCCCGTCGACCTGGGACCGGACCGCAGCGACGCACGTATGCACGCCAAGACCGTAGGATCCTACGCAGTGCCGTAGGGGACCGCACCGCCACTTCCCAGCAAATTAGGGACACTGTTGCTCCTGGGGTATCGGCGAGGACCATTCGCAACCGTCTCCATGAAGCTGGGCTACGGTCCCGCACACCGTTAGGCCGTCTTCCGCTCACGCCCCAACATCGTGCAGCCCGCCTCCAGTGGTGTCGCGACAGGCGTGAATGGAGGGACGAATGGAGACGTGTCGTCTTCAGCGATGAGAGTCGCTTCTGCCTTGGTGCCAATGATGGTCGTATGCGTGTTTTGCGCCGTGCAGGTGAGCGCCACAATCAGGACTGCATACGACCGAGGCACACAGGGCCAACACCCGGCATCATGGTGTGGGGAGCGATCTCCTACACTGGCCGTACACCACTGGTGATCGTCGAGGGGACACTGAATAGTGCACGGTACATCCAAACCGTCATCGAACCCATCGTTCTACCATTCCTAGACCGGCAAGGGAACTTGCTGTTCCAACAGGACAATGCACGTCCGCATGTATCCCGTGCCACCCAACGTGCTCTAGAAGGTGTAAGTCAACTACCCTGGCCAGCAAGATCTCCGGATCTGTCCCCCATTGAGCATGTTTGGGACTGCATGAAGCGTCGTCTCACGCGGTCTGCACGTCCAGCACGAACGCTGGTTCAACTGAGGCGCCAGGTGGAAATAGCATGGCAAGCCGTTCCACAGGACTACATCCAGCATCTCTACGATCGTCTCCATGGGAGAATAGCAGCCTGCATTGCTGCGAAAGGTGGATATACACTGTACTAGTGCCGACATTGTGCATGCTCTGTTGCCTGTGTCTATGTGCCTGTGGTTCTGTCAGTGTGATCATGTAATGTATCTGACCCCAGGAATGTGTCAATAAAGTTTCCCCTTCCTGGGACAATGAATTAACGGTGTTCTTATTTCAATTTCCAGGAGTGTATTTAATATTCAGACATCTATCCAGATCATCACACAGGAATTACAAACTGTATCAGGACCCACTGCAAGTACTATGACAGTTAGGAGGGAGGTGAGAAAACTTTTCTTTCACGGTCGAGCGGCTGCTCATAAGTCACACATAATACCGGTAAATGCCAAACGACGCCTCGCTTGGTGAAAGGAGCGTAATCATTGGACGACTGAACAGTGTAAAAACGTTGTGTGGAGTGACGAATCACGGTACACAACGTGGCGATCCAATGGCAGGATGTGAGTACGGCGAATGCCTGATGAACGTCATCTGCCAGGGTGTAGTGCCAACAGTAAAGTTCGGAGGTGGTGGTGTTATGGTGAGGTCGTGTTTTCCATGGAAGAGGCTTGCCCCCCTTGTTGTTTTGCGTGGCACTATCACAGCACAGGCCTGCATTGATGTTTTAAGCACCTTCTTGCTTCCTATTGTTGAAGAGCAATTCGGGGATGGCGATTACATCTTTCTACATGATCGAGCACCTGTTCATAATGCACGGCCTGTGGCGGAGTGGTTACACAATAATAACACACGTGTAATGGACTGGCCTGCGCAGAGTCCTGACCTGAATGCTATAGAACACCTTTGGGGTGTTTTGGACGGCCGAATTCGTGCCAGGCCTCACCGACTGACATCGGTACCTCTCCTCAGTGCAGCACTCACTGCAGAATGGGCTGCCAACCCTCAAGAAACCTTCCAGCAACTGATTGAACGTATGCCTGCGATAGTGGAAGCTGTCATCAAGACTAAGGGTGGGCCTACGTCATACTGAATTCCAGAATTACCGGTGGAGTGCGCCACGGACTTGTAAGTCATTTTCAGCCAGGTGTCCGGATACTTTTTATCACCTAGTGTACGCTGGTCCGCGTGTCGTCGGAGGCACAGCCTGTCTCGCCTTTTCCCGGTCCTTCTCGGAAGTACCGAATACAGCGCGACATTTCATTTGTTATTGAGATACGGCATTTTTCAGTCTTCACGTTTCTCTTCAGTTCGCAGAATCGTGTCGTCATCGCTGTTCACCATTCGGTGTTTGTTCGTGGAATGAGGGACGACCACAGGTCCTGTCGCGGTTTGCAAAAAATTGGCAATCTAGCGGTCTATTCTCACAAGTCTTTAAAACTGAATCGGAATGACAGAAGAGAGACAGATTAGAAATGCAGTCACGTAATCAACGATTACTCTAAATTTGCTATGAAACGACATTACGGTACCATGCAGAAAGAATTCAAAGATTTAATTGACTATGTAAGAGCAAAAAAGTACAACTATCGATAGATGCCATTCATCGTTCTGTACATTTGCAGGCATGGAGCACGTGAAGAAATTGGTGGTACGAATATCTGGAGTCGATGCATTATTCCACGGTCAGCTGCAACAGTTTTCGATGAATTGGAACGAAGAGTATGAAGACCTTGTATATTAATGCAAATTACTTTGGTGAGGAAGATCCTGAAACGATTTTTGAATTAAAACCGCTGTTTTTGAATTTATGAAGAGAAAAGCAGTCAGGAACGAAAATTAGAGCATCCGGAATGGATAGCAGACCTCGCACTTTAAAAGGACTTGGCTGCACACTGCTCACAGTAAGACATTTCAAGGTGAGAAATAATTTATTTTTGATTTGATGGGGATGCATTTAAAAAGAAAATCGCGTTGTAGAAGAGACAAATTTTGGAACACACAGTCCAGTTCCCTAAGCTAATTGACGTTAACGAAAACGCGAGGTTTGGATACTTCGTTGTGGCCTTGAAAGGATTAGAGGGACGGTTTACAAAACGTTCCGAGAATGCTGCCAATCTTAAATCTGTTTTCGAGACCGTTTCAGTTGAAAGTGCCCACGTGCATGTGCAGATGTAACTGACTAATCTGCACTGTAATTCCGGTTTTTGAGACCAATCCTTTTACGTTAAGACTATCTAGGACATCTACGTTGTTTTCCTCAGGTAGGGGTTCCCTGTCTCTATCAAGAGGTTCGATAACATATGTTTTAAAGAGTTTTTTCGATTAACGAGCTAAATAAGTTAGTTGGAGACAAATTTCGCGTTTTGCATGACACCGTTTTTGTAGTTTTTTTTTTTTTTCATCCAGACATATTTCAGCACTTTCTGTGGTAGCTTCAGTGGATTTAGTTACCTATTTACTTCCTCCAGAATTGCTGTTACATATTAACTTCTAAAGAAACTCTTGGTACAAAATACTTAAATTTTTAAAATGAGAATAACTGGCAATATCTTACATTAGTTACGATCCAAATCTGGGGCATACATCAGTGAGTTGAGGAAGTCTATGTTGCTCATTTTCGACATATGTAAATGTTCTAGTTTTATGGTAAATTTCGAAACAAAGTTGATGCACACATTTGTTTACATACCTCACAAGAAGCTATTGGTTGTTTGTGCTGGTCGCTATAATCTACTTCACAGATTACAGCTTGTCATCTGCAATCAGCAAAAGGTGTTTTTATTTTCTGTTTATTGTGCATTCCCTCTAAGAATATCCATATGTCGGGTTATTTTGCGTGTTATTTACAGATTTCTATACTGTGGCGCTTGTGCAAGGGTAGGGTCGCGATCAGAATTCTTGGCCACCTCTGTTTCAAATTTTCTTACAAAGCTCTCTCTCGTTGCATTTGTGCCTTGAAAATAAAGGTGTATTCACCTGTCGAAACATCAGTGGTTGTTGCAGACGTTGCATGGGGGCTTAATTAAATATAATGCAAATATTTTTAAGTTTAGTCGCTGTCTGTCCGGTTACGTAGTCTCGTAACCGGTTGGCCCTGACTAGTATTAGTACGCAATCTGACTGCATAGAATAACAACAGAGAATGAAAGGAAATTTCCGTTAACACAATTAATTAATTAAGTCCCCAGCAACTATAAAAGCTACGAAACAAAAACTACGAAACAACAAAGCACAAGTGTAACTGTTCTGCGTGTGGAAGTGTGATTCAACGTACACATCTGGCACGGTTCTTCCTCAATACGACAAGATGCTTTAAACGGCATTTACAATGAAGTAATTAAAAAAAACCCAGAAATACTATGATTGCACATAGAAACCAGAATTACACTCTAATACATGAACACAAGCCAGGTGCTTTGTTGACTGAACCTGTGACCAAGAGGCGTTGTTAGTTAGGAAACTTGAAATAAAAAAGATTTTTTCACCTTCATATATATTGACGAAAAATACACTATGATCACTACAACATCCCAAATCGAACAGCATCGGCTGTCTAGCCCATCAGAACAACTGCACGTGACATGCTCACAACTAGTACTGCTATCGACATCCTCTCAACAAGCACTGACTACGGCAACCTCAGAACTACTACTTCCACAGCAACTTCTGAACAAGCACTGCCAGTGGAGGCGGCGGAATAAAACTCTTTGGCGCAATCTCTGGCGCTGTGACTCAGTGTAGCCACCTTTCAACGTCTTCCCGCAATGCCGTAAGTTGTATAAATATTTTATACGCCGGAACTTTCACACCTATAGTATTGATTAAGTTTTTGAGAAGGGTGGGGCGGGGGGGGGGGGGGGGGGGGATGTCATTGCGGGAACTGAGAAGTGCTGTCCGGCAGTTATTCGGCAACAACGTTTCTCTTGGGCTGGGAATTGTTGTCCAAACCCGCGGGAATGGATGTTGTATACGTGGTTATCTGCAGTTCAATATAGGCTGTAAGAGGAAGTGACAGGTCAAATATTGTACAATCTGTTTTTTCAATATTCTATGAAAAATTGCAACCGGCTTGATTGCAGGACGGCGCCAAAACTATGGCTGTGTCTAAGAAGCAACACAGTTACCTATGAACAACCTGGCAACTAAAAGAAGCCAAGTTACGTAACGATTATTAATGCCACTGTATTTACCACTGCGCTGGGAAATGTTACATACATACACATCGGTAATCATAGATACTGAAGGCATGTTCCGACTTTACATTGTTCCTCCAAAGGTGGCGATCTTCTGCACTTTGGATCCAGTTTCCATGGGCTCCTAGCAGCTGAAGTGGAACGACTAGATAAAATTAATTGCGATTAAGGGCAGTTACCAGACAGATTCATTGGAAGAATTTTCAGGAAATTTAGTTCATTAATAAGGAAGTAGCTTACAAAACTCTCGTTCGACCAGTACTTGAATATGGCTCGTCGGTGTGGAATATATACCAGATAGGATTGATAAAAGACATAGAAAAAAAACAAAGAACAACAGTACGTTTCGTTACAGGCTCATTTAATAAGGGCGAAAGCGTCACGTAAATTATCAGTCAACTGTAGGGGCAGACGGTGTAAGAGAGGATTGCTGCATCACGGTGTGGTTTACCGTTAAAACTTCCAGGTAGTGTTTCCAGAAGACCCAACCAATAATTGCTTCCTTCGGCATATACAGGGTGATCCATTGATAGTGACCGGGCCAAATATCTCACTAAATAAGCATCAAACGAAAAGACTACAAAGAACGAAACTCGTGTAGTTTGAAGGGGGAAACCAGATGGTGCTATGGTTGGCCCGGAAGATGGCGCTTCCATAAAAATGGTTCAAATGGCTCTGAGCACTATGGGACTCAACTGCTGTGGTCATCAGTCCCCTAAAACTTAGAACTACTTAAACCTAACCAACCTAAGGACATCACACACATCCATGCCCGAGGCAGGATTCGAACCTGCGACCGTAGCAGTCGCGCGGTTCCGGACTGCGCGCCTAGAACCGCGAGACCACCGCGGCCGGCCGGCGCTGCCATAGGTCAAACGGATATCAACTGCGTTTTTTTTAATAGGAACCCCATTTTTATTACATATTCATGTATTACGTAAAGAAATATGAATGTTTTAGTTGGGAGGAAGGATAATTGGCCCCCATGGCAATTTAAATGGTGCAAAACATGCCGAATTGCTACGTAATGTTCTACCGATGTTACTACAAGATGTTTCACTGCATGACAGAATGGCGATGTACTTCCAACATGATGGATATCCGGCACATAGATCGCGTGCTGTTGATGCGGTAATGAATAGCATATTTCATGACAGGTGGATTGGCCGTAGAAGCACCGTACCATGGCCCCCACGTTTACCAGATCTGACGTCCCCGGATTTCTTTCTGTGGAGAAAGTTGAAGGATATTTGCTATCGTGATCCACCGACAACGCCTGACAACATGCGTAAGCGCATTGTCAATGCATGTGCGAACATTACGGAAGGCGAACTACTCGTTGTTGAGAAGAATGTCGTTACACGTATTGCCAAATGCATTGAGATTGACGGACATCATTTTGAGCATTTATTGCATTAATGTGGTATTTACAGGTAATCACGCCGTAACAGCATGCGTTCTCAGAAATGATACGTTCACAAAGGTACATGTATCACACTGGAATAACCGAAATAAAAGGTTCACACGTACCTACATCCTGTATTTTAATTTAAAAAACCCACATGTTACCAACTGGTCGTCTGAAATTGTGAGCCATATGTTTGTGACTATTACAGCGAGATCTATCACAAAGCGAAAAAAGTGGTCCAACTAAAACATTCAGATTTCTATACGTACAACACGATTTTTTTTTTTTTTTTGTCAATCATTCTACTGACTGGTTTGATGCGACCCGCCACGAATTCCTTTCCTGTGCTAACCTCTTCATCTCAGAGTAGCACTTGCAACCTACGTCCTCAATTATTTGCTTGACGTATTCCAATCTCTGTCTTCCTCTACAGTTTTTGCCCTCTACAGCTCCCTCTAGTACCATGGAAGTCATTCCCTCATGTCTTAGCAGATGTCCTATCATCCTGTCCCTTCTCCTTATCAGTGTTTTCCACATATTCCTTTCCTCTCCGATTCTGCATAGAACCTCCTGATTCCTTATCAGTCCACCTAATTTTCAACATTCGTCTATAGCACCACATCCCAAATGCCTCGATTCTCTTCTGTTCCGGTTTTCCCACAGTCCATGTTTCACTACCATACAATGCTGTACTCCAGACGTACATCCTCAGAAATTTCTTCCTAAAATTAAGGCCGGTATTTGACATTAGTAGACTTCTCTTGGCCAGAAATGCCTTTTTTGCCATAGCGAGTCTGCTTCTGATGTCCTCCTTGCTCCGTCCGTCATTGGTTATTTTACTGCCTAGGTAGCAGAATTCCTTAACTTCATGGGCTTCGTGACCATCAATCCTGATGTTAAGTTTCTCGCTGTTCTCATTTCTACTACTTCTCATTACCTTCGTCTTTCTCCGATTTCCTCTCAAACCATACTGTGTACGCATTAGACTGTTCATTCCGTTCAGCAGATCATTTAATTCTTCTTCACTTTCACTCAGGATAGCAATGTCATCAGCGAATCGTATCATTGATATCCTTTCACCTTGTATTTTAATTCCACTCCTGAGCCTTTCTTTTATTTCCATCATTGCTTCCTCAAAAAAATGGTTCAAATGGCTCTGAGCACTATGGGACTCAACTGCTGAGGTCATTAGTCCCCTAGAACTTAGAACTAGTTAAACCTAACTAACCTAAGGACATCACAAACATCCATGCCCGAGGCAGGATTCGAACCTGCGACCGTAGCGGTCTTGCGGTTCCAGACTGCAGCGCCTTTAACCGCACGGCCACTTCGGCCGGCCTTGCTTCCTCGATGTACAGATTGAAGAGTAGGGGCGAAAGGCTACAGCCTTGTCCTACACCCTTCTTAATACGAGCACTTCGTTCTTGATCGTCCACTCTTATTATTCCCTCTTGGTTGTTGTACATATTGTATATGACCCGTCTCTCCCTATAGCTTACCCCTACTTTTTTCAGAATCTCGAACAGCTTGCACCATTTTATATTGTCGAACGCTTTTTCCAGGTCGACAAATCCTATGAAAGTGTCTTGATTTTTCTTTAGCCTTGCTTCCATTATTAGCCGTAACGTCAGAATTGCCTCTCTCGTCCCTTTACTTTTCCTAAAGCCAAACTGATCGTCACCTAGCGCATTCTCAATTTTCTTTTCCATTCTTCTGTATATTATTCTTGTAAGCAGCTTCGATGCATGAGCTGTTAAGCTGATTGTGCGATAATTCTCGCACTTGTCAGCTCTTGCTGTCTTCGGAATTGTGTGGATGATGCTTTTCCGAAAGTCAGATGGTATGTCGCCAGACTCATATATTCTACACACCAACGTGAATAGTCGTTTTGTTGCCACTTCCCCCAATGATTTTAGAAATTCTGATAGAATGTTATCTATCCCTTCTGCCTTATTTGACCGTAAGTCCTCCAAAGCTCTTTTAAATTCCGATTCTAATACTGGATCCCCTATCTCTTCTAAATCGACTCCTGTTTCTTCTTTTATCACATCAGACAAATCTTCACCCTCATAGAGGCTTTCAGTGTATTTTTTCCACCTATCTGCTCTCTCCTCTGCATTTAACAGTGAAATTCCCGTTGCACTCTTAATGTTACCACCGTTGCTTTTAATGTCACCAATGGTTGTTTTGACTTTCCTGTATGCTGAGTCTGTCCTTCCGCCAATCATATCTTTTTCGATGTCTTCACATTTTTCCTGCAGCCATTTCGTCTTAGCTTCCCTGCACTTCCTATTTATTTCATTCCTCAGCGACTTGTATTTCTGTATTCCTGATTTTCCAGGAACATGTTTGTACTTCCTCCTTTCATCAATCAACTGAAGTATTTCTTCTGTTACCCATGTAATAAGAATGGGCGTCCTATGTTTAAGAAAGGCAGTTGATATCCGTTTGACCTATGGCAGCGCCATCCAGCGGGCCAACCATAGCGCCATCTGGTTTCCCCCTTCAAGCTAGGCAAGTTTCGTACTTTGTAGTTTTCTCGTTCGACGCTTATTTCGTGAGATATTTAGTCCGGTCACGATCAATGGACTACCCTGTATACCGCGAGAAGTACACAAAAATAAAATTAGAAATAATCGAAGTTACCAGCAATCTTTCTTGTCGCGAACCTTATGCGACTGGAACAGGAAAAGGGGGGAGTGACTAGTACATAAAGTCCCCACCGCCACACAACGTGATGTGGTTTGCTGAGTAAAGATAAAGATTTAGAAAGTTACACTAAAATTTTTTCTCAGTACTGCCTTTTGCTGCCAGTCGTTCATCGTAAACTGGAGAGAAGGCTTTCGTCGGGGAAAGGCGCAGCTCTGCCGCGTTGTATTAAAAGCTATCACGACGACAGGATAATGAGATTTGCGACCCAGCCTTTTTTATCTGCGGCGATATGAGAAACGACGGCACTAGGCACGCCGGGGACCGGAGCAGACGATGAAACAGTTATACCGCATATGGCCGTCAGCGAGAAAGGAATGACAGCCGGGGAGGCGAGCGGAGAATTGCATGTTTTATGACTCGAACACCGATGCGGCAGCGCAATGCGAAATAAATTGGTAAATATACTCCGCACCGCGGTGTCGAGGGGGATGGGAAGTGCAGGTTCGATTGGAGCAGACGGGGCAGGCAGTTGAACGCCGCAGAGAATGGGCCGCGGCCGGCCAATGGCGGGCTCCGCCGAGTTCTCCCGCTCACCTGATTCCCATTAACTTCAGCCGGCGCGGACAAGGTGCGGCGCGCGGCCCAAGGCACCAGGGTCGATAACCCAATTCTCATTTCCCCTCTTAATACCGCCGCCCAACTCATTTCCACCTCGTGTCTCCGCTACGGCAGCAGCAGCAAAAGCCCATCAAGATTACAAATAAAAGCATTTTACCCGTGAGAGAGGAGCCCGTGTGCGCGTGGGTAGGACCCGCTCGCATTTAACAACTACCTCCTCCATCGCTCTGCCCCTCTCTCTCTCTCTCCGACGCACACACACGCACACATACACACACACACACACACACACACACACAGAGGCTCTGTCTCCCTCTGTCTCCGGCTACCATTCAGTCTGCTGATTTACAGCGGGAAAATGACTGCTGGCAAATGGATGCTAATAGGAGTTCGTTGTCCCGGCAAGTGGTTCGCAGCGGCGGCTGCTGCTTCGCCGACTCGTCGCCCCGAGCCACCCACGCTTACTCCGTCGCGAGTTAATCGCTCACCACTGAGTGCACCGTCGTGTCCGACGGAGGAGGCGACGAAGACGACGAGACGAGGCCGCCTGCCAAGTGTGTCACCTCCAGCTGTAACTCGCTGCTGGGCTCACGAACTTTCACAACATCGAACTTCTAAAGACGTCTACGACACACAAAATCGCAATTACAAACTACCTTGCTTATACGTATGCAGGCCAAACAATTAGTCACTCCCAGGAGACGTTGCAGCGGTGTACCGCAGGTCTCTAGAAGAGCGCAGCGTTCCAAAGGATTGCAAACGGGCACAGGTCATCCCCGTTTTCAAGAAGCGACGTCGAACAGATGTGCACAAAAAAATGGTTCAAATGGCTCTGAGCACTATGGGACTTAACTGCTGTGGTCATCAGTCCCCTAGAACTTAGAACTACTTAAACCTAACTAACCTAAGGACATCACACACATCCATGCCCGAGGCAGGATTCGAACCTGCGACCGGAGCGGTCACGCGGTTCCAGACTGAAGCGCCTAGACCGCACGGCCACACCCGGCCGGCAGATGTGCACAACAATAGACCTATATCTCTAACATCGATCAGTTGTAGAATTTTGGAACACGTATTGTATTCGAGTATAATGACTTTTCTGGAGCCTAGAAATCTACTCTGTAGGAATGAGCATGGGTTTCGAAAAACACGATCGTGTGAAACCCAGCTCGCGCTATTCGTCCACGAGACTCAGAGGGCCGTAGACACGGGTTCCCAGGTAGATGCCGTGTTTCTTGACTTCCGCAAGGCGTTCGATACAGTTCCCCTCAGTCGTTTAATGAACAAAGTAAGAGCATATGGACTATCGGACCAGTTGTGTGATTGGATTGAAGAGTTCCTAGATAACAGAACGCAGCATCTCATTCTCAGTGGAGAGAAGTCTTCCGAAGTAAGAGTGATTTCAGATGTGCAGCAGGGGAGTGTCGTAGGACCGTTGCTATTCACAATACACATAAATGACCTTGTGGATAACATCGGAAGTTCACTGAGGCTTTTTGCGGATGATGCTGTGGTATATCGGGAGTTTCTAACAATGGAAAACTGTACGGAAATGCAGGAGGATCTGCAACGAATTGACGCGTGGTGCAGGGAATGGCAATTGAATCTCAATGTAGACAAGTGTAATGCGCTGCGAATACGTAGAAAGAAAGATCCTTTATCATTCAGCTGCAATATAGCAGGTCAGCAACTGGAAGCAGTTAATTCAGTGAATTATCTGCGAGTAGGTATTAGGAGTGATTTAAAATGGAATGATCATACAAAATTGATCGTCGGTGAAGCGGATGCCAGACTGAGATTCATTGGAGGAATCCTAAGGAAATGCAATCCGAAACCAAAGGAAGTAGGTTACAGTACGCTTGTTCGCCCATTGCTTGAATGTTGCTCACTAGTGTGGGATCCATACCAGATAGGGTTGATAGAAGAGATAGAGAAGATCCAACGGAGAGCAGCGCGCTTCGTTACAGGATCATTTAGTAATCGCGAAAGTGTTACGGAGATGATAAACTCCAGTGGAAGACTCTGCAGGAGAGACGCTCAGTAGCTCGGTACGGGCATTTGTTGAAGTTTCGAGAACATACCTTCACCGAGGAGTCAAGGAGTATATTACTCCCTCCTGCGTATATCTCGCGAAGAGACCATGAGGATAAAATCAGAGATATTAGAGCCCACACAGAGGCATACCGACAATCTTTCTTTCCACGAACAGTACAAGACTGGAATAGAAGGGAGAACCGATGGAGGTACTCAAAGTACCCTCCGCCACACACCGTCAGGTGGTTTGTGGAGTATGGATGTAGATGTAGATGTAGACGTCGCTCTAATGCCGTGTAACACCAACTCTGAGCTGATAAATGGCCTAAATTCGGCGAGGAACAGAGTCCACGAATTTCTGGAGTTATGTCATATTCACCAACAGTCACTAATTCAACATGAAATCCCGTACTGCTATGGAACTGTGGTGATATTGATTGCTACCTCTGACCTGCTGTTCGAAATAGTTTCAGACATTCGTATGCAATTACGATTACATGATCTGACTAGCCTGCCAATAATGTGATAGGATTCCTCACGTCACGAAGGTATGTGTACAGCTTTGTGAGCAGAGCTGTAGTCCTCTAGAAATACTGGAGTGTCCACAACGTATTGTTCATGGAGATGTAGGAGAAGGGCAGCGCTTTGTGATGGATCGCACAGGGAGTCCGTCAGCATTGCTTATAAATCCTCAGAAACACTGTACGCATAGGTTTTTGGCAGTCACCACTGCTTTCTAAGAGTGCGCGGATTTCACTTGTTTGATGTTTCTCATACTTAGAGACTGGAGGGAGAGACCTGTAGTTACTTTAAAAAAAGGTTTTAATAGGCAAGATCGCATTCAATACTACTTATTCCTGATGACCGGTTTGAATAGTTAAGACTGTCAGCTTCTGATCTTCAAAAATCTTGTTTTTATACGTCCCGTTCCTTTATGACTGTATCGCATACGAAAACAGACTTGTCACAAATAAAAACAATACAGTTAAAAAGCACGTTGTGTAACTAGGGATCTCCATGCACATGATACCCTACTGAGGCTCGTCAGATGGTGGGGAATTGCGCAACACCGCACGTTTGTGTTCACAAGACGAGATTAATACATCACGGATCCACATTCTCTACAATACGTACTTCACATGAAATTTGTCAGGAGTCAAATGAATCTGCATGGATCCATGATGTATGTAACTCAATATGTAAACGTAAAAGTGTGTGCAAATGTGCATTGTTACGCAATTCAGCATCTGATAAGCATCAGTGGAGAGTAATGTGTGTGGACATCACCATTTACACAGGTGCTCTTTAACAGTATTGTTTTCAATTGTGAGAAACCTGTTTTAATTTTAATAAATCTGTACGGAATGTGGTCCATACTATCCGCTGTAATATTAACATGGCAAGTGCGATAATGGGACAGAACGTAAGACAATGAGTTTTTTTTCAGTATCGATAGATCCCAGTCTTAACTGTTGAAGCCGATCATCAGGATAAATACTACTGAATGTGATCTTCGCTATTTCAAATTTCTGCAAATAATTTATTTGCGGTAATTTTTGGATGACGGTGCTGCAGAAGTTACGGACAGAATGAGATTCGCCGCATCCCAGTGCACTCGTAAACTGCAGTAACTGGAGACGAGTTGGGCGAGCAGCGACAGCAGGGCACAATCCTCACCGTCAAGGAGTTTCACAACGCCATTATTGAAGAATTACAGAAATGATAAAGCCTATGTTATATGCACAGTTTCTTCTCGAATTATATACTGAAATGATCAATGTCACGTGCCAGTCTTTTATTAAATGTATCTAATTAAACTCGACGGAAAATTGGTTATGGATTTTAGGGAACATAGCTTGTAACTTCCAGTGGACATGACAAAAAATCATGGGAGTGCGATATATACATATACAGTTGGCGGGTACACAAGGTACAGGGAGCTGAAAAAAGTCTCTCCGCAGTGCCGTATGATTGTTAGATCAGTGAAATACAAATTATTAATTTATTGAATATTCATTTTTACTTACAAATTTTCACATTAAATGTTGAAAGTGACCGCCCCCCCTCCCCCTGTTGTTGAATACACAATTCTATTTGTCTAATCATGTTTCCAAACAAAAGCTGTAACATTTCTGCTATAACAGAATCAGTGAAAGTGGATATTGCAGTTTTCAATTCATCGATGGATTTTGGACGGTTTTTATAGACAGTTGCTTTCGCTGCACCCCAGAAGAAAAAGTCTGTTGGTGTTTTGTCAGGCGATCGTGGAGGCCAAAGTCCCTGTGAAATTATCCGGTCAGCAAGCAGTGACATTGAAACACGAACTGTATTCGCGGTTGCACCATCATGTTGAAAATAACCGTTCAGTATTTCACTTAACACAAATTCTCCTATGAATGGGTTTAGTACATCACTGCAGTATCGTTGTGCATTTATTGTTTCATTGAAAAATATGGGACCCACAACCCGGCGTCTACAAATTGCAATCCAAACTCCTATTTCCACAGAATGAAGTGGTTCCTCATGAATAGACAATGGATTTGCAGTAATCCACATACAAGAACTTTTAGAGTTCATGTATCCGGATAAATGAAACCACGCCTCATCAGTGAAACATGTTTCATTAAGAAAATCCCTTCCATTTTGTTGAACGAAATTTTTTAACCATTGACAATAATGCAGTCTCTTGCCATGATCAGTATTTTTCAGTTCTTACACGACTGTCACTCTGTATGGGAAAAGTTATAATTTTTTCCTTACAGCTGTGTGGGCCGTTCCGACACTAACATCGATTTCCTGGGCGACTTTTCTTACTGACTTGTTCGGACTCATGGGCATTTTATCAGAAGTATCGAGTAGTTTATCCTCAGACAAAACGCTAGGACGACGACTTCTCGGTGCATCTGTCACTGAACCCGTACTTCGAAATTTATTAATCAAATCTCGCACAGCATCGCGCTGTGGGAGTGTTGTCTCCGGGAAAACTGAATTAAATGTTTGACGAACTGAAACTGTATTTACTGCCAACTTTGAACACTTGTTAGGCTAAAAACACACGTTCCTCAGTGGTTATCATTTTAACAATGACAAAAACGAAACAAACGAACAAAGAAAGTAAACTTAAACGTTGACTTCAACACCTAACGACACACACCAACGATACTACTGACGCTGGCTGAGATAAACGAAACAGTGGAATGTTTGGGAGAGTCCACTTGAAGGGAAGTAAAAAGTTTCAGGCGTGATTATAGCCGCACGACGGGAATTAACGTACTGTGAACACGGATTAATTGTTGGAGCTAGACCGATGAGACATTCAGTTTCGGAAATCGTTATGGAATTCAATATTCCGAGATCCACACTGTCCAGAGTGTGCTGGCATCACTTCTCATCACGGACAACCCAGTGGTCGACAGTCTTCACTTAACGACCGAGAGCAGAGGCGTTTGAATAGAGTTGACAGTGCTAATGGAGAATCAAAACCTGCATGAAATTTTGCAGAAATCAGTGTGGAATGTACGAGGAACGTATCTGTTAGGACAGTGCGGTGAAATTAGTCATCAATGGGGTGTGGCAGGAGGCGACCGATGGGAGTGCCTTTGCTGAGAGCGCCTCCAGCGCCTATCCTGGCCTCGTGACCATATCAGGTTGGACGCTGGACGACTGTAATACGTGGCCTAAGATGAGTCCCTATTTGAATTGATAAGAGCTGATAGTAAGGTTCGAATGTGGTGCAAATCCCAAGGAGCCATGGTCTCAAGTAGTCAACAAGGCACTGTTCAAGCTGGTGGTAGCTCCATAATGGTGTGTGCTGTATTTAAATTAATTATTGACAAGGGATAGTTTGAATGGGCTACTTGGTGACCATTTGCAACCGTTCATGGACTCCATTTCCTCAAAGATCGAGGGGACTGTTATGGATGACAATACGCCCTGTCACTGGGCGACAATTATTCGCGATCGGTTTGAAGAACATTCTGGACATTTCGAGCGAATATTTTGGCCACCCTGGATCGCCGGACATGAATAACATCGAAAATTTATGGGTCGAATCGAGATGTCAGATCGTGTCAAACTCCTGCACCAGCAAAATTTCCGCAGTTATGGACGTCTCTAGAGGCAGCATGGCTCATTATTTTTGCAGGGGACTTCCAAAGGTTGTTGAGTCCATGAAAAGTCGAGCAGTTGCACTACGGTGGCCAGAGGTCCGACACGCTATTCCAAGGTATCCCATGACTTTTTTCACCTCAGTGTACAGCCAATAAACAGTACAGAAGTTCTCGTCGTTAGGATTTCCAGCTCGTGTTTCTTTGAGGTGAAAGTCGTCATTTATGAGTGTTGAAGTGAATTTAGTTACAGTGAAGCATTATAATTCTCTTGAAACTAATTACGTGAATTAGCAGTGAATTGTTTATCTTAGGAAACACTAGAATCTCCATGGACTGAACATACATCAACTGTGAACAGTTACGAACTTTAACCCGAAGTTCAGGCAGATAAAATAACATTTTTATCGGGGCTATACCACCTATTAATCCTTGAGGATTATCAGGGTATTCAGCTTAAGCCTTCTACATCTACATCTACATACATACTCCGCAATCCACCATACGGCGCGTGGCGAGTTTACCTCGTACCACAACTAGCATCTTCTCTCCCTGTTCCACTCCCAAACAGAACGAGGGAAAAATGACTGCCTATGATGTGTCGGCAGCTGGGCCAACACCTTGTAAATAGAGGTGGCTTAAAAGGCACGCGAGACTAACGCAGACGGGCGTGAAGTACTGGAACAGGATACGTAATTAATGCTATGAAGAAAAGAACGGAGTTTCTCATATACTTATCTTTAATTTCTTCTTGTACATCTCTATGGTGAACACAAGTGAGACTCTAATTACAATCATTGTAAGGCTAATGGCGCCTTGCTAGTTCGTAGCCATTAACTTAGCTGAAGGCTATTCTGTCTCTCGGCTAATGAGAGAGAAAGGCTTAGTACGTCTAGTCGCTAGCTCTGTCGTCCGTACAACTGGGCCGAGTTCGAGTCAGTCTCTCGAGACCGGCCTTGTGGTGGCGCTAGGTTTGCGATCACACAGTGGCGACACGCGGGTCCGACATGTACTACAGGACCGCGGCCGATTTAAGCTACCACCTAGCACGTGTGGTGTCTGGCTGTGACACCACATCCCTCCCCCGCAAATCGGCGAACGGTCGTGAGATAAGGCTTCCGCCCACCGTGGGGAGGACCCCATGTTGACGTATGCGATGAGGTGGGGAGCCTAACAACAGGTGAGGCTGTGCCACCCGCACCCGGCCATTCGGTCCGAGGGGAGCTAGGAAACGCCTGAAAACCTAGTCCAGGGTGCACGTCAACATGCGGTGTATGCGCCCGTAAAGAGACAGGAGGGGCCGAAGGGTCAACCTCCATGGGGTCGGAGAATCCGACGCGCGATGACGACATCTGTTCCGGAGCGGGCAAGAGTTCCATGGCGGAGGACAGCTGGTCACGGGAAGCGATCGGCGGCGCGTGACCCAGGGAGGCGCGTGGCGGCTGCAGCGAAGCGTCCACTGCGGGCGGCGCCGGAGGCGGCTGCGGCGGCTGCGGCGGCTGCGCGACGCCATGAGGCAAAATGGAAGGCAGCGTCGGTAACACCTGGGGATGAGGCGAGCCAGTAGATGGGTCCCCAGGGCGCTGACCTGACGGCTCCGTCGCTGAAAGCAGACGGGGAGCGGCAGAACCCGGGCGACGACAGAGGCGCAGCTGATTAAGATGCCGACGCATCTCACCAGAGACCCCCAAAACCAAATACATCGCGCGGCCGAGGCAGCAAAGAATGCGCCCTGCGAGCCAACGCCGTGAACCGCGATAGTTGCGATAGAAGACAACGGCGCCAGGAGCAAAAGCAGGAGTCTGCAGCTGCACAGGAGCCTGATGCGGCGGATGCAGCAAAGGCATCAAGGTTCGATGAGAACGACCATGGAGCAACTCAGCCGGCGAGCGACCATCGCGGGGCTGAGAGCGATACGAGGACAAAAAGAGCAACAATGCGTCCTCCCGAGAATGCGACACTTGCAATTTCAACATCTGTGACTTGAAAGTCCGGACCAATCGTTCAGCGGCACCGTTTGACTGAGGCGAAAACGGCGCGGATGTCAGATGTTGAATACCATTGGCCTTGCAGAAAGACTGAAATTCTGCAGACATGAATTGTGGGCCATTGTCGGAAACAATAGTCTGCGGAAGACCTTCAATGCAAAAGATAGCAGACAAGGCTTGGATTGTGGCAGAAGACGTCATGGAAGACATCCAGACAACAAAAGGAAAATTACTTAAAGCATCGACCACAACCAACCAACGAGCATTCCAGAATGGACCAGCAATATCGATGTGCAAGCGTTGCCAAGGGGAAGTGGCTTTCGGCCATGCAAAGAATTTCCGCATCAATGAACATGCAAGCAAGTGCGGAAGAATCGAATGCTTTATCCTCAGCAACAGGCAAACGGGACAACGCATCAGCGTTGCCGTGCTTAGCAGTGGACCGATACAAGATATCGTAGCGGTACTGCGAGAGGAAAAGAGACCAGCGAATGAATTTCTGCGCCGTACGCGGAGGTACCGGCTTGTTCGGATGAAAAAGCGATGTCAAAGGTTTCTGGTCCGTGATGATGGTAAAGTGACGACCACACAAGAAATCATGAAACTTTGTAACACCAAACACGAGAGCTAAAGCCTCTTTCTCTATCTGTGAATAATTTCTTTGCGCAGATGAGAGCAATTTTGACGCAAAGGCAATAGGGCGATCACAGCACCGATCCCGAAATCCGATGCATCTACCATCAACAAAAGGGGTTCTCGGGGATCGAATGGCGTAAGGCAAGTATTTGAAAGCAATGCCGATTTCAACTGGCGAAAGGCGCGTTCGCATTCCGTCGTCCAGACGAACGGAACACCTTTACGGCGTAAGCGATGAAGCGGAGCTGAAATGGAAGAAGCATTGCGCAGAAATTTATGATAATAATTTATTTTACCCAGCACACTCTGTAGTTGCTTCAAGTTCCGCAGTGATGGCAAATCCTGTATGGCACGGAGGTGCTCCGGACTCGGATGGATGCCCTGGGCATTTATTACATGGCCCAGGTAGGGTAAATCCCGAGCAAAAAACACACATTTGTCCTTCCTCAAGCGAAGACCATTTTGTCGCAAGACCTGAAATAATGTCCGGAGATTTTGCAAATGTTCGGCTCCTGTCTTTCCGGAGATCACAATATCGTCCAGATAGTTCGCAGCAGTAGGGACCGACGCACAAATAGTTTGTAAATATTGCTGAAACAATGCAGGTGCAGACGCACATCCGAAAGGCAGTCTTTTGAAGCGATACAAACCAAGATGCGTGTTTACCACCAAGACGCGCCGGGATTCTTCGTCCACCGGTATTTGCAAGTACGCATCTGCTAGGTCCAACTTTGAAAAATATTTTCCCGGGCACAGTCTGTCAAAAAGATCTTCCGGGCGGGGCAAAGGAAAAGTTGCAGTCACAAGTTGTGGATTCACAGTTGCCTTGAACTCCACACAAAGTCTCAAGTTTCCGGAAGGTTTTGGCAAAAGTACTAAGGGTGAGGCCCAGAGAGAAGCCTGCACACGTTCAATTACACCTTGAGATTCTAAATCGTTTAATGTTCTTGCGACCTCATCACGCAATGCGTGGGGAACATTGCGCGCTCTGAAAAATTGCGGATGCGCGTTCTCTTTTAGTTCCAAATGTGCTTCATAGTTCTTAGTGCAACCAAGGCCCGGTGCAAGAATGTCCGCAAATTCTTCACATAGACTAGAAACACTGGCGGAAGGCACAGTCGGAATCACTGAGAGGACCTGATTTACTATAGACAAATTAAACAACTGAAATAAATCCAAACCAAACAAGTTCACTGCAGTAGAAGAACGAAGAACGTAAAATGACACAAATTTTGTTTGTCCCTTGTATGTTGCAAGAAGGCTGCACTGTCCTAACACTGGTATTTTCTGGCCTGAGTAACTATTGAGCTGAACATTTGCGGCACGCAACGGAGGTTTGCCCAGTTGGTTGCATGTGTCGTGATTGAGCAATGAAACTGCAGCTCCGGTATCGAGCTGGAATGGTATCACTTTGCCTGCAGAGTCTAAGTCTACAAAAAGTTTATTGTCCTGTTGACGACAAAAGCGACTGTTTCGTGCAACTGGAACAGACACTGGGACAGAATCACGTGCGACGTGACGGGACTTCCGTCGACGGCGACGCACACTGTTTGTGGAATGAACACTTTCACCGGACGGGGTGGAATGAACTACATGAATATCCATGGGCGAAGGTTCACGAGCCTGAGTGTCCTTGGTTCGATTCCGGCGCGAAGCAAAGGGCCTGGAATTGGTGTGAGTGTCTGATCTGAGCTTTTTCTGGCAAACACTTTGGACATGTCCTTGCTTATGACAGTAAAAGCAAATAGCTTGGCGTGACGGGCAATTTTCACGCGAATGTCTAGTTGCACACCGCGGGCATGATTTCACTGCATTAGCGTGCTTACGCGGCGCACGTGTTTGCGAGCTAGGCTGCCGCTGCGCTGATGGGCGCGAGGGCTGCTGAGCGTCCCGTGCAGCGGGCCCGGCGGGCCGGTTAATGTGACACACTGCTGGCGAAGTTTCAAACGATTCCTGAGCAAAGTCAAGTGTGTCTTGCCTGTCCAAGATGTCTATCACTTGTTGAAGGGTGGGATTAACTAGTTTCAAAATCTGTTCCCGTATGCGAACATCAGAAACGTTCTGTGCTATCGCATCACGCACCATAGTATCTGAATAAGGAAGTCCACATTCGCATTCAAACGCACACTCCCTAGTAAGTCCTTGCAATGTTGCAACCCACTCCCTATTAGTCTGACCGGCCGTACGTTTTGTACGAAAGAACGTATACCTTTTTGCAACGACATTGACTGTTTCCTTGAAATAGGCATCTAAAGCAGACAAAATTTCTTCGTAGGACAGAGTCGCTACGTCGCGCCGGGGAAACAACTTCACTATCACTTGGTAGGTGGACACACCGACACAAGAAAGCAAAAACGGCTGCCGCTCATTACCTTGAATTCTGTAGGCTGCTAGGTGGAAGTCGAACTGACGGGACCACTCGTGCCATGACTCGTGGGTGGTATCAAAGGGTCTGAATTGAGGTGCAACAGCATGTTGTGGCGGCGGTAGCGATGAAGCGGCGGCGGCCGCATCGGTGTGCAGCGCACGTTGACCCTGGACGAGCTGTCCAAGAGCATCCAATAACGCCTGCGTCTGCTGATTCTGCAAGCGATAAAATTCGGACAGTACATCTGGAGATTGCGGCGAAGCCATGACACAAAGAAATGAGGGCAAAGTAAAACAAGAGCCTTTGTAGACTCGTCGCCATGTGATGTGTCGGCAGCTGGGCCAACACCTTGTAAATAGAGGTGGCTTAAAAGGCACGCGAGACTAACGCAGACGGGCGTGAAGTACTGGAATAGGATACGTAATTAATGCTATGAAGAAAAGAACGGAGTTTCTCATATACTTATCTTTAATTTCTTCTTGTACATCTCTATGGTGAACACAAGTGAGACTCTAATTACAATCACTGTAAGGCTAATGGCGCCTTGCTAGTTCGTAGCCATTAACTTAGCTGAAGGCTATTCTGTCTCTCGGCTAATGAGAGAGAAAGGCTTAGTACGTCTAGTCGCTAGCTCTGTCGTCCGTACAACTGGGCCGAGTTCGAGTCAGTCTCTCGAGACCGGCCTTGTGGTGGCGCTAGGTTTGCGATCACACAGTGGCGACATGCGGGTCCGACATGTACTACAGGACCGCGGCCGATTTAAGCTACCACCTAGCATGTGTGGTGTCTGGCTGTGACACCACAGCCTATATGCCTCTGTACGAGCCCTAATCTCTCTTATCTTATCTTTGTGATCTTTCCGCGAAATATAAGTTGACGGCAGTAAAATTGTACTGCAGTCAGCCTCAAATGCTGGTTCTCTGAATTTCCTCAGCAGCGATTCACGAAAAGAACGCCTCCTTTCCTCTAGAGACTCCCACCCGAGTTCCTGAAGCGTTTCTGCAACACTCGCGTGATGATCAAACCTACCAGTAACTAATCTAGCAGCCCGCCTCTGAATTGCTTCTATGTCTTCCCTCAATCCGACCTGATAGGGATCCCAAACGCTCGAGCAGTACTCAAGAATAGGTCGTATTAGTGTTTTATAAGCGGTCTCCTTTACAGATGAACCACATCTTCCCAAAGTTCTACCAATGAACCGAAGACGACTATCCGCCTTCCCCACAACTGCCATTACATGCCTGTCCCACTTCATATCGCTCGGCAATGTTACGCCCAAATATTTAATCGACGTGACTGTGTCAAGCGCTACACTACTAATTGAGTATTCAAACATAACAAGATTCTTGTTCTTATTCATCTGCATTAATTTACATTTATCTATATTTTGAGTTAGCTGCTATTCTTTACACCAATCACAAATCGTGTCCAAGTCATCTTGTATCCTCCTACAGTCACTCAACGACACCTTCCCCCTACACCACAGCATCATCAGCAAACAGCCACACGTCGCTATCCACCCTATCCAAAAGATCTATTATGTAGATAGATTAGCTGGAGCTGAACGTGGATCAATTTATAGAATCTTTGCGCGTCCAGTTTCAGGGATGTGAAGAGTGAACCGACTACTAACATCGATTATAATATTCATCACCCGACAGGCAGACGCCCATAACTTGATAACCGATGAGGTTGACATAAATACCATGGCTCATATTCACTGTAAGCTGGATGAATGGCACGAAACAGAAACATCATACGACCACCGACAGACTCGACTTCACCCTCAACACCCTAATGGCGAAACATCCTATTGGGCCCTCTTTGCACTCGACACCTTACATCATTTTAAAAGAGGCAAAATCATTACTCGTACTCACTACTTACTACTCAATACTACAGACCTCCAATCAGCTACTCTCTAGTCTGTGAGTTGTCCGGCTCATCTAACACACTCTGTTCTATGTGTCACCGTGAGAAGCGGCCTTTTAGTCATCAGTGACTCAATGTTCGCTTGCAGACTGGTTGTAATGGACCTGCATACTGGCAGCGGCAGTTCCTGTCGTGTTTGAGAGCGACTGTCATTGACAAAGTGTGACACTCGTCGCCGGCCCCTACCGGTTAAGCAATGTTTGTACGCCTTTTGAAACTGCTGCGGGTATTCCTTGTAGACAATTCGATACACCAACAAATCGGGTAATTCACGGTGTGGTCATGGGCACATCGAAACACAGCAGTTCCTTTGTGACCTTCTGTTGCATCTCAACACTCACACGTCTTACAGTACTGATTGCATACACCCGTGTGGAACATGCACACACAACTTCATTACCATGAGTTATGCAAGCAATGGAGGGTCCCATTGTTCAGTTACACACCATCTAAAACATTTCTGAAACGACAAATATGCTCTTTTAAAAGCCGACTGATATTTGTCCTAGACTACAAAAGAGGGGTGAATATTCTGCTTTATCGATATTGTTAGTATTGTCAATAAAGAACAGGAAAAGGTGATACAGCTGCCGCTACAGATGCCGTTTAATGCAACTAGCACAACGTCTGCATCAGGAATGGTATCCAGGCAGGCGACAGCGACATAGTTAATGTGAGTATCCCCTCTCAGTTCTCTGGGCGACTGTTAGCAAACGGATTAATACTGTAAAAATCGCAGGTGAGGATTGGTCGTAAGTTACAAGGTATCTCTGGACAAAGAGATACCTTACTTCAGCCGTACTTATCTAAGTGTCTTCCATCTTTCTTTGTGTAATTAGCGGTGTAATGATACAGATTTTAGACGTCTCTATAAGTTTATTCCGTTTACAGTAATTAATCTTTCGTAAATGGTTCAGAAACATTGCCTTGTAAAGTGTGTTTCATCACTGGGAACAATGAAATTAACAGGAAATATCAAAAGGGAAGTGTGGAAATAACAACGTTTTGGTCCACTGAAAACATTAATATATGGAGTGATTCAGCTGCTCCTACCGCTGTCGCTTTACGCAAGCCCACATGACAGAACAATGTTGTTGGTCAGTTCTTTTTGCACATGTGAAGCACATTGCCGAAACGACACAGATTAACTGGTAAAGTATACGCAGACATCTAATACCGTGTACGGGTGGGCAGTATGTTGCTGAAATGTAAGCCCAGAATGGTTCGCCACGAATAGCAACGGGGTGTGGGGCAGAATATCGTCGACGTACCGCTGTGCTGTAATGATGCTACGAATGACAACCAAAAGGGTCCTGTTTATTAAACTACTTTAGCACATTAACGTTGTGAGTCATATATTAACGTTTTTATTGGAAGTTGTTACTTAGAAACTTCCTATCTATATATCTACTGTTGGTTTCATTGTTTCTGACGGCGAAACACAGTTTATAAGGCAAGTTTCAAAATCAGCGCACACTTCGCTGCAGGGTGAAAATTTCATTCAAGTTTCTGAATCATTTACGAATGATTTAGTACTATAAACGGAATGAACTTTCAGACATCGAAACATGTATGAGTACGATGCTCATTACACAAAGAAAGATTGGAGAGGCTTGGATAAATGTGGCAGAAGTAAGGTATATCTTGGCCCAAAAATACCATATAACTCAGTTGTATTTTTACAGTATGAATCCATTTACTGACAGTCGCCCACAGCTCTGAGATAGAACCTATATACATTACATGGTTGCCGCCTGTCTGAATACCGTTCCTGACAGAGAAGTATTGCGTACTGCGTCAAGTCGCGTCGGTAGAGGCAACTGAATCACGCTATATGATTCCTCACATATTTTTACATATATCTTTGTTTAACAAGCTTACTTTCTAGCTTAAACAGAATTTATTAACAGAAGGAATGAATTCGAATGCTAGCCATGAAACGGGTCTTCCATTATCACACACGCTAATAAAAGAGAAATAAGTAAGTACAAGAATCATTTCATTTGATCCATTGTAAATGGTTTTTGAAAGCGTGCGACTGTAGATACAATAGGTTTGTTTATATATAAATAAATCTTCTGCTACCAGTCACGATTTTTTCTTTATTTTACTATTCGCACGACGCGTTTCGAGAAATAATTCCCATTTTGCAGTGCGTTTTTTTTATCTTATATAAACAAAACAGTTACAAAGATATTCTTACAGGTAGTCCACAGAGATGACATTGTATGTTACAGGTAGTCCACAGAGATAACATTATATGTTACAGGTAGTCCACACAGATAACATTATATGTTATCTCTGTGGACTATCTGTAAGAAGATCTTTGTAACTGTTTAGTTTATGTAAGATATTTTCGATGTGTAAAGTGTACAACAAGTTGTGTTTGATGTTAAGTGTGTGTGAGACTCTACACAAATGGACCATTAAAAAACTTAAAAGTCAACAAAATGAAGCAGACTCACACATACTGACAACATCAAAAGAAATGGCTTAATACACACCAAAAAAAAAAAAAAAAAAAAAACGCACTTGAAAATGGGAATTATTTCGCGAAACGAGTCGTGCGAATAGTAAAATAAAGAAAAACTTGTGACTGGTAGCAGAAGATTTATTTATATATAAACAAAGAAGAATCATTGATAGAGAAATCCGAGAAAGTGCGTAAGACTCAGGTCACACATTCGTAAATCAGCATTAGATATACGTGAACATCGAACCAATCAATAAAAGGAGATCGATGGTCACTTCATAATATCATGGTGTATCCTCGTGTTTGCTGTCGAATCTTAAAATTAACATGACTGCACATTTCGGCGATCCATCTGCCCGCCATCTTCAGGTCACAGTGGGATTCACCAGCAGCAGTGTTCTCCTGAAGATGGTGGACAGATGGATCGCCGAAATCCCCTCTATACTTGTTTATAACTGGATGCAAATTGTCGCCTGGATTAATTTTCACAGATGTCCTTTTGCCGAAGCAGAGGATACTCTAAACTTTCTCAGGAATGTCTTTGTTTCGCAATACAAAATTAAACAAAGAGTTTACGGGACCCAGTTTTTCTGCTGGAGGTCTTCTTTATTGTCTCAGGGCAACTTTTTTTCAGCTGAGGGGCCAGACGCTCCTACATCATGGACGACCAGTTGATGTGATGGGGTGTGACCTAGAAAGGGTTATCTTGATCACAGAAACGTTTAAGGATGATGTAGAAGAGCAATAAACCGATGTTCGATACGAAAACTTGCTCTGGAAATAGTCTAGTCGGCAGAAGCCAAGCATTTTGAAGGATAACTCTGCCAGTGAGATGCCAGAAGGTACGGAAAGTTCTCTGCACTTGCCTCCTAATAGACAGCTTTATCAGGAACCCTGTTGTTATCATCACAGAGCAGGCAAACGCGACTAACACATGGGCATACATCGTGAGGAGCGGAGGCAGGTAATTCCACTAATGCATTGCAGATTGTATCAGGAGCACTGACAGGGTCAGTCCTACCGTAAACTCCAGTAGGATTGCCGTCTGCCTTTATACTTACTTTCATGCATCCGTAATATTCTCGGATGAAACTTGTTCCAGAGATGGGGAGACCATCCGCCTTCATAAATAATTACGACGCTACAGAAATGAAGAGTCACCAACACAAGCAGTGAATCTGTGGACAGCATCATCACTGACTGAGCAATAGGTTCTTAACCCTTCCTTACCGTACAGCTGCCACAGTGCGCACTATAAGTCAATGGGACATATTCCCCACTTTTCTAAAGATGTCCCACTTCATCGCAACGGGATGCTCCACTGCACATTTTCTTCATGTTGCTCGTGCATACCTGTCACACACATTCTCTCAAAGATACACACATGGGGGACGTGTTATTTCACTACAAATGCTTTCGTCCAATTTGATACAATCTGCGTTATATTTAGGTAACATGAAAAATGTGTACTGGATACCAGTCGTGAGTGAAGACGATGTCTAGGCAAGAATTCTTGCTGCCGGTGACACTTTTCGAACTATACTGAGGATGTTTGAACAGGCACAGTAGAACTATGTGAAACGGCACTATCTGCAGAACGCCACACTGAACATCTTGTGACTTTAGCAGCTTGCACAAGTTGAATACATACATAAATGATTCTAAAAATTCGTAACTTGAAAATTAATAGTAGGCACACTATCACCATACCTACGGCTCTATACAGCCGATGCCGACAATCTTTGTACTGAAATTCAGGCAACCGTCAGAGACGAATCATATTGCATTGAAAGTTGAGAATTTAAAATCGAGTTATACCGGATACTATTGCTCCCTTGCGGTGGTACTGCCCATGGGCAGTAAGATGCACCTCATAGGAAAAACAAGGCAAAAATATTTGAAGAACATTGTTGCTAAATTTGCTGTTGAATCTCAACAGTGCCAGGCTGTAAAAATATTCTGTGGCCGGCTATTTGAGAGCCGACTCATAAGGTTCGCACAACGAAAAGAGAACCGGGACAAAATGTCGATACGTCGGAGTTCGTTTAAGCATTTGCAAACATTCCAGGATGTTCAAACATAGGAGCTAATGGCTACTAAATGATGATGTTTGCCGGCCGGGGTGGACGAGCGGTTCTAGGTGCTACAGGAACCGCGCGATAGCTACGGTCGCAGGTTCGAATCCTGCCTTGGGCATGGATGTGTGTGATGCCCTTAGGTTAGTTAGGTTTAAGTAGTTCTAAGTTCTAGGGGAATTTAAGTCCCATAGTACTCAGAGCCATTTGAACCAATTTTGATGATGTTTGCTACGGTATGATTTCTGATTACGAAATAATCGCTGTTAGTTGGTCTGCAGGTAGCGTCGGTAGTGGATCAGCTGGCGGAGGTAGCTCGCCATATGAAGACATTATGACACAAACAGTGGCAAAAATACAGCCATAAACAATAAAAGGTTATTTGGAACGTTCAGCAGAAACAAATTCGGTGAAAATAATGCTGCTAAAATGCCAGCATGACCACGTTGCACATAAATGCTGTGCGAATCTAGCTAAAAAAAGTACTGGTTTCTTTGGCGTATAAGGCTCACTGAGTTTTCTTTCAATATCTGCTAAAATTTTTTGTGAAGATAGTGTAGAACTTATTCGTTTCCATGAAAATAAATGTTAAATGCATGTTTATAGAATTTAGTCAATGTCATTCTAACTTTTTTCTGAATACTCAGATTATCTGGATTTTCGAACATCCGCATTACCTACGGTACCATGTAGCCCGGAAAATCGATGTTCCATTATATGATCACCACAGAAACGTTCTGCATAGTACCTCACACCAAAGAACCGATCACCTGTTCACTAAAGTTATCTATTGTTGTAAAACGTCATAATTCACGTCCAAAAGCTACTGATTAAATTTCCTTTACTATACAAACAGTTTCCGTCCACAGACTATCATCTGGTATCATAAAAGATTTATCACAGCTTACAATACGATATAAATTCAATGGCGTTAAAAATGTGTAATCCATAATTCGTTACTGTTGTCTAGTAGTAACATCAATTAGAGTAACTTTGTACGAATTTTTAAACTGTCGTAAATATTTTATGGCGCGTGGTGATGATCTGTGCACATACACTGGTTGTAGAGTAAAGATATTTTTACCAGTGACTTTTGGTAATCAAACATGATGTTTTTCGAATACTTCACTACCTTCTTAAAATAATTATCTATCTATTTACTTGAAATAGGTAGAGATGATACCAACATGTGTGTAACTAATATGAATACAGCAGGGACAATTCAGTCTGATTGAAAAAAGAACTACGTTATCATAATCGATTCAGGAAACGTTGATGTTAGCAGACTAGGTTGCTCACTCTGTACACAGATTTGCAAGAATTCGTTAAAAAATACGAGAAACTTAAAACAAGGCAGAGGACAGGTAATACTAACATAAATAACATAATAAATGAAAAATGACTCCCTCATATCTAAATTAAGACGCGTTCCGCTTGCAGTTTGTTCCCCACTGCCGCAGAACGCTGCATACTGTATTTTTCCTTACAAATGGTATATCCTTGATCATGTATCCAGAACTTTAACAGTTTTCAGTGCAGGGATAGCTGAAGTGAACATGACATTTGATACAGCTTTGATAAGCTATAGCCGGGCGGGGTGGCCACACGGTTCTAGGCGCTACAGTTTGGAACCGCGAGACCGCTACGGTCGCAGGTTCGAATCCTGCCTCGGGCATGGATGTGTGTGATGTCCTTAGGTTAGTTAGGTTTAATTAGTTCTAAGTTCTAGGGGACTGATGACCTCAGAGCCAATTTTAAACACAATTCAGAGCTGCATGACACTGCAATGTTAATTCGTTTCTTGACGGTCGGTGCGATAGAAGTGGAGTTGGCCTCTAAAAGTTTAGTAAATTTTTATATCCTGGCTGCCCTGGAGGATTGCTATGATGTTGCATGTAATACTGGGATGCACTCCAAGCTGTATGCGAGACGATGGGCATGTCTAGGTAGGAGAGGGTGGGAAGGGCAGGGGGGAAGGAAGAGGAGGTAGGCGGAATGTTATTTAAGTAAAAAATTTAATCTCATAAAAAGTTTAAAACCGATTGACAAATTTCATACACGCAATACTAAATAGCGGAACACAAAAATAAAACAAATTTTTAACACAACACATTTTAAATACGCTAAATATATAAATAAAACTGTTTTCGGAAGGGTCCGCCTTGAACAAAGCATGAATTTTTCTTTCCTTCTATTACCCAGCCATGTGTCACTGAAGTTTCAGCCTCATCAATGAGATTTTATTTTCTATCTCTTAGGAAGGAGAAATGTTCTTCTGTACTTGTACAAATACAAATTAGAATTTTTAAGGAAGAGTTTACAAATTTGAAAAACAGAAAACTGTGTGTATGGCTTGTTACCACATGCTGTTGTTTTCCTGGATTTTCTATTAGCATTACACTTTTTTTCCTTTCACAGTTTCTCATCTGCCACAATACAGAACTTAATGAAGAAAAGTTACTCACTCCTAAATTTTACGACTGAGAATGTTGAGCTTAGGCCTAACATTAATAATCAAATCTATGCCAAAATGGTGTGTGTGTGTGTGTGTGTGTGTGTGTGTGTGTGTGTGCGCGCGCGCGCGCGCGTGCGTATGTGTGTTTGCATGTGATTGTGCCTGTTTTGCATTATGTTTCACTTACTTTTTTGTTTCCCTATTATTTTCACTGTGAAAAGGAAGATCACTATCAAATACAGATCCTATAGTCTGTTGTGGTCTTCAGTCCAGAGACTGGTTTGATGCAGCTCTCCATGCTACTCTATCGTGTGCAAGCATCTTCATCTCCGAGTAACAGCTGCTACGTACATCCTTCTGAATCTGCCTAGTGTATTTCTCTCTTGGTCTACCTCTACGATTTTTACCCTGCACGATTCCCCCCAATACTAAATTGGTGATCCCTTGGTACCACAGAACGTGCCCTACTAACCTGTACCTTCTTTTAGTCAGATTGTGCCACAATTTCCTCTTCTCCCCAATTCTATTCAGTACCTCCTCATTAGTTGCATGATCCACCCACCTAATCTTCACTCTTATTCTCTAACTCGACTATCAGCCGTTATCTTGCTCCCCAAATACCAAACTCAACGGTGTTGTCATCCCGCTCCCAGCCATACACATCTTAATTCAGTACTGGTGAAATATGACAGTTCTGCATTAGTGTTTAAAATTGGCAAAATTGTTGTGAATGTATTAAAATAAAATTTCATACAACAGGGAGAAACACAAAAGAAGTAATTTTCAACAAATGCAAAGAAAATCAGGCTACCTCCAAAAATGAATTTATTAAATATAGATAACTACTACCACTGCCATCACGCTCAAGTATCCTCTCCACTGAGGTGTCAAAAGTTATGGGATATCTCCCAATATATGTCAGACCTCCTTTTGCCAAGTGTAGGCCAGAAACTCGGCTGACATGGTCTCAACATGTCGCTGGAAGTCCCATGCAGAAGTATTCAGCCTTTTTGACTCTACAATCGTCCATTATTGTGAAAGTGTTGCCGGAGCTACAGTTTGTGCACGAACTGAACTGTCGATTATGTCCCATAAATGTTAGATGAGATTCGTGTCAGGCAATGTCGGCAGGTAAATTTTTCGATCGAATTGTCAAGAATGTTCTTCAAACCAATCGTGAACAGGTGTTGTCATGGTGCACACGACGAACTGTCATCCAAAACGTTCCATCATTGTTGTGAACAAGAAGTCCATGAATGGCTGCAAATGGTCTCGATGTAGCAGATACAAACAATTCCAGTCAATGATTGTTCATTTGGTCTAGAGCACCCCCTCAATTCAATGTAAACACTGCTCACATCATTATGGAGCCATCACCAGCTTGCAAAGTGCCTCGTTGACAAAATCGGTCCATGAATTCGTGGGATCTGTGACACACTTGAACCCTGCTATCAGCTCTTACCAAACGAAATCGGGACACATATGACCAGGTTATGGTTTTCCAGTAGTCTACGGTCCAACAGATATAGTCATGAGCCCAGGAGAGGCGATGCAGGTGATGCTGTGCGGTGAGCAAAGGCACTAAAAAAATGGTTCAAATGGCTCTGAACACTATGGGACTTAACATCTGAGGTCATCAGTCCCCTAGAACTTCGAACTACGTAAACCTAACTAACCTAAGGACATCACACACATCCATGCCCGAGGCAGGATTTAAACCTGCGACCTTAGCGGTCGCGCGGTTCCAGACTGAAGTGCCTAGAACCGCTCGGTCACTCCGGCCGGCGAAGGCACTAAAGTCAGCCGTCTGTTGCCGTAGTCCGTTAACGCCAAATTTCTGCCCTGTTCTAACGGATGCGATCGTCGTATGTCCCACGTTGATTTCTGTGACTATTTCATGCATTGTTTCTTGTATGTTTGCACTGTCACCTCTACACAGACGCCACTACTGTCGGTCGGTAAATGAAGGCCTAGGCCACTGCGTTGTCCGTGGTGGGTCGTAATGCCATAAATTCGGCATTCGCGGCACACTCTTGAGACTGTCGACCTCGGAATATAGAATTCCCATCGGTTTCCGAAATGGAATGTCCCATGCGTCTAGCTCCAACTACCATTCCGTGTTCAAAGTCTGTTAAGTCCCGTCGTGCGTCCCTAATCACGTCGGGAACCTTTTCACATGAATCAAATGAGTGCAAATGACTGCTCCGCCAATGCATTGCCCTTTTTTTACCTTGTATAACCGATAGTACCACCATCTGTGTACGTGCTTATCGCCACCCCATGACTTCTTCATCTCAGTGTATGTAGGTAGTTTTCTAAATGAAATACCTCAAAACGGCGTTAAATTATCACTGACACAATATAGGCAGATACAGACTAGTTATTACCAAAGAAAGGCTTAAAATCCCATACTCATAGAGCACGTAACATTTGCTCACATCATTTAGTTTACTGCTAACTATAATCTCTTCCCAATCCAAAACACTGAAGTGTTAGTTTAACTTCGTATTTCGCAGGCTTGAATCATTTTACAATCAAAATTTTTGTAGTTAGGAAAGATCTTGTATCACAACAACAAACTGGAGGTGCAGTACCCAACTGAGTGCTGCTTTCGATTTTTGTAGACTATCCATCCTCACGCTGGGATGTGGATTATGCTGCGGTCAGTTCTGTAGTTCACAGGATGCACAAATTAAATACTAATTAACTGAGACTCAATTAAATACATGCGTTTCACTGTGGCAGTTGTAATTAAATGTAGGCATATAAAGAAAAATGGTATGCACCTGCAGGAATGACGTAGTGATTCAATGTAATTTCGTTGTGTATTTCTGTTCAAAACTGGCTTTTTATGTGAAACAGTTGTTCTCTTATTTTTGTACACATCTGGAATAACTTGAAATAATAACAAAGAATTATCAATGGTTCACAGCTTTTATGTCAGGTAGAGTGACAAAGCTAAATGCATACGAGCTAACTTGACCTGCGATGCGAAGATAAACAACTCATCAGTTCTATACGACTATCATCTCTGCAGCAACAGAATGACTTCTGATCATCTCCGAATAATTTCATAGGAAAGATCAGGAAAACAATGTTTTCAGGAAATGAGCCAAAAAGAATTCCAAAACTATTTTTGTTGCTTATTTCAATCTCACTGTAGACCTAGATAGTTCGTTAATTTTATGCCTCTTCTTCTACCAAATAATAAGTTGCCACATCGAAAATCAGAAATAAATTTAGCATTTTTCTGCTTATACCGAAATAATTTTTACTTTTTGAGAATACACTGTTTAACTGATTTTGTGTGTAGCATTGAATGACCGGTTGAAATTTAAATTTTCTTCTGAAAAGCCAAAAGATTTTTCTGGCGTATTTTTCGGCGTTTATTTCAGGTAAGGACTTAAAAAGTTCCATGACATGCCACTTTGTTACAAACTGATAATTTCTTTGCCGTTCGCTAAATGTAGCCATTTTTTCGTTATAATAGCGCTGGTATTGTTTTTAGATGTTTTGAAATGTAACCCGCTTCAAAAAACTGTTTTACTTTATTGGTTGTAATATAGTTATGCGGCAGTCATGTTAAATACTAGCACTGGACTCGAAAATTCTGCCCAAACAGTACGCCAAAAATTGGAGGGAAATACGTAGTACTTTATTCTTTGGTGGAAAAAAAAAGTTCCTGTCTCCGGTTCACAAAAAGCTTGAGATTATGAAACAATTTATTAAAATCGTACAGAAGATGAAGTATATGGCCAGTACGTTGTCGAAGCTATCAAAAGCCAAGCTGTTAAGAGTTTTCATCAGCCCTGACATTAGGAAACTAACAAAAGATGAAGAAACAAAAGACAGGATGAAACACATTCAAAGATCAGCTTGGATATGCTTTAAATCTGAACAAAGTATTCGCTAGTGCTAGCTGAAATTTATTGGACAACTCAGTTAGTCTTTCTTCTCTCTCATTCCTACTACCAAGCCCATGTTCACTCATAACACTTTGTTCTGCTCCTTCCATTAACACCCTGTTCCAATCCCTCCTGAGTATTACATTTTCATCCCCCTTTATGTACGCAGTTACCCTTTTAATATCCTGATTTATTTTATCCCTTCGTCTTCTGCTTTCGATGTCAGCATATATATCTGAATTATTGTAATCGCTACTGGTTTGTTGTCGGTTCTGATGAGAACAATCCTATCATTGAGCTGTTCACGGAAATTCACTTTCTACACTGTCTTCCTATTCATAACGAATTCCAACCCTGTTATACCATTTTCTGCTGCTGTAGATATTATTCCATGCTCACCTGATCAGATGAGCCCCCATTAGTATATCTAGACGAACCCTTTGGATTTCCATTTCCGATGTGAAGAAATCGAAAAAGAAATGGTTATCGGAAGGACTGACTCAGCGTATAGAAAAGTCAAAACAAGCTTCGGTGAAGTAGAAAGCTTGGGTGGTAACATAAAGAGCGCAATGGGAATTCCACTGCTAAATGCAGAGGAGAAAGCGTATACGTGGAAAGAGTGCACTGATGGCCACTATGAGGGGAGGGGGGGGGGGGGGGACAGGGTTGGGGGACTTATCTGGTGTCGTGGTAGAAGAAGAAACTGGAGTCCATATGGAAGAGGTAAGCGATACAGCTTTGGAACACTTAAAATCAAATAAGGCAGAAGGGTAGATAACATTCCAGTGGAATTTCTAAACTCTTTTGGGGACGTGGCAACAATACAGCTGTGCACATCTGTGTGTAGAATGTATGAGACTGGAGATAACAATCAGAAATTCGGAAAAACATCATCTGCACAATTTCGAAGATCGTTCTCTCATTATCACAACATATCCGCACCACTGTCGTCTCAAGGATGTTACACTACTTGGTGCCCGCATCTCGTGGTCGTGCGGTAGCGTTCTCGCTTCCCACGCCCGGGTTCCCGGGTTCGATTCCCGGCGGGGTCAGGGATTTTCTCTGCCTCGTGATGGCTGGGTGTTGTGTGCTGTCCTTAGGTTAGTTAGGTTTAAGTAGTTCTAAGTTCTAGGGGACTTATGACCACAGCAGTTGAGTCCCATAGTGCTCAGAGCCATTTGAACCATACACTACTTGGTACATGCCTTAGTTTTCCAATATGACCTGCGTCCACTACTTACAAGTCTGAAGGGCTGTAGTGTGCTCCACCATAAGAACGATATAAATCAGCCAGGTTAATGCACACTTCCGCGTACAATCGTCGCACACTGTTCTCAGAGCTGTTCCCCCAAACCACCAGAACTGATAGACAGCTTGGACACGTGATTCTGGAGACTGGTAGAATGGGCACAGAGTACAATCCACAGTCCAGCCAAGTTCGCTGTCACATCGTAACCGTCCATCTCCGTCCCGGCTGTGAATCAACGCTCCACCCGCCACCGCGCTGTCTAGGACGCGATCGCGCCGCGCGACCCCGTAGTGCCATCGGGCGGTGCAGATAACGAACCCCAACCCCTATAGAAGGAGGAAGAAAGAATGTAGGCAGCACCAGTACCGACACGGCACTACAGTAAGAACCCTGTGTGGGAATTATCGTACAATCAACTTAACAGCTCATATTTCGATTTTCTGACAAGAATAATATACAGAAGAATGGGAAAGAAAATTGAGGGTATGTTGGATGACGATCAGTTTCCCTTTAGGAAAGGTAAAGGCAAGAGAGAGGCAGTTCTGATATTGCGGTTGATAACAGAAGCAAGACTGAAGAAAAATAAAGACACGTTCGTAAGATCTGTTGACCTGGAAAAAGCGCTGCACAATGTAAAATGGTGCAAGATGTTCGAAATCCTGAGGAAAGTACGGGCAAGCTATAGGGAAAGACCCAAGAGGGAACAGTAAGACCGGAAGATCAACAACGAAGTGCACTGATTAAAAAGTGTGTAAGACAGGGATGTAGTCTTTCGCCTCCTTTCCAATCTATACGTCGAAGCAGAAATAACGGAAATAAAAGAAAGGTTCAAGAGTGGGATTAAAATTCAAGGTGAAATGACATCAATGATTAGATTCGCTGATGCCATTGCTATCCTGAGGGAAGTGAAGAACAGGATCTGTTGAATGGAATGAACTGTCTGATGAGTACAGAATATGGATTGAGTGTACATGAAGTTAAAGAATTCTGCTACGTAGGCAGCAAAGTAGCCTATGAGGACAGACCAAAGAGGACATAAAAACACACTAGGTCTAGTGAAAAAGACATTCCTGGCCAAGAGAAGTCTACTAGTACCAAACATAAGTATTAATATGAGGATGAAATTTCATAAAATCTACGTTTCGACCACAGCATTGTGCGGCAGTGATACAAGAACTATGGGAAAACTGAAACAAAAGAGAACAGAAGCATCTGAGATGCAATTCAACAGAAGAATGTTGAAAATTAGGTGGACTGATAAGGTAAGGAATGAGGAGGTTCTCCGCAGAATCGACTAGGAAAGGAGTACATGGAAAACACTGTCAAGAAGAAGGGATAGGATGATAGGACGTCTGCTAAGACATCCGCGAGTAACTTCCACGGCACTGTGTGGAGCTATAGAGGGTAAAACAGCAGAAGAAGACAGAGATTGAAATACATACAGCGCATAATTGAGGACGTAGGTTGCAGTTGTTGTTCTGAGATCAAAGGGTTGGCACAGGAGAGGAATTTGAGGCGGACTGCATTAAACCAATCAGAAGACTGATGACCAAAAAAAATGCTTTAAACAAATTGTCAACAAGTTTTTAGGCATCTACGATGACGGTGATCATGGGAATATGGTAAGATTCCGTTGGGTAACTTTAAAGTTGCACTTCCTGACCACCCATGCCAGCAATTTTCCCGAAAATCTAGGTGCTATGAGTGAGGCACAGGGAGAAAATGACCATCAAAGGATTAAACAAATGGAGCGGAGGTATCAAGGTCGATGGGACATCAATATGCTAGTTGACTACTCTTGGATGACGCGCAGGAAGTTTCCTCAGGTAGTACATCGAAGAAAAAGTTCTAAACGAAGTTTTGAGGAAGGATAACGAGAGAGATTTATGCCTTGACATTAGTACTGAAGAACACTTCATTATACTGTTAGAGAGTTTTATTTTAACTTGTTTTTTAGTAAAGTTTTTTAATGTATTTGTTTAGCGCGAATTTTCTGAAGCTTCATCTCTACTTCAAGCATAAATGTTGTATGGTAGAGATAAACCCTTGCCATTCCTGAACTTAACTCGACAAAAAACATTACAATCACCTAAAATTATTTAACAAAAATGCAGGGTCTATACAATTTCTAGATCTGTGTAATTTGTCAACTGCGTAATTTGTCAATTGCGTTTCTTTATGCGTCTACACCCACTGCCACATATCCATATTTATATGGTAGTGCTGTAATGCTACTTGATTATGACAAAGGACTGCTCACTGTACAGACCGTTTAGAGGACAAAAGGACATAATAGCATATAATTTGTGATGATTTGCACACAGTCCTCTAATCGATATTCTATGTTTAATTGAGATAGTATTTCATTGTAAGTTTATCAGGATAATTTGTAATTAATTTTTATCAATATTGTGCCTATTTTATAGCATTCTTTGGTGGTTTATTAAAAAAGAAACAAAAGTAAAAAATCATCATTATATTTTGTGGACTTACATTCACCATTGCTTCAGAAATTTCTTTTTAGATCGCGACACCTATCACCTTTTTATGACGTTATCATACGCTGGTTTAATCCATGTCTGTCCATACCAATGTAGGTTTTACGATTTCCTTAAATCTGCTGAGATAAATTCTGGGAACTTTCTTTTCAAAGGGCTCTGCTGATTTCCTCATCCATTCTTCCTTATTAGGGCCTCTGCTTCATCTATAATGACCTGTTCGTCGATGAGATGTTTAAGTGTAATCGTCCTTCCCTTCTTTTGTCCGTTGAATGTATGTGTCACATGAAGTTTAAATGCTGGTGGTTATCACATTTACCGGTTACCGAGTACACTGTAGAGAATAATAATGGTAAACCGTAGAAACGCCTTCATCAATGAACGTTGGTCTTCTTGAATGTGGCGAATAATTGATTTCAAAGCGATCCTATTTGACATGATAAAACTGATAATTAAGGTGATTTCTTCGAAGACATTCCGTACCCGATATAAATGTTTCGGGTTGCCTCCACTGCCTTCAACCATCCATCGAATCCAAAGAGAAGGAAATGTCGCAGACTGAAGACATCTATCCATCTTACTCTGCGTTTTCTAACGGGTAAACAACACTCCCTATAAACTTCCAAAGTTGGAGCGTTCAACAGGTCACTGTAAGAAAAACGTTCGAACCTCAGAAAAAAGTATCAATTGCTAAATACACTTCAGAAAGAAAATTACACACGTCGTACCGTGCTAAGACCACTGTGCAACAGGAATGGTGCATTGTCAAAAGAGAACATATGTTCCGGGTGTCCTAAAGTCGCAGTTCTCCTGCGGTAAGGATAACAAGTGCATGCCAGTGTGAGAGTGAAGTGGCCATGCAGCTATACGTCTTCATCGTCGGAAAAAGATGAAGTATGCGGTATAGTACGATTATTGTGCGTAAAACGTAAAAATTGGACACAGATTCACCGTGAAATTGCGGCGGTATACGCACCAAATGACATGTCGCTTCTAGCCGTACTGAAAAATGCCAACAGTTTGACTAAGGACGCACAGACGCTCATGATCACGATGGCGTATTTAATCTGGTGTTCTCCTGGATATTTTTTATTAATGGTCGTATTAAAAGTTAGATGTACTTACATGGCTCCTTTCTTGTTAAGTTCTACCAATTTATTTTATTATATGTCTCAGAGGCGTGGAAGAAGACAAAATAATCCATGATCCAGGTTAAATAAATTATACTTTTACCATGAACTAAACGTCGCTGATTTACTTCTGGCAGAAATTAATCAAAGATAAAAAACGTATTTCATTATCCGATTCCATAGGCCTGGCCCTGTCAAACTGAAATGTACTTTGGTTATATTTTAAAACCACATTTTCGTTGGTCGATTATTGAACAATGGACTGCACTATGAAGCGATTTAATAGTTATCGTTTCTCAATGCACTTTCAAAATGAATCAATTAAGGTTAATTAAATTGATGTTTCATATAACAAGTCTTGAATTCCACTTTAAATAAAACTGAAACACTTTCCTAGTTAACTTTCCTTCATATAGCGTCTTCGTGACATAGGTAGGTTGTTTTTCAGAAATTAAAGTTTTCGGTCCTTTAAATCTCTTACATTTTCACAACTCAAGATACTTATCACTCATACGAGCTAAAATTGTACCAAAATGAACACTCAATGAGCAAACCAGGTGATCGAAATAAAATGAACTAACAGAATGATCTGAACAAAGTGAGGGCGAGAGTAATCCTATTAGAGAATATTTCTAAGCAGCTCCACATTTGCTTGTAATTAATCTAAAATGTGTACCCTTTTACTGACAGAGCCAGTAGAGAGACAGATGCTTATAATAATGACTAATCGTAAACCTTAACCCACTTCTGAAAATATTCGAATGCTATTCGACTCTTTCGGGAGCGTAACTTTACAGGTGACATGTCATATGTCTGTTGACTCTTGCAAGCGCTTGTTTTCAGGATGACTCGAACTCGGGACGTTAACCTTTCGCGGGCAAGTGCTCTACCATCTGAGCTACCGAAGCACGACTCACGCCCGGTACTCACAGCTTTATTTCTGCCAGTATCTCGTCTCCTACCTTCCAAACTTTAAAGAAGCTCTCCTACGGTCGGTCGGGCACACAGTTTTAATCTGCCAGGAAGTTTCATATCAGCGCACACTCCGCTGCAGAGTGAAAATCTCATTCTGGAAACATCCCCCAGGCTGTGGCTAAGCCACGTCTCCGCTATATCCTTTCTTTCAGGAGTGCTAGTTCTGCAAGGTTCGCAGGAGAGCTTCTGTAAAGTTTGGAAGGTAGGAGACGAGATACTGGCCGAAGTAAAGCTGTGAGAACCGAGCGTGAGTCGTGCTTCGGTAGCTCAGATGGTAGAGCACTTGCCCGCGAAAGGCAAAGGTCCCGAGTTCGAGTCTCGGTCGGGCACACAGTTTTAATCCGCCAGGAAGTTTCATATCAGCGCACACTCCGCTGCAGAGTGAAAATCTCATTCTGGAGTTCTTTTACCTACTTCTGATTCTGCATTTATTTTGATACGGTGACTGATAACGTAGGACGTTAATGTCTTTATTTAATATGTCAGTACAAACAGTGATATCAATTGCGATAGCATAAAATATTTAACTGACGACCAACTCTGTCCTACACATAGCTGCTTTCGTTGAAGTTTAAGAAACGCGTTTGTGTTGCCCGCATTGCGCGCTTGCAGTACATGGGGACGGAGCTCGTTCCCCTTCTCACCCCGCTTCACCCATCAATAACCCTAGTGCTCCCTCCCCGTTCCCCGCACCCCCCGCTGGGAGATGCCAAGTAATAGTTCGCCTATAGTAACATCCTTAGTAAATAAGTTGTACAGTGCTACAATATATAATGCCACCTGTGGCCGATGGCAATGCACGAGCAACGTCACAAAATACCAGTTGTAATGGTTTTGTAGGAATGATAGGATGCAGCTACATTCTGTCTTTTGCAAGTTATGCAGGTTCTTAATACAGTAGGTACCCTTCTCTTCAAGTATGGATAATAATAGTGCCGGTACATTGTGACTGTACACTTTTCAGACCTTAAATGTCCCTACATGTGATAAGTAAACCAAATGAAACTTAAAAGAGACTGCAAAGGGATGCAAACTTTCCATGTATTAACCACATCGCTACTCTTGTTGAATAGTACATCAGCATACAGTTTGTACTTGCTTGCAACAACTGGATCATTGTCTTGAAGTAAAATTTGCTTAATTTTACTCCACTGAGGTTCTATCTCGTAAACCTGACATGTTCCCACACATGTTTAGGTTTTGTTGCCGAAATGGGGTATTTTTAACTAGTAAGACTTTTGAACTGGATAACTGCTCTATTATTTCACAAAGTTGACTTAGACCTTGTAGAAGTCTTGAAAGAGCATCTGACACGATATGGTCCTTTCCTTTTAAATGGATTTTTTCTAAGCCAGAACTTTGCAATACCAACGCCCATATGGCATGCCTCGAATGGAGTAGTCGATGTGATAATAAAAAGCTTCTGATTGGTGGTCACAGTACACTTTAGTTCGTTATCCATACATGAAAGAGTTAAATTTTTGGAAAGCCCATTTTATGGCAAGTACTTCCAATTCTGTTACAGTATAGCCTCTCTTGCAGTTGGACAAAATCTGACTGGAAAAACCTATCATTCTGATCTTCTGTTGCTCATCATTCTTAGTTACTGGAAATAAGCAAGCACCTAATCCTGCTACCAGCACATCGGCAGCTAAGCAAAAATCCTCATTCATATTCGGGTGATGCAAAATATCCAGTTCTGCTAAGGAAGTTTTTATCTCGTCATAACCTTCTGCACATTATGGTCACCAATACTGTGGCTTGTTCTTCTGATGAACTCGACAAAAGATCATTGTTCAACAGTGGAGTGGGCACGAGTTCACGGAAAAACAAAGCAAGGTTCAAATGGTTCAGAGCACTATACGACTTAACTTCTGAGGTCATCAGTCGCCTAGAACTTAGAACTAATTAAACCTAACTAACTTAAGGACAGCACACATATCCATGCCCGAAGCAGGATTCGAACCTGCGGCCGTAGCGGTCGCTCGGCTCCAGACTGTAGCGCCTAGAACTGCACGACCACTCCAGCTGGCAAACAAAGTAAGGCCCAGAAGCGATTTTAGTTGTTTCTTGATAGTGGAATGTGGGTAATTCCTCCTCAGGAACTGGTTTTATTCCTAATAATGTTATAATATGACCTAAAAACGTAATATGATTCTTACCAAATTTAGATCTCATCAGGTTTGCGGTAACCCCATATTCTGCGAACTTTTCAAATACTCTTTTCAGTAATTCAGCGTGTGCTTGTAACGTTTTTTTGGCGATTAATAGATCATCTACATCTAGAGTAACTTTATCAAGCAACTCTGATCCCAATACCGTAACCAGAGCTGCGATAGAAATGCCTCCCACGTTTAGACCGAACAGCATTACTCGAAACTGATAGCTCCTACTAGAGAAGATGAAGGCTGCGTGCTTCCTGGATTCTCTATCTATTCTGACCTGCCAGTACAAGGATTATAAGTCCATGTAGGTTAAGTATTTCACTCTGCAGAATTTATGTAATAGACCCTCTTAAGTTTTCCAGTTACATCTGGACAGATACAGTTATTTGTTAATGTCCCCTACATCCAAAACGAAGGAAGTATTACCATCTGACTTGAACACAGAGAGTAATGGACTACTGTACAAAGAATTTGAAGGCTCAATGATCTGCCAGTCTAACATTTTGTGGATCTCTTTAGTCACTGCTTCTTATTTGGACGAAATTACAGGGAAAGAAGATCGACAGAAGGTTCTATGCAGATGAACTTCCATATGGTACATGTTACCTTTTGTAATTCCAGGCTTATCGCCAAACACCTTAACATAATTATTCAACAGATTATCAAGTTCCTTTTGTTGCTCCTCTAGCAGACACATGGATTCAGTCATTTTCATAGTTATAAGTTCCCATAATAGGCATCATACAAACTAAATTCAGATTAAAGCCGATCGACCGAACAGAGCAGCCACAGCTTGCTCTGTATGAGCCTGCGCATTGTCGTTCAAAATGATGGGTGGGTTGTGGAGAAAGTATCGCCGCTTCTTTCGCAAAGCTTGTCGTTTTTGAAGCTTCACCTGCGACCAGCTTTGCGAAAGAAGCGGCAGTCGATGGGACTTGGAAGTACTGTACCATCCACCATACTCCCAGGATTTAAGTCCTTGTGACTCTGATTTGATCCCGAAGATGAAGGAACCACTTCGTGGCATTCGCTTCAGAACTGTTCCAGAGATTCGACAGGCAGTAGACCGCTCCATTCGCACCATCAACAGAACAGGCTCTACTAACGGTATACTGCGCCTTCCATATCGCTGGCAATGGGTTCTACACAACCCTGGTGACTACTTTGAAGGGCAGTAACAGGTGAAAACTCTTTTGTATCGGTTGAGAATAAATAGTTGCCACTATTTAAGTTCCAACCCTCGTATGTCTGAACGCAGAATTTACGTAAGGATAGGTTTTTAATTACTACTAAAATTAAGGCGGCCAAAAGTCACACTGATGAACGCGGGTTATAAAATAATAGTACGGATGCTCAGTTCCAGATAGTCACTTTTAATCAAAATGTAAGGCCCTTAGTAAAGAGTCAGATAAGTGATTCACTTCTCGTCGAAGTACAGAGACATTAATTTTTTACCGTGGTCGCATCTCACTAGCCTAGCTCCAGGTTTTCACAGAATTAGTCTAAATTATTCATAAAAATATAAAAAAAACAGGCTTTAGTAATTACTTCACAGCGACGTCTTTAAAGTTAATAAGAGGCGGCTCGTCAAAAACCAGTATTAGCTGCGCCGTTAAGCTAAGACCATCGAGAAAAAGAAGTTAGCTCTCGTCAACGCATTATGTAGTACAACTTGAATCACTATTGAGAAAATTGCATTAGTACATTTTAGGCCACTACGCTGTCCGTCGAGCTGATGTAGACGAAACCGGCTTAATAGACAGGTCCTTATAGAAACCGGAATCTACCAAACTACCTCAAGAACAATATCGCGAGGCTACAAGTTAAAAAATAAATTAGAAATCGTAGATCTTAAATATGGGTCCGTATGCTACTATACTGGACCCCAACTGGATGCAATTATCCCCGCCCAGAATGCAGCTGGCCTAGTAGTTTTCCATAAACCCACAAATCCATAGGCGTGCGTAAGGGAGGATGAGGTTTTTTTTTTCCCCTTGGTCATCAGCCATCTGACTGGTTTAATGCAGCGCACCGCGAATTCCTTTCCTGTGCAGCCTTTACATTTCAGAGTGGCAACTACAACCTTCGTCCTCAAGTATTTGCTGGATGTAATCCAATCTCTGTCTTCCTCTACAGTTTTTACCATCTGCAGCTCCCTCTAGTTCCATATAAGTTATTCCCTGCTGTCTTAACAGATATCCTATCATCCAGTTCCGTCTGTTTTGTCACAGCTTTCCATATATCCCTTTCCCCGCCAATCCTGCGGAGCACCTCCTCATTTATTACCTCATCAGTCCACCTAATTTTCAAGACTTCGATTGTCTTCTGTTTTCGTTTCCCCACAATCCCTGTTTCACTGCTAAACGTACGTTCTCAGAAATGTCTTCCTCAAATTAAGACCTATGTTTGATAATAGATGACTTCTCTCATCCAGGAATGCCCTTTTTGCCAGTGCTATCTGCTTGTTACGTTGCCCTTGCTCTGTCCGTCATGGGTTATTTCGCAGCCTAGACAGAAAAATTCTTTAACTGCGCCTACTTCGTGATCCCCAAATCTAATGTTAAGTTTCTCGCTGTTCTCTTTTCAGCTACTTCTCATTGCTTTCCTCTTTTTTCGGTTTAATCTCATTTCATATCCTATACTCATTAGATGGTTCAATCCATTCACCAGTTTCTGTAATTCTTCTTCACTTCCACTGAGGATAACAATGTCATCAGCAAATGGTATCATTGATATCCTTTCACCTTGAATTTTAATTCCGCTCCTGAACCTTTCTCTTATTTCCATCATCGCGTCTTCGAAGTACAAATTGAATAGTAGAGGCGAAAGATTACATCCCTTTCTTACACTTTTTGAATCTGAGCCCTTTAGTTCTTGGTAGTTCACTCTTATTATTATTCGTTCTTGGCTCTTGTACATATTGTTTATTAGCCGTCTTTCCCTATAGCTTATTCCTATTTTTCTCGGAATTTCGAACATCTTGCACCATTTGGCATTGTCGAGCGTTCTTTTCCAGGTCGACAAATCTTATGAACTTGTCTTGATTTTTCTTCAGTCTTGCTTCCATTACCAACCACAAGGCCAGAACTCCCTCTTTGCTGCCATTACGTTTCCGAAAGTCTAACTGATTGTCATCTAACATACCAATTTTCTTTTCCATTCTTCTGTGTATTATTCTTATCAGCAATTTAGATGCTTGAGTTGTTGAGCTGACTGTGCGATAATCATCGCATTTGTCGGCTCTTGCCGTCCTCTGATTTGTGGGATGATATTTTCCCGAAAGTCAGATAGTACATAGACTGTCTTTTACATCGAATTCCCGCCAGTGCTTATAGAAATTGTAGTGGAATGTGATCTATCTCATCTGCATTATTTGATCTTCAGTCGTCTAAAGCTCTTTCCAGTTCTGGTTCTAATAATGGAACTCCTGTCTCTTATACATCGACTCCTGTTTCTTCTTGTATAACTTCAGCAGATAAGTTCTCCACCTCATAAATTCCTTCAGTGTACTCTTTGCACCTATCCGTTCACTTCCCTGTATTTAACAGTGGAATTACCACTGCGTTCTTTATGTTATCGGCCTACTTTTAAGTTCACCGAAGGTTTTTTTGACGCTTTTATATGCTGAGTCAGTCTTTTCGACAATTATTTGTTTTTGTGGAATGTAGACATTTTATTAACTAAGAGTTTCTCATAATTTAAAAAAATGATTACCGTGCGAGGTAACACAGTTAGCACATTGGACTAGCATTCGTGAGAACGATGGTTCACACCCACGACCGGCCATCCATATTTAGGTGTTCCGTGAGTCCACAAACCACTTAAGACAAATGCAAGGACGACTCCTCCGAGAGAGCACAGCTGATTGCCTACTCCATCCTTCCCTAATCCGAACTTGTGTTACCTCGCTAATGACCTCGATGTCGACGGAACGTTAAACACTAATCTCAGCCCTACTCTTCCTCCTCCTCTTTGAAATAATTATTTATGATTCTACTAAACTGCACATTAGCGTTATCAAGACTATCGAGTGCAAGGAGAAACATGTGACTTACAAAACACTAGGATTGTTTGGTTATCAGGCTGTTAACGGGAAATTACATCATTTTCTTGTAATAGCGGCGTTTTTTTTGTAGCAGGACATTGCCGAAATAAAGTACCCAATCTTTTCTCTGTCGCTTCCTTGTCCAGAATTTATTGATTGCCGTGACGTGCAGTTCCAGCACCTAACACAGTATAAACACGGCTGCAATATACCTGCCCCGACATGCGTCCCCGATTCCCACAAGACAACACCTTCACCTTCTGTACAACTTAATTTCGACGGTAAGTTATCTGCAACAGGCAACTCCTGCGAGGTAGGAATTAGAGATGGTTCTGTGTCAGGAGGCACTCTCCAAGCTCGCTCCTTGCCAGTTTTCCTCGGAAGATTGGTGGCGATTTGTCGCTGTTGGTGCTGTGAAAGAAGATTCAGGATTAGATATTTACTTCCATACGTTGCTAGCAGTGTCCTGACTCGCTGTTGACATCGGCTATCGATGTCCGTCGAGGAACTGCGTCGTAAGCAGCCTTCAGTCCCTTGAAGTTAGATAACGCTGCACGCCCGTTCCTGGCCGGCTGCTGCTGTGGCGGTTGCCGCACGTGGTGTCTTCGGCGATCGCCCCACAATGATGTCGCGGCAGTGAGTGTAGGCGGCGGCGTGTGTTGGACTTCTGCGAGGTGCTCTGTCCCCTCCCGGCCACCGCCGTTCTTCTTCATATGTTAAACCGCTATGACAGTTGTCCAATAGCCGCGTAATACTACTACCCTGGCGTGCCGATTAGGTAGGCCATGGCCCGTCCGCCGAACTATCCGGAACGCTGGTATCCTGGACTAGTATGTTATGATAAGGCAGACCCCCGGATTAAATCTTCTCCCCCCCCCCCCCCCCCGCAAAATCTGCGACAGCGGCAAACCGTGGTGTTGTACTCTGCGTCTAGTGTTTACAGTGAGGTAGCCATCTTTCCCAGTAGCGACCGTCGTTGCTCACAAGGGAACCTCCCGATCGCACCCCCCTCAGATTTAGTTATAACTTGGCACAGTGGATAGGCCTTGAGAAACTGAACACACATCAATCGAGAAAACAGGAAGAAGTAAAATATACAAACTGAGTAGTCCATGCGCAAGATAGGCAAAATCCAGGATAGTGACAGCTCACGAGCGCCGTGGTCCCGTGGTTATCGTGAGCAGCTGCGGAACGAGAGGTCCTTGGTTCAAGTATTCCCTGGAGTGAAATGTTTACTTTTTTTTATTTTCGCAAAGTTATGATCTGTCCGTTCGTTCATTGACGTCTCTGTTCACTGTAATAAGTTTAGTGTCTGTGTTTTGCGACCGCACCGTAAAACCGTGCGATTAGTAGACGAAAGGACGTGCCTCTACAATGGGAACCGAAAACATTTGATCGCAAGGTCATAGGTCAACCGATTCCTCCACAGGTAAACGCGTCTGATATATTCTATACGACACTGGTGACGGCAAGTGCGTCACATGACAGGAATATGTTGTCGACCCACCTAACTTGGACACTTGGCGAATGGGTAAAAAGATTCTTCTACCTTGCCCGATTTAGGTTTTCTTGTGGATGTGATAATCACTCCAAAAAAAGTTATGAAAACTTAACAGTTTGTCAGATAATAATTGACTGAATATAAAAAATTAAACTTCTCAGTTGAGGGACGATTTGAACCAAAGACCTCTCGTTCCGCAGCTGCTCACGCTAACCACGGGACCACGGCGCTCATGAGCTCATACGATCGTTGATGTTGTATATCTTGCCATGGACCACCCAGTTTGTATATTTTGCTTATTTTTTTCATAGTTCCACACAACTTCTTCCTGTTTTCTCGATTGATCTGTGTTCAGTTTTTCAAGGCCTATCCACTGTGCCAACTTATAACTAAATCTGAGAGGGGTGCGATGGGGAGGTTCCCTTGTCAGTAGCTTGCAGGAAAGCTACAACAGACTTGTGCCAGACGTCACTTTACTGCAATAAGGGGATCGCGTGCGAATGTCATGTACGCTATCGATCCGTCTGACCGACTCCTTTACGAGCTAAAATACTGTGATGTTTATGGAGCGAAGTAGTGGCTAATGTTTACCCAACGTCATTTGTCATCACCACATCGGTCTTGCTATCACGAAAGTGTCAGCGGTTCTCACTTTGCCGTGCCTGCTTAACGAGTTTGTCATAGTACTGGACTGGTTCGCAGAAGCTCTTGCGACCCGTCGGTGCATTAACAGTAGCGTTTCTTTTATCGCGTAACGAAGGTGACGTGTTCCTGCCTAGTTGCACTGCCTACTGCATTTCTGCTGACGTCCGCTGTCTGGCTCGCCAGAAGCGCCGCTGTTGTGTTCTTCCTTGACCTACTCTCGGTGTTATTCTTCACACCCGCTTCGTGTCGACATCATCGCAGTGTAAGCGAGGTATCTTCGCTCTGGGACATAAAAAATCTTAGCTGTGTGCTGCCTTGTACAAGACTGGCATGCAAAAAAGCATTTTTCTTGGATAAAATGGCTAGTTTTATAAGGCGGAGCTACTGTAGTATAGTACGGAGAACACGGTCAAGCGATGTGGTATGTGTAATCACCTATACTTCCTCTGTGGATCAAAATGCCGAAGAGGTGTCATTGTCTGGGCTAGAAGAGAGGGGAAAATTCTGAATTATCATGGTCATGAGAGGTGATGGCCGCAAACACTCCAATTACGATGCCTACAGAATAATGCGTCACGCAGGGGAGACAAAGACCATTTTCGTTCCGTTCTCCGCTATTAAGGACTACTTTTACCAGACAATTTTATGGTCGTTTTTGAAGGCTTCTTCAACCCACATTCATTTCAATAATACAGAGATATGTACTTTGGGTACACTAATGAAATATGGTTTCCATTAAGAACCGTACGCTACCTTCAAGAAAATATTGACTTGAAACTTCCGAGAATTTAAGGTACTGTGGCTCTTTAAACTCCCTGTGAAATATGTTTATTGGGTCACGACATGTTCAAATCTAAAAAGAAGGTTCATTTTGAATCTTGGATAAATTTATGCTGGTGCTCATACGCATGCCCTAATAAATAGAAAATCTACGTAGTACCATGCGCAAAAAGGGGAAAACAAGACAGGAAGCTGAAACAGATTACAAAAACTAATAAATAGAAAATCTACGTAGTACCATGCGCAAAAAGGGGAAAACAAGACAGGAAGCTTAAACAGATTACAGAAAACTGTATTTTTCAATATTTATGCACTCTTTAAAATCAGTCACTGATTTTGGCAGCCTCAACACAAAACATAGTTTGTTGTTTCGTAAGATGTGCAGAACGTAAAAAAATAAATAAATGAATAAAAAAAATTCGCAATAGGCTTTATTGACAAGTTCACAAGTGGGTTTTCGGATTTCAGAGTATTTAAATACCATGCACAGCTATATATACATAAAGGGACCCTATGACATCCTACAGGGTGACAATTGTTGAACTACACGAAAAAAGACGTAAATTACTTACTAACTACTGCGTGCACACACTTTATTCAACATGTAAACCTTACTACAGACATTCGGATTTAGGTTATGACATGTTCGATATGCCTGCCATCATTGGCGATGACGTGGCGATGACATGGTGGAGAAGAATAGCGAAATTATGCATGACCCGCTGAAGTGTCGGAACGTCGAAGCTGTTGATGACCTCCTGAATGGCCGTTTTCAGTTGAGTAATATTTTTGGGATTATTGCTGGACACCTTGTCTATAGGCCCAGAAAAAGGAGTCGCATGTGTTCAGATCCGGAGAAAATGGCGGCCAATCGAGGCCCATGCCAAAATCCTCTGGTTCCCAGATCCAGAAGGAGGTCACCAAAGTGCGCCTCCAGGACGTCAAACACTCTCCTGCTTCGATGAGGTCGAGCTCCGTCTTACATGAATAATATTGTCATTTATAAAATTGAGGTTACGGCAGAGTGCCCTCCTGAAGAGATCCAAGTGGGGTAGATGTATAGTGTTACAGTAACGTTGGGCAGTGAGTATACCTTGTTCAAAAATCTTGAAATCAATATGCCCATGCAACATTATGCCTCCCAACACCATGACACCACAAGGTCTGAACCACCATAACGATTGGGTTCACCAATAATCCTGCGTGCATTAGGTGTATTCATTTCTCGTCACATGGGGACACGTCCAGCATTGTCGAGCATGGTTGTTTTTGGTGGGGCCAGGTGTTGTAGGCGGGGGCCATAACGCCGCATGGGCGTTCTGACATCCTAATCTTTGAACGCCGTTCACTCTGTAGTCAACGTTACAACGTTATTATGACACTGTACTTCGTGCCCCCATGCGTCTTTTCAGGGATGCCTTAAGCACTGACTTCATTTTTATGGATGAAAATGCGCGAAGGTATGGAACTGTGTAGGTGGAGGAGCTCCTGGACGACGACAACGGGCTGGCCTCTAGATTCCCTGATGTCAGTTCCATTGAGGATAGCCGGCCTCTGTGACCGAGCGGTTTTAGGCGCTTCAGTCCGGCACCGCGCTACCCCTACGGGCGCAGGTTCGAATCCTCACTGGGGCATGGATGTGTGTGATGTCTTCAGGTTAGTTAGGTTTAAGTAGTTCTAGGTTCTAGGGAACTGATGACACCAGATGTTAAGTCCCATAGTGCTCAGAGCCATTTGAACCATCGAGTATATGTGGATGCGTTGTGGAGACGTATTGCAGCACGTCCACATCCACCCACTACCTACCAGCAGTTGTCAACAGCGCTGGTGGACGAATGGGATGCCCTGCCACAGGAACTCCTTACACACATTATGGTCGCCATACGAGTACGTTGCAGAGCATGCATTGACGCCCGTGGCAATTGAAAACCACGTCCCGCCTCTTTTAAAATGGTTCAAATGGCTCTAAGCACTATGGGACTTAGCATCTGAGGTCATCAGTCCCCTAGAACTTAGAACTACTTAAACCTAACTAACCTAAGGACATCACACACATCCATGCCCGAGGCAGGATTCGAACCTGTGACCCTAGCAGCCGCGTGGTTCCGGACTGAAGCTTCTATAACCGCTCGGCCACAGCGGCCTGCAGAAACTTTGAGATTCTCCCACTCATCAGTACTATAAGAAAAGTTGGAGAAGTCATACGGTTGTCGGAGGATCGCATGTTTTTCCGTGCTTAGAAGCGCCGATAAAGACTGATGGCGTCTCACTCGGACGCAGTGTAGATGATGTGTAGTGTACGAGAGATCAGTCGGAGGTAGGTGTGTTGTGTAAACAGGCAAATGAATCCTACTGTGACTGGGGAAAAATTACTCTTGATGTTCTTCTATCCATGTTGAAACTGCTCTTGTTTATGCAACATATAAATGAAAAAGCACAAAAAGTGCTCTTTGTTGCTGATGAAACTCTTACAGTAAAGTCCAGTAGAGATGCAGCGATACAAGTAACATCAATTGAAATATTCAGAAGAAATATTGGATGATTCTAGGCAAATAGATTATAAATTTCTTGTAAAGAGCTCAGGCCTTCAGTTATGTAGAAGGTGGCGATAGAACATGGGGAAAACGAAATAGCACTGAGAATTTCCAGAGTCACATTTTGAATAAAACACGTCTTATATGTATTCTGAATTCCTTGAGTCCATCAACACTTGCCTAGTGGGCGAGTAAGGACTTTAGTACCGAGAGCATGAGGAATTTCCCTTACTTTCCGTACTTCCGTTTATCATCCGAGTAAGGATTAAATTTATAAGGTAACTTCGCCTTTCACACAAGGAAACACGCTGCAAAGACACTGTCTGTTTCTTACCAAGAACCTCTTGTAAGAATTTGGGTTGAGGGTTGGGTTGTTTTGGAGAAGAGACCAAACTGCGAGGTCGTCGGTCGCATGGAAGGACGGGGAAGGAAGTCGGCCGTTCCCTTTGAAATGAACCATCCCGGCATTTGCCTGGAGAGATTTAGGGAAACCACGGAAAACCTAAATCAGGATGACTGGACGCGGGATTGAACCGTCGTCCTCCCGAATGCGAGTCCAGTGTGCTAACCACTACGCCACCTTGCTCGGTAAAGAATTTGTTCGACATAGACAATCGAGGCATGATGACACCAGGTTTGCAGTACATTTACTTTCTTACGAAACGATACTATGTAAGTAGTAAACATGTGGCCATATTTACCTATGAAATGCATATTTAAAAACCAGATCGTAGCAGACCTCCTCAAACATGTACAGCAGAATATACACTGAAGTAAACGAAATAGGACTACATTAAGTTAAAGATTGTTAAGACTTGCCGAATCAGCTCCTAGGTAGAAAGCCACAGGAAATCACAGCAGTAAAAAGGCAATCGCTGGGCTTAGTACGGTAACGTCAATTGCGCCATTCAGTGATAGATACAAAGAGAACACGCAATGCAGTCTTCCCAGAACAAATAGCGAAAACGGAGACCACTAGAAACGAGCAATTATTCTCTAAATGGCATCGCTGCACTCCGTAGTAATGAGTTGTAGGCGGAGCGGGAAGAGCATAAATCAGGATTGTCGGGACGCTAATGGGCTGGGGATCTGCCGTGAGGAACAGCGACTTCTTAGCGCTCTGCATTAATCGAGTAATCCTGCAAGAAGTAATAGGCAATTATGAAGCATTTTGTGAATTCAGAGTGATGTAACTGCACGGGTGATTACGACCCACCTGAAAAGTGGCAGTTCAGTTCGAACGGTACTGCTGTTGCATTAATTTTACGTAACCCCACTATTCAGCCAAAGTCCACGCGAAATCAGAGCTAAAAATCAAGACAAGGTGTCGAACATTATTCGTAATTATAAATGGTATGGATCTGGACCTGCATACCGCAAAGAGTTTGGAATGTATTTCACTTACATTGAATCTGAGGTCTTCGGAAACAAGTATAAGTACCAGGTGGTTATAATTAAACATTCCCTATTCAACACGTTATAGCAGGGAAACTAATTACGGAACGAGCACCAAACTTGGTAGCATTAATGTCAAGGATATGGGGAAGAGAAATGAATTAGAATCATTATAACTGAAACACGTTTAATGTTCTGCTGCGGTACGTCATACCATTATACACCGGTACAATTACTACTACAAAAGGAGCACAATATGGCACCCATCAGTGTCCAAAAGAATCTGAATGCGCAGGATTGCACTCTGCACAGCAGAAAGAAGCATGTCCGCAGACACGCTGGCTACCACTCTTGATATGCAGCGCTTCAGATTAGCACAGGTGTGAATGTTCCCCTGGTAAACCCTGTCCTTCAGGAAGCCCCACAACTAGAAATCACAGGAAGTGAGATCAGGTGATCGAGCAGGGCAAGCTTTTGGAAACGATCGGCTGATAATTCGATCGTTTCCAAATGTGTCGCGGTAAAGCAGGTGAACTTCACGAGCGATGTGCGTAGGGCCCCATCTTGGGTCAAAACTGTTGAGTTCAATGCATCTCTCTCCTGTAGGGCAGGCATGACATGCTGGCGAAGCATACAGCAGTACAGTCACACTGCACGTCTTTGGTCCTTGAGCGCCAACCTATTCAAAAAAGACTGGGCCTATGATGAAGGTAGCCATGAATCCACACCATACTGTGACACGGTGACTATATAGAGGAACTTCATGCACAGTTACTGGATGTGAAAATCCCTACACTCAGCAATTCTGTGTGTACACGTCAGAGAAAAATGAGCTTTGTCTGTCCGTAGGGTAATCCAGGGTTAGGCCTCGTCAACTTCAATACTTGCGAGAAAGTGGAGAGCGACGTCAACACATCGTTGTGCGTTCTGTGCTGCAAGCTCCTGTACGATATGGCTCTTGTAGGGTTACCATTTGAGAATGGTTCGAAGCAGCTTCTGTACAGTGGACCACAGGATTTTCAACGGTCGTCACACAGCACGCACACTGCTGACGATCGGGAATTACGCGCGGTGTTGTCTGCCACAGCAACAGCGATTTCATCAACATCTAGTGGTGCAACCGGTCGTAGGCTAGTTCCCGGAGCGACGCCCAGTTCTCCAGTTTATTCAGAGTTCTTCGCCATGATCCGCACAGCATGTGGAGAAAAAGGATCCTTCCCTAATCCTTTCAGCCGGCGATATTCTCGAAGTGCAACTGCAGCATTCCTATTGTTTTAATAACAAGACTTCACCAATAATGCCCTGCTCCTTTTGTCCAAGCTCATGTTGACACGTAAACAAGTGCACTGCGACTGGTGTGTGAGACTATGAATCATGATGAATGATCACAGCACCAGGTGGCCTTGAATGGAAATTTTCTCGATTCAAAAAACTTTACCAACAGCCGTATATTTTGGGTTATTTTATTTTATATGTCAAATTATACCTGTTTCGGCAATTCAATATTGCCATCTTCAGGACCCATACGCTTATTTCGTATTAACAAGCTTATCGTATGCTGCCGTAATAGTGGAACCTTAAATCCAACCGTTATGCAACTGATTTATATGAAAGGGTGATACCGACTTCATATGAATCAGTTGCATAACGGTTGGATTTAAGGTTCCAGTTTTATGGCAGCATACGATAAGCTTGTTAATACGAAATAAGCGTATGGGTCCTGAAGATGGCAATATTGAATTGCCGAAACAGGTAGATTTTGACATATAAAATAAACTAACCCAAAATATACGGCTGTTCGTAAAGTTTTTTAATTGAGAAATATATAACAGCCGATGCCCCCTGGTCATAATGGACTGACAGAGATTGGATCGAACTGAACGGTGGCGCTGTGACACATGGAAATCATGCACCCCACACTCTACACATTTATGCTACAAAGTTTGGTACAGTATGGTAATTAGTTTCTGTGTTATAACGTGTTAAATAAGGAAAGTTTAATTATAACCACCAGGCATATATTTAGTAAGTGCCATTTTATCACAAAAAGAGTTTTCACTGCCACTGGATACTTAGTATTCTGTTGCACAGTCCGAGACTTGTTCCAAGTGCCCCAGCATGAAAAAAATGTTGCAGACATTTGAAACTAGATGGTCCATGCTATTTGTGCGAAGCAGTGCCTGCCTCTGGAGCTCCAAACTCCATGCATCAAGGGTTCCACCCAATACAGTTTGAGTGGAAAGCAGAATGCATGTAAGCTTTTCAGTTCGTATCAATAAATGGTTCAAATGGCTCTGAACACTATGGGACTTAACATCTGAGGTCATCAGGCCCCTAGAACTTAGAACTACTTAAAGCTAACAAGGCCGGCGACCAAGCTGGTCTACAACCCCTTTGCCCGACTCCACAGACTATGTGATCTTGTAGTATCTTCCGAATATTGAAAAACTCTGAAGAATTTCTAGAGTGTTTAGAAACATTTTCTGCAGAGGACAAAACAGAGGCAGGTTACAAATGTGCAGGCTACCGTGAGTGTGGCCAAGATAGACACAAAGCCCATACCTACTACAGTAGTACAAGTTTAAATGCCAACTAGCTCTGCAGATGATGAAGAAATAGATGAAATGTATGACGAGATAAAAGAAATTATTCAGGTAGTGAAGGGAGACGAAAATTTAATAGTCATGGGTGACTGGAATTCGTCAGTAGGAAAAGGGAGAGAAGGAAACATAGTAGGTGAATATGAATTGTGGGGAAGAAATGAAAGAGGAAGCCGCCTTGTAGAATTTTGCACAGAGCATAACTTAATCATAGCTAACACTTGGTTCAAGAATCATAAAAGAAGGTTGTATACCTGGAAGAATCCTGGAGATACTAAAAGGTATCAGATAGATTATATAATGGTAAGACAGAGATTTAGGAACCAGGTTTTAAATTGTAAGACATTTCCAGGTGCAGATGTGGATTCTGACCACAATCTATTGGTTATGAACTGCAGATTGAAACTGAAGAAACTGCAAAAAGGTGGGAACTTAAGGAGATGGGACCTGGATAAACTGAAAGAACAAGAGGTTGTACAGAGTTTCAGGGAGAGCATAAGGGAACAATTGACAGGAATGGGGGAAAGAAATACAGTAGAAGAAGAATGGGTAGCTCTGAGGGATGAAGTAGTGAAGGCAGCAGAGGATCAAGTAGGTAAAAAGACGAGGGCTAATAGAAATCCTTGGGTAACAGAAGAAATATTGAATTTAATTGATGAAAGGAGAAAATATAAAAATGCAGTAAATGAAGCAGGCAAAAAGGAATACAAACGTCTCAAAAATGAGATCGACAGGAAGTGCAAAATGGCTAAGCAGGGATGGCTAGAGGACAAATGTAAGGATGTAGAGGTTTATCTCACTAGGGGTAAGATAGATACTGCCTACAGGAAAATTAAAGAGACCTTTGGAGAGAAGAGAACCACTTGTATGAATCTCAAGAGCGCAGATGGCAACCCAGTTCTAAGCAAAGAAGGGAAGGCAGGAAGGTGGAAGGAGTATATAGAGGGTTTATACAACGGCGATGTACTTGAGGACAATATTATGGAAATGGAAGAGGATGTAGATGAAGACGAAATGGGAGATAAGATACTGCGTGAAGAGTTTGACAGAGCATTGAAAGACCTGGGTCGAAACAAGGCCCCGGGAGTAGACAACATTCCATTAGAACTACTGATGGCCTTGGGAGAGCCAGTTGTGACAAAACTCTACCATCTGGTGAGCAAGATGTATCAGACAGGCGAAATACCCTCAGACTTCAAGAAGAATGTAATAATTCCAATCCCAAAGAAAGCAGGTGTTGACAGATGTGAAAATTACCGAACTATCAGTTTAATAAGTCACAGCTGCAAAATACTAACGCGAATTATTTACAGACGAATGGATAAACTAGTAGAAGCCAACCTTGGGGAAGATAAGTTTGGATTCCGTAGAAATACTGGAACACGTGAGGCAATACTGACCTTAAGACTTATCTTAGAAGAAAGAATAAGGAAAGGCAAACCTACGTTTCTAGCATTTGTAGACTTAGAGAAAGCTTTTGACGATGTTAACTGGAATACTCTCTTTCAAATTCTGAAGTTGGCAGGGGTAAAATACAGGGAGCGAAAGGCTATTTACAATTTCTACAGAAACCAGATGGCAGTTATAAGAGTCGAGGGGCATGAAAGGGAAGCAGTGGTTGGGAAAGGAGTGAGACAGGGTTATAGCCTCTCCCCAATGTTATTCAATCTGTATATTGAGCAAGCAGTAAACGAAACAAAAGAAAAATTCGGAGTAGGTATTAAAATTCATGGAGAAGAAGTAAAAACTTTGAGGTTCGGCGATGACATTGTAATTCTGTCAGAGACAGCAAAGGACTTGGAAGAACAGTTGAACGGAATGGACAGTGTCTTGAAAGGAGGGTATAAGATGAACATCAACAAAAGCAAAACGAGGATAATGGAATGTAGTCAAATTAAATCGGGTGATGCTGAGGGAATTAGATTAGGAAATGATACACTTAAAGTAGCAAAGGAGTTTTGCTATTTAGGGAGTAAAATAACTGATGATGGTCGAAGTAGAGAGGATATAAAATGTAGACTGGCAATGGCAAGGAAATCGTTTCTGAAGAAGAGAAATTTGTTAACATCGAGTATAGATTTAAGTGTCAGGAAGTCGTTTCTGAAAGTATTTGTATGAGTGTAACCATGTATGGAAGTGAAACATGGACGATAACTAGTTTGGACAAGAAGAGAATAGAAGCTTTCGAAATGTGGTGCTACAGAAGAATGCTGAAGATAAAGTGAGTAGATCACGTAACTAATGAGGAGGTATTGAATAGGATTGGGGAGAAGAGAAGTTTGTGGCACAACTTGACTAGAAGAAGGGATCGGTTGGTAGGACATGTTTTGAGGCATCAAGGAATCACAAATTTAGCACTGGAGGGCAGCGTGGAGGGTAAAAATCGTAGAGGGAGACCAAGAGATGAATACACTAAGCAGATTCAGAAGGATGTAGGCTGCAGTAAGTACTGGGAGATGAAGAAGCTTGCACAGGATTGAGTAGCATGGAGAGCTGCATCAAACCAGTCTCAGGACTGAAGACCACAACAACAACAACAACAACCGTGAGTCAATGTTATAATTCAAGACTTATTTCTTTTTACGCTTTTATTGCCATTCAGTGAACCGAGTAGAGGATGTCCCTGAAAAAAATCAATGCTCTCACCTAAGTGTTGCTGATCTGGAGGAAATAGATGAGGACTTGATTTTATATTGAATGAAAGGCGTGATAGTTTTGAACACTTTTGATAATTGTGTTTAAAAGAAAAACCTCCACAACTTGATGATCCTTCTCTTCCTCGGAATCGAAGTATACCGAAGAAGAATGAAACCAACGAAGCCAGCTCACCGCACACAAAAAAAAAAAAAAAAAAAAAAAAAAAAAAAAAAAAAAAAAAACCTCCAAAGGAATACTACAAAGCTATATACATTGAAATTTGTGAAACGGTGCAATCTTGCATTACTGAGCGGTTTGCTTCAACTGGACTCACACGTGTCATTGCAGTTGAACAAGAGTGCTTGCTTTTAGTAAAAAGAGGTGAAACACATTTGGAAAAAACAACTGAGTTTTACAAAACGACCTAGATGTAGAGAGACTGCGCTTACACATGAGTATGTTAGCCGATATCGCTAATAAAAAAACTGGTGTTAAAAAACATGCGTGACATAATACAGTACATTCCACGAGAGTCTGCAGTTGGAGAAATGTTACGTGAAGTAGTGAAGTGCATTAAGCTTCTCCAAGTAGTTCCAATCACGACAGCAATAGCAGAACGGTCATTTAGCGCCCTTAGACGTCTGAAGTCATATCTCCGATCAATAATGGGAAAGAAGCGATTGAACAACTTAGCTGTTCTTCATGGCCACCGAGATGCTTTGGACGTGTCGGAAATCCGACCAGTCATCAACGACTTCATATTCAGTAATCCAGTCAGACAGTCAACATTTGCACCTTTCTAAAGGCACTCTAGCCCTAATAAAGGCATTTAGAACAATATTTAAAATCTTTATAAAATAGAGAATTAAATACATACATGATGTTAAATTTTCAGTTTCGAAATATTAGAGCTAGTTTAGTACCGTATTACTATATTACTATCGTACTATAACAGTTGTTTTCAAATATTTAAATATTTTTAGGGTTTAAGACCCAATAAAACCCGCTACTTACATATTTTTTGACTGAAAGTATTAGGTATACTGTATCAACTTTATTAACTGTACTAAAGCATTAACTTTGAGATATTGCTTTTATTTAATGAACCCCGAACCCTATTCATAGTAAGCTTAAATTAGTTATTTCACTTATTAATCAAAGTGCTATTACTGTGCGACAGCAATATTTTATGTTTTATTCTTTTAATGATAGGTTAGGATTTATTTAAATATAATTTCAGTCTTTTCAGAGCTATATATGCACTGCTCTATAATAGTCTATAAGCATTATTATTACTGTAAATTAAATTAGCTTTTTACGAAAATAACGTGCGTGTTTGTTTTGTTTCTTTTTTCAAAGACAAAAAATATGTCAGGCTTGTCGAGTTTTCCGGAGTGTCGAGTTATCGAGAGTCCAGTTTTCGGGGTTCGAACATTGATCGTATGACCCTAAAATGCTTGAAAAAACTTTAAAACTCACTATTTTTCATGTAAAATTTAGAAAATTTCCTGGGGTAATACCCCCAATAATTTTTATAACTCGGCGCCCCTGCTCAACAGCACAAGAAGTTTTACAGTAATGTTTGCGACATTTGACAACAAAGAATAGAAGTATATAAGAAACAGAAAATAATTATGCATTTTTCCTTGAATTCTATTTTGTTATTCCGTTGCAAAAAAATTAAAAGGCATGAGAAACAGTTTTTGTGGACAACACTCCAACTAATAAAAATATTACTACTATATTTATTTACTTGTGTTATCTCAAATAAAATTTAGTGCCCCTGTATTAATGACACCTGACACAAAGACCCGACATTCAAAAGCAGTCAGTTCCCTGGTGTGGCAATTGTATATATCTTAATAAATTATTTTATATTTAATCCGTCTAATTATTTTGTGCAGTGCTGAGGGGAGATGAGAGATTTGGCAATTAAAACGTTTTACGTTTCCACTTTTCGTTCATAATTTAAAAATCAAACTTATAAACTGCAATCGAAGGCACAAGTCCTTAAAAGCAAATAGCTATATGAATATTTTTTATTTTGCATTTAATTTCTAATTTATGTGTGTTTCGTATTTAAGAAGTAAAAATAATTACAAACAAGCAAGTCTGCAGAGGTAATGAGAGCACACAAACTGAAAAAAATTTCAACAGTGAGCCCTTCTGAATATAGTTACATGTTTTCTAATGACGCTACATGAAACAGAAGCGCTCGGGATTCATAAAATAATTTTTTTGTGTTATCTCCAGAATTACATGTCAAGCCTTCATTTGCGGGATAATTGTTTTTTCCTGGAAAATTTGGCGCTGGACTTTGTAACTGACATTTCTACTTTGGGAGAATTAAAAGTGTAAATATGGACAGAAGTAATAATTATTTGCGGGGTGCACGGCTATGTGTGTATGATTGCGTGTTGGTGCTTCCTGTGTGTGTGTGTGTGTGTGTGTGTGTGTGTGTGAGAGAGAGAGAGAGAGAGAGAGACAGAGAGAGAGAGAGAGAGAGAGAAACAGAGGGAGTGGAGACAGGAAGGGAGGGAGAGAGGGAGATAAAGAGACAGAGTGAGTTTGTTTTTGCATGTTTATTGCCTCGATGTATTGCGATGTGTCGATCAACATTTTAGTTCAGCTGAAGCATGAACATCAGCTCCAACCCAGTGCTCATTTCACTCAATTATTTGTTTTCGCTCTCCTAACCCCGATCCCCCGTTATTCTTAGACCACAGTTTCTTTTGATATATTAACTCTGAATATCTTGATACTTTGAATGCTTGAAATTCTAAGTTTTCAGAGGACCATATTATTTTGGAAAGTCTTCTTTTGTTTTTAATGCAGTAAATTTCATATAATATCCGTCTGACACTCTCCAAATCCATTTCGTACTTCTTTCCATTTGGGACAAGGTGTTACGGGTAGATATTTTCTTGTCATCGACACGTGTGGTGTATACACCGGAGAAGTGTCGTGTAGTTTTCGTCCCACTTCGCATAAAAATTCGTTACTATCTGAAGTGGGATTTGTTGTTATTTATCAATTTATGAAGTCTTCTGTCTTCTCATCGCATTATGAGCATAGACGTGCAAGAGTTGGACTGATTTTTAAATTTTTTTTTTGTTTCTTTGTTTGAAAATATATACTGCTGCTCTGTCTGGGATTCCTTCAAGATCAGTAACATTGTTTCTAACTTTTAGTTTGCAACAAGGCTTGGGAGTTAATTTGTTCCCTGATCAGATCCTCTGTAATAAAACATATTCCCGGTATTAATTGTATTTGGTCTTATTTCTTTGATCTATTTTTGATCCAATTTAATCATATTTAAGATCTGTTACAACTTTTCTACCGCATATTTATATTTTTAAATACTGCAATTTATTGTCCCAAAATATAAGTTAGTTTACGTGGGTTCATGTTAGTCTTTATTTAGTTACAGATTGTGCAACAAGTTGTGGACGCAGAGTTGGTTTAGAGCAATGCATATCCAGTAACCAATGAGTTAGTTGACTCAGACTACATCACTAAACGATTGTTCCCCCAAATCGAAATCCCAACGTTACACAATCTCTCGCATCGCAATAAGGTCTGATACAACCAAGGCGGTACTATGTCATATCGCCAGTGCCAAAAAGGTTTGGGATGTCGCATTAACAGTACTAAACGTAGGCTGAGCTATGCTCGCGACCCTCTGAACTTTGAGAAGTATATTTCTGGTCCCAGGATTAACACATGTACCTTGCGTGATGACCATATACCAGTAGGAACCTAATATTAGAACTGTTATTTGGTAGTTCGTCGCTCTTTGTGTTGGTCCAGAGGTCATTACACTATGACACTCCATGAAATGATCTATAAAGATTGTTACGTTACGAGTACTAACAGCTGTTAATACCTGAACCGATACCTATAATCTGCTCAAATAAAAAAATTCGAGAAGATAATACTGTTCAGTTATTTCGACTACAGACAGAAATTGGAAACCCAACATCCTAGGCATAACACGCGTAACGTAGCTACAGTTTACTATTAAATTGTTTATTTTGCATACTTACATTCAGTTATGTCTTACATTATATTTTTTGGGCACCTCGAATTATAAAGGTAGCATTTATAGAATAGAGACGCCTATGTAAGAATTATATTGGCCGTTACTTCTGTAATGTATTACAGAGACGTTCAATATTTAGAGAAAAGTTTTATAGAACATTTACTTATTGGAAAACTTTAATGTTAATAGTAGTCTTTCGTCATAAAATAGTACAAAAGAGGATTACAACGGGAGGATCAAAAATAATATCTTAATAAAATGACATCGGTGTGTAATGAACTACCAGCAAGCGTATGTTACCTTCCTTTCAGGTTGTATAGTAGGCTACTAGGCAACAACGAACTTCCTACTTGACAGCTTCTTTATTCAACACAGGGATGTCGTGCGAGTATCGTGCGAACCACATTTAACAGGACAGTAAGGCCTGCAGTCTCAGGCTCCACATTGGAACGGCGGCTGCTTGTGGTTTGGCTTCTTTTCCTGACGACCTGTACGTTGTGTCCACTTTACATCCGTACATGGGCGGCACAGTTTGCGATGGAGCCAAGAGCGTAGGGTCTAGACCATCAAAGAATGGGATCGCGTGCTCTTCTCGGATCAGAGCAAATCAGTGTGAGTAGTATTTCTGGACGCCCCTTCATAACGGTGGAAAGTACAAACACGTAATGCACTCAGGAACATTGTCGAACATGATCGTTTTGCTGGTCCAGGTGTTGCGTGGGAGCTCTGAGTTACAAATATTTGAACACTGTCAACATTGTGAAACTGCACTCTTGTTCCATGTGCGTCTTTTCAGGCGTGTATTCGGCTCTGACTTCATTTTTATGGATGACAATGCGAGACCACGTCGAAAAGCACAGGTGGAGGAACTCTTGGGACGAGGGGATATTCGGTGAATGTACTGGTCTTCCCGTTCTCTCGGCTTAAGCCCTATCGAGAGGAAGTAGGTGCCGACAGATAACTAACTGAGGGTAACCTCGTGTTGCTGTTGAAAGAGAGAGAGAGAGAGAAGTGAGAGGAGGAAAGTAATGAGCGGATGACCCCTTTTTGTGGTTTAGACGGCTAATTGCATGGGTAATTCATGGTCACGCAAGGAGTCTCCGTTTTGTGGAAGACTGGTTAGAGGAAGACAGTGACAGGCGAAAGCAAATATGATGAGCGGACGGTAGACAATGCGAGCATTCAGACTGAGTGATGGAAAGCGCGGCATACTCGAAGGAACGTAGTCGAGTGACACCTGGTAGCGAACACGGGGGCGTAGTCGGTGGCGGAACGTTCAGAGACAATATTCTTCTACTTAATTGTTATTTTAGCCTGGGAGACCAAATGCATTCTCTACAGTCGTCCACCAACCGTTTCTATTCCTGGCTTTCGTGGTCCACTTTCCTTTTCTCAGGTCCGTTCCTCCGTATCCTTGTTAATATCATCCTTCCATCATGTCCGTCACCTTCCTCGGCCCCTTCTGCGTTCTACGCATCTTCAGAATGCTAATCGTGGTAGTCTTTCCTCTGCCATCCTAATCAGATGTCGAACTGGCCGAGCGGTTCTAGGCGCTACAGTTTGGAACCGTGCGATCGCTACGGTCGCTTGTTCGAATCCTGCCTCGGGCATAGATGTGTGTGATGTCCTTAGGTTAGTTAGGTTCAAGTAACTCTAAGTTCTAGGGGACTGATGACCAAAGAAGTTAAGTCCCATAGTGCTCAGAGCCATTAATCAGATGTCGCGTCGAAATCAATCTTCTTTTCTTCATCCTTCGGACAATATCGGCTTGCGATATCATCAGTTTGTTGTTTATTAATACCCTCGGTTCCTGTGACTGCGTGTCTCTCTTGGGGGTAAATACTTTCCTTGGTGCCTTTCTTGGGAAGTCGACAACAGCGATGGCGACGCAGTAGAGGTTCAAATGGCTCTAAGCACTATGGGACTGAAGATCTGGCGTCATCAGTCTCCTAGACTTAGAGCTACGTAAACTTAACTAACCTAAGGACATCACACACATCCATGCCCGAGGTAGTATTCGAACCTGCGACCATAGCAGCCGTGTGGTTCCGGACTGAAGCGCCTAGACCCGCTCGGCCACAGCGGCCGGCCCGCCGTAGAAGTGATGCGGAACATGGGCAAAAAGGGCTGACACACGATGCAGATTACGCTCATGGCGAGGAGAGCGTTAGTGAACTGCGAGACAGAGGTTAATTATAGCAGACTGCAGTTGCGGTAGCTAAAAGTTCTAACTTTCCTATGTGCACGTCTTTCGCGAATTCTAGATTTTGATTTCAGTGGTCAGCATGTCCTGCCTGAGTCCCGATCTCGCAAGTTCTGTGAGGAAAGCGATTTACAGTTTTAATTAGTTTGGTCCTGGGCTCTTGAGACAGATTATTCTACCTACAGCAAATTTATTCATCGCTGCAGAGTAATTGCATGAATACCTGAATTAAAATAGCTGCAATAAGGATAAAACTTTTGAAATTTTTGAAAATATAGTCAGCGATCTTAAAATTTGTTACAATTAAAATTTAAAACAGCCCTTATCGCATTTTTTTAATGGAGTGAGTGACCGGTTTCGACTTTCATAGTCATCTTCAGACTTTAGAGCTGTGGCTGGACACTTCCAGTTCCTTGTTTATTACTACCCTCTGTTCTACCTTTCTTGGGAGAGAAAGATAGACAGCTTCGAAGACGACAACAACGATGACGACGCAGTAAAAGTGATGCGGAACATAGCCAAAAAGGGCTGACACACGAGGGTCGAGAGTCGACGGTACTCATCTGGCAGTGTCCATCCACCGCTCTGGAGTCTGAAGACGACTCTATGAAAGAGTCGAAACCGGTCACTCACTCCATTAAAAACATTGCGATCAAGACTGTTTTAAATTTTAATTCTACAGTAAGGAGTTGTGGGAAATAGACGAAACTTAGTAGGCCGGTTTTTACAACTGATACCATACTTAGATTTCGCGCTAGCACATACGAATGGCGGTAGTAGCTCCACTGTGAGCATGCAAATCAGGCTTGTTTCACATACACTCTGTAATTGTCGTGAGAGTTAGTTACCTTTCAGATTGGCCGTGGTGACTTATTGTTAGTAAGGAATGCCTTTAAGGTGACAAAGACGCCATTATCGACACCTCTCTATGTTCCAACGACATCGTGTAATAGGACTACGAACAGCGATACTGCAGAAAGACTTGGGAGGAATGTACGATTGCTGGCAGCGGTGGTGAAGAGATTGCATGGTCGCAGAAGACCGGGCCCTGACAGCAACGTGGCACTTAGGTAAGGGAAGATCGTCGAGTGCGGCTAATGTCCCTGGCGCATCGTGCTGCATCTGCAGCAGCAATTTGAACAGCACTTGGGACCACAGTGGCATAACGAACTGTTACAAACTGGTTACTTCAAGGACAGCTAGAAGCCTCACGCCCTATAGCGAACATTCCACTGTCACCAAACCACAACCATCTGTGACTTTAGTGGTGGCAGGCGAGAGCTCGTTGTAAGCAAGGATAGAGGTCCGTTGTTTTTGTTGATGAAAGCTGGCGCTGCCTCGGTGCAGCTATGGCCGTGGGCTTTTAGAAGGAGGCCACGAAATATGGAAATTTGTGGTAAGATCTTACGGGACCAAACTGCTCACACATAACTTAATCTAATTTAAACTAACTTACGCTAATGACGACACACGCACCATGCCCGAGGGAGGACTCGAACCTTCAACGGGGGAGCTGCGCGGACCGTGACAAGACGCCTGAGACCTCGCGGCTACCTCGCGAGGCAAGTAGGCCACTTGAGGGCCTGCGACCAATCAGTCTGCGTGCTAAAGATACTGGATTTACATCCAGGTTTATGACGCGGGGTGTCACTTCCTACGATAGCAGGAGTACTCTCGTGGTTATCTTACTCACCCTGACTGGAAATTTGTACGTCACTCAAGTGATTCCACCTGTTTTGCTGCCATTGAAGAACAACATTCCACGGGATGATTTGCAGCAGTATAACGCTCGACCACAAACTGGTGTTGTAACCCAACATGCTCTACAGAATGTCGACATGTTGACTTGGACTGTTCGATCATCAGATCTGTCTCCAGTCGAGCGCATAAGGGACATCATTGGACTTCAGCACTAACAGCCCCTGTATTGACCAACTAAGTGGAACAGGCATGGAATTCCTTCGCACAAACTGACGTCCGGTACCAGTACAATACAAGGCATACACGCCTGCATGCTTGCGTTCAAAATATTAACGTAGCAGCATTCCACATTTGCAATGGCTTATCTAGCGCTCGCGATAAGCTATGATCTTACAGCGTTAATCACTTAAATATGTTACCTAGAAAAATTCCCGAAATTTCAATGCTCTACATCATTTATTTTTTGGTGTTGCGACTTTTTGCGTCACTAAATTTGTACAATTACAATTTGTGTTTTATAACCTGCATTAACTAATGAGATTACAGGTTTAGTTCAAATGGTTCAAATGGCTCTGAGCACTATGCGACTCAACTTCTGAGGTCATTAGTCGCCTAGAACTTAGAACGAATTAAACCTAACTAACCTAAGGACATCACACACATCCATGCCCGAGGCAGGATTCGAACCTGCGACCGTAGCGGTCGCTCGGTTCCAGACTGTAGCGCCCAGAACCGCACGGCCACTCCGGCCGGCACAGGTTTAGTTTTGTAGTTGCTAATCAACACCACATGCTCGTGAGATATAACTCAAAATACACAAAAGAGAAATTCAGAGCCAGCTATCGAAACCATCGATGTTTTTTGTTCTTTCCTCATTTTACAGCAACCGATCAGTAACACTGTTGTTCCTATACCAAAGTCGTAGCTGATATTTGATGATCAAGTTCTGTTGATATTGCTGTATACATACATTAAATTTTTTCGTGAAATATCATAGACGATATGTTCACGGGGAGGTAGATGATACAACTGAATTTCCATTAATTTTATTTACTAAGTGTTTGTGATTTTGAGGCTACCGGGAGAATTCACTTCCAATGCCTTGCCAAGGTCCTAGTGGCTGAGATTTGTTAACGTGTTCTTCGGACCTGTTAGTAAAATGAGGAGATTGCACCTCCATATTGTTAAATTAGAATTACTGATATCGGCCCCACCGGATAACCAGCCTCTCTCCAATTTCCCCAACGGCGTAGCTCAGTTTACAGTCTCCACGTGACGGCCTGCTTTCGACGTGCCAACAAGTGTAAAAAAAATCAACTGTCATTCAGCTTGCCAAGAGGACGTTGGAAGAAATATATCGTCAAGTGATTGTTTTTCGTCGCTCAAAAGTAAATGCTGATTACAAATCGTTGTAATATGTTCCTGAATTTGTTATCTGCAGCCACATAATCTATAATTAAAACCACAGAATTTTAGGTCAGCGTTATAATTGGATTCACGATTCTGAAGTCTTCTTTCAGAGTATCACGGAAAAGCAATAAACTGAATATTTCAATATTGAGATACCACAGTCCACCTTGCTGCGTACTCGTAATTCCTTGAACTGCACTTCCCACCGAGACCTCTGTCATATGAGTTTCACTTAACAGACTGACTCTGAGTGTGTAGCATGTCTGAATAAAATCTTTTCAGTTTGAAAAGCCGTGTCAGTTCAAATAAAATTCTTGAGCTTTCGATGGCCATCTCCGCCATCGTCGTCAGGAGTAAAACCACTGACTCCAGGGTGGTTCTCTCGCTCGGTCAAAACACTGGCTTCATAAGCCAGATGCGAAGGCACGGTAAGTAGTCTAGCTACTGTTCCTGCATGGACCTAATTGAGTGTGGGGCCTAGCGGTGCGAGTTAGCCCCTGCGAGCGTCTCTGGCTGTAAAGACATCGGTACTGCGGGAGGTACTACTCCCGCAATAGGACGGGCCAACGTGTCGTCGGCCTGTGGCGGACCTGGTGGCCCGGCTCACGAATTAAGCGGCTGCCAGAGTGTTCTGCACTATTGCAGAACATCCTGGCGATCTGTCGGAAGCGATCCCTCACTAGGGGGATGCCTGGGGGATGCCTGCTTCCTCACGGAGCAGCCTCGTCGGATAGCGAGGCTGGTTGTGCAGTGCAAGTCGCAGTGCCCCGTTTTGTACACGCTGGAGAGTCGCAAAGTGCGTCGCAGCAGTATTATCCTACACCACGGCCGCATATTCGACCATCAGCCGAAGTAGGGCCAGGTACACTGTGTGGCCGTGGCGTGGAGGAAGGGTGGATGATGGACTGAGCAGCGGGTACAGCGCACGAAGACGCTCCACTGCTCGCCCGCTGACGTCACGGATGTGAGGTGCCTGTCTAGCATCACCCCTGACTCCAGGGTGAGCATCGTTTTCCGTTTATATAGCCAAAGAGAACCGAAATGCCGCGTGCGTGGAAATTGATTGAGCAGCTCATAGCAGTTGTGGACGCCGCGGGACAGAATGATGTAAGGTGGCGCGAGGGACCGGCACTGCTGTGAGCTGTCCAATCAGATTCTGGGCACACGTCATTTCAGCCCTTTCTGATTGGTGCCAGAGGCTGCAATCGTGGCTATATAAACGGAAAACAGTGTCAGCCTCGGCTGTGATCACAGAGGTGGAGGTGTTAGCGGAATTGAACACCCACCCCGCCATGGAATTAAGCTCTTGCCCTACCTTCCTGATGCGTATCTTTACTGAGTCCGCCTCCTCCATAGATCACCTCCTCACACAGGGAGCCCTGATTTTCAACCGCCGCTACCCCGTTGACCTGTCCCACTCCCCTTCTCAATCCTACCGCTGTCTGCACTGTCTCCTGTACAATGACCACCTCAGCCAAAACTGCAAGAATCCCCCAGCTGTCCCCACTGTACAGCCTCCCTCTTCCTTAAACAGTGTCCTAAACTCGCCTCTCCCCTTTCCTTTGACACCTAGAACGACTGCCACCCAAACTACTCTTCCAAATGCAAAGCCAAACCCCCTCCCAACAACCCTGAGCTCATGTCTCTATTTTCCCCATCGACCAGCCCATCCACCCCAACAATCCCCTCCGCTTTCTGCCTATGGCTGAAGACATCACCCGGTTCCTGACCGTCGTACTGTTGAACATCCACCCCTTCCAACTCCCCCACACCCTCCAGCAGATTCCCCTTGACCCCCTCTCTGTTTTCCATTTCAATACCTACGCCATCTACTCCCACAACCAGGCCCATTTTATCTGCAACCGCCTAAACACCCTCGTTTAAACCCCTCTCTCCTCCCCCTGCTCCCTTCCCCCCTTCCACCTCCTCGCACATCAACAGTAGTCTATCTTCTCCTCGACCTAAACATTTGCTCCCTCCCTGCCAACAAATACCTCTTCATGCATACCCTATCCCAGCACCAGGTCCTTCCAACCTTACCATGCTGTCCACACCTAACCCTATCTCCTAACCTGCACTCACAGTCACTCTCCCCTGACCTAGGGCAGTGTCGCTATTGGCTGTCTCAGGCATCTCCCTGTCAGGCCACAACCCCTACTCAATTACCCAACTGAAAACCTTCTCTTCAGCATCTTTCTCCCTCCCTCACTATCACCTGTGCCATTCTCTATATCTGTTCCACAGCACCCTTATGACTTCATTTCCCATGTAGACCGTACCTTCTCCACCTATGTGACTGCTGCCACCTCAACATCCACAGCCATGACCCTACCACCCTTCGGCAGTGGCATCAGTTCCTTACCAACCTCTGTGGCGACCTTGTTCCTCTCCAACAACACAACCATCCTGAAAGTGGCTCCACACATGATGTTATCCTCGCTTCCCCCAACCTCCATGGTCATATGGCAGTGGAGATCCTCGATCCCACTGGTAGTGACCACCTCCCCATCCTTCTCACCATCTCTTCCACCTGTGGCCCCCCTGCAGCCCCCTGCTCGGCAGCCCCACCAAAGTCTATCCACAACTGCCACTGCACTGACTTGGATGCCTACTGGTAATCCATTGCCTCACAGGTCAATAGCCACCATCTCACCTTACACCATCCCACTGACATCTCCCATGCCTCTTCTTTCCTTCACAAGACCATAACTGATGCTGTGGAGGCCCACGTTCCTGTCAAACTCATCCACCCTCAACACCCTATGCTTCCTCCACAGGCTGTCCATCATGAATCCCACAGACTCTACCACTCCTTCCTCTGCACCCATGACTGGGATACTCTCATCCACCACCAGCAATTACAGAAACACTTCCAGAACCTCCTTACAGCAAAGACATGCTGGGAATGGCGTGAGAAATCACACACCGCAACTCCACCCTCCCTGTCCACTCCTCCAAGAACTGCTCAGCCTTCCACTGCCTTACTGGTAGTCATCCCACCCCACATTATCCTATTCTCCATGACATTCACCCCTTCCCTGACAACATCAGTAAGGCTAACCATTTTGCTTCCCATCTATCTGAGGTCTTTTCCATTTCTGATGATCCCCATTTTAATTACTCCCTCTTCCCCACCATCCTTGAATGCACTGATACTTCTGTTGCACTGCTCACCCCTAGTTTCCAATACTTGGATCAGTTACCTGCATCAGGTATCAACACTCCCATCACCACACACGGGACATCACACTCCTCCTCAAACCCAGCAACACCACTGGTCACAATGGTGTCACCTACCACCACCTCAAGGAATCCCCCTTGACCTTCACGGCTGCCCTTGCTACAATGTACAATGTCCTCCTCTCGACTAGATTTTACCCTGACCTGTGGAATACTTCCTGTGTCCAGCTGTTCCCTAAACGCAACAAATCCCACTCTGACACCTCTTCCTATCGTCCCAGCTGCCTCACATCTGTGTTCAGTAAGGTCTTCGAGTCCATCCTCTCCTGCCATATTCATCGCCACCTTAACCAGCGTCACCTCCTTCCCTTACCCAGTGTGGCTTCTGGCCCTCCTTCTCAGCTGATGACCATCTTCTTAATCTTACCAATCTTTTTTCCCCCCAGCTTAACTGCGGTCACTCTGCTATATCTGTTTCTCTCAACCTCCAGAATGCCTGCGACCATGTTTGGCATCCTGGGCTCCTCTTCAAACTCCAGACCTATGAAAAACAACATCAGAAATTGAGTCCACTTAGATGCAAAACACCTTGTTAATTGTCAGTTTATTTATTTATTTTCCCAAACTAGTTTTGGCGACAAATATCGCCATCATCAGTGTTTTTTTTTTTAAAAAAAATCTACAACACACAGAAAATAGCATAGTTATTCAAACACAGTAACACATTATTACATTTCTACTGTTGATTTTTTTAAATGCGGTTTTCTATGAATACTTTCATACTACCTTATTTATTATTTTATTACATGTTTTCATGTATTATTCCCGCTGTTTGTGGCATATTTTCTGTGCATTTTTCTGTTGCCGTTTTTCTCAGCATACGTCATATCATATGCAACTGGGTGAGCAGGTGTTAGTTGCAGATGACATGATGTACGCTGAGAAAAAATGTCAACAGAAAAATGCACTGAACACATACTGCAAATAGTGGGAATAATTCGTAAAACCATGCCATAACATAAAATAAATAAGGTACTATGAAAGTATCCATAGAAAACTTTATTTCAAAAAACTAGCAATAATAATGTAATAATGTGTTACAGTGTTCGTATGACTAAGCTATTTTCTGTGTGTTGTAGATTTAAAAAACCTACTGATGATGGCGATATTTGCCGCCAAAACTAGTTTTGGAAAATAAATAAATAAACAATAACAAGTGGTTTTTCATAAAGGCAGACTAAATTTCTGATATTGTTGTTATTCTATATCAAACACAGACCAAATGGAAGAGTTCCAAGATATAGTTATTATCCAGACAAATGCTCTCCCTATCAATGTTGTCCTTCTCATTGCTTTCTTCCTCTTCCGTCATCCCACCAATGTCACTATCCACAATTGCAACGCCTGAACTTTCTATCGCACCATGGCATGTCCCAAGGCTCCTTTCTTTCACCTCTCCTCTATCTCCTGTATACTGCTGATATGCTGAAACCTTCCCCACCTAATCATCTCCTCCAATTTGCTGATACACTGCCATCCTGGCCCTTTGTCCTACCCTTCAATGGTCCCAATGTACTCTCCAAAGCCATCTTGACCAGTTCACCACTTGGTAAAACCAGTGGTTTCTTCATATCAACCCCTCCCAGACAATCATCATAGGCCACACCACCCACTTCTTGTGTCTCCATGATTTCTACCTAACCATTTATGGTCGTTCTATCCACCTAACTCTTACCCTGAAATACCTTGGTCTCCCACTTGAGCGCCACCTCATTGGGACTTGACATCTCCTTACCATCCAACACAAAGTCTACAACAGACGCCGCCTCCTGAAATTCCTGTCTGGCCAGACATGGGGACTGCATTCTTCCACCATCCTTCACACCTACAAAACCTTGATTCACGGAATTGTTTGTTGTGTTTGTTATCGTTAGGATTTCCTCCCTTTCCAGAGTCTAAAAGCACTCCAAATCCTAGAACGCCATGCACTCTGCCCTGTCTTCCATATCCTCGACGACCTAACCCCCTTCGCCCAAATTCTTCTTTTCCTTGAACACATCAACACCCTCTATATTGACTGCCGACTCGATTCTCCCCACCCCTTGGTGTCCCCCTTCCTCTCCACCCCCAGCCTGTAGCTGTGCCAGTACTGTTATGTCCTACCTTCTGTCCATGCCCTCCACCTCCTTTCCCAATGTAACTTCCCGCACCTACCCCTCCTAGATGATGAGCTTCGCCCTGATATCTATCCCTCCTACCACCTATAACCCCACCTTCTACCTCCCTACTCCTCAGGGCTCCCTCTCCCCTCTCCTTCTCTTCCCCTGAGTGGTTTTTCCCCTCCTACACCCCCTCCCTCTCCTGTGCCTCCTTCCGTGTCTCTGCACTCTCTTTTGCCTTGGCTTCCCTCATCATCTTCCACCCCGCCCATCTCCTGCCTTTTGGTGCATCTCCGGCCCCCCTTTTTCCTCTTCCTTCTGCCCCCCCAGCCCCCCACCCCACTGTACCTTCCTCCCCTCTTATTATTAAACCATATAGAAAGAGCAATAATCTTCTTCAAATCAAATTCGAAATTAGCACCCAATCCCTTTCCAGCCTCCAGTCCCTCAGCAAGTCCCTACCAGTGGTTTTTGTTTTTCATCAGCGCTCTGTCGTTTCCAGTGTTTTTTTTTTAAGTGTAATGCTCTGTGTTATTTTTATACTGTGGCCGACTTTTAACTTGTGTTTGACTCAAGTGTACTTTCAGTGCGCAACGAATTGCCATCTGTGTTCATTTAACTTTTTGTCGATTTTTTAACTGTCCCCCAGTGCATGTCCACATATTAGTGTATGTTTTATCTCCCATCATTACCATTTACTGTGGTTTTTTATGTCTCCCTTTTCTATGTAAGAGTTCCCCTTTTCATGTATTTTTGTAAAGCCATTTGGCTGAAGAGCGGTGGACTGTGCCACTGCTTGCCCTTCTGTGCCCATATTGTGCAGGGGCATGAAATTACAATAAAGAACAAAAATCAGCCTCGGCAGTCAGTGGTTTCGCTCCTGACGACGATAGTGGAGATGATCATAGGAAACTCGAGAACTTTATTCGAACTGACGCTGGTTAAAAACCGAGAAGAATTTATTCAGACTGATTCAGCTGTCTCCTCAAAAGATTTTATTCTTTATTCATACTGATACAACTTTCTCTTCATTGCAGTTGTAATGCTGGTCGGTACTATCTGGCTACATGCGTCCCTGATATAATCTGTTACCATTACCATATACTTGGACATATTACTCTTCCACTGCAACACTAGTGGAAAGAAAAAGTCTATTCAATTTGGTTTCTTGACTCTATGAGTCCGGGGACTTTTGCCAAAAGGTAATCCATACAAATAGAAGATAACAGGGGGAGACAAGTACAAGAACTATCAGACAAGAGTTAACATATTACTGATCCAAGTTGTTGACAGAAATAGGATACATAAAACACTGAGTCTGTGTTAGTTGATGATGTGTTTGTCTCCATTTATCTATAGGGAAGGGAAAGGCACCAGAGTGACAGATGTGGCGTTTCGATTGATGATGGAAGCAAAATCACATTCACAGGGTTTGACGACGTAGCGAAAACGCACCACAGTGTGAGATGATGCAATGTTTTGAAAATGCTCAGAAAAAAGTGTGTAAACTGTAGGGAAAGACGGGTAATGTACCACATACTTAAGAACGAAGAGGAAGAATTTAAGAATGGAAGACCAAGTACAACGTTCTCAGTTTAGAACATGTATAAGACATTGATGTGGTTTTCTGCCTCTACTATTAAACTTATATATCTAAAAAACATTGGCTGAAATAAAAGAAAGGTTAACGAGTAGAATTAAAATTCAGTGTGAAAGGATTTCAATGTAAGATTCCGTGATGACACTTCCGTCCACAGTGAAATGTTGAAGGGAAACAGCAGTCTAATCAGCACAAGCAATGAATTGAGAATAAACAGAAGAAAGAAGTAATAAGGAATATCAGAGACGAGATTAGCGATGAACTTAATAACTGAGGACCATGAAGGAGACGAAGGATTTCAGCTAGCTTGCAGACTAAATAACCCATGACGGACGAAGCAGGGACAACATAAAAAGCATGCCATCACATGAAACGAAAGCGTTCTTGGCCAAAAGAAGTCGACTAGTATCAAACATCGATTGCATATGAGGAAGAAACTTCTGAGAATGTATGACTGAAATTCTGCATATGTTGGAGGATAATCCGAGAACGCCGGAAAAGAAAGAGATCCAAGCGTGTGAGATGTGGTGCTGTAGAAGGATGTAGAAAATTACGGTCGATGAGAAGAAGAACATATGCAAATCATTGTCAAGAAGAATGTGCAGGATGAAAGGACAGGTTTTAAGACCTCAGGGAATAATATCCACGATATATGAAGGAGCTGTTGACGGTAAAAACAGTAGAGCAACGCAGAGATTGGAATACGTCGAACAAATAATTGAAACGGAGAAGAAGAGGTCGGCACAGGAGCAGAATTAGTGGCAGGCCGCAAAATAAAAAGAAGATAAAAAAATTATAGTACAAAACTGTAAGTGTTTCTCTTTGAAAATGTAAACTACACATGATTCATTAAATGTAATTACGCTAAAATAATCAAGGTAATGCGCGATCGGGCTGATGTGATGACAAACGGTGCCAGTTACATAATTGTTATTATATCAGATATTCTATTTAATCCTTTATTCCGCGTTATCTCCTTACATCTTTGCACAGTAAAATAAATTTTCTTGTAATTGGCGGCATTAAATACATCTAGGTGTTTTTAAAGGATATTTGATTACCTTTCTCGTGATGTGGCCAGAGTTCACCCACCTCGCGCCGTTTTCCAGGAATTACAACAGCGTCATATCATGATTGCATTCATTAAACACCTTTACACATATCGATGTGAAGCTGTATGAATATCATTATGCATTAATCCAACTGCACGCTGCTCTGTGTGTTCGTGAACTCCATTATATTTACTTGTGAACTAATGACCAAAGTGTTCATTAGTAGAGTACCGCAACTGCTGGCTAATTACCTTATTGTGTTTCAGGCCTTCCTACACCGTGCGGTAGTTCTTGAGATGCATGGTATAATGAAACTGTGCTGGTCACTGTGTCTAATATTCGTTTTGATAACACTTTGCAGATATTCATGATTTAATAACACGCATAATTATGCATCTAAAAATGGGAATACCGTCTGAAGACTATGTCAGTCTGAAAGCTCTTTAAGCCAGAATTTCCTGTTTGCAGTTTTATTTACAATGGTGTACTTGGTTTTATTGTACCTAAGGTTGTACTGATGCTGATCATTCATACAGACTCTGTATACTGTCGATTAGCCGCCATTATTACATTCACGGCTGGAGCTGCATCTCGGGAGTCCCGTCCTCACAAAGCGAGCCGGCCGCGGTGGTCTCGCGGTTCTAGGCGCGCAGTCCGGAACCGTGCGACTGCTACGGTCGCAGGTTCGAATCCTGCCTCGGGCATGGATGTGTGTGATGTCCTTAGGTTAGTTAGGTTTAAGTAGTTCTAAGTTCTAGGGGACTGATGACCTCAGATGTTAAGTCCCATAGTGCTCACAGCCATTTGAACCCTTTGAATGAACCTCACAAAGCGACTGTTTATTGGCTGGTACCTTGCTAGCAGCTGCACAAACTGACAGTGACGTCGCATACAGCACTGTCTGCCGGCCCATTACTTTGTGCCTCACGTCATGTCACAATGTAACGCGACCTTACGTAAAGAGTTACTTACACTATGTGATCAAAAGTATCCGGACACTCACAACAACATACGGTTTTCATATTAGGTGCATCGTGCTGCCACCTACTGCCAGGTACTCCATATCAGCTACCTCAGTAGTCATTAAACATCGTGAGAGAGCAGAACGGCGCGCACCGCGGATCTCACGGACTTCGAACGTGGTCAGATGACTGGGTGTCACTTGCGTCATACATCTTTACGCGAGATTTCCACACTCCTAAACAACCCTAGGACCACTGTTTCCGATGTGACAGTGAAGTGGCAACATGAAGGAACACGTACAGCACAAAAGTGTACAGGCTGACCTCGCCTGTTGACAGACAGGGACCGCCGACAGCTGAAGAGGGTCGTAATGTGTAATAGGCGGACATCTATCCAGACCGTCACACAGGAATTCCAAACTGCATCAAGATCCACTTCAAGTACTATGACAAATAGTCGGGAGGTGAGAAAACTAGGATTTCATGGTCTAGCACCTGCTCATAAGCCACACATTACGCCGGTAAATGCCAAACGACGCTTCGCTTGGTGTAAGGAGCGTGAACATTGGACGATTGGACAGTAGAAAAACGTTGTGTGGAGTGACAAATCACGGTACACAACGTGGCGATCCGATGGCAGAGTGTGGGTATGGTGAATGCCCGACGAACGTCATCTGCCTGTCTGTATAGTGCCAACATTAAAATACGGAGGCGGTGGTGTTGTGGTGTGGTCGTGTTTTTCTTGGAGGGGACTTGCACCCCTTGTTGTTTTGCGTGTCACTACCACAGCACAGGCCTACATTGATATTTTAAGCACCTTCTTGCTTCCCACTGTTGAAGAGCAATTCGGGGACGGCGATTGCATCTTTCAACACGATGGAGCACCTTTTCATAATGCACGGCATGTGGCGGAGTGTTTACTTGACAATAACATCCCTATAATGGACTGGCCTGCTTAGAGTCCTGACTTGAATCGTATAGAACACCTTTCGGATGTTTTGGGACGCCAACTGCGTGCCAGGCCTCACTCATCAACATCGATACCTATCCTCAGTGCAGCACTCCGTGAAGAATGGGCTGCCATTCCCCAAGAAACCTTCCAGTACCTGATTGAACTCATGCCTGGGAGAGTGGAAGTTGTCATCAAGGTTAAGGGTGGGCCAACACCATGTTGAATTCCAGCATTACCGATGGAGGGCGCCACGAATTTGTAAGTCATTTTCAGCCAGCTGTCCGGATACTTTTGGTAACAGGGTGTATATATTTTGGTTCTCAACACAGATCATTGGCAAATATTGAAGATATAGAAACTAACAATGCTGTCTCATTTGTGTGTGTGTGTGTGTGTGTGTGTGTGTGTGTGTGTGTGTGTGTGTGTGTGCGTATGTAAGATGGTAGGGGTGGGGTTGGGCGAGGGGACAGGAGTTTCATCAGTCTTCTGACTGGTTTGATGCTGCTTGCTACAAATTCCTCTCCTGTGCCAACCTTTTCATCACAGAGTGGCATTTATACGTAACGTCCTCATTTATTTGTGGGATAAATTCCGTTATCTGTCCTCCTTTAAAATTTTTATTGCCTATAGCTCCATCAAGTACGACGGAATGTTTTTCTTGATGTGTTAACTAATATCCTGTTACCCTGTTCATTCTTCTGGTCAGTGATTTTCACATTCCTTCTTCCCCAGTTCTGCGGAGAATCTGCTCATTTCTTACCAGTTCACCAAATTTTCATTGTCTTCTGTAGCATCACATCTCAAATTCTTCGATTCTCTTCTTTCTCTGTTCCAACACAGTCCAGAATTTACTTTGGAACAATGCTGTGCTCCGAACGCGCATTCTACAAAATTTCTTCCGCTAATTAAGACTGGTGTTTGCTTTTAGTATGCCCTCTTCATCTTTGTCAGCCCTCTTTTTATAACCCCGTTGTTTTGTTCATGATATGCTCTAACGCTTTCAAGGTATCCGAATTCCTTTAGGTTGTCTATTTCTTGGTCCTCAAAATTGATATTATTCTTTCGCTAATCTGCTTTCGCCTTTCTTGGTTTGCTATATAAAGATGGGCATTAGTGATCATGATGTCGTCATAACGACTATGGTACGAAAGTTAAAGGAAGCTAGGAGAGAGTGTCTTCTAAAAGAGCAAATATGCAGTTGTTAGCACCTCACTTAGGTAATTTCCAGTATAATGGACATAGGGGAATCATGTGCAAAGTTTAAACAGATTTAAATCGTTCTCTGGAGAAGTATGCGCCTAGTAAGTGGATTAAGGACGGAAAAGACTTACCGTGGTTTATCAATGAAATTCGTAAAATGTTGTGGGCATAAGGGCTGTTGCACTCCTGGTTTAACAGAAAACGCGCAAGTGACTATAAGCAGAAGTTATTAAAGATCAGTGCGTCGGTGAAAAGATCAGTGCGCGAAGCATACAATAGCTGCCACCGTCAAACCTCAGTAGAAGATCTGGACGGAGAACTCGAGAAAATTATGATCCCATGAAACATGGCTAAACTGGTCTAAGACTCTCTTCCAGTCACTTATTGATCATTCTAGTGTGCCAATTGAAGACAGTAAAACGAAAGCGGAAGTTTTAAGTTCCGCGTTTAAGAAAGCGTTCCCGTAGGATAATCCTACAATGAAAAAAATGGTTCAAATGGCTCTGAGCACTATGGGACTTAACATCTGAGGTCATCAGTCCCCTAGAACTTAGAACTACTTAAACCTAACTAACCTAAGGACATCACACACATCCATGCCCGAGGCAGGATTCGAACCTGTGACCGTAGCAGTCGCACGGTTCCTGACTGCGCGCCTAGAACCGCGAGACCACCGCGGCCGGCCCTACAATGAAACAACCGTTTGACCATCGCTCTGAGTTTCGTACGAACGACATTGTAATAAGCACCCCTGTCACAGAGAAATAACTGAAAGATTTAAAACCCATTAAGTCGGCAGGTTCAGATGGAATCCCAGTTCGGAATTACAAAAAGTACTCTTCCCTACTTGCCCTTTACTTACCTTGGATTTATCGTGAGTCGCTCGCCTAGCACAAAGTCAAAAGTGAATGGAACAAAGCGGAGATGACTCCCGTTTACAAGATGGAAATTACAGACAAATATCCTTAACAATGGATTTCTGCAGACTTATAGAATATATTCTGAGTTGGAATATAATAAATTTCCTAGAGATCGAAAACTTTACATCCACGAATCGGCACGGTTTTAGGAAGCATGAGTAGTGTGAAACTCGGCTTGCCCTTTTCTCACATGATATACTGCGAACTATGGATGAAGGGCAACAGGCAGATTCCATATTTCTAGATTTCTGAAAAGCATTTGGCATGGTACCCCACTGCAGACTGCAACGAAGATATGAGCATGCGCAGTAGGTTCCCAGATAAGTGAGTGGCTCGAAGACTTCGTAAGCAGTAGAATCCAGTATGTTGTCCTCGAGGACGAATGTTCATCAGAGACAAGAGTTAATAACGCTCCAGGAAAGTGTGATACGACCGCTTTTGTTTTCTATATACATAAATGACCTGGCGGACAAGGTGGACAGCAATCTGCAGTTGCTTGCTGATGATGCTGTGGTGAACAGAAGCTGTGGTAGATGATTGACTGTAGGACGACACAAAATTTCTAGTGGGTGTGACGAATGGCAGTTGACTCTAAATGTAGAAAAATGTGAGTTAATGCGGATGTGTAGGGAAAACCAACCCGTAATGTTCGGATACATCATTAGCAATGTGGTGCTTCATCCAATCAAGTACTTTAAAGATCTGAGAGTAGCGTTGTAAAGCAATATGAAACAGAACGAGCATATGAGGATTGTGGCGGGGAAGGCGAATGATAAACTTCGGTTTAATGGAAGGATCCAGTGCAACCTATTCTTGAGTACTGCTCGATTGGTTGGGATCCATGACTGGGTGTTGTGTGATGTCCTTAGGTTAGTTAGGTTTAAGTAGTTCTAAGTTCTAGGGGACTGATGACCATAGATGTTAAGTCCCATAGTGCTCAGAGCCATTTGGTTGGGACCCACACCAGACTGGATTAAAGGGAGACTTTGAAGCAATTTAGACGCGGGCTACCAGATTTGTTACCGGTAGGTTCGAACAACACACAAGTGTTACGGATATGTTTCCGGATCTTATATGGGAATCCTTAGAAAGAAGATGACGCTCTTTTCGAGGGACGCTATTGAGAAAATTTAGAAAAGCGGCATTTGGAGCTGATTGCAGAACGATCCTACTGCCGCTAACTTACATTTACCGTGAAGGCCACGAATATATGAGAAATTAGAGCTTATACAGAGGCATATAGATAGGCTTTTATCCCTCGCTCTGTCCACGAGTGAACAGGAAAGGAAACGACAAATAATGGCTCAGGGTACCCCCCGCCTCGCACCGTACAGTGGCTTGTGGAGGATGCATGTAGATGTAGTCTGAGTCCATGACGTGTGGTCATTAGTGTGTTCATTCCATTCAATAGGTCTTGAACTTCTTCCTCAGGAAACCAGTGATACCACACACTTTTGTCAATGATATCATTTCACCCTGAATTTTAACCCATGTTCTAAACATTTCCGCCATTGCTTCTTCGATATTCAGCAGGAGCGAAAGAGTCCAGCACTGTCTTATCCTTTTTTAATACAATCATGTTATGTATATAATTCTTGTTTATTCTTCTTGATTATTGTACGCACACAGTCCGCCCAATAAAGGTCGAGATTTATTTTATTTGTGGTGTAAAAGCGACGTCAGCACATTAACTACGAAGACGCTAACAACTGTAAACAACAGATGTCAGTTCGACCAGTCAGCTGTGAGCAGACAGCGTTAATTACTGGACGTGTCAACGTTGTTGTCTCACTAATCGAAACATATCTAAACCAAGTGTTCAAGACATCCTGCAGAATGTTTTGAACACGAAAAAGTGTTTGTGAAGTTGGTCCCACACACCTAGACTTCCTACTAAAAACAACGACGCAACGACGCCTGCCACGACTTGATGTCAATGTAAAAGGCAGACAATTCGTTTGTGGAAAAATTATCACAAAGGCACGCGACTAGACATTATCAATATGAACCTACCATTAAAATGAAGTTTGATTTTGTATACAATAGATCATGACCATGGAAGTCCGTCCTGGAACTGTTCGATCCCAATTTTTGGACTCTGAGTGTTTGATCTAGCGGTAAAAAGTGCGTAGTTCTATAGGGAAAAAAAATACGACCTCCGGATAACCTGATACTCCTGGTACGGCTGATTGTCCATTCACACATAGTGGTACAGAATCGTGCGTATACGGCAGTGTCTGTCTATTAACTGACGTAATACTTCCTTTTCCTTCGCATATCTTCGTCTCTAATCCCCGTACTGTTTCCTGAACCATTAGTGCATTGTCTCTCCTTAAACTATTCCACCAGTGCGTTTCGATGACGATGTTTTATTTCTGCTTGTATTTCTTTAAATTGTAACAACACTTTATTTGCTCCTGATCTTTGAAATTTACAGGAACCCACATCACCATGTAACGACAATTGCTTCAATCGTGTCTTGACTTGTGTTACGTCGTCCATGACTTCGCCTTTCAAATCTTTAATGACATGAACGTCCTTGCGTACAACATCGGGAGAGTCATTCACTCCCAGAACTGGCGTGCCTAATTTACTGTTGCAAATACTGGTTTTTTCTTCAGTTATCTTTTTTGTCTTGTCCTCGGTTTTCTTAATTTCTTCCTCCATCTTTTTATCGAATTATACCATCTTTTCGTCTTGACCTTGCACATCACCCATTAACTGTTGCTCTAATATCTTGAAATGTTTTCTATGTTCCTTCAGTTTGTTTCAGTCTTTTCGAACCGCGTATTATTCATCTCGTCGTGCTGTTTACTGACTAGTACGTGTGCTTCTTTTTGAAAAATGGTTACCTCTTTTTATGACTCTCTAACGCTCATCCGCCTTTATGTAATGTTCCCCCGCTCTTTTACGCTGTTCCCCGGTCTTTTTGAAAATTTTTGACGTTTTTGAAGTTCCTCCGTCATTTTGTAACACTGGTCGTTCTTCTCATACTGATGCTTGTCTTCTTATTCCATTTCAACTAAGAATGACAGAAGGTCAAATGGTGGCTGTGAAGAAGGATCTGGGTCGTGATTGGTAACGCTCTGTGTCAGTTCCTCACGTCCAGCAACCATGGAGCTTTCCGTTGCCTATTACGAGGGTCAGTCAAAAAGTAATGCCTCCTATTTTTTTTCTACGTTTAATTGTCAGGAAATTTAAATGCAATTACATAGGTTGAAAACCACAACATTGAGGATCATTTTGTCATTTTTCAATGTAATCTCCGCCCATCTCTACAGTTTTGGTCCATCTTTGAACAAGGGCATGTATCCCAGCACGGTAAAAATCACAGCTCTGCTTCCTAAGCCATTGACGCACGGATGTTTTGACGGCCTCCTCATCTTCAAAATGAATCCCACGATGAGCTTCTTTTAGTGGCCCGAACAGATGGAAGTCTGATGGTGCCAGGTCAGGGCTGTATGGGGGATGAGGCAAAACTTCCCATCCAATTTTGACAATCTCGTCAGAGGTGTGACGACTGGTGTGTGGTCCTGCATTGTCATGCAAAAGAAGAACATCTGCCATTGATTTTGTTGGGCGAACTCGCTGAAGACGTGCTTTAAGTTTTTTGAGGGTTGTGACCTATTGAACAGAATTTATTGTGCATCCCTGCTCCAAAAAATCAACCAGAATCACACCCTCTGTATCCCAGAAAACTGTTGCCATAACTTTCCCTGCCGATCGCACAGTTTTGAATTTTTTCTTCCTCGGCGAGCTTGTGTGACGCCACTCCATTGACTGCCTCTTTGATTCGGGTTCAAAAAAATGCACCCATGTTTCGTCCCCGGTCACAATTTTTTTCAGAAACTCATCTCCCTCCAAACGGAAGCGCTGCAAGTGTTGGGAGGCTATTGTTTTCCTTGCCTCTTTATTCTGATCGGTTAACATTCTTGGAACCCACCGTGCACAAACTTTTGAGTACCCCAATTGTTTAATAATCGTGATCACACTGCCTTTACTAAGAGAAATAATGCGACACACTTCATCTGCAGTCACCCGACGGTCACCACGAATGATGTCATCAACTTGCTGAATGTTGTGTGGAGTCACTGCACTCACCGGCCTGCCGCTCCGCTTTTCGTCAGTCAACGGTGTTTGCCCTTCAGCTTCCATACAACGACGAACCCATCGTCTAACAGTGCTGACATCCACTGTCACAACACCATACACCTTCTTCAGTCTTTCATGAATGCGTATGGGCGTTTCACCTTCTGCATTCAAGAATTCAATCACACAACGCTGTCTCAAACGAACATCGATGTCGGCCATCTTACAAACTTCTGCTGTGCTGCCACCTGTTGACACAGAAAGTTACTACTGCAGTGGATTGCAGAAGAAGGTTTGAGGAATGGCGCCAAATTCAAATTTTTCACTTAACTTAATTTCTTTAAGTAGAAAAAAATGGGAGGCATTACTTTTTGACCGACCCTCGTACATACACCATGTCGTGTTGGACACTTCTGCGTGCTCGCAGCGGCCCTGCACCATATTAGGCAGGTGTAACAGTTTCTTTGGCTCTTCAGTGTATTTAGTATTTAGGCATTAGCTGTACTGGTTCTGATGAATCATTAAATTTCTACAACTACAAAATATACAGTACGAACATCTACGCAATTCAAGAGATCGCAACTCTTACTTCATTGCTGTACATTTCATATTCAAAACATAGTTTAACAGGCTCATTAATACGTACGCTCCAATACGCGTTCATAATTCTGACCATCAGTTAAATGGACAAATAAATTAATTTGTGGATCAGTGAAATCTCATGAAGCCGGCAAAATACATAGTTTAAGCACAAGTAAGCCAATAATTATGTCTCTGACTTTGACTCGTATTTACTTCTTCTGGATTTTTGTACGTAAAGCACTTTATAAATATCTTACGAAAAGAGATTACTATCATAGACAGAAGTCTGACATAGTAATTAGCTCATTGCCTACATACGGCGAGTCTAATCATGAAGTCAGTAATCTCTGCTTTGAAAAATTGTACACTAAAAGCAAAAAATTGAGTAGGCGTTCGATCAGTAACCACGTGATTATGTGGACTGACATGATATAAGGAGTTTTACGTGATATTTTTATAGAATGAGATTTTCACTCTGCAGCGGAGTGTGCGCTGATATGAAACTTCCTGGCACATTAAAACTGTGTGCCGGACCGAGACTATTTTTATGTTGAAGCAGCTTTGGTGACACGTAATAACGCTTGTAATTTGGAGGTTGCTTTATTTAGTTCTCACATGTTGATTTTGCAACTCAGCCAGTTTTGTAGCAAAACTCAGAATGTGTATTTGAAGGCTTGAAAATAAATATGGGTAACAAATATTACGAATATATTAAGAAAAAAGTCTCAAAGATTAATATATTGAATTTCATTAGTAAAAGTTACGAGACATCACAATATAACCATGCAACACACAAAAAATATGGACTCTATTCTATTAATCCACATTCACAGTCATAATTGTCTGGCTCGTTAGGGATTCGGATGTACGGACGTTGTCAATTAGAGGCGTGTAAATATATGTTTTTTTTGTTTTTTGTTTTTTGTTCTGACGCCAGTTCCCTCTAAAATTCATTGCAAGCAAACGTTTGACATTAGCCAATTTCTTAGCATTGACAATATTTTGTTGTAACGATTAAATGCGTTTCGAAAGCATTTAAGCCACATGGAGAGCTTTTTTGTAATGCGTTTCAAGAAGCCTATGTCAAGCAAGTAGACGTTCTGTCCTCTTACGAGTATATTGCGTTCGTTGTCGGTGGATCTATCGAGGATGTTTCTCTTGCAGGGAGAAAATTGGAAATCCCACTCAGAGACTTCAGTATCTTTTCTGCTTCAGATTTTTCTCTGTGGTATTAATTGTACGGTACATCTTACAATCTCGTAGTAGCAAATATTGTAAATATCTCAATAGAAGCACCACAAACACCTATCATGTCAATTTTAAGTCTAGCTGTAGTTTAACGAACGAAAACGACGGCAGCCAATTACATTGACAAAATGTAGTCGCTGATTGGCCAATGTGGATATTGCAGGCTTCGCTTCTGACTGTAACGAATGATCATGGAGGTTTAGCCTTTTCTTCTAAAACCAGTTTTCAGTAGGAAAAGAAAGCCATTTACAGCTGCTTTTGGTTGCTAAGGCGATGGACCTTGCGAGAAACTCCATAAGATAACTTTTGAAAAGCATAAAGTTCACATTAGAATCCGTTTTGTTCTACTATTTTGCCATCAGGAGAGTAAAGATGTATCTAACTGCTAAGTCAGCTATGTCTTTACGTTCCCGTCTTTCTTTTGCTTTCTCATTCAAACTGTTCAATATATTCTTCCTTTCAGGTTCTTTTGAAACACAAGTACGTCAGTACATCCTAACTTGACGATAACGATAGATTAAATCTTTGAATTATTGTTGCTATAGCTACGCTTAATGCACGTTACTAATACGTTATCCTTCTCGACACTTTACGTAATAACTGGAATTGATAAAAGTTGACTTTTCCCTTTTTATCTCTCTCCTATTCGGTACTGCAGTCGGATAAAGTCGACTTCTTGCCAGGATATTTCGGTTGACAACCATTCAGCCAACTTCAGATGAGTGTTTTGCTCTGGAGACGGGCAGTTCATATTGCTACCTTTATACAAAAAAACTGGCTCGAAGACGCATGCGCAAAGATAGCAGTTACATGAGCCACCCTGTCGTGTTACGCGCCCTCTTCGAGTATTGCTCGCTGCATGGAACGCAGGCGCATGCGTAATGGGTTATAACATGCGCACACACTGTCGAAATGCGCACACTCGTGGATTTAAAATTCAGATTTTAAAATGAATAAAGTGTTTTCTTTCTGACCAATGACACGTCTATCGACTTTTAATTTTATTCATTTTATCATTTGAATTTTAAATCCGCGAGTGCGCATTCCGGCAGATGACGCGCATGTTGTATCTCATTACGCACGCTCATGCGCGCTATAGAGGAAGCAATATTCGAAGAGGGTGCGTACCTCGCCAGAGGTCGCTCACGTAGTGGCTGTCTTTGTGCTCGTGTTTCCTTGCCAATTTTTTGTATCAAGGCCGCTGTGTGAACTAGCAATCCCTAGTGTAGAACACTTACCTCAAGATGACTTAATCGTTGTCAACTGAAATATCATGGCAAGAAGTCGACTTTATCAGGCTGCAATCCCAAAATTTCGTGGAACACTATTCACGCTGGGAAAATTTCAAGAATCACGTACTTCTCTGCCTTTTAGGTTATTATGATCTTTCTTTTTAATGGTTTAAGTAACCATATGAAATGATGAGTCCTGAGGTTGATTTTTGCTTTAACATAGTGACGTTTATATTCATTAATTTCATTTTTATTTACACTTATAACCTGTTATGAGCCAGTGAAAATGTATCTGAAACTAACGAACATAACTTGTCTATAAAAATAAAAAATAAAAAAATAAAAATAAAAACTTGGGCTGTACCACTTTTACTCTAAAATTAAAATATTTAAACAAAGCCATTATTTTTCTTCAGGGGTGGGTGACTAACTGTCGCTCATCCTCACTATACACATTGATTCAGCTTCACCTAATGATGAGTTTTAAGCACTGTGCAATGCCTTCGAATAGCACAAGCAAGATTTTCGTACTCTCTCATTTTCGACGTGCCGTCAATGCGAACAAGAGGTGACCGAGACGTGTAACCAATGGCACCCCATACCATCACGCCGGTTGATACGCTAGTATGGCGATGACGAATACACGCTTCCAATGTGCGTTCACCGCGATGTCGCCAAACACGAATGCGACCATCATGATGCTGTAAACAGAACCTGGATTCATCCTAAAAAATGATGTTTTGCCATTCGTGCACCTAGGTTCGTCGTTGAGTACACCATCGCAGGCGCTCCTGTCTGTAATGCAGCGTCAAGGGTAACCGCAGCCATGGTCTCCGAGCTGATAGTTCACGCTGCTGCAAACGTTGTCGAACTGTTCTTGCAGATGGTTGTTATCTTGCAAACGTCCCCATCTGTTGACTCAGGAATCGAGACGTGGCTGCACGATCCGTTACAGCCATGAGGAAAAGGTGCCTGCCATCTCGACTGTTAGTGACACGAGGCCGTTGGGATCCAGCACGGCGTTCCGTATTACCCTTCTGAACCCACCGATTCCATATGCTCCCAGCAGTCATGTCGATAAACCGCAATCGCGATAGGCTACAATCTGAGCTTTATCAAAGTCGGAAACGTGATGGGACGCATTTCTCCTCCTTACACGAGGCATCACAACAACGTTTCACCAGGTAACGCCGGTCAACTGCTGTTTGTGTATGAGAAATCGGTTGGAAACTTTCTTCATGTCAGCACGTTGTGGGTGTCGCCACCGGCGCAAACCTTGTGTGAATGCTCTGAAAAGTCAATCATTTGCATATCACGCCATCTTCTTCCTGTCAGTTAAATTTCGCGTCTGTAGCACGTCATCTTCGTGGTGTAGCAATTTTAATGGCCAGTAGTGTATAAGCATAACCTTTTGTCTAACGATCACAGTACAGCTGATACGTACATAAGTTAGGGCGACAATAACACTTCACGATGAAGACAATCACAGCATATTTGAGGCGTCGCACTTTCTTAGTTTTGTTATAAAGGTAGCAGCATCCAGCAGAGGTGTTGTCTTATTTCACTGTGCTTTCATTAGCCTTTAATCAGGCCTGTTCTACAGAAAGGTCTTAATATGGACGAGTCTCTACGTTTTAATTTTGATGCAGTCTGCTAGTGTAACCAAGAAGTGGTTCAAAGTTTTTACTACGCATATAACGATTTTTGCAGTCGTAACCGCACTTGATATAGGAATTTTCAAGGGTCCTCTGGGATTATAACACATTTTTGGATGTGTGGTACCCACATAGATTAAATTGCGAAATGTGAAAATTTCCTTTAAGCTCACGGTGCTTTTCCTCTAGGCTAGGCGTAGAACTATGGATGTAGATAGTATTGATGAATGGCTACAGTTCGCCAGTCTACAGTGCGCGCATCTTCTTTGTCTCAGAACGCTGTCAAAGACTAAATTAGAATTATATTAATACCTTCAGCTGCTGACGGGCGTTGATGTATATCAACGGGGACTGTGAATATGTGTGCCCCGACCGGGACTCGAACCAGGGATCTCCCGCTTACAGTGCAGACGCTCTATCCATTTGTGCCACCGAGGGTACAGAAGATAGCGCCACTGCAGGGACTATCTCGCGCAGGCCTCCCACGATACCAACTTTCTCACTTAGTATGTTCACACACTAGATTCGTAGTGTCACACCCCAACACACTCATTACTCGTGGAAGACATTCTTACCAAGTACCGTAAGAGTTTCAAATGTGTGTGAAATCTTATGGGACTTACCTGGTAAGGTCATCAGTCCCTAAGCTTACACACAACTTAATCTAAATTATCCTAAGGACAAACACACACACTCATGCCCGAGGGAGGACTCGAACCTCCGCCGGGACCAGCCACACAGCCCATGGCTACAGCGCCCTAGACCGCTCGGCTACCCGTAAGAGTTCAGGGAATATGTATGCATCCACACAGAAGAAGAAGGCCATGGCCGGTATTGCCACAACTATATACTTATAAGTATATTGTCAAATATCCATATAAGTATACTGTCAAAGACTTGTCATTACTCTTCGTGGAACATTTGACGCTGCTGAGACAGCATCCTCTATCTGACATGTTTTAAAGCGTAACAAAATTTTAAGCAGCAAGACAGTATTGCGTAGAATTACCAAAAGGACTATGCACTGCGCGTTGTGAAAGTGTAAACGTGACTGAGAAACGGTAGGTCGTAAGCATTGTTTTTCATTGCCTTTGATGCATTTTGTGAAACCTTGGCGCCTTGAATACATACATATTACAAAAATGGATGTATGCATGTACGTAATTATAGACGAGTAGGCCGGCCGGTGTGGCCGAGCGGTTCGAGGCGCTTCAGGCTGGAACCGCGCGATCGCTACGGTCGCAGGTTCGAATCCTGCGTCGGGCATGGACGTGTGTGATGTCCTTAGGTTAGTTAGGTTTAAGTAGTTCTAAGTTCTAGGGGACTGATGACCTCAGGTGTTAAGTCCCATAGTGCTCAGAGCCATTTGAACCATTATAGACGAGTATGTATGTAGCCATCACATCTCCTATTAAACCACTGGACTGATTTCAGCCAAACTTTGTACACGCATCATTAGGGCCTATTGTCTAGAAACAGTATTTATGGGGGTTGAGACTTGCAGACATCTGAACACGCTCGCACTATTCCATTAATTACACTCGACGTAGACAGTAGGGGTACACTAACTCCGTCCCGTGGGTGGGGGAGATGGGGGGTACGGGATGGCGGCAGTAAGGGCATCCGGCCACCTCTTTCCACTAACCTTGCCAAATCCGTTCCTACCAATACCGACCCTCCGTCAGCGCGGGACATGGCACCAGTGAAAGAAAGAAACAAAGACCTACTTATCAAAGTGGTGGGGGTGGGGCTGAAAAGGAAGTGTAGCTCACGACTTGCAAATATCGAGAATTCCTTTATCTATTGTTTGAGAATGAGAACGCTAAGTGACTTGCAATAAACTCCCCACGTAATTTCAAGCCTTTACGGAGCTTTTCCTCTCCGACAAATCCCACAAAATAATGAAATTAAAAATGTTCATCGCCTGCTGAATTTTAACTTTGAATACAGGCATGGCGTTTTAATTTATTATTTCTTTACTACAAACTGTATTCACGACAAGCTTGGTAGACAGTGTTCGCATATAACATTGAATGTACGCAAAATTATGTCACTGTACGACTCATAGTTCAGGATACATTAGGTCTTACACACTGAGATACGTGAAAAAATGCTGCATCGTCAATTAAGTTTAAATTTATCACTTCTTTGTTACTTACTCTATTCCCAACAGATATCAGAGACAATATTCACATAAGTCTCTGAATGTTCCTAAAAATTGTGTTATTGTATGGCAGATATTTCTTTATGAAATTTACCAGCGTGAAAACGAAAATGCGGGGGTGGACTTCGTTAGAGATGTAGGTGAGTTATATGTACAAATACGTGTGAAGTATGATAAATATATGTGAAATATTAGTATCATGCCATTACTTAGACAAAGTCACGGTTAAAAGGGTTCTCTTCAACCCCTGGATCGATTTCTCCATAACTTAGAACACATACCATTACTATATGGAAATAAATGCTTTGAGGTCAAGAATCAACTACCTCCTAATGCAGTAGGGGCGACGACGTGAAAAGAAGAGGGGGTAGGGGGAGATGGATACACAGAGAGGGGGAAAGAAGAGATGGACAGAGAGGGCGGGGGTGGAGGTGATGATCAGAGAGAAGGGGAGGAGGAGATGGATCGAGAGAGGGAACTGTGGGAGAAGATCGAATAAAAATTTGAAATAAATGCGTCCGAGCACGGGGACGACTTCGGGTACTCAGTTAGTGTGTGTACAAGTAGTGAGACTGCATCTATACGCGCAGTGAATGATACTCCGAGAGTCGGTACGGTCGAGACAGGAAATAACAGGGGCTTCTGAGGGCATACTTATAACTGTGACACAGTTATCATCAACTTATGAGAAGCTGGACATCCTCCTGTCTCATGCTAGCAGTAAAATACTGGGTTGTGAGGGAATCCTGACTCACAATCACTATGGCTTCTCTTATTTTCTCTCCCCATTTCCCAGTCACGTTCAGCTTTGATGTACTGAATTGGTTTTTGGAAGGGGTCAACCTTTTGGTCAAGGCAGACCCCTCATAAAACATATTTTCAAGCAAACACGAAACAGCTTCAACCGCCCGCATCTCGTGGTCGTGCGGTAGCGTTCTCGCTTCCCACGCCTGGGTTCCCGGGTTCGATTCCCGGCGGGGTCAGGGATTTTCTCTGCCTCGTGATGGCTGGGTGTTGTGTGATGTCCTTAGGTTAGTTAGGTTTAAGTAGTTCTAAGTTCTAGGGGACTGATGACCATAGCTGTTAAGTCCCATAGTGCTCAGAGCCATTTGAACCATTTGAACACAAAATACGGCCGGCCGAAGTGGCCGTGAGGTTAAAGGCGCTGCAGTCTGGAACCGCAAGACCGCTACGGTCGCAGGTTCGAATCCTGCCTCGGGCATGGATGTTTGTAATGTCCTTAGGTTAGTTAGGTTTAACTAGTTCTAAGTTCTAGGGGACTAATGACCTCAGCAATTGAGTCCCATAGTGCTCAGAGCCATTTGAACCAACTTCAACCTCAAGATCATTATTTAATATACTAGTAAGGCAACTGATCCAGGGAAACTTTATTTCAAATCCTTTTGGTCTTCATAAATCGAGCGTATGGTTACTAACATAGAAGTGGAATAAGGTACTGCTCCTATAAATACGAAGTTAATAAGAGAGATGAGAACAGAGCAAATAACGTGCGACAAAAGTTAAATAGGGAAGAGAGAAGACCTGTCGGAGAAAAAATTGGGACAATACGAGAAATAAAAATAAGACAGGCGTGCTCTTGATGATAATGAAGAGCTATCTATGGCAGACGCGATAGCTCAACTGAGCAGGGGTGTGGAAGCAAAATGACCTTGATTTGGTTAAAATAAGTGCATTGACTTTTGGTAATCTACTATGCAACCGTCATCTTATTACAAAAGTGGATGTGTGATGATTAAAATATTCGTTTGATGACGTAGGCCTACATTACATGTAAGAGCTGATAACAGCAACAGGACATCATCATGACTGGCAGAAATAAAATTCAGTAATCGTATTGAGGGAGATAAACATAAATAACTATATAAATACACTAATTTATTCCGCTGGGAAACTGCTACATAGCATTCTGTTTATACGGGATGATCATTAATAAAAGCAACAAACTGCAGGGTCGGATTTCTGATCGGAAATAGAGGAAACAAGGGCCTATGAACATATGTCTGGAAATGGACAGTGTGCATACAATCACAACAAATCTTCCCCGAACACAATACAGAGCTGCCCACATCACAACAGATGTTCAAAGTGGCCTCCACCGGATTGCAGGTGTTACTATGCAGGAAATACAAAATTGTACTTTGGCTTACACAATGCTGGCGGGCAACTTGCCTGGATCGTTTCAGTCTCCTGTAGAAACCGACCCCCAGATCTGGTGTACGCGGTGTCCGTCCTTCCCTGCACGTTCATCTATCTGAACCCATGGTCACAAAAAAACCCAAAAAGGGCTTGAAATGGTGTGCGATGTGGCTGGTGTACGAGAGGGTACTTGTTTTGGTATAGCCTTGCCTCGAACGTTTCCGTTTGCTTGGCCATAGACAAACACCATCTTGGCTTGTTCCCGACATGAATACCGGAGCATTCCGATGCTTATACACTCCTGGAAATTGAAATAAGAACACCGTGAATTCATTGTCCCAGGAAGGGGAAACTTTATTGACACATTCCTGGGGTCAGATACATCACATGATCACACTGACAGAACCACAGGCACATAGACACAGGCAACAGAGCATGCACAATGTCGGCACTAGTACAGTGTATATCCACCTTTCGCAGCAATGCAGGCTGCTATTCTCCCATGGAGACGATCGTAGAGATGCTGGATGTAGTCCTGTGGAACGGCTTGCCATGCCATTTCCACCTGGCGCCTCAGTTGGACCAGCGTTCGTGCTGGACGTGCAGACCGCGTGAGACGACGCTTCATCCAGTCCCAAACATGCTCAATGGAGGACAGATACGGAGATCATGCTGGCCAGGGTAGTTGACTTACACCTTCTAGAGCACGTTGGGTGGCACGGGATACATGCGGACGTGCATTGTCCTGTTGGAACAGCAAGTTCCCTTGCCGGTCTAGGAATGGTAGAACGATGGGTTCGATGACGGTTTGGATGTACCGTGCAGTATTCAGTGTCCCCTCGACGATCACCAGTGGTGTACGGCCAGTGTAGGAGATCGCTCCCCACACCATGATGCCGGGTGTTGGCCCTGTGTGCCTCGGTCGTATGCAGTCCTGATTGTGGCGCTCACCTGCACGGCGCCAAACACGCATACGACCATCATTGGCACCAAGGCAGAAGCGACTCTCATCGCTGAAGACGACACGTCTCCATTCGTCCCTCCATTCACGCCTGTCGCGACACCACTGGAGGCGGGCTGCACGATGTTGGGGCGTGAGCGGAAGACGGCCTAACGGTGTGCGGGACCGTAGCCCAGCTTCATGGAGACGGTTGCGAATGGTCCTCGCCGATACCCCAGGAGCAACAGTGTCCCTAATTTGCTGGGAAGTGGCGGTGCGGTCCCCTACGGCACTGCGTAGGATCCTACGGTCTTGGCGTGCATCCGTGCGTCGCTGCGGTCCGGTCCCAGGTCGACGGGCACGTGCACCTTCCGCCGACCACTGGCGACAACGCCCCACGTGTTGAGCAATTCGGCGGTACGTCCACCCGGCCTCCCGCATGCCCACTATACGCCCCCGCTCAAAGTCCGTCAACTGCACATACGGTTCACGTCCACGCTGTCGCGGCATGCTACTAGTGTTAAAGGCTGCGATGGAGCTCCGTATGCCACGGCAAACTGGCTGACACTGACGGCGGCGGTGCACAAATGCTGCGCAGCTAGCGCCATTCGACGGCCAACACCGCGGTTCCTGGTGTGTCCGCTGTGCCGTGCGTGTGATCATTGCTTGTACAGCCCTCTCGCAGTGTCCGGAGCAAGTATGGTGGGTCTGACACACCGGTGTCAATGTGTTCTTTTTTCCATTTCCAGTAGTGTAGTACGCCGTGTCAATCACACAGCCTGCAACACACGAGGAACACATGGCACGTGGTCAGAGAGACTGTCATTCGTCAGTGCCATCTACCATGGCAACGATGCATTTCCGCACACGGGTTCATCGGACCCGTCGCTGCAGTTTGTCGGTTTTATTAACGTTCCGCCTGTACAAAAACCTACATAAGGTGTATATTAAACAAACTTAGATACCGCACTACAGCCCGATAGAGAGTCCGTGGACTGGTAAAGAAGTTTTGTATGAGAAGAGACATTCAGTTACATTTGGGGGGTCACAATTCAACTGAATTCCATTAAGATTCTACAAGTTGTGAGTTTGGTGTAACCACAGTGGCGATACTAGAGGAAAATTAGAGTTTAAAAATGACTTACTCATCACGATGCCAAACACAAGAAAACAAATCACCTTACGACGTTGAATCACTCGTACTAAGTGTGGAGTTTCAGATTATTCGCCTGTGGAACTTCGTGACAAAGTCATTGGATGGGAAACTCGTTTTTATGATGAACATTAGGCGGAATCTACTGAATATCCAATCTGGATCTCAGAATCTTCTGAGAGAAATTGGACACACCATCTAGCCAGGTATTCCACCTCGTCACAACGAGACTTCCAGAGCTAACCAAAATAATGAGATACGGATTGGCGTGTGCTTCAACAACTTACAGCTACCAGTCAAACATTGAGAAACTGGGGTGTAACTTCGGGTGAGCACCTCAGCTGAGCGGAAAATACTGTCCCCACATGTATGAAGATCTTTGATTACCTCTGTGACCTTAAAACATTTTTGTAACGTAGTTCCATAGTGTTTGAAGCGTATACTAGTGGAATCACCCATTCTAGCCAACCTCTTCTATGCGTTGTAATACAGCACAGTACGAGTAGTGAGAAAACTAGACGCCCAGAATTGACCATGAATGCTTGTATGCGTCACATCTGCAACATGGGTTTATTCTGACCTGTACTTCATACACCACCACCTTCCCCCCTCCTTAGCACTTACATTAGTTGTGGTCGGAAAAATTACGTGAGCACCGTCCGTTATATTTGCTTCATCGGCCGCATTGTGCAGTTGCCGCATAATCATGCACCCACGTAGCGGGTACGGCGCTTGATTCCGGCTCTGGTGGGAGGGGATCTTACTTCGATCCAGTCCTTCCAGGGCCGTCGTCCACTAGCCTAAACTCAAATAAGTACTGAGGATTCCACTGTGAAATACAGATGAGAGCGCGGATAGGTGAAAACAGTACACTCAAGGCCTCTTTGAGGGAGAGGACTCGTCCGAAGAAGTGACAGAACAAGGAACAGAAGTCGATATGGAAGAGGTTTGGGAACCAATATTAGAATCAGAATTCAAAACAGTTTTAGAAGACTTACGAGCAAATAAGGCAGGAAGGATAGATAAAATTCCGTCACAATTTCTGAAATAATTTGGGGAAGTGGCGACAAAACGACTACTTACGTTGTTGTGTAGAGTGTATGAATCTGGCGAAATACCATCTGACTTTCGGAAAAATATATCTACTCAGTTCCGATAAGAAAGAGAATTATTGCACACTCAACAGCTCATGCATCCACGTTGCTGACAGAAATAACATGCAGAAGAATGGAAAGAAAACTGAGGATGCTTCAGATGACGATCAGTTTGGTTTTAGGAAAGTCAAAGTCACCAGGGTGGCAATTCTAACGTTGCAGTTGATAATGGAGGCAATACCAAAGAAAAACAAAGACACGTTCATAAGATTTGTAGACGTGGAAAAATCGTTGCATACTGTAAAATGGTGCAAGATGGTCGAAATTTTGAGAAAATGCGGTTGAGCTAAAGGGAAAGACGAGTAATATACAATATGTACGAGAACCAAGACGGAACAATAAGATGTAATTGTGTACTGTAAATGCGAAGCTACAACTGCAACTAAACCAACGCCAGGCAGCTCTCATGGCAGCTTGGAGTGTGACCTAAGATGACGTGAAACGTTCACAACAAGAAAACAATGAGAAGACGGCTGGAAACACTGGAGATTTGGTGTCACTGAAGGCTGATGGTCAGTTGCAGAGATGTAGCTACCAATGAAGATGTACTGAGAATACTGTAAATCAGATCTCTATTGAGGTGCATCCAAACAAGAAGAGACATACTCGTACTGCCTTAAACCAGACTCAGAGTTGAACACTGAAGAAGAAAAATAGTTGTACAGCTACTTTTAATGAGATGCTGTATGAAAGGGGTGATAGCCCCTAATCTTATCATATGGAATAAATAAATCTATAAAGGTGGTGTTAATATCTGTTGATTTTAAAAAGACATAGGATTCAATATTCTGTGACTTCCTTCTCAACACCCTGTAAGAATTTCAGTGGATGAGAAAACTCTTTAAACAACTGAACAAACCTTTATAATCACAGTGTTTGTAATTAAATTGCTTGAAACAACTTCTAGTCCCCTGTCAAAGGAATCAGCACTCACAAAAGGAGTCGATTTGTTGACATTATTATTCAGCTGTGTGCTGGAAGAAGTTATGAGACAATGGCAAATACCGGAAGACAAACGGAAAGTAAATATACTTAACTACATAAAGTTGTGTTGATGGAAAGAAGCAATAAATAGTTTGACATTTGTTGATGAACTAATAATAACAGATGGAACGTCAAGCAAAGCAAATAAAAGACTAGAACTTCTTGAGGAAATAGTTAAGAAAGAAGATCAACAAATATCGTCTGAAAAGACAGAATACATGAACTGTGAAAGTACGTAGCTCAACTAGAATTTTAAAAACCAACTGCGGCAACGTCAAGAATCTGACAACTGTAAATATTTGGGAGAAATTTTAAATATTAAAAGCGAAAAAGATGGAATAAAAATCAATACTGAACAAATGAAAAAAAACCATACATAAAAGTGAGAAATCCGTACAATTAAAATTTTGTTTCTATAGATGATAAATTAAGGCATTATAATAGAGCCGAAAAGCCAGGGTGTCTATGGGTCGGGAATACTAATTTTATCCAGATGCAAGAGAGCATTAGAAGATTTGGAAAGCACAGAAAAGCGAATCCTGTGAGAAATATTAGGTCCAATCAAGAACAAATATCGTTGCTGGGTTGTTGTTGTTGTGGATGCAGCTCTCCATGCTACTCTATCCTGTGCAAGCTTCTTCATCTCCCAGTACCTACCGCAGCCTACATCCTTTGAATCTGCTTAGTGTATTCATTTCTTGGTCTCCCTCTACGATTTTTACCCTCCACGCTGCCCTCCAATACTAAATTGGTGATCCCTCGATGTCTCAGAACATGTCCTACCAACGGATCCCTTCTTCTAGTCAAGTTTTGCCACAAACTCCTCCCCAATTCTATTCAATACCTCCTCATTAGTTATGTGATCTACCCATCTAATCTTCAGCATTCTTCTGTAGCACCACATTTCGAATGATTCTATTCCCTTCTTGTCTAAACTATTTATCGTCCACGTTTCACTTTCATACATGGCTACACTCCATACAAATACTTTCAGAAACGATGTTAACAAATTCTTCTTCTTCAGAAACGCTTTCCTTGCCACTGCCATTCTACATTTTGTATCCTCTCTACTTCGACCATCATCAGTTATTTTGCTCCCCAAATACCAAAACTCCTTTACTACTTTAAGTGTGTCATTTCCTAATCTAATTCCCTCAGCATCACCTGACTTAATTCGACTACACTCCATTAACCTTGTTTTGTTTTTGTTGATGTTCATATTATACCCTCCTTTCAAGACACTGTCCATTCCGTTCAGCTGCTCTTCCAAGTCCTTTGCTGTCTCTGACAGAATTGCAATGTCATCGGCGAACCTCAAGGTTTTTATTTCTTCTCCATGGATTTTAATACCTACTCCAAATTTTTCTTTTGTTTCCGTTACTGCTTGCTCAATATACAGATTGAATAACATCGGAGAGAGGGTACAACCCTGTCTCACTCCTTTCCCAACCACTGCTTCTCTTTCATACCCCTCGACTCTTATAACTACCATCTGCTTTCTGTACAAATTGTAAATAGCCTTTCGCTCCCTGTATTTTACCCCTGCCACCTTCAGAATTTGAAAGAGAGTATCCAATCAACATTGTCAAAAGCTTTCTCTAAGTCTACAAATGCTAGGAACGTAGGTTTGCCTTTCCTTAATCTTTCTTCTAAGATAAGTCGCAGGATCAGTATTGCCTCACGTGTTCCAACATTTCTACGAAATCCAAACTGATCTTCACCGAGGTCAGATTCTATCAGTTTTTCCATTCGTCTGTAAAGAATTCGCGTTAGTATTTTGCAGCAGTGACTTATTAAACTGATAGTTCGATAATTTTCACATCTGTCAACACCCGCTTTCTTTAGGATTGGAATTATTATATTCTTCCTGAAGTCTGAGGGTATTTAGCCTGTCTCATACATCTTGCTCACCAGATGGTAGAGTTTTGTCAGGACTGGCTTTCCCAAGGCTGTCAGTTGTTCTAATGGAATGTAGTCTAGTCCAGGGACTCTTCACGCAGTATCATATCTCCCATTTGATCTCCATCTACATCCTCTTCCCTTTCCTCAATATTGTCCTCAAGTACATCGCCCTTATATAGACCCTCTATACACTCCTTCCACCTTTCTGCTTTCCCTTCTTTGCTTAGAACTGGGTTTCCATCAAAGCTCTTGATATTCATGCAAGTGGTTCTCCTTTCTCCAAAGGTCTCTTTCATCTTCCTGTAGGCTGTGTCTATCTTACCCCTAGTGAGATAAGCCTCTACATCTTTACATTTGTCCTCTAGCCATCCCTGTTTTTCCATTTTGCACTTCCTGTCGATCTCATTTTTGAGACGTTTGTATTCCTTTTTGCCTGCTTCATTTACTGCATTTTTATATTTTCTCCTTTCTTCAATTAAATTCAATATTTCTTCTGTTACCCAAGGGTTTCTACTAGCCCTCGTCTTTTTACCTATTTGATCCTCTGCTGCCTTCACTATTTCATCCCTCAAAGCTATCCATTCTTCTTCTACTGTATTTCTTTCCCCCATTCCTTCAATTGTTCCCTTGTGCTCTATCTGAAGCTCTGTACAACCTCTGGTTCTTTCAGTTTATCCGGGTCCCATCTCCTTAAATTCCCACCTTTTTGCAGTTTCTTCGGTTTTAATCTACAGTTCATAACCATTAGATTGTTGTCAGAGTCCACATCTACCCCTGGAAATGTCTTACAATTTAAAACCTGGTTCCTAAATCTCTGTCTTACCATTATGTAATCTATGTGATACCTTTTAGTATCTCCAGGGTTCTTCCATGTATACAACCTTCTTTCCTGATTCTTGAACCAAGTGTTACTGGGTTACGAGACCAAATAAAAATATGTTCTCGTTCTGCTCTAAAGTAACAGATGAGATCACGAAAAGACTTGTTACGCCTCATGGAAGTCTAGAGAAAATACAGGAAGACAGTTTGGCAAAACAGATAAACACATTCTTCTTAAAGAAGAGAGAAGCCAAAAAATCGGATGTGACGGAAAACAAAAACATGGTTGAGTGCGAGTAGGGCTCGCCCTCCGTGGTTTCCCTACAAACTTAATTATGTGATTGTGTACATACATAGTCCATTCAACGAGGGAATCGAGAATCTCTACGATATTTGCCTGTTATAGATGGCGATTCTCACAATACATCAGTCCTGGGGATCCCAAGACTTTCAACAATGTTTTTAGTTTCAAGCTTACATTTTTCGTTTAATTTCACATTTGGCATTGTATTTCCTGAGGAGAAAGAGTCTCAACAGACAGTCGAACAAAAGATCAGCAAAAATAATTTTTGCGGGTGAAATAATTAAAAATTAGCCATTTTTGGAGTTTCTCCTGTACTTGCACTATGAAGCCTTGTTGCTTGCCAAATTTCATTATTCTATGTCAGTGCGAGATACGCTAGTTAGTTAAATAAATGTTCCATAGATCATTTGAATGAGTCTATTATCGAAATGATGTGGAACGAGTCCGTTTCAGGATGTGTGTACATGATTAGGGTGAACATTAATGAACACATTATTTTTAGTTCTACTCATGTAACCCATTTATTTTCGCTGGCTACCAGTTTTTAAACAGAAATTTGTCAATGGAATAGGAGGTGTTGTCCAGGAGAAATGATTTTAAATTTGATTTAAAACTTGCTTCGCTAGCTGTCATACATTTTATGTTATTGGACAAACGATGAACCATTTTCGTAGGTGCATAACGAACTTTTTTCTGAGACACTGACAGCTTTAGATCTGGGTAATAAATGTCATTTGCCTTTAGGTAATGTAGGTATGAGCATTGCTGTTGCCGGCCGAAGTGGCCGCGCGGTTCTGGCGCTGCAGTCTGGAACCGCGAGACCGCTACGGTCGCAGGTTCGAATCCTGCCTCGGGCATGGATGTGTGTGATGTCCTTAGGTTAGTTAGGTTTAACTAGTTCTAAGTTGTAGGGGACTAATGACCTCAGCAGTTGAGTCCCATAGTGCTCAGAGCCATTTGAACCATTTTTTAGCATTGCTGTTGTTCTCAGTTCCGTGTAGGTTTTGGTGAGTGAGCTTGCGAGTGTAAGAATATGTGGCATAAATGACCGTATCGTTTGGCTAAATTGTCGCACAAACACAAATTTTTTACTCTGTCAAGGGACCATAGACTACAGAGTGTGACTGAATTACGATCTGATGGGTGTACCCGTTTCTAAGATAAAGGGGTTTAATAGACGGACAGACAGAACGTCGGCCGGCCGAGCGGTTCTAGGCGCTTCAGTCTGGAACCGCGCGACCACTACGGTCGCACGTTCGAATCCTGCCTTGGGCGTGGATGTGTGTGATGCCCTTAGGTTAGTTAGGTTTAAGTAGTTCCAAGTTCTAGGGGACTAATGACCTCAGAAGTTGCTCAGGGCCATTTGAACCATTGGTTAAGTCCCAGAGTGCTCAGAGCCATTTGAATCGATTGAACACAGGGTCGGACAACATGAGAGAAATTTTTTTTAGTCTGATAGAATTAAAAATTAAGAATGTTCGGAATTTTTCCTTTTCTTTATTGTAAAACCTTGCTTCTGGCCGAATTTAACACTTCTAGGTCAGCGGAAGTACCCTATAGTTTTTAATGAGTAAGTTTGCATGCATCAAAATATGTGACGGAAATGGACGTATCTTTCGATTAAATTGACTTAGAGGCTTAAATGTGTTAGAACGTATAAGCACCATTAACGTCAGTATGTGAAACAAATTTGAACTTTATACGTCTAACTGTTACTGAGAAAAAGGATCCCAACAGACAAGCAGACTGTTGAACCTTGTTTCGTGACATATTATATGATTCTAGGAAAAAAGTAAGTATTCTCTACAGGGTTTTGATGAGTAAGTTTGCAAGTATCAAAATATGTAATGGCCGTATCTTTTGATGGCATTGACTAAGAATATTATATTTTTTACAGCTCCAGAAGACTGTGGATCTTAGTATGCGACATAAATGTAAACTTGATAAGTCCACCCATACCTTAAAAAACGGGGTCTTAATAGATGGGAAAAAATACAATTACAGATTAACAATTTTCTTTTTTTTCCCCTTTACATGTACTGTTTAACCAACGTTTCAGCCAAACGTCATAATTCTAGGTCAACAGCAAGTAGCGTATATATTTTGATGAGAGTTTACGAGTGGCGAAACTTGTGACATAAATGGCCGTATCTTTTGATTGCAGGGACTTAAAAGCTTCAATTTTTTACACTGCTAAGGGACCATTGACTTAAGAATGTGATGTAAATTTCAGTCTGATACTTCAACGCTTGCTGAGAAGAAGGGTTCTTTACAGTCGGACAAGCAGACAGACGGACAACAAAGCGATCGGGTTCTGCTTTCACCGAGTGAGGTACGGAACACTACAAAGCACTTACAAGAAATGCAGACTGAACAGGAGAGATTACACAACAACGATACATTCAGACCAGAGGTCAAAGCATTCAAAAGTTTTCAGTGAGCTAAATCACGCAGGAAAACTAATGGTGTCAGATTGTCAGATGAGAGGAAAAGAGCTCATTCTCTACGAGTTTCGAAGTCAGAGGAAGGAAAAGGCAAATAAATAGTTATCTTGACGTAAACCAGAGCTGGCCTGTAGCGATGATGATGATGATGATGAGGTCCCATACTCTAAGGAGCGTAGGGGACGATGCGGGAGAACAGAACCGCTGTACTAGGCAAGGTCCTAGCGCAGGTGGTTTGCTGTTGCCTTCGTCCGACCGGAATGGGGATGAATGATGATGATGATGATGAAGACGACACAACATCACCCAGCCATCTCGAGGCAGAGAAAATCCCTGACACCGCGGGGAATCGAACCCGGGACACAGTGCGCGGGAAGCGAGAACGCTACCGCAAGATCACGAGCTGCGGACGCCTGTAACGACACGAAAAAAAAAAAATCTTAACCATGTGTCTCTGTGGCTATGTGGATGCGCGGGACTTCATGCTTAGGTGGAGAGCAGTGAGCCTGCAAATGAAGCAAATTTTTCTCGCCTGCTACTAGACCAGAAGCCTGGTGTTGCCCGTCCCGGACCCTCACGGAACCTCATCTTCACGCAGAACCTCAACCCCCCCCCCCCCCCCCCCCGGGCACCGACCAGCCCTCAGACCTTCCGCTCTGCCGGCGCTGCCACACTTCCTCCACGCCCGGGGGCAGACTGACTGCTCCAGTCCCGGAATATCGGTGGCCATTAATTGCAATCCCCGGCCGTGCCCCCAGTAATTGTCTTGGTACAGTCGCTGCAATTTAACGTTTCAGCGGCGGGCGCTCCTTACCGATCAATAAGCTCATTAGTCCCGGCGGGGCGGCAGGGCGGCGGCAGCACCACGTGATTTATTTACACCCCCACCCTGCTGTGCCGTCGCTTAATGCACTCTGGAAGGAAGTGCGCAAATATTGGCGCTAGTTGCCGCTGTTCCGCTGCTGTAAACGTGTTCCCGCTTTCTCTGCTCCTTCTCTCTCTCTCTCTCTCTCTCTCTCTCTCTCTCTCTCTCTGTGTGTGTGTGTGTGTGTGTGTGTGTGTGTGTGTGCCCATGGGGCACCAGTAGGGCTATGCAGCCGTCGCCTCGTGGACCAGGTTTGACTCTATAGCCGCAGGGTTGGACTAACGTTACTGAAAGCTAACTAATATGTACGTGATACTGTGGAAAATATAATGGAAGAATTGGCCAATGCAGAATTAGTAAAAAATTAGTATTATTAGCGAAAGTTTATTATACAATTTTAATTATGATCCTAAAGGAAACAAACTGTGACCTAGGAATTTGGCGACGGTGTTAGTCCTTCTCTGTAGATTCACCTTTTATTGTTGACATTTTTTCCCCGTGATGGATGACGTTCTTATTGCATAAATCTGCATTGCAGCTGGTGAGGTAGCGTTACACCTCGAAAAGAACCTCGATGGACTTTTGGCAATGTCTACTGTGACGTAAGAGCAGGTACCTATGCAGAATGGAGCAACGAACGAAAATGTGTACCAACCACTATGCATGTGTCAGCAAAGAACAGCATACTGGTTAAAAACAGGCATGAAAGAACTCTACGCCATCTCCCGCAACTGCACTTACGATACACACAGGCATCCTGATACACAACGTTTTCGAACATAGTTAAGCATACCCTTAGGTGCTAATCTTATGTAACAGGAACTGAAGTCAATCTGGAAGTCTTAGGACTGGGTTATCATAGTTTCCAATCTTTCCTTTAAAAACATAGCAGAGATTTAATATTAGAACTGATCCAAAAAATGATTACAAGAGCAAGGGAAATCCAAAAACAGGTAATAAGCCCTAAAGATACCAACCACAACACTGAGAACAAATAACATTATAAAATTACGCCGGAGCAACCCATGGAATGAGAACAATTTAAAACACACCAAGAACCAAATACAATCTTACTCTAACAGTAAGAACATGCATATGAAATTTTTAGAAACACCTGTTTATCGCCACTGACTGTATGTTTATTAAAAATCTGCTATTGCAATTTCAATGTTTTTGACATTTTCAAGTGTGTAGCAGGTGAAACCTATACACACAGTCTTAAGCATACCAATAAGAGAATACAAATTCATCTTACAGTTAAGTCACAAAAAATAACCGCAAGGGGTAGCCACGTGGTCTAGGGCGCCTTGCCACAGTTACACGGCTCCAACCGTCGGAGGTTCGATTCCTTTCTTGACAATGGGTGTGTGTGTGTGTGTGTGTGTATTGTCCTTAGTGTCCTAATTACCTTGATGCTGCTCTCCTCGTTGCATAGGGTGCTAGGGGTACTCCACTATGCTTTGTGTCTGTAACTCTTTCTCTGTGTAGTTTGCTCATATCATTGAGACTTACTTCTGTGTGTTATTTATGTCATCGAGACTTCTGAATGTGTGTGTGCGTGTGTGTTTGTCATCGCATTATTATGTGGGTTATCACCAGTGCCACTGTGCCCATCCTGCCGCCACTGTCGCAACCAACTCCACCTCCTTCTGTTTATCTTCATCATCTCACCGCCCTGGACACTGCTCTTCCCATCTGTGTCACAGCAAACATATTCTCACCATTCACAACTGCACCACAGATCGTCACTGTTGTCCCAGCACCGCTTCGTCAGTCGCTCAAGCCAATCAAAGCTGCTCATCACTGTATATCACACATCATCCAACAACGTCTATCATCTAAACCACTCCTTCTACTGCTCCAACTGTCACCACATATAGCATGTCCCCCAACCCATCCACCTACATCCCATCCCCCTACATCTAACAACCCTTACCTACAATATCCTCTCTCACCACAGCAGTAACACATGCATCTCTCTCCAGCCTCAGCTCCTTCTAAATTTTCTCTTTCAGTAACAACACAGCAGCCGCCAATTCCGTCACTCCCACATGTGTAACACCAGCTGAGCAACAGTTGGCACAAATGACATGATAAGCATCACTTCCTCAAGCCTCATTGCAACAACCAATGCATGCCATGCTGTAGGACCAGCACAACTTTCAGGCCACTCAATAACGTCACAACAGAATACCACCCACCTCCCCATAACACAACCATCCGTCCCTCCAACAGCCACTAGAAGTCCACAAAACATGGAAACATTGGCACCTCTCACACACCCACGTAAAAAACTAAACCCACTGAGACACAACATGTGGACACAACTTCTCCCCCTCCAAAACATTCCCCAACAATCCACACCTTCATCCTCTCCTACCTACACCCAAAATTCTGCGAACAGAAACCTCTCCCCCTCAAAATCAAAAGATACCTATCAAGCCCCTAGATCCAACAAATCGTCCTAAAGAAAGGCCCCATATTACTAAAGCCCCTGAACCCCAATTTCTACACTGACCTCCTCTCCAAAATTCCTCGCATTGCATTTGCTCCCATAGCCTCCTCAACAATCCTTACCACAATACCCCATGCCAAATAACCTGAAATACCCCACCGTCCTCACACACTCACGGCAGTGATCGTAAAAGTCAACTCTGAGGTCATGGATGAGGAAGTGGGATACAAACTGAAAAACAACCCATATTTATAAATTCCAAGACCCTTTGGATCCCACTCGCATCATCTCTATTTTTATTGAATCAGCCTCCATCATTTATGTTCTCTTTAAATAGCGAGCCCTGATATTCCACCACTGCCACAAGGTCGAACCTCCAAAATCCCATCCTCACTCCTACAACTTGTCCATGCTGCAAACTGCCCTAACCTTTCTTCCTCTCCTACTTAGAACACGTGCAATGTCTGCCACCACACCTAATCGACGACATTCAAAGCCATGCCTAAACCAACCAATCCATTTCACTGATGCCTCCAATTACTCCAACAATTCCCTCCACCCAAACCCAACTGCTGAAGACATCATCAAAACCATGACAACCATTCTCCAAAACATTCATCCATTCCAACTGCGACACATCCTGCAACAAATTTAGCTTTCTGCCCATTCTGTCTTCCACCTCAATAATTATGCCATCTACTCCCAAACGAGGTCCACCTAGTCTTCACCCACTCGACATCATAGTCTAAGCACCCTCTAGTCTTCACTCTCACACAAAAATCTTATTTCGTAAGACGGTGTGACACAAGTAGAACATCCTGTACCACAACAGACGCTCCCTACTGACCAACAACCGTCTTTTAATGCATACTCTGTCCCAATAAAACGTCCATACCTTCATTCTTAAGAAAATGTTCCTCCAACCCTTTCATACCATTTAAACTTCTCCCTATATCCTACACTGTACACATAACACCCTTGGCCTGGCATGAGGGTGGAGTTGCAGTTGTCAACCAAAAGAACATCTCTATTCTGCCATAACCCTTATACACTATTCCCACCAAAAGCTTTACCATAACCCCCTAACCATTAGCTGTGCCACTACCGACGTCCGACATGATCACCCCACACACTTCGACCATACATTTTGCACCCATACAATTGCTGCTGAACTCAGTATCAATAGCAGATCACCTGCAGATCTCCAGCAGCGGCGTCAATTTACAAACTGCCTGCAAGTTATCCAAAACAAAACCTTCACATTCCCTTTTAACCCTTAGGTCAAGCTAAGTTTGGACTGATTTGGGGGAAGAGACCAAACAGCGAGGTTATCAGTCTCACCGAATTAGGGAAGAATGGGGAAGGAAGTCGGCCGTGCCCTGTCAGAGGAACCATCCCGGAATTTGCCTGAAACGATTTAGGGAAATCACGGAAAACCTAAATCAGGATGACCGGACGTGGGATTGAACCGTCGTCCTCCCGAATGCGAGTCCAGTGTGCTACCCATTGCGCCACCTCGCTCAGTCTTAGGTCAAGCTAACTGAGGCTTCCGTTATATTCCAGCGATTTGGTAAAATGAAAATCTATATGCATTTGACCGAATGTGTTATCCAAATTCATTGCATCCTGTTTGTTACCACAATATATGACAAACACAACGTACACATTCAAACGATAAATAAGACCACTGTCAGAAATGGATTTATTGTTCATGAAATATTTTTATCAAGGTCATTTACAAAACAAAGTGAGCTAAAATGGCTCATAAACTGCAGACCATCGCAAGGCTATTCCTTTGGAAATATGTTTTCTTATTAAAAGTGAAGTAACTAAAATCAGATAAATGTTTTACTTCACACATTTCAAAAATTACTCAGATATTAATTTTCATATGCCCTAAGAGATTCGTCCACATAATTTACAATGTCTCCATTTACCACTTATGCACATTTGTTTGTATTAACAGTTAAACTTTACGTGATTACATTATTTCAAAACTGAAAAGAACCCATCGCGGAGTGCGCACAGAACAGTACTGAAGGATTACAACAGCAACTCTAGGTGCATAAGTAATAAATGTGTGTTACTTTTGTTTCCTTTGGAATTGTCAGCTAGCAATTGTACTGCGTCAAGCCGAATTCAGTTCGTCAAGCAGAAGTGAGTGATTTAAACATCTGAACTGAAAACCTCGTAAAACGTAAACACTAAGTTTCTGGACATCGGTTCTCATCCAAAATGTCATCTACTCACTCCGCTCTACAATTCCTAGAAGTTTACAGCGGGAATTTCCAAACATATTGTATAATGGCTTTGGAGTCGCATATGTGCTGTAGCAACTCCCTCAAACGGAAACTTTTTGAACGTCCCTTAGATTTGCTCAGATTCATCTGCTGGTATCAGACGCAGGGATCGGCATTTTTCCAGTGATGAATTTCTCTGGAGCGTTCTAACTCGGAATGCTGTGCAGTGGCGTAGTTGTTTCACGCCACGGTTGGCTTAGCATCGAGGCAGTCTGCCGCAGTCACTACTCCAATCTGGCGCTTCGCTCATATGAAGCATGGGGGCCACATTTCACCGAATTACCACCGGATATCGCTGCTGCTACTACTAATCCTAATACTACTACTACAGTATCTCATTCGCAGTAATTTATGTGCTTTACTTGTGTGATACGTGTATTATGTAGATAAAATGGTAACAAAAATAGCATTTCAGGGGTAGTGTAGAGCATTTTGTGGCCGCCTTGTTGATGGATAGTCTATCTCCCACACACCACTGCCTTCTATTATAAGTATTCTTCTCTCGGAACATCCACGCCTTGTGGTTTAATGAACACAGTAAGGATTCAAGATGAACAGGCAATTACATCTGAGTCATGGACTGTGTGGTTGGTGCTGGCGGAAGTTCGAGCCCTCCCTCGGGCATGGGTGTGTGTGTTTGTCCTTAGTATAATTTAGGTTAATTAGTGTGTAAGCTTAGGGACTGATGACCTTAGCAGTTAAGTCCCATAAGATTTCACACACATTTTTTGAGCAATTAAATCTGAGTCATTATCCTACTAATTTTTTTCTCTTTTCTCTCTCAAGGTTTTACAGTTTCTCGCCAAAATATGGTGCTGTCCATTAAAATTTGCAACACCATGAAGGCGTTATGCAAGAAACGTCAAACTGACAAGATATGTGCTTCTTGATTGGATAAGGAATGATCAACATTTCAGCCGGCCGGGCTGGCTGAGCGGTTCTAAGCGCTACAGTATGGAACCGCGCGACCGCTACGGTCGCAGGTTCGAATCCTACCTCGGGCATGGATGTGTGTGATGTTAAGTTTAAAAAAGTTCTAAGTTCTAGGGGACTGATGACCTCAGAAGTTATATCCCATAGTGCTCAGAGCCATTTGATCAACATTTCAGAGGAACCGCAAAAAGAAGATAGCAGCAACATCTTCATACATACATATTATAAAAATGGATTTACGTACATCTGTAATTATGTATGCATGTATGTATGTACATATACATGTTTGTTCAACATCTCCTCCTAAGCCACTGGATCTATTTCAAGCAAACTTACTGCGCATATCACTTACTATATGGAGAGAATCACTGCGGAGGTAAGATGCATGCACCTGTCAAACGAGCGAGGGTGGGAGCGAAAACGTAGTTTATCTTACGACATGCGAATTCTCAGACTTTATTCACCTGGAATTTGAGAAAGAGAGCACTTAGTGACTGGAACTAGACGTTACATATAATTTCAAACCTTTGCGAAATATTTCCTCGCTAACAACGCCCACAAAATGATGAAATGAGAAAGGTTTATCGCGCACCACATTTTTGCTGTTCACGCAATAATATGGTAGCATCAGGCATGACGTTTAAGTTTATTACTTCTTTACTACTAACTGTATTCACGACACATTTTTAAGACAGTATTCAATTACAGCATTGAATATACTTGAGAGATTAAATCATTGAACTAAATATAGGTGAGGAGAAAAGATGTCATGACGTCTTGAACACCACGATGCATGAGAAACAGTTGCGTCACGCGTGATGCTTAAATTTATTACTGCTCTGATACTGACTCTACTAGAAATTAATTTCACTGACAGCCTTCACATATGCCACTGAATGTGCCAATACAATTATATCATCGTACGACACATATTTCAGGTGAAGTGATGTCATAACACTGAGATGCTTGAAAAACTGCCGTCTCATGCATAACTTTTAATTTATTACGTCATTACAACTAACTCTATTGGCAACATATTTCGTAGTCAGTAGTCGAATGTAACACAGGTGGGATCTGCGAAATTTTATCAGTGTAGAACACATTATTCAGGAGAGATGGCGTCAGATTCATCTGCGTGAAAAGGAAACTGCAGAACGAAATTAACTAGAGATGCAGGTGAAATATGTGTACCCTGGAAAAGCAGGGCGTAAAAAGTTCTAAATCCCTTGATCGATTTCAACAAATCATGGAATACATATTACTGTCTGGAAAGAAATACTATTGCGTTGAGAACTAGAAACTTCCTTTTTGGTTGGAGTGATAACTTGAAGACAGAAGGAGGCAAGAAGAGATGGCCAGACAAAAACGTGGAAAGAGGACATGGACGCAGATATGAGGGGGGAGGAAGTGGACAAAGTGACGGAAGGGGTAATGGTCTGGGAAAGTGAAGTGGAGAAGATGGTAGAGAAAGTGGTGTGGAGGAGATGAACAGAGGAAGGAAAGAGCTGGAGATGGACACAGAGATGGATAGGAAGAAATAAACAGAGAATTGGAGGAGGAGATGAACAGAGAGAGGGGGAGGTGGAGATAAAGGGAGTGAGGAGGAGATAGAAGGGCAGGAGGAGATAGAGGAGATAGACGAGGGAGAACGATATGGGCAGTGGAGTAAGGAGTAGAAAGGAAAAGATCAGTAGCAGGTTGACAGGGAAGGTCTGGAGGAGCGGATGGACAGAGACAGCGGGAGTAGCAGACGGGGGGGGGGGGGGGGGGGGACAGCAGGAGGAGATAGAGGTAGCGGTGGAGGGTGTGCCCAGAGAGACAGGGAGAAAGAAATGGGCATAGATAAGGGCGGAGGAGATGAAAAAAAGAGAGGGCAAAGAGGAGATGTGCTAATGAAATAAATGCATACCCGGGAAACGCGGCGTACTCAGTTTTGTATACAAGCAAAGATCACACAGTAAGTTTCTCATCCCGGAATCGCATTTTATTGTAATCGCGAGAAGCGTCTACTAGCACGTGCTGAAATTAAACATTGCCACGAGTGCCTATTGAGATTGTGGTTTATCTTTCGCGACGTTGCTGCTTGCTTTAGTCGGGATCTCACAACTATCATGCCATTATGGAATATATGAAATCAGGCCGGCCACATTTAACATCATGCAGGACCTGGATTGCCTTACTGGACTAGTGCCCGAGAGGACAGACAAATTGTTCGTTTGGTCATGCAAGAGCGTACGGCCACGTCAAGGATCATGTCTCAGGAAATTGGCTTGTTTTCAGAGAAAAACACCTAGCCATACGAACATAGCGACGAAGTCTGGAGCACCACGATCTCAGCATAGCAGCAATTGTTGGAGTTTCCCTAGACGTGGCAACAGAGAGAGTTGCTTCATCAGTGGCACGTCCATAGACTACACGAGGCACAGGAGTGGCCGGCACCAATCCATCATCAGACGAGTACCATTTTAACGTGCACCAACACTATGGACTTACCATTGAGTAGAGGCTGCCAGGAGAACGAACCTTGCACACATTACATTCATCGTCATTGTGAACTATCTGGATAAAAAATTTGTTACCCCAGTGTGAACCCACAGTAAAATCGTTAAGCCCTACAAATGGTTCCGCAGTCTTAGTTTAGGATCAGAAATAAGCTTCAGTCCATCTCTTTCTGTCTAACTTTGTAGTACTTCCCCATTTTTATCAGTTTGGTTACATCCCCAGCTGACACTTTGACGGTTAAAATCTCCAAATATATAATCTTGATGTTTTGGTTATGAAAGTTATTTGGCTTATGAAAGGTAAAATCAATATTATGTGTCTTGTACACGTACGTAATAGTAAATGACTCTAGTTCAGTTGTTAAATTTTCAATACAGTTTGTTCCGTGATACTCATCTCTGTATCTGGTCTTACAAAGAGAGCCATACTGCCTTACATACTGTCTTACAAAGAGGCGGCGTTCTAATACCATCTTGATACCTTCAGTTTTTGGTCTTTGGTCGTTGAAAAGGGTTTTACCAGGGAGAAGGTAAAGACCAGCACGAAGGCTGTGGTGTGGAAGGGGAACCCCAATGCCAACAAAACCGCAACACCACTCACAGTTAAAAAATTTATTACAAAATTTATTTTACAATTGATAAGCTTAATTTCATATAGCAATCTTAACCAATCGCGTGTATTTATGATAGTGAAATCATAAAAGGAGAAAAATTTTTCTGCTTCAGATTTCACTAAGCCTGAAGAATCTCAGATATATTCAAAATAATGATATCTCAAAAAAGGGTAAAAGAAAAAGATTTCCTTAAACAAGGTGAAAGCTTTCTTCACACTTTGTATCATAAATAGCTTTGACAAATCAGAATAAAATATTCAGAATATTAGTATTTTAAGTAAGATGTTTGCTTTACATATGTAGTAATTATTAAGACAGTGAACATCTTGAACTACTAGCGAGTCCATGAATTCGTGCCAACAAGTACTGAAGTTAAGAAAATGACTGGTTAAATTTTTAACACCAATAAGACTAACACAAATAAGACCGTTAGCCACTTCATTTCAGAAATAAAAATTTCTCAAGACACACAACTGGCCAAAATCGTAAAACCAGCATTCAATAACTGCCTAGTAATAATTTACAGAGATTAGAACATGATTAAATGAATTTCGTGCACTCACACAGAATATAAGAAAATATTGCTAGACACACACTTAAATACAGTTCAGTTGCAAAGTGGTAAGTAAATTAAGCAAGGCACTTTAGCAGACCATTTAACATAATAATTTTAACACAACTGTTGTATACATAACTTATAGCCCATAATAATGCAATGCCAAGGTGCCGACCAGTCCTCCTTTGTCACAGCAATATTACAAATACGGTTACTGTATTTGGCAGTTCCCTTCATCCATCAGCTGATTGCCCCAGACCATTCGAACCACCATAAAGAACTTGAATTACTTGCTCAAGAACATGGAGGGAAAGGCGATCAGTTACAGTACCCGAGGGGAAATGCACTAAAACAGACTTTATAACATTACTAATGAGCAATATTTGGCCACACCGAAAGCTTGTATTGCTTCAAGGAGCGCTTGGCACATGAGCTTTGACACAAGATTAAACTCCGTTATCTGACAAGAATGAAACCTGACTACCACGTTACTGCCAATATGCACTGATAAGGTTCAGTGTATGTCATTACAGCAAGCACGACATGGCAAGGGAGCGTTCACAGTTGTGAATACTAACAGAGTAGATCACGTAATTCAGCTAACCAAGTTATACCACGAAGTCACATGGAAACATATGCTTGAGCCTACAACACTTGTGACACCTTTAACCAGGGTACACAGTTCCAAGCATTAAACTCCATTCAGGAGAAACATTCACATCCAGCTTGTGATCCAACTCGCCACTTGACGACCGTTCGTTACACTTAGATTTGTCCGTTGCGTAGGAAGGCTCACCGCCGGCATTGGTCCCATCTAGCAGCGTGCACAGTGATATCAATAGACACGACACCACCACTTCGCAGCTCCACGGACCATCTCAGCGAAGGACAATCGTAGCCGACCAAGGCAGCAGCAGGCGACTGACTACGGTCCTGTCTCCATACCCCGTGCGGGCCCAGAACGCTCCTCTCGACTCCCTTTCGCGAACGCCGTCCGCACGCGTCTCCTCATTCATGTCGCAACCCCGACCTCTTGCCGCTAGTTTCTCTGCTCGACCTGTGGAAATTCTCGCAAAGATCTTCTTTCCGAAGGAAAGCGCTCCCTAGCGTTGAGCGCCACGGCTCAATCTCTTTTTGTGTTTCCTGCAGTGCTAAAATGTCTCATGACTTTTGTCTGCATTTGTTTGATAGTAAGACATCTTTTTGTCTTGACAATCCTTCAGTATTTTCAAGTCAAGAGGCAGAATTATACGGCATTAAATAGTGATTGTAATGATTTTTCTAGGGCTGAGTAATTTTGTGTCCGGCGAGATTACTTTAGAGGTACATGTGACACTATCTTTCAACGTGATAACGCAAAACCCCACTTCCGCGTGTTGTTCTGATCTACCTTCATATAGAGGCTGTTCGACTACTGTCCCGGTGAGTACATTTTTCATGTCTAACAATCTGTTAACATCTCGTCATGGGTTTCCGACTAGCTCGTCACCACTCTTCAGTCAGTGTGAGTGATGAACTGAGAGCTGATTCTGCACGGAATGACTTACCTGTGTAGGACATCCAAGCTTACCTAGATTCTATATTAAGTCGGCTTAGAGAAACTGTTTCTGCAAATGTGGTAGGCCTGCAACTAAATTTAGCACTACTTGTCCCGGCAGTCCAAAAGGTTTCGAAAATGGATTAACAAAAAACAGCGGAAAGTTAACTTGGCGGTTTTAATCAGCCAGGTGTTCCACATAATGTCCCTCCACTTTATTACAACGCACAGAACATTCATACAGCCATATGAAACTCTAAGAAAAGTATTTTTGGGATGTTGTTCAATTTGCGCGTCACATTTGCCAGAATTCCGGTTATGTCACGAAAGCGTCGATCCTTTCACGTCAATTTCCACACTTTGTCGTTTTGTGGTAGGTTCGTATTGATCACACCAAGTCTCTTCCTGCAAATGATTTTTTCTCCAAAATAATTGTTCGTGTTTCGCATTTTAATCGAGTACCGGCAGGCGACAGCGTTTTGTGATATTTGTTGGGAGTCAACGTATGTGATTCAGACTGTGCCTCCATTTTTCCCTTCTTCAAAACGTTACGAAGAATGTCTTGAACTCACGATTTAAAGATGTCCATTTCGTTGTCCCAATCGAATTGTGACACAGTAACGTCGACGCACTACGGCGGCACTTTCACTTCTGATCACTGCCTCCTTACAACTGACAAGGCGAAAGTATTTCCATTCTTTGCTGCTGTTAGTTCAGACTGCCACTACAGTTACTGTATTAGAATAAAATCAGTCTCAGAACTTTTAGGACGAACTGTGTGTACCCTAATACCAACTACTGCTATAACTATGCATTCTCCCCCCTGTCATGTATTCGACCACAACGTAAAGATTTCGATATTTTCTACATATTTTTATTGATTTTGCAAGTAACCAAATCACAACAAACATAAAACAGAAAATGCAAATGCTACTTACAGCAACTGAAGGAATATTGCCCGATGTGCCTGATGAAACTGATATCCTTAGTAGCACAAAGTGCTCTCCAGGCCTGATTTTGAACTAACAATTGGAGCGTAATCAGAAGTATTTTGACATTTCTGAGGAGCTTTTGTACTCATCTGATCCTTTGGCGCCATGTGATAAAGGGTGAAACAGTTACAGGGTCCGGTCACATTAATGTGAGCACTGCCTGTGTTCTACGTCAAAGTACAATAACGTCTGACAGATGGCAGGTGGCAGAACTAGATGTGGAAGATATAAAAAGCGTGTCAGAAGGGGGGACGCGGAGAACAGTGAAGTCGTTGTCGCAGTGTGGAAACGGAACGATTTATATGACATCCAAATGAGCGTGACCATTGACATTAGGGCCAAAGGTGGAAGAATTTCCGAAACGGTTAAGTTTATAAACTGTTCGCATACCGCCGTGGCAAAAGTACACTATGCGAGACAAGATGGCGCTATCCAAAACCTGCGGCTAGGCAACAATTGTGCACCACGGATCATAGCTAACAGGGGCGAAAGACGACTGAGGAGATGTGTATGGACGGATAGACGCGCAGTTGTTTAGTAACTTACCGCCCAGATTAAGCCTGAGGCTACCAAATGTGTCTCCTCAACTACCGCTCAGCGAACATGAGCCTCCACAGCAGCACCTGGTTAATGCATCCATGCTGTCTGCTGTTCGTCGGCGCCGAAGCCTGTAATTGGTGAGGCAATAAGACAAGTGGACGTCCAGGTGGCCTTAGCTGAATTATGTTTTATGCTCTCCCAAGCAGCAGACCCTTCGCTTGACAGCGTGAAGTGTCTGAAAGTAAACACGCTGCAAACAGTAGAGACCGTTATGGTCTGAATAATGTTTTCGTGGCACTTCCTGGATTATCATTCTGGAAAGCAGCATGGATCAGCCCAAGTATGTTTCTGTCCTTGGGGACCGTATCCATCCCTGTTTGCAATTTGTTTATCCTCGGCACGATGGCATCAACCAGCAGAACAATGCAACGTGTCACACAGCTCCAGTACGCTTGGGTGTTTCGAAGAGCACGAGAACGAGTTGATCGTAACCCCCTGCCATCAAACACCATGAACTTAAAACCAATTGAGAAACTCGGGACCACCTCGATCGGACTATTTCGCGCTATGGATCTTCAGCCGAGAAACCTAGCGCAACTGCCCAAAGCGCTGGAGTCAGAATGGCTCCACACACCTGTCAGCACCTTGTAGCACATCACTGGCTCTCTTCCTGCACGTCTTGCAGCGGTCTGCAAAGTTGCTATTCATGCTTCTGACAAGCGGTCACATTAACGTGGCTGAGCAGTGTACATGCAGAAATAAGAGTGGTTCTGAGGCCTAATGCCGCGTGTGAAGCCGGGAAGGCGTCGAGAATGCTTCCGCATGGCTCTACCACTTAATAGCCTGCTCATTAGAATAAATGTTTCTGACGTACTCTCCTCACATCATATTATTTTCAGCTGCTGAACTCTTTTTATGCTGTAAGTTAATCTGCCAACGTCCTTTTCTTAATTTATAGTATTAATATAACAAAATTTAATAATATAATTCAGTATACAATGATGCCCTGAAGCAGATGTACAGTTGGCTTTATCTTTCATCTTTTTCTGCCTATTTTAGATCTGAATATGATTACTAAAACAATCTAAACCGATCATATTACAGATTTTGCCCGAGACATTTACGTCTCATCATTCTCTACGATAGTGATATCACTTGAACCCAGGTCTCCTTGTTTACTAGGTAGGAATTCAAGCCATTTCACCTCCGTAGCGCTATTGCTAATATTGCTGCAAGGACTACCCAAGTCCAGTGCCCTCAACAACACAAACTTCATTTCACATCTTCAGCTTATTTTCCCCCTAAATCGTCACTATTGGCAAGGCTCTCCGGCAGTGGAATAGCACCCCAGCATTGGACGTATGGGGAAATCCTGTACCTCAGGTGATCGTATAGATCTTATAATTAAATTACCTCGAGACATAACATTTCATATCATCTTATAAATTCACGATCGAGGCAAATGAAGTTCATATTGTAAATTACAATCGCTTTTTTACTTTTTTGAACATTTCAACCTTAGAGGGCTATAACATCACTTTCGAGTGGTTTTTAGAGGTGTATTTGTTGTCCCGATCTTATTAACTCTGTATATTGAGCACGCAGTAAAGGAAACAAAACCATGAAATAGGAATTAAAATTCATGGTGAAGAAATAAAAACTTTGAGGTTTTCCGATGACATTGCAATTCTCTCAGTCAGCAAAGGACCTGGAAGAGCAGTGTCTTGAAAGGAGGGCATAAGACGAACGTCAACAAAAGTAAAACGAGGATAATAGAATGTAGTCGAATTAAATCAAGTGATGCTGAGGGAATTAGATTAGGAAATGAGACACTTAAAGTAGAAGATAAGTTTTGCTATTTGGGGAGCCAAATACCTGATAATGGTCGAAGTGGAGAGGATATAAAATGTAGACTGGCAATGGTAAGGAAAGCGTTTCTGAAGTAGAGGAATTTGTTAACGTCGAGTATAGCTTTAAGTGTCAGGAAATATTTTCTGAAAGTATTTGTGTCGAATTTAGCCATGTATGGAAGTGAAACGTTGACGATAAATAATTTAGACAAGAAGAGAATAGAAGCTTTCCAAATGTGTTGCTACAGAAGAATGTTAAAGATTAGATCGGTGAATCAGGCAATTAATGAGGAGGTATTGAAAAGAATTGGGGAAAAGAGGAATTTGTGGCACAACTTGACTATAAGCAGGGATCGTTAGTAGGAGATTTTCTGAGGCATCAAGGGATCACAATTTAACATTAGAGGGCAGCGTGGAGCATAAAGATAGCAGAGGGAGACCAAGAGATGAATAAACTATGCAGATTCAGAAGGATGTAGACTGCAGTAGTTACTCGGAGATGAAGGAGCTTGCACAGGATAGAGTAGCATGGAGAGCTGTATCGAACCAGTCTCTGGACTGAAGACCATGACAACAACAACATTTGTTGCCCTATTTTATTCCTGGGTGAAATGTATCTCTACATCCAACATTTTAGTTTTCTTTTACTTGCATTTACGGAGGAACTTCCGAAAGTAAGTTACACATCTTACTGCAAGCCAACCAACTTTCATTTTACCTACAGTACACTTCCTCCCCCCGTGAACCATGGACCTTGCAGTTGGTGGGTAGGCTTGCGTGCCTCAGCGATACAGATAGCCGTACCGTAGGTGCAGCACAAGGGAAGGGTATCTCTTGAGAGGCCAGACAAACGTGTGGTTCCTGAAGAGGGGCAGCAGCCTTTTCAGTAGTTGCAGGGGCAACAGTCTCGATGATTGACTGATCTGGCCTTATAACACTAACCAAAATGGCCTTGCTGTGCTGGTACTCCGAACGGCTGAAAGCAAGGGGAAACTACAACCGTAATTTTTTCCCGAGGGCATGTAGCTTTACTGTATGGTTAAATGATGATGGCGTCCTCTTGGGTCAAATATTCCGGAGGTAAAATAGTCCCCCCTTCGGATGTCCGGGCGGGGACTACTCAGGACGACGTTGTTATCAGGAGAAAGAAAACTGACGTCCTACTGATCGGAGCGTGGAATGTCAGATCCCTTAATCGGGCAGGTAGATTAGAAAATTTAAAAAGGGAAGTGGATAGGTTAAAGTTAGATATAGTGGGAATTAGTGAAGTTGGGTGGCAGGAGGAACAAGACTTCTGGTCAGGTGAATACAGGGCTATAAATACAAAATCAAATAGGGATAATGCATTAGTAGGTTTAATAATGAATAGGAAAATAGGAATGCGGGTAAGCTACTACAAACAGCACAGTGAACGCATTATTCTGGCCAAGATAGATACGAAACCCACACCTACCACAGTAGTACAAGTTTATATGCCAACTAGCTCCGCAGCTGACGAAGAGATTGATGGAATGTATGATGAGATAAAAGAAATTATTCAGATAGTGAAGGGAGACGAAAATTTAATAGTCATGGGTGACTGGTACTCGACAGTAGGAAAGGTAAGAGAAGGAAACGTAGTAGGTGAATATGGAATGGGACTAAGGAATGAAAGAGGAAGCCGCCTGGTAGAATTTTTCACAGAGCATAACTTAATCATAGCTAACACTTGGTTCAAGAATCATAAAAGAAGGTTGCGTTCATGGAAGAAGCCTGGAGATACTGTAAGGTATCAGATAGATTATATAATGGTAAGACAGAGATTCAGGAACCAGGTTTTTAACTGTAAGACATTTCCAGAGGCAGATGTGGACTCTGACCACAATCTATTGGTTATGAACTGTAGATTAAAAGTAAAGAAATTGCAAAAAGTTGGGAAATTGAGGAGATGGGACCTGAATAAACTGAAAGAATCAGAGGTTGTACAGAGCTTCAGGGAGAGCATTAGGGAACGTTTGACAAGAATAGGGGAAAGAAATACAGTAGAAGAAGAATGGGTAGCTTTGAGAGATGAAATAGTGAAGGTAGCAGAGGATCAAGTAGGTAAAAAGACGAGGGCTAATAGAAATCCTTGGGTAACAGAAGAGATATTGAATTTAATTAATGGAAGGAGAAAATACAAAAATGCAGTAAATGAAGCAGGCAAAAAGGAATGAAAAGTCTCAAAAATGAAATCGCAGGAAGTGCAAAATGGCTAATCAGGGATGGCTTGAGGACAAATGAAAGGATGTAGAGGCACATATCACTAAGAGTAAGATAGATACTGCCTACAGGAAAATTAAAGAGATCTTTGGAAAAAAAGGGGACGACTTGCATGAATATCAAGAGCACAGACGGAAGCCCAGTACTAAGCAAAGAAGGGAAAATAGAAAGGTGGAATGAGTATATAGAGGGTCTATTCAAGGGAAATATTCTTGAGGAAAATATTATAGAAATGGAAGAGAACGTAGATGACGGTTAAATGGGAGATATGATACTGCATGAAGAGTTTGACAGAGCACTGAAAAATCTAAATCCAAACAAGGCCCCAGGTGTAAACAACATCCTATTAGAACTAATGACAGCCTTGGGAGAGCCAGGCGTAACAAAACTCCACCATTTAATGAGCAAGATGTTTAAGACAGGCGAAATACCCTAAGACTTCAAGAAGAATATAATAATTCCAATCCCAAAGAAGCAGGTGTTGACAGATGTGAAAATTACCGAACTATCAGTTTAATAAGCCACAGCTGCAAAATACTAACACGAATTCCTTACAGACGAATGAAAAAACTGGTAGAAGCCGACCTCGGGGAAGATCAGTTTGGATTCCGCAGAAATGATGGTACACGTGAGGCAATACTGACCCTACGACTTATCTTAGGAAATAGACTAAGGAAAGGCAAACCTACGTTTCTAGCATATGTAGACTTAGAGAAAGCTTTTGACAATGTTGACTGGAATACTCTCTTTCAAATTCTGAAGGTGGCAGGGGTAAAATACAGGGAGCGAAAGGCTATTTACAATTTGTATAGGCAGTTATAAGAGTCGTGGGGCATGAAAGGGAAACAGTGGTTGGGAAGTGAGTGAGACAGGGTTGTAGCCTATCCCCGATGGTATTCAACCTGTATACTGAGCAAGCGGTAAAGTAAACAAAAGAAAAATACGGAGTAGGTATTAAAATCGATGGAGAAGAAGTAAAAACTTCGAGGTTCGCCGATGACATTGTAATCCTGTCAGAGACAGCAAAGGACCTGGTACAGCAATTGAACGAAATGGACAGTGTCTTGAAAGGAGGATATAAGATGAAAATCAACAAAAGCAAAACGAGGTTAATGGAACGTAGTCGAATTAATTTGGCTGATACTGCCGGAATTAGATTAGGAAGTGAGACACTTAAAGTAGTAAATGAGTTTTGCTATTTGTGGAAAAAAAAATAACTGATGATGGTCGAAGTAGAGAGGATATAAAATGTAGACTGGCAATGGCAAGGAAAGCGTTTCTGAAGAAGAGAAATTTGTTAACATCGAGTTTAGATTTAAATGCCAGGAAGTCGTTTCTGAAAGTATTGGTATGGAGTGTAGCCGTGTATGGAAGTGAAACGTGGACGATAAATAGTTTAGGTAGGAAGAGAATAGAAGCTTTCGAAATGTGGTGCTACAGAAGAATGCTGAAGATTAGATGGGTAGATCACATAACAAATGAGGAGGTATTGAAACTTCCTGGCAGATTAAAACTGTGTGCCGGACCGAGACTCGAAGTTTCATATCAGCGCTCACTCCGCTGTAGAGTGAAAATTTCATTCTAGAAACAACCCCCAGGCTGTGGCTAAGCCATGTCTCCGCAATATCGTTTCTTTCAGGAGTGCTAGTTCTGCAAGTTTTCGCAGGAGAGCTTCTGTAAAGTTTGGAAGGTAGGAGACGAGGTACTGGCAGAAGTAAAGCTGTGAGGACGGGGCGTGCGTCGTGCTTGGGTGGCTCAATCGGCCAGTCGGCTCTCAGCCGTGATACGGTGCGGACGGGCTCGGCGCGCCGGGCAGTGCTTCGCAGGTGTTGTTGTTTACCCGCTAGCGCGCGGTCGAGTCGTTGTATTACCTTATAGTACCTGTACCGACCCGCCATGGCGTTCTCATATCGAAAAGCTACAATCAAATTAACGTTTAACGCATCGTACACAAGACCGAAGGCCCATGAAATTGAACGGTTTCTACGAGACATCATGCACATAGAACCACAAGAACTGATAGGCATTCATCTGTCTATTGTAACCAGCACAGTGTACCTCAAACTGATTGACGAAGCGGCCTGCGACAGATTACTCCAACGATCTGCAAACGGCTTTCGCTTCTGTCACGCAGACGGTAACGTGAGCGTGGTAGGAGTTGACCATGCTGGTCTGGGGGTGCGTACCGTGCGCATCTTTGAACTACCGTTCGAAGTTCCTGCCAACCTAGTCGTTGATGCGCTGTGGCCATACGGCACAATTCTGAGCCACACAGAGGAGAAATGGAACACATTCGAAACGTACCCTGTCCTTAACGGGGTACGACAAGTGCGCATAGAACTTAAGAAGCACGTTCCATCATATATTTTCGTTGGTGGGTGCCGCGCAATTGTTATATATGATGGACAACCGAGGACCTGCTCGGGCTGCGGCCAAGAGGGCCACGTTAGAACTGAGTGTCTGCAGCGCCGCCTCGTTCAGGTGCCCCGCAATGAACTTCCACAACGATCCACTATGACCTCTCTCCCGCTAACATATGTGGAGGCGGCACGACATGATGTGATGGATGATCAAAACCTGCTACCTCCTCAAGCCGCTGCCAGCTCCGTTGGAGAGTCAGCGCCGTCGACGACGCTGCACCCCAACGGTGCAGAGGTTCCTACAGCCTCTGCCCACCGCAGCGTTGTGGGCACCCAGCCACCGTCACTGTCGGCATCGGACACAGGGATTCCTAGCGACCGAGACTGTGTCGAGCCCCGCCCTCCAGTGGATGTCGAATCTCGGACCCGAAAGCAAAAATCACCCAAGCGACACAAGAAGAGGCGATTGTCAGTTGAAGAACAGGACAGGGATGTGAAGCCGGTGGAAGACATCGACTTCGTTGACTCGTCCACAATTGCAACGGACTCCAGTGGCATCATTCACCAGAAGGTGCCTGAAGACAAGGAAAACTCTCCTAAATTTGGTGGCCCGGAAAACGAGGCGCATGGCGTCGACTCCCAAAATGTGGGCTCCTGTGAAAGTGACCAGCTACCAATGACATCACAATCGTCTCTTGGTGATTGGGCAGACGATATGGAGGCAGATGATTCACAGCAAACATCGATATCTCCACCAGAGCCCATGGCTGACATTGAGCCCGGAGGGCTCTGCCAGTCAGGGACTCATACGGCACAGTAAAGCACAGCATGCAGATGGATGGCTGTGTGGTGTGTGAGATCACTGTGGGCTTGCACCGGCACACTGCCTCCGCCACTTGATATGTCTCAGTCATACCGTGTGGGAACAGTCAATGTAAATGGTGTCCACTCCAATGTCAAGACCCGCATGTTACACGACATGATCAGAGCGGCAGACTTGGACATTGCCCTTCTCCAGGAGGTCCGTCCCGAGCTGCGTTTGGACCTATATGGCTACACCACCTACAGCCTACCCTTAGGTGATGGCGCAGGAGGAACGGCCATCCTTCTCCGAGATGGCATAGACGCGACGGACGTGACGTACTTGCCGAACGGGCGAGGCATCGCACTCACACTTGGCGCAGTCCGCCTCATTAACGTCTACGCTCCCTCCGGTAATTCGAACCGTGGTGACAGGCACGTCTTCTATGCGGAGGAGGTAGCCCCACTTTTGCAAGGAAATATGGACCATTACATTGTGGGCGGCGATGTTAACAGTATTCTGCGGCCCGAGGACCAGATACCGCATTACGTCCCATGCCCGGCTCTAGAAGCATTGATACGTGACCTTGCGCTCCACGACACATGGCTCTTACATCATGGGACCCAGAGTGGATATACGCACTTTACCAGCCATTCTGCCAGTCGTCTGGACCGGATATACGTCTCGCGTGGCCTTCGCACAGCAACCTGTGATGTAGAACTCTGGCCGACGGCCTTCACGGACCATCTCGCGTACATCTGCACTGTCACCTTACCCCGACAACTCACAAGACGCAGCAAGGGCCCGTGGACGCTGAACGTCTCCCTCCTTCGCGAGGAAGCGTGTCGGCGAGCAGTCACTGACACTTGGCGTCGATGTATCAGGCGCCTGCCCATGTCTGCTTCCACGTTGCTGTGGTGGTTGGGATGTGTCAAACCTGCACTCCGAAAGACCTTGATGGCCTACGGGCGTGACAGGTCGAACTGGCAAAGGGCAACATCGGAATTTTACTATACAGCGTTACGCGAGCTGGCGTCGCAACCGCCGTCTCCCGAACGTCAGATGTCCGTACAACGCATCAAAGCTCGTCTACTCCGCATCAGGACAGAGCAGCTAGAAGATGTCCGCATCCGTGCGCGAAAACAAGACTGTATCCCCAACGAAACGGCATCAGTGTATCACATTGTGCGCGAGAGGCGGCACCGCAAACGTCAGCTCATTACGGCGGTAAACACGGAGGAGGGCGGCCTGGCAGTGACACAAACGGACATCGCGTACACGTTTGCCAGACACTATGGGACCTTGTACATGGAAGATCCGCGAAATGTACGTGATTATGACGAGCTGTTGCACGATTTTCCCGCCCCTCGGGACGTGGCACCCAATGATAGTCTGCTGTTACCCATTACACCCGACGAGCTGACATCGGCCTTGGCACGTGGAACACCGAACAAGTCGCCTGGACCGGACGGTTTCCCCCTGGAATTCTACAGCACTTTTTACGACCTTATGGGCGACAAGTGGCTCCAAATATTTCAAGACCTGATCCGACCTGATTTTACTGTCCCACAGAATTCACAGAAGGCATATTGATCCCAGTACCGAAACCTAATGGTGGTTGTAGGTGGCAGGACTTTCGCCCACTCACACTCCTTAACAACGACTACAAGAACTTCGCCCGTATCCTTCGCGCGAGTCTCCACACCGCTATCGGGAAAGCCATCCACACCGATCAGACACGTTTAGGTGGTGTCAGCAACATTCATACGGCGTTAGGAGCATACCGCGACGTAATTGCTTTGACGGCGGCCTGCAAAATACGAGGCGCCCTTGTTGCCGTAGATTTTGACCACGCATTCGACCGCGTCGACCACGGCTTCTTACGCGCAGTTTTGCAACACATGGGCCTCTCTCCGGAGTCTGCACGGGTGGTCCTTCGACTGGTCCATGGAGCGCGCTCCCGCATGATGGTCAACGGTTATCAGTCTGGTCACATTGTTGTTGGACGGTCAGTGCGACAAGGGTACCCCCTGTCGGGTATATTATTTGCTGCAGCGCTTGAACCAGTTTTACATGGTCTACGGCAGCGATTAACTGGTATCTCCTTGCGGGACGTGACCTATCGTTGTGGTGCATACGCCGATGACGTGGTGTTCCTGGCCAGATCAGAGGATGAAATGCCAGTACGCGGCGGTCGCTGGGAGCGTCATCAACGAGAAGAAGACAAAATACATGGATGTCGGAGGGGGGCTTTCCCACACAACGGCGGTGCCCTTTGACAAGGTGCCCGTACTCAAGTGTTTAGGAGTGCAATTCTATAGCAATGTCCGCCGCACGGCGGCAGCTACGTACCGCCGGCTCCTACACCAGACACGTGCTCTGCTGCAGGACAACAAACTGCGTCGCTTGGATATGCTCCTCAGAACACGTTATGTCAACACCTATCTTGTCTCAAAACTGAACTATTTTGCGCATATCCCTCCCTTGACGGCTACGATGGCCGACAGATTTCAAGCAGCATATGAACATTTCGTAAGCACCGGTCTGGTTTTTACAGTCCGATACGCCACCCTGACACTGCCGCAGCGGGCGGGCGGTATCGGTTTAATTCATGTATATAACCGTGCGCGATCGCTTTATCTCAACACTATGGGTCGCACATGGACCTCTGCCCACGCCACTCTGACGGGCACCCTGATAGCGGAAGTGGCACCACACTCTCTCCATCCCCCGGTTTCTGTAGGACACATTTCACCGGCACTCACCCGCATCAGAGAGTTCTTGATTGACTTCAGCCACTTACGGTCAGAACTTCCGACGACACGGAAGCCCAGCACACAAAACTATTATCGCCTCTATCAATAGCGGCAACCTGTAAATACGGTCGCCCACAGACATCCTGAAGTTGCCTGGAACACGGTGTGGCGAGCGGTACACACGCCTTTTCTACCTACGACGGTGCGTTCATTGTGATACGTGGTTGTGAATGGGAAGTTCGCTACTCGTCAGAGGCTACATTCCATATATCTGACGGACGACCCCTTGTGTCCGACATGCTCAGTCGTTGACTCGGATGCACACCGTCTGACTTGTGCCGCGACCAGCGAGTGCTGGCTACTGACGCAGCGCATGCTGGCGTTACTCTTTCGGCGATTGCCGGAGTTTATCTCCCCTGATGAGGTATTGCGCCCGACGACGTATACTTTCCATCAACCAGAACGAACGCCGTTAACTGGCTAAAAGGCATGGCCGTTTACTACATATTTTGCGATGCTCCCAAAGGCACACTCGACTTTTGGTCCCTATTGATGACGACACGTGCAGCTCTCAGCCGCCACCCGACGTACAGAACTCGTTTCGCAAATTATTTAGGTTAATTCTTTGCGGATCCTCCTGCTCACTGGGGCGTTCCGGGTATGAGACGCTGAAAATGAAGAAGAATCCTGGAGCATATTGATCCTCTATGGATGGAATAGGGGGGTAAACCCTCCCAACAGACGAGAAGACGACTCGGACGCTCGGCTGCGGCAGTTGTAGGATCTTCCTTTGTAATGAAACAAAAATAAATCTATAAATACAATACAAAATGAAAATAACAAAAATTAAAAAAATTAAAAATGTTGTAAAAATTAAAGAAATAAATAAATAAAACAACATCGACAAACCCACTACATCCCCTTCCTGATCCTTCGATCCTCGAACTCGAACACGTTGCTTGGGCGTGGCGGCGGGATGGCCAGGCTTCGGGTGTCGACCCCTGCCCTACCCGTCGTCCTACTCCTGCAGCGGTAGGCTAGGATACAAATTAAAAAAAAAAAATAAAAAAAAGTCGGTAGAGCACTTGCCCGCGTAAGGCAAAGGTCCCGTGTTCGAGTCTCGGTCCGGCACACAATTTTTATCTGCCAGGAAGTTTCATATCAGCGCACATTCCACTGTAGAGTGAAAGTTTTATTCGAGGAGGTATTGAATAGAATTGGAGAGAAGAGAAATTTGTGGCACAACTTGACTAGAAGGAGGGATCGGTTGGTAGGGCATATTCTGAGGCATCAAGGGATCACCAATTTAGTATTGGAGGGCAGCGAGGAGTGTAAAAATCGTAGAGGGAGACCAAGGGCTGAGTACCCTAAACAGGTTCAGAAGGATGTAGGTTGCAGTAGGTACTTGAAGATGAAGAAGCTTGTACAGGATAGAGTAGCATGGAGAGCTGCATCAAACCAGTCTCTGGACTGAATACCACAACAACAACAGCAGTACACTTGAAAGTGACACAGGAACGTGACACTATTTTTCAGCATAATGACTAATTCTGTAAACAATGGTTAGAACGTTCTACCAATTGCTGAACTGAATGGCGATAGACGACTGCCCCTTGGTCTCTAAGCTATTCATGAACCTTTGTGTGTTAGTTGTAGTCGTTGTAAAATCTCTGTCTCCCCATCTATTCTTCCAGATTGCCGGAAAGACGGAAATCGCAAGGTGCAACATCTCTAGTCCCCAATAAGCTCTCCCACGTCCGTGCGGGCGTGGTAAAATTGTTGACACCAGTTCACTAGCGCTAGAGGTGACGATGCATTTATTGGATATACCTCCATATTTCACAGTGAAACTATGAGCAGTTTAGGCGACTCGCCGACAAGAATCGTGCTGTCCCATGTACGAGGGTTGATTGAAAAGTAACACCTTCGTAACTCTTCAATAGTTGGCAGCATTGGTATGCGGCAGGTACTCGCTTGTTCCGTAGCCTCTTCTCTACAGCTCTAGTTGGCGGGGAGCCTTAGCACTGAACGGTTGAGGTGTTACAGTATAAAGTATGGAACCCTGAGCAGACGGTCGGTCAATGCGGTTTAAACAACGTGCAGTCATTGGATTCTTGACAGCAGAAGGTGTCACCCCAAAGGAGATTCATCAGAGGATGAAAGCAGTTTATGGGGATTCTGTTGATGTGAGTACTGTGCGTCGTTGGGCGAGTACGTTTAAAGATGCTGAGATGGGAACAACTGACTGCGTGACAAAGAAAGAGTTGGACGTTCTGTGACGGCAACCACTAAGCTCCATAAGCAAAATGTTGACGGATTGACTCAGGACGATCGCCGTATCACTCAGAGAGAAACTGCAAGCACAATCGGCATTTCACAAAAACGTGTGGGTCACATTATTGCTTTGCTTGGCTATCGGAAGATCTGTGCACGTTGAGTACCCCGGATGCTGACTCCTGAAACGAAAGCGCACAGACTTGAAATTTGCCACGAACTCCTCTCGCGTTGCGAGAATGAAGGTGACGCCTTTGTCCATTCATTTGTGACAGGAGACGAAACGTGGGTACACCATTACAACCCGGAGACGAAACGTCAGTGTATGGAATATCGACACAAAGACTCGCCCCAGAAAAAGAACTTCAAGACGCAGCCCTCAGCTGGAAAAATCATGGCCACAATGTTCTGGGACGCAGATGGTGCAATCCATGTTGATTCGTTGATCGTGGAACAACAATGAAATCAGAGCGTTACATCACAACGCTGCGAACTCTGAAACGACGGCTAACAAGTGCCTGAAACGAGAAGGGAAATGTTTTACTACAGCATGACAATGCCAAACCACTCACTTCACATGCCACCACAGCAGAACTTTGGAGACTGAGTCTCACCACCGTACGGCATCCTCCATACAGTCCAGATTTAGCACGGTCTGACTTCCATCTGTTGCCGATAATGAAAGACGATCTGCGGGGACATCATTATGTTTCTCATGAAGACGTTGAGAGAACTGTGAGACTGTGGTTGCTGCACAGAGTGTCGACTTCTTCCGTGACGGCTTCATAAAACTTATTCATCGTTGGCAGAGATGTATCCAACTGGATGGTGATTACATGGAAAAGTTAATATTGATAATTAAAGATCACATTCTAAGGATTATTTCTGCGTTTGATTTATTAAAATATTCCCATCCCAACCCAATTAACGAAGGTGGAGGCATTACTTTTCATTCAACCCTCGTAGTTTAGCTTTGGAGTACGTTTCCAGTTGCCACGTCATTTCATTCGCACACCATGGTGCACCTGTTATCCGTTCAGCAGCAGAAATGCGCCTATAGGAAACCCATAACATGGTCACTGGTCTGTTGTGACAGTGCGCCATCCTTATTGCACAGTGGCCTTAGCATGGGATGACATGTTGCAAACCACATTTCCGCTGGCCACATACTTTAATGAGAAAGTTAGGAATTGTTCCACTGTCGCCGGCAGCAGGACAGAGCTGCAAGACCTAACCAAATGTGGTAATGGAGCAGCACTGTGTAGGTGACTAGTGACTCTGAAAGTTCGGAAAGCAGGCACACGAGCCACATAAATAGGGGCTCGTCAGTACGAAAGGGACAGGAGGGCATCACAGCTACTGGTAGACACCGTCTCCATGTCGCGGGGCGCTGGAACTCTGACTTCGTTATTTTCGACTAGCATCGGCGCCAGCCGTTGCTACCGACTTTTATTGCTAGAGCTGTCGATGGGCCATTAATGATTAGTGGGGTTGAGACTCAGTACCAGAGGAGCCTTCTGAAGTTGTACGGTGGCGGGGACCTCTTAGAGATTCCCACCCAGGTTCGTTAATCCTCCTCACCGAGTTGCGTACTCAGTACCACTTAAAGCTTGCAGGTCAGCATTAGTTCGAGGTCTACAGGCAGCCGACGCCGTCTTCCACTGAGCAAATAGTCTACTGAGGTAAGACCCCTGTTACCGCAACTACTCCCTTTCGGGCACGCCAATGTGTAACTTACTTGCTGACATCCCTACGTAACTCTCCCCTCAGCTCAAATTCCATATCCTTCGGTGTAACATTAACACTTTTCCGCCACGTTTCATTCAATAGAAAATTGTACCTCTACACATAATTTGTGGTGTTCTATGTTAATGGCAGCTCGCAGTGCCACTGCAGTGTGCCACGTTCCGTGGCATCGTTTTAGATGCGTGTGTGAATGCTGCTATACATTGGTGCTCAGAAATTTTATGAGCTTGTGCTTGTGTTGCAAGTTTCACGTACTGTGAGAATTCAGTGGCAACTGCTTCATTGCATGCCGCCACAGGAAAAATGTATTTGATAGTAGTGTAAACCTTTAAATGAAAATATGAAACTTCTGAAGCTGATGATAGTTGAAGACAGGATTATAGGTCCACCATGAACACGTAGCTCTTCTAGCGGAAAAATGGGTGAAGTTCGGACGCTGTTGAATATGTGCTTGCAACAAAAATGGTTCAAATGGCTCTAAGCACTATGTGACTTAACAAAAAATGGTTCAAATGGCTCTGAGCACTATGGGACTCAACATCTTAGGTCATAAGTCCCCTAGAACTTAGAACTACTTAAACCTAACTAACCTAAGGACATCACACACACCCATGCCCGAGGCAGGATTCGAACCTGCGACCGCAGCAGTCCCGCGGTTCCGGACTGCAGCGCCAGAACCGCTAGACCACCGCGGCCGGCGTGACTTAACATCTGAGGTCATCAGCCCCATAGACATAGAGCTACCTAAAACTAACTAACTTAAGGACATCACACACGTCCATGCCCGAGGCAGGATTGCAACCTGCGACCGTAGCAGCGCGGTTCCGGACTGAAGCGCCTAGAACCACTCGGTCACAGCGGCCGGCGTGCTTACAACACAGGGATACATTGTTACCTGTAATAACATTCCTTTTTCTTGCTGAGTTTAAAAAGTTATAAAAGAATCTTCAGGGCAGTGGTCGGCGGCTGGGAATAAGTGTGTGCCGTGAAGAAGTGCCGATGTCAGGACAGTAAGAAGTGACGTCATCACGCAGGTCAGTGAATGAGAGCCGCCGACGACCGGGCGGGCGTAAGGACGTGCTACGAAGAAGTTCTGATGGCTTGTCACCTGGACGTGACGTCGCTCCATAGCAGTGCTGGTGGCAGCCTAGAGACGAGAAGGCGCCGCCCACCGGATGCACTGGAGTGCGGTGCAGCTCCCACCTCAGCAGTGTCGAAGGTAGAGCGACGCGCGCTTGGATGGAGACCGGTGGTCCTGGATGCTTGTCGTCATGGAGGCTAGGCCCTGGTCATTTACCATGGACGGACCAAGACACGAACAGATGTTCATGAGTCAGCCAGGGGGCTGTGCAGTGGGCCATGCCTCTTCCCTGTGGAGATGACGGCTTGCAGATCATCTGTTTAGACGGGCAACGAATATTGGGTAAAAAGGTTCCCAGTTTTTCCGCTCTAATGTTTTAGTCATATGTTAACCTTCAGATGTGGCTTTTAGTGCCACGAAACCGGTAGTGTTCCAACAATAAAGGACTAAATACAGCCGAAGCGGTCATTAATACCCAAGATGACATTACTGATCAGCTTTTTGTGGTTTCACTGATACTCAGTGGACTGTCATTCTCTCTAATTCTAGTGATACGGACAGAATGTCAGCACGACTTAATGTCTCATCGAGCTATGAAAGCCTCATCATTTAAAGGGGAGAGCCTGCGCGTATGACACGTTGGCTCTGGGTGTACGAGCGCAACCTAACCTAACCTAACGTAACCTGGCCCTGGCAGAGCCCTTTGCCTCACTGTGGTAATTATGCAGTTATTCCGGGTCAGTGGCGCTCGGCTTTTGAAGTTACGTAGTGTTACTTCACGTTGTCTTGTTGTGTACAACTGCACTGTTTGCGTTTCTGCCTTCCTCGCTCCGAGGTTGTTTGGCGATGCTCGCCTCATTTCCTGATGCCTGTTACATCAGCAGTACGTCTTGCTAATATTCCGACGGGCTCACCAAACAAATCCAAACTTCTCTGTTCTGAGCTCCACTGCTAGAATTTTAAAAAAAAGTTTTAACATGTACAACGAAACAATTCTATCGCGCAATAGTATTTAGAGAGTACGACTCTGGCTTTAGAATGGTGATGGCTTTAAATCTGTTATCTTTAACTACTAGAAATTTCTCAGACTTTAAAAACTATGATATACATACCTATTTGAAGCTGTCGTACTCGCCAGATAACTGGTTTCTGTTTACTTTGATGTGATTTGATGCGAAATATGCGTATGGCTTTATTATCCAGGAGGCTCCATCCGGTGTTTTCGCCTGCAAGTAGAAGTATTTTTACTTGACGCCACCTCGAGACTTGTGTGTCGATAATGATAAAATGATGAAGACGAAGTGCACAGCCAGTCCTCAGTGGAGATAATCCCCTGCCCGGAAGGCAACGGGTCACAAGGCTTCATGTTCGAGAGTCAGAAATGCTAACCACAAGACCACGAGCTGCTGACATGTTATTTCATATAAATGTAGAACACATTACATTTCTAGAACACCAGCAGGCTTGTATTGGAAATGTGAAGCTATTGACATGTTGTTACATGATGTGTTGATGTTGAAAGGCACGCAACAAATCCTTTGCATCAAGTGACTAGCAATCCAGTTCATTCTCTTAGGTTTGCTGCTTACAGTTTTTTTAGGTCACATAAGGCCTCAGGTGCAGTCTGCAACGACAATATGACATGAACAGGAAAACAAGTATGTTTCTGACTGTGCAAGTCGTGAAGAAATACTACCATGTGTCTAGTAATGGGAAGAAAGATAATGATCGTCCAAAAAAGGCACAGTGGAGAGGAATTCATGAAAGATATTGCTCCCATAGCTATTCAGGTAGTAGTGGAGGTTTGGAGAAAATTTATGTGGTAGATATACATAGTACTTTGGAAATCGTGGATGTAATGTTTTCAAAAATGTGCCTAAAAACAGCTGTTATAATACCATTGCGAAAATAGAAAAAAAATGTTTAGAAGATTGAGGAAGCTCGCACTCGGATGTAGAGGGAAAATTCGGAATGTAGCAAAACAATTGGGGGGATGGTGGATGAGGTAACGGTAAACCATCAAAACCGAAAGTTGCCGGTCCACAGAATTACTATCGACTGGCAATAAGAAGAGATATAGCAAATACTAAGGAGTGCAACGTAACGTATGGCCATCGGTTTTCCACAAAATGCTTAGCAATGAAAATCCACATGATGCCCAGTGAAGTTAAATGACACCTACATCATAAATACAGTTCGTCAACAGCCACCATCAGTGTTATAAAAGAAACATACCGGGGCCTGGCACATTCATGCTTGCTACAAAAAATGTTTTCGTGGTTAAACGATAAACGTTTGACTGGCTAAACTCACTCATATGGAGCGAGTGCCCAAAGACACTCTTTGAATCGTCAGTGACTTTCAAGTAGGGACACCGGGTCCTACAATGGTGTTTAAAAATGACAAAATTGGAAAGGTGACGAATGTGAAACAGCTAGACTACAAAGCAGACCCGTTCATTGATAATAGTATAAAAGCTCTCGATAACGCAACAGATAAAGAACTATTGATAAATTGCAGAAAGAAGAGTTTTTGAGGGAACCCTGTAGAGGACAAAAGAGATGAAGCTCGTATATGGGTATTGGTGATTCTGAGAATAACATAGGTCAGGGAAGTAAACTCCTTTCATTATTCGTTGCTATAACTTTTACGTTTCAGATCATCATTCCAATTTTCAGAAGAGTTAAAACAGAACACTGTAAGGAAGCCAGAATATTTTTTCGAATCAAAGTATATAGCCAACCTGAAACTTATAGCTCCAGTAGCACGTCAAGCTGTGGTGCCTTTTTCAACTCTAAAATTCGCTAGGATACACAATTGTCACGGCTGAAAGCAAGTGGAAACTACAGCCGTGATTTTTCCCGAGGACATGCAGCTATACTGTATGGTTAAATGATGATGGCGTGATCTTGGGTAAAATATTCCATAGGCAAAATAATCTCCCATTCGGATCTCCAGGCGGGGACCACTCAGGAGGACGTCGTTATCAGGAGAAATAAAATTGGCGTTCTATGGATTAGAGCGTGGAATGTCAGATCCCTTAATCAGTCAGGTAGGTTAGAAAATTTAAAAGATAAATGGATAAGTTAAAGTTAGATATAGTGGGAATTAGTAGCAGGAGGAACAGGACTCCTGGTCAAGTGAATACAGGGCTATAAATACAAAATAAAAGACGGGTAATGCAGGAGTAGGTTTACGAATGAACAAAAAAATAGGAATGCGCACAAACTGCTATGAACAGTATTGTGAATCCGTTATTGTAGCCAAAATAGACACGAAGCTCACACTTCTGTACCCCGTCTAGAAGGCGGCGCGTGGGTCTGCTCCTGAAAACTGAAGGGTAGGCCAAATGTAGGAAGCTAGGAGGAGCAGGTGAGGTAGAACACTTGGTACTGCAATTAAAAGTGGTTTTACTATATGACAATACAATAACTTGCATACATCAATTGTACTTAACTTTGGCTGAGATGAGCACGTAGGTGCAAAGCAGTACATGAAGTTACAAAGGCAAAATCTGTAGTGGCTCGCCCACTATGAAATAGAAACAATGTTGCTTGGTCGTCTACTCGGAATCAGATGGGTAGAATCTGGAGCGGCGCTCGTAGAGCTGCACAGCGCCAGCTAGAGGGCGCTGTCGTCGGTGTCTGTGTCGTAGTGCCAACCTAGCAGAGCGTACCTATGTTGTGGCATAGTAGCTATCAATACCACATCCCTCCCTCCTGAAATGTTGAGTAGGACTTCGGACGGCGGGTGGAGGGACGCAGGGGCAGCGCAACTGAAGGGGCGGACAGCGGAACTGCCGGGAGCGCTGTCCACCCGCGTCCCCGAGTTGCTCGCGAGGGGCCGAGGAAAACGCCCCGGGTAAAACCTGCCCAGGTCGCGCACCGCCACTGGGTATGCTCGGATGAGGAGGCGGAGCAACGGCGACAGCGGCGGCGGCGGCGGCGGCGGAGGCGGCGTGACGGCAGGCTTAGCGTCCATCGGTTCAGGCGTACCACAGTAGTACCAGTTTATATACCAACTAGCTCCACGGGTGATGAAGGGACTGAAGAAACGTATGATGCCATAAAATAAATTATGGAGATGAAAATTTAATAATCATGGGGGACTAGAATTCGATAGCAGGAAAAGGAAGGGAAAGAAAAGTAGTAGGTGAATATGCACTGGGGTAAGGAATGAAAGAGGATGCCACCAGGTAGATTTTGCAAGGAGCATAGTTTAATCATAGCTAACACTTGGTTTTAAGAATCACGAAAAAAGACTGCAATCGTGGAAGAGACCTAGAGACACTGGAGGGTTTCAGATTGACTGTATATTGGCGAGACAGAGATTTAGGAATCAGGTTTTAAGTTGTAAGGCATTTCCAGGGGCAGATATAGACTCTGACAATAATTTATTGGCTATGAACTGTAGATTAAAATTGAAGAAACTGCAAAAAGGTAGGAATTTAAGGAGATGGGTCTTGGATAAATTGAAAGAATCAGAGGTTGTAGAGACTTTCAAAGGGAGAGTTAGCGAACGATTGACAAAAACAGGGGGAAGGAATACAGTAGAACAGGAGTGGATAGATTTGAGAGATGAAATAATGAAGCATCAGAGGATCAAGCGGGTAAAAAGACGAGAACTAGTACAAATCCTTGTGTGACTCAAAAGATACTGAAAGTAACTGATGAAAGGAGAAAATATAAAATTACAGTAAATGAAGCAGGCGAAAAGGAATACACACGTTTCCGAAATGAGATCGACAGGAAATGCAAAAGGGCTAAGCAGGAATGATTACAGGACAAATTTAAGGATGTAGAAGCATATATCAGTAGGGGTACGATAGATGTCGCCTACAGGAAAATCTTTGGAGAAAATACCACGAGCTCATATGTAAAACCAGTCCTAAGCCAAGAAGGGAAAGGAGAAAGGTCGAAGAAGTATTTAGATGGTTTATACAAGGGCGATGTACTTGAGGGCAATATTATGGAAATGGAAGAAGACGTAGATAAAGAAGAGATCGGAGATATGATACTGCGTGAAGAATTTGACAGAGCACTGAAAAACCTAAGTCGAAATAAGGCCCCGGCAGTAGACAACATTCCGTTAGAACGACTGATAGCCTAGTGAGAGCCAGCCATGACAAAAGTCCTCCACCTGGTGAGCAAGACGTATGCGACAGGCGAAATATCCCCAGACTTCAAGATGAATATAATAATCCCAATTCCAAAGAAAGCATGCGCTGACAGATGTGAGATTTACGGAACTATCAGTTTAATAAGTCACGGTTGCAGAATACTAACAGTAATTCTATAGAGACGAATGGAAAAGCTGGTAGAAGCCTACCTTGGGGAAGATCAGTTTGGATTCCGTATAAAAGCAGGATCTGACCCTACGACTTATGTTAGAATAGAGGAAAGACAAATCTACATTTCTAGCATTTGTAGACTTATGGAAAGCTTTTGACAGTGTTGACTGGAAAACTCTCTTTGATATTCTGGAGGTGGTATGGGTAAAATACAGGGAGTGAAAGGCTATTTACAATTTCTACAGAAACCAGATGGAATTTATAAGAGTAGAGAGGCACGAAAGTGAAGCAGTGGTTCAGAAGGGAGTGAGATAGGATTGTAGCCTATCCTCGATGTTATTCGATTATTGAACAAGCAGTAAAGGAAACAAAAGAAAATTTGGAATCGGAATTAAAATCCAGGGAGAGGAAATAAAAACCTTGAAGTTTGCCGATGACATTGTAATTCTGGCAGAGAAAGCGAAGGACTTGGAAGAGCAGTTGAACAGAATGAGCAGCATCTTGAAAGAAGGATATAAGATGAGTATTAACAATAGTAAAACGAGGATAATGGAATTACTCGATTTCAATCTGGTGATACTGTGGGAATCAGATCAGGAAATGAGACACTTAAAGTAACAGTTGAGTTTTGCTATTTGGGCAGCAAAATAATGATCAGAGTAGAGAGGATATAAAACGTAGGCTGTCGATGGCAAGAAAAGCGTTTCTGAAGAAGAGATATTTGTTAACATTGAGTATAGATTTAAGTGTCAAGAAATCTTTTCTGGAAGTATTTGTTTGGACTGTAGCCATGTTTGGAAGTGAAACTTGGACGATAAACAGTTTAGATAACCTTTTGAAATTGTGGTGCTACAGAAGAATGCTGAAGATTAGACGGGTAATCACGTGACTAATGAAGAGGTATTGTGTAGAATTGGGGAGAAGAGGAATTTGTGGCACAACTTGATCAGAAGACGGGATCTGTCGGTAGGTCATGTTCTGAGGCATCAAGAGATCACCAATTTAGTATTGGAGTGAAGCGTGGAGGGAGACCAAGAGATGAATACACTAAGCAGATTCAAAGGATGTAGGTTGCTGTAGTTACTCGGAGATGAAAACGCTTGCACAGGATAGAGTCGCATGGAGAGCTGCATCAAACCAGTGTCTGGACTGAAGACTTCGACAACAATAACAACAGGTTGAGTGAAAGGTAGACAAATCGCATTGATAGAGTACTCGGGTGGGTAAAATATTGTTTTTGAAAAGTCGGTTACTGAAACGTAAATGCATTAATTGACAATCAGGATAAAGGTAAGAGGTAGAGAGATAATTAGGAACTTGTTCATTACTGCCCTGAATCGTTACTGGGCAGAAGGAAGTACATCAGATTGAAACAGAATTAATTTCTACGAAATACGGTCGTAATGTAGTCACGCAGGAACATTCATTTGCAGTGAGGTCGCAGTGACGTGAGCTCTGTTCCATTAGCGCTGATTTCCCCCACTGCCTGCCGCAATATCCATGAGATAAAATAGTTAAGGAGTGTTATGCACAGTGGTCACCTCAGCACGACACTCTATTATCTCCCACACTACGCCGCTGTGTAAATCATACATGCTGTTACTAAGCTTGGAGAAAAATGGCAAAGACATTAAGACTCTGCGGTTGTTTTCGAGAGAAACGAAGTACAATATTCGATTTCACTAACTTAACTAGCAATCGACTTAACTATCAATCTTTGGTTAGACTTTTTGAATTAGCACAATGGCAGGTAAGATTCTCCTTAAGGGTATGGTTTATCGGCTCCCACACCATTACCTTCATGAGCTTACGTTTCGCCGCTGAACTCAACATACTCTTACAAAATCTGAGTTATGACAGGTAATAACAAAAGAAAGGAAACTAGGGTACTGTTTTAACAAAAATTATTGGATTTTTCCATAAGGTTATATGTTCGGCAGTAATGAACAAAAAGCATGAATCAAAATCATTTCAGAGGGACATACGTGACAGACTCGTAGAACTATAATAGTAGATAATTCTGGGGATAAATCGAAAAATAACAGAAAAATGATGTCGCTATGTACCAGCCATGGGAAGGCTGTTGACAACAGATTTCGAAAAGTAACTTTAGAGGCCCAGGTGCTTAGAACCTACACCAGGCTGCAAGACTTGATCAGGTAACGGTATATACTAAGGCAATAAGCACGAATGAGGGCGAGAATCATCAGGTGTTGACTGTCAGGACTGCAGGTAACAGGATAACCGTGAATACGAGATACAGTACAGGAAACGACCTGCGTGCATTAGCACCAGCATCAGTATAGATAAATTTAGAGAATAAATATTTGAGGGGGCCTCTGCGACATTCCATTGCCTCCATTGTATATGTCCCATGGGTAGGGTTAAAACATCAGAAGTGTCGGGGCCTGTGGTGATGTTCCACTCTCGTGCAAGAGGGCAGAAATGATACGATGCAAGCCCTATTCTTCTCAATGCACTCTCGGTAGTTTCTGGTGAATAAGTGTAGGTCTAGACACAGGTGTCATCTTCGATATAATGAAACAAGTATGCAATCCTCGTACCCCTTTCATAATTTCATCTTTCCCTGATATACTACTGTCTTACTCCATATTACTGTCATGTATACACATTCTAAGTAAAAAAAAAAGACGCACCTTGAAGGTAATATCCGAATGGGCTGAAAATCGGTAGATGTACTTGTACAGGGAAACAAATGATCACAATTTCAGAAAAAATTGGACGATTTATTCAAAAGAAAGAGCTTCACAAACTGAGCGTTGATCCACGTCTGGTCCTTATGCAAGCTGTTATTCGGCTTGTCACTGATTGACAGAACTGTTGGATGTCCTTATGAGGAATATCGTGCCAAATTCTGTCCAACTGGCGCGTTAGATCGTCAAAATCACGATCTGGCTGGAGGACCCTGCCCATAATGCTCCAAACGTTCTCAACAGGGTACCTTGCTGGCCAAGGTACGGTTTGGCAAGCACGTAGACAAGCAGCAGAAACTCTCGTGTTGAAATGTAAGCCTAGCATGGCTTGCCATGAAGGGCAACAAAACGGGGCGTTAAGCATCACCGATGTATCGCTCAGCGGTAAGGGTACTGCGGATGACAACAAAAGCAGCCCTGGAATTAAATGAAATTGCACCCCAAGCCATCATTCCTGCTTGTTTGGCTGTATGGCGGACGACACTCAAGTTGGTATCCCACTACTGTCCAGTCGTCTGCAGACACATTTTCGCTAGTCATCGAAGCTCAGTTCGAAGCAGGATTCATCACTGAAGACATTTATAGTGCAGTCAATGAAATTCCAGTCCGAAGAGGTGCCTGGAGACACCCAGGACAGTGGTAGTATGACAACTTGGGTTTTAGATGCGGGAACATTTTAAGGAAATGAGCACATCTTTTCCTTTCGCTCGGCATAATATTTACGATATTTACTGAATTTTCACTTGGAGCGATTCGTATGGTTATGATCTCTTAACATTGTGGCACTCCTTTATTAAATTTAATATTCACAAAATGTGGTGACGCAGTAATTTGCTTTTTACCGTAAAGGTTGCCTTGAGATGCGGCTTTATGCCGCGAAACCGGTTATGTTTTAATAAACAACAGCTGTAAGTGAAGTTCTTCCTAACATTATACAAATTTTAGGTCTTGACATTTGCCCAGGAAATTCTTATCTGTGAGAAGAAAACAGTTCTTCGGAATTTGCTGTTGTTTCCGGAAAGCTTTCAGATGAACTTTTCTGGGGGAAGAGTTTCTGTTCGACTTATTTTGTAAACCCCCGTCACCAGTTTTGTAAGAGCCTCGTCGCTTCTGCTGTGGGGGCCGAGTTGACACTGTTGTTAACAACAGGCCGAGCTTGTTGGTTGGTGAAACGGCTTCTGGTGCAGTACTTCGCTAAGGCAATTTCTCCACGCCACAATTACACAGCTATACCACAGGGTCAGGTAACTGGATAGGAGAACGAAGGTTCTACAATACTACAACAAATTAGTAACCAATTCACACAAATGAGTTAGAAGGCTTATTTATCTTTGTGACTAGCTGAAAAACTGAAGGCTGAACATTGCTTGTAACTTAACACAAAAAAGGCCCTCAATGGTTAAGTGCAAATAATAGTAGATAAACTTCACAGTACATAGCAAATGCAATTTGGCCGAGGTGAAGTTGATACCTTCATTCTCAGCGCGGCGCTGTTGGAACTCGCGCAAGTGACGAGTCTCTATGGCACTGGCGCCAGCTCGAATCTTTGCGCCTATGGTGCTTTTGCCCTGGCTGTGTCTTGTTAGGGCGACACAGCAACTTGGAAAACGTTTCTTCCCAGAGTCTGAAACAGCCCCGCGCTGCTGTGTGCCCGACACTGTGTCGTTCGTTAGTGCATCAGGTGTATTTTTTAAGAGTTCTTTACTTCCACGTGCGCAGCAAATAATAAGTGTTGGGACTGAAAATCATACAATTACGTCAGAAGACCTACCTTGGGAGTAAGGAGATTATGATATGGAACCACTCTATTGAGGGGAAGGGGGAAGAGGTATGAGTTATTCTACACGTATCATGGTGAGAGGCTGTGCGTCGGACCATGTTTATGCGACTGGCAGAGACAGAGACTGCCGCGTGTTTTGGGAGAGTAGGCTTGTGGAGAGTTTTGGAGAGTTCGTTCAGGGGCACAGATTGTGAAGGCTGCTCCGAGGAAGGCGTGGAGAGGGGATCGAAACAGTAGCGGTCGTCAGAGGAGCGGCAATTGTGGCAGAGTCTATCGTTCAAATCCATCCAAAGGTGCGCTAGTCGCACAACTACAGATTTGCGGTGCCATGCACGAGGCATCTCACGAGAGTAAGATGTGTACTGAGCATCTTTGCAGCCCGGCACATTGGGTATTTTCCAGGTCTTGTATTACCTCCTGCAACGTGTTCCTTCGGCCTGCAGCAACAGCTGTATTGCTTACAGTTTAGTGGGACGCACTCACTGTCGCTCTATGTAGAAACGATCTGATAGCGTTAATGTCGGTACTCTAAAAGGAAAGGCGTCATTCTTGAGATCCACCACCTCGTGCCGGCTTGTTCAACGCCGTTAGTACTTATATATATATATATATATGGTCTCGCGGTAGCGTTCTCGCTTCCCGAGCACGGGGTCCCGGGTTCGATTCCCGGCGGGGTGACGGATTTTTCCTGCCTCGAGATGACTGGGTGTTGTTGTGTCGTCTTCATCATCATCATTCATCCCCATTACGGTCGGAGGAAGGCAACGGCAAACCACCTCCATTAGGACCTTGCCTAGTAAGGCGGTGCGGGTCTCCCGCATCGTTCCCCTACGCTCTGTAAAGAAGCATGGGACTTCATTTCCATTTCATATATATATATATATATATATATGTGTGTGTGTGTGTGTGTGTGTGTTAAAACTACCTATTTGCTTTTTTTTATAATTGTTTAGATGTCAAATTACAACTATAATTTATTCAGTAAAGCCACTGTCACGTCGAATAATCTTTTATTTTATAAAAATAGTATAGCTTGATGACTTAACAAATTTTGATCTTTTTCTGATAATATTAGATATTATTTATTGTTTTATTACAAGTTAGGAAACTGAGGATTCTTTACTAGAGCCACACGCTTTATTAATAAGCGTTTATATAGTCTGTCGTGCACAGAGTACAGTAGTGTTTCTTAAGATTGATTCAGTGTCGATGCTCAATCGGGGGCGGAAATTAATCACAGGTAGGTAACTCCCACATTATCGTATCACTGAGCACCCTGTAAATTTTTCTCTGGTATAAAACAGTCTAGGGCAACGGCCGCCGGTGCTTCCTCAAGCCTCCTGGTGGGCTTAGTGGCTCACGCTTAGTAGCAGGCGCGGGGATTGGTCACTGGCTACTCATCTATAAAAAAGTGACTCGGGACACAGCATCCGAGGAAAGTTTGATAATTTTTGATGGACTCAGATCCGAGCACATTCTGATGGAGTGTGGAGCTGGATATTACGCCAAGTTGAGATTTGCAAGTCAGGTCGTGTTTAAATGTTTGCCGTCGGGAATTGAGAATGGTTCACTTTATTTGCTTTTGCTTATTCGCGTAAAGCTTGATTCTTTTGCGTGGAACTTAAAATAATGTATTTATTTTGCATTTGCGTTGGCTTCCACTAGTCTGCATTATATTAGCGAATATTTATGCACTGGTTCTTCCCCGAGATCCTCAAATATATCTTGGTGCCAAGGCCTTAATTCCATCTGTTCTAAATTCATTGTTGAGTGAGTTATGGTCATTTTTCTTACCACGATGTCGGAAGACACATAGTCACCAGGCACTCCAACTTTAACTGTAGTCTCCTTGGCTGGAGAGAACTAAGGCCCGCGAATCTAATAAACATTGTAACGAATTAATGATTGCAGCTGTCTAGAATTTATCGCATTTGGTGATGGCGGACTTACCCCTCTTGCTAACATCTGTCTCCCTGGATTCCATATATGAGTTTTTGTCTGCAGCCGCGCGGGATTAGCAGAGCGCTCTAAAGCGCTGCAGTCTTGGAGTGTGCGGCTGGTCCCGGAGGAGGTTCGAGTCCTCCCTCGGGCATGGGTGTGTGGGTTTGTCTTTAGGATAATTTAGGTTAAGTAGTGTGTAAGCTTAGGGACTGATGACCTTAGCAGTTAAGTTCCATAAGATTTGACACACATTTTTGTTTGTTTGTCTGTAGATCCATTCCAAAGCAGTGGGTTGGTGCATAAGTTCGCAGCGTTTCTTTCATATGTTTAATAAACGCAACAGATACATATAACAGAGATTTAAGTCAAAAATAATGTAATTCACTACTGACAACAGTCTGTCAGTCCTGGGGTACTTTTCGTTTCCATGACTGTAGAAATGACGTGGTTTTTTGAGGAGAAGAACTTGGCGAGGCATGGTCGTAGAGCATTTTCATACGCAAAAGAAGTTTCCGGTAGGTTGTTCGGTAGAGTGCGGAAAAGATGAAAGTCAAACTTTTTTTTTGGTGAGTCTAGCAGAATGCGGGCGGCCATTATCGTGGAGTTGCGTCTCTTCACACTGGTTCAGAGGTCGTTGTTCTTGAACTACGTCTGCAAGGCGTCGTAGGCGTTGACATTAAATGTCAGCAGTAAATGGTTACACCTTGAGGAAGCGATTCGTAGTACAATATGCCGTCGCTGCCTCAGCAGTTGCATATAATTATATTACGTCGATGGGCGCAGGTCTTTGTGTGGGTAGTTCCTACTTTGTTTGTGCTCAAGCATTCGTTTCTTTTCTTTGTGTTGCCATAAAGACATCATTTTTCAGGATCATGATAGGAGTGGTCGGTATTGTTCATGATTCAACTGACGACGAGCGAGCAGACATGCACATATGGCCACCACCCGATTTTTGTGAGTTTGGCTAAGAGCATGCGGTACCCATACACCCGACTTCTCAACCTTTCACACTGCATGCAAATGTAGCACGATAGTGGAATGATCACAGTTCATCACATTTGCAAGTTCTCCAGTATAATGACATGGCTCATTATGGATTAATACCTTTAAACGGTCTTCACCAAATCGCTAAGGTCTTCCTGAACGTGGAGAGTCACTAATGTCACTACTTGAAACGAGAAGCCATTTTCTTACCGTGCTCTGTCAATTGGTATTATCCCCTTACACGGTGCAAATGTTTCTGGCTGACTCCGCTGCTGTCACCTCTCTACTAAACTCAAACAAAAGAGTACGTCGGAAATGTTCCGATTTCTCCACTTCGCACTCCATTTTATATCGTCAACAGCTCCATTCACTATTATTGAATGACAAAATGACAATAAGGAAACTCAAATAGCAACAGTGGAGTACAAACAAAAGAAGCCAATCGATAAATAAACCCATAGCAACCGGAATAGCAACATGCAAAAGCAAAACGTTACAAACGTATGCACCAAGGCCGTAGATTATTATCCTAAGTGTATATTGAGGCTTTCCGCGCTGAAATACCATGCAAAACTGACGAAATTCACCCCTATTTAGTGTACATGTAAATAACATATGTCTGTGTGTTTCATATATTCAATCTGAAATCAATCGTTGTGATAAATAATCAGTCATCTGAATGCAAGTTAATTGTGATTTAAGAGTATTCTCCCTCTTTTTCTGTCAGATAGTATTCGTATGTTATCAATAATCTGTCAAAGGAAATCCGTGCTGAATGACAGTATATAGCTTCGCCACTGCATGGTAGTGCCGAATCTTAACGTTTCCGTTGCGTTTGTTATTTGTTTTTCCTTTTGTCAGATTTCTTAAAAATGTAGAACCCCCTGTTTTAAGTGATAACAACACTCACTACTGACCAATCAGTGAGAGAATGTGACACAATCAAGACCTCTTTATGATCAACTGCAGCGAAGGAAATAATTAAAACACCCCCTTTTCATGCACCGTTTCTGCTTTGATTTGCGTCAGGGACTGTAGAGCCATATCATGTCTCAGATTAAACTATCCCCTTTTATAATGACAAGAGAAATGAGAAATGTAATTTCGAAAAACCAAATTTCCGGAAATGGGGATCCGTGGAAGCCCGTGTTATCGTTAAGTCACACTCATCAACCTAAATGCAAATATGTTTTGACCCGTTTCTAATGTTAGTTTGCGTACTATAGTATCAAAATATCTCTATTATTCAAAATACAAGAGAGACTGCTAATTGCCTAGTACAGTCTGAGTGCGAGGCATAATTTACCGGCGGGAAAGGCAAACAAAACAATTCAATAAACCAGAACTTCTTAGGACATGGCTACCTCGAGAAATTACTTAGATTTCCCACCATTCAGAGAAATGTACAAGATGTGGTTACCAACGGACCACGAATTATAGTCAGTGTCAAGGATAGTTCTGATGTAACGATAACTGACAGTGTGGTGAGCAATTACTTTTCCAAACACTAAGAAAGCATTTTATTTAGTGTTCTATACACCTATGACAAATCATAATCTGCACTACAATTATTATGGTTCCCAGCATGATTATATTTGTTAATTATAAATAATGCATTAAAGTTCATCAAGTTGGGAAAGTCTTAATGGAAAATTACATTCAAGGCTCTTTCTATTGAACTGCCCAGCAGTGTAAATCTCCAAATGGACGTTAGAGAACAAGTAGAAAAATCAAATAAAGTGTAGGGTGTTTGAATGTTCTATTTGGGAAAACCAGAATGTAGGAAAAAGATGCAAAGTCAAGAATACACAAAACAGTGATGAAAACAACTATGAAATACACGGCTGAGACAAGACCGGAAACATCTGAAACAAAAAGACTTTTGGGAACCACAGAAACGAAAATTCTGCGAAGGATTATAGGAAAGACACTGCGAGATAGAAGTTAAAGCATTACAAAAGTATGTAAAGTGAACTTCATTAATGAGTGGGCGCAAAAGAAAGAGCATGAATGGAACGAACATAGACAGAATGGATGAACGGATGACTACGAAAACCGTAAGAAACAAATTACCACCTAATAAAAGAAATATTGGCCGTCCAAGGGAAACACTGAGCGACAACCTCAGGGTAGACTGACGGCCACAGAAGGAAACAGGCCTTAGCCTACGGAGAAATAAAGAAGAAGAATAGCATTTAGACTGCTCAAATTGTGACGTTTCCACCAGCTGCAGGATTATAATAAAAGTACATGTAAATGATTTTATTTTAACATGAAAACTCAATCTGGTGCGACAATTGAACTTGATATTGGTTGCACTTTACAACTTTACAAAGTAATACTTTATCTCCAAGTAACACTTTCCACCAAAAACTAATGTTGCTTTACAAAATCATAATATTCCCATTCTATTAACCCATTTTCTAGGTGACAGTTGTTCACTTAGAAACCAACACCACACAGGTAGCTCGGATTATTATCTACATTTTCGTTGTTTACTAAGCAAATCGAGGACCAGTTCCCAAGTTCGATTGTAGTCGCACCAGGAGAAGCGAAGCTCTGGTAGAAAGTTGACTCACATATGAATGGATAGCATGTATAGTCCCCATCCAGCAGTCCAGATTACACTTCTATTAAACTCACACATCTCTTCAGACATCCTAAATCTTTTTCTACTAATCGATCTGTTCCATATCGATTCCCTCAAATGAAAACTTTTGTTTCTCATAACCTAAATTAGGCTTAATAAGAGTTGTGGTTTTCATGACTGAGGGGAAACAACACCCCCAAACTGATGGTTATTAAAAATTCGACTCCCAAGTACAGGGCATAAAGCAGAGCTGCACATAATAAAATACGACAGTTGTAACTTAAATATTGGCTAAAATTTATTCACAACCCATACAAAAGAGTTACATGTTTGCACCTGTTACTGTTCTTCAAAGTAGTCACCAGCGTTATGTGGAACCCATTGCAAGCGATGTGGAGGGCTTAGTATACCGTTAGGAGAGCCTCTTCTGTTGATGGTGCGGTCTACTGCCTGTCGAATCTCTGGAACAGTTCTGAACCGAATGCTACGAAGTGGTTCCTTCTTCTTCGGAATCAAATCAAACTCACAAGGACTTAAGTCCGGGGAGTGGGGTGGATGGTTCAGTTCTTCCCAGGTCCATCGACCGAACAGAGCAGCCACAACGTGCGCCGTATGCGCACGCGCATTGTCTTTCATGGGTGGATTGCATAGAAAGTGTCAACGCTTCTTTCGCAAAGCTAGTCGCAGGTGATGTTCCAAAAACGACAAGCTGCGCGGCCCACCCATGAAAGACAATGCGCGGGCGCATACATCGCAAGCTGTGGCTGCTCTGTTCTGTCGATGGGACTGGTAAGTACCGTATCATCCACCATACTTTCCGGACTTTAGTCCTTGTGACTTTGATTTGATTCCGAAGATGAAGGAACCGTTTCGTGGCACTCGCATCAGAACTGTTCCAGAGATACGACGGGCAGTAGACCGCTCCATTCGCACCATAAACAAAACAGACTCTGATAACGGTATACTACGCCTTCCACATCGCTGGAAACGGGTTCTACACAACGCTGGTGACTACTTTGAAGAACAGTAACAGGTGCAAACATGAAATTCTTTTTTATTGGTTGTGATTAAATAGTTTCCACTATTAAGTTCCAACCTACGTATATTGCCAAGATTAATAACGACTCGCGTAATTTCGGCGACAACATACATAACAAATTACTGAAAAAATGCAGAAAAAATAATTTCTATGTAGTTGACAATAACAATAATAAACGTATAGTTTTATCATATTATACTAAATTAGTGACAGGGTGGCATTAGGTTTTAGAAAAGAAGAAAGGAAATTTGGCGTTTTCTGCCATGGGGAACTTGGGTAGAATTTTAAAAGATAGCACTAAAAAAATCCATGGGCCAGGTGCCTATACAGCTGAATGTACCGACTGCAACTGTCTGGCAGATGGCTTGAAGTCAGATTTAGCGAACATGTCGCTTTAGGTCGTAAAAATGATCCAGAAAAATATGAGTTCGGCTCCCACCTTCTCGAAGTCCGCGGCTCGTGGTCTTGGGGTAGCGTTCTCGCTTCCCGCGCACGGGGTCCCGGGTTCGATTTCCGGCGGGTTCAAGGATTTTCTCTGCCTCGAGGTGACTGGGTGTTGTGTGTGTCTTTTATCATCATTTCATCCTCATTCACTCTCAAGTCACCGTAGTGGCGTTAAAGAACTTGTGGAGCGGTGGCCGAACCGCCCCGCGAGGGGTCTCCCGGCCACCAGTGCCATACGCTCATTACCTTCTCGAAAGTGGTCATAGTGCAGCAGTTTCTCCTTTCATGTAAGGGTGCTCCATAAATGCGAAAAGGATGTGCCTGAGGGAATTGAAATTTTTTATCATATGGCGGCATCTCGTAGGACATTGGTTACTGAACAGGTGGCCATGAGAAGTTCCAGGTTTTGGGAACTGTTTAAGAAACATTAGGATTCAGCTGCCATGGAACTGTTCCAACAGACGCATTGATCTGATTTCCTTTTTCTTCCTTTATTGTTATTTTATACCCTCGCCGCAAATAGGTGGGGAGGTGTGCTGTCAGCGGTACAATAGTCTGCTCTTCAGCAAAGAGCATTCAAAAAAATATAATAAACATGAGAAAATATATGGGGATTGTTTTTCGGTTTTAAATTAAACACATAAAAGATTGCCAGCTAAAAGGACGAAAATTATATACAATTTAAAAACACAGTAACAACCTTGTGAGGCTGTTGTATGAAGAAGCTATGAAGGACTGCACTTTCACTTAAATTCCGAAGGACCTGCAGCGGGTGAAAAGTACTGTGGGAGGAGAGAATATGTTCCATTGGGCTGAAGGGAGGGAGGGGGTAAAAAGATAGAGGTCTGTTAGATAGAAAACTATGGTGATGATAAGTATGAGTTTTGGTTGATGGTGGAAATAGAGACAATAAGAAAGTCAAAGGGGGGAGGAGTGGTGTGTTGTGTGAGAAGGGTAGTGGTAACAGGGGGAAAGGGATGGGGATGCATATAGAGGGAAAAGGAGAGAAAGGGAAAAGGAGAGAGGGACCATGATGTGAAGTGGGATAGATAGGAAGAGCTTAAGTTGGTAGGAGGGTTATATATTGGGGCAGATACCATTCTCTACGAGAGGGAGTTGGCTAAAGTTTCGTTGCGATACGATATGGAGTGTGTATAGGAGCGGGGACGGTGGGATGTGTTTGTAAAGGCACAGCAGCGTACCAGACCTGGTGGTCAGAGGGGATACAATGGAGTTCCTTTAATCTAGTTTGCGGGTATTATAGAAGTTGTGGAGACGTTCGATGTGGGCGAGAGTGGTGATGGGATGGTAGGGGATCCATGTGGGGGGAAAGTAAACGGATGTGGAAAACGAGACGGAGTGCATGGCACTCAGAGATTTGAAGGGACTTATAGAACTACAGTGGGGGTGGCTATCCGTGCAACAGTTGCATAGAAGAGTATGGGTCATATCAGGGTTTTCTAGGTGAGGAGAATTGTTAAAAAGTGTAATCCTCCAGTTCGGCCTACTATTAGTTTTGGTAGCTTTAGTCTATTGCGGTCTTTCTGTTGGATTGTTAGTACATGACGTTTGCATGTCAGTTACCTGTCGAGGGCTAGTCCAAGTAATTTTAGTGTGTTAGTTAACTGAATGGAACTGATGTAAATGGTAAGGAAAAAGTCATGGAGACGGAAGGTATGGTAGGTTTGTGCTATAACTATTGCCTGGCTTTTGGCGGGGTTAATCTAGGTTGGATACACCAGGACATAAACTGACTGAGGTGAATTTGGAGGAAGCGTTAGTATTCCTGGAATTCAGGGCAGAGGCGAGGAAAGTGGAGTCACCGGCAAATGTAGGAGATGGACTTGTGGTGGTGGTATGGGCATATCAACAGTGTAGCAGGTATAAAGGAGAAGAGACAGTATGGAACCTGGAGTGGACTCCTGCAGTGGGATGGGAGGTATGGGAATTAGTATTGCTGATAATGACAAAGGATTCACGATTAGAGAGGAAGGAAGCAGTGATATAGACATAAATCATCGGAAGTGCATATGATTTGAGTTTCCTGGAATGGCAGACATGGTAGTGTGCTTTGTTGAGATCGAGAGGGACACAAATATCTGATTCATGCGAGTTAGGCTGGTGTTATAGGAGATGGATAAAGTGCAGGTGCCGTCATCAGAAACTGGGACAAAAGCCAGACTGGTTAACAGGCAGAAGGTGATGTTGCGTCAGGTGTTTATGCATGCAGCAAGAGAGGATCTATTCGAGGACCTTGCTAAACATTGATGTCAGGCAGGTGGGGATGTAGGGGGAGGTATGAGTAGGAGTTTTGTGTTGTTTGGAGGTACTTCGCAGTTGACTGCAGTAACCTGTAGAGAGGATGGTGGTGTAAAGGTGTGTAAAGTGGAATAGAAAGGGGATGTGTCATTATTTGAGGCGTCGATACGTAATGCAGTTATGACCAGTGGAAATTTTGCATTTTTTGTGGAGTACTTATTTTATGTCATGTGCTGCGATTTGTGCATTTAATTCTGTTTGTTGTATGTTTTCCAAGTACTGGATGCTGGAAGCCAGATGTGAGACAGTGGTATTTCTTTGCGTTCATGGATGATATGGAACAAGGAGTAAGCAAAATGGTGGTCATCGGGGATAGAGAAGATGTAAGAACGATAGCATGAAAAGTGGCCGGCTTTGCTCTTATTGTAGGTAAGGGATGATTGATGTGGAGGAGCGGATATTGATATCTATGCCAGTGAATCCGTGGAATGCTTTTCAGTACTTGGAAGAGTTAAAGTAGAATGTAGTGCTGAGTCTGATGGACGTCTGGATCCCATTCTGACGTTTTTAGCACTGAGTAAATTCCTGATGCGCCTCTGTATTTGGTGGTGGTGTGTGAATGTATCCCAGTCATTAGTCTGCAAGAAAGAACTGTAAAAGAGATGGTATTTTTGGAGAAGGCGCAGCATTTGTGGGGCAAAGGTGCGAAAGTGAGGAAATATGGTCTTGATAGGAATATGTGTGGATGTAGCATTTGACAAAGTCTGATGCAGGAAGGATATGGCATTACAGATATCTTCAGGTAGCTGGAACTTCAAAGGCTGGCTCCCAATCCGTGTTTCTATGGCTCCCCAGTGGATATTTCAGTTGGTGCAGGAGTAGTATTGGATGACTCTTCGATGGAAACTGAGATGGGGCGCACTGGAATGAGGTTGTGTGTTGAAGATGGTGAGGGGTACAGGTAGGTTGTTGGCTCTAATCAGATCCAAGACTTCTGCAGTGAGATGTCTAAGGCGGTTGAAAGATACTAGGACGACATCCGCAGTGATGTCGCTTTCAGGACAGGTATGGGAAGGCAGCAACGACACTTTACAGGGAGTTGGTAAACTGACTCCTCTGCTGGAGTTCTGTGGAGGACCTTCTATGGATGCTCAGATCAGTGGCAATAATGTAGATGTGAGTGAAGAAGTTGTTCGGTGAGGTGATTAGGTCGGATGTTGATGCTGACACGGGTAATAGTTAAGATTTTGAAGAACAGGCTAAGCATAAGGTGTTCAGTGGGAATACTGTATAAGGTTTTGTGGCTGAGTAAGGATGTTCCTGTGATGGTCAGCTGCAACAAAGTAAGTGGATTGTCCGTGTGGTGGAGGATATAGGGGGAGATGTGATAGAAATGGAGGAAGACATACGTGTAGACATAGTGTTGGGACAGGGTATGCATTAAAATGTGTTTATTGATGGGTAGGGAGCATATTTTATGGTAAAGGAGCTTTTAGCGCTGTTGTGCCCTTATAATGAATAAGATTGGAGTTTGTGGGTCAGGACTAGATGGAGCAAGCGAGATTTGTTGAAGATTGCGTGGATGTTGGGTTGGGATGATTTGGGGGGAAGAGACCAAAGAGCGAGGTCATCAGTCTTATCGGATTAGGGAAGGAAGTCGGCCGTGCCCTGTCAAAGGAACCATCCCAGAATTTGCCTAAGATGATTAAGGGAAATCACAGAAAACCTAAATCAGGATGGCCAGACGCGGGATTGAACAGTCATCCTCCTGAATGCGAGTCCAGTGTGATAACCACTGCGTCACCGCGCTCGGTGGATGTTGGAATGGATGAATGTTTTAGATGACGGTTGTCATGAATTTGATGAAGTCTTCAGCAGTGAGGGTTTGGTGGAGGGAATGATTGGGATCAATGGGATATCAGCTGGTCGGATTGGGATAATAAGTTCAAGTTAGCTTGGTTGAGGCTTGGCTTTGCAGTTTGTGGAATAGATTAGGTAGGAGTCATTGCATGTCTTGCAGGTGGAAGGGGAAGGAATGTTAGGACACTACTGAAGGAAATGCGAGTCTTTGATGTGTGGATAAGTGTTTTGGATTTTACAATCTTCAGTTAGGTCATCATTGTAGTAAAGACACCTTTGACAGTGGTAGGAGTCGCGATGGGCGTTTGAAGGTTCGGCCTTGTGACAGTGGTGACATATCAGGACTCCTTCCTTAACGAGAAGGCTTATGCTGGAGGAGAATTCAGTAAAGCACTGATCTGACAGTAACAATCTGTTTACATTCCTTCTAGATCACATGATACTACACGTTTATGAGGACAAATATAAAGTATTTCTATTATTATTACATGATATAGTTGAAAGTTTATTAGTTTCAACACAAAATCGTGTAAATTATAATGCATCCTTGTGTGAACTTATGAGAGAGGACATTATAAAGCAAAAAGATTTTGGATCCTTTTGACATACCGCTGCTGGAACGATAACTTATAACATTATTTTTGTCAGTTATAATTCCTTCAACATTACTTGCAATGTAGTACTGTATTAATAAAAAAATTTTGTAGGTCTTCCGAAAAATATATTCTGTATTTTTTACAATACGTTCAAATTTAAAGTGACGCTGGCTGTTGTGGCCGAGCGGTTCTAGGCGCTTCAATCTGGAACCTCGTGACCACTACGGTCGCAATTTCGAATCCTGACTCGGGCATGGATGTGTGTGATGCCCTTAGGTTAGTTAGGTTTAAGTAGTTCCAAGTTCTAGGGGACTGATGATCTCAAATGTTACGTCCCATAGTGCTCAGAGTCATTTGAACAATTTTTGTAAAGTGTGAAGCAATAACCGATGAAGCTGGTTAGTTAACACAGTTACCATCATGTATATATGAATATAAAATATTAGTCACTGTCTGTAGTTATTAAGACCTTATTTTTGGCGTCCAAAGGATTTAAAAAATATGAAATAGTAAATAAAATGATAAAACAACTCCGCCACTGCCGGTCCCAAGCCTGGGGCCTCATCTCGCAAGTGATGAGGAAGGAGGAGGGGCAGGAGTAACACCTCGTAAAAAAACCTCGGCTGTGATTGAATCTTCTGGAACTCACAACTCCAGTCGATATTATGTGAGATCCTTCGTGATTTCACCACCAAAACCTCAACACAAACCAATAATCATGACGGAACAATGAGAAAGAATCCACTACCCTGGGCCAAAGTCAGTAAGACAGGATAATAGACCTCATCATTGGGTTCCAGAGAATCAGGCATGTCATGAAGAGAAGAATAGGAGTTTCCCAAAAACCCACAAGACAAAGAGGATATTTTACATGGGAACACTCAATACAAACACACTACTGAAGCCAGGTAAATTGAAAAAATTAACGAACACCATGAATAAATACAACATAAAAATTGTGGCAATTCAGGAAACACGATTCGCAGATGACAACCACTTTGATATGGAAAAATTACAGAATATACAAGGGGAAACCAGCCATAGCCGTTCCAGGAAGTAATCTCTAAGTCTAAAATGGTTCAAATGGCTCTGAGCACTATGGGACTTAACATCTATGGTCATCAGTCCCCTAGAACTTAGAACTACTTAAACTTAACTAACCTAAGGACAGCACACAACACCCAGCCATCACGAGGCAGAGAAAATCCCTGACCCCGCCGGGAATCGAACCCGGGAACCCGGGCGTGGGATGCGAGAACGCTACCGCACGACCACGAGATGCGGGCTCTCAAAGTCTTCGGAACAGTATTTGTAGTACATAAATCGATACTGGACTCTGTATTAGATTTCACCTCAAAATTAGAAAACATTTCAACACTCACGATACGACCTGGAAACAAATCCTATACACTAGTTAGTGCACACGCCCTCACAAATCATTATAACAAGAGGAATTAAGAGATGATAGAGGAATTCTGGGAAGATCTGGAAGAGACTACCAGCAAAATCCCCAAGACTCACGTAAAAGTCCTGCTAGGGAAGTTTAATTCCCAGCTAGGCAAGGAAAGAAAATTGCGAGACACGAGAGGGAAACACACGACCCACAAGAGAACAAACAAAAATGGAGAGAACTTGATAAATTTCTGCAGGAATTTTGAGCTGCAAATCGTGTCACCGTAATTCCAGAAACCACACAGAAAACTAGTGACTTCGAAATCCCCAACAATGGTCTAGGAGAACTTCAGATAGACCACACAGCAATATCCATGAAAAACGCTAGAGAAATAATGAACGTAGGTACTGGGAAAGGAGTTTTTGAGTCTGATCATCACCTTCTCCAAATCAAAGCAAAATTTATACCCAACAGACAAATCAGGAGAACCAACAAACCTTTCTGAACAGATCCAGAGTACCTGCAAATAAACAAGAAAGAAATAATACAAGAAATTACGAAAATCAACAGCAACAACTGGACAGAACTGTCAGAGAAAGCTCTTTTAAATCACGTAGAACCTCAGATAGATCCACATATCGGAGAGTACCAAGCACGGTTCTGGAAGGGAAGATCGTACAGTGAACAGAGAACAATATTAACAACGAGGAAGTCCAGAAACACCACAATAACATTTGTTGATTTCAAGAAAGCCTACGATTCCATAGACAGAGAAACACCTTTCAGTACACTGGAAGAAATGAAGGTAGACAACAGGAACAGAAAAGTAATCCAGGATACATTAACAAATACAAACTATAAAGTGAAGTTCATGGTAGAGATCTCGGAACCGTTCGAAATCAAGACAGGAGTCAGACAGGGAGATAGCCTGTCACCCATTTTGTTTAACGCAGTTTTAGAGAAAATAATCAGGACATGGGACAAAGGAGTCAATGGGGTAAAGATGGGGAGACACAAAAATAGAACCATCAACATAAAATGTCTGGCCTTTGCCCATGATATAGCCATCATAACAAATAACAGAATAGAAGCCAGAGAAGCCCTAGAAAAACTACATGAAGTCGCAACCAGAACAGGACTACAAATTTCGTATGAAAACACGCAGAACATGGACACAAAATCCACCGACAGAAACCCATTGGAAACAAAGTATGGAAAGATAGCACAAGTGAAAGTTCCAAATACCTGGGAGAGATTATACAGAAAACAGGACTAAATTCGACAGCCAATGAAGAAAGAGTTACAAAGCTACACAAAGCTTACAAACTTACGTGGAACCATTACAACAAAAGAAGTATTTCCGTTAATGCCAGATTAAGACATTACAAAACAGTACTCTTACCAGAAGCCATGTATGCCTCAGAAACGACAGTAATCAGGGGAAGAACGAAAATCAAGGAAATGGAAAAGCAAGACAGGAAAATTTTGAGAAAGATCTGTGGGCCAGTTCAGAGACAGGGAATCTGGATAAAAAGACCGACAAAAGAACTGTACAAAGAGACAGAGACAACTACAGAGAACTTTACAAAAATAAGTGCTAAATTCTATGGGTACATTTATTGGATGAACGAAAGTAGGCTGACCAAGAAGATTTTTAAGATAGTGATAAGTAATACGATGAAAATTAACTGGGCAAAGGAAATCATGGAAGACCCCAAGAAACTAAATATCTCTATAGAAGGAATATCAAACAGAGAGAAATACAGAGAAAAAATCAGGAAACAGAAATTCGAGAAAATACCAAAGGAGGAGAAACCAGGAAAGAAGTGGACAGAAGAGAGGAAGAAGGAACACAGTGAATATATGAAAGGTTTTTCGAAGAGAAAAGAATGAGACAAAAAAAGTGCCATGAAAATTGATTGTGTTTCAGCGCTCTCCTAAATTAGGGAATTAACGATAATAATAATATTAATAATAATAATAAAATGATAAAACAGCCTGCCTGTAAAATTAAGTTATTAAATGCTTTCTTCGCCCCACATGTGCAAAAGCGGCGCTGTAGAGTGGTAAGACGTGCACTGAAGCCAACTGTGTTGTTAATTGTAAACAGCGGTTTCAGTGTAAATTTAATCTTCGACATGAATAGTGCAGTTACAACTATGTGTTCATGTAAGTGGTTTTAATGTTTTAACTTACATTTACTGGTATGTATTTTATCACTGACTCACATTTAAAGCTTATAGGAGTATATATTTAATAATGTACGCATATTATATTATTGTAACTGGTTCTTTACACGTCTTTAAGCACTGGAGTTGGCCACACAGTGACCGAAACCAAGATTTTAAATTTTTACTACCGACTGATTGATGTATCCTTTACTGCTTGAACAGACTCATTCTGACGACTATACGGGCTGAAAATACCGGCATCTGCTGACTTAAGCGACTTTGACAAATGACGAACTCTTATGGTCTGCCACCTGTGAACAGGTGTCTAGGAACTATTCGCATGCTGCTGTTGTTGAAAGACTGTGAAACCTTGAGTAGGCGACGGGGTGTTGGGTGTCCATGCCTTATCACAGCAAGTGGAGATTGGAGGTTTGCGCACTCTGTCAAACGTAATAGGCTGCTCGCTGTGGCAGATCTTCCGAGAGCGTACAATGCTAGCGCAGGCACAAGTGTTTCGGAGTGCACCATTCAGCGCACGTTATTTAACGTGGGGTCCTGAAGCACACGATTTCTCTGTGTTGCCATATTGACCCAAAGACATCGCCAGTTAATATTACAGTGGGCACAGGATTATCGAGATTGAACAGCGGATCAGTGGAAACGTGTCGCCTGGTCGATTGGATAACTTCTTACTACACCAAGTGTACGAAACAAGCGTTCTGTGACGCATATCGGTGGGTGCAGTATTAGACAATGGGGGACATTCATCTGGGCCTCTATGGTGATCTGACAGTAATCGATGGTACCACGACAGGCGTAGGCTACGTGAATATTATTACTTACCACCTGTACCCCTTCATGCTTGATGTCTTCCGCGACAACGATGTAAGGTTCCAGCAGGATAACTCTCTACAAGCCAAGGTCACAATCATACAACAGAGGTTCGAGGAGCGTGATAGTACATTTCTGTTTACTTTTGGCCACCAAATTTTGCTTACTCTTAACCGTATGGAACGGATCTGGTACGCTAACACGGGCTTGCTATATACCCACAAACAATCGGCCCACGATTTACGAGAATTGTGTGACCTGCATGTCGACATCTGGTGGCACGTAATTCTGGAACCATATCAAGGACCCGTCGTATCCATGGCACTCAAACTTGAAGCGTATTGGATTCTAAATGTGGACCACACGTAATTAAGAAAGTGGTTATAACTTCTGGATATCAATCTAGGTTTCATAAATCGATTAAGGCAATCACTGCTGCTCCAGTCTCGTCGTCAATACGACGTTAAATCATTATCTTCCTTTCATATTCCTCAAACCTGTGACGCTATTTGTCCCTGTAAGTATAAAATGCGTATACGCATGTGTTGAAGAAGTTACGCGTTGAGTTATGCATTGAACTAGTTAAGAGTTTAATATTAACAGGAAGTGTTTATCAGCGGCCTATGCTGTCCTTTCGCAGAAAGTATTCTCTAAAATTCTAACATTCTAAGTTAAACATTTAATTTAAAATTCTGAATCAACACTTCATTTACTGTATATGATTTCGAGAGTCATTCAAAGGCTAGTCAAATGTTTCTCTAATTTACTTTACTTCTTGCTTTTAGCAAAATCATTTCACAAAACATTTAATTGTTCTTTTCAATTTCTTTAGTTTCAAGTTTAGCTCAGAAAGCGTAATCTTTTTGGTACTTCATTGATTTACCTAGCGTTTTCTCGAAACGTCCTGAACTTAGTACCTGATTCTAAGGAAACCGTTCTGATAATTAAATATTACACCAACGTAACTCTTTATGCTTTAATCAGCTAGACTTACAACAGAAGGAACTCTTTGACATCTCATTTTGCATCACAGCGTCTTTTGATCTCGATATGTCTTACATTTAGTACTTGTTTCGAAGTATATCCTTTTTTAAGTTAACTTTCACACCAAAGCTACTTTTTAGGCTCAAAATTGCTAGATCCTGAAGATATGAACTTTTTGATACTTCATTTACATACCTATCAGCAGTTTCTAGTAAAATATTTTAGTTTACCCTATCATCAATAATTTTTGTTAATTACGCTTATCACTTGCAAGCAATTGAATTATTGTTGTTGTGGTCTTCAGTTCTGAGACTGGTTTGATGCAGCTCTTCATGCTACTCTATCCTGTGCAAGCTTCTTCATCTCCCAGCACCTACTGCAACCTACATACTTTTCAATCTGCTTAGTGTATTCATCTCTTGGTCTCCCTCTACGATTTTTACCATCCACACTGCCCTCCAATACTAAATTGGTGATTCCTTTGATGCCTCACAACATGTCCTACCAACCGATCCCCTCTTCTACTCAAGTTGTGCGACAAACGTCTCTTCTCCACAGTCCTATTCAATACCTCCTCATTAGTCATGTGATCTACCCATCTAATCTTCAGCATTATTCTGTAGCACCACATTTCGAAAGCTTCTATTCTCTTCTTATCCAAACTATTTATCGTCCATGTTTCACTTCCATACATGGCTACACTCCATACAAATACTTTCAGAAACGACTTACTGACACTTAAATCTGTACTTGATGTTAACAAATTTTTCTTCTTCAGAACCACTTTCGTTGCCATTGTCAGACTACATTTTATGTCCTCTCTACTTCGACTATAATGAGTTATTTTGCTCCCCAAATAGCAAAACTCCTTTACTACTTTAAGTGTCTCATTTCCTAATCTAATTCCCTCAGCATCACCCGACTGAATTCGACTACATTCCATTATCCTCGTTTTCTTTTGTTGATGTTCATCTTATATCCTCCTTACAAGACACTATCCATTCCGTTCAACTGCTCTTCCAAGTCCTTTGCTGTCTCTGACAGAATTACAATGTCATCGGTGAACCTCAAAGTTTTTGTTTTTTCTCCATGGATTTTAATACCTACTCCGAATTTTTCTTTTGTTTCCTTCACTGCTTGGTCAAAATACAGATTGAATAACATCGGGGATAGGCTACAACCCTGTCTCATTCCCTTCCCAACCACTACATCCCTTTCATGTTCCTCGTCTCTTGTAACTGCCATCTGGTTTCTGTACAAATTGTAAATAGCCTCTCGCTGCTTGTATTTTACCCCTGCCACCTTCAGAATTTGAAAGAGAGTATTCCACTCAACACTGTCCAAAGCTTTCTCTAAGTCTACAAATGCTAGAAACGTAGGTTGGCCTTTCCTTAATCCCCCCCATGAACCATGGACCTTGCCGTTGGTGGGGAGGCTTGCGTGCCTCAACGATACAGATAGCCGTACCGTAGGAGCAACCACAACGGAGGGGTATCTGTCGAGAGGCCAGACAAACGTGTGGTTCCTGAAGAGGGGCAGCAGACTTTTCAGTAGTTGCAGGGGCAACAGTCTGGATTATTGACTGATCTGGCCTTGTAACACTAACCAAAAGGGCCTTGCTGTTGTGCTACTGCGAACGGCTGAAAGCAAGAGGAAACTACAACCGTAATTTTTCCCGAGGGCATGCAGCTTTACTGTATGATTAAATGATGATGGCGTCCTCTTGGATAAATATTCCGGAGGTAAAATAGTCCCCCATTCGGATCTCCGGGCGGGGACTACTCAAGAGGACGTCGTTATCAGGAGAAAGAAAACTGGCGTTCTACGGATCGGAGAGTGGAATGTCAGATCCCTTAATCTGGCAGGTAGATTAGAAAATTTAAGAAGGAAATTGGATAGGTTTAAGTTAGATATAGTGGGTATTAGTGAAGTTCGAAGGCAGGAGGAACAAGACTTTTGGTCAGGTGAATACAGGGTTATAAATACAAAATCAAATAGGGGTAATGCAGGAGTCGGTATAATAATGAATAAAAAATAGGTGTACGGGTAAGCTACTACAAACATCATTGTAAACGTATTATTGTGGCCAAGATAGACAAGAAGCCCACGCCTACTACAGTAATACAAGTTTATATGCCAACTAGCTCTGCAGATGACGAAGAAATTGATGAAATGTATGATGAGATAAAAGAAATTATTCAGGTAGTGAAGGGAGACGAAAATTTAATAGTCATGGGTGACTGGAATTCAAGAGGAGGAAAAGGGAAAGAAGGAAACATAGTAGGTGAATATGGATTGGGGCTAAGAAATGAAAGAGGAAGCCGTCTGGTAGAATTTTGCGCAGAGCATAACTTAATCATAGCTAACACTTGGTTTAGGAATCATGAAAGAAGGCTGTATACATGGAAGAAGCCTGGAGACATTAACAGGTTTCAGATAGCTTATATAATGGTAAGACAGAGATTTAGGAACCAGGTTTTAAATTGTAAGACATTTCCAGGGGCAGATGTGGACTCTGACCACAATCTGTTGGTTATGAACTGTTGATTAAAATTGAAGAAACTGCCAAAAGGTGGCAATTTAAGGAGATGGGACCTAGATAAACTGACTAAACCAGAGGTGGTACAGAGTTTCAGGGAGAGCATAAGGGAACAATTGACAGGAATGGGGGAAAGAAATACAGTAGAAGAAGAATGGGCAGCTTTGAGGGACGAAGTAGTGAAGGCAGCAGAGGATCAAGTAGGTAAAAAGATGAGGGGTAGTAGAACTCCATGGGTAACAGAAGAAATATTGAATTTAATTGATGAAATGAGAAAATATGAAAATGCAGTAAATGAAGCAGGCAAAAAGGAATACAAACGTCTCAAAAATTAGATCGGCAGGAAGTGCAAAATGGCTAAGCAGGGATGACTAGAGGACAAATATAAAAATGTAGAGGCTTATCTCACTAGAGGTAAGATAGATACAGCCTACAGGAAAATGAAAGGGACCTTTGGTGAAAAGAGAACCACTTGTATGAATATCAAGAACGTTGAGGCAAACCCAGTTCTAAGGAAGGAAGGGAAAGCAGAAAGGTGGAAGGAGTATATGGAGGGTCTACTAAGGGCGATGTACTTGAGGACAATACTATGGAAATGGAAGAGGATGTAGATGAAGATGAAATGGGAGATATAATCCTGCGTGAAGGGTTTGACAGAGCACTGAAAGATCTGAGTCGGAACAAGGTCCTGGTAGTAGACAACATTCCATTAGAACTACTGACACCCTTGGGAGAGCCAGTCCTGACATATTTCTACCATCTGGTGAGCAAGATGTATGAGACTGGCGAAATACCCTCAGACTTCAAGAAGAATATAATAATCCCAATCCCAATGAAAGCAGGTGTTGACAGTTTTTCAAAATTACCGAACAATCAGTTTAATAAGTCACAGCTGCAAAATACTAACTCGAATTCTTTACAGACGAATGGTAAAACTGATAGAAGACGACCTCGGGGAAGATCAGTTTGGATTCCATAGAAATGTTGGAACACATGAGGCAATGCTGACCCTACGACTTATCTTAGAAGAAAGATTAAGGAAAGGCAAACCTACGTTTCTAGCATTTGTAGACTTAGAGAAAGCTTTTCACAATGTTGATTGGAATACTCTCTTTCAAATCCTGAATGTGGCAGCGGTAAAATACAGAGAGCGAAAGGCTATTTACAATTTGTACAGAAACCAGATGGCAGTTATAAGAGTCGAGGGGTATGAAAGGGAAGCAGTGGTTGGGAGGGGAGTGAGACAGAGTTGTAGCCTAATCCCCGATGTTATTCAATCTGTATATTGAGCAAGCAATAAAGGAAACAAAAGAAAAGTTCGGAGTAGGTATTAAAATTCATGGAGAAAAAACAAAAACTTTGAGGTTCACCGATGACATTGTAATTCTGTCAGACAGCAAAGGACTTGGAAGAGCAGTTGAACGGAATGGATAGTGTCTTGAAAGGAGGGTATAGTTTGAACATCAACAAAAGCAAAACGAGGATAATGGAATGTAGTCAAATTACGTCGGGTGATGCTGAGGGAATTAGATTAGGAAACGAGACACTTAAAGTAGTAAAGGAGTTTTGCTATTTGTGGAGTAAAATAACTGATGACGGTCGAAGTAGAGAGGACATAAAATGTAGACTGGCAATGGCAAGGAAAGCGTTTCAGAAGAAGAAAAATTTGTTAACATGGAGTATAAATTTAAGTGTCAGGAAGTCGTTTCTGAAAGTATTTGTATGGAGTGTAGCCATGTATGGAAGTGAAACTTGGACGATAAATAGCTTAGACAAGAAGAGAATAGAAGCTTTCGAAATGTGGTGCTACAGAAGAATGCTGAAGATTAGATGGGTAGATCACACTACTAATGAGGAGGTATTGAAGAGAATTGGGGAGAAGAGGAGCTTGTGGCACAACTTGAAGAAGGGATCGGTTGGTAGGACATGTTCTGAGACATGTGGGCTGCAATCTCAAAGCGTGAATGGCAAATACAGGACTTGCTTGGATCAAGGAACAGTCGGAATTGTAATTGTAAATTGTTGTAGTTGTGCTGGGAAAGTCCCTGAGTTTCAAGCGCTTATAAAAAGCGCAGAAGCTGAAATCGTTATAGGTACAGAAAGCTGGCTAAAGCCTGAAGTAAGTTCTGCGGAAATTTTTACAAAGTCTCAGATGGTGTTCAGGAAAGATAGATTAGGCAGAATTGTGGTGGAGTGTTTGTGTCTGTCAGTAGTGGTTTATCATGTAGTGAAGTCGAAGTAGATACTACGTGCAAACTGGTATGGGTGGAGGTTATACTTAACAGCCGAACTAAGTTAATAATTGGCTCCTTCTACCGACCCCCAGACACCGATGATATAGTTGCTGAACAGTTCAGAGAAAATTTGAGTCTCGTAACAAGTAAATACCCCACTCATACGGTTATAGTTGGTGGGGACTTCAACCTTCCCTCGATATGTTGGCAAAAATACTTGTTCAAAACCGGTGGTAGGCAGAAAACATCTTCCGAGATTGTCCTAAAAGCTTTCTCCGAAAACTATTTCAAGCAGTTAGTCCACGAACCCACGCGAATTGTAAATGGTTGCGAAAACACACTTGACCTTGTAACGACAACTGTACATATAATAATTTTTTTTCTTTATGAATTTCTCTAAATTAGTGTGAAAAATGGTTGATTTAATTTCTTGCTCTTTTCGTGTCATGTTAAAGAAACAGTGAGCAACTTTTGAAATGAATATTATTATTTATGTTAAAGATTTCAAATGATGTGATAATCAAAAGAAAGTGTACTTAATGTTAAAACTATTGTAAAATATGGAAATTGTAATTTAAACACTTGGTCCATATGTAGGTAATGCAGTAGGATATGTGTAGTAGAAAACCTGTGGTGAATACCCTACCTGTAGGGGAGCGGGAAAAGGTGGAGGCAGGCGAGTGCGGGAAAACGCACACTGGGCGCGGTTCGGCACAACGGGCTCAGTAGTCAGTCGGAGGCGAGCAATAGTAAGAGTCGGAGTTGTGAATCGGTCAGAGGAACACGTACTGTACCGAGGCGGCTACCCAGGAAAAGTGGATTCCATTGAGCCTCGGATGCACCGATTCTGGCGACTACTTGGCATGGCTATATTCTGAGGCACAAAGTTGGAAAGATTACGACGCTAAGAAGAAGGAAAGTGCCAATGTAGTGTGAGCCTTAGCCGTGCTTGTATGTGTGCCGTGCTGCCCGCTATCTCGCTACCCGCCAACCGCCGCACCGACTTGCACAGGTCAAACATTTATTTCATCTTTAGAAGTGTATCTGTGTGGACCAGTGTCGAAACTGTTTCTAATTGTTAAATAATAACGTGACTTTTACCAGAATTGCTTTAGCCATGACTTATCCTGATAACTGACCTGGACAGGAACCTTACCTCGTATTGTGCAACCCGAGTATCCTGAACTGAAAGTTTATAATTTGTGTAAATGAAAATTATCAGCAGTCAAACTTTTACTATAAAGAAATTTAAAATTTCTGTGAATTATTGCAAATGTTGATAAAGGACAAAAGTATGACTAAGCTGAAAGAGTTTTTTTGAATTGAGTTAGCGATGCTATTTAATTAACTTGAGACAGAACTAATGACAGTTAAATTATTCAGAAGTAAGACAAAAGAGTAGTTATCCATTGATTGATAAATTTGAGTGTTAATTTGCCTTTTAGTACTTAACAGTTTCAGTATAACGACCATAACAGTTTCAGGCCCCCCCCCCCCCTTCTCTTGTTCATTCTTTCAAACCTTGAAATGTGCTGATCATATTTGACCAGTAAATTTAAGTCCTTTACTGAACCTAAGTGTATTAGTGTTGTTTTCCCAATTTCAATAGTGACATTGTATGTGTGTTTTCAAAACTGTGCACTCTAGGAAAATCTATGCCCGATTTCAGTCTGATCAATATACGCAATGCAGTTCGTAATAATCATTGCTGTGTGGTGTTGTGTGAATTTAGCTTGTCCAAATTAGTACAAAAAGAGAAAGCTTTAGTTCAGTGGAATTTTCCGGGTCCAAACTTTGCCATATAACGCATCATTACTACGTGTTACTATGCTTGTACATGCACCCACTTGTACAAGGAAAAGCTCACTCATTGCCTAAGTAGGCTGGCGACCGAATCATTAATTATAGGTAGCATCTACTGTGTGTACTTCTTGTCCATGCGAACGAGCAATTATACTTCACATTTACTTGATGCATCACTGTAGTTATTGACTGAGTACTAGTCCGATCTTGCTTCTATTAGGTACACGCGGTCAATTTATGTACTAAAATCCTTGGTTATAAGGTGAAGCCCGTGAACTTATTACAGTACAGGCTTTATACAGCTAACGTACGTCCGAATAGGGCGGTAGCGTTACACGTGGCTTCCCGGTGACAGGACATCCAGTTGTTGTCGATTACAAATTAACGTAAAGATCGAACAGTGGATGTTCAGTGGCACGAATAGCAATAAAGTTCAGTAAAATAAATTACAGTGAGCGTCAAGTATAATAGTGTGGTATAGTTGGCATTCAATATGGACAGAAATGTAGGCAGGGTAGATGCGCCAAGCGAAATGGAGAATGCGGCTGGCAGTAGCAGGAGGTTACGTGGCCAGATAACAGATGGCGTTAGCGGAAGACAATTGGCGTACATACAGTACCATGAACACGTCAACGAACAGATTGAAATGTCGAGATCGTCTCGAACACAGCAAGGGACAAAACAGGAAGTAGAGGGTGACTTGGTAGATGATAGTGGGTACGTGAACGAATCCACTGACATGTTTGATTCACCACAAATAAAGAAAGAACCGAAAGAAACTTCTGAAGTAGAACCGGAACACACGGATTCCGTAGAACAAAACAGTATAAAAATTTTAAGTATGAACGACTTATTTGAACAATTAACCAAACAAATCGCAGGACAGAATGAGAAACTTCAAAAACAAGTCGGCAATCAGGTTAATCAGCTTAAAACGCACGTTGACGAGCAACTCAAAACACACGTGGATCGAATTGAAGCACAGGTTGAAGGACAGGGAATTAAAATTAGTAAACAAATAGAACAGGTAGAACAAAAAGTGGGTAATTTAAATTCTGTGGTAAATACTCTGAAACTTGAAGTTGATACCATTAACAAGAATATGGATACTATGCAGGGGGAAATTGTTAACATTAACAGTAGGTTCGATGTTGAAATTCTCAACATCCAAGAGAAAGTAGAACCTCTGGTTGAAACTAAGGTAGACGAAAAAGTTTTCGGTCTTAAAACTGAGATCGTAAACGAATGTCAGCACGGAATATCACAGTTGGAAAAGGTAGTTTTAGAAACTGAAAGGGATTTAGATAAAAAAGTAACCGGATGTGTTCGAAACTGTGAACAGAATACTACGAAAATTCAAGGCAGAATTTTCGATCTGGAGAGCAAAATTAAAGACAGGCCTGGTGTTGTCTGTAATGGCACACCGATTACGAAGCTGTTAGAAGGCGAGGAACGCTTCGATCCAGCCAAGAAACACAACGGATGGCATCCGTTAGATTTCATTAAAAATTGCGAGAGAATATTTCCTGAACACTTGTCTAATCAGGAAAAGATAAACGTTGTAATTAGCGCCTTAGCAGGTGACGCTAAGCGCTGGGGAATTAATTTGGACACCGAACGAATGACGTTCGAAGAATTTAGGCAGAGATTTACGGAAGAATATTGGTCTGAACAAAAGCAGGATCATTTATGGCGGGAGTTCATCATGGCCAAACAGCATGATAACAGGGGCAGGAATTCTTTGAAAGATTTCTGCGAGCATTGGTACCGGAAACTGACGCATTTACGAGGCAGAAGATCAGATTCGGAAATTATCTGGGAGCTATATAAAAAGCTTCCGGAGGATTCAAAGAGGTATGTAGGAAGCAATCATCGTAGCTTCCAAGCATTTCTAGAAAGGGTTGAAGACGAAGACCATTGGCGCGAAAGTCGTGCCAATTATCAAAATTTTGGTCATCGTAATAATCGTAATAATGACGAACGAAATGATGGCGAAGGATTTCGCGTCAATATGTTGCAAAGAGGTAGGGGCAGAGGTAGAGGAAGAGGAAATTATTCAGGTCGCGGTAGAGGGTATACCGCGCAAAGTAACAACGACGCGGGAAACTAATTTCCGCGAACGTTGCGGGCCAAACGGAAGCGGACAATACATACCGGCCCCGATTTGAGAAAAGATACCGGACCGACCGTAATGTAATGAGACAGGCTAGGGACAGGCACGGAACGCCGCGACGTGTTGTGGCGAAACAAGCGTCAGCTGCGAGCCAGAATGAGTCATTTCTGCCGCACAGAACGCTACATGTTAACAGGCGAGTGGAGCATCAGAGGGCAACGGCCCAGCCTAGCAGAACATCTGTTAGGAAAGAAGCCGCTGGAAATACGGCAGCAGTAGATACGAACATAGCCGTCAGGGCTAATGAAAATTTTACGAGTGATAATTCCGTGGCAAAGGAAACGATAGATGAAACTGTGAATACACAGAGAGGTGCGGTTAGCAGTGTTTGCAATGAGATAAAAGGCGAGGATGAATTAGCAGAAGTAACTGATTGGCAGGTGCAGATCGACGATCTGTACAAGGGCCTGAAGCAATGTGAGTGGGAGGATTTTAAGAAGGAGTATGAGGCAAAGAAATTAGTTAGTGAAAAAGGAGATAGTAGGGACGTCGATAAGGTGACGTGGCCCGAATTGGAAGAGGAGAGAATAAATAGCGCCGCGCAAAGTACGCGTGCCGCCAATAGGACGCAGATTAAGGGTAGGAAAGATTTGGAGGATGAAATCCTCAGCATTGACGAAGAAATAACTTCTGCTAACAGTCCGCCAATAGTACAAGCTGCTACCGAGAGGCACCATGGAGAAGGGGTAGATGATTACCTGAAAGTAATCAAAGTCCACGAGGATTACACCGAATATGAAGTAACAGTGGATGTGAATAAAGCTGAGGATGAGGCCGTTTTGCCAAAAGAGGAGATTGAATTGAAATCCAAGCCTGACGACAATACAGAGGAGGAACTTAGTGCCTGTCTCAGAAAAGCTTTTATGTTAGAACCTGAAAGCGATCCGGAATGGTCGGATTCCGACGATAGTTCGGATGATGGAAGATACGCAAATACAGACGAAAATGAATGTACTAACTCTCCCTATTGTGCAAAAATAGAGTACTTAAGTGAATTTGATGGTGAGAAAGAGAGTAATGATGAATCTAGTGACGATGAATTTGCAGGTGTAGACGAAAGTGAATATACTTTTACTGAAAGAGGGTATGAGAAAATCAGTGAAAATAAAGGGGATGCAGTTAATGGCGATATTGTACCTAACGATGACAACACATCAAAACAAAATCCAGACGTTGAAACAGAACAAAGAAAGAAAGAACCACCAGACGATTCAGGGTTTATTTCGCAAAGAGTTCAGGTAATTAATAACTTTGAACTTCCGGAACCCAAGAAACCGCCAGATATATGTGAAGTGAATGTTAAAAGCATATCTTGGGACGATGTTATTGTCGACCCGGATTTGCTCCAGGAAGACCACGGTAATGAAAAACATTCGACGGTTAAACAAACTATAATACCAGTTGAAATTTATAACGTGAAATTGCAAGTACTTCTTGATACTGGGTCTCAGATAAGTGCAATTTCTCAGTCATTTTTCGAACACATTTGTGATAAGCCTGGACTAGTAATTATGTCAGTGACAGGTGTAAAAATTGTTGGTGCAACTGGTAAGGCTAGTAAGCCGGTAAAGAACCAGATTTTGGTTGAATTTAGTATAAAAGGACAAAAATTTGAACACGATTTTTTGGTTGTGCCCGACTTGAGTGCTGAAATGATTTTGGGGATAGATTGGTTGGATAAAGAAAAGGTTATTATTGATTGTAGCCAGGGAGTGATCAAAATTAATAGTATATTTGGCAATTTGGAATTAAATTTTGAGGAAAGTGGGAAAGTGTTTGATTCAGAAATCGATTCTTTGTTGTTGGAGATCGACCAAGGGAATGAGGGGTTGACAAACAAGTACGAGGTGTACCATGTCCAGAGGTTATTAAATGAGAGTGACAAGCAGGGGCATGAATTTATGGGAATGGTGGAAAATTTAGAGGGAATATCTCCCGAACAGAAAGCAGAATTGCTTGAAATTTTAGATAGTAACAGCCCCGTATTTTCGGCCAAACCTTGGCTAGTTAAGAACTTTGAATACCAGATTGAGACAATAGAGCATAAACCTTTCTTCGTAAGACCGTTTTCGATACCCATATCAAAGAGGCAGGCTGTTCAAGTGGAAATAGATAAAATGATAGAGTGGGGGGTAATCGAACGAAGTAGCAGCGAGTATAATAGTCCCCTTATCATAGTGAACAAAAGGGATGGGGGAGTGAGAGTAGTTATCGACGCCAGGACCTTGAACAAAATTGTAAAGAAGGAAATAGACAGACCTGAAAATCTGGACGAAATGCTCCAAAATTTTTATAACGTGAAGTATTTAACCAGTCTGGATATGACAGCCGGATACTGGCAAATCCCATTAAGTAAAGAATCCCGTAAATATACCGCTTTTCTATTCGCCGGGAAATGCTATCAGTATAAAGTAGTGCCATTTGGGCTTAGCACATCTGTGGCAGTATTTATTAGGGCACTGGACTTTGTGTTAGGGAGAGAACTGAGTTCCCGGCTAACCATTTATGTAGACGATTTACTGATTGCTACAGAAACATGGCAAGAGCATTGCGAGTTATTGCGGAAAGTTTTTGTTGCTCTACAAGCAGGGGGCATGACGCTTAAGTGGAAGAAATGTGAATTTGTGAAATCGGAAATAAAGTTTCTGGGGCACATTATTACTACAAACGGCATTGGCAAGGATCCGGAAAAGTTAAGTGCAATATCAGGATGCCCAGCTCCTAGAAATAGAAAACAGTTGAAAGCCTTTTTAGGTTTATGTGTGTTCTATAGAAAGTTCGTCAAGGGGCAAGTTTTTAATAGTCCTCATTTGAATAATCTACTCAAGAAAAATAGTGCTTTTGTGTGGACTGAAGGGTGTATGAAGGATTTCGAAAAATTTAAAAACGAACTTTTGAATGACAATATTTTGCATCACCCCATACTATCAGAACCTTTCCATATGAGTTCTGACAGCAGTGCTTATGGAATTGGTATAGAAGTTTTCCAAGAAATCTGTGAAGGTAAAGAAATCGAACACAGGACTATCGCGTTTGCAAGTAGAACTCTATCAAAATACGAGAGAAACTACACTATTTCGGAAAAGGAAGCTTTAGCCATTATATGGGGGCTAAAGAAATTTAGAAATTATCTGTGGGGTCATAAGCTCATCATACATACTGACCACAAAGCTTTAACTTTTCTTAAAGATTGCCGTTTACTTAATGGCAGGCTAACTCGTTGGGCTTTATACCTACAACAATTTGATTACGATATTTGCTATGTTAAAGGTACTGAGAATTATGTGGCAGATGCCTTATCTCGATTGCCTAATGGTATGAGTGAAGTGCCAAATGAAAATGGTGAAGAGGGTACTTTTCAGATAAGGTATATAAAAGAGGTTTCAGGAAAGAGAAAAATGGAGCAGATATGTAAAAATATGAGATACCATCAGAATGAGGATTCGACCTGGAAATCAGTGAAGGTAAATTTTGACAGTGTGCAGTATCCTCAAATTAAGAAGTATTACAAAATCTTTAAAGGCATTTTATATAGGAGGAAAGATTTAGCCACTGAGGAATGGAGAGTATGTTGGCCACACCAGTTCGATACCGAGGTCATAGACTACTTTCATTTAGCATTGGGGCATAGTGGGCCAAAGAAGTGTTTGGATAAATTGAATAATGTAGTAGTGCTTGTTGGTAGTGTTAGTAAGAAGGTAAAGGAACGAATTAAGTCGTGCGATGTCTGTCAAAAGGCCAAAGTGCCGAATAAAACTAATAGAGGTCCAATGCAAAGCACATTACCTGAAAACACCCTAGAATTGCTATCGGTAGATTTATATGGTCCCCTCCCAAAGACTTCGGGAAATTGTGCATATATTTTGGTGATTTTGGAAGTATTTTCAAAATTTGTGAAGTTATACCCCTTGAAAAAAGCAACAGCAAAAGCTGTATTTAGTAGGATGGTCGAATACTTCAGGACCATCGGGAAACCCAAAGCAGTACTATCTGACAATGGACCCCAGTTCATATCCAAAATTTGGAAAGAAGGAATGGAGAAAGTTGGGGTGGAGGTTAAATATATCTCAGCCTACCATCCTGCAAGCAACCCAGTTGAAAGGTACATGCGAGAAATCGGGAGATTGTGTAGAACATACTGCAGTCACAATCATAGAGCCTGGGGCAGATTTATATCGGATTTTGAGAATGTCATGAACACATTACATCATGAAACTACAGGATTTCCACCGGAAGAAATTTTGTTAGGCAGAAATAGTAAAAGTTTAATTGAAGAAAAACTAGAGTTTCCACCTTGTACAAGTTTGGGATTGGATCAAAAGAAAGAATTGGTGATAAAAAGGGCAAAGCAAAAAGCTGAATCTAGATCTAAAAGACACAATAAAAATTTAAAAGTTTCAAAATTTAAAATTGGAGATTATGTTCTTTTAAAAACCCACGAAAAGTCTAGTGAACTAAACCATGAAATTTCAAAATTTAAATATATTTATAATGGACCATATATAATACAGAATATTCCACACGACAATGCTTACTACATGATCTACCCAAAATCCAAAAGACCTTTAGGTGTAAGAAATATTGTGGATCTGAAACTGTATGTTCCTAGAAATGAGTGATATAAGGATAATCAAAAAGCGACTTGCAGTAAATGTGCTGTATCTTATGCTGAACCCAAGTTATTCTAAATCTTTGTAAATGTCTGTATACCCTTGAAAGTGTGCTAATGTAGTTATGTGAGTTTCAGATTACCAATTGTACTGTAACTATAAAAATGTATGGAGAAAAGGACTGAAATGAAAGGATAAATGCTATCAGCCAGATAAAAGATGGGACTGTCAAATATGAAAATGGGCAGTGTATGAACCATGATATGAAGGACTGCCAAATACCAATGAGGGCAGATAAATAGTCGATGGAAAATTGTAAATATGATCCAGGAGATGTGATAATATGAAGTGAAAAGGACTGCCCAAATCCGCACAATAGGCAGCAAATATGTGTAGTTAATTTTTTTGAATATATGTGTGTGTATTTTGTTTAGTAAGTAAGGAAATGGACTGCTATTCAAAGCAAGCAGCGACAAATTATCGTATAGTGTGTACAAAATATGCAATTGTTTTTGTAGTTAAATGTTTCTATTCCAAAATTTAAATTATTTCTTTGAGAAAATTAGAAGAATTAATTAAATTAATATTTTAGTAATGTTATGATGAGAAGTTGGACTGTGCAAAAGGCACTTGAGTAAATGATAAATAATTATTCTTGAAGTGTTAAAAGAGTGTAAATTTATATACAGGAAGTAGAAGGACATATGTAGTGTAAACCTTTTGGACATTTAAGTAAAGATGCAGAACCACTGTATAATTGTAAGATTAAGTGTTCCCATAAAATTTGGACTTACGCAAAATTTTCTGGAAACAGGGGCATGTGTAACGACAACTGTACATATAATAATTTTTTTTCTTTATGAATTTCTCTAAATTAGTGTGAAAAATGGTTGATTTAATTTCTTGCTCTTTTCGTGTCATGTTAAAGAAACAGTGAGCAACTTTTGAAATGAATATTATTATTTATGTTAAAGATTTCAAATGATGTGATAATCAAAAGAAAGTGTACTTAATGTTAAAACTATTGTAAAATATGGAAATTGTAATTTAAACACTTGGTCCATATGTAGGTAATGCAGTAGGATATGTGTAGTAGAAAACCTGTGGTGAATACCCTACCTGTAGGGGAGCGGGAAAAGGTGGAGGCAGGCGAGTGCGGGAAAACGCACACTGGGCGCGGTTCGGCACAACGGGCTCAGTAGTCAGTCGGAGGCGAGCAATAGTAAGAGTCGGAGTTGTGAATCGGTCAGAGGAACACGTACTGTACCGAGGCGGCTACCCAGGAAAAGTGGATTCCATTGAGCCTCGGATGCACCGATTCTGGCGACTACTTGGCATGGCTATATTCTGAGGCACAAAGTTGGAAAGATTACGACGCTAAGAAGAAGGAAAGTGCCAATGTAGTGTGAGCCTTAGCCGTGCTTGTATGTGTGCCGTGCTGCCCGCTATCTCGCTACCCGCCAACCGCCGCACCGACTTGCACAGGTCAAACATTTATTTCATCTTTAGAAGTGTATCTGTGTGGACCAGTGTCGAAACTGTTTCTAATTGTTAAATAATAACGTGACTTTTACCAGAATTGCTTTAGCCATGACTTATCCTGATAACTGACCTGGACAGGAACCTTACCTCGTATTGTGCAACCCGAGTATCCTGAACTGAAAGTTTATAATTTGTGTAAATGAAAATTATCAGCAGTCAAACTTTTACTATAAAGAAATTTAAAATTTCTGTGAATTATTGCAAATGTTGATAAAGGACAAAAGTATGACTAAGCTGAAAGAGTTTTTTTGAATTGAGTTAGCGATGCTATTTAATTAACTTGAGACAGAACTAATGACAGTTAAATTATTCAGAAGTAAGACAAAAGAGTAGTTATCCATTGATTGATAAATTTGAGTGTTAATTTGCCTTTTAGTACTTAACAGTTTCAGTATAACGACCATAACAGTTTCAGGCCCCCCCCCCCCCTTCTCTTGTTCATTCTTTCAAACCTTGAAATGTGCTGATCATATTTGACCAGTAAATTTAAGTCCTTTACTGAACCTAAGTGTATTAGTGTTGTTTTCCCAATTTCAATAGTGACATTGTATGTGTGTTTTCAAAACTGTGCACTCTAGGAAAATCTATGCCCGATTTCAGTCTGATCAATATACGCAATGCAGTTCGTAATAATCATTGCTGTGTGGTGTTGTGTGAATTTAGCTTGTCCAAATTAGTACAAAAAGAGAAAGCTTTAGTTCAGTGGAATTTTCCGGGTCCAAACTTTGCCATATAACGCATCATTACTACGTGTTACTATGCTTGTACATGCACCCACTTGTACAAGGAAAAGCTCACTCATTGCCTAAGTAGGCTGGCGACCGAATCATTAATTATAGGTAGCATCTACTGTGTGTACTTCTTGTCCATGCGAACGAGCAATTATACTTCACATTTACTTGATGCATCACTGTAGTTATTGACTGAGTACTAGTCCGATCTTGCTTCTATTAGGTACACGCGGTCAATTTATGTACTAAAATCCTTGGTTATAAGGTGAAGCCCGTGAACTTATTACAGTACAGGCTTTATACAGCTAACGCACTTCCGTTTAAGGGCGGTAGCGTTACAACCTCTTAGCCACAAACAATCCAGAGCTAATAGAGAGCATCATGACTGATACAGGGATTAGTGATCACAAGGTAGTTATAGCTAGGCTCAATACCGTTTCTTCCAAATCTACCAGAAACAAACGCAAAATAATTTTATTTAAAAGAGCGGATAAAGTATCACTAGAAGCCTTCTTAAGAGACAATCTCCATTCCTTCCGAACTGACCATGCAAATGTAGACGAGACGTGGCTCAAATTCAAAGATATAGTAGGAACAGCAATTGAGAGATTCATACCTCATAAATTGGTAAGAGATGGAACTGATCCCCCATGATACACAAAACAGGTCCGCACGCTGTTGCAGAGGCAACGGAAAAAGCATGAGAAGTTCAGAAGAAGGCGGGATCCCGAATATTGGCTAAAATTTACAGACGCGCGAAATTTGGCACGTACTTCAATGCGAGATGCCTTTAATAGGTTCCACAACGAAACATTGTCTAGAAATGTGGTAGAAAATCCGAGCAATTCTGGTCGCATGTAAAGTACACTAGCGGCAAGACCCAGTCAATACCTTCGCTGCGCAGTGCCGATGGTACTGTTACCGACGACTGTGCCGCTAAAGCGGAGTTATTGAACGCAGTTTTCCGAAATTCCTTCACCAGGGAAGACGAATGGAGTATTCCAGAATTTGAAACACGAACAGCTGCTAGCATGAGTTTCTTAGAAGTAGAAACCTTAGGGGTTGCGAAGCAACTCAAAGCGCTTGATACGGGCAAATCTTCAGGTCCAGATTGTATACCGATTAGGTTCCTTTCAGATTACGCTGATACAATAGCTCCCTACTTAGGAATCATATACAACCGCTCGCTCACCGATAGATCTGTACCTGCAGATTGGAAAATTGCGCAGGTCGCACCAGTGTTTAAGAAGGGTAGTAGGAGTAATCCATCGAACTACAGACCTATATCATTGACGTCGGTTTGCAGTAGGGTTTTAGGAGCATATACTGTATTCAAACATTATGAATCACCTCGAAGGGAACGATCTATTGATACGTAATCAGCATGGTTTCAGAAAACATCGTTCTTGTGCAACGCAGCTAGCTCTTTATTCGGACGAAGTAATGGCCGCTATCGACAGGGGATCTCAAGTTGATTCCGTATTTCTAGATTTCCGGAAAGCTTTTCACACCGTTTCTCACAAGCGACTTCTAATCAAGCTGCGGGCCTATGGGGTATCGTCTCAGTTGTGCGACTGGATTCGTGATTTCCTGTCAGGAAAGTCGCAGTTCGTAGTAATAGACGGCAAATCATCGAGTAAAACTGAAGTGATATCAGGTGTTCCCCAGGGAAGCGTCCTGGGACCTCTGCTGTTCCTGATCTATATAAATGACCTGGGTGACAATCTGAGCAGTTCTCTTAGGTTGTTCGCAGATGGTGCACCGTGGAGGGCAGCGTGGAGGGTAAAAATCGTAGAGGGAGACCAAGAGATGAATACACTAAGCAGATTCAGAAGGATGTAAGTTGCAGTAGGTACTGGGAGATAAAGAAGCTTGCACAGGATAGAGTAGCATGGAGAGCTGCACCAATCCAGTCTCATGACTGAAGACCACAACAACAACAACAATCAAGCTTCTAAGATAAGTCGTAGGGGCAGTATTAGCTCACGGGTTCCGTCTAGTAAGGTCATCCGAAGACCAGTATCAGAGGCAAAGCGATTTAGAAAAGATTGCTGTATGGTGTGGCAGGTGGCAGTTGACGCTAAATAACGAAATGTGTGAGGTGATCCACATGAGTTCCAAAAGAAATCTGTTGGAATTCGATTACTCGATAAATAGTACAATTATCAAGGCTGTCAATTCAACTAAGTACCTGGGTGTAAAAATTAAGAACAACTTCAGTTGGAAAGACCACATAGATAATATTGCGGGGAAGGCGAGCCAAAGGTTGCGTTTCATTGGCAGGACACTTAGAAGATGCAAGAAGTCCACTAAAGAGACAGCTTACACTACACTCGTTCGTCCTGTGCTAGAATATTGCTGCGCGGTGTGGGATCCTTACCAGGTGGGATTGACGGAGGACATCGAAAGGGTGCAAAAAAGGGCAGCTCGTTTTGTACTATCACGTAATAAGGGAGAGAGTCTGGCAGATATGATACGCGAGTTGGGATGGAAGTCATTAAAGCAAAGACGTTTTTCGTCGCGGCGAGATCTATTTACGAAATTTCAGTCACCAACTTTCTCTTCCGAATGCGAAAATATTTTGTTGAACCCAACCTACATAGGTAGGAATGATCATCAAAATAAAATAAGAGAAATCAGAGCTCAAACAGAAAGGTTTAGGTGTTCGTTTTGCCCGCGCGCTGTTCGGGAGTGGAATGGGAGGGAGATAGTATGATTGTGGTTCGATGAACCCTCTGCCAAGCACTTAAATGTGAATTGCAGAGTAGTCATGTAGATGTAGATGTAGATCAAGGGATCACCAATTTAGTGTTGGAGGGCAGCGTGGAGGGTAAAAATCGTAGAGGGAGACCAAGAGATGAATACACTAAGCAGATTCAGAAGGATGTAAGTTGCAGTAGGTACTGGGAGATGAAGAAGCTTGCACAGGATAGAGTAGCATGGAGAGCTGCACCAACCCAGTCTCAGGACTGAAGACCACAACATCAACAACAATCAAGCTTCTAAGATAAGTCGTGGGGTCAGTATTACCTCACGGGTTCCAATATTTCTATGGAATTCAAACTGATCTTCCCCGAGGTTGGCTTCTACTAGTTTTTCCATTCGTCTGTAAAGAATGCGCGTTAGTATTTTGCAGCTGTGGCTTATAAAACTGATTGTTCGGTAATTTTATCATCTGTCACCACCTGCTTCTTTGGGATTGGAATTATTATATTCTTTTTGAAGTCTGAGGGTATTTCGCCAGTCTCATACATCTTGCTCACCAGATGGTAGAGTTTTGTCAGGACTGGCTCTCCCAAGGGTGTCAGTAGTTCTAATGGAATGTTGTCTACTACCGGGACCTTGTTCCGACTCAGATCTTTCAGTGCTCTGTCAAACCCTTCACGCAGGATTATATCTCCCATTTCATCTTCATCTACATCCTCTTCCATTTCCATAATATTGTCCTCAAGTACATCGCCCTTAATAGACCCTCCATATACTCCTTCCACCTTTCTGCTTTCCCTTCTTTCCTTAGAATTGGGTTTGCCTCAAAGCTCTTGATATTCATACAAGTGGTTCTCTTTTCACCAAAGGTCCCTTTCATTTTCCTGTAGGCTGTATCTATCTTACCTCTAGTGAGATAAGCCTCTACATTTTTATATTTGTCCTCTAGTCATCCCTGATTAGCCATTTTGCACTTCCTGCCGATCTAATTTTTGAAACGTTTGTATTCCTTTTTGCCTGCTTCATTTACTGCATTTTCATATTTTCTCATTTCATCAATTAAATTCAATATTTCTTCTGTTACCCATGGAGTTCTACTACCCCTCATCTTTTTACCTACTTGATCCTCTGCTGCCTTCACTACTTCATCCCTCAAAGCTGCCCATTCTTCTTCTACTGTATTTCTTTCCCCCATTCCTGTCAATTGTTCCCTTATGCTCTCCCTGAAACTCTGTACAACCTCTGGTTTAGTCAGTTTATCTAGGTCCCATCTCCTTAAATTGCCACCTTTTGGCAGTTTCTTCAATTTTAATCGACAGTTCATAACCAACAGATTGTGGTCAGAGTCCACATCTGCTCCTGGAAATGACTTACAATTTAAAACCTGGTTCCTAAATCTTTGTCTTACCATTATATAAGCTATCTGAAACCTGTTAATGTCTCCAGGCTTCTTCCATGTATACAGCCTTCTTTCATGATTCCTAAACCAAGTGTTAGCTATGATTAAGTTATGCTCTGCGCAAAATTCTACCAGGCGGCTTCCTCTTTCATTTCTTAGCCCCAATCCATATCCACCTACTACGTTCCATCTCTCCCCTTCACTACTTCTGAATTCCAGTCACCCATGACTATTAAATTTTCGTCTCCCTTCACTATCTGAATAATTTCTTGACTTCAACATACATTTCTTCAATTTCTTCGTCATTGAATATGCTTTTGGAAAACTACATCTCACGCTGATCAATTTCAAACTCTGTTTGTCCATTCCCCATTCTTCGCATGGCTATGAAAATTAAGACAAAACTACATTGTGAAATTTTCCCTCAGAACACTAATTAAATTTTTCCCAAGTAACGTGATTTAGGTTCAAGCAGCTGACATTTATTTTTGAAAAAGATTAGATCTTACGGTGGTTAAATTGATACCGTATTTGTCCGATTTCCACTTTCCGTTTGCCTATGTAAATTCTAACAGTAATTTTCCTTAATTCTCTAATTAATTTTTTTTCTGAATTACCCTGATTACTTTCAACCAGTTATGTATTTTTCATGAAACTATACCTCAGAGTTTTCGGTTTGATACCACATTTGTTCATTTCCCTTTGTTCGTTTGGCTATGACACTTCGGACAAAAATCTAGTACCTGATCGGAACCATGCTTGGAGAACTGCAGCGGTAACTGTCCTAGTACCCAGTAGTGAGGAAAATTTGATACGTGCAGCACCTCTGCAAAGAAATTTAATTCTGACGTGGATATTACTATCAAATATATTACTTATCAGCTTATTAATTCTTCCTGCAATGTTTCTGCCTGTGCAGGTTGTTTACAGTACCTCTGCGCATGGTCTGTTTTGTCCTGCTGGCATTACGCTGACGCATAATTTCGTAATGTTTTTCTTTCACATTTTGTTATTCTGATTGTTATGAGTTTATTTATCGAGTGCCAGTTTTTATTTGTTGTTCACTGTTGCAATCTGAGTGGAGAAATAGGAACGTTTCCGACGCATACTTCTTCTGTTTGAGTTCAGTGAGGGGTGGTAGCAGCGGAGGAAGCCAGAAATATATGCGCAGTACAAGAGGGTAATGCCATTGGACAGAGCACCCAAAAAGCAGTTTTCTCCTTTTGAGAATGATTATTCAGGAATGCATTCTGGGTTTGGTGAAGATACTTCAAACGCATCAACCCACAATAATCAACGTCATTGTACTGAACAACTGCCAAATGTGATGACTTGTGATCACTCCACCATCGCGTGACACTTGAATGCAATGGAGAAGGTTCAAAACTCGGCTGTATGGGTACATCAAGCTCTAAGGGAAAATCACAAAAATCAGCGGGCGGCCACATGTGCAAGTCTTCTTACTCATCATCAATTGGCACTTGAAAAACACCGACCATTCCTGTCCTATATCGTTACTGGTGACGAGATGTGATGTCTTTATTCTATCATGAGAAAAAGAAAGGAGTGGCTCAACGCAAAAAAGCAACAACTTTCCGTACGAAGACCTGCCTTATCCACAAAAGTAAATGTTTTGAGTCTGGTGAAACAGTGACGGTGTTGTGTGGTATCAATTGCTTCACCGAGGTGTAACAATTACTGCTGACATTTATTGTCAACAATGAGACGTCTTGCAGACGTAATCCAAGATCAACGAATAGGAAGACTGCGTGATATGATGCTATTCCACGATAACGACCGCCGGCATTCTGCTATACTGACGCCGGCCGAAGTGGCCGTGCGGTTAAAGGCGCTGCAGTCTGGAGCCGCAAGACTGCTACGGTCGCAGGTTCGAATCCTGCCTCGGGCATGGATGTTTGTGATGTCCTTAGGTTACTTAGGTTTAACTAGTTCTAAGTTCTAGGGGACTAATGACCTCAGCAGTTGAGTCCCATAGAGCTCAGAGCCATTTGAACCATTTGCTACACTGACAAAAAATTCTATATAGGAGTTAGGTTGGAAAGTCATTCCGCACACACCTTATTCACTTGATCTTGTGCCCTCAGATTTCCACCTTTTCCGATATCTATCGAACAACCTTCAATGAACTGCCTTTGCGGATCAAAACACGCTTCAAACGTGGCTTTAGGAGTTCTTCGCCTCGAAACCACGTGATTTCTACAGTCACTGAATCGAAGAGTTATCTGCAACGTTGACAGGCTGTTATAAATAGTGAAGGAGAACGTATTATTGATGACGTAAGTCTCTGTTATGTGCAACTGTTGTGTATATTTTTACACCGTTCCTTGCAAGTTATAAATGTTTCTGTTTCTGTTTGAAAGTTTCCGGCTTATTAAGGCCCTGCCCTAAGTATGAATGAAGCTAAATTATCTTTTCTGATAAACGTTTTTCCTCGTTCAATGTTGTAGAATCTGCAGACAGGGTAGTGACTGTGATCTCTCAGAAAAATAAAATCGTCCAAGTGTCCAGTAATCTGACGTCAGCTGCTAGTACACAATCCACGAAGAAGAAGGAGAACGCTAATGGAGAAGTCTCTCAGTAAGCTGTACATTTGTGGATAACATCGTCGCCGTCTTTGAGTATTACCCAGTAATATTATTATATCAGTGTTAAGTTAGCAATAATGGTTCAACCAACAACAAAGAAAATTGAATTAAGTGTAAGCAGTGATCGTGAAGATATTGTTGTTGACTCTGGACTTGCGAAGTCGAATATTTAGCGGTTTGGTGGCTAATAATGTTGGGTTTAAGGACTCTAGACATTTCTTGAATGTTTGTTTTCATGTTATTGAGAAATGAGTTCGTTAACTAACCAACCTCTTAAAACCAATTTTTCGCTGTTCTGCAGCTTTCTCTATCAACGTCAGGTGAAGAAAAAAAAATGCCTATCAATCTGAAATTACTGACAACAGATACTCGACTAATGTTATTGATACGATATTGAGGAATTTCGAGACTTTTAAGGAGAAAGGTACCGGTTAGGCTTTAAAGGTAACAGTATAACTGCTTGTTAATGTTAATGAAAATAAAAGTTTTCTGCAAGACTGTACGCATTTCACCAAAAGTCTTAACAAATAAAAATGCAGCAGTAAACATCCAGTGCCTGTTTCGAGTGTCCAATACTATTCGGATTGTTTAATGTAAACCAGAATGCAGAAATTGGTTGGTTCAAATGGCTCTGAGTACTATGGGACTTAACATCTGAGGTCATCAGTCCCCTAGCACTTAGAACTACATAAACCTAACTAACCTAAGGACATCACACACATCCATGCCAGAGGCAGGATTCGAACCTGCGACCGTAGCGGTCAAGCGGTGGCAGAAATTGCATTATATGTATTCTATACGCAAAAAAATTAATCTTTGGCCACATAACATTTTCTGCATAGCTGTAGCATATACAGATATTCAAAAAACAGAGTAAAGACATCTTTGTAAACGTCAGTGGCATCCAGCGGATAACTGTGGAAGACAAGCTGGATAAGATACAGGGTGTTTCAAAAATGACCGGTATATTTGAAACGGCAATACAAACTAAACGAGCAGCGATAGAAATACACCGTTTGTTGCAATATGCTTGGGACAGCAGTACATTTTCAGGCAGACAAACTTTCGAAATTACAGTAGTTACAATTTTCAACAACAGATGGCGCTGCGGTCTGGGAAACTCTATAGTACGATATTTTCCACATATCCACCATGCGTAGCAATAATATGGCGTAGTCTCTGAATGAAATTACCCGAAACCTTTGACAACGTGTCTGGTGGAATGGCTTCACATGCAGATGAGATGTACTGCTTCAGCTGTTCAATTGTTTCTGGATTCTGGCGGTACACCTGGTCTTTCAAGTGTCCCCACAGAAAGAAGTCACAGGGGTTCATGTCTGGCGAATAGGGAGGCCAATCCACGCCGCCTCCTGTATGTTTCGGATAGCCCAAAGCATTCACACGATCATCGAAATATTCATTCAGGAAATTAAAGACGTCGGCCGTGCGATGTGGCCGGGCACCATCTTGCATAAACCACGAGGTGTTCGCAGTGTCGTCTAAGGCAGTTTGTACCGCCACAAATTCACGAAGAATGTCCAGGTAGCGTGATGCAGTAATCGTTTCGGATCTGAAAAATGGGCCAATGATTCCTTTGGAAGAAATGGCGGCCCAGACCAGTACTTTTTGAGGATGCAGGGACGATGGGACTGCAACATGGGGCTTTTCGGTTCCCCATATGCGCCAGTTCTGTTTATTGACGAAGCCGTCCAGGTAAAAATAAGCTTCGTCAGTAAACCAAATGCTGCCCACATGCATATCGCCGTCATCAATCCTGTGCACTATATCGCTAGCGAATGTCTCTGGTGCAGCAATGGTAGCGGCGCTGAGGGGTTGCAGCGTTTGAATTTTGTATGGATAGAGGTGTAAACTCTGGCGCATGAGACGATACGTGGACGTTGGCGTCATTCGGACCGCAGCTGCAACACGGCGAACGGAAACCCGAGGCCGCTGTTGGATCACCTGCTGCACTAGCTGCGCGTTGCCCTCTGTGGTTGCCGTACGCGGTCGCCCTACCTTTCCAGCACGTTCATCCGTCACGTTCCCAGTCCGTTGAAATTTTTCAAACAGATCCTTTATTGTATCGCTTTTCGGTCCTTTGGTTACATTAAACCTCCGTTGAAAACTTCGTCTTGTTGCAACAACACTGTGTTCTAGGCGGTGGAATTCCAACACCAGAAAAATCCTCTGTTCTAAGGAATAAACCATGTTGTCTACAGCACACTTGCACGTTGTGAACAGCACACGCTTACAGCAGAAAGACGACGTACAGAATGGCGCACCCACAGACTGCGTTGTCTTCTATATCTTTCACATCACTTGCAGCGCCATCTGTTGTTGAAAATTGTAACTACTGTAATTTCGAAAGTTTGTCTGCCTGAAAATGTACTGTTGTCCCAAGCATATTGCAACAAACGGTGTATTTCTATCGCTGCTCGTTTAGTTTTTATTGCCGTTTCAAATATGCCGGTCATTTTTGAAACACCCTGTAGAATTTCGAGTTGTGTCGCTATATGTCATAAAGTAACACCATAAGAAACACGTAAAACTATTGATGTTGCAGACTGCTGTTACAATATATACCACCTGCACTAAATATAAACGTTTCAAGATAAGGTCTTTATAGCATTACTGCTCATTATAAGTTCATCACAGTTTGTAAGTATTGTCTATGTTACTTGCATTTCAAAGAGAAGTTAGATGCACACATGACTTACTGAACGCAGTTTAAACCAATTAACACTGTCATACCGAAAGCGGAGAAAGTGTTCACAAAATGCAGGTCTTACACAAACAAATAAAGTTACCGTTTGTCACTTACGCAAACAACGAATGATTGCTGCAGAAGATATTAGTAACAAAAGCCAGCCGGCCGAAGTGGCCGTGCGGCTAAAGGCGCTGCAGTCTGGAACCGCAAGACCGCTACGGTCGCAGGTTCGAATCCTGCCTCGGGCATGGATGTTTGTGATGTCCTTAGGTTAGTTAGGTTTAACTAGTTCTCAGTTCTAGGGGACTAATGACCTCAGCAGTTGAGTCCCATAGTGCTCAGAGCCATTTTTTGAACAAAAGCCATTAATACAAACATGACGTGTTAAAGTGGTTCGTATTATTATTTCTTTTTTTGTTCCAATTTTTCAAAATAGTTCAAATGGTTCTGAGCTCTATGGGACTTAACATCTGAAGTCATCAGTCCCCTAGAACTTAGAACTAGTTAAACCTAACTAACCTAAAGACATCACACACATCCATGTCAGAGGCTCTCATAACTGATAAGTTGGTGATGTGTAGTGTTGTATATGCCGAAATTGCGTAAGGACACCATTAAAACGTTTTTTGTTGCAGTGGAATCTTCTCACGAAATATCAATTGCCAACTTTCTCCTCCGAATGCGAAAATATTTTGTTGACTTCGATGTACATAGCGAGAAACGACCAATTACAATAATGTAAGGGAAATCAGAGCTCACACGTAAAGATAAAGGCGTTCGTATTTTCTGCGAGCTGTTCGAAAGTGGAATAATAGGGAATTATCGTGAAGGTGGTTGGAAGAACCCTCTCGTGAGCACTTAAGTTTGATTTTCAGAGTATCTATGTAGATGTAAGAAAAAGGTGACTCATTTGTAAAAACAAAATTTGTGATAAGCGATTCGCTAAAGGTTCAGAGATTGCATTTAACATAGCAAAACTTCCAGAAGTTGTAGAGGTAGTGAGTGAAAATCCACTGAAAATAAATGAAGGAGCATTGTACTTTTATCTTCGTCCTTTGATCTCGCTTTTTGTCATGAGGAGCTCAAGCTAAGAGGATATAAGTTTATTCATTGGAATATATCCGACCGATAAAGGTTGTTAGGATTTGTCTATTGTGTTGGCTCCGTCATTTATTCAATCCAGTACCTTGTCACATAATAAGCGAGGTTGGCAGCGGATTGCTCGGACACGAATGATCGGACATAGGTAGTGCCCTTTCGTTAATTGTTAATTATTTTTCAATCAAGTGCTCACCCCCGCTCCATCCCCCCTCCCCCCCCCCCCTCCCCGAAACATTTATTCCGAATGTTTCTCGGCTGTATATAATATTCCGAAATTAAAATTACGCGGGTCTGATCGGTTTACATTTCCGAACAATGACAATTGCCAGTCTACTCACTGATCTAATACCATGCAGATCTAGAAATAAACTAGAGAAAGGTAGGTTTTTAGTAGGTAAATTGTTATATAAAAGCGGGGAAGTTTCCTGTGAAGCACCACAATGTGCACATCTCGTAAAGTTATCCATCCCTCAGCCAGGCATTTACGTGTGATTTGCAGAGTATCTACATAGATGTAGATGGGTGGCCTCCATTGCACGGCTGTTCTGTTGTACTAAGCTGCATCATTTGCAAATTATTAAATTCTCGCCGCACGTTTGAGAAACCTCTAACTCGTTGTGAGAAAGGAATCCAACACCTCGTCTGGTGCCCAAAACGTTGTGCCACAAACATTGTCTGCAAATTTCTGTTATTGTTTGTCATGACATCTTGCATCTTTTCTGTTTCATGTTTGAAAATTTACTCTGGAGCAATTACCTCCAACATCCGAAGGAAGAGATATAGAATGAAACCTGCATTAAGAAAATGAGATGAAAGTATTTAAACAAGAAATTTTATTCTGTGGTATAAGAAAAATGTAATACATCAAGGAAAAAAAAGAAAAACTAAAGTAATGGACACCCTCGTCCACTACTTGCATTTCGCGCATCACTATTTATTTCTTTTCCAGATATCTCATTGAGCAATTGATAACTCAAATTGAATTATTGTAACTTCTATTTTAAAATACAATAAATGCTGTTAACTGCATTGTTGTAAAATATCGTGACCAAGGCGGCAGTTTTTGGACACCTTACATATAAGATGGACTGTAGATGAGTTTTTGCTGTTTTAAAATGTTGTGTCCATCTTGTTTAACAGCACTTAGAGATAAGTTTTGCTGCGCGTAGTTATATCATTTGTGTATAGTATCACAACATAAATTGGTTTCAAATAACATTGATTAGTCCATATTATGACTACAATAGGAAAAGAATTACCAGTGGATCTAAAAAAATCAAATAAAGGTTGACTCTGATGTCGATGTTGATGGTAATGCAGAAACGGCAACAGAGGAGTTGAATTCCATAATTCCTGAAATATAGTGAAGAAATTCCCGATATGAGTGTCGCAATGTTATTTAAGAAAATTGCAGTAATAACGAGTAAGCGTGACCAGGAAACGCTCACGCGAATTTGCGCGCAAATTAATACCACTCTTGCCGAACATGACCAGGAAATGGACACGCGAATGGACGAACGTGCAAGCAGTTTGCGGTGCAAATTAATACCAATGTTGGCGAGCGAGATAAGGTGTTAGCCGCCCACACTGATGCCGATTTGTCAAGTATTTCTACAGAAATTTCAGAACTAAAGAAAACTTATGAAGGCATTCAGGAAGCAGTAAAGAGGTTAACGAATGATGTACATACAATGCAGACAGCGCAGTAAACAACAGAAAACACGATACAAGAGCTCTTTCAAAGAACGGAGAATTTAGTAACTAATGCTGAGGGCCGGACGCTGTGGCCGAGCGGTTCTAGGCAATTCAGTCCGAACCGCGCTGCTGCTACGGTCGCAGTTCGAATGCTGCCTCGGGCATGGATGTGTGTGACGTCCGTAGGTTAGTCAGGTTTAAGCAGTTCTAAGTTTAGGGGACTGATGGTCTCAGATGTTAAGTCCCATAGTGCATAGAGCCAGTTGAACCATTTTTGAACCCTTAGAAAGTTATAGGTGAGCTCTTAGACCTATAAGACCAAATGCTTTCCAACGAATTTAACAAATTGTTGGAAGAAAAGGACAAACATGTTAACGGAATGTTAAATACCGATTGGAGAGATACAGTTCAGCGACTTGACTCTAAACCAACACTCCAATAGGGTGCTGTGGGTGAAACCGTTTAGAATTAGTTTGCAGATATAAGCCCCGAGCTGAATCATTACGTCCCCGAGTGGCGTGATCTCTTGTCCCGTGAAGTCACTAACTTGTACAGCGAGATTACAACAAGTAAGGTTCAAATGGCTCTGAGCACTATGGGTCTTAACTTCTGAGGTCATCAGTCCCCTAGAACTTAGAACTACTTAAACCTAACTAACTTAAGGACATCACACACATCCATGCCCGAGGCAAGATTCGAACCTGCGACCGTACCGGTCGCGCGGTTCCAGGCTGTAGCGCCTAGAATCGCTCGACCACAACGGCCGGCACAACAAGTGCCCGTAGCAGCTTGCTCTCATGAAATACATAGTCGGGTAATCCTAATTACCGAACTTACCATAATGAAGCAGGTCCGGTTAGTAGCTATCCCAATGTATGAATGAATCGGTGGAGGCAGCACCCACCTTAGCGGCGACTCTCTTAGAAAATAGCTTATCTGAAGCGTCACCACAATCAGATGGATTGAAGAAAAAATTGCAGCACCAAGAAAGACTTTTGCGACATAAACGAAAGTTGGTAGGCGTGTTTCTACATCTGAAAGATGACGTCGATTTAGATTTCTCGCCAGTCACATAAGAGTGTCGCTAGTAGCGCCACTGTGAAAGCACAAATAAGACTTGTTTAAATACATGCTGTGACCACCGTGAGCGTTAATTAGCTTTGAGAAAGGGCATGGTGAGTTGATGTTAGTCAAGAAGGCCTTTAAGGCGACAAAGATGCCGTTATCAACACCTCACAGAGTTTGAACAAGGTCACGTAATAAGGCTACGAGGAGATGGATGTTCCTTCCGAGCTACTGCAGGAAGACTCAATAGGAATAAGGCTACGAGGAGATGGATGTTCCTTCCGAGCTACTGCAGGAAGACTCAACAGGAATGTAGCTACTGTACATAACGTCTGGCAGTGGTGATCACAAGAATTTACTGCCGCAAGAAGACCGGTCTCCGGACTGCCACGTGCGACTACCGAGAGGGAAGACTTCGGTTTAAGGCTCTGGCGCATCATACTGCATCTGAAACAGCACCACAGATAGCGATCTGTTAAAAATTGCTACTTCAAGGACAGCTCCAAGCTAGACGCCTATAGCGTGCGTTCTGCTGACCCCAAGCCACTGCCATTTACTTCAGTGATGCAAAGCGCGGTTTCACTGGACGGCAGGGTGGAGCTTTGTCGTGTTTTCTGATGAACCCTGGTTCAGTCTCAGTGGTGGTGATGACCGTGTGTAATTATGAGGCCAGTTGACGGCCTCCAACCAATTTGTCCTTCAACCAATTTGTCTGTTTGCTAGAAATATTGCACCTACATCTGGAGCTATAGCGTAGGGTGCGATTTCGTATCACACAAGGAGCACTCCCTTGGTATCCCACGTATCCTGAATGCAAATCTGTACTTCAGTCTGGTGATTCGTCCTGTCGTACTGCTATTCATGAACAACATTCCAGGTGGTGATTTTCAACAGGATAACATTCGCCCAAGTGCCGCTGTTGTAACGCAACATGGTCTACAGAGTGTTATGTTGCCTTGGTCTACTCTATCTGTCTCCAATCGAGCACATATGGGACATTAACGGATAACTCCAGCATCATCCAGAAGCATGATTAACCACCCCTTTATTGACTGCCCAAGTACAACTGGCACGGAACTCTATTCCACAAACTGACATCCGGCACCTGCGCAACACAGTGCATCCACGTTTTCATGCTTGCATTCAACATTCTGGCTGTTACAGTGGTTATTAATGTACCAGCGTTTCACATTTGCAATGGCTTGTCTCACGCTTGTATTAACCTGTAATCTTGCAATGTTAATCGCTTAAAAATGTTACCTAGACAAATCTACTCCCGAAATTTCGTTTCGTTACTCCGTATTAATTATTTTTTGGTGTTCCGATTTTTTTCTGTCAGTGTATATTCGTCTGTCTTTATAAAGGCCTTTAAAAATGTCCTGCTACGATCTTAGGATGAAAGGCAGAAAATTCAGTTTCTCATAGCATACACTGTGAGCAAAAGGCTGCTGTGGGAGACTAATGCTGCCGAGAAATGTACCACATGTGACGAGTTTGAGAAGGCTTCCCTTGCTTAGTTTTGGTCAGGAGCTATTCACGAACGTCATCGGAAGAAAGCTTTTAGCCCCAAAGATTATTATCTAAGACAGGGTACCTTGAGAAGGCACTTCAGGTGTTACATTAACAAGACAAGACACTGGGACAATACTGTCAAACACAAAGATGTCCTGCGGATTTCATAGGCAAAATTGCCCATTGACGTATATGAGAAGCTAATCACGATAGCAGATGATACTCTAGAATTTTTCCTCTCTTTCTCAGATTTGATCGACTTAATCCATGAAGAATTTAAATCTGCAAACGGAAATGGTGGCGCACAGCCTGTCAAATCCGGCTTGTATGCCAACAATCACGGGCGCGGTAACAGATTCGGCGCCGCAGCCCTCCCCACCGTATCAAAACAGTCATGGACACAGACAAAACTTGACGCCTTTCTACTGGTGTCCGAGGAACCAGAGCAGTTTTAATGTGAGATACTATATTAACCATACTGAGACCCCATAGAAGTAGTGGCATTCGAATTTCGGCAACCAGTGGCACCAAAATTAACGGAAATTAACATCCCCCTCCAAGTTCTAGGTACGATAACAGGCAAGTGAACAATGCAAGGCCTCCACCAAATTTACTAACGCCCGAAAACCCTAATTTTGACAACACACACGCAAACAACACGGAATCTTCTCGAATTGGCCGCGATCTGCGAATCATACTGTTCGTATTCTTGAGGTGACAGGTCACTACGCCTCGACAGTGAATGAAGCGTCAACTGGATGCGACTTTATCGAGCTTCCCGATGAAATTCGTGGAATGGGAAGTGGCCAATATTTCCACCAGGCAGCTATATGTGATGCGATACAATGATGACACAGAAATTAGGAAAGAGCTCTATGACAACCCTGAGTCGTGTAGGGGACCTGCAAAAGAACTTGTCCGGTCCGCGTTTAATGTGTTTGTGGGAGGCATCATTATCTTTGACACAGGTGCCAGTATGAACGTTGTCGCTAATAATTTGTTTCGAAGGATTACCGACACTATTAAAACACCCCCTCTACCAGCACTTAATGGTTTTGTATACGGTGCTATTGGTGTCAGATAAGAAAATACAAACAGATGTTAAATTCGAGAACGGAGCCGTTAGTTGCACGTTTCTCATGGTGACGGGGTTAAGAGTCAATTTCGTATTGGGCATGGAGTTCTCACTAGGAAGGAACGCAAAGAACGACCTTCCGAGCGGTGAGAGGTATTTAATAGTCAACAGTCGAAAGATAGTCTTAAGTTTAATTAAAGCGAATACATGTTAAGATAAATTTTGTCAGAGTGTTCAGGTAAGGATCATGCGATCCCAGAGGTTGTACGCAATCACACTGAAAATGTTAATGCAGAACTTATTTTGTCAAATTTGTGACCCTACCCACATATACACGAAAGTGGAAGAATATGAATGTTTTTCAAAGTTCCAGAGACTCGAGTTACAAAACTTATTGGCGTGTTATGCTAAAGTATCAGAATCATATGGAGGTGGTTTCCACAACATGTATTGCCACGCATGCTGTTCTGATCCATTGGCTAGAAGGGAGGCCATAAACTGTGAAACGCAGAAGATATTGCAGTGGGGCGTAGTAGAAACATATTTGTCTCCTTACAGCAATCCATTGTTTGCGGCACCAAAGTCTGGAGAAGGTGTGCACCTCATCTCGGATTCCAGAACCATTAGTAAAATGATAGTTCTGGTAAGAATCAGGTCAGACATACTAGAAGACCACAAAAATTCTGTAGAGTGTAGTACATATCCACGATCGATCTGTGCTCTTCATATTGGTAGGTGAGCTTAATAAAGGTATCGTGCAAGTACAGTGCCTTTATTTTCAGAGGGAAGTCATATTATTTCAAAGTATTGTCTTCAGGATGGTGAGCGATGGGTTCTTTTTAATGGGATTGAGCATTGTTGAAGGAGTTGAACTATTACATAAAGTCACATTATATGTAGATGACCTGCTGGTAGCAACTGCTGCTTGGAAGGAAATCATCAAACTGCTTGAGAAAGTGTTAAGGAAGTTATCGAATCGTGAAGACACTGCTAATTTTGAAAAGTCAGAATTTGCAAAGGGCAAGGTCAGATTCTTAGATCACATTATCTCAGACCAGGGAATTTTATAAGATTCTGGAAAGATCAAAGCCATTGAAAATTTTCCTCCTCAGTCAGTGAAAAAACAATTGAAATCATTTCTAGGACTTTCTGCCTAATTTCGAAGGTTCATTCCCAATCAGTTATTCAACAGTAGGAAAGCTCTTGTGTAAGAACGTAAACTGGTTCAGGCAAAAGGTGCCAGGAAGATTTTGCCAACGTAAAGCAAGCTTTAGTCACCTCAAAAATTTTATACCTTCCTGACATGCAGAGAGATTTCTACGTAGGCAATAACGCCTCTCCCTTTGGATTGGGAGCCTGTCTATTCCATACAATAGACAAAGATGGAAAATCTGGAGTAAAGATCATTAGTTTTGCTAGCTGAATTCTCACTGAATTTGAAAGTTCGTTTTCTGCAACAAAATTTGAGACCTAGGCTAAGGTTTGGTCGTTTAAGAAGTTCAGTTTCTACAGACAGGACAAACACATTAATGTCCATTCTGATCATCAAGCATTAAGGTTTTTCTTCACATGTAAATTGCCCAACTGAGACTTGCTAGTTGGTCACTCCATTTACAGGAATATGATTAAGATATCGTTCATATCCAAGGTAAAGACAATTTAATCGCAAACACTCTGTCCAGACTTCTGCAGGGATTACATGGACATTCAGATCTGACTGAACAGATCGTCGATTTTAAAATACTGTTACCAAAAAATCCATTGCACCAGCAGTATTATGTGGAAATGTGTGGAGATGTGAATGTTTTACAAGACTTTAATCGTCGATGGAGCAAAGTTAAACAATCAATAGCACAAAAACCACGTCACAAAGTGGTATAATGTTACAAGATACGTGACAGTCTTCTATTCCATAGACAAAAACCCGATTGAAATGCGTGGTATGTATTTATCCCTTTTGTATATCGCATCCATCTTATATGGTACATGCATCCAATCTTGACTTCAAAACCAGGGGAAATCCTGTCTTTATACACCGCAGAACTGTTATCTCAGACTCGTGGGTGTACTATATACCCTATAGCTGAATATGATTAGTTATCTAAATATCTCAGATCACATGTTACAAAAACTGCTACAGGAACTCCGGTTGTCAGATGAGGTGGGACTATGTCTGAAGTTTGGCAAACAACAGGATCTACTGTCTGGAAATGCCCAGAATCTTACATGTAAAACATGGAAATCGTTTCTTCAAGAGCAACAAATCAGGCAAATTGTAATTTTGAAATTTTATCCTGAATACAGTCCAACAGAAGAGTTTTCAGAGAGTTCAGCTGATTCATTAGGACGTACATCTCCCACAAATAGCCTAGATGGGTCGAGTTCGTAACCATGTTTGAACAAATAGTGAACACCTTCCCCCGTGCATCCACCCATCACAGGCCAACTGAAGTAATGTTAGAGGATAAGGAGAATGAGTAGATAAACCCTCTCCCACATATACCAGGGTGTGATATATCGAGAGAAGAAAAAAAATACGCCACGCCCTCATTTTCCTGACGGCCTCTGCGCATCTAAGGAAGTTCAATTAGGATTTTAAAACAAAACTGTTAAGAATTAAGACCTTTCAGATGGGAGGGAAAATACTGGTGAGAACTCATCCCAAGCCCTCACTTCTTCAAAAGAAAAGCAAGAAATGGCAGTTGCTATACACAGGGTCTTATGACATTATAAGGATACCACTTGAGGGATCCTATCTCATAGCATACCCGGATTCCAACAAGATTAATAGATTATACCATCAGTGAGATTTAAAGAAATATGTGCATTAGAGATTTTGTACTGAGACATAGCGATTATTTGCAAATATATTTCTAGGCAACTGAAGACATGAAGTCTGTATATGAGTCCGCGATAATTTTGTTTTTAGGACTTTTAATTTCACAAGTCCGTCTTGATCACAAAGAAGTGATGAAGACGCCCTTGTGAAAATAGTTTTCTAGTGTTCAGATATGATAAACATGGCTCGCTGCAAATACATATACATAAACACTAAATGTTCAAGATATCCCACTCTATTGTACATAGCAGTGAATGATACTAGGAGATCAAGAACAAGCCAAAGAGAATGTAAATATTTCATGATTGACTAGATAAAATCCTAATTTACCAAGTACCTTTAAAGTTACGGACATTTGGCTGAAGGATGGACAGCCTGTTTAACATGAAAGGGATCATTCGTAAATAGTTGTATAAATGCTAAATGGGAAGAGACATTTGTTTCTAAGCTCCTATAGAAAACAGTTTTCCTGCTTCTTCGATACTAGCGAGAACTAGGAACGCCAATTTGGCATCGTGTAGTGACGTGATCAGTAATGACTACCTCAAATGGAAAACACTATTAGTAGCAAACCACGAGACTTTATGTGTGTATGTATAGTACAGTTTACGTATCTTCCGCACATGTTGGAACAGAGGGACTAAAAAATACATAGAAACCAACTCGTCTGAACGACTTGTTACACAGAAAGAATAAGAAACCACTCACGCTAGTTTTAAGCCAAGCTCCCGTTTGCAGGAAATACTATAACATGTTGTAAGAAAGAAGTATGGCACACAGTCTCTTACATAGAGAATAAGACAAGAAAATGATGCTTTTATTTGCACTTGTATACGAAAATTTTAAATTTTTTAATATACGCCATACTACTCGATGTAGTACGAGCTATGAATTGTTCAATGAGTGTTTTACCCTAATTTCAAGTCCTTGATCCCCTTCGCAACAGCGTTCTTTTTTTTTTTTTGTCATATCCGATGCAAGGTAGGGTTCATGAGGATTTATCGCCTGCCAGGATATAACAATGATATCCCAAGTAAAATATTGGAATTAATACCTGTATTGCTCCATGTAATAAAAGAAAAATAAAAAAAAAAATTGAAATTACTTGTAAGTATCAGGCCGATGAGTTACGAGAATTATGGCCATAACGGATTAAACAAAACAAAGAAGTCGTATAAAGAAATACTGTATTATGTGTAACGTAAATAACTATTGTCAGTATTTCTTGACCCAGTGCTATAAAGAAAGATTTACAATCTTGGGGACTACCAAGGAAAGAGATTTTGCATGAGCTCTCACATAAAGTTACTGGAGTCGGACTTTTGTGTGTTATCCTAGTGTTCTTTCACTCGAGTTTGAACAGATAAAGTAACTTGCGGGACGGTCATGCAAACGAAGAAGTTACGCTGTGCACGCAGGTAGACATTTAAAAGGACATTTGAAAGTGCACACTGCCTACGTACTCACCTCTGATGCACTGGAAGACACTTGGTAACGAGCGATGAATCCAAGGGCGCTCTTCGTCTTCTGTATATCCTACAGTTGGTGATAAACACTCTCACTCGCAAGAACACATTATACTGTTTGTTGGGAACTAAGGTCATCGCGACATTTATATCTCTGATTAGTAATACTCTTTGTAACACATACATATTAATACTCTTTTGTTACATGTATGTTCTGTGACTGCTAAATAAAGTGTTGTGTTACATTGAAAATCGCTGCTTACTGCTGTGATTCACGATATAAGAAAATCGTGCCGAAATCAGGGAATTGATTCTCACGATTTCTGTTATGAACTACGAATTTTGGACGCACGTTACCCGGGTAGACCACGAGGGGTTTACAGCAGCGATCTGTCAGAACACGAAACAAACTCTCCGACGACAAACGCCTGCATACACAGTTAAGTTCAACTGAATTAGCACGCCACATATTTTGTAGTGCCATTTGTAAACGCAACTGATTACATTACTACTCCTCTATACTGCTACTACAACTGGTCAATTGGCGCGTTAGCGGATTATCAGATCTCAGTTACGTCTATAGATTGTTTATGACTCGTGCTGCCATCCGTTAGTTGTTTACAATACTGCGTACTATCTTGATCTGCTTAGACGATAGCAGTCACTTCACGATGTCTGACACGGAAAATTCTCATAATAGCAACCACCAGTTACAACGCTTGAAAAGGCTACAGGTTAGGTGGTGGTGGTGGTGGTTAGTGTTTAACGTCCCGTCGGCAACGAGGTCATTAGAGACGGAGCGCTAGCTCGGGTTAGGGAAGGATTGGAAAGGATATCGGCCGTGCCCTTTCAAAGGAACCATCCCGGCATTTGCCTGAAACGATTTAGGGAAATCACGGAAAACCTAAATCAGGATGGCCGGAGACGGGATTGAACCGTCGTCCTCCCGAATGCGAGTCCAGTGTGCTAACCACTGCGCCATCTCGCTCGGTGGCTACAGGTTAGAGCAAGGGCTAACATCACACGTATTTTGAACGAAGCACACGACTTTAATGACAAAACTACCGTAGAAGATTATGAGTATTCCAAAGATCGTTTGCAGGAACTATCGTGTACACTAACAGATCTTGAAAAAAAGAAATACACGATCTTCTGGATGACGCTGATAACGCTGCCGATATGTTCAAATGTGATGAATACATAGACACATCCAAGCGCGCTGTAGAACGCACGTCACGAGGAACAGATGTGAACCTACGAATTCCGTGGCTCACACTACCATGAGTGGTATATCAGTGATAAACATCTTTCTACGACAGTCACTTCAGTTGTCCTCCACTTAATTAATATATGATTGCTCACTATAAAACTTGAGACGTTTTCTGGAAATTTTGATAACTGGGCTCGTTTTTGAGAACAAGTCCAGCCTCCAATTGATCAAGATCCCACGATATCCACCATTCATAAACACATACTTCTTCATGGCTGCTTAGACAGAAGGGGAATAAAAGTATTTGGCTGATGGTATTGCTGTGATCATGTACACAATGAGAAAACCAAGAGAATCCTCACAGCACATTATGGCGATAAAAATAGAATTATACAAGCTCACCTGGATTATTTAGAGTCTATTCAGCCCATTCGATTTCCAAACCAGAATTCCATGATTCTACATGTATCAAGTGCAACCGCCGCATCCAAGCTTTGCGCGCGCTCGGTGAAGACGTAAATGCATATGGTCGCGTACTACCACCAAAAATTCGCAGAACTTTTCCTTGTGATATCTGCCGCCGCTGGCTCATTCATGTCGGCCAAACCGGTCATTGAGAAGAGGACATAATTTAGTTCAAGGAATTTATAGAAACGAAAATACGCGCAGCGCTTGCTTCGTAGAAGATCCGCTGTGACAATAAAACGTTGACTTACACCGCTGAACCGCTTTGTGTCCGCGCTAATCAGAAACAAACGTTACCCGAGGGTAATAAAAACTACGGCACGTTTTGCGTCTTTTGCGAAGTACGTGGTAGTTGAGCCCAAATATGTAATAAAGTTACTCACCTCATTGAAAGAAAACAGAAATAGAAAAGTACTAACGATGTTTTCTGTGCCTAAGCAAAGGACATAAAATGTCAGATTGAGAGAATAACGGTAGGGAATTTTGTGCTATCAGTAGAAAAACCACGTCACAGGTCGGTATGCGTCGAAGCTACAACGTGTAAGAAAGCAGCACGGGGCAACGTCATTTCTGTTAGTAAAATAGACCCGTAGCTACACCCAACTTTATCTTCTTGGAAACTGCTCAGGTGCGCATCATACGACCAACAGGACCAAATAAATTCACTCGATGTGTGCTAGACGATGGAAGCAGAGCATCGTTCATAGCAAAGTCATTAACAGAAGACTGAAATTGCCTGCATTGGACCAGCGGCATCTTAGTGTTTGCTCGTTAGAATCTCATACTAGTTCCTCACGATGACTCAGCCTTGTCAGTTTCGAAATTAGAGACGTGTGAACTAATGCTACACTTACATCAAGGCATATGACAGCGACCACTGCTTCACGCCTCAGCGCGGAGTTCCACAAGATATTAAGAATGTAGCACATGTCTGCACACAACAGTTAGGTGAACCACATACAGTTTACCAAGAAGATATAACCACCGAGCTGTTAACTGGTGGTGATCATTACTGGAAGATTGTCATCGATGATTTACCGATCAGTATTTCTGATCCATTGTTCTGTTTCCCACCATATTCGGTTGGATCCCCAGTGGCTGCAGAATTGCCGTCTCTGCGAAGTTAGCTGTTGTTAACTTCGTATTTCAGACTCAAATGCCAACAGATAACCAACTGAGACGATTCTGGGATCTAGATACTATTGGCACAACTGCGCATCATGATGCTCTCCAAGAATTTTAGGCATCTTATTTTGTGCAGGATCATCGAAGAGTCATTCGTCTTCCTAGGATACATTATTTTATATTCAACTAACCGACTGAACACAGAAAGCAGATTTCGAATTTTACATAAAAGACCTCTTTGCAACGATTCCTTAAAGACACTTACCATCCTGTTATGCTGGAGTACATTACAAAGAACCATGTAGAACTCGCTCCTCCTGAAGACCCAAGTAACACCATATCTTACCTTCCACATCATCGAGTTAGGAAAGAGAAACTTGGTAAAATAAAGTGTAAGATTGGTTTTGATTAGTCTTCTCACGAGATCAACGTACCCTCTCTCAACAACAGTCTGGAGGCGGAACCACCTTCTGGCAGAAGTGTTTGCTGTTCTGATACGGTTCGGCATACACCCCGTGGCTGTTATTATAGATTATCGCAAGCATTTCTGCAACTTATCTTGCACGAATACGGCAGGGACTTAACAAGATTTCTAGGACACAAAGTTTTTCAAGATAGCCACTGAAACTTCCACACGACGAACGAAGCAACGACTTACCTATTGACTACAATTAGGCCTCACATGCAGTCCATTCCTGGTTTCGGCAACGCTGAAAGGACACGCCTCTAGACATGAGACCGCATTTCCCATCACCGCACAGATAGTAGCCAACAATTTTTTAATGGATGATTTCGCGTTTGATGCAGATGACGACAATGAAGCTATCGCTATACATTACGAACTAACGGCCCTTATGAAATTATTAAACTTTCAGTTAGCGAAATGTGCCCTTACTCAGATCAGTTACAGGAGATGTGGAGAACTGAAAAACGAAAGATTGCTACATCTGCTCAAGTGTTCGGCGTGTACTGGAACACAGCAACGGACAGCTTGTGCATTAACACGGATGATGTCACAGAAAAATTATCTGACGAACCTACTACCAAAAGAAAACTGTTACAGACGGTAGCTAAATTTTACAATCCAATAGGATTATTCTCTCCCGTCTTAATCATGGCAAAACTATTATTCCAAGAAACGTGGTGTAGGGGAATTGACTGGAATGAATTGCTACACAACAATATGGCGATACACTGGAATAGTTGGGTATCCAATGTACCTCCATTGCCATACTTTGGTATCCCGCGATGGATAACAACTTACAAATATGACGACGTTCAGATTCACAAATTTCGTGATGCCTCGATACGAGTGTAAAGCGCAACTCTGTCCATCCGCAGTGTTTTGCACGGCAACACAATGATTCACTTGTCCTTAGCAAGATCAGACTTGCACCTGTCAAAAACGTCAACACTTCCACATCTCGAGTTTCTAGGTGCACTTGTGGCAGCACGATTACTAAGACATTTCTGCACAGCTACAGGGTACGGCAATGCTCAAGCAATGTTACTGACGGACGCTGCGGTGACCATAGGCTGGATACGCTGTAGCGCGAATCGATGAAGACCTTCACCTGTAATAGACTGACAGAAATTCTTACCTATACGTCCGTTAGTCAGTGGAGACATTGTCCTGGAAATGATAACCCAGGGGGTCACCTAACACGGGGACTTCTTGGCAATCAAATACAATCTGCCCGTGTTTGGTGGAAAGGACCGCCATGGCTTGCACATCCCGAAGAATGTTGGCAATCAGGTACTCCAAATATGTGTCATGGACTCCCGGAAGAAAGAAGGAATTAAAGCACATGATGGCAGCATAGTAGAGATCCCCAAATTCAGCTCCTATTGGAGACTAATAAGTACACCCGGCTCGCTCCTACTCTGCATACGTAAGATTCGCACAAAATTCAACTTGCTGCAGAGCTGACGGCAGTTGGGCAGTCGAGCTCGAAAATGTACGCGCTTACTGGATCAAAATAGTCCGACGTCAGTGCTTCACTCGGGAATTCCACGTACTCCAGAACGGTAAACCGCTCCCCCAAGACTCTAAAATTGGACGCTTTCATCCATTCATTGGTTGTGGACTCATTCGTCTGGGAGGTAGAATACAGTTTGCAGACATCACCAGTGACAAACGATATCCATTACTTCTTGATGGTTCATATCGATTCACGATACTCCTCATATATTAAACACGTATTGATTTGCGTCTTCGGCAAGACTTTTGGATACTTAAAAATCGTCAAACAATTAAAAACGTTCTGTATACATGTTTAGCTTGCAAAATGATGAAGACTTCAAGAGTACAACAAACTGAAGCTCCCCCTCCCACAGATCGAGTAAGATCATCTAAGCCTTTTAGTGTCACCGGCATAGACTTTGCTGGCCCTCTTTACATCAGGACAGGCATGACCACGGAAAACGCCACACTCTCCACTTGACTAACGACACGCGCCGTACAGTTAGAGCTCTGTTCCAATATGAATACCAACAAATTTCTGATGGCTTTGAGGCAGAGCTTCCGACACCAGCACACTTTCTGTTTGGTGAAAGCCTGTTAAATGTGCCCACTGGACCAGAACTTACCGTCACACACAATCTGACCAAAGAATTAAAATTACAGCAAAAATTAGCAGTGGGATTTCGGAAAAGATGGACCACGGAGTATCTCGTGGAGCTTAGGAACTTACACCAAGTTACAGGCACATCTGCAAGATGATTGACTTCCCACCTGGTGATCTGGGTTTGATTCAAGACGCTGGTCGACCAAGGCACATGTGGAAGAGAGCGAAAATAGAAAGATGTGTGCAGGGAAGAGACAATAATATAAGCGGAATAACACTGGGCACACCAGAAGGACAGATAGCACGTCCTGTTCAGCTGGTCACACCCCTTCAGGTTGACTAGTGTGGGGAGGATGCGGGGAATTGTAGTCTCGGGACATCTATGTCTCTGACTAATAATACTTTTTGTATGACATAACATGCTGAAAAACACTTTTGTTGAATGTGTATCTCGTAAACTAAGTTATATCTAACTGCGTTTAATGCGAATCACACACGATGACACTACACTAACATTTGCTTGTAGCCAGTGATGAACACACAGGAGACTTCTAGGCAGCGAGATGTTCCATATGTTACATATCTGAGGAGGGAAGCCTAGTTCTTAAATATGTTATGTGTTGTATCCAGCAATCAGATTTACCAACTTAAGGCTAGTGAAAAATGTAAGTCCCTAACGTATTCGGTTCATACAAGTTTAGGTAAATGTATGTGCATAATTTATAGTCTCTTTGTAAACTGGATGTAGTAACCAATTTTGTCACAGGACAGCTTCGCGAATCAAGTGTTAACGTAAAACAGATACTGCCCCTACGGCTGTTTCATGAGTCCCCTTCACGAGCTGCCCTGAGCAGCCACCGGCAGCTGTCCGCAGTCGCAGTCCCTGGTGACGTCACGTACCACAGCTGTCACCGAACCGCCCTCCTGCAGTCGCCTGGCAATATTCGACGTCCGTTTCAGTCGCTCGCCGACGCACAACGATGCACCAACCTTGGCTCAAAGTCATTTTATTACTATATGCAACATTTGTCTCGATAATTAAGCTTCCACAAAGAAATTCAACGTTAAACAAACATAAGGATTTTATCACCTCATTAATAACCTTATGTGTTGAAAAGAATTATGACTTTGAACACCCCATTCACAGACCCGTTATGTGTGTAAATAGTGAAAAGTGTGTAAAATCTAAGATTCTCTATATACGACAGGCACGACTGCAACTCATGAATACCTTACTAAGTATACAATTGAGTCAGAGCATTAGATGTGTAGAATACATGGTAACGTCCCTCGGTTCGAAAGTTTTTTTTTGTCCTTGGTTCTTTTTCTCCACGAGCCGCTCCCAGCTCCCAGCGACAGAGAACTCACAACAATGAATAAGCCAATAACACCATGCTAACTATTGGGTACTCTTCAAATGCTGTAACATAGAAATGAATTCTACTATTATCATACTTGTCACCTAAGCACTCATCCTGAATTTCTTACAATAATTTATCACATTTGTGAAGTTTTATTAACAAATCATAAGTTAAAGGTTTTAATTTATTTCTTACGTTACAATCTGTACTCCCATGATAATTGTTAATACAGATGTGATACGCTAATTCATTTCTTATCTTACAATCTGTATTTCCTTACTAATTGTTAATCAGATGTGATACGCTGAAGGTTAACTCTCCCACCCTCTCTGCAGATGAATCTAGTAGTGCATCCTGTTGACACAATAACTACAAGCTTTCAAGGGGGTGATAAAAAAATTGTTTCATATTATAATTTCTTTTTTGCTCTAATTTTTACTCTTATAATTGATAAGGTCATGATGTGTAATAAGAAAAAGACTACACATTTTTAAAAATCCAGTTTGCGATAAACGTATCTGCTAGATGTTCAAAGATTACATTTAATATCGCAAAACTTCCATAACTTGGTGAATGGAAAGCCCCGAGAATAAATGAAGGAGTGGTGCTCCTTTATCTTCTTCCTGTGATATCGCTTTTTGCAATGAGGAGCTCAAGTTAACCTGATGTAAGTTCGTTTATTGTAAATATATTTGATCGATAAGGGGTTACTAAATCTGTCTGTGGTGTTGGCTCCATCACTGATTGAAACCACCACCTCGTCTCCTAATCATTTATGTTGTGATTTCTACATATTCCTGCAAAATCAAGCGAACAGTCGGACATAAGTAGCGTCCTCTCGTTAAGTACTCTTCAGTGAAGTGCCCGAACCCCTCTGAGGTGTTCATTCCAGTCATTTCTCAGTCGTATGCAGTTAAAACCACTCGAGTCTTATCGGTTTCCGTTTCCGAACATGACGTCTAACAGGCTACCCACGGGCCTAATACCATGCAGATCTGTAAATAAACTACACTAGGGCGGATATATGTAAAGCGAATTGTTGTATACAAGCAGGGAACTTTCCTGTTATGCACCACATTGTGCACATGTTAGTAAAGTCATCCATCCTCAATGTGGTTTGCCTCCATGTCTCGGCTGTTCCATTGTATCAATTAGCACCATTTGCAAATTGTTAAATTCTCGTCTCATGTGTGTGTGTGTGTGTGAAAAGTAAACAGTTACTTCATAAACGATTTTAGTGGATGCGCATGTGAAAAATATAAAAGAAACCGATTGTAGTGAATATCTGGTAATGCAGAAAACAGGTTAAAATGTGCACAGTCAACCAAGTGTGCACTTAACTTCCTTTGGAATGTAATGTTTTTACAGCTAGAATATACGTGTGAAAAAAGTAACAATATTAAATGTAACTTTATTATGTATGTGTGTAGAATTTAAAAACAGTTAACACAGCAACTGCGTGCAGTTTACATTCTGAATATCTCTCACTGTAGCTAAGGTTGTATGTAATTGGCTATGCTGAACAATGTATGTCAATGAGTGCAGTCAGTCAAGTGTGTATGTAACTATTATTTGGAATGTATTTTTTTTTCTATCTACTATGTTTCCACACTACAAAGGATGTAAAAACATTAAATGAGTGAAAAACGTAAAATGTTAAATGTAAAGTATATTATATGTAAAACATTAAAAGCTGTATAATCATTAAATGTAATTTTATAGTGTATGTGTGAAAAATTTAAAAGCTGGTAATGTAAAATCATTGTACATTTTAATCTCTGAAAATTCGTTGTTATAGCTAGAATATTTGCAAATGTGTACAGTCAACCAAGTGTGCTTCTAACATTCATTGGAATGTGAAATTTTGTAAAGTACACTTTGTGTGCAGAGTATTTTTGTTTGAATTATTTCTTCCTCAATCCCTTTGAAATATATTATTACAAAGAAAGAGATGTCATTTCCTGATGAGGTAGCAGTATAGCTGAGCGTTTGAAAGAAACATTAGTAGAGTATGAAACCAAGGAGATGAAATTTACTAACGAGATAGATATGAGGTGAATGATACTGGCAAGACATGTTCGATATAAACATTAAGTAAGGAAACATCCACAGACATGAAATACAGACGATTAACATTACACACATGAATTACGCACTTTACGTAAATTTTTGGGAAAGTACTTTTGGAAAAGCCACAAAATTCAGATTATTTAAACACTTTTGAATGTGGTCATGATGGGTGCTACATTGTTATTGGCTGTTTCATTCTAATGGCCGCTAACATATAAGAGTGTGGTTGGCAGTTTCATTTTCAATAGGTGCATTTCTCCTTTTTTTTAGACTTCCCCACTGCCACCATTTCGTTTTGTTTTAATGTCTGTACTTTGATCATTTCATTTTACTGGATGCTGAAAAATAATCTTTTAAAATTTCCCTGCTGTCGTCATCTTCTGCTGTAACAGGCTGAAAAAAACAGCATCGTTTTGGAATTTTTAAGTTTACCGCCATCACCAAGTTTAATTTTTGAATTTTAATATGTTTTAATGTCATACCATCTGCCACCTTTACTCTTTAAAATCCTCTATCCACCATCTTGATGATATCACACATTAAAGATTATTGATATCATTTCCCTTAGCATGTAGACAAGCCGCACTAGGCCTTGCACGTTTCATGGTCAAGTGACCACCATAATGGATTATAACATTCGTGGTATAAGATACTCATGTTAAGTCGTGATTGCCCCATAGCAATCCTATTATCCTTTGTATTAAATGACTAGATGTTCATAATAAATCGGGTGATACAGCAGCGTGAACAAGCAACCTTCAGAAAGAAAATGAGTGTAAAATGGAGGGTTTTTATCTTACAGAGATATCATTTAAATTACAGTCATTGCGACTAACAAGAGATCTTCCAAATGAAGGACATTGTGGTGAATAATTACACAGCTCCAGCTGTACGTAGTTTGTTCAATCACCTACGACCAGTTTCATCCAGCAGTAAGGCCATTTACAAGTACTACAGGGAGATGCCTCAGTACAGAGACTCATTAAAATTACTCTTGAACAGAATGGTCTTATTGGCTGCAAGCGCTCGTAGATTATGAAAGCATAATACGGTTGAGGTGTAGTTCACGTTCTCACTTTGCAGATACTGATTACCTCTTGAGATATCTATGTAACATTTGATGCAAAATATAGATTACATTCAAAGTGGCAGAATTTCGCGGATCTTCCTTCTCACGACACTGGCCACAATTAAAAGCCTTTTCCATTTGCAAGAGCAATACACACTGTTTCTGGAAAGTAATTCGCCTCTGAATCTAGATGTAATCTCATAATACCTGTAACGGCCTCAGTATTTTGTAAACGTTTATGGCAGCCGATGAATTCCGTGTATCTGGTAAAACGACAGGATTTCTAACGCAAACCACAAAATATCTGTCATACTCAAAGGAATGAGCAACATAAGAGGAAAGAAAAGTAAAAGAAATCATTCGTGCGAAACTGAGCTTGCCCTTTGCTGACTTGATATATTGCGAACTATGGATGAAGGGCAACGAACTATGGATGAAGGGAACTACGCAGATTCACTATTTCTAGATTTCCGTCTAGATTTCCGGAAAGTGTTCGACAAGGTGTCCCATTGCAGGCTGTTAAAGAAGGTACAAGAATATGGAATAGGTTCACAGATACGTGAGTGGCTCGAAGACTTTTTAAGTAATAGAACCCACGATGTTGTCCTCGACGGCGAGTATTCATTAGAGACAAATTTATCGTCAGAAGCGCTCCAGGGAAGTATGAGACTGGTATTATTCTCTATACAGGGTGTTTCAGAAATGATGGTCAATATTCAGCAATATGACAGGAATGATCATTCGAAACAAACTTGTCAAGTAAATATGGGATCTAAAAGGCAAATTTTAAGAGCTATCAGCAATTCTTGATCGTCGATACTCTGCAACAAATATCTTGTGGGGGCAAGAACTTTGCTTTCCATATTTTGGGAAATGGTAGTATGGACCAAAACAAAAAGAAATGTCCAGTATACATGTACTTTAAAATGCACACCTTAAAAGTTGTGAGCACGTGTTCATTAGAAGAGTTGTGTTTTAAAGTAGCCAAGATGAACAAGTGCTCGTAGTTCTACGGTATGCATTTTGGAGCACAAGTTTACGGGACATTTTTTATTGTTTTGGTCCATACTACCACCTCCCAAAATATGGAATGCAAAGACCCTGCAGGAGACCAGATTTGTTTCACAGTATCGAAGATTAAGAATTGCCCATAGCTCTTAAGGTATGCGTTTTAAAGCCAACTTAACGTTTTTGTTTCGAATGATCATTCCTGTCATAGCTCTGAATGTTGACCATCACTTCTGAAACACCCTGTATACATAAATGATTTGGCGTGCAGGATGGGCAGCAATCTGCGGTTGTTTGCTGATAATGCTGTGGTCAACTGGAAGACGTCTAAGTTGAATGACTGCAAGAGGATGTAAGATGACTTAGCCAAAATTTCTAGTTAGTGTGATGAACGGCAGCTAGCTCTAAATGTTGAAAAGGGTAAGTTAATATGGATGAGTAGGAAAAACAAAAGCGTAAAATTCGGATACAGCCTTAGTAGTCCTGCTTGTCGTAGTCACGTCATTTAAATATCTGGGCACAAAGTGGCAAAGCAATGTGAAAAGCAACGAACCTGTGAGGACTATGGTAGGAAAGGAGAATGGTCGACAGCGTTTTATGGGGAAAGTTTTTAGGAAAGTGTGGTTCATCTGTAAAGTAGACCGCACATAACACGCTGGTGCGACCTATTTCTGAGTACTGCCGAAGTGTTTGGGAACCGTTCCAGGTCGGTATAAAGGAAGACATCGAAACAATTCAGAGGTGGACTGGTAGATTTGTTTCCGGTAGGTTCTAACAACACAGAGGTGTTACAGACATGCTTCGCAACTGAAATAGGAATACCTGAAGGGAAGGAGACATTCATTTCGAGGAACACTATTGAGAAAATTTAGAGAACCGCCATTTGAAGCTGAATGTGGAACGACTCTATTGCTGCCAACATACACGCCGCGTAAGGACCACGAAGATGAGATACGAGAAATTAGGGGTCATACGGAGGCATATAGAGAATCCTTTTTCCCTCCTCTGTTTGCGAGTGGAACGGGATAGGAAATGGCTAGTAGTGGTACAGGGTACCTATGCCATGCGGCGTACAGTGACTTGCTTGCAGAGAGTCTACGTAGATGTAAATGTAGAACACAGCAGTACTCCGTTTTTCGTTGATAACGCGTTTCAGTATGAGAAGTATCGTCGTGAAACTATTGTCCATGTTCATCTGAAAAGAAGTGCAAATGATCATCCAAGAAATGTAGTTTAAGTGACAAGTTACATCTCATAATGTGGTATGATGTCAGCAGTTCTTGTACCATATCAGGTTAGATCTCTGACCTAAGGCTGCTTAGAAACTACTTGCAGATACTTGTGAAAGGTAGCCAATTCTATACTTTCAGCTTCACTCAGTAAATCAAGGAAATGTCCGAAATACGTTGTAAGGGGTTCACCACCCCGCTGGAGCAAATGTAATCTCGATGTATTGCTCTCTTGCTAGAACGACAATTCACAGGTACTGCCTGAGACATAAAATATCTTTGCCCCTGCCAAAAGAGAGCTGCAATAGAGTCGCAGGTCAGATCAGTCTCTGCGGCACTTGCACTTTCTCGCTGCTACAGTGTAGTTGTAGTCTGTCGCATGGTACAGCGCAGTTTAAAGTTATTAGGTGATAAGATCACAGTGCAGAACAAATTGTAAAATTTTACTTTATGGAACTGAACAGTAATTGTGATCAGCTGCAGAGCTAAATGATACCATGGAATGAGATGATGATGAACAAATGAATAATTGTTAATAGAATGGAAAATCAACAGTGTTATTAAGTCAGCCATCTATTGTAAGCTAAATTTTATTATTTTTATTGGCATGTGTGTAGTTAAGTCACTTGTCTGAGATGTTAATATGAATTTGTTCAATCTTTTCTTTTGTGATTCGTCAGCACCAGTTGACCCAGATTGTAATACATTCAATTTTCCCGTGTAATGCATTATAGATCTCCATCAATAACGTAAAGAATTTCAGAATATAATTGTTTTTACCAGTCAACTATAAAAGTATAGTTTCCCCTTAAGTCATTGCCAGCCCCGATCCAGTCATTTATCTAAATTAAAATGTTCCAGAATTTTCGTCAGATCATAGTCATGTGCTATTTAGTAATCAGACGGCCAGCTCTGCAGCTGTGTCACTAAGTAAAGTCAGTTTTTCTCGTAATTCAGATCTCAGACAAATGTCATCCAGTATTTGCAGATAGGCCAGCATTGCACTAAGGTGTGCCATTTACGAGCAGATATATAGACAGTGTTATCCGGTGACACCATCACGAGGTAAGAATTTTTCAGTTTATTTCTCACGGACCGATTCAGGTTCATTTCACAGGGCCATGGCGTAGCGCTGCTTACGTCAAAGTTTATCAGTTTTTCGCGAGGTAAGATTTATCAGTTTTCATACGTCAGGATTTAATTATCCAAATTTAATTATTTTTATTTTTTATTTTCTGTTCGGGAAGGTTACACATCATTATTTTATATTTTTTTATTTATACGGGAAGGTTACGCCGTTAATTCCCAAATTTGACAACTCGTAAATATTCCTTCCTTTAGTCTGGCTTCCGTGATGGTTGTAAAATTCTCTGGCAAGTTCATGAATTCACGTGAAGTTAGGCCATGGTTTTCACAAAGTCTTTAACGATATATGGTTTACTGTAAAGTGAAGGTAGATACACACTTTTGAGGCCAGCAAGAGAAATGTTGATACTATTCTTCTGCCAAGGCAATAATTCATTCCCAGCAACACTTTGATCACACAAAACTGGTCTTTCCTGTCTCTGATATCCCACTCTTACAGAAAGCAGCAGTGCTTTCTGAACCCGAGCAGTACGCCAAGAAGAAATGCAGTTAACTTAACATCTTCACATGAACGTAATTTCTCTTTGTCACACTGTACTCATAAGTGTGGAAGTATCTGCTTATTAAATGAATGAGCAATGAGGGCGGGAAGAAATTTGTTCCAGTTACGCAGAAGTACTGCTTTCTGACAACGTTGCTGAAATCTGTAGACAAGCGCCATTTCATTTTCATGGATCCGATGGCGACGTCACCACAACGGGTTCGGTAGCATTACATCACGCCACGTTCCTTAGAGAAATGCCAGGGAAAATTGTATGTCGTTCGCGATAAACACTCTCGTTCGTAGTGCGAAGGAAAAGATTCTGTTTTCCTAAATCCGAATTAAAGAGTTCTACCTGTTGCTTCGGCCAATGTAAATGACGAACTAGACTGTTGAGATCCCCTCGAGACCAAAAGTGTGGGTCGTTTTATCCATAATGGCCTTTACATGTTCGGTCTTGTAATACGACACCCTCCTCTAACACTACGGCAACAAGGGCCAACAAGAAGAGAAAATGAAGATAAGTAAAACGTTTTTCTTTTGTGTATCTAAGGCTTCTCGAAGGCTTTGAAAATAATAAAGAGACTAAGAGAAATGTTTATACTGATGCGTGACAGGGTAAGATTACTGTCTGCACCAATAACCCTACACTCTCTTCTATATGTAATTTTCTGCATCCTTCTTCACTATCATATTCTCAGGAAACACAGGTGCCGGCTATTATTCGCTGTGGCATGGTAAATAAGGGTAGTGCTCAATTTTCCTAATTTTAGAGAGCATTTCGTTTATAAGGAACAATTAAAAAGTTTCCGTTCAAAGGCTGTACAGTCCAGAACCAGTATTTTAATCACACAAAATCGCTGTAAACACCGAGACAAGCATCCCACCGACGCACCAGGTTGAAAATACCTGTTTGGTAAAACACCGTGTCCTGCTTGTGAAGTCTGTCACTGGCTGTAAAATTTGAAATTTTCCCGGCGAATCAACTGTTCAAAAAGATTTGGGGCTTGCAGCCGGTCGTCGTAAACTTCATTGCGCGATATTTAGGCTGGACAACTGCCAGCCATCTTCAGGTGACCCTAACGAGGCTCACCTGAAGATGACTGGCAGTTGTCTAGCCGAAATACCTCGCAATGAAGTTTACGATGACCGGCTGCCAGCCCGAAATCTTTTTGGACAATTTGTAATTGGCTGTTGCATATCCTCGCCCAACAGGATCATCGACGCTATTCTAAGGGGTCGGAGGCGTGATAATCACATGGGGAGAGATCGGCACTATAGGACGGATGCTCGAGTGTCTCCCAGTTGAGTTTGCTTAACCTCTGCCTTATGACATTTATGATGTAGGGACAAGTGCTATCGTGAGGCAGTAACACGAAACTTGGCGCACCATTTCACAATGGTGAGTTTCGACAGACATGCTGACCCGTATACATCCTTCATTCACCGATGTACGGCTACTGGTGTTTGTTCTTTTGCAGCCAAGAAAAGAAAAAGGGCAGGCTGGTCCTGGTTGGAGCCATCTGGTTATTACTTCGCCAAAGATAACGTCTCCGTGTTTACTTCCGGCACGACGGAGAAACACCAGTGCCAAACTAATCACTTTCCTACATGTGGGTGCTCATATACCCGCATCGTACTCGTGCTATTGGCATACACGCTGCAGCAACAATCCCAAACAGTAACATCTTGATCTTCCCTTACAGCTTTTTCAGACAAAAATAACTGTCTCTTTTGTGATTGGTTGGTTCCTTCAAATCATGGACACAGCAAATGACATCCGACTTTGTCCTGTTATTCTGCGCGTCAAGATTTTAGTGTATGACAAACAGCATAGAAGGTAAGGAGCGGGGAGGGGGAGGCAGGGGCAGTTGTCGTCTTGGCCGCTCGCCAGCCTTAAACCCGGAATAGGGCTCGAAACACTTGCTTACAAAAGGATGGCGTTTCGGATTTTGTGATTTCTGAGGTAACTCTCCACTGACACAAGAAATAGCACTTGCGCTATTTACACAGGCACGAGTATATCTTCTTCTGGATTAAGACAAAACACAAACCATTAATTCTCATGAACTTGGACCATGATGTTACTTCCAGTAACAGTCAGAGGTCTCAGTGCTGAGACGCAAATGGCAGCAAAATACAAACATGCCTTATCGGTAATGTTACCAAACCGCTTTTATTTCTTGTAGGTAGTTATATGAATAGGGGGTCATGTGTGCTAACATCTCGACGTATTTCTATTATTTTTCAACAATTAAATCTGCAATATCCTTAATTTAAGCGGATGGTTCCTTTGAAAGGGCACGGCCGACTTCCTTCCCAGTCCTTCCCTCATCCAATGAGATTGATCACCTAGCTGTTTGGTCTCTTCCCCCAAACAACCCAACCCTTAATTTAAGCCCGATTTGAACGGCCTGAATGCCATTTTTTCAAGGATTTTGATCAAAGGTAACATGTCGTCATCAAAATGGGCCCGATAGTGACAATCTGATTTCATTTTCATATTCAGCACTCACTACCTTGCAAAGAACATAATTCACATTCTTTCTAACTTGAGTGTAGACCAGTGTGGTTACGGATAGGCGTATTAGGTGATACATTCAATTTATTTTTACTCTTGTACCGTAAATCAAGCAATGTGGACACAAACAACCTCTTATAATTATTTTTGGGCCATTTTGAAGCCGTTTTATTGTTAAAATTCTTCCTTTTTACGAAACCTTAGATGGCATAGAAGAATTTGCACGGAATGGAAAGTCAGGCACACATATTGTTTTGAGACCATTGTGGTTAAGTCCGCTACAGATTGTTTCAAATGATGTTTGTGCGACTGTTGATGCTTTCGTATTTTAGCATTTCCTTATCGTCTGCACTGAAGGTACCAAACTGTAAATATGAAGTGCAAGACGTGACTGATTAGTTCATATGTGAACATTATTTGAACTGATCTGTTTGCACGTGTGCAGTGTTTGCGAGGCCCCATCTACAACGAGAGAAGTACAAACAGACTTGATTTCAACACTGCAACGAAAGTACCCCAAGAAAAAAACAATTAAAAATTGTGTAAAATATGAGAGTCGTCGTCTAATTAGGTAGGCTCTTGCGCCTTTAAATTTCACTAGTAAAATTTGCTGTGTTTAAGTGACTGTAATTTCAACATGCGATACTGTCTTAACCATCTTACTCATCGCATAATGGACTTACGTATGTGAAAGTTTAATGGGACGTGGTCACCTGTTACATTGTCTTAAGGAAGTTATATCCTCAGTCTCTGGACGAAGATAATGTACCACAGAACACACTGGTATAAACAGAGAATGAAGTATATTTTTTGTTGGTGAAACATCCGGTGAGTAGGTCGTTAAACAGTTCCAGACACTAAATTTCAAGTATATCCTAATGGTACTGTTAATTTAATGTCTTGGAAGACGTACATTGTCAGCAAGACGTAAGGTTTCAATAACGAAACTTACGTATTAAATGCTGTTAGAATTATGTATCACGATATAGGCTAATTATTTCGGAGCGTAGTACATCTGTAAGAGCACCAGAAAGCTTCTGGAGTACATATGATCCAGCTAAACCTAGGAAAAAATCTGGTGGGTAGTTCGCTGTAAGGTTTAAAATCAAAGTAAGTCCCACTAAGTGGTCTAATTTTGTTATATGCATCTGAAAATGTTTAAGTGCCATAGTTAACTTATGTCGGAGGTCTGTGGTTAGTTTTGGAGTCACAACTGGCATTCAGTTGCACGTTTCCAAAATTTTACAATCAAAATTTCTAGGTGAACTCTTCTTATCTTTTAGGGGTAATGTAAACTAGATGGTAAGGCAACATTGTTATGAAGAACTCTCTTCTTTTCGCGAGCAGATACAACACCATAACCCGATGCTTTGAATTGCAGGGCAAAGTAATTTGAATTGACTTGCAACTAGTCAAGATCTGTAAAACACTGGTTTGTGCGAAAAATTTCTTCTGCCTACCTAGTAAACGCGCACCTTACTTATACCGATTCTGACCTCGCTTTGTGTTAGGGAGTAGTTAGTGTTGAACATTTCATCTGTCGCTGTAGCAATTGCGCATCGAATGGAGTGGCGGAATCGTAGCTGAATATTTCGTCTAATGGTTAACTGAAAGACAGCAGGATATGCTAACACTATAGACACTGGTCGGAAACATTGGACGGTGGTGCCAAAGAAAGACCATTATTTCTGAACTCAGTACTCAGAAATACACGTGATGAGAGTTACGTAAAGACAGGCTGTTTGGCCCAGATAGAAACGGTGCTTTTTCAGTTATGTGGTCAGCTTTGCAGTCATGTCGGTCACTGAAAAATTCATATCGTCTGTAATTGGTTGTTTGGTTGATTTGAGGGGAGGGGACCAAACAGCGAGCTTAAAGGAACCATCAGGGCACTTGCCTGAAGTGATTTAGGGAAATCACAGAAAACATACACTCCTGGAAATTGAAATAAGAACACCGTGAATTCATTGTCCCAGGAAGGGGAAACTTTATTGACACATTCCTGGGGTCAGATACATCACATGATCACACTGACAGAACCACAGGCACATAGACACAGGCAACAGAGCATGCACAATGTCGGCACTAGTACAGTGTATATCCACCTTTCGCAGCAATGCAGGCTGCTATTCTCCCATGGAGACGATCGTAGAGATGCTGGATGTAGTCCTGTGGAACGGCTTGCCATGCCATTTCCACCTGGCGCCTCAGTTGGACCAGCGTTCGTGCTGGACGTGCAGACCGCGTGAGACGACGCTTCATCCAGTCCCAAACATGCTCAATGGGGGACAGATCCGGAGATCTTGCTGGCCACGGTAGTTGACTTCCACCTTCTAGAGCACGTTGGGTGGCACGGGATACATGCGGACGTGCATTGTCCTGTTGGAACAGCAAGTTCCCTTGCCGGTCTAGGAATGGTAGAACGATGGGTTCGATGACGGTTTGGATGTACCGTGCACTATTCAGTGTCCCCTCGACGATCACCAGTGGTGTACGGCCAGTGTAGGAGATCGCTCCCCACACCATGATGCCGGGTGTTGGCCCTGTGTGCCTCGGTCGTATGCAGTCCTGATTGTGGCGCTCACCTGCACGGCGCCAAACACGCATACGACCATCATTGGCACCAAGGCAGAAGCGACTCTCATCGCTGAAGACGACACGTCTCCATTCGTCCCTCCATTCACGCCTGTCGCGACACCACAGGAGGCGGGCTGCACGATGTTGGGGCGTGAGCGGAAGACGGCCTAACGGTGTGCGGGACCGTAGCCCAGCTTCATGGAGACGGTTGCGAATGGTCCTCGCCGATACCCCAGGAGCAACAGTGTCCCTAATTTGCTGGGAAGTGGCGGTGCGGTCCCCTACGGCTCTGCGTAGGATCCTACGGTCTTGGCGTGCATCCGTGCGTCGCTGCGGTCCGGTCCCAGGTCGACGGGCACGTGCACCTTCCGCCGACCACTGGCGACAACATCGATGTACTGTGGAGACCTCACGCCCCACGTGTTGAGCAATTCGGCGGTACGTCCACCCAGCCTCCCGCATGCCCACTATACGCCCTCGCTCAAAGTCCGTCAACTGCACATACGGTTCACGTCCACGCTGTCGCGGCATGCTACCAGTGTTAAAGACTGCGATGGAGCTCCGTATGCCACGACAAACTGGCTGACACTGACGGCGGCGGTGCACAAATGCTGCGCAGCTAGCGCCATTCGACGGCCAACACCGCGGTTCCTGGTGTGTCCGCTGTGCCGTGCGTGTGATCATTGCTTGTACAGCCCTCTCGCAGTGTCCGGAGCAAGTATGGTGGGTCTGACACACCGGTGTCAATGTGTTCTTTTTTCCATTTCCAGGAGTGTATATCAGGATGGCCGGACGCGGGTTTGAACCGTCGTCCTCCCGAATGCGCGTCTGCAAATATGTTGTTACCAAGGTACCCATGCAAACAGTACTGTAATGTTTGTGCGATTCCGATTCATTATATTTATTTCATGAATCGGAAAGTCGCTTTCTCTGTTTTCAGTTTTGTTACTTCTCTAGATAATAGAGAAGCAATTCAGTTCATCACCAAACATTATTCGACGTTCACATGTCGTCCTTGTCAGATATCACTTGCAGACGTTCATCAGTTCAAAACTGTGTACTTTGGAATAATTAGAACAATTGATGGTATTTTCGAGGACTTAAAATACAATAGAAGCCCCACAGGACGCTACGCTGGGTATTGGGTTCAAGAATCAAGAAGTATTCCGACAGCGGGAACAGAGATGGACTATAAAGACATGACCGATGATACTACTCTTAATAAACAACTACCTCGAAACACGATTCGCTAAAAAATGTAATCTCAAATCATATAAAAAAATCTCTCATGAGCGTGGCACATACTGCTGATGACGTACAAAGGAATGTTTTAAGTGGTGTGCGTTCAAAAAGATATGAAACACTCGTATTTTTTAAATAAATTCTTGTCAGCGCTGCGCTCTTGAAAACATATCCACAGTTCGATAATTATGTAATAAATGTGACCTTTGATCAATTAACAGAAAAGGTTAAAGAGCACACAGATACATTAATAAAGTATCAGAAAGAGAGATCGCCAAAGAACTTAACAGAATTACATGTGATACAACTGCGAATGGAAAAAATCCCTCGTGCGTCCCATGCGCGTATTCCCTCATAGAAACGTCGATACAAAATGCAGGTAAAGTAGCTCTTTCAGGAAAAATGAATTTATGGCTTCAGTAGAGATGTTTCGGATAGGAAAATAAAAACTCTTGTCACAGAAGCTGTCCACACGATGAACAAAAAAAGGCAAGGAAATGTTCAACACACAATATTCTGTGTATATTTTCACAGTGGGGCAAATGGCTGAAGATCAAAAATATATCAAAAGCCAGAAACATGTTATAAGGCACGCAAAGAGAAGGAATTAAATAAAGCATCCAAAGATTTCTTTGCAAAGCTACGATCACATTAATAACAGCCAGAGAAATCAATGTTTACATTTATTTATATTTATCGAAAATAAAGAAAATAGTATAGTCGCAATAAAGCAAACGAGTAGAGAAGACATCTGCAAAAATGCATTGCAAAGAAATTGTGATCACAAGGACATATGACAGACATGCAGCTGAGCTTTTTTATATTTTTTTATTGCTGTTACAACGTACTTCTCTGTCTTGTGATGCTAAGGCAGGTATTACTTTCGATAATTTCTGTGTTCTTTTCAATATTACACCGAATACGCAATGTTTAATGTTTAGAGCTAAATTCCACTATTTCATTTACTGAAACATGTTGATATGAAATACATGCGAGTGACTTAAAAGTGAAAGAAAGACTCACCACATCACAGGATTTTCGGTCCCTGTCATGCAGCGGGCCCGGGTTCGATTCCCAGCGGGGTTTTAGATTTTCTCCGCTCGCAGACTGTCCTCATCATCATTTCATCATCATCATCGACACGCAAGTCGCCCAATGTGGCGTCGACTGAAATAAGACTTGCACACGGCTGCAGAATGTCCCCTGACGGGGCCTTCCGGCCAACAATGCCACACGATCATTTCACTTCATATCGCTCCATGTTCTGTTACTATGGCGATCAAGCCCGGAACAGGAAACAAGTAACGACAGATTGTAATGTCTAAATATGTTTCGAGAATAAATATCTTACTATGTTCGGTATTGTAGATTGAACTTTGATTCAAACCATTCAACAAAGCACAGATGATGAATGTTCGCACTGGCTGGTCTCCTGGTATATCACTGGCTGCAGCAGCCATGACAGGTGAGACGTAAAGACCAGCGTCCAGATACTTACGTACACGGTCCGTCATGTTACAACTTTACGATAAAATTTCGTTACATCAGTAGAAACGCTGCATTAATTCAGCGACTACGATCGACACAAACGACAACGTTTCATTCAAGGACAGTAATTACACTGAAATCACCGCGATTTATAATGTTCTCTTGGACATTAAAAAAGGCAGGACATGGTTCTTAGATAGATGTGTGATCAGCACGGACGGCAGTGCATGCCTCCACCCTAGCCACATGGTTGGTAAGCAGTTCATGTGGTAATGCGTTCCATTCCTCCATAAACTCGGTTGGCAACGTCTGAACAGGTGTTGATGATGATGATGATGATGATGATGATGATGATGATGATGTTTGGTTTGTGGGGCACTCGCACGAAGTCCCAGTTTTCACACACTCCAATATATTCACATTCCGATTCCACATTGTCATGAATGATGATGATGAAATGATAAGGACAACACAAACACTCCAACCCAGTGCAGAGCAAATCCCCAATCCGGCCAGTAATGGAAACCGGACCCCGTGATCCACAGGCAGCAACGCTACCCACTAGACCACGAGCTGCGGAGTCAATAGTCGTTGACTCATATGGACGTTCTGCAAAACCTCTCCCCATCGCATCCCAAACGTGCTCGATGAGAATTAAGTCCTCCACCTGCGCTGTTCGAATCGCTAGAGCATTGTCATTTATAAAAGCAAAAACTTTGCCCAAAAACTGTATTGCATTCAAAGATTTCGAAGTCAGTACGCCCTTGAAACATTATGCTTCTTCACGGCATAACAGATGGACCACCAAAACGCTCATTTTCCGACAATTTTGCCTAGTGCATCACGTTACAACGTCTCACAATTTGAGCGTACGTCCAGTATCACTACTCAGACTGAATTTGCTCTCATCCGAGATCACGCGTCCCCACTCCTTGCTCCTCCAATCCCTGTACTCTTGGCACAATAACAGACGGTGCAGTCGATATGTGGATATTTTTTTTTCCTTTATTGATTTTCAGTTCCCCCCGAAGGGGGGCGGGCTGGCAGTAGCTTAGTACGCTGCTCTACAGCCTACAGACTTTTATTTTAAAGAACATAAGAAGAAAAGAAATAAGAAAAACAGGCGATAAAACGGTGACGTAAAGTAAAAAATGGCGGAAAAATGCGGAAAGTTAAAACAGAAAGCGAAACGGGTTGGCAACGTTAATAAAAGACACAGGAATCAGACAAGTAACATAGTACACACACAATTAAAAAAAAAAACACTGCGACAGTCTGGTTTCTGTTCGCAAGAGATAAAAGGCACACCCAGCGACAGTATGATGGCCGTTCGCAACACTTCCCAAAAAAACGCAACACGGAACACTCACTGTAAAACACGCACTGTAGAACACTCACTGTAGAACACTGCACGAAAGTGGCGGCACAAAGACGACACTCCCGAGGCAAAGGCAGATGGGGGAGGGGGACCTGGAGGAGAGGGAAAGAACAAGGAGGGAGGAAGGAAAAAAAACGAAAAAAGGGGGGGAACCAAGGAGGGAGAGGACTAATAAAGGGGGAGAAGGGCAGACGTGAGAGGGAATGAGAGGAGGCAGAGGAGGGAAATGTAAAAGGACTCGCGGGAGAGAAGGGGGCAAAGAGAGGGGAGGTGGGGAAGAAAGAGGATGGAAGGGGGGGGGGAGAGGGAGCCCAGGAAAAGGACAGGAAAGGAGGGGGAGTGAGGATCAGAGTTGATAGGAGGGATAAATGGAGGGAGAGAGGGCATCATCCGGGAGGGGGAGTTGATGGAAGCCACCTTGGGAAAGGAGATGTAGGGTGTAGAGATGGAGAGTAGGCGGGACACAACAGTGAAGATGTGGCAGGGGGCGGGGATGGGAGAGGAGAGGAGCAACCAGGGGGTGAGGGGGTTCAAGGAGGCGGGAGGTGTAGAGGATGCGGATATGTTCGAGGAATAGGAGCAGATGGGGGAAAGGAATGAGATCATAGAGGATCCGCGTGGGGGACAGGAGGCGTATACGGAAGGCGAGGCGGAGTGCTATATGGATATCAACAGGACACAACTTACTGGTCGCTGAGCCACTGTGGAACGTGAGATTGCGAGCCTTGCAATCCTATTACAAGTGTTTCAGTTGCACCCGATGTTTGACGTTAGTCCCTTCTTGCCTACTGCATAATGTAGCAGTTATCTGCTGCTATAGTTCCCGTGTTCGACCACCTCCTCCTCTTCGGGGAGCATTGCATGTGGTTTGGAACGCTCGCCAGGCACTTCAATGTTGTACGAGGGGCGTTTGAAAAGTCCGTTCAAAGTCCGAGAGATGGCACCACTGGCACACCAAGTTTCAGCGATATTGGTCTATTTCTTTGTGATTGGCATTCGTGTGAATCAAGGAAGTCGAGTGATTTTCAAAAAATGGACGAAAAGGGATTTCGTGTTGTGATTCAACATTTCTTTATGAAAGGCAAAACGCCTCAGTAGAGTAAAGAGAAGCTTGATAAACATTACGGTGACTCAGAACAGTTTATAAGTGGTTTCAAAATTTTTCGAGTGGCCATACGGGCACAAGTGATGCTGAACGTTCTGGACGCCCTGTGGAGGTTAGGACTCCAGAAATCATTGATAAAATCCATGATATGTTCATCGATGACGGAAGAGTTAAGGTGCGAGAGATTCCTAGTGCTGTGGGCATCTCGAATGAACAGGTACATAATATTTTGCATAAACATTTGGACATGAGAAAGCTATCCGCAAGATGGGTTCCACGATTGCTCACGCTTCACCAAAAACGGAATCGTGTGAAGAGTTGCATGGATGGTTTGCAGCTGTTCGGGAAGAATCCGCAGGACTTTAAGCGTCGTTTCGGCACTGTGGGTGAAACACACTCCTGAGCCCAAACAGCAATCTAAACAATGGGTTAACAAGGGAGAATCTGCACCAAAAAAGGCGAAAACCATTCCCTCGGCCGGAAAGGCTATGGCGACGATCTTTTGGGATTCGCAAGGGATGATCCTCATCGACTATCGGGAAAACGGTAAAACTATTACAGGTGCATCTTGTTCATCGTTATTGGACCGTTTGAAAACCGAGCTGCTAGAAAAACACCGGCGATTGGACCGCAAAAAAGTCCTTTTCCATCACGCCACTGCACCAGCACACACCTCAGCAGTTGTGGTCACAAAATTAATGGAAATAGGATTCCAGCTCGTTTAATATCCCCCCTATTCCCCAGACTTGGGCCGACTGGAGTAGCCAAGCGGTTCTAGGCGCTTGAGTCTGGAACTGCTCGACCGCTACGGTCGCAGGTTCGAATCCTGCCTCGGGCATGGCTGCGTGTGATGTCCTTAGGTTAGTTAGGTTTAAGTAGTTCTAAGGGACTGATGACCTCAGATGTTAAGTCCCATAGTACTCAGAGCCATTTGAACCCCAGACTTGTCTCCCTCGGTCTACTATTTGTTCCGAAATTTGAAGAAATAACTGGCGGGACAAAGATTTTATTCAAACGTGGAGGTAATTGTAGCAACTGGTAATAGCTATTTTTTAGACATGGACAATTGCTATTATTCGGAATTTTTTAGACATGGACAATTCCTATTATTCGGAAGGGATCAACAAATTAGAACAGCATTGGACTAAATGTATAAGTCTAAAAGGAGACTATGTCGAAATATAAAAGAGGTTTATCCCAAACATGTAAGTAGTTTTTATTTTTTGCAAGGACTTTTCAAACGCCCCTCGTAAGGATAAGCGCAAAGTGAGACGCGCGTAGCACGTGTGGCGTGCCACACTACAACAGTGCGACGCGCACGTTCAGCACTTGTCGCTGGTCCTGCGCATATTGTGACGCGTTGAAAAAGTTCGCACGCGCCGGCTGCCAACGCTCTGCGCTGACAATCGAAGCGTTCGTACCCTGTAATCTTTCTCAAACGATTTTACAGAAACCATCCAATAAAAGTATTTTATTTTAGCGTTACTTACAACGTTATATGTCAGTTTCGTGGTGAAGCGCCCTCATCTCGCTAATGGTCATACTTATTGTGATATACCCAAAACTCGTAAAGTTTGCAACGAAAAATATGGGTCGCTATAATTTTGCTTTAGCTGCGTATTTCACCATATGTTTCTGCGTATGAAATTTAGCTAACATGTTGAATTTTTCTTTAGACTTGAGAGGAGGTTTCAATCTACCTCCGATCTCGACAAAAAGGACGTACGTTGTGGGTTCACGCCCGATCGCACGTCCGCCAGATTTAAATATTCATAACATCCGTCATATCTCCTAAACCACTAGAGACATATAAACAAGATTTTGGCGAATGACAGCACACAAGTAGGAGGGAATTTTGTCAAACTGTTACCATACGGAACATTCTTATCTATGGTGATATTTCAGAAGCTGAAGCTTTTATTTTTATCTACTTTTTCTCTCCAGTGACTGTACTTTTTTAAGAGTCATCGATAGCTACTGAAATGAGAATTTCCTAATATGAAAATAAACATGAAATCTCTTCTGTAACTTGAAACCGACAGAATGAGATTTTCTGTAAGTTGTCACCAACTGCTTGTGTAATGAGACGCTACGTTTAAGAATTCGGTTACAATAGCTGATGTAAGGTGAGTTTGTGCAAATTTTACTCTGTTTTGTCAAAGAAGCACAATTATACCTGGCAACAAGAAAAACGTAGCCGTTACTCGTAAATACTGATACTTTCTCGTATGAGAAAAGGTTAAAATTCACACACAAATAAATCGCCAATTCTGTTGTAACTTTGATTGAATCCCCGTAACTTATCATATTCTTAACACTGAACGACTGGAGTGGAAATTTACCAAAGGGTTTCATTCCTCGTCTTCATCTTAGCAGTATTAAAGTAATGACGACCGTGCCCTTCAGGAGGGGCTACGGGCACATGCCAGACGGTGGTTACTCACATATGGCTTGCCAAACTGACAGTGTGTGATTCACGAATAGAACAGTTGTTAGTGAGAAACATAAACAATTGATCAATCGCACAACATGGTTAACAGTGTATTGTCAGCAGCTGAGAATAATGTGCGCGACAGGACTGCGGGAGCTAGCCACGTGTGCCTTCTGAGGGGATGAGTTCATGTCGTTCGAAAAAACATTGTCATTATTGTAGGGCCTACCTTTGTAAGGAATTCATTTCAGAAAATTAAATACATCATATTTTGAGACTCTTCCAGGATACTCAGACTTTCGGAATAATACCGACCGCTTACTTCATTTGTGTAACCTCTTGTGTAATTAGTTTATCGATGCTGATACCGTGTATGCAAGCACTGAAATGATTATTCCCTACACAACGCAGGAACTAAAACATTGTCATTTGTGGGGGTTTCTCGACTGTTTCTAGCATACAGTGATGTCTGCAAGCATACAGTATAAAGCCAAGTAATCACAGTGAATTCCATATATTTCAGATCTTGGACGCTTTTTAGCAGGAGCACAAAGGAGATACACATATGGAAATTCCCACTTTTCGAATTGTTGTAACAGACAGTACAGAAATGTCAGCATAAGCAACACGTAGACTACCGTATTTCACTGCGTAATATATGAAATTTCCTGCCTTGCTTCTTGATCACATAATTTTATAATATTGTTTCACCTTTCACTAACCTCACGATGAATCGTCTATCTCATGTTACGATTTAAAGACATTGTGGAGGCAGAAGATATAATCACAGTGGCTAATAGATCACAGTTCACAGAACTACGCATTGTACTTGACAAAGAAAAGTAACGAAATAAAACAGCAGAACTGTATACAAGTAAATAACTAAAAAGTATAATGAACAAATTGGTATCATGAAATAGACGAAGACTTAAGGCAGATAGGGATCAACAGGCAAATGATAGGGGACAAGAAATACTTCAGAAACAAAGTTAAGAGTGCAAAATTTATTGTAAAGGAGAGAAAGAAGACAGGAACATTATGGACAGAGCAAAGGAAACAGGAGCACAGCCAAAGGATGAAGAGATTTTGGGAAGAGAAGAGGAAGAGAGGAAAGAAGTGAAAATTGTGTCATCATGTGATTTTCGAGTTCAAACACTGTCCATAAGGGCAACAATGAAATGAATTAATGAATGAATGAACTAATGAAAACAGATCGAGAGCGTAAATGATGACAAACGGAACACTACTCTGTCACATAAATGTCAGTAACAACGCAATTATTTGTCGGATGGTCAACAATGGCACTTGCCACACGCAAGTTTCTTGAGGTCGCATATGGCAGGACTGTTTTCTAGCTCTCCGCGGCGCGAGAACTATGCCACAATCACAACGCCGCGCGACCTGGCGCAGGCGCGTGTCGCGTCACCATATCGTCGCGTCCCTGTCCGAGCGGTCACACAGGAACCTGTTGATCCACAAAAATGCGTTGTGCGCTGCGCTAGACGAGCTATACACGTCTCAGTTTTCACTTAGCGTAAGGCAGTAAAGCAGAGACTGTATTTTACAGTGTCTGTATAACTCGATGCAACGCTCCTTCGGACACGCACGCATTTCCGAAGGAACACTGTATCGAGCTACGCAGACACTGTAAAATAAGACACTTCCCTGCTGTATTTCATGCCAATGCAAGGCGATCTGACGAGCAAAACGATGGCTCTTCTCGTCGTACGGTTTGTATGCGGGCACTATGAGACGTAGACACTAGGACGTATAAAAGTTTGTGTCGGTCCTGGAGAAGTTTTCGAATGCCCGAGGCAGTAGCGCTTTCGCATCCGTGCAGTGCAGACGTACTGCGTAGCGCGCGCGCACGCTGTCGTTTATATTCAGCGGCTGTCACTTATGCGTCGCTTACGTGTACTAGAGCCATGGCCGACTGTTTTCTAAGATTTACGTTCTGTATTGCTTATACGAGACCAAAGGCTTTGCAAGTGGAACGCTTCCTACGTGACGCCAGCTTTCCAGGTTTTTGGCATCCATTCATGTATCTTAAGTAATACAGTAAACGGTAAGTCATTAACTGACGCGGCGTGCGAACAAATACTTCTTGGCACTATACATGAACTGTGTTCTGTCACGCCAACGGCAGTGACGTCGCGATCACTGTCCACCACGAAGGCTTGGCCATGCACGCCAAACGAGTTCTCGAACTACTATCAGAGCTCTCGGCGGAGGATATTATAGCGGCTTTCCGCCGCTGTCGCCCTTTTAATGTCATACTGCCGAACGCTGCGCGCAGTTCCAAGCGTACCCCGTTCTTAACGGTGAACGACACATCGCCGTCTATCTCCGTTGCCGCGTGCCATCATACATATACCGGTTATCGGGTGTCGCACGGTCGTTCGGTCAACCGAAGACCTGTTCCGGGTGCGGAGAAGAAAGGTCACCTCATGTCTGATTGTCTACATTGGCGCACCACTCAATTCCTGCCGCTACTGTGGCACCTCCAACACCTACGCATCGGCGCTCTCTTCTCCTGCTGCCTGTCCTTGTCGGCCGGATGACGTATTGTATTGTATGTTAACCGGGGACCTAGAAACGACGGACAGGCTCCGTCCCCGCTGCAGCCTCAGTGGTCTACAGCCCAACGACGACTGCCGCATTTCACTTCACCACTCCGACGCCCCACAGAGAACCACTCTTTCAGGGTTATTGGGCGGTTCGGCCACCGGTGGAACCCCCCCCCCCCCCCCCCCACGGAACGTCTCACACCACATGAGTGTAACCCCTATGTTTGCTTGGTAGAATAATGGTGGTGTACAAGTACGTGGAGAACTTGTTTGTGCAGCAATCGCCGACATGTGTAGCTGATGCGGAATAAGGGGAACCAACCTGCATTCGCCGAGGCAGATGGAAAACCGCCTAAAAACCATCCACAGACTGGCCGGCTCACGGGACGTCGACACAAGTGCGCCAGGCGGATTCGTGGAGGGGACCAGGTGCTCCTTCCCCATCCAGAAAACCCTGCGTTAGAACGCACGGCTAACCGGGCGGGCCCGGATCACGTACCATTGTCATTACGAGCTACCACGGATAACGCCGGTGTCTACGCATCAAGCTCACAACTCCGCACGACTCTGGTGCCGCCACCAACAGCGACGATTGCCGATCTCCTCCCATCCGATAATATGGACATTACATCATTCATCGTCACGGCGATGAGCTTCATCCCTGACCGCAGCAACACCTCCCTATCTTCCAACACAGAGGGATGGGACGGACGTGCAAACTACGTTCACCAAACGTCGTAGGATGAGGCGTTGTGCGGTCTCGGAAGGAGACGACCCCCGACCCACCTTCATCACCACCACTTGAAGCTTCAGATGTCATCCGGCCCCACAACGGCTCGGAGAACCTGCACTACGACAAGAATGACGATAACGTGACGCCGGATCTGCCTGCGTCAGTACCTACTCAGCCGGTTCGACCAGGTGTACCGTTACGAATGCCACGAGACGCCCTGCGCTCCTATTCCCCTCATCGGCGGGCTCGGCTGCAAACGTGCCGAACAGCACCGATTAACAAAATGTTCAAATGTGTCTGAATTTCTAAGGGACAAAACTGCTGAAGTCATCGGTGCCTAGACTTACACACTACTTAAACTAACTTATGCCAAGAACATGGCGCCTCAAACCGCGCGGCCACTACACGCGGCACCGATTAACACTTAGAACACTAGCTTCCTGGTAAAAATTCAACAGCTGCGAGAGGTGATAGGGGCATCGGACGTCCATATCGCAGTATTACACGAAGTAAACTTGGACATACTTCCGGACGTCGCTGGCTGTACCACTTACCATTCTGTTATGATGTGGAATAGCCATCTACGCCCACAAGGGCATCCCGTTAGCTGACGTAACGTACCTTCTGTCCTCCTGAGGCTTGGCGATCAGTCATGGGAACGCATATCGTTAACATTTTGCTCCCCGTCAGGCTTCACTCGCAGACAGGATGCTTCAAATGGCTCTAAGCACGGTGGGACTTAACATCTGAGGTCTTCAGTCCCCTATACTTAGAACTACTTAAACCTAACCTAAGGACATCACACACATCCATGCCCGAGGCAGGATTGGAACCTGCTACCATAGCAGCAGCGTGGTTCCGGACTGAAGCGCCTAGAACCGCTCGGTCACAGCAGCCAGCCGCGGACAGGAAAGATAACGCTTCTACTCAGAAGAAATCGTCCTTTTAGTTCTTGGACACTGTGTCCGTTATTTGCTTGGGGTTGATTTTAATTGTGTCCTGCAACCTAAGGATTAAACGCCCCACTACAATACCTGACAAGAATGCGCCTTGCCGTCAGTGATTTGCTGATCCGTGACAATTGGGAAGTTCGGCACGGGAAGCACCTGAGCATACTTACCAGACGAGTCAATCCACGAGACGCCTTGACAGGATTTACGTCTCTCGGGAGCTGACACCTGCTCTCCAAGGTGCAAAACTTTTGGCTCTTGGCCTTTTTTGGACCACTGTGCCTACATTTACAATATTCTCATTATCCAACAAGTGGTCTGGCACAGTCGTGAACAGTGGAAGTTAAATACGTCCCGCCTCCACGATCCCGAATGTGTTCAACATATTACCGAGACCTGTGAACGTTGCTTTCGTAAGTACTGTACAACACTGACTTTGTGACTGGGACGTGTCAAACCTGCCTTTCGAAGTAAGTTGTAGTAAGGCAAGGAAGTACGTAGCTGCGTCGCACCGTCAGGCTACCGAGTAGATATGCCGTTCTCTTCGACCTATATGCACAGTCGCCCATCCCTGAAACACAGAGACAACGCAGCAGGATTAAAGCACAAATCGTTACACTGGCACAACGTAGACTGCAGGAGGTGGTGCTGAGGTCGATACGTCAAGATTCGGCGGAACAGTAACAACCCATCACGTATCATATCGCTTTCTATTGGAAACGACGACGACAACGACTCATCACCGAAATCTAAAGCTGTCTCGTCCAGTGTGTCACTTGTCAGGCTTAAATCGTCAGTGTCTTTGTAGACCACAGCTGTACAGTGCTCCAGGAGAAGTCTGCTTACACCTGTGCTGTGGTGGTTGTGTTACCACAAATCACATGCAACTTCGCCGAGGACGAAGCGAAGGAGCTGACGGAGGTGGTTACGTAAGAGGAGGTCCACGATGTAATCAACGAAAGTGCTTTGAAGGAGTAACCCGGCGGCGACGGATTAAAAACAGAATTTTATCGCGCCTTCCTTGCGCTAATTACTCGCAGTGGACGACAATGTTTTACGAGCTGTTGTCGACGGACAACGCTGTACCGTCAGTCTTTATCAAGGGATTATTATACCCATCCACAAACTAATACAGGGAGCGACGCCCTCACATTACCGCCCCTAACTCTGCTTAACACCGACTATAAAATTTTTGCACGACTCCTGACGACTACCAGATACATCCTTGTATTCTGTCCCTGGGACAGACAAATCCGAATGGCCACTGGGGAATGTCGCGATTTAGTCCCACTGGCGGTGGCGTGTAGCACGCTGCTGCCAGTGCGATTATATTGCTCCCCGCTCGTTGCCATTGATTTTGACAGTCCATTCGTCAAGGTACGGCATCGTTTCCTATTCTCCGTCATGGGCCGAATGGGTTTTCCGCTCCCCTTCATTGCTATCGTCCGGTGCCTCTACGGCAGCGGCGGATCACTGATTCATGTAAGTGGCCATGTAGCGGGGCAGGCGACCATTTTTTTCTGGGCATCAGTCTTCTGACTGGTTTGATGTGGCGCGCCACAAATTCCTTTCCTGTGCCAACCTTTTTACTCAGAGTAGCACTTGCAACCTACGTCCTCAATTAGTTGCTGGATGTATTCCAATCTCTGTCTTCCTCTATAGATTTTACCATCTAACCTCCCTCTAGTACTACAGAAGTAATTCCATGATATCTTAACAGATGTCCTATTCCTGTTCCTTGTCCTTGTCAATGTTTTCCACATATTCCTTTCCTCTTCGACATTGCGTAAAGCTTGCTCATTCCTTGCCTTATCAGTCCATCTAATTTTCAAGATTTCGCCTGTAGCACCACATCTCATATCCTTAGATTCTCCTCTGTTCTGGTTTTCCCACAGTCCATATTTTACTACCACACAATGCTGAGCTCCAAACGTATATTCTAAGAAATATCTTCCTCATATTAAGGCCTACGTTTGATACTAGTAGACTTCTCCTGGCCAAGGATTCCTATTCTGCCGTTGATAGTCTACTTCTGATGTCCTCCTTGCTCCGTCCGTCATTGGTTATTTCACTTCCTAGGAAGCAGAACTTCATCTACTTCTTGGCCATCAATCTTGATTTTCAGTTTCTCGCTGTTATCATTTCTGCTTCCTCTCATTCCTTTGGTCTTTCTTCGAGTTATTCTCAATCCACATTCTGTACTTATTAAATTGTTCATTCCACTCACAGATCATGTAATTCTTTTTCATTATCACTTGGCTAGCAATGTCATCAGCGACTCGTATCATTGATATCCTTTCTCCTTGAACTTTAATTCCACTCCTGAACCTTTCTTTTATTTCCATCATTGCTTCTTTGGTACACAGATGAACAGTAGGGGCGAAAGACTACATTCCTGTCTTACATCCTTTTTTATCCGAGCGCTTCGTTCTAGGTCGTCCACTTTTATTATTCCTCTTGATTTTTGTACATATTGTATATTATCCGTCTCTCTCCCTATAGCTTACCCCTATTTTTCTCAGAATTTCGAACGTCTTGCACCATTTTACATGGTCGAATGCTTTTTCCAGCTCGACAAATCCTATGAACGTGTCTTTATTTTCTTTAGTCTTGTTTCCATCATCAACCGCAACGTCAGAATTGCCTATCTGGTGCCCTTACCTTTTCTAAAGCCAAGCTGATCGTCATCTAACACATTCTCAATTTTCTTTTCCATTCTTTCGTATATTGTTCTTGTCAGCAACATGGATACATGAACTGTTATGCTGATTCTCGCACTCGTCAGCTCTTGCAGTCTTGGAAATTGTGTGGATGATATTTTTCCGAAAATCAGACAGTATATTCCCAGACTCATACACTCTACACACCAACGTGAATAGACTTTTTGCTGCTACTTTCCCTGATGATTTTAGAAATTCTGATGGAATGTTATCGATCCCATATGCCGTATTTGATTCAAGTCCTCCAAGGCTCTCTTAATTTCTGATTCTAATAGTGGATCCCCTATATCTTCTGAATTGACTCCTGTTTCTTCTTCTAGCACATCAGACAAATCTTACCCCTCATAGAGATCTTCAATGTACTATTTCCATCTACCCTCTCTCTGCTCTGCATTCAACCACCCTTGCTTTTCATATCACTGAAAGTTGTTTTGACTTTCCCTTATGCTGAATCAGTCCTTCAGATAATCATTTCTTTTTCGATTTCTTCACATGTTTCATACAGCCTTTTCGTCTTAGCTTCCCTGTATTTCCTATTTATTTCATTCCTCAGCTACTTTTATTTTGATATTCCTTAATTTCAGTGAACATTTTTGTACTTCCTTCTTCCATCGATCAGCTGAAGTATTTCTTCTGTTACCCATGGTTTGTTCGCAATTACCTTCTTTGTACCTCTGTTTTTCTTTCCAACTTCTGTGATTTCCCTTTTCAGAGATGTCCATTCTTCTTCAACTGTACGGCCTACTGAGCTATTTCATACTGCTGCTATCTATAGCCTTAGAGAACTTCAAGCGTATCTCGTCATCCCTTAGCACTTCTGTATCCTAGTTCTTTGCGTGTTGATTCTTCCTGGCTAATCTCTTCAACTTCAGCCTACTCTTCATCACTACTTCGTTGTGATCTGAGTCTACATCTGATCCTGGGTGTGCCTTACAATTAAGTATCTTGTTTCGGAAACTCTGTCCAGTCATAATGTAATCTAACTGAAATCTGCCGGTATCACCCGATCTCTTCCATGTATACCTCCTCCTCTTGTGACTCTTGAACAGAGTATGCGTTATTATTAACTGAAATTTATTACAGATTGCAATTAGTTTATTTTTTCTCTCTCATTCCTTGTCCCAAGTCCATATTCTCCTATAATATACTCTTCAACTCCTCCGCTACAACTGCATTCCAGTCGCCCATGACTCTTAGATTTTAATCTCCCTGTATTACCCATTCATTATCCACATACACATTATCTCTCTCTTCATTTTCTGCCTGCGATGTCGGCAGTTTACCTGAATTGTCGTTGTCGGTGTTGGTTTGTTGTCGATTCTGACAAGAACGACCCTATCACTGAACTGTTCACTGTAACCCACTCTCTGCCGTACCATCATATTCATGACGAATCCTACTCCCGTTATACCATTTTCCGCCACTCTTGATGTTTCCCTGTACTCATCTGACCAGAAATCAATGTCTTCTTTCCATTTCACTTCACTGACTCGTACTATATGTAGACTGAGCCTTTGCATTTCCCTTTTAAGATTTTCTAGCTTCCCTACCACATTCAGGCTTCCGACATTCAACGCGCCGACTAGTAGAACGATATCCTTTCGCTGATTATTCAATCCTTTTTTTTCGTGGTCACCTCCACATTGGCAGTCCCCTCCTAGAGATCTAAATTGAGGAATATTCCGGATTCTGGAAGATGGAGAGATCATCATGACACTTTTTCAATTACAGGCTACGTGTCCTGTGGATAAGCGTTATGCGTGTTTAATGCAGTGGTTTCCATTACCCTCTGCATCCTCATGTCGTTGACTATTGCCGACTATTCCGCCCTTAGGGGCAGTTTCCCACTCGAAGAACAAGAGAGTGGCCTGAACCTCTGTCCGCTCTTCTACTGTCTTCGACAAGGCAATTCACAGAATGAGGGTGACTTCTTATGCCGGAAGCCTTCTGACGCCAATGCTGATTATTAATCAAAATTTAAGCGGTGGCGGGTTTCGGACCCTGGAACGAGGACATTTTGATTACTAATAAAATACACAGCCGCTTTTTTTGATCGGTACTGTTCGTTGCGTTTGGTCTGTGTGGACGTCACATGACATCCGTTCAAACTGATCTTTGATTTCTTTACTGAGTTTTTTTGTTACAGACAGCAACCAGCTCTTTGACCGAACATGCTGAGCTACCGTGCCGGCGACCGCTAGACCATGGGTGCAGTCTTTCATACCATACGCCGCTTCATTATGAAATTTTACACACTTTCGACACTGCTACACGCTATAACCTTGGACCCAGTCATCGGGAGTCTGATGAGCTGCCTTTCTGGTTTCACGTTGGCATGCGTATGTGGAGGACCTTCTCTTCCAAGTCCGCTCGTTTACCGAAAACACAGTTGTTAGTGCTATGAATGTGGCTTAATCCTCGGCGATGCTCATTCATCTCGACCTCTCACACGACGACTTAGCAACATTCTGTTGCGTACAGAACTTACGATAACTTGTTATCATTTTCGCCTCCACTGTGGCCACTCCGCTGCCATCAGTTTACGGCGTACTCTCCAACCGCGTGGCAGCCTGACAAAATCACCTCCGCTGACTCGATTCCTTACAATTCGTCGAATACCTCAAGTAAAATGGGGCGTCCAAAAGGGTCCACATCTCTCAGATGCTCCTACTGTCATCAACTATTGGGCGCAGCCTTCAGGCTGCTGTCGGATACTTTCTTATGGCTGGCGTGTTCTTGACGGTCCGTCGGATACTTTCTTAAGGCTGGCATGCTCTTTAAGGTCCGTTATGAACAGCATACAATCCCATCGCAAGCGAGGAGCCACGGCTTTTCCAGTGTTCGACTCCGAGTAGCATCATTGTACATGGCCATTATGGAAAAACTGTGGACTGGGGGCACAACCCTTATGCGCAGCTTGCTAGACATTCGTCTGCCCACGTCCACATCCCTGCTAGTTCTAGCAGGTCACATCATGCCCTTTGCAGCATAATTTCATCGTCACCTTGAAACTTCCTGGCAGATTAAAACTGTGTGCTGGACCGAGTCTCGAACTCAGGAACTTTGCCTTTCACTGGCAAGTGCTCTAACAAATGAGCTACCCAAGCACGACTCAAGCCCCGTCCTCACAGGTTTAATTCCACCAGTATCTCGTCTCCTACCTTCCAAAATTAACAGAAGCTCTCCTGCGAACCTTGCAGAACTAGCACTCCTGGAAGAAAGGATATTGCGGAGAAATGGCTTAGCCACAGCCTAGGGGATGTTTCCAGAATGAGATTTTCAGTTTGCAGCGGAGTGTACGCTGAAATGAAACATCCTCGCAGATTAAAACTGTGTGCCGGACCGAGACCCGAACTCAGGAACTTTGCGTTTCGCGGGCAAGTGCTCTACCGGGTGAGCTACCCTAGCATCACACACGCCCCGTCCTCACAGCTTTAAATCCGCCAGTACCTCATCGCCCGCCTTCTAAACTTCACAGAAGCTCTCCTACGAACCTTGCAGAACTAGCATTCCTGGAAGAAAGGATATTAAGGAGCCATGGCTTAGCCAAATCCTGGGGGATGTTTCTAGAATGAGATTTTCACTCTGCAGCGGAGTGTGCGCTGATATGAAACATCCTGGCAGAGGATGGGGTGTGAGTCGTGCTTGGGTAGCTCATTTGGTAGAGAACTTGCCCGCGAAAGGCAATGTTCCTGAGTTCGAGTCTCAGTCTGACACACAGTTTTAATGTGCCGGGAAGTTTCATGTAAGCGCACACTCCGCTGCAGATATCTCAGTCTGGAAATATCCTCCAGGCCGTGGCTAAGTCATGTCTTCGAAATATCCTTTCTTCCAGGTGTGCTAGTTCTCCAAGGTTCGCTGGAGAGCTTCTGTGAAGTTTTGAAGGCGGAAGATGAGGTACTGGCGGAATTAAAGCTGTGAGGACGGGGTGTGAGTCGTACTTGGGTAACTCAGTTGGTAGAGCACTTGCCCGCGATATCAGCGCACACTCCACTGTAGAGTGAAATTCTCATTCTGAAATCGTCGTCACCTTCATGTATTCTCACACTCACTCACCGACCACTCGATATCCTCGAACCAAAGATTTCTATATCCCACTACATTATATCTCGCAATGATGCTGAATTGGAAATAACCATGGACACACTAGTCCACGATTTGGAATCATATCTACTGCCTTTCCCTCCCTCCAACGTCTGTGCAATATGGTTCCATGTCACATATTAAAAATTCGCCACATATCAACGTCTTCACGCAATCGTATTGTCAGAAGCTCCACTTTGTACAATTTGCCACTTCAGTGACGACGATGGCACCACCTGACATCTGCTGCCATCAGTGACGTCTGGAAACTGGGTCGACAGTTTGTTGCCTGCCACCTCCGTGTTCAAACGGACTCGATTAACCACTGGGTTTTTAGGCATCCTGAGTACACTAATTTCCCTACCACCAAAAATCGCGCCATTTTATGCCTCAAACGACAGACGATCACTTACCGGGATACTGGTGGCGACAAATGATGCCTTTGCTTCTGGCAGTACTTACGAACCGCCCACAATGAAACTGAGTACTGAGTACGCTACAGCACGTCCTTCACCAGTTACCTAACCCTGATCATTACGTTAACCCCGCTCAGCTGGCTGGTGGCTCACGTAGTCGGCATTCCCCCCTACCCCCCCCCCCCCACCAGCCCCCATCCCACCCCTTCTGACGTCGGAGATATCACGTGCTGTATTTCTGTATAGTACGCCTTAGCGGGTAAGATTCACGGACCGACGTCCCTTTCTTTTGTGCTCTATGCCAGACCAAGCTGGACAGTACCCAACACTACTGGGCCCTTCTCCTTGGCATCCGTCCTCCTTTTTTGCGTTTTTGCTTGGTGGTGGTGGTGGTGGTTGTGGTGGTGGTGGTGGGGACACCGTGGCCAGGCCTCGCATATTGAAGGCTGCCCATTTTGCCCCCACTTCACATCTGTCGAGCAGGGGGACGCCTGGAAGTCTTACCATTCCCCGATCCTCCTTCCGTCTTAATCTACGGCATCACACCTCTCAGCTTACTTGGTTACGGGTGCACATTTTTTTATTGCTCCCTCACCTTGTTAATAAGGACTTTTGTACGTCTTGTTAAAAAAAGGAAAAGAGAGAGAGAGCGAAAAGCAGTAGAAGGGTCCGCAGACGTCTTGTCGCTGGTAGACTTCCACCGGAAGGAAAGCCATTACTTTGTATTTGTGATAACACGAATACGGATGTTTTGCTTAACCTGTCTCCTGTACCCAAAAAAAAAGTCGGAGGGGGCCGGTTCTGGGACGGGTAGGGGGAAGCATAGTGCCCAATCTGTACCTATCGGCCTGAAGCTGATCACTCTTCTTCCTGGGAAAAAAATTCGATAGCGCACTTCAAAAAGAAAAAGGAGGTGACGTGGTCGTCTGTGAAGCGAATGCTGCCTTGGCTCTCAGTAAACAAAAAATAAAAATAAAAATAATGTTGGTTAACGCGATTGCTTGCGTGAAGTGGGACGTCCGTGAAACGCCCTGCTTAAGTCCGCAGGACAGAACAGGCCGTTGAAACTGTGGAAAGGTGCCAAAAGGGGGCTGTCAGTTGCAATTAAACACATAACTTTATTTAGTTGTTCAAAAAATTTTTTAATTTAGTTATCGGCTGAATAGGCTAAAATACCTTATGCCTTAAGGGCACAACCGCCTAAATTTAAAAACGGCTGAAAGCCATTAATTTAAAGTTCAGACTCAAAACAGAATATTTTGAAAGCAGAAAGCCTCACGTAAGTAAGTTCTATAACTTGGCTGAAGGCCCAACCAATCCAACACTTGAAAGGCAAACAAGTTTAATTTAAAGACGACTGAAGGCCCATGGTTTAAGACTGCAGGTAAAATTAATTTAAAAAAAAAAAAAGCAGAAGGCCTTACCTTCAATTAGGCTGAAGGCCCCACATAGTCTGATACTTGAAAGACAAGAACCTTAATTTAACAACGGCTGAAGCCCGATTACTTAAAACAAATAAAATAGTTTTTAGTGTGCAAAAGGCCCAAAGCTTTATCTTTAAACAATATTTTACACAGGCTGAAAACCCAAACAATCTAAGATTTAACAAGTAAGGAACTTAGATTTTAAAGCAGCTCAAGGTCCATTATTGAAAAACACAACTGCAATAAATTTTCAAAAGGCAGAAGACCTAAAGCTTTATCCAAAAAAATATTTTAAATGAGGCTGAAGCCCCAAACAATGCAAGACTTGACAAGTAAGGAATTTTCTGTTTTAAAGCGGCTGAAGGCTCATTATTTAAAACCCAACTAAAAGCATACAAATTCAAACCATCGGATATAAGCCATTAAAATACACAATCAAACACCAACAAGAAAAGGCAGTACAGCCAGCGGCGCTCAGAAGTTTCCGGGGCCGCTCTGCACTTGAAATATTAACGGTCGCTTAGGGGAGACAGGTAGTCGCCCCAACTATATCCGATCAGCCGGGTCCAAACTGCACTGCTAGGGGCTCCCAACTCACTGGCAGATCCGAACTAACCCGAACACACGACAAGTGAACTTTCCCACCGACAAGACGACTTGCTGTCCACTTGGCCAGTGCACAAGGAACTCCAAAGCCAAAACTTTAAAGGCGTAGCCGCCAACAACCAAATATGCATAAGCTGTGAAAACTACACACACGTGTTGGACAGCGACAACACGGTGAGGAAAGGACACTGCCTGAATTTTACGCCAGTGGCCATGGCAGGTAACTGGAACGCTACAAGGCAGAAGATTCCGCTGCTGCACTTGGACTTCGAGTAACCAAATACAGTTAAACTCTACCGGATGGTGGCCAAACTCGAACACTCGCTGTTGCTCACGGGAATACCCCCAACAGCCAACCATGAAAACCAACGGCACAATTTGAACAGTCTGGCTTCGGTAATTAAATCACCACTCAACTTTGATTTCCTGGGTCGGTGAGCCACGAACCCCGTGGCAATCGGAACAGCTCCCACACACTCCGACAATTCGTAGAGACCGTCAACGGGCCCGGCCAACTGCGCCGCGCAGAGATTTCCTGGCTGATCCACACCAACCGACCGACTGCCACACATCAGCACGGAGACAGCAATAGAGTAACTGAGCAGTCGACATCACAAGCTACACACAGTTTCACGAACACTTGCACGAAGGACTAGACAATACTAACGGCAGCGACTGTGCAATAACAAGGACGAATCACGAGTCACCACACGCAGGCAACCCATAAACGATCGCCGGCCAACATACGCCTCGTCCGACAAGACGACCGACGACCAACCAAGGTGGTCCGCACTCAAGTGGTACGTATCGTTAACCGTCGGGCGAGTCATGGCTGTCCGGACCTCACTGCAGCCGCGCCACGACTGAACTTCTGCCGCGTCCTAAGTCAAACACCGCCGGGTCCAAACTGCACTGCTAGGGGCTCCCAACTCACTGGCAGATCCGAAATAACCCGAACACACGACAAGTGGGAAGTAATAGCAGTCAGCAAAGATAATACGGCAGGGCTTATATCGATATTCACCGCTGCTGTCGCTAACGGGCAGGCAAGGAGGGCAAGTCAGTGACACCAGTAATTGAAATTAACATAACGAGGTGGTAGTTCGTTAAAAACACGATGGAAACGAGGTATGGCACCAACACGAGCCACACACGGCTCTATCCGGTTTCGAGTCCCGTTCTGCCACAAATTCCCATTTGTAACTAGTAAATCCTACAGGCGTTTTACAATCGTATTCGAAAATTGCGAATAAATTTCATAAATGCTATAAGCAATACCAAACGCCTATCTGTCTTCCAATTTTCCGAAGATTTTTGCCCGTGCAGTCATCCAAACGTATTTTCTGGTCCATGTTGTAATGAAGCACACCATTAGAGTCCCCTATAAATCTGCTGCCTGATTGACGCACACTGTTTCTTTTCTTTTCTTTTCTTTTTTTTTTTTTTTTGATCGTTACACTTCCTCGTGTTGCGGAGCCAGCCTTGTTGGGGGCTATAGTCACGCTTATCTCACGCTATATGATGTCCAACTTTCTATGCACGAATGAGAGACCTCTGGCAACGTGCTCCCACAGTTTCATTTTTTTTTTCAGCGACAAACCAGCATGTTATGTTACGTTATCTATCCCACACTTTTATATTACGGTGTGCTTCCAACACACTTCCACAAGAACTGAATGAGACATACCAAGTTCGCATATGCAACGATCTACAAGCCCCTTACCCGAAACATCGTAAGTTTTTATCCGCGTTCTCATCTGCAGATATTAAAATTTTGGGAATCACTGTAATGCTTTCGGTATGCCGGAGCTCTGACGGCAGGCTTACACTTGGCACGATTTTCTTCTGCTGAAGTTGCACTATGCAATAACGAGGGAAGGAGGGGGGGGGGGTACTTTATTTCCATCTTATGAATATATAGTAGTCTAGTCATGTACTTTATATTTTAAAATGTATTCTTTATTTTCGATAAGCAACGCATCTTGGAAATAATCGGATTATTTGCGGGACGTCCACAACAGTTCCTAAAATTTTTCATGAAGAAGCTCTCTTATTTTCTTTCTTTGTTCTTTGTTCTTTTTTTTTTTTTTTTTTTTTTTTTTTTTGTAGCATCTGATTATGGGATTTTCATCCTGAAACCGGGGTCGTGTGTACACTTGACAGCAAAAAAAGTGTGTCACTGCCGAATACGACCAACATAACATAGCTGTGTTGCAGGTCCTCTAAACACCAAAACCCCGTTGGGTACAGTCGTTTGACTACACACAATGGGTACCGCAAGAGACTACTAGAGATCAAAGGTCTTTATGGCAGTCAGTCTAAGCGTCAACTAATATCGTCATACAAAACATACTAGAAAACACGTCCTTAGCGATGAGACACCCCATAACACTCAAAAACTAACCTTAATTACAACAAGTGACATGCCAAAGTTCTGAGAAAACGGATTATTTTACATATATCGTATAGTAACCCTTAGTCAAAATTAAATATTTGAGACAATACGTGGAATTACAAAGCTGTATGGCAACTGGAAAAAAGTTTTTCGCTCTCGAAAAGGTTTTCCATCCACGTGCTGAACGTCGCTCAACGGCGAGTGGCTCTGGAAACTGGATATTGAACGAACCAGTAAAAAACGCGACTAACGGCAACAAGCATTCTACGGAAATCTCAACATTAACAGAGAATCACCAGTAATATCATTGTGGTCGTAACACATCAACAGCTACGTGTACACAAATTTGAACTTTAAATGACATGACCAACGTCGTTCTAGACCTGGATTCATACCCAGCACCTATGGCCATTGTTTACTAAGCTAAGCTTTGTTTGTGCCTTATTGAGACACGATCACTAGGCATAAAGAGACGTGAAGTATAGACGTTTACACCAGTATCACTTATCAATTCAGATCCTGAAAATAAATGACGAAAATGTTTATACTGAACTGGGAATCCTGTCATAACAGTTACCTTCATGGGAACTACCCCCAACGACGTTTAATACGGTGTCATTCACAAGGAACAAGGTATGCTCATGTTCAAAATTGAAATGCCATCATGTAAAGCTTGTGACAGGGATGCGAACCCAGCACCTAATCGGATTGTTAACGAAGTACGTAAAATCAGAAGTTAAATATCAAATATTTTCACCAATAGCGAGATGTTGGAACCTTAAACGACGATAGAATTGTTTTTGCCTTACTGGGATTCGAACCCAGCATCTAGCGCCGTCGTTTTCTAGTCAGGAACAGACGATAAATAGCTATTGTTGGTTCACCAGTAGCGAGATGTTTAGCTAGACATCAGGTGACGAAAAGTTCTGTGCTGAGTGGAATTCAAACCCCGCACACGTGGTCATGAAGACACTTTAACTATCAAATTCTTTTCCAATAATAGCTAGGAGTGGCATGTTTGTACTTTCAATGATGTAATGGAAAATACTCTGCTGGCTAGAAGTTGAATCCACAACATATCGCCGGCCGGTGTGGCCGTGCGGTTATAGGCGCTTCAGTCTGGAACCGCGTGACTGCTACGGTCGCAGGTTCGAATCCTGCCTCGGGCATGGATGTATGTGATGTCCTTAGGTTAGTTAGGTTTAAGTAGTTCTAAGTTCTAGGGGACTGATGACCTTAGATGTTAAGTCCCATAGTGCTCAGAGCCATTTGAACCACACCATATCGTCGTTGGTGATCACAACGAACACAACGTCAAACCCAAATCCGTTTTCGCCAGAGGATGGAGAGGAATGTTTGGAATTGAAAGGATGCAAGGAATCGTTTAATCTTGTAATGCTGTGATAAAAAGCTCATCATGTGGCTGTGAGTTGAAACGAACACGTTACAGCTGACAACGCACGAAGGGACGTTGAAAATGCAACTATTTTTCACTAGTAGTTCGGAGTGCACATGCTAGGGCTTGAAATGAAACAGTGAATATTTTGTGCTGATCAGAATTCGAAACCAGATAGGTGCCTTTCGATGAGGCCTAGAAGAGTTTGCAGTCCTGGGGAACACTGTGAAATCGAATTCGAATCCGCGTCCAGCACCACTATTTTCAACGTCTCAGTTTCAAATAAAGTAAGAGCCTTGTGAACTTGCATGGCCATTGGTTCATTAAATGAAAAACGTTTTCTAGTTTACGACGGCTTGCTGGTGACAGAGTCTCTGCCTTCCGTGGTTTCTCCATCTGTCACAGCTCAAACGAATGCCGCTCTGCCCTAGTCGGCAGCGAAGGGATGTTATCTTTACTGCGGATATTGAACTACGGAGCTTACTGGCGTTCTACACTTGGCGTTGCTTGGAGTGAAGGAGAGTTACTTGCGTGTGTTAAAAATCAACGCCTGACGTGAGATGTGAACCTACACGTTTTACACATCAATACAAGATTAACCCACCAGACCACAGAACCCCCTGCCAAGCACATAATTATGAATTGCAGAGTATTCATTTAGATGTAGATGCAGATGTCAAGGGACAGGTAACAGGAAGGAGGGCGGGATCTGGGAATGCATAGAAGTGCACAAGTGCAAAATATAAGCGTGAAATGCTTGCAAAGTATTACTTACTTATGTGTGTGCCACAGTTCGTTTTATCTTAGGACCGAGAGATAAGGAAGGACTGTTTTCAGAACGAAGAATGGGTTATAGGGAAGGGGAGATCAAAGAATACGGTTTCATAGGTGTTGAGAGGAATGATAGAGAGTAAAGACAGCAGCAATTAAAAGAGAAAATGTAGCGTCAATGGAAACCGCTAGATTTGTTTATAAAGTTTTGGGAGAATGGAATAGAAGGGCACTTGCGGTGATAGTGTCAGAGAGAGAGTGTGTGAGAGAGAATAGAGGAGATATTAACAACGAGTAAACATAATATGAAATCATTTGCGTATTGTGTGGAGGACGGAGGGTGTATACATGGAGGGAGGGTAAGAGAGAGATGTAATTCAAATAAAAAAAACTACTGTGACAGAGTCCATCTAAGCTGATTAGTTTGTAAGTATCTGGACAGGCTATAAATGAGATCAAAATAGAATATTTAACAAACTGTATATTCAAAAGAAACCCACTTCAATTAAAAAGGAAACTCAAAGGAAAACTAACCCATATTGTATCTTTTCTGTAGCTACGCGATCTTCCACTAGCTTCCAATGAGGAAAAAATGACGAAAAAGAAGACATAACGAAACATTTTAAGGACTCTAATATTTTACCCAGGATCCTTCATTACTTTGTACTTCTCTCATGCGTCTTTTGCATAGCACGTATAAGCCGTCGGACGTAACAGCCTGGAGAAGCAACTTCCTCCCAGGCTTCCAGGTCGCATTCCCAAAGAGCGTCTGCAGTAGTTGGCTGGTTTCGTGGCCATTTCTCTGTTAATGTTCTGGCGACCTCAGCCCACATGTTCTCCATGGGGTTCATATCAGCCGCCCGTGGCGGCCAGTCCATGACGTTGACGCCAATCGTGGAGAGCCGCTGCTGAGCAAATGCTGACTTGTGAATGGGAGAATGGTCCTCTTGCAATGTGACGTCCACTTCTGCGTACAGCGTTGGCACTGACGGAAGCATCTCATTTTCCAATATGTGGGCATACTGCACGCTGTCCAGAGTTCCTTCTATTCTGTGAAGAATTCCCGCCCCTCTCGCAGAAACCCAACCCCAGCAGGTAACAGATAGCCGGCCACTTCTTCTCGTTGTGGCGTCGATGGCGAATTCCTTGCGGCCTGTACACGATTCGTGGACCGTCGTTACTGGTGGAATATACCTTCTCATCAGTGAAAATGACGTTGTCCCACGACGCCCTCAGATGGAGCTAGCCGGTATAAAACGTTGTCTTCGCGGATCGTCGTGCATGCAGTCCAGCATTCCTCAGCCTTCGGCGAATCGTGTCACTGGTCTCCCGCCGCAACTGCTTCGCGTTCTGAAAGGGATTTTCTCTGCTTCTAGACGCTAGGTCCCTGTCTTCCTGCTGTGACCTCACTCTCTTCCTGCCTGAGCCAGGAGCCCTGTTGGTGGTGCCTCTTTCAAGGCAGATCCTCCACCATCTCGTTGCAGTGGTATGTGATACGCCATACTGTCTGCCAGCTTCTCTTGATGGAACATCCTCCTTCTTCAATGAGAGTGACGACTCTGTCTCGAATAGACCTCTCCCAGTGAGCCATTTCGTCAGACAGCCTGAAGTGTATTTCTGCTTTCCGCTCTTATACTGATGCCAGGAGAGGAGGTAAACATATTTACGTCAAACGGAGCGACAGAGGCAGAGGCATGCGGCGCAGCCGTGCTGGCTCGTCCCGGGCTGTTGGCCCACCAACGCCACCGCCAGCTCGCTCACTTCCGTCTCGCCTCGGTCAGCCTGGCTGGCCCGTAGCTGTCGAGCCGCGGCTAGTACAGACACGGGCCGCAAGGCCACGGTCACCCCTTGAAGGGTCAAAAGTTACACCTAACCTACCCAAGTCTGTAGTATAAACTAACGCAGCTACAGCTATTATGCTATAACATGTGCAGGCACACCTACAATTGACGATTCATTCAAATATTTGACGAACAATACGTTCAAGATTACATTCATTTTAAACATAGCTACCACAAAATATTTTACCTAGCATGTCGCAGCAAACTATTCTTTCTTGTAAGCGCTCTGCATTAGATGTAGCCTTAAGAAAACATGTATTCAACCACGACAACTAAGCGGAATGTAAAAAAACCAGGTTTGGCGGCAGCTTCTCCAAATAATAGTATATACGTAGTATATAATACACGTTTTGTGCACTTATAACATTGCTATTTACGGCAGTCAATCCACTTGGAAATTAACACCATGATATCGTAGATATTAGGAGACGCGTTACTAGGGATGAGAAACACCTTAAGACTTGCAACTAAACATGCTACTCCTAGCTACTACTGAATAAGAATTTGATTATTAATGTGTCTTCGTAACCGTGTGTGCGGCGTTCGACTCTCAGTCAGCATAGACGTTTTCGTCGCCTTATATCTAGTTAAACGTGGGCACATCTCACTAATGGTGGACCAACATTGGGCATTCCTCGTCTGTTCCTGATTAGACAACGACGGCGGTAGGCGCCGGGTTAGAATCCCGGTCAGTCAATACAACTTCAGTCGTCATTTAAGGTTTCAACCTTACTACTGGTGACAAACTGTGATATCTAAATTCTGATTTTCCGTACTTATTCAACAATCCGATTAGGTGCTGGGTTCGCATCCTTGTCACCAGCATTATATGAAGGGATTTCAATTTTAAACATGTGCATCCTTTGTTCCTTGACTATGCAACAATATACAACGTCTTTCGAGGTTAATTACCAAGAAGGTAATTGTCATGTTAAGGTTTCTAGTTTCATACAAACATTAGCGTCACTTACGTTCAAGTTGAGAATTGATAACTGATACTGGTGCAAACGTTAATATTTGACGTCTCTTTCTGCCTAGTGATCTAGTCTCGATAAGGCACAAAGCTTTGCTGGGTTAACAGTGTCTTTACGTTCTGGGTTTGCATCCGGATCCAGAACGAAGACGTTGGTCATGTCATTTAAAGTACAACTTTGTGTACAAGTAACTGTTAATGGGTAATGTGAACAATGATATTACTTGTGACTCGCTGTTAATTTTGGGATTTCCGTAGAGTGCTTGCCGCCGTTAATCACGTTTTCTTTTAACTGCTTAGTATTACATAAAGTTGATGCGAAACCACTCCCCATTGAACGTTGAACGATGTTCAGCATGTGCTGGATAAACCTTTTAGACAGCAAATAACTTGTTTCCAATTGCCATACAACTTTATAAATCCATATATTGTCTCAAATATTTAATTGTGCCTAAGGATTACTGAACGATTTATGTGACAAAATTAGTAGTCCCATAACATTTGAAGTGTCACTTATTGTAATTAAGTTTAGTTTACAAACGTTAAGCTGATCTCTTCTGTACTATCATAGTGATACTTTATATCTGGACGGACTGTCATAAAGACCGGTGTTCTCTAGTAGTCTGTAGACCCATTGTGCATCTTACAACGATTGTATTGTGGAGGGTTGCGACGATGTGCAACACAGATATGCTATGTTGGTTGCATACATTCAGGTGCAGCGTACACGTTGGAATTCAGGTGTGATCCACTTTTTTTTGCTGTCGAGTGTACATTTTTATCTAACCAAAGTATTAGTCAACTACAACTGGAACATGTTTATTTATCATGACAAAGTTACGAGATTGTTTAATGACCTCAGAGGTACAAAGTATCTGAAATTACGATGCGCTATACTGCATCTCTTTCTACAGGATGTTGCTACCTATGAACATAGTAAGAGAATCTAGGATGAAACTAAGGTATGACGTCATGATAAACTAGATCTGTAAGTACGGGGTAGGGCGCTATAGACTGTTAGCTCTAAATACGTAATATCGAGTCCTGTACTAATATTTCCTTAAAACAACAACCCAACGGCAAAAATATATACATCAAATAATGCACATGATATCGATTTTATAATATTTTATGAACATTCAAGTTCTACCGGTGTGTTTCACTTTGCTTTAACGGTAACTAATGCAGTATCCTGTCATCATGAATCTGCATTATATTTTAATTTAATCTAATACTAATAAACGTCCACGGAAGCTGACCAGATGCTGAGTGTTTTGTGCCAAATAATTGGTGATCGGTAGCAGAACATTACAGTTAAAGTGATTCCTCAGTGTGGCAACGACACCTAAGTTTCCATGGAAACGATCGACAAGCGAAGAAAATTACTACTACGCTGCTGTTGCATTTTTTATTAAGTGGGCATTCGACCATTACAGTGCTACGTGCACTACACTTTGACGAATGAAGGGCGGTAACGACGTTTCTACGCCACTGTCGTTTGTCAGGCAGCTAATATTCTCTTTTTGCTTCGGAAATGATGTAACGCTTACGTTCCTCTACAAAGTGCTATTAACGATTCCATCAGAACATCTTCTTTTCTGACACATCAATTTCTTCTCGCACCGACTACTCCAGTTTGCGCTGACAAGTTGTACTTCAGGCAGTCAATAGCCGCCTTCGTGGGAATGTGTAGAGTGGCAGCGGTGAAGCAATCCAACGAGCGACCCCACGCCAGTATTTTTCTAGGTTGAACGCCATTTGATTACAACTCCTACTATGAATTTTGTTATTCTCTTTTGTTGTGTCATTCCCGTTCACTCCACATGGGCGATAGAGGCAAGACAGATAGCTAAGACATTATAACATTTACAATGAGGAATTTTAATGTAGCTGGAAAAAAAAGTTATAAACCTAAGAAAATAAAACTTAAAATTTCGTTAAATGAAGCGTGTGTAATACTTTGGATGGCACCAGTGAAAGGATATATATATATATATATATATATATATATATATATATATATATATATATAGGGTGTTTCAAAAATGACCGGTATATTTGAAACGGCAATAAAACCTAAACGAGCAGCGATAGAAATACACCGTTTGTTGCAATATGCTTGGGACAACAGTACATTTTCAGGCGGACAAACTTTCGAAATTACAGTAGTTACAATTTTCAACAACAGATGGCGCTGCAAGTGATGTGAAAGATATAGAAGACAACGCAGTCTGTGGGTGCGCCACTCTGTACGTCGTCTTTCTGCTGTAAGCGTGTGCTGTTCACAACGTGCACGTGCGCTGTAGACAACATGGTTTATTCCTTAGAACAGAGGATTTTTCTAGTGTTGGAATTCCACCGCCTAGAACACAGTGTTGTTGCAACAAGACGAAGTTTTCAACGGAGGTTTAATGTAACCAAAGGACCGAAAAGCGATACAATAAAGGATCTGTTTGAAAAATTTCAACGGACTGGGAACGTGACGGATGAACGTGCTGGAAAGGTAGGGCGACCGCGTACGGCAACCACAGAGGGCAACGCGCAGCTAGTGCAGCAGGTGATCCAACAGCGGCCTCGGGTTTCCGTTCGCCGTGTTGCAGCTGCGGTCCAAATGACGCCAACGTCCACGTATCGTCTCATGCGCCAGAGTTTACACCTCTATCCATACAAAATTCAAACGCGGCAACCCCTCAGCGCCGCTAGCATTGCTGCACGAGAGACATTCGCTAACGATATAGTGCACAGGATTGATGACGGCGATATGCATGTGGGCAGCATTTGGTTTACTGACGAAGCTTATTTTTACCTGGACGGCTTCGTCAATAAACAGAACTGGCGCATATGGGGAACCGAAAAGCCCCATGTTGCAGTCCCATCGTCCCTGCATCCTCAAAAAGTACTGGTCTGGGCCGCCATTTCTTCCAAAGGAATCATTGGCCCATTTTTCAGATCCGAAAAGATTACTGCATCACGCTATCTGGACATTCTTCGTGAATTTGTGGCGGTACAAACTGCCTTAGACGACTCTGCGAACACCTCGTGGTTTATGCAAGATGGTGCCCGGCCACATCGCACGGCCGACGTCTTTAATTTCCTGAATGAATATTTCGATGATCGTGTGATTGCTTTGGGCTATCCGAAACATACAGGAGGCGGCGTGGATTGGCCTCCCTATTCGCCAGACATGAACCCCTGTGACTTCTTTCTGTGGGGACACTTGAAAGACCAGGTGTACCGCCAGAATCCAGAAACAATTGAACAGCTGAAGCAGTACATCTCATCTGCATGTGAAGCCATTCCGTCAGACACGTTGTCAAAGGTTTCGGGTAATTTCATTCAGAGACTACGCCATATTATTGCTACGCATGGTGGATATGTGGAAAATATCGTACTATAGAGTTTCCCAGACCGCAGCGCCATCTGTTGTTGAAAATTGTAACTACTGTAATTTCGAAAGTTTGTCTGCCTGAAAATGTACTGTTGTCCCAAGCATATTGCTACAAACGGTGTATTTCTATCGCTGCTCGTTTAGTTTTTATTGCCGTTTCAAATATACCAGTCATTTTTGAAACACCCTGTGTATATATATACAGGGTGAGACACCTAACGTTACAGCTGGATATATTTCGTAAACCACATCAAATACTGACGAACCGATTCCACAGACCGAACGTGAGGAGAGGGGCTAGTGTAATTGTTTAATACAAACTATAAAAAAATGCACGGAAGTATGTTTTTTAACACAAACCTACGTTTTTTAAAATGGAACCACGTTAGTTTTGTTAGCACATCTGAACATATAAACAAATACGTAATCAGTGCCGTTTGTTGCATTGTAAAATGTTAATTACATCCGGAGATATTGTAACCTAAAGTTGACGCTTGAGTACCACTCCTCCGCTGTTCGATCGTGTGTATCGGAGAGCACCGAATTACGTATGGATCCAAAGGGAACGGTGATGGACCTTAGGTACAGAAGAGACTGGAACAGCACATTACGTCCACATGCTAACACCTTTTTATTGGTCTTTTTCACTGACGCACATGTACATTATCATGAGGGGTTAGGTACACGTACACACGTGGTTTCCGTTTTCAATTACGGAGTGGAATAGAGTGTGTCCCGACATGTCAGGCCAATAGATGTTCAATGTGATGGCCATCATTTGCTGCACGCCATTGCAAACTCTGGCGTAATGAATGTCGTACACGCCGCAGTACATCTGGCATAATGTCGCCGCAGGCTGACACAATACGTTGTTTCATATCCTCTGAGGTTGTAGGCACATCACGGTACACATTCTCCTTTAACGTACCTCACAGAAAGAAGTCCAGAGGTGTAAGATCAGGAGAACGGGCTGGCCAATTTATGCGTCCTCCACGTCCTATGAAACGCCCGTCGAACATCCTGTAAAGGGTCAGCCTAGTGTTAATTGCGGAATGTGCAGGTGCACCATCATGCTGATACTACATACGTCGACGCGTTTCCAGGGGGACATTTTCGAGCAACGTTGGCAGATCATTCTGTAGAAACGCGATGTATGTTGCAGTGCTCTCAGATACACACGAACGAACAGCGGAGGAGTGGTACTCAAGCGTCAACTTTAGGTTACAATATCTCCGGATGTAATTAACATTTTACAATGCAACAAACGGCACTGATTACGTATTTGTTTATATGTTCACATGTGCTAACAAAACTAACGTGGTTCCATTTTAAAAAACGTAGGTTTGTGTTAAAAAACGTACTTCCGTGCATTTTTTTATGGTTTGTATTAAACAATTACACTAGCCCCTCTCCTCACGTTCGGTCTGTGGAATCGGTTCGTCAGTTCAAATGGCTCTGAGCACTATGGGACTTAACAGCTATGGTCATCAGTCCCCTAGAACTTAGAACTACTTAAACCTAACTAACCTAAGGACATCACACAACACCCAGTCATCACGAGGCAGAGAAAATCCCTGACCCCGCCGGGAATCGAACCCGGGACCCCGTGCTCGGGAAGCGAGAACGCTACCGCGAGACCACGAGCTGCGGACGGTTCGTCAGTATTTGATGTGGTTTACGAAATATATCCAGCGGTAACGTTAGGTGACTCACCCTGTATATCTGTATATATCAAAGTGTCGTAGGTATCAGGATTTCAGACACATACTTCGCTTCTGCAAAGTTAAAACAGCAGCCCGTGCACGGTACAGGGAGACCTTCCACGTTACGAACGAATACACGAAAGCAAATGAACTCGCAAATGCGATTCACATGCTCTGAGAAATATTGCAAAGTTATGGACTAAACAACAACTTCTTATAGACAGAAAGCTCAAACGCATTGTAGTTTTCACTCATTGACAGCCTGATTTCATCCTAACGGGAAAAGGAGCAATCCGATTAATTGCAGTGATCTGCTACTCCAAGGCTAAAATCTGATTCCGATTGAACCGTGATTTATTTTCAAAGAATATTCTTAGGAATTTATTTTATTTACTAGCGATTCATCAAGAACATTAACACATTTAATCACACTATGTAAGCATGGAAGTAGTTGCCAGGGAGTAACTGATGAAATCATAACCAAATTCCTTTTAACAAATGGGAATTTTATTCACCTTAATAGTGCCTAAAAGCATTTTTTAAAAGAAAAAATGGTTCAAATGGCTCTGAGCACTATGCGACTTAACTTCTGCGGTCATGAGTCGCCTAGAACTTAGAACTAATTAAACCTAACTAACCTAAGGACATCACACACATCCATGCCCGAGGCAGGATTCGAACCTGCGACCGCAGCGGCCGCGCGGTTCCAGACTGTAGCGCCTTTAACCGCTTGGCCACCACGGCCGGCTTTAAAAGAAACAGATTTAAAATTATAATGTGAAAGCACCCTCTAAATATCAAAGTTACAATTCATTCAGAGGCAGAAAGAAAGAAGTTTTGACTGTATGAGTTTCCGGGCAGAGAATCTTGCTGCTCCCTTTTGATACGGCCTTAGTTACGACCGCTCACAACAGCCTCTGAAAGACTACACTGGTGCAAATCTGCAACACACCAGACAACTTTAAACTAAGAGTTTTAACAATTTACACAAGCACACAAACCATGCACCCCCCGTAGGAGGGATGGAAATGGCACTAAACACTAACAATTAAATATTAACCTTGCCACCGAAGGTGCAACTTGATTTTAACTTCTAAGAAATGTCTTACGGTGAAAGTATGGCAACTTTATACACTAAAATGAACATTTAAATAAACCCATGAAATGCAATCTTATATAAAATTCTACAAGGTTGGCCAAACAATAGCTAGGATGCTCTACAGTACACAGATACCGCCTCTCAAGATCATACGCAATAACATCAAAGTTTCCAAAGATCAAAACATATTTCAGGTATTAGGCCGTTACACTCCAAGCAATAAATTCGTTAACATACAAAATACGACAAACATGACAGAGGCAGCCACTAACGTACTGTAGATTGATAGGGAGATTACTGAACAACTCGAACCGCATGTTGCTCTAACCGCCCCTACTCCACAAGGGAAAAACGGACCACCCAATTTACAAACAACAACCTTCCTGCGGGTGGACGAACGGAGAAGAATGGTGGGACGACCCCAAAGCAAAACGGCTGGTGACCTCACCAAGAAAACAAGTAGAATTTAACAAGAGTAAATCAAACAACATATCACCAATCACTTAACTTCTAATAAACTGCGTTTTCTCGAGAAGACCTGGCGCAGCACCCCCAAATCGCTCTCCCGAACTGTCCGCTGCCAGCCGCTTCAACGGACGCAGGAAGGCTCGCCGATCTCCCGTCTCACGGCGTCGCAGCTCTCACCGGCCAAACCGATGTCGTGGGTTGACTCCTGTTGCTCTCGTGTCGACCGCGAAGCTACTACCCCTCGCTATACGGCGCGGCCCACTGCACTCACAAGCGCCGACGCTCAAGGCGGACAAGGCATCTTGTGTCTCAGTGCGCGACCGACCAACCGATTGATTCAACCGCCAATGACCATTGCCTGAGCAAACTCGAGCAGACTGGCGGCCTAACGCGTAGACTCAGATGCAGGAACTAAGCCCCGACCGGGCGACCACTCGCTGAGTTCTCTTGCGCCTAATAAATGCAGACGAGAGACAGACTAACAAGCTGGGGACGAGAGACTGGCCCAGACCGACTGGCGAGCTCATAGCACCCCTTAAATGCACATGAACAGGCAACCTTTCCCCTTTCCCACCAGAGGGAGACACCAAAGCTGCGACTGCCACAGCGGCGCCACCGCCAGAAACGGAGGGCGACTGCTTCACACTACGCGCTTCGGCGCGCTCTTCAAAACAGCAATTTTTGCCACGGCTCAAAGATCAAAATATCTGCTGCGAGAATTATACAGGGATAAATATGATAGACATAGCTTATAAGATATATGGTAGAATGAATTACAAAAGACTGAATATGTAATTGAAACACACTTATTAGAACAAGAGAATGATTTTTTGAAGGGACGGTCACAAACTGATAGTGTATTTACCATGAAACAGTTAATAAAGAAAATCTCGAGCTTAAAACGGAAACACACACAGATTTTGTAGATTATCTAAGGGCCTTTCATTGTGTCCATAGGCAAAACTATGAAAAACAGTAGAGGACCGAGGTTACCCAAAACATTACGTAAAGATTTTGAAAGATATGTACACGGACAATAAAATAAAGATAAAAACACGTGCAAGAATTTCAGATATGATATCTGTGACTCAGACAAGGGTCTTATTTAACACAAACAACGACATCTTAAAAAGATGGAAACAAGAACTACATCTTGGATTACACACATTACACTTTGGAATCATAAATACCTGTCTTTTATCAGACTAACAGTTTATGATTTTGAATACTAAGGGATACTATACCATACCATGCATAAGTTGCACCTGATGGACAAAGAATACAAAATGGAAATATTAGTTAGTAAAACAAATGTAATGACGTTTAAAGGAGCTGCGTCAGTCAGATGAAAAATTGTTACCATTAACGGAATAAATGAACAAGTTTACATTTTTAAGCGTTTAGGAAACTAAATAATTTTAAAGTGTAACTGAGATATTGGCAACACGCTTTCTAACAAAAATAAAGCTTTTTACAACTACGGTTGTAACGCCTCGTCCTCATGGGAGTGAGACTAAGGTATACTTATTATGGTATACTTATTATATTCTTATTGTTTCGTGACACATGACGTAATATTTAAGGGCAACTCAAGAACATTACATCTAAATGCTTGATATCCATTGCATGTTCGGTGAGGTTCCAAGAACTGGAAGGAACCCATTATATAAAATTCTGGAGATTGCCACATTGACATCGCGCAACATCTACTTTATAATGAAGCTTCTTATTCATAGCAATAGATAATGTGTAAGGAATAACTACAATACATCCAATGATACACATTATCGTTTGTTGTCACTAAAATGAGCGTAACTCGGCTAAATATTATAGATTTTCAGCAGACTTAGTTAAGAGTTAACAAAAGCATAGTCTGAATCAACAGCTAAGGTTTTTCTTATCGCATACTCCTTTCACTTTTAGCTCGACAACTCTCATTCTTATTTGACGTAAGAAACTGGTGATAATGCTAAGTACCGTTAAGTGCAGTTCAATTAAAGAAATGTAATAAACGTATTAATTTCACGCTAATCTGCCCATATGTAATCATATAGAGATACGTTGTTTGCTGCTGGTGTGTGTGTGTGTGTGTGTGTGTGTGTGTGTGTGTGTGCATGTCAGAAGTAATATATTGTAGGACAGAGTTACATGTCAACCTATAGGACACCCGAATAGTTTGCCCATTGTTCGTAAGCAACTGTAACTGGGACTTACAAATTATAGAGTGCAGCAATCAGTCGTTCTTCTTTAGATTTTATTACGCAAATCCAGATTTCGGCTAGTAGCTAGCCTTTCTCAATGCACTATTTTCTATTCTCAACGCGTGTAAGTCCCTGTTGTTCGTGCATCAGTCAAACAACAGAGACTTACATGCATTGAGAACAGAAAATAGTGCATTGAGAATGGCTAGCTACTAGCCGAAATCTGGATTTGCGTAATAAAATCTAAAATAGGACGACTGATTGCTACACTCCACAATTTATAAATCACATAACAATCGCTAAGAGCACCCACTTTCCGAATGGAAGGTAGCCTGATGTAACTGGGACGTTGTGGCCTGGAAAATCCCTGATTGTTACTCTTTACATAACAGGATGCAGTAACACCACACAAGCAGACCGTCCAGTATAACTGATAACTCATTTAAACAATGAAACATTTTAGCTTAATTGTAGAGATTTTGAGACAAAACCTATATCACTGAAAACATGTGCTTACAACGTTGCCCGCATCTCGTGGTCGTGCGGTAGCGTTCTCGCTTCCCACGCTCGGGTTCCCGGGTTCGATTCCCGGCGGGGTCAGGGATTTTCCCTGCCTCGTGATGGCTGGGTGTTGTGTGATGTCCTTAGGTTAGTTAGGTTTAAGTAGTGCTAAGTTCTAGGGGACTGATGACCATAGATGTTAAGTCCCATAGTGCTCAGAGCCATTTGAACCATTTTTTGCTTACAACGTTGATTGACGATACCAAATTACAAATTATACAACTTCACATTGCATCACATGAAATACGGAAACAAGCATAAAAGGAAGAAACGTAGGCACCCACAAAATCGTGTCACCATAAGCTCCCTTCAAAAATTCTTTTCAGTCACACAAATCGAAACAATTGTTACAGTAATTAGATCACGTGATAACAAGTACTGATGTGCAATACAGTGACTTAACATAGCTCGTAGTTACAAACCTAACCCTGTCAGCCCAAAAAAATAAAGTTTAAGATGGTGGTTTCAATGCATCAGATGTTCTGCATTACCTCATAGTCAGAGAAGTAAATTTTTTGAGGGATATAATTGACCTCGTGCGTCACATTGGTTTGAATGTCAGTTATTGCGACAAAGCGTTGACCTTTCATGTGAATTTCTGCACTTTCTCGTTTTGTAGTAGGTTAGTATTGATAAAACTAAGCCTCGTCACTTGCGATGATTTTTCCGAGAAACGAATTGATTGTGTTTTGCATTTCAGGTCAAGTCCCATCAACGCGTCGTTGTTTTCGATCGGGAGCCAAAATAGGCGGGAAAAACTTCTCACGTACTTTTCTCTTCTTCAAATCATCCTGAAGAATGCATTGAACATTTAATTTAGAGGTGTTACTCCATTGTTATTTGTGACGCAACAGCTAGGATACACCACGGACACACAACACTGCCCGCTCGAAACTTACTGATCAAATTCACTTCCTTGCTTTACAGTTGTTAGTTCAAGCGGTCACCGTATTTAACACGTTGACGTCGCTTATTAGTATTAGTAACACCAGGTCCGATTTCTTCAACGATGCAGATAACCAACAACGCATGACCACGGTACTTCGAGTGATTCCACAAGACACGTTTACTGGCTGTTTCCAACAGCTTTGCAGTCGATGCAAGAATTGTGATGGAACTTTGATGACCAGTAAAGATATTTTCGTTGTAAATCCTGTTTCCATAATTTCCTGAAGCACTCACCGAACTTTTCAGGCGCATTTTGCATTTCCTTTCCACACTCGCCAACTTATCCATAAGACTCCTTTGTCGTAAACAAAACAAACACAGAAACTTCTGACACTCTAGATATTCCTCAGAGACAAATATAGTACACGCTCTAAACACTCCTAAAAGTCGATAGGACATTTCTAACCGCACTATCCGGAAATTTATTTTCGTTCATACTGATTACTGTGTATATCCTAAATTTTTATCACTTTCGTGCTTTTATAATCGCTTATGGTGTTTTCACGAACACATATGCATCATTTGTTATATCAGTATCGTACAGTGACAGAAGAACACTCCTGACCATTAAAATTGCTACAGCACGAAGATGACGTGCTACAGACGCGAAATTTAACCGACAGGAAGAACATGCTGTAATATGCAAATGATCAGCTTTTCAGAGCATTCACACTGGGTTGGCGTCGGTGGTGACACCTACAGCGTGCTGATATTAGAAAAGTTTCAAACCGATTTCTCATACACAAACAGCAGTTGACCGGCGTTGCCTGGTGAAACGTTGTTGTGATGCCTCGTGTAAAGAGAAGAAATGCGTACCATCACGTTTCCGACATTGATAAAGGTCGGATTGTAGCCTATCGCGATTGCGGTTTATCGTATCGTAACATTACTGCTCGCGTTGGTCGAGATCCAATGACTGTTAGCAGAATATGGAATCGGTGGGTTCAGGAGGTAATACCGAACGCCGTGCTGGATCCCAACGGCCTCGTATCACTAGCAGTCGAGATGACAGGCATCTTGTCTGCATGGCTGTAACGGATCGTGCAGCCACGTCTCGATCCCTTAGTCAACATATGGGGACCTTTGCAAGACAAGAACCATCTGCACAAACAGTTCGACGACGTTTGCAGCAGCATGGGCTATCAGCTCTGAGACCATGGCTGCGGTTAGCCTTGACGCTGCATCACAGACAGGAGCGCCTGCGATGGTATACTCAACGACGAACCTGGGTGCACGAATGGCCAAACGTCATCTTTTCAGATGATTCCAGCTTCTGTTTACGGCATCATGATGGTTGCATCCGTGTTTGGTGAAATCGTAGTGAACGCACATTGGAAGCGTGTATTCGTCATCGCCATACTGGCGTATCACCCGACATGATGTTATGGGGTGCCATTGGTTACACGTCTCGGTCACCTCTTGTTCGCATTGACGGCACTTTGAACAGTGGACGTTACATTTCAGATGTGTTACGACCCGTGGCTCTACCCTTCATTCGATCCACGCGAAACCCTACAGCTCAGCAGGATAATGCACGACCGCATGTTGCAGGTCCTGTACGGGCCTTTCTGGATACAGAAAATGTTCGACTGTTGCCCTGGCTAGCACATTCTCCAGATTTCTCACCAATTGAAAACGTATGGTCAGTGGTGGTCGAGCAACTGGCTCTTCACAATACGCCAGTCATTACTCTTGATGAACTGTGGTATCGTGCTGAAGCTGCATGGGCAGCTGTACCTGTACACGCCATACAAGCTGTGTTTGACTCAATGCACAGGCGTATCGAGGTCGTTATTACGGCCAGAGGTGGTTGTTCTGGGTACTGATTTCTCAGGATCTATGCACCCAAACTGCGTGAAAATGTAATTACATGTTTGTTCTACTATAATATATTTGTCCAGTGAGTACCCGTTTATCATCTGCATTTCTAGGTGTAGCAATTTTAATGGCCAATAGTGTAGAAAGTGTTACACCATGAATACCTTGACCAAACGCTACTAAACTGATACTCCAGTATTTCTTTATCTGTGGGATAAGCTGATTCAAATTCCATTCTTACGGAAGCTTAATTGCAGTGCAGTAAAATGTCATTAACCACAGCTGAAGCAATGGTACCTAAAGGCTGTTGATGGCGTCAAATTTTAACAGAGTTTTTCAGGTGCTAATCGCAGCACAGCATGCCCAGAGGACGTGCACGTTCAACTAATGGCCATTTTTCAGCTTTTGGAAACGTCAGATCATTGGCGTGAGGGACATGAAATCATATTCGGGACAGATTGCAAGACAGTTGGCTCTGGAGCAAAGACTGCAGACCGAACGGTGACGGGACGGGCTGAAGTCAACAGCGTAGCAAGAAGAGTAGGTATGGGTTCCCTCAGACCGACTACAGCAGCAGAAAATTAAACTGCGGCCACAGCAGTTCGGTATCAGGAATCACCACTCCACAACGCAATAGCTCCTCTGCGTAGTAGAACATATAACATATGGCTACAACTTCACCAAAGCCGTGTTGTGTTCCTGAGTATCAAAAAGGTGTTCAGCTTTTCTGGCACAACGATCTCGTCCACAGAATCTATGACATGGGTTTCCCCATTAGAGTCGTATGTCTGATACACTCACATTCCACAAACAGAAGCTTCACCACATACATTCAGGGCAAACAGTGAACACGATATGCTGTACAAGCCGCAGTACCCCAAGGCAGCATCCTGGGGCCACTATCGTTTAACCTCTACTTTATGATATTCGAACAACACATAACACAGTGGTTGCCATCTACGCAGATGACACTACGATCCTAGCACACAACTACAAAGTGTCACACATCAACTCACGACTAGCTGGCCGCTGTGGCCGAGCGTTTCTAGGCACTTCAGTCCGGATCCGCGTTGCTGCTACGGTCGCAGGTTCGAATCCTGCTTCGGGCATAGATGTGTGTGATGTCCTTAGGTTAGTTAGGTTTAAGTAGTTCTAAGTCTAGGGGACTCAGATGTTAAGTCCCATAGTGCTTGGAGCCATTTTGAACTCACGACTACAGACACCATGTAGAAGCGTCGAGCTTTGGTTGGAGAGATGGCGTAGCGAGGTAACCGTTGACAAGTTTATGGCAGTTCTCTTTACATGCAGACTGTGGCAACTGCACAAATACCAAAACTGTAGACATATAAGCCCCCACACGCGTTCCACATGAGCGGTGTTCGCGAAGAATGTTCAGTGCCAAGAGACGAAAACTACTGCGTTAAATAACCACAGAAAACAATGTGGAGCGTACGATGAAAGTATCCATTAGGTCAGTACAGCGGAATTAGTCGTTAGTGGGTTATGGCAGCAGACGACCTACACGAGTGCCTTTGGTAACGGCACGAGACCCCCTGCAGCACCTCTGCTGGTCTCATAACCATATCGGTTGGACCCTAGACGAACAGAAAACCGTGGTCTGGTGAGATCAATCCCGATTTCAATTGCTAAGAGCTGGCGGTAGTGTTCGAGTATGGCGCAGATCCTACAAACCTATATGCCCTCGTTGTCAACAAGGTGTTGTGAAAGCTGGTGGTGAACCCATAATTTTGGTGTGGACTGTGTTTCTATGGAATGGAGTGGGTCCTCCGGTCCCAATGAATCGATCATTGTCTCAAAATGGTTATGTTCGGCTACCTGGAGACCAATTGCACCCATTCATGGACCTCATGTTCCCAAAGAAAAATGGATTTTTTGTGGATTAGAATGCGCAGTGTCACTATTCCACATTTGTTCGCGATCGGTTTGAAGAACATTCCGGACAATTCGAGAGAATGATTTGGCCACCCTGATCGCCCGAGCTGAATTTCATCGAACGTTTATGGGACATAATCGAGAGGTACGTTTGTGCACAAGATCCTCCACTGGCAACACTTCCGTAACTAAGGACAGCTATAGAGGAAACATGACTCAATATTTCTGCAGCGTACTTCCAACGATTTCTTAAGTCCATGCCACGTAGAATTCCTGCATAACGCCAGGCAAATTGTGGTTTGACACGATATTGGCAGGTATCCCATGGCTTTTCTCACCTTAGCGTTTGTAGCTCGAGTCTGAGGTACGCAGCTCCAATACGTATGCGCCGCCTGCAGGTCATACACAATAAAATGTTATAGATCATAAGTTATGCTCTAAGATACACACTCACTGTTGATTTACATAACGAATTCTGCCTCGATACTCTCATGGAGGTATTAAAAAAACTCACCACGCCACTGTACAAGAACTGGAGACACTCAAACAATCCGCTCCTCCCTAATCTGGTGAACTACGATCATAACCACAGGTGGGAGCATAACCACCCAAACATACTTTTCCTTAGGAAAAATTAAACAGATATAGAAGTCTTAAATTAAGCAAACAAATAACGCTATAATGGTGAACCTCTGTACTTCATCAAACCTGACCTGCACCGCCAGTTGTATCCGTATAGCGAACTACACTCATGCTCATAAACTAAGGATAATTGCAGAATGTGGTGCCACACAACGTGGCACTACGCAAAACTGGCGTTAATAGCTTAGGCACAAAGGGAACACACACGACACACATTTGTAAGTCCACGGTATTGGTGGTAAGTTGAGAAAACGGTCCCGAAATACATGTGCTACAAAACGCCACTGTTTCCTGCACATGTACCCCGACATCAATATGGGATATGATCACCATGCACATGTACACAGGCCTCACAACGGGTTGGCATACTCTGGATCAGGTGGTCGAGCAGTTGCTGGAGTATAGCCTCCCATTCTTGCACCAGTGGCTGTCGGAGCTCTTGAAGTGTCGTAGGGGTTTGAAGACGTGCAGCGATACGTCGACCGAGAGCATCGCAGACGTTAAGGTCTCGAGAATAGGCAGGCCACTCCATTCGCCTGATATCTTCTGTTTCAAGGTACTCCTCCGCGATGGCAGCTCGTTGGGGCCGTGCGTTATCATCCATCAGGAGGAAGATGGGACCCACTGCACCCCTGAAAAGCCAAAATGACGTCCCAATACACCTGACCTGTTACAGTTCCTCTGTCAAAGATATGCAGGGGTGTACGTGCACCAATCATAATCCCACCCCACACCATCAAATCACGACCTCCATATAGGTCCCTTTCAAGGACATTAAAGGGTTGGTATCTGGCTCCTGGTTCACGACAGATGAAAACCCGGCGAGAATCACTGTTCAGACTATACCGGGACTCGTCCGTGAACATAACCTGGGACCACTGTTCCAACGACCATGTACTGTGTTCTTGACACCAGGCTTTACGGGCTCTCCTGTGACCAAGGGTCAGTGGAATGCACCTTGCAGGTCTCCAGGCGAGTACACCATGTCTGTTCAGTTGTCTGTATACTGCGTGTGTGGAGACAACTGTTCCAGTGGCTGGGGTAATGTCCCGAGCAAGGCTACTTGCAGTACTCCGTGGCCGTCTGCGGGCACTGATGATGAGATATCGGTCTTCTTGTGGTGTTGTACACCGCGGACGTCCCGTACTATAGAGCCTGGACGCGTTTCCTGTCTGCTGGAATCTTTGCCACAATCTGGAGATCACACTTTGTGGCAGACGGAGGGCCCGTGCTACGACCTGCTGTGTTTGACCAGCGTCCAGTCGCCCTAATATTGTAACCCTCATAACGTCGTCAATATGTGTTCGTTGAGCCATTTTCAACACACAGTCACTATTAGCACGTCTGGAAACATCTGCACACTTACTCGCAGCACCGTACTCTGACATGCACCAACCCACCTCTGCGTATGTGGACTGCTACCAGCGCCACCGTGCGACGACCGCAGGTCAAATGCACCGCATGGTCATATCCCGATGTGATTTAAACCCGCAAACCATCCACAAGAGCGTTGTTTCACCATGTATCAGCATTATTCTTAATTTATGAGCATGAGTGTAGTCGGCGAACGCAGGGAAGAGGAACGTACAAGACAGAAAAAAAAAACCCACAACGTGTGGCCAATTTTATAATCGAATTGGCCACTAATCTGACGACTTTGTATGTTACAGGTATGCTGACAGTGCAGCTAGACCAGGAGGTCTCGTCGGACACTAATGCTACAGTAACACCTCTCCAGCAACATTCTCCAATATCTAAGCATGAGCTGTGGCACCTGGCACAAATCCGCCGTAGCCCTACTACCGCCGAGACTACCGCAAAGAATTTTTTGCCCATGGCGCTTTGAGTGGCACTTTTTTCCCGTCTGCCTTGAACAATACAAGCGTTTCAGTCAACTCTCTCCTCTATGCGACCGTATTAGTGGGTAATAGCATCTAGACAATCGGACAAAGCCGGCCGCGGTGGCCGAACGGTTCTAGGCACTTCAGTCCGGAACCGCGCGACTGCTACAGTTTCTGGTTCGAATCCTGCCTCGGGCATGGATGTGTGTGACGTCCTTGGGTTAGCTAGGTCTAAGTATTTCTAAGTTCTGGGGGACTGATGACCTCAGATGTTAAGTCCCATAGTGCTCAGAGCCATTTGAACAATTTAGAACAATCGGACAACATCACTGATTCGCATGCTGTTACTCCTAGACTCTAAAGCTAACCGTATTGCAGAACTTTTGTGCTGATCGCCTTGGTACTGAGGAGGAGGGGCTCTACGTCTTAAAAAAAGAGAAGGAATAATGTTCGCCTGGCTTTGGCGAATAGACAGATGACAATGGCTGAAATCTGTAAACAGGTTGCAGGCAGAGTGTCGGCACGAAGCGTGTTGAACAGGTTACTGTAAGCTTTGTTAAGATCTAGAGTTGCCAAGCTTCTTTTGCCGTTCTTATCACATGGCAGATAACAAGGAATTTTATGACATGGGGCCAGAATCGACTGGGACAGCAAGTGGTGATCAACGATGAGTCTCACTTCTGTTTGCAGTGGTCAGATCGACGCCTATGTGTCCGTAGATGACCTGCTGATAAATCACATAAAGCAGTGATTTTCGAAATCCACACCTCACCAGCTCCTGGAATCGCCTGAGGGGAGCTATTGCATATGACAAACGGATTCATTTGGTAATTTCTGATCAGGGACTTCATCCTAGTCAGGATATGGCAAAAATGGTAAATTCTATTGGCATAAACTTTCGTAATCTGGGTACCAAAACGTGTATCCCAGCAGTTTAATGCAAGACCCCACACTGCAGTATACTAAAATGCCTTGACTGACCTTTCAGGACCCATGATTTGCCACGCACAGAGAATGTCCGGGATGTGATTAGAGGGCGTGAACATCCATACCAGCCTCTAGCCAACAATAGGGGCTGGCACACAATGTGTTTCAGGCAAGGAAAGAAATTCCTGAAGGCCACATCCTGAGGTTGTTAGCTTCGGCACCACAATAGGTACAGGAGTGTATTCGTGTCTGTAGGGGTCTCATCTCACACTGATTTTTTTTACATCCTCCAATTTCAAATGGAATGAAAGTTTAATCACTGTATACCTGCTACACATTGAATATCTCTACAAAGTTTTATAAATATTAGACTGCTGCTTCGTGCTATAATACTTTCATTTCCATCAGTGTAGTATTTTTATTATAGATATTATCCTACATATAGATCTAAATATGTCGACCTTCAACCACTGCCTTAATTGAGATTACTATTGCTCAAAATTATGTAACCCAGCATTATACTTTCGCTGCTACATTGTTTCTGCATTTCCTCTTAATCACCATTTTTTTAAACTACATAACAAAATCTGACAAGAAGAATTTATATTTTATTCATGTTTACTAGTCAGCATGGAGGATGCATTATGAGAAAAACGGTCCGAGTGCAGGGAGTACGACAGCGCTGCACTGCACGTTCAGTGAGCTTCGCTTCATTTTCAAACAACGCCTTGTCCAGACAAAATTTTTACTGCTGACAATGTTAAATTGTCGTAATGGCCACCCAGTACCGTTATTTTACAGTCCTTTCTCACTCACCCTGACGCGAATACGAGCAAAAACCTGTAAGTTGTAGTACCATAATATGGTTCAAATGGCTCTGAGCACTATGGGACTCAACTGCTGTGGTTATCAGTCCCCTAGAACTTAGAACTACTTAAACCTAACTAACCTAAGGACATCACACACATCCATGCCCGAGGCAGGATTCGAACCTGCGACCGTAGCAGTCCCACGGTTCCGGACTGCGCGCCTAGAACCGCGAGACCACCGCGGCCGGCAGTACCATAATATCTTAAAATACATATAATTATTAAAAATTCCCAGTCCTTTTCAAATTGTACATTCATGTACAAAAAAGAAATATTGATAATACGAGTCACTTATTATTAGGATATTCTGATAAAATACACCTTTTCTGAAGAAATAGAGGATGAAGTAATATCCCAGGAAACATGAAGTGGAAATCATAGAAACGTGAAAACACACTGTAACCTGCTCACCAACAATTTGGGATTAGGTTACATAAAATTTTAAAATTCTTACATTGACAATGTCCCCTCAACTAGAGGGTTGGTCAAATATAAATCCAAGATCACTCTGTTATCATAACATAAAATAAATTTGCTCACCGATTGGTGAACTGAAAGCAGTAAACCAAGAGCAGCGCCCACCAAATAGGGCATCTCACTGGAGAAGATGCCAATTTATCACAGAGTGACAGGCAGTTGCGATTACTTAGTCTTATCGGAAGCGACAAGGACATTTCACGCTATTTCTGTAGCAGTTCGCTTCTACACACTGGTTAGATTGCAAACATTCCACTAGAATTGTATGACGACAACACCGCAGCCTTCGCGAGAAGTACATGGCTTTCGTGGTGACTTCCCATGTCCCTGGGACTAAAATAGTAACATTTTTTCAAGTAAAAGACTTTTATCGCCTTGACCGCAGTTTTCCTATTACAATTAAAGTACGACAAGTATTTTCGGTTGCTATCTGCAACAATCTTCAGATAGCACAAAATGTGAAAACGTTTTGGTTATGCATCGGAAAATCATTATTAGCTGTACTCAGGCAATGACCTGTGTTCGTAAATATGAAAACAATTAAAGTATGTACTTTAAAAACATCACAGTGATCAAGTCAGATTGTAGATAGCTATCTTGTAGGATGACGGAAACGAAGGAAGATGGCCAGCTTCAGATAGCAACCGAAACTAGTTATCGTACTTTAATCGTAATAGGAAAACTGCGGTCTGGGCATTAAAAGTTTTTACTTTAAAAATTTTGGGTTTAATAAACCATATTAAGACTATTGGTTAAAACAGTCTTGGTTGCAATTTTAGTTTTTTTATTTTTCAACGACGCGTTTCGCCTTATTTAGGCATCTTCAGGTTATCTTTTCTAGATGTACGCGAGAGGCACCAAGATCTGCAGATCTGCAGATGTTGGTGCCTCTCGCGTACATCTGGAAAAGATAACCGGAAGATGCCTAAATAAGGCGAAACGCGTCGTAGAAAATTAAAAAAACTAAAATTGCAACTAAGACTGTTTTTAACCAATACTGTTAAGCACTGGTTTGCTATATGCCACATATGGATTGGAAGAATTTCCATATTAAGAGTGCCGTCTCCTCCTTGACGTTCTCAAGTTTCACTAAAATAGTAACTTGTGAGTATTAGTAGTATACTGAATGGCTTAACGTCTGGATAAGGCCACAAAACCGGCTATTCACGATTGGTAAAAGTTCTGTGTTCATCTGGAGCAACTCATCAAACACGGATAGATCTAGGATATCTATCCAATAATCATGAGAATTGTGTCAGAGGCGATAAATCATTAGTCTATTCTGAATTCAGAAAGTCGTTCAGTCAGTCACAAGTAACTGATACGTACACAGGCTCATGCTTTCCATTAATATGTACTATTTTCTCAATAGTTGCTGGGATTATGCTAACTCTGAAATTTCCCAGGCGTAATGGTCTTCAGCGATTATGCATTCATATTGCTTATGCATATTTTCTAATGCCATCTAATCATTCTCCAATAGGCCATCGTCCGGATGTTTCAATAACCTTTGTATTTTCTGTTGGCATCAAGTTGTCTCCACCAATTTACAACATGGCTTTTCATTGTATATTATTACTGTTATGGTAAACCAAGTATAGTGTACTTATATGTAACTGTCTAAAAATGTTAATATTTATGTGCAACGGAGTATACATACCTACCGATATTTTTAGACTCTAACTGCGTTTATGAATGGAATCTAACTAGAACAAAAGTTATTACAGATTTTACGACATGCAAACAATGCCGACATTCCCAAGTCTTTATACTGAAAAGATGTCCTCTTCGCTTGAAGAACTGTTCTGCAACTCGTGCCTCCGACCCTCGAAGACGGCGGATGGAGACTGTACAAACGTTTAATCGTTTCCAACTACTTACGCCCATGCAGACTCACGACGACGACTCGTCGGTTCCTCGACAGGAAACCCACTCCTCTGCTCCGCAACATCTGAAAAAAATCTTGAATTAAATGCGCATTGAAAGCATAGTTGGAGGGTCCTCTCAAGGCTGTTTATGAAGGAAACAGGGTCAAGTTTCATTTTACTTCCGTTTTCAACAGCCTCAAGTTGATTTCTGCACTCATCAGCCGCCTGATGAATAGCGGTTAAAGATTTTCTTGAAGGGTCTTCCGGTGCAAGTTCCGGTAGATGTCTTGACGAGAGAAGGCCGAGGAAAAGGTTTTCCTGCAGTTATACCATACCAATATAAAAAAAACGGGAGGACCCGTCTAAGGACCTACGACCTTTTCTTATTTACGTTATTGTCTGTCAGAAGAGACCAATGACCGAATCTACAATGTGCGGTGTGTACTTCATACTAGGGTGTGGTTCGAAGATTATATACGGTAGGAGGGACCCCCTTCAGTGTAAAAGTAGCCAGTTCTTGGAGCATACGGCGAACTGCTCCCATCTTCCACCACGACGAACGAGATGAGCGATTTACTGTCATTCTCGGTACTGCAATATGCCAAGAACAGAGAAGGCGAAATTCCATAATTAAGACCAGGAGCACCCTGGATGTCTGGCCTACCAAGACTTGCTCCATGCCTACCAAAGCCGAGCTATCGCTAAGTCACGGCCCTCTAGGATCACAGCTGCCATCAAGCCGTCGTCACAGGACGTCTATCCATTTTCCGACGTCCGTTCATAGTCACTTCATTCAACTCAGTAGCCTCCCTAACAACACTACAACCTCAACGACATCAGGCTACTTCTCAGAATCGACAGCAAACGTATGCACAAGCAGTAATTTCTAAACGCTATTAACAGCCTCAGTCTGCCGATGCTTTTACCTCTTTTTATGGGACTTTAGGAACCTGTTGTACATGCTCCAACAAAAATTTATGAGTGTAATGACCCTCGTTGAAGGACTTACCCAGGCGTTTGCTACGCTGTAACTGGGCCGTTACGCCGTGGTAACACTCACCTTCATTTCCTTTAATTATGTATTCCTTGTAATGTTAATGCTTTATTAATTCACATTTACTTATGTGGAGGTGGAAAGGAGTCAGTGAATGCCCAGCTGTAATAAAGAGAAAATTTCCTTTTACTTTTCACAATAGAAGCATAGGCCGCTAACGGCGGTAAGACGTCAGTCACACACACACACACACACACACACACACACACACACACACACACACAATACACACACGCACAAAACCCACCACCCCCACGAAAAACAACTCGCCGATGTGTGATCCAATTGAAAGACTTGCATTTGGGTTGTTGAGGCACATAGAACTGTTATTATTATCATTATTATTATTATCACGCTGCCTGACAAAAACCTTTAGGCACAAACAGGGGGAGGAGGAAACAAAACGAAACTTCACGGATTAAGAGGGTTTCTGGTATTAATGATAATTGTACAGAACCCTCAGCTGCCAACAGGTGTTGTTGATATACCTCCATGGGGACAGCTTAAAATGTGTGCCCCGAGCGAAATTCGAACCCGGGAGCTCTCGCTTACATGACAGACGCTCTGTCCATCAGAGCCACCGAGGGCACATAGAATAACGCGACTGCAGGGACTTATCCCTTGCACGCTTCCCGTGAGACCCACATTCCCAGCTGTCCACATCCTACATTCGTAATGTGACGATTCCCGTAAGAGTTCTGGCAAAGTGTGCGCGTTCGCGCAGAAGAAGGTCAATGGCCGGGTAGCCTTTACCTGTATGAAGATAGTAACTGTTCCGAAAGAAACAGATGCCAATGATGACCATGCAGCTTCTCTAGAAAGAAATGATAGTTAATCGAAACCCTCAGCTGCCAACAGGTGTTGTTGATATACATCAATGATGACAGCTGAAAAAGTGCGAATGCGCACACTTTTCCCGAACTCTTACGGGAATCGTCATTTTAGTTGGCGCGAGTAATGAGTGAATGGGCAAATATCCTTTAGGAACATTACGAATGTAGGTTGTGGGCAGTTGGGAATGAGGGTTTCACGGGAAGAGTGCGAGGGATCAGTCCCTGCAGTCGCGCTATCCTCTGTGCCCTCGGTGGCTCAGGTAGGTCTGCCTTCGGTGGTGCTACGGCACGGACGTCTGTTTACGTGCCTGCCGGAGAAGTTCGCGCTCGCGCAGTTGTTTACCTCTTCGGCGTACTCGTGCGTTTAGAAGACTCGATATAGAATGGCACATGCGTACCGAAATTCGACTCTCAAGATTAGTTTTTCGAATGAATATGCGAGACCGAAAGCCTACGAAATAGAAAGGTTTCTACGAGACGAAGTTAAACTTGACTACAACGAACTTATCGGAATCCACCTCTCCATAGTGAGCAGTGTTGTTTACGTCAAGCTGATTAACGATGCAGTATGTGACAGAATCATCCGAGATACTAAACATGGACTCAAATTTCGTCACTCTGATGGACATGTTGGAGAAGTCACTATTGATCATGCAGGACTGGGCTTACGAAACATATGTATTTTCGAACTTCCCTTCGAGGTTCCGTCTGACTTAGTCGTTGACGCCTTACGCCCATATGGAAGAGTGCATAGCCACGTTGAGGAAAAATGGTTCAACTTCACGACTTACCCCGTTCTCAATGGGGTGCGTCAAATCAGAATAGAACTGACACAACATGTACCCTCGTACTTGTTCATCGGCGGATGCAGAGCTATAGTCCTATACGATGGACAACCCAAAACATGCTCAGGCTGCGGGAAAGAGGGCCACGTCCGTTCCGATTGTATGCAGCGGAGGATAGTGCAAGTTCCAAACGGCGAACCCGTACCTCCGTCCACGTTGACGCCGCTGCCACTAACGTATGCGGACGCATTTCGAACGGATCCCATCCCGAAGAATGACCAGCTACAGAATCCTGACAGTTTACGGCAACCGACTGCGGCAGAGACCGCCTCCAGTGACAAAACGACGCACACCTCTGCCGCTCCGGCGCCGACGACGCACTTAACCGAGCGGGAAGGATCGGTAGGAGAAATGGAAATTGATCCTGCTGTTGTGCCGACAGCTGCTTTCGTCCCTGAGCACCGGGAGTCACTTCCGCACTCGGATACGGAGGCGCACACACGCAAACAACGATCGCCGAAGAAACGACGGCTAGCGCCGTCGGATACCTGCTTACTGCAGTCCACGTCAGACGGACTTGGGTGTGACGTCGATACAGTGCTTCCGGACGCGCAACGGGAGGTTCTACCTCCCACACAGCAGTACGACGCGAATCATGCTACACAGGGGTTGAATGCAGACACACCGGACAGACAGCCGACGGAAGGAGACCCTCCACCCACCGCAGCAACGCCACCGCCTTCGGTCAGCCCGGCCGGAGAGACACGACGGGAGCTGGACCTCCAGCACAGGAACTGGGCCGACGAATCCGATACTGACCCCCACACCGACGACGCACCCGCCATGGCGAGTGCTGCGTCCACCGGATGTTAACCGCGCAGAAGACGCAGACTGACGCACAGACAGCATGTCACCGGGCAGAAGCACACAAATTAACATAAGCGTTCATGTGCGCTTTACGCACTGCGGAACAGCGGCAGGCATATCGAACAGCCTCTATTAATATTAATACGATCAGAACGCCTGTCAAATTGCAATTATTACGAGACATGTTGCATGCGTCAGACGTCGACATCGTTCTGCTGCAGGAAGTATGTGTTGAGAGCTTCCCCGACCTCTATGAGTACGATACGTACATTACACCTACTACCGACGGCGGCAGCGGAACAGCGATACTTCTACGTAGCGGCATAGTAGCCGAGGACGAGGTGTACCTGCCGTCAGCGCGAGGACTGGCGCTCACGGTGCTGGGAGTACGGGTCGTTAACATTTACGCACCGTCGGGGTCAGACAGACGGCGCGACCGATCCCGATTTTACGCAGAGGAGATTGCAACACTATTCTTAGGTCGATATGAACATGTATTATTTGGAGGCGACTTCAACTGCGTGCTCGCACCAAAAGATCAACACCCACGTTATACTTCGTGCCCGGAGCTGCGGCAACTCATACAGGACATGAATCTCATAGATACATGGGAGAAGATACATGGCCACAGACGTGGATACACCTACGTCACGAGTCACTCTGCAAGTCGTCTCGATCGCATTTACGTAACACGTCGTCTCGAACCTGCGATCCTCGATGCGGAATTGTGGCCTGTCGCCTTTTCAGATCACATAGCATATATATGCACGGACTCCCTGAGTCGTCAACAAGTGTGGAGGAGTCGCAGTGTTTGAAAACTGAATACAGCACACCTTAGGGAACCTGAGTGCAGACGCTTAGTTGAAGACACTTGGCATGTATGTGAACGACGCCTCCCGACATATCCGACGACGTTGCAGTGGTGGCTGGAATGCGTTAAGCCTGCATTGCGCCGAGCGTTAATTGCATACGGAAGAGAGCAGATGATGTGGAGGCGATACACGACGGAATTTTATTTCACGATGCTCCGCGAACTTTCTGTACAAGCACCTTCACAGGAGCGTCGTGCCGGTATAAAACGAGCACAGGCCCAAATAATTTCCATAACGCGCCGCCGACTGGAGGGTGTCGCAATCCGTGCAAGGACCTTTGAACGAGTTCGTGGAGAATCCCCGTCGATGTATCACGTTATCAGAGAAAAACAACGTAGCCGCAGAACCTTAATACAGACGGTCGTACTGTCAGATGGTCGCCGCATGACAACGCAAAAAGACATTGCCAACGCTTTCGTGGAACACTACGGTCATCTCTATGAAGAAGCGGAACACGATCAGGCAGCCTTTCATGAGGTCAGACGAACGTTCTCCGCGTGTCTCGACGAGTCGGCCAACCTGGAGTTAACACGTGAAATCACAGTTGACGACGTAATGGAAGCGATTCATAAGGGAGCGTCGCACAAATCGCCGGGGCCCGACGGGTTTCCGTTAGAGTTCTATCGTACATTTCAAGATCTCATGATTCCACGATGGACTGCCATGTACTGCGAATTGATGTCTCCCAACGTGCCTCTTCCACCCTCCTTCGTCGAAGGAATGATCATCCCCATCCACAAACCATCTGGCGGCACAGGGATACAGGCCTACCGGCCACTGACCCTTCTTAATTGCGACTACAAAATCTACGCCAGGATACTTGCAGCACGCTTTAAACGCGTGATACGCCAAGTGATATCACTCGACCAAACCCAGCTAGGAGGAGATAGCAATATACAAACGGCACTCAGCGACTACCGCGATGTTATCGCACTGGCTTCAACATGTCGTCTCCCGGGTGTATTGGTATCGATAGACTTCGATCGCGCATTTGACAGGCTGAGTCATGCTTATCTCACGGACGTGATGACGAAAATGAAGTTTCCGGAAAGTTTTGTCACCGTCGTCATGAGACTACTCCACGGAGCCGCATCCAAAGTGCTCATCAATGGACGCTTGGTGGGGCCTATCACCATCTCACGATCGGTCAGACAAGGGTGCCCGCTGTCAACGATATTGTATGCCATCGCTGTCGAGCCGCTGCTTTGCGGGCTCCGGAATCGACTCCAAGGAATGACGATAAGGCACAACAAGTTTATATGCCGAACATACGCAGATGACCTAGTGTTTTTAGCACGGTCAGGCGACGAGGCAAGAGCGGCCTTGCATTGGATTAATTTGTATTGTATGGCTACGGGAAGTCGCCTGAACATGGCAAAGTCGGGAGCGATGAACATCGGGAGAGGACTCCCGACAGGAAGTGTAGCACCATTACAGCCGATCAAGAAGATGAAATGCCTAGGAATTATCTTCACTACAGACGTTCGACGCACGGCGGCACTGAGTTACAGACATCTTCTGCAAACAATTCGTGCGAGTGTCCGAAGTCACAGGTTAAGGGCACTGGATATGATACAACGGGTCACCTTTGCCAACACTTATCTAGCCTCTCGCATCCCCCACCTGGCACAAGTTCTTCCTATGCCGGTGGTGTTGGCCCGCCGAATCCTGGCGGCACTAGGATATTTTGTGAGCACAGGTCTGCTTTTTAAGGTAGGATACGAAACCCTCACCCTTCCTCGTAGTCGTGGAGGTCTTGGACTAGTCCACGTACGCGACCGAGCAGTGGCTATTTATGTAACCACGATGATAAAGATGTGGACACGACACCAGACAAGTCTGACGGGCAGCTTGATAGACGAACTCGCTCCACCTTCTCGTTCGGCTCCGGTAACGGTGGCTCACATCTCACCATCGCTTGCCCATATGCGAACCTTCTTTGTGGAACACAGTTATGTACATATGGAACTACCGACTACCAGGACGGCAACGGCACGTGATATATGTCACATCTTGACTCGACGACGACCGAATAATGCCGTAGAGCGCCGCCAACCAACAGTTACGTGGTCAGTGGTATGGGGTACAGTGCACCACCCACACCTTGATACGGGAACGCGCGCACTGTGGTATCAGTTGGTAAATGTGAAATACGTTACTCGATCCAGGTTGCATACAATTCATATGGCGGACGAGCCACTGTGTCCGCAGTGCAATGTTATAGACACTGAGGAGCATCGCCTGATATGCGGTCCTTCGGCGGACGTATGGTGTTTGGTCAAAAAAATGATCGCCTTCCTCCTTCGGGTGGGGCCGCAAACAATAGAACCACGCACACTACTTCTCCCAGATAGGACATATTATCCCCGAACGAAGACAAACGCAGTGACTTGGATTCGAGGCTTGACTGTGCGTTATCTTTTCCGAGACGGCAGTAAGAATGTGCTTGACTTTTGGGCCTTACTACAGGAACATCACTCAAAGCTTATGAGACATCCGAGATATCGAACATATTACGCAAAATTTTTAGGGAGTGCCTTGCTTGATCCCCCACCCAGTTGGGGTGTCCCGGGTAGGAGAATGTAATTATTGTCTATAAGTATCAGAACAAGAAAGGACCGGGACAGTGGAGAGGATCCACAAACACACGTGAAGACGTACCCGACACCAACGCGAGGTATGACGGGATTAGCGAGGTACGCGCCTAAAAGAGGAACGTAGAACGTTATTGTTTTGTACTGACAGAAGCAGGATATTTTATTTTATTTTTTTCACTATTATGTAAAAAAAAAGTCCACTTATTTACGTTTCCCAGAAAAATTTTATTTTATAAAGTCATCGTCTTACATATTTAAAGTAACAAATGCTCGAAGCAGTTTATGTTTGTTATTGTTACACCGAACGTAAAAAAAAAGTGGATAGAGCGTCTGCCATAAAAAAAAGCGGTCTAAGGCAAAAAAAAAGTCACAAGACATTTACATTTTAATTTTTTTTTCTCGGCCTATTTCGATTGAAACAATGCGGAATTTTTTGTGGGACATCGTAAATATTCCCGCTTCAGCGCTTATAGTTTCATGAAGTACCCTTCAGAATGGCGCCTGTAACAAAAAAAAAAAAAGGTGGATAGAGCGTCTACGATGTAAGGAGGAGATCCCGGGTTCGAGTCCCGGTCAAGGCACACATTTTTAGTTGTCCCCATTGATGTATATTAACAACACCTGTTGGCAGCTGAGGGTTTCGATTAATTATCATTTCTTTCTAGGAAGCTGCATGGTCATCATTGGTATCAGTTTCTTTCACTACCTTCATACGTTTCTGATATTATTTCAGTGATTACAAAATAGAGTCAGATTTACAGGTTACTTGGCGGCAGTATGAGCCCACTTATCATTATATCGTTGCACCCAATCTGACCTCAATGCACGCACTGATTTGGTTGGGGAGGGCATCATAAAGCTGTTGTATCCCCTTCTAAGGCAAGCTGGCCCACAGCTGTCGTCCTCGATAACCTGAGTACTGGCATCCGGATGGAGATGATGTCTAGGTTGGTCCCACACATTGGACAGATCTAGAGGATGTCCCTGGGAGCACCTCAGTATCACGCAGACAGTTCGCAGAGACACGGGCTACGTGTGGACGAACGTTGTGTTGGAAAGGGCACCACGATACAGTCGCATGAGAGGTAACAACTGAGGACACAGGATGACTGTAATGTACCGTTGTGCAGTCACTAACAGCTGTTGACTTGAGGTCATACTCGATTGTTACCCATACCATGACGCTAGGAGTAATGCCAATGTGTCTCTCCCAAACATTGGAAGAATGGAACTTCTCACCAGGTAGCCAACATACTTGCCGACGTAGGTCATCAGGGGTAGTACAGAACAACGATTCATCGCTGAACACAATGCGACGCCATTCATCAGCATTCGAAACATTGCGATCAGAGCACCACTGCAAACGTAGCCATTTGCATTGCGGTGTTAATGACAGCCTAGTTACGGAAAGGTAACCCTCCCTCCTGTTGATGCTAGTGTCTGACCAGTTTTTTTGCGATGGCACAGAATGTTGTAGCTAGTTTAGTAACGTTCCAGGATGACACGAGCTGATGCGAAGGGGTTATGAGGTGCTTCGTTCACAATACGGCGATCATGCCTTGTGGTGGTGACAGGTGGTCCACAAAAACCTTGATGACGAGTATCCCCACTCTCGCGGTCTCATTCAGTGTAACATTGGGCTGCTGTCACTTCAGAATGCCTCCCATATCCGGATATTGCACGATTCGAAAAGTCGGCCGTATAGAGACCCACTAAGTGGCCCCTTTCAACTCAGGTGGTGAAACACTGTCCCACACTAGTACGCTGAACTTCTGTGTCGTTCACAGGTCATCTGATGCTGTTGGCGCCACTCATACTCCCCAACAGACCTGGTAACAACGATAAACATGAACAGCACTAATGCTCTCTGGTGGCCATTCTACGTGTGTCTGAGAATTGCAACTTTAATCATTTACATTGCCGAAGACACTGTAATTCTGACAGAGATAGCAGAGAACTTGGAAGAGCAGTTGAAGAAAACAGTGATATAAGATGAACATCAACAAAAGCAAAACAAGGACAATGTAATGTAGTCGAATTAAATGAGGTGCTGCCGAGGGAATTAGATTAGGAAACGAGGCACTGAAAGTAGTAGATGAGTTTCGTTATCAGGCCAGCAAAATGTGATGGACAAAGTAGAGAGGATATAAAATGGCAACTTTAATGGCAAGAAATGTGTTTCTGAAGAAGAGAAATTTGTTAACATCGAATATAGATTTGTATGTTAGGAAGTTTATCAAAATATTTGTATGGAGTGTAGCCTTGAATGGTTAGTATAATTTAGCCAAAAAGAGAATATATCCTTTTGAAATGAGCTGCTACGGAAGAATGTTGAAGATTTGATGGGCAGATCACGTAGCTAATGAGGAAGTACTGAATAGAGCTGGGGAGAAGAGAAATTTGTGGCGCAACGTGACTACAGGACGGGATTAGTTGGTAGGACACATTCTGAGATATCAACGGATCGCCAAATTCGTACTGTAGGGAAGTGTGGGTGGTAAAAAATCGTATCGTTATCCAGAGACGAAAAGGCTTACACAGGATAGAGTAACATAGAGAGCCGTATCAAACGAGTCGTCGGATTGAAGACCATAACAACAGTCGTTAACATATACATCAATTGTGTGTACCTATACGAAGTACATAGACATGCAACAATGTCTTCTGGCTTCTTCACTTTTCTTGTTAGGTACTGAATTATGATTAAAAATTGATTTAGACAATTTTAATAGAAACTCATCGGAAGAAAGCAAGTGAGATCGTCAAATTTGGTGGTAATTTTGTTACCAAACTAGTCAGTTAATAAAAAATGCCTTGTATAGAATTACTGGCTACTATCGAGCTCATTTTCGAGGGCAAGGATCAATGTGCAATTTACATGCGCCGTCCTCGTTGGTACTAGGTCTACAACTTTGTTTCCGCCGTTTTTTCTCGAAGTTCGGGGCGTTATTGTGAAAAATGCATAAAAAAATTGTGATTCGTAGTATTGCCCATCGCTGGCCACGACATTCTCCCATGTTTAGGATAACATACGAATCCCGTGGCGGAAGAACTTGGCATCTTTTGTGGGTATCCATGAATGGATTTAATTTTGAACTTGTTCATATGATCGGAAGTGCTGGTCAGCCAGACTGTATGCCACTGATAGAAAAAGGTGCTAGTCAGAGAAAGCAACGTATGCAGAATACGGCGGGAGGGATAGAACTTCTCACTTCAACGTTTCCATGTATATTTTGACGGGTTTTGCGACATGGGGTCGAGCACTGACCTGCTGCAAAATTACCTTCACGTGTCTGTCGCTGTATTGTGGCCATTTGTGTTTCAGTGCTGGGCTCGAACGCATCAATTGCTTTCTATAATGATGTCCTGTGACTGTCTTCGTCTTTTTCAGTAGCTACGAAAACGTTCTGTCTTCCACCGCCATGCCGGTCTTCGACATCAAAATCACCGTTGTTAAGGCGTTGAAAACATTCTCTGCACGTTCTTCCACTAGTAGTTTCCTCCCATTAGGCTTACCAGCATTTTAAGAGCCACAGCCGCAGATTTCTTCACGTTAAAGTAGAAAATTAAAACTTCCCGCAAATGACGAGAAATGGGTACGTAAGTTGACGTACTTAATCGAGAATAGCCTTATGATACAATCACTAATCGACTAATATTTTTATGGCGTTATGTTTACAGATGCCTAAGCTTATTGTATTACACCTATGACCAAACACCTGAATCCCACTTGCCACTAATGCCGTCTATTGCAACACGGCAGAAGCAAATTTGTAAACCTAATACATGCTAAATGTGACAAGGTATGCACATTTACAACTGACATAGCGCCAATGAACACATCCTCGAAATTTACGGCCAGAAGTGTTGATAATTGGGAGGAATAGTTTTATTGAAATTTTTACAATTTTTGTTGTCTGCCAGGAAGGTGAATAACCTTATAGTTGTGACCTTTATGTGAGACAGAAATAACACTCGAAACCACAGGAAAGGCGGAAGTTGAGGAAGGAGCTGTGTGTCATTTGGATGAACCGAAGAGAGGGCGACTCGGTTTGTATGCAGATGTGCCGGAGACGGCAGTGCAATTAGCGGAGAAGGATGGGAGTAAGGGAGTGGGTGACCCGCTCCATCACCAGCGCCCCCTCCCACCCCCATCTCCACACCGACCCACAGCGGTCCCTGCCCCCCGGCGCGCTAAAAAAGCGCCACCAATTGCTGGTTTAGTGCCCGCCATTTGTTGGCCGCCCGCGTGTCTCATTAAGCCCGGCTTGCCTAGTCCGTCTTCCCGGAGACACCAGCAACCTACCCCCGGCTCCCCAGAGGCGGCTGCGCAGCTTCTTGCAGCTCCGTGCTCAGTTTACGTATGGATCGGATCAGGCTCACCAGTCAGCTGCACATCGCTACTCAGAGACATGCTGTTCTCCTATGGTAGCTGAGGCGGTATGGAACTGTCTGGTCGTCAAAACTCTCTTCTGGTGGCCATCGCCATTCTCATCCCCATTCTCACAACATATTCGTTAGTTTAGTGGAAATTTTGTGTAACATGTGTTTCAATCCTCTTTGACGAGCGAGATGAGTCCAATACTGTCCATTGTTGGGTGCCAGTTGCTCAGGTTCAGTAATGACGCATCTTATGTTTACGCAAATCTAACAAATGCTGTCCAAAAGTTCTTGAGATGCACTGTCTCATTAATGTGAATGCCATCGAAATTCTGAATAACCAACTTTTGCCGCGCGGACCGTTGCGAGATGTACAGGAAGATAATCAGTTAGGTTATGTGTGGACAGGGATGTGGATTCATGCCATCTTCACTGAAATTGGCCAACTGCGCTAGATTTCTCAGTTGATGATTCAATACCTTGACAGCCCGATCGAGATGGTCTCACAGAATCTCGATTGGATTTAAATCCAGAGAGTCTGGTGGCCACGCGAGTATGGTAAACTCACCCTGATGCTTCCTGAATCACTCAAGTACGCTACGAGCTGTGTGAAATTTTGCATTGTCTTGCTGGTAATTCGTGCTGAGAAAAAACAAACAGTGTGAGACATGGTCTCCAAGGATAGATGCATAGTCTTGTTGGTTCATTGCGCCTTCCAGAGGGCGATGTCACCAAGGGAAATACCTCAAAAATATAGCCCACCCTTCTACGGCCTTGAACCTTCCGTCGATTGCTGCAGGGTCTTACTTTCAGATGTTACACACGATGGAGTGTAGAACGTGATTCATCTGAAAAGTCATCTGTCGCCACTCAGTGGACGTCCAGTTGCAGGACTGCCGTTCAAACTCCAGCTTTCGTTCCAGATGAACAGCTGTCAGCATGGATGTATGAACCAGACAGCTATTCCATCGATTGTTGCAGAGTGCTACTTTCAGATGTTTCACGCGATGGAGTGTAGAACGTGATTGATCTGAAAAGGTCATTTGTCGCCACTCAGTGGACACCAAGCTGCAACACTGCCGTTCAAACTCTGTCCTTTGTTGCCGCTAAACAGTAGTCAGCATGGGTGTGTGAACCAGACACCTGCTCTATCGATTGTTGTAGGGTGTTACTTACAGATGTTTCATGCGATGTAGTGTAGAACGTGATTGATCTGAAAAGGTCATCTGTCGTCACTCAGTGGACATGAAGTTGCAACACTGCCGTTCAAACTCTGTCCTTTGTTGCCGCTAAACAGCAGTCAGCATGGGTGTGTGAACCAGACACCTGCTGTGTCGATTGTTGTAGGCTGTTACTTTCAGATGTTTCAAGCGGTGGAGAGTGGAACGTGATTGATCTGAAAAGGTCATCTGTCGCCACTCAGTGGACGTCTAGTTCATCCGCAAAGGTCATCTGTCGTCACACAGTGGATGTCCAGCTGCAGGACTGCCATTCAAACTCCTGCCTTCGTTCCAGATGAACAGCTATCAGCATGGGTGTGTGAACCAGACACCTGCTCCGTCGAAGGTTGCAGGGTGTTACTTTCAGTTTCTTCACACGACAGAGTGTAGAATGTGATTCATCTGAAAAGGTGATCTGTCGCCACTCAGTGGACATCCTGTTGCAGGACTGCCGTTCAAACTCTGGCCTTCATCGCCAATGAACAGCAGTCAGCATGGGTGTGTGAACCAGACACTTGCTCCATCGATTGTTGCATGGTGTTACTTACAGATGTTTCACACGATGGAGTGTAGAATGTGATTCATCTGAAAAGGTCATCTGTCGTCACTCAGTGGATGTCCAGTTGCCCGAATACTCTTAAAACTCTGGCCTTCGTTGCCGATGAGCAGCAGTCAGGATGAGTGTGTCAACCAACCAACTGCTCCATCGATTGTTGTAGGGTGTTACTTCCAGATCTTTCACGTAATGGAGTGAACAACGTGATTCATTTGAAAAGTTCATCTGTCGCCACTCAGTGGACGTACAGTTCATCTGAAAAGGTCATCTGTCGCCACACGGTGTATGCCCAGCTGCAGGACTGCCCTTCAACCTCGGGCTTCATTGCCGATGAAGAACAGTCAGTATGGGTGTGTAAACCAGACAGGGTGTTACTCTCAGATGTTTCACATGTTGGAGTGTAGAACGTGATTCACCTGAAAAGGTCATCTGTCGCCACTCAGTGGACGTCCAGTTGCAATACTGTCATTCAAAGTCCAGCCTTCGTTGCTGATGAACAGCTGTCAGCGTGGGTGTGTGATCCAGGCAACTGCTCCATCGATTGTTGCAGCGTGTTACTTTCAGATGTTTCACACGGTGGGGCGTAGCATGTGATTCATCGGAAAAGGTCATCTGTCGCCACTCAGTGGATGTCCAGTTGCCGGACTACATTTAAAACTGTGGCCTCCGTTGCCTGCCCGCATCTCGTGGTCGTGCGGTAGCGTTCTCGCTTCCCACGCCCGGGTTCCCGGGTTCGATTCCCGGCGGGGTCAGGGATTTTCTCTGCCTCGTGATGGCTGGGTGTTGTGTGCTGTCCTTAGGTTAGTTAGGTTTAAGTAGTTCTAAGTTCTAGGGGACTTATGACCACAGCAGTTGAGTCCCATAGTGCTCAGAGCCATTTGAACCATTTGAACCTCCGTTGCCGATGAACAGCAGTCAGCATGTGTGTGTGAACCACGCAACTGCTCCGTATGTCCATACTCAGCAACGTTTTCTGAATGGTCGTTGAGGAGAATTACTAGTAGTCTCTTGGTCCATCTGGGAGGGGGCTAGGGGGAATTGTGGTGAGGGTAGGAGGAGAGTTCAGTCGCTCAACAGTTACACGTCTATTTGCCTTATCACATCACCTCAGCCGTTGCTCACCCCTCTCATTTATGGCCTGTGGTGTTGCACAGCGGCCTCTGTGCCGCACTTGGATAGCTCGAATCTTCATCTAGTGCAGGAGGGCCCAAACCGCGGCCCGCCGGCCTGATGCAGCCTATGGGATGCTAATGTTTGGCCCGTGGAGCTCTTTCATATCGAAGAAAACTTTATCTGTTATTTCACATAAAACCCCAAAAACATCATTACATCAAGAGTCTCTCGTATCATATCCAATTACAATATCTCTGTTCATTGACTCAAATATCGTCAGATTTTCGTCGATATTTCTCTTTAAAAAAATCCATAATGTTGGATTTATTTTGAAAATAGCTCACCTTGGCGATGTGCAACCATCAATCGGCAGTAATATGGAGCAACCGGATATGTTCGTTGTGCTAGATAAAGCCAATACGTTCCAAATTTAATTTTACTGCAAACTCACCACATAGGCCGTAAAGACACGGGCTTTCATGTGTATGGTGAACATTTGATCGCGATAGCCCTGTCATCACTTCAGGTAAGTAAATCCAGCGTTTATCTTTTTACAAATAATCTGTTATGCTTTTTTTATTTTAATAGTCTTGATTTATTTTATCTACTTAATTATGGTAATTATGGTGAGTATGGGCAACAGTCGACACTAACGATGGTTTCTACCTCAGTAACTTCTTTTAATTTTAGTAGTACAAAACAAATAAATACTTAATTGTAATAAAGTGTTTTTACGAATACCGTCAAGGATTCCGCGTAACGAAAGTAGAAAAGTGACCCTTCTAGTGCAACTTCAGCCAGCTGCCTTCCTCTATTATTTACAGCAACTAGTAATGTTATCGACTTGATATATAGTTTAGTTTCAAGAAGGGATCATAACAGAAGAAATCGAAATGGGGTCGAAACTTTACAGACTCTAGGTTAAGTGGTACATAAGTAACTTGTTATGGTTATGATATATGACGTACAGAACGAAAATAATTTCCTAAATCAGTTTAATAACACTCTCTAAAAGTCTCGAGAGCAGACTATATGAATTTCCCCAAGAGCGTATAATATTCAAATGAAAGACCAGTAAGTCGACGAGCAGTTTAGCTATGTGGTACGATGGGAACCTTCCGTGGAGGGCAGAGGTTAGATTCACAGGTGGGTCATATTCTTAAACATTGGTGCATAGTTGACATACAGGGTGGTCCATTAATAGTGACCGGGCCAAATATCTCAGGAAATAAGCATCAAATGAAAAAACTACAAAGAACGAAACTCATATAGCTTGAAGGGGAAACCAGATGGCAGTATGGTTGGCCCGGTAGATGGCGCTGCCATAGGTCACGCGGATATCAACTGCGTTTTTTTAAGTAGGAACCCCCATTTTTTATTGCATATTAATGTAGTACGTAAAGATATATGAATGTTTTTGTTGGACCACTTTTTTCGCTTTGTGATAGATGGCGCTGTAATAGTCACAAACGTATAAGTACGTGGTATCACGTAACATTCCACCACTGCGGACGGTATTTGCTTCGTGCTACATTACCCGCGTTAAAATGGACCATTTACCAATTGTGGAAAAGGTCGATATCGTGTTGATGTATGGCTATTGTGATCAAAATGCCCAACGGGAGTGTGCTATGTATGCTGCTGGATATCCTGGACGACGTTATCGAAGTGTCCGGACCGTTCGCAGGATAGTTACGTTATCTAAGGAAACAGGAAGTGTTCAGCCACATGTGAAACGTCAACCACAACCTGCAACAAATGATGATGCCCAAGTAGGTGTTTTAGCTGCTGTCGCGGCTAATCCGCACATCAGTAGCAGACAAATTGCGCGAGAATCGGGAATCTCAAAAACGTTGGTGTTGAGAGGAATGTAGTTACACGTATTGCCGAATGCATTGAGGTTGACAGACATCATTTTGAGTATTTATTGCATTAATGTGGTATTTACAGGTAATCGCGCTCTCAGAAATGATAAGTTAACAAAGGTACATTGGAACAACCAAAATAAAATGTTCAAACGTACCAACGTTCTGTATTTTAATTTAAAAAACCTACTTGTTACAAGCTGTTCGTCTAAATTGTGAGCCAAATGTTTGTGACTATTACAGCGCCATCTGTCACAAAGCGAAAAAAGTGGTCCAACTAAAACATTCATATTTCTTTACGTACTACACGAATATGCAATAAAAAATGGAGGTTTCTAATTAAAAGACGCAGCTGATATCCGTTTGACATATGGCAGCACCATCTAGCGGGCCAACCATAGCGCCATCTGCTTTCCCCCTTCAAGCTGCACTAGTTTCGTTCTTTGTAGTTTTTTCGTTTTACCCTTATTTCGTGACATATTTGGCCCGGTCACAGTCAATGGACCACACTCTGTATTTTTAAACATAATCGCATGCTCTATAAGCATTTCTGCGAAGCATGAAAACTTAAAAAAATAAAAGAACCGCACGCGAGACAGTTAATTGCTGGCTTGCTGTTTCGAGTCTAGTTCCGGTCATCACATTTTTGGTTTTATTCCATTCAGTTCGGATACCTACACCATATAAAATCATCCTAATTTGCACATATTTCATTGTTATTTTTCTGAAAAAAACAAGTGTTCTTATTCGTAGTTACATATCACACATTAAAATCCAGTTTTCATTGTAGATATAAATCCCTACTCATCGATCCTTCATATTTAAATTTGTTTAAAAAAGTAAAAACATTTCATATTAATTTTTTCCATCTGCATGTGCCCTATGCTTCACGGAAATGCCTTGGAACATAAACATATATTTAAAAATTAACTACAACTTGAAATCGAAGCCATCAACTTGCTTCACAGTGTTAAACAACTACGGCGAACTTTAAAGAATATTTTGTAGGGAATTTTTTAGAGCTGCATCGAACTGCTTTAGGTAACTGATATTTGATGTTGAACTTCACGTACCATATATACAAAATTCTACAAAACTCAGATTACCATGTGGTGTCTTTGTCAGTTTCCGACTCATGGTAAAAAAATGTCTGTTTCAGTTCAAGGCGTAAACTTGGTTTGGCGTCAACTAATAAACAAATAGGACCTAAGAAGAGGGAAGTTATAGAGAAGTTGAAAACTTTTCAAGACAGGTGGACTGTAAATATTCTGTAAGAATATAAAACAGAACCTGTTTGACTGATATGCAAGGAATGTGTCTCGGTTTTACAAGAATGCAACATCAAACGGTATTACAATACTAAAAATGTAGTTATGTTTGATAAGTACAAGGGACAATTTAGACAAGACCAAGTAAACACTTAAAAAGAAAACTTTCTGCTCAACAGCAGATATACACAATGGTGAATTCAGAGTCGACATGCTATGCGAAAGCAAATTATGCAATAGCTCTGATACTGGCAAAAAAAAAAAAAATCTAAGCCATATTCGGATGACTAAATGGTTAAGGAATGCTTAGAGACTGTCGCTGACATTGTGTGTCCAGAAGAGAAAAATGATTTCTCAAAAATAAGCCTGTCTCGTCATACTATGACTAGACGTCTGGACGACATTGGAAGACAAATTGAAGATAATTTAAAACATCGAACATCTGGGTTTATATTTTATTCTCTAGCTTTGTATGAATGCGCAGATATGGCAAATACGCCCAAGTGACGATTTAGGTCAGAGTTGTTGATGCCCATTTTAATAGAAGAATTAGCTCCATTGTATCCAGTCAAGTATAGAACGAAGTCATGAGATTTGTAGGAAGCAGTTACATCGATATTAAGTCGCTTTTCGTCAAAACTAAACAACCTGTCGGAGCCACCAACGGATGGTGCCGCAGAAATGGCTCGGAAACACGAAGGCTTAGTTCAGCTGATTGAAAACGAAGCCCGCGAAATTGGCAATTCGTTGATGCTAAACTTTCATTGCATTATCCATCAAGAGAATTTATGTGCCAAGTCCCTCAAAACGAACTATTTCATGAAGGTAGTTTTCAAAACAATGGACTTTGTTATGTCGAGAGAATTGAACCACCGTCAGTTCCAAGAATTTTTCAACTCTTTGGATTCAGAGCACGATAACCATTTCGTATTAAATAGAAGAAATATGGCTAACCCGTGCGAAAATGTTGCAAAGAGTGTTTCATTTGAAGCAAGAACTACAATGATTCTTTGAACGTACGTCAAGGAGACTCCCGGAGTTCCAAGGTAAAGAATGGCTTTCCGAGTTTGCGGCCTTGGTCGATGTACTTAGCCACCTCATTGAATTTATTGTGAATATTTATGTGAAAACCCTTAAGATTTTTTAAGTAAAACAAACGTTGAAACTTCCTGACAGATTAAATCTACTTTCACGATCATGGCTCGGACCTGGGAATTTCGCCTTTCGTGCGCAAGTCCTCTATCAACTGAACTACCCAAGCAGAGTCAAAATTCATTCTGGAAGCCATCCCTCAGGCTTTGGATAAGCATTGTCTCCGCAATATCCTTTCTTCAAGGTGTGCATCCGATTTCGGAAAGTTTCTATATTTGTTGGAACGTGACTGTGTGTGAGGGAAGAACCAACCTCTTTCATTGTCGAGTATGATTTTCTAAAATAGGATGCAATAATTTGTCAGAAATCGCGGTATTACTTTCTGTTGAATTAGACATGGCTAATGGTTGATTAGTACTGGTACGAAAACTAATGTTTATCGTCTTACGCGGCATCGCAATAAAGTACAATATTCACATGAAAACAAATTGTCAAAATTAAGTATGCCGATCTGTATGGGAAAGAAAACACCAATGATTAATTTATAAGCATTGTGCAAAAATTAACTACAAACAAAATGTTACAGACAGCAGTGCACATATCTCAGAAGATTCCCCAACGCTCGAACTGAACAGAACTGTCGCCAAGTGAAAGTTTCCTTTAAAAATTATTTTCATTTGACTGTTTTTTAACTCGTGATTGGTAGGTTTTAAATTTTCTATTGTTCAGCTTTAGGTGACTTTGTGCATTTCCAACTGCAAGAAAAAACAAATGTACCTGCCTGAGAGTATACAAAGTGAATTTCGCCCTGTTTTATAATTACTTCATAAATGTGCAAAATGATTAAATCGTGAACTTTACTGTTAATATCATTAATTAAAAAAGTTGTACCTGTGCATTAATGATCTGCCTTATAATGCTGTACATGAAATGGTCCCGGTGTGTTGACAATTTTCGTGTCAAACTGATCCTGAAATTAAAATATCTTACCTTATAACGCTTGGAAACGCAGTGCTTGCTGCTCTCTCTGCGTCAGTTACAAATTTCTAATTACAATTGCTAAAGTTTAATGCAATGCTCCAGAATACTAATAAACTATTTTATAGACGTCACTGAGTTAGACACTCTTTAAATAAATGCGCAGATATGGCGTATACCGCACAAGTCGCGATTTACGTCTGAGTTGTTGATGCCCATTTTAATAGAATGTGGGAATGCCCGTATGTGAAATATTCCTTTAACAACCTGTTTTTAAACTATCTGATATATTATTAACCATGTGAAATTCATACTGCAGCACTCATTAACATTGATTAAGGGCAACAGTGCCATCAAACTCTTACCCTCACAAATGTTAGAAAATAATTAATAAACATAAACAAATGCCTAACGGTGAAAGTTATGCAAATTTAATAAAAAATCTGAAGTTCTCTTATACACAAGTATCTTTGGTTAACGATCTTATTGATATGCAGTAAGACTTTGACAAATTTTCTACTTGGGTGGATGAATGACACCCGTCTTTGAATGCAAATGAATATCCGACTACTAGAGTAGTAATGATGTTATGGGGCCTGTCACATTTTCAAATATTTAGGGGCAATATCAAGAAACGCTGTGAAGTGGGAAAACATGTTTATAGTAAGGAATACAAATAAAAAGTTATAGCAAAAAGAGGCGAACAAGAAAAACTTGTATTAGGAAAGATGAATAAGAGATCTATTTATGAAATAATTTCATTGCTTCATTCACCTTTTACTAATATTTATTAGCACGATGCGGATCGGCAGCATGTAGGTGTTATCAGATGTATTCCAATTATATATACATATTTTGAGGCTGAAGTACGTTGAGAATTACTTGCTGGCCGTGAAAGTCAGGTTATATAAAGAAATTGAACGCAGTGTAGATAGATTCATTTATTTTAGTGTGTATCTCTTGTTAGTTGTACGAATAAATCATTTCATTGATATCTTTATCTACATTTCGTGCTGTAGATTCGTCTGGCACAAAAAGTGCAGTAATAGTCGAAACACCATCACTTAACACTTCCATATGTAGATTTTTATATTGCAACGACTCTTAATTGCTAAGATAAAAGTGTTTCAGTTACTATGGTACGAACAATGGAAAACTTACTAAAGTCGAGGCACACATTAAGTAGTATGATTTTTTGTGTTATTTCTAGGGCATCCCTGAACAAACGGATGTTTTAACCCTTCTCTATAGCAAGAACTTTCGCGTCAGGGTGAAGTTTTCTATGTGGTCGGTCTCACATAGCGCTTGCTGCGCCACGGCCGATTTCTCGACCTGCCGCAGTCTGCAACGCCGCTTATGTTCAGTGAATCTGGGGTCGATTTTTCGTCGTGTCATTTCAACATAGGCGTCTCCACATGTACATGGTATGCGATGTATTCTCGACATTTTAAGTAGATTTCGTTTTTCCTTTGCCTATTTGAGATATTCTTCGATCTTCTTTGTCAGTTTATAAATCGTCTTTAGGCCATGTTTCCGCAACATACAGCAGTTCTGTTCGGCGCTGTGGAATGTGTGGCAGAATGGCCGTAACTGACATTTCTTTTTCCGATGTATCATTTGGTCGATTGTTTCATTCCAAGACACTTCTCATGTAAGGGTGGTGGAGTACTCATTGCTCCTCAGAACACTTACCAGGTGTTGTACCTCGCTGTCGAAGTGTTGTGCCTCACATATTCGTGTTGTTCGCCTTATGAGCGTGTTAATCATGCATCTTTTCTAGCTTGGGTGGTGGTTTGACGGTTGGTGCAGGTGTAGATCCGTGTCTGTCTGTTTTCGATGAACGCAGTGTCCTTTGGACACAGCGTAAATGAAAACCGACACAAACGGACCAATACCTGCACAAACTGTCAAACCACCACCAAAGCCAGGAAAGAGGCATGATTAACACGCTCGTACGAATATGTAATCCATGGCACCTCGGCAGCGATAGGTAACACCTAGAAAGCGTTCTGAGGAGCAATGGGTACTCCACCAGTTACATATGGAGTGTCACAGAATCAAATAATCGGCGAAGTGACACATCGGAAAAAGAAATGTCGGTTACGGCATTTATTTCATCCATTATTGACAGTTGCTAAAACGGAGTATATTGTGAGGTCTTTAATGCATGTAAATTTTATTATTAAATATCATACAGTTGTAGTTTTGCACTACTTTAGGTACATTCACGAGTTTTATTTTTAAAAAAAATATCTTAACATTAGTGAAAAATCAAAAATTCCAAATAACGATACTATGTAATTTGTTTCAAAATAAATAATTTTGTCCCAGCTGCTGCAGTTCTCATGCACTGAAACGTATCACCATAGCTGTGCGCGACGCTCACACTAAGTTATTTCTATTCAATGTGTGCCACGACAAAATACAGTTGTATAAAAAAAAATTATTTTCATTTATTGTATCATCTATGGAACTGAAACGAATTTATCTTAGCAGCTAAGAGTGTCTGGAATCTGAAAGTGGAAATATTAACTATGGCGCTGCGGTTACGACTGTGGTCTGCGTGCTACACAGATAAATCTCTAGCATAAACGTGCGGAAAGACATCAGTGTACTGATTAAAACATATAACTCTCTTAAGGTATATAATGAATCTTTCAGTATGGGGTTAAATTTCAAAAGTGACTGAAGTAATTTCATAAATTTATAATACGAGCGGTGACATGCACCAATTCCATATAATGTCTGTGAACTCAAATAAGTCCTCTTTTAGAATATTGTTGCGCGGTGTAGGATCCTTACCAGATAGGACTGACGGAGTAAATCGAGAAAGTTCAAAGAAGGGTAGCACGTTTTGTATTATCGCGATATAGAAGAGAGAGTGCTATTGAAATGATACAGGATTTGGGGTGGACATCATTAAAACAAAGGCGTTTTGCATTGCGGCGAAATCTTCTCATCAAATTTCAATAGCAAGTTTTCTCCTCCGAATACAAAAATACTTTGTTGACGCCGACCTACATAGGGAGAAAAGATCATCATAATAAAATAAGGCAAATCAGAGCCCGCACGGAAAGATACAGGTGTTCGTTTCTTCCGCGCAGGATTGGAATAATAGAGAATTATTGTGAAGGTGGTTCCATGAACCCTCTACCATGCACTTAAATGTGATTTGCAGAGTATCGACGTAGATGTAGAAAATGAAAGGATTGGAAGGGTTCTCAGAAGCGGCAGTACATTTGTAAAGGATATTGCTTGCAAGAGTCTAGTGTGTCTGGGTATAGAGTAATGCTCCAGCGTTTCGTGTCCTTGTGAATTAGAGATATCAGTAAACATACAACTGTCAAATCACCAGCCAAGCCAGAAAAGATGCATGATTAACACGCTCGTAAGGTGAATGACACGAATATGTAAGCCACGGCATCTCCGCAGCGACAGGTAACACCTAGAAAGCGTTCCTAGGAGCAATAGGTACTCCACCTGTTACATAAGAAGTGTAATGGAATCACATAATTTACGAAGTGACACATCGGAAAAAGAAATGTCGATTACGGCCTTCATTTTATCCATATAAGTCGATTTCATTGCAAATATATTTTGTTTTAAGTGGTTAATATGTGTATTGGCAGTTGCTGTAACTGAACATATTGTGAGATTTTTACTTTTATGTAAATTTTATTATTAAATGTGATATATCTAGAGTTTTGCACTACTTTGACAGTTTTTTACAGAGTTTGCTAAATTATTTTCAAGTAACACGCACTATACTCTGAAAATACGGTGTGGCGTGACAGAATATTTTAAATGTTACGAACCATAAAATTTATAGTTATCTTATTACCTCTCTTTATCTGTGTACTATTTTACGTGAAATTACGACAGGTTGATTCAATTCAAATGATGATATAGCTTGGATTGGGGAATCTGAGTGGGAATCTTTTGGAAAAGTAATTTTCTTATTACAAAACTGTTTTGGAGAAATTTAGTGAACTTTTATTGGTATATCTCCCGAAGAGATCATGATAATAGGATAAAAGTGAGGAACGGGCTTACCGTGAGAAACAGACAGCCACTGCTCCTTCGCTCAATACCAAATAAAACAGGACCGAATAACGCTATTCTTGATTCAAAAAACCCTCTGCCTCGTAGCGCATAGAGGCTTATAAACCAGTTCTTCGGTTGTTTATTCATTCACACATCATTTTCCAGTTATATCACGCACGCCAGTTAAATACCAGACTGAAGCACAATTAAAATTTAATAAAATTGTGGGTACGTTATCACTTGTTAATCCGAAACTAAAATTACACTAATTATTCACATCTCATCACGAGTCACTGCAAACATTGCACACACTGCGTACACCACAAACTCATCCTTTCAGCTGACATCATGACCATCTCTGGACTACAATCTCTGTGCGTTTGTATCTCTGAAAAACTGAGTCAGCAGTCTCTTCATACTGGACACATTGAATTCAGCAACATGATCGGATTTTCTTTCACGGAGCTTCCTCATATTATTTACAAGCAGCACGCAACTATACTTTGAATATACGTTTTGGTATGACAGACATTTTTACGTTTCACGAATAATAACATTTATTGTAATCCCTTACCGTGGATTACCCGAGTACTTTTTTACTGTGTAAAGCGTATTGTTTAAGAGATATGCTGTAGCTGCGTTTTAAAGCCTGTGATTAACGTTATCTCACTCACTTCAGTGCTTTTTTAAAAATTTTCCCGCTACATGCTAACTGTTCTTCCATGATTATGAACAGAATTGAATGTAAAATGACATATGCTTTCGTTAATGCGCAGAAAAGCATGGTAGATGTACCGAAATGGTGCAGACAAAACACCAACTCGTTATACATATTTTTACATTGTGCCCTACTACTGTATTTCGTTACTATTCTTACATACTTTTTAATTTGAATACTGAGCCACTACTCTGTGTTTTTACTCTCGAAAAAAATAGTACTACATTTAAGGAACGAGCTAACGCAGGAGTAGCATGTCACTATGAAACGCCTCCACGATACACTCTGATTAAAGAAATCTGCAGTCGACGTTTCTACATCTACATCTACATTTATACTCCGCAAGCCACCCAACGGTGTTTGGCGGAGGGCACTTTACGTGCCACAGCCATTACCTCCCTTTCCTGTTCCACTCGCGTATGGTTCGCGGGAAGAACGACTGCCGGAAAGCCTCCGTGCGCGATCGAATCTCTCTAATTTTACATTCGTGATCTCCTCGGGAGGTATAAGTAGGGGGAAGCAATATATTTGATACCTCATCCAGAAACGCACCCTCTCAAAACCTGGACAGCAAGCTACACCGCGATGCAGAGCGCCTCTCTTGCAGAGTCTGCCACTTGAGTTTGCTAAACATCTTCGTAACGCTATCATGCTTACCACATAACCCTGTGACGAAACGCGCCGCTGTGCTTTGGATCTTCTCTATCTCCTCTGTCAACCCGACCTGGTACGGATCCCACACTGATGAGCAATACTCAAGTATAGGCCGAACGAGTGTTTTGTAAGCCACCTCCTTTGTTGATGGACTACATTATCTAAGGACTCTCCCAGTGAATCTCAACCTGGCACCCGCCTTACCAACAATTAATTTTATATGATCATTCCACTTCAAATCGTTCCGTACGCATACTCCCAATTATTTTACAGAAGTTACTGCTACCAGTGTTTGTTCCCCTATCATATAATCATACAATAAAGGATCCTTCTTTCTATGTATTCGCAATACAATACATTTGTCTATGTTAAGGGTCAGTTGCCACTCCCTGCACCAAGTGCCTATCCACTGCAGATCTTCCTGCATTTCGCTGCAATTTTCTAATGCTGCAACTTCTCTGTATACTACAGCATCATCCGCGAAAAGCCGTATGGGACTTCCGACACTATCTACTACGTGCTAAAATCCTTGCATGCTTATTCCACTTCAACTGACAGTCGGTGTTCTACCAAGAAATTTTGTGTTTCTTACACTGCTTGTGGAGGTATCACCTATATTTTATGCTGAAGTTTATTCCTGAAATTCAGCGACCGGGATTCGAACCTGGATCTCCCGCTTGTCGGGAGCGCTTACCTCACCACTTAGTTTATCCGGGGATGCTCCCCTAACCAAATGAAACTTTCATGTGCCACACACCTATCTATTTATTCTCATAGCTTATTAATTCATTGACCCGCACTCGCCCATGTCGAGTCAAGACAACAAGAAGTCATAATCGTCGCATTTTCATCAGAGGCCCGTCAACCCAACGAGAGTTTTTCCCTGTGCCTAATATTATCTAGAGAGTCACTGATCTAGATCAATAAAAATAATGGTCTTAAGATATTACCTTGTGGGACACTTATACTAATGTATTTTTGATGTGATAAGTGCCTTACTTAAAACGTTGCTTCATATGAGACGTTATTTTGTCTGTCGTCTTTATCCTGTTCCCAAATATAATGTGTAATGTCATCCCACTCCTAATGGCTCTAGCTTTCGTCAGGAGAACTTTATTATACGGGTACAGTAGATACATGGAAAATATAGCTACTACATAGTTGCGTAGTGCATGAACTTTCATTTCGTACGCCTTGATGTTGTGTTCTGCATTGGAAAGACTGGTTTCATAGAGCTTTCTACGGAAGCCTCGTCATCTCTGTATAACTATTGCAATCTACAGCCATATTAAACTGTTAACTGCATTCAAGCTTTGTTCTCCCTTCTTATTATTTATTCTCTCCCCGCCCCTACTTTTCCTTCCACTGCTGAACTGACGATTCGTTCATTTCTTAGCGTGTATCTCATCAACGGATCACACATTTTGCTCCACCTGAACCAAAAATTTCTTTTTTCTCCATTTCGATTACCTTCTCATTAGTTTTTCTATTTACCCACCTAATCTTCAACAATCTTACGCGGTGTAACATTTCAAAAATTTCTAGTTCTTTCTTGTCCGAAATTGCACTACCGTACATGGCTTCACTCCGTATAAATACCACCAAAAAAGATTCCCCAAAACATACTTCTATATTCGATGTTAATAAATTTCTCCATTTTCAAAAATACAACTGCTGCCATTTCCAGTCTGCATTCGCTATTCTTTCTACTTGGGCCATCGGCAGATGCTTGGCTGTTCAAAAAGGAGCACACATATACGGCTGGTGGTGGTATAAAGCCCCATAATTTTAAGTTTTTCTGACACTGAAATCGATGAGAGGTAGATTTTCTCGCACTTACTAGCTGAACTCATTCATTGGATTGTTACCTATAACTCATCAAAATTCCGGCTCTGTCTGGTTATTACTCGTGATGACTGGGTGTTGTGTGATGTCCTTAGGTTAGTTAGGTTTAAAAGTTCTAAGTTCTAGGTGACTGATGACCATAGATGTTAAGTCCCATAGTGCTCAGAGCCATTATGTCTGGTTATTAGTTACAGAGAAATTACTAATTTAGCAAGACACTGCAGGGTTTCAACGCAAAAAATGGTGTAAAGCAGCGTGTTGTCGAGTTTTGCCCCATTTGACCTAAGCAAAGTTTTAACAGAATGATTGCATGATATAAACACTTGAAATGGAATGAGTTTTCCCTGCACTTTTACTACATGGAAGTCATTGAGTGATACAGAAATCTACGTTTCCCTTGAAGTTCCGGGATCTTATTCTTCTTATTAGCATATTTCCTCGTCAAATATCTGTATCTGAGCTGCTGTCATGGTATAGGAGCTCTGAATCCGATTCTGAAGAATAATCGTGTGGGTATTTGACTTGTTTTCTTCCTTTTTTTTTTGGCCTTGATCCAGTGGATCACCAGCAATGGAGGGTGGAACTTTGACAATGCCAGCGACTTGTACTGGCGAAACTGCGGAAAAATCACCAAGCGAACTTCAGACAAAGACCCCAAGACAGAAGCCAACTGCCAGTTTGTCAACAAGTGGCCACGAAAACCTTAACGATTTCGTATTACGTTTTTCTGTTTGTATAGTACGCTCTTCTCTATTTTTGCCAAGTCTTTGCTTGACAGTGGCATGCATTTATTTTCCGACAGATTCTCCTTCGTTCATTACTGGGCCTCCTTGCTAGAAGCACAGACTTCAATGCTTTGCCAGAAAATTTCACCTAAATCTGTATTAGCGGGTGAGGTAATCTCACGCAGTGTGAGTTGGTTACGTTTTGCGGGCATTATCATTGAAGAACTGTTGTCTCACTTTTGGAGCTGCGGGAATTTACCACAAAACACCTGCTGGAATTTTCCCTATTTCATTATTTTCTGACAAATGCGCCATTTTCTTTATGTTAGGGAGCAACAGGAAAAATCATTTCCTCGTGAAAATCTAGCTTAATGCAGTAGTCTCAACGAGGTATTCCTACGTTATACCATGTTAAAGGAAAGTTATATGTAAATAGTAAAATGTAAGAAGTAAAAAACAGACATCCCTTATTTTCTCAGCTGTGGAAGGACCTGTCGGGACTAGCAATCATGGAATTGTAAATTACAGTCAAACAAATGTACCACCTGGTAGTCAACTCATGAATCGATAGTGATCAGTTACAAAATCTGTGTACGGATTTTTACCCCACGCGGGTTTTTACCCCCACATACCCTACTACTTTTAGTGTGTCTTTTAATAATCCGTTTCCCTGAGCATTGCCTGATATCATCGGAGTACATTGCATTACACATGTTATACTTTTCTATTATTCTGAAATATCAGGTACACCAAAATCACTTATAAATCTTTTTATTGATTAGCGGCTTTAACAGATCTCAGCAATCATCTTCGTATCTGAAAGTTTAATAAATATAGATTCCAAGCCTAGGTGGCTAAAACATATATTCTTGTAACCGGAATGTGACGTGGCCAGGAAACGCAGGCTGACCGGTCCGGTCGAGCGCGTCGACGGTTAGGCGACAGAAATCACAAGAAGACAACAGCTATGGAAGACAACGAGACGGACAACAGCATTAGTTTGATATGGCAGAATGGCAAGTCCGAAGAGTGCACGAAACCAGCATGCTAGACATAGCGAGATGTGTAATAGAAGAGCGCAGTTATAAGACAACTGACTTCTGAGTCCCTGCGCTGCCGGCTTTACAGCGCCCCGTGAGCGCCATCGGCTGGCGTAGCGGACGTGTCCCGTGCACAGCGCTGTTGCGGCAATAGCAGCACTGGCAGGTTATACGGGCGACGCCTAGCGGCTGTCGTCTACGTCCATGCCTTCTGGCGGGCTGACCAAATTATTGGACAGGGATACCAGAATCCTCCACCCCGAAATGGGCACATATGACCTGAAACGCTCTGGCCAATGTTTTGGGAGGTGGTGTCCCGTCAGTTGAGGCCTCCAGGTGGGAGAAGGAAAACGGTACTTCGGCACTGCGCTGGGGAACAGCAGAGTGGAGGATAATCCTGGACCTGACGGAGGCTGTGGTGATGTCTCGACTCCACACCCATATCGACGGTGTCCTGGAGCGCAAATGGTACTCGTGAGGCAGAGGGATGTGTGAAGGTGGAGACGGAGTAGGGGTAGTATGGAGGCAGGGATGGAGTGGGTTCATGTGCTAATTCTCCAAACCTTTCGGGGTATCAACCGTCGTAAGACCCTGCCATGAGTGGCCACTGTCGTAGCTGCTATCCATGAGTGTTTTGCCCCATAGGAACACGTCCAAACAGCTGATCCAGGAGGGTTCGTCCAGCATATTGGGTCTGGGTTGCCAGGAGATAGAGGAGGGTGCGTGGCTATCGACCGTGGAGGACTTCTGCTGGGCTGTGGTCATGGACAGAGGTGGACCTGTAGGAGAACATTGTCTGTGCACCGACGGCTTTCAAAATTTATTGATTAAGTGTATGAACCATCCACTCCGCCATTGGTGGAGGGATGAAATGGAGGACTACACAGCCATGAACAGTGTAGAAATGTTCGAAGGCCATAGCTGTGAACTGTGGCCCATTGTCAGCTACAATGGTGCTGCGAAGCCCTTCGATGGCGAGAATCTGCAGAAGGTCATTCAGCATCGCAGGCGTGGTGGTGAATGCCACGGTGACCACAATAGTTTGAATTAGCGTCCACAGCAACAACTCACCTCCATCAGTGGAAGGGACCAGGAAAATCTAGATGTATGCAATCCCAAGGACGACAGGGAGTAGGCCAGGGGGCGAAAGACTGAGGTGGAGCAGCCTGATGGTGAGCACAGGCAAACAGTGGCGCACCACAGCCTATACGTCCTTGTTCAGTCCTGGTCAGCAGACATGTCGTCCGGCAAGGTCTTTCATCTGTGACATACGCTTTCATCCGTGACATGGCACAGTGCCTGCAATGAAGACATGAGTGCATAAATGGTGGGAACCTACCTCTGCATCCAGCACGAGCACATTGGAGATAATGGACAAACGAAGAGAGAGTTGTGTCCTGGCCAGAAGCTTGGGAGCAGCTGACTTCGAAAAATAAGTGGGCCACACTTGGAGTACATAGTGTACAACACCCTGCAACATTTGATCACAGCACGTGTCCATTGCAATGTGAGTACTGGTAAGGGGAAACTCATCCAATATGTGTTGTCGATCCACGTCGATGTGAAAACAGGAGAGCTTCAGATGGTCAAATGCCGGGTGTAGCCCTGAGGGTAAATGAGAGAGGGCATCCACAATTGTATGTTGTGCAGTAGCCTTCACTTGATGATGTAATTGTAGGAGCTAAGGAAAAGAGTCCAGTGCCGGAGCCTTTGGGCCATGTGCTCTGGAAGTGGAGAATGAGGTACGAAGTGTGCTACTAATAGTTTACAGTCGACTAATAGTTTATGGACGACGGTAAACAGGACCACAAATAGGTACACATGGAACTTCTTCATTGCAAAGATGATCGACAAAGTCTCTTTCTCGATTTGGGAGTAAGTGCGTTGGGCAGACATCAGTGCTTTTGATACTTAAGCAATGGGTGGTACTGTATCATCATCATTACCATGTGCCAGCACTGCACCCGTGCCAAACGGAGAGGCGTCAGCAGCCAAAACAAAGGAAGTAGGGGTAAGGCAGGGTCCAGAACGTAATGTGCGCTTCACCTGTGTGATGGCTTGCTCATAGGCCGCTGAAATGGAACGTTTTTCTTCCACAACTGGTATCGGGGATGCATAATGTGTCCTGTCTGTAAAAAGGAACTTAGAATAATAATTTACTTTGCCCAAAAATGCCTACAACTCTGGAGATTTTGGTGACACAGGAGAGAGTCAATAGCAGAAAAGTAACGATCAGTGGGCTGAATCATGTCTTTGGTGAGTTAAGTAACCAAAGTAGTCCACTTGTTCCTGGAAAAACTGGCATTCGTGCTGACGGCATCATGCTATGTAGTTAAGAGCGTACATAGGTTGAGCAAGTGGTCTTGGAACACAGTACTCATAACAAATAAGTCATCAAAGTAATTGGTACAAGCTGGGACGGACATGGTTAACTTTTCCAGGTACCTCTGGAAGATCACTGCAGCAGAATAGATCCCAAACGGCAAACGCTTGTATTCGTATAAGCCAAAAGGCGTTCTGATGGAAATGCATTGCAATTACTCATCTAATGGAATCTGTAAATAACCATCAGCAAGGTCTGTTTTAGAAAACCATTCGCTTCCAACAAGTTTTGAGATGATGTCCTCTTCATGTGGTATGGCTTCTGGAACACGACCAGGGGTGTGGCCAAAGCACTAATTTTGACCAGTTCTATGACACCAGCGTCGTGAAAGTGATCGATTTCGAGCTTAACGGCCGTTCATAAGGAGCCTGGAAGAGGACGTGTTCAACAGAAATGGGGCATCGCACCTGGATGTAAAGAAATATCTGCCTCAAAATTAGTGGCACACACCAGGCCAGGATCAAACAGAGACTTGAAACAGGTATAAAGGTCAACAAGTTCCTGTGTCCAAAACGGCCTGAACTTCGTCCGTGATGGAGAAACCACCTCAGAGGGGACTAAAGCTGTCATTGTATGCAACAGACCTGGGAGAGGGTAGGGCCAAAGCTGGGTAACCCAGATGGGCGGGTGTCGGGAGACTTACCAGGAAAATAGACCCTCCCATGTCGACTTGGAAACGAACGTCCTGACAAGCAATCGTGAGGTCAATAGACAACTTGAGGGCGCAAGTATTTCCCTGGGGAACGATGACCTGAAGTTAGTGCACTGTCCCGTGAAGCAAGTTAGGAGTGGGGTAGACTGTTCGGAGATGTCGATCCCTGCCACAATGGGTGCAGTGCGCCCAAAGATCAGGACAGCCTATTGGTGTGTCACAAAACAGTCAGGACCACGTCCGAAAGTCATGAATCACGACGCCGCTGTGTGGAACAAGGCTTGCGAGAATTCCGCCCCCGATCTGGGAGCGAGCCATAAGGCGTTCATTTGGCGTCTGTGCAATCTCGAAAGAGTGCGCCATTTTCAATACGTCGCCCAAGGAAGGATTGTCCAGCTTGAACGCTGCAGTGCTAACTTCTGGATCGGAAGCCAGTTTGACTGCTTTGTCATGGATCAAGGAATCGGCGTATGCGGTTTCACATGACGAGTTGGAACAGGTAAAAATCACGACAGCTGAAACCTCGCAAATCAGTCACCCACAAGCGATAAGGCTGACCTATTATCTTGTGGTACTGATGGAACTCGAGGCGCGATGCGACCATGTGGAACCGTTTTGAATAATAGGGCGACGCAACGAACACATTTCCTCGAAAGTGAGTGCAAGCAGGTTTAAGAGGGGATCCAACTTCTTAAGTAATAAAAATGTCTCCAAGGAAGTCCAAGAAAGGAAGAGCGGAGTTGGAGAGTGTCACAAGAAACCCAAAAAGCGGCGAAGTGCTGTTTCAGAAGCTGCAAACACGTGTCCCAAACCTCCTTCGTATCTTTAACGGTGGAAATGCGGGTGGGCCGGACTCCGTCTGGAAGGTGACACAATTGGTGTTGGTTGTGAACCTTGTACCTTCAATCGGTCTGTCAGCAGCTGAAATTACTGACGCAAAAGGTCCGTTTGCTGATGAAACTGCTGTTGCAATTGCTGCTGCAGAAGCAGCTGTTGCTGTTCCACGACTTGTACAGGTTCCCCGTCCATAATGCACCGTTAACTGTTTACCTTGTCACCAATACTAATAACCAGAATCCGACACGATCAGGACACGCAGGCCAAACGGCCGAGCGCCTCGATCTTGAGTCGCCAAAAACCACAGAAAGGTAACCGCTAAGGACAACTACCGAGACGACAACGACAGCTATAGATGGATACGGCAGAATAGCAAGTCCAAATAGTGAACAAAATCGAGAGCGTAGACGTAGAAAGATCAGGAACCGAACAATGATGGGTCTGATGTACAATACAAGAGGGTAGTCGGAATACAACTCTCTTCTGACTTGTGAGCTTTTTTTCTTGTTTTTGTGGAAGGTTGAAATGCAACTTCATTCATGGCTCACGGTCTGACTGTTTCGTTGGATAGTAAAACTGTTCCATTCGACAATAATGTTACTCCAAAGACATCACTGGAATACATTTGAAGGTGTGGCATTGAGCTTGAAGTGCCATACCACCCTCCGATGGTAGATGTTCAGGTCACAGGCAAATAATAACTAATTATGAACTACATTACGTAGCAGCAATGGTGGTTGACAATGGTCGATATCCATCGAGTGGGCAATTCAGTGCTAACGCTTCATTAGTGGCCATAACAGTGCTATCATTAGCCATGGTCAGAATCGGAGTCATCAAGGATGGTGAGAGGAACAGGGTGTCGGTGCCAGTGCTGGGGAGGCGTTGTGTCAATGTTTTGTAAGCCAATGACTGTGTCGCATAGGACTTCTACTTTGGCATAGAGGCGCCTTGCCTTCTCTCGCAAGGATGTCTTGAGAGTGGTCATGTGCGTTTCCTCATGGGGGGTAACTACCGTCGTGAGGAAAGGGGCATGCAGACTCCACTGAAGCACATTATTCTGAGGCACTGGAAGGTCTGCATCCGGGAGGCACTAATCATAGCCCATATAGTGGAGCCATTGGTGAGGGAAGGGTGAACAACCATCCAGTACAGCACGGAGCTTGGTGTCGAGGTTCATTGGGTACAACACTTTTATCAGCTTCAGTCCACTTTGGCTGTGGAAGATCAGTTTTTTTTATTCATCTGGACACATAGGTATTTGCTATCAGGGAACCATGGGACCTGGATGCCTGCAATAGTGATGTGGCGGAGGATGGGGCACCGTTTAGTGAAATATACTGCTGTAGTTTGGGCGGTATTGAGGATGACACCTGGTCACTGTCGCGTCAACCTGCCTCTGGAGGCGAGCAATGAGCTGGTCTGTTTTGCCGCTGGTGGTATAGAGCGTTGTATCATCGGCGTATTACGCCAGGTTGCAGTGTGGGAGGACTGGCATATAATTAACATAGTTATTAAAAAGGCTGGGGTAACACAGAGCCTTGGGAGGTACCCATTTACATGTGACGTAAGCTGGAGCGTTGACCTTGCTGAGTAACCATGAAAGTCCGATTGTGGAGGAAATTATCCATGATCTTGACATAGATGTCGGGGATGGTCGTCTGTGTCAGCATTTTTTACGCAAGATTGTCCTGCCAGATCTCGTCATATGCGTTTGCAGATCCAGGAAAACCGCTGACGTCGACATGTTGGAGTTAAAGCCCTTGCTGACATGTTCCGTGACCCTAAGGACTTGGAGTTCAGCTGACAGGTGGGAAGCGAATCCAATCTGTTCGAAATGGATTGTCCCAGCCATCACCAGAGGCTGCGAAATGTGGTCGAGGATCAACGATTCTGGAACCTTGGCCATGGTATTCAGAAGGCTGATGGGCCTGTTGATAGTAGGGACTGTAGGATCCTAAAGGGTTTGGGCGTGGCGATCATTTTGGCCAGCTTCCAGTAGGGGGGCGGGGGAAATGGCCAGATGAGAGACAGTGGTTCAGGCTGCTGGTAAATAAGACCAGCGGTTTGCGTGGGAACCGGTGGAGGTGTTTGTTTAAGATGCCATCCAAACCTGGAACCGACTGCCCATGCTTCTGCCAGAGGGTCCGTTGGATTTCCACCAGGGACGTAAGGTGAGGGGCAGTCAGAGGTGGTTTTCGTAGGAAAGCAGCAACGGCCTCTAGAGTATCGTGTTCATCTTGGAGTTCATTAGGCATGAAGTCCTGGGTGAGTAATGGTACTGGGCCTCAAACGCATCGGCCAGAGCTTCTACCACACAGAGGGCATCGTAAGTCAAGCCATCTACTGTGTGGATGGGATGTGTGTACTTCACTGCAGAGTGATGCAGGGCTGGGACCAAAGCCCATTCGGATTTATGTTGGAGGGGGAAGGTTGACATCTTGTAATCCCATTGTTCTGTCTTCCAATTGGCGAGCCGATGGCCGAATTCACGTTGGAGACACTTCATGTGATGCTTATCCCAAGGATCACGAAATTGTTTCCACCGCCTGCAGTAGTGGTTCTTATGGATTTTCAGTTTGCAAAAGAGGGGAGGCAGGTCTTCAAGTGAGGTTAAAGTCCTTGGGACTATGGAGGAAGTCGGCTTCATTGCCTTTTGGATTTTTGTGGTGAGGTAATTAACAACACTAACCAGATTGGCAGGCTTTGTTATGTCGAGATGTTGCCGAGTGGTGTTATTAAGGATACTGGCAAATTTGTCCAAATCCGTTATGCTCAAGAAAGAATGGACTTCTAAACACAGAGCAACACGGGTAATGGCAGGAGCAGGGGGTCGGGGTCAGAGGCCAGTTTGTCGAGTGCTTACAATGAAAACTGCACCACAATGTTCTTGAACATGGCCACATCCAGGACATCTGGCTGACCCGCGAGAGGACTGGTATATGGGTGGGAGTGTGGGGGCCATAGAATGACAGCTCCAGAGGATCTTTTAGGTCAAGGAGGAGTCTGCCCTTGGGATTAGCTATGCAAGAATGCCAAGCCGAATGCTTGGTGTTGAGATTTGTCCCGACAATGAGTTTGTCAAATCATGTCAAGGTATGGAGATCAGCTTCAAGAAGTAATAGGTTAGGGCTCAAGTACGCCGCAGCATTAGTTATAGCACCAAGGTGGGTAGAAACAGTGACTGCTGTAGCCTCTATACGTTCGAGTGGTTGGAGAACGTGGTCATAATGGATGAGTGACTTATGCAGAAACACTGCCGTGCCCCCGCCTCGGCAATAGAGTCTGTCAGTGCAATAGCAAACCATGTTGCGAAGATGAAAATCGTTGGCAGGTTTCAGGTGGGTTTCGGTGGCAAGTACATGCCAAAAAGATGGTTGTAGAGGAAAGCATTCAGTTCAGTCTTCATACCTCTAAGGCCATTAGTATTAAAACTACAGTCAACTAGATCGCGAGAGGTCTGATGTTTATGTGGTGGGCGATACGCCATCATAACAAAATCTGGCTGAGCCATTCAAAAAGGGCGATGACCTTTGTGAGCCTGTCCTCCCACCAACGGATCTTTTGAGCTGACAGCCCTGATGTGGGGCTGCGCAAACAGTGAGCTGACCTGGAAGATCTTTCGCATGTCATCCCAGCAAGAAGCATCAATCGCCACTTCTGGAGGAACATTCCGAGTGGGATGCTGGACTCTGTGATGGGCAGGGGTAGGCGTGGTGGCTGGTGGAGAAGACGCCGCAGTGGATGGTTGTGGCACTTCAGCAGGTGGTCTTTCAGCTTGGTGGGCGTTGGTATGCGTCGCAGAAGACGGATGAGCAGCAAATGTGGTCGTAGGGAATGGAACTGGAGGGGCCTCCTGTGTCGCAGAGGCGTCAGCGCCTGAGCTTCATTGGTGGGATGGTCCTCTCATTTACCCTGTAAGACGAGGAAATAGGTCAGTCCGTGATGACGGGGGTGGTCGATTCGTCCTTGGTTTCCTTCGTGGAGGGCGGGAAGACTTCTTAGCCTTCTGGTATATAGGACAGGCCTTCCAGGAAGCCAGATGTGGGGATCGTGAGAGGAGCCCAAACACAACGCACACATAGGTTTTTCTGAGGCTGGGAGTCTGCAGTCCTCTGACGGTTGTGAGCCAGCACACTTCACATACCGAAAAGGCAGTGAACAGTAGTTGCCAGTGTGGCACAAACGTTGACACCTAAAGCAGACGGAGGGGCCATTGCGGTCTTCATATGATTCAATACGCACCTTGGTGCAAAGGAGATATCTGGTTTGGTAAATGCGTTCGACGTCCTCTCTCATAATAAGGGAGACAACATGGGTGGGCATAGGGATTAATTTCCCCAGGAACTTGAGACAGAATAATTCATCCCTGACGTTTGTTTCTGTAGCTTGGCGATTTTTGTCCTTCTGTTGCCAGAAGACTGATGAGTGTAGTAGTCCATAGCCCTGGACTTCACAAGGTTGAAGACTGGGAGATAATCCTCCATGGTGTCAAGCAGGTACTTGACGTGGTCATTCAGGTATAGAGCTCGCAGGTGGCCCACAGTAAGGCGTTGCAATTCAGTGTTAAGTTTAATGTAGTTCTTGGGACTGTAAACAACAATGGGAGGGATCTTCTCCTTCTTAGGTGGTGGTGGCGGCGGTGGATTCTGAGCAGTGAGGCCGGGAGGGAGACCCACATCCTGTTCCATAGCAGCAACAGGTGCTGCTGCGCCAGGTGGGAGGCATCAGAATCCGAATCACGGCCTCTGTGGCGGGTGGCAGACCATTTTGATTGTCGATCAAGGGTGGGACCGAAAGGGTCGGAATCCCCAGAAGGCCCGTTGGGCCGAAGAGATGGTGTAGACGAAGCAGTACCCGATGGAGCGTCAGCGTGGCGGTCGGTCGTATGAATGCTGGGGGCCGACATGGCTTGACTGTGACAGGCGACCTTGGGAATCGTCACAGGACGAAGATCGGTCCCTCACGCGACGCTGTGTACAGGGTTCACGTGAATCGGTATCACTCTTAGTGGGTATTTTTGACTTGTGGCGGGAGGCACGATGCGCGCGGTCCTAAGCTCGCTGGGTGGTGTCAGTATCAGCGCAGCTGGCAGCTTGCCGGGACGGCCGTCGAGCGGCCGGTGTCACATTGCCGCACGAAGGGGCGCGGGGATTAGTCGCCAAGCCGCGGATTCCTTTCCTTGGCCCTATTCATGCTCAGCCCCGGCCCGACTGACGTAGTCATGGCGCTGGCAGGCTACAGGCACGGACACCTGTCGCCTGTATATAGCCGGTACAACGGGACGCTTAAGAAATGACAACGCTGCCTTACAAGGCGAACGACAAATCGGCGTCGACTCAGACACTACGACTACACAGCACTGAGCAACACTTGTGACCGTAGCGAAAAACGCGAACGTACTCGCAAGTAAACGCTGTCAGGGCTCCAACCTGACTGACGACATGGGAGACCGTGCGCTGCCGGCTTCATAGGCCCCCGTGAGCGCCGATAGACAGGTGTGGCGGGCGTGGCCAGCACAAAGCGCTTTGGCGGCGACAGTAGCGCTCGCAGGTTATAGGACCGCCGCCTAGCGGCAGTCGTCGACGTCAATATTGTCGGAGCGGGATAACAGATATATGACTTCATTTCAACACTGTATACATTACTGAAGCATTAGAATGTTCCTCTTAACACATTAATAGAAGTTCTTGGTCTTTACAAACTTACAAGCCACATGATCATGTACTTCTGTTAAAAGGTACGTTCTAATGTTTCAGTAACGTGTAAGTGTTTAATATGGGATCATAAATGTATTACCTACCTTGACTTGTAATGTTTGTTTATTTAAAATTCAGATCTAATGATGACAGCACAGATCAGTTAGAGGATTTATAGGCAATACTTGGTACTTCAGAATAACAATGTGATTCATACCATCTCTAGCGGTTGATACAATGTCAGACGTACGTGTTACACCTTTGTTGAAGTTATAATTCCTTTTGAAGACACTACCCATTCTCTTTACTGATCTGCCACGTGCTTTTCCATTCAGATAGAATTATAATGTCATAAACAAACAGAAAACGTTTTGTTTGTTCTCCCTGAACTCTCATTCCCATCCTTAATTTCGCTTTCGTTTCCGTTACTGCTTGTTCAGTGTAAGTATTGAATAATACCGGGGAGGGTCTACATTTCTGTCTCATTCCCAGGTCAATTAGTGCTTCCTTTTTATACCTTTAGATCTGCTGTTGTATTTCAGTACCAGTTTCAGATAGCTTATCGCTCACTATATTTTTCTGTGCATGCTTCATTTTCAGCTAGAGCTATAGAACTACCGTAGTCTCCAGTGGACTATTATAGGTAATCGTAGACAATTGTAGTTTTCCTGACAGATTTGGTCAGTTAAGGTCGTACCCGTAATACCTGTACCATGGATGTGTCACACACCTACCGCGTATTACGTCATAGCGATCGCTTTCTTTATGTACATGACTAGTCTTGAAAACCAGAAGCGGTGAAGCTCCTACAAAGTGAATGAAGATATATAAAGGGCCGGATAACTCACGGCACCTCTCTGTTGCACGTAGTTATCCTCCTGTCTGTTATTGAAGAATAAACAGTATTTATCGCAAATCTGAAATTGTCAATTTTTAACTCAGGGTTTATTCGAAAATTGTTGAGTTGTGACGTGAAACAGAGGGATTTTGTAGTGAAAAGAAACAAAAACAAAATAGAAATTTTTCATATGGGACTAGGAAATGAAATTTCTTATATATATAATACAGGGTGATTCAAAAAGAATACCACAACTTTAAAAATGTGTATTTAATGAAAGAAACATAATATAACCTTCTGTTATACACCATTACAAAGAGTATTTAAAAAGTTTGTTTTTCACTCAAAAACAAGTTCAGAGATGTTCAATATGGCCCCCTTCAGACACACGAGCAATATCAACCCGATACTCCAACTCGTTCCACACTCTCTGTAGCATATCAGGCGTAACAGTTTGGATAGCTGCTGTTATTTCTCGTTTCAAATCATCAATGGTGGCTGGGAGAGGTGGCCGAAACACCATATCCTTAACATACCCCCATAAGAAAAAATCGCAGAGGGTAAGATCAGGGCTTCTTGGAGGCCAGTGATGAAGTGCTCTGTCACGGGCTGCCTGGCGGCCGATCCATCGCCTCGGGTAGTTGACGTTCAGGTTTCATAACTAACCTTTTTCGTAGGACTCTCCATACAGTTGATTGTGGAATTTGCAGCTCTCTGCTAGCTCTGCGAGTCGATTTTCCTGGGCTGCGAACAAATGCTTGCTGGATGCGTGCTACATTTTCATCACTCGTTCTCGGCCGTCCAGAACTTTTCCCTTTGCACAAACACCCATTCTCTGTAAACTGTTTATACCAACGTTTAATACACCACCTATCCGGAGGTTTAACACCATACTTCGTTCGAAATGCACGCTGAACAACTGTCGTCGATTCACTTCTGCCGTACTCAATAACACAAAAAGCTTTCTGTTGAGCGGTCGCCATCTTAGCATCAACGGACGCTGACGCCTAGTCAACAGCGCCTCAAGCGAACAAATGTACAACTAAATGAAACTTTATAGCTCCCTTAATTCGCCGACAGATAGTGCTTAGCTCTGCCTTTTGTCGTTGCAGAGTTTTAAATTCCTAAAGTTGTGGTATTCTTTTTGAATCACCCTGTATATTCAAGCATCAAACATCGTTTCAGTACTTAGTCGAAGTTATATAAAACACTTATCTGTTGTTTATAAACACCCATTGTATTTATCAATAATAAAGGGAGACTCTTGCGTTCGATCATGATGAAGAATGTTGTACTGAGTACAAACTAATGACAATAGTTGTATATTTTTTTTGTTTGGATTCATAAAAAGGACACAAGTTACGGGATAGACTAATTTTTATTACTTACAAAATACAGTTGATATTCTGTAACGATATAAAATACAGGTGGGAATAACACTGACTAATGTGCGGTTTTGATTATGTGCAAAACAAACAAAACGAAACAAAAGAAAGAGAAGTTACTGGCTCCCACTTTCTCTCTTACACGTTCATTTATGTTTCTTTCCGTACCAAACCTACCGATTGTCCTACCATTTAACTCCGCCAGAAAGGTCATGAAGGCCCGACGGTGCCGACCGCCGCCGTGTCATCCTCAGACCACATGCGTCACTGGATGCGGATATGGAAGGGGCATGTGGTCAGCACACCGCTCTCCCGGCCGTTTTGTCAGTTTACGAGACCGGAGCCCCTACTTCTCAGTCAAGTAGCTCCTCAGTTTGCCTCACAAGGGTTCAGTGCACCCCGCTTGCCAACAGCGCTCTGCAGACCGGATAGTTACCCATTCAATTGTTAGCTCAGCCCGGCAGAGCTTAACTTCGGTGATCTGAAGCCAACTAGTGTTACCACTGCGACAAGGCCGTTGGCCAATGCAACAGTTTCCCAAGTCATTTATGTAGTGCACCAAAACAACCGAATCGTAGTTGTAGTAGAACGTTAGTCTAGTTTCAGCTAATACAGCTGTAGTATTGACACCCCAATGTAACGAAAATTACATTGCTAAAAAAGATGGTCCAGGAAGACAGATATGGATTAAGACTTTTAGTCTATTAATTTTCGTGCCTGGAAATGATGGAAATTGGGCGGGACGAGCATTATGTAATGGGCGGTGGGAGGGTAGTGTGGCATCGCGTGTGCTCACGCTAGTCGCCTCCTGGGGGCAGCTGCCAGTCTGGAGGCGAAATTTATCTGGAGTGGCGCTGCGCGCCGCGCGACGTCTGGGCACGCAAATTGAAGTCTCCGGCCGCGGCTGACGTAAGGAGATGGAGGCGGCCGGCGCGCTGCGGTAATAAAAGCCGCCCAGCCCGCCAGGCATTATACACGGCCCGCGGCGCCCCGGAGAGAGTATATTCTTATTAAGTTGGCAAACAGCCGGCCCGCAGACCTAACGGCCCTCGGCGATAAATTTTGATACACAGCAGGCGAGCCGACGCCCGGGTTTTGCTCCTCCTATCACTTGCTCTATCTGGTCGTCGTTCCGATTATTTAATAGCTGCAGACGCACGCGCTGGCTTTTGCGCAGGCGTCTACACTAGATACGAACGTCCATCTTCTTGAAACGTGTAATTTTATTTATTGCTGCTTGTCATGTACACTGAAGTGGCAAAAGTCATGGGATATTGGTATGTTCATGTGCAGATGGGGGTAATATTGCATAAACAAAGTATATGAGGGAAGTGCATTGGTGGAGTTGTCATTTGTACTAATGTGTTCACTGTGTGTTCTGTTGGCGAGAAGTGTTGGGCAGAGAAGACCTTAATAACTGTATTACCTGTAAGTATTGAGTCGAAGACTGTGGCCACAGCTACCTAAATACGGAATGAGCGGTTTCTGGTGTGTGTTGTGTGTGGTGTTACAGACTTCAGTGCTGTCTCGCTCCAATATATTCTCAATGGGTAGTAAGCCGGCATGCAACACGGTGTGGAGGATATGTTACTGCTAGTCTGTCCCTTTTTCAGTTACATTTGCATATGGAGGAATAGGAGATGGAATATGTATCTCTGACATGTACGGTTAAGCATTGTGTGTGTGTGTGAGTGTGTGCATGTGCGTGTGTGTGATCATACACGCTTTATCCCTATTGACACAGAGACACACACACACACACACACTTGACACACACACACACACTCACAATGCAGTGGGGACACGATTTTTGTACCATAATGAATTTATTTATTCAGTTTTCTACGACACAGATGTATATAAATGAAAGATTCATTTCAGTTTTTTATGATACAGTTCGCTTCTTTACAAAATATCTCATCAAAAGAGAGTGGTTAATTTTTCATGGCAGTACAGTATGTCCCAAATAACTGTTTTTATGTACACTAAATTCTAACCTCATTTCCCTCAAACTTATAGGAACATCACAAAATTCACTACCCCATCTGTAAATTTAGTATGGAGGGATTCCATATCTATTGGGGCAATATTAGCTGACTTTGGCACTTCATAGATGTACAAACTAAAGCACTGTTCTAAATCATTTACATACATACTATAGACATGAAGATAGTTCACAATTTCATTGTTTATAGCTTGAAACCACCGTAGCCAACAGTTCAGTCTCTTTTGACACAAGAGATATCACTAGCCATAGTGCAAACAAGCTCTTAACAGTAGAGTGGCATAAACAAACGTATGTTTCTCCAGGTTTCACTCTGAGTGCTGCACCATTATACATTGATGTGACAGATAGAGCCTGGCCAGCACAGTAAAAGTCTAGAGAGAAAAGGACGGGTTATACTCCGTAGTCATCTGAGCATCAATGTACAGCACTGCGCAACGTCACACTGCATATTCCGAGTAAGTAAACCACACTTTAACACCCTTCATTAATTCTCAATCTCATTCACCATATGCCAGTCACTGTCTGCTTCCATGATTATATTCAGACTAAGCGAGACACTTATAATTAAATTAAATGTGGAAATGAACAGTAGTAATAGCGCACTGGGAGCAACTGATATCTTCTGATCCACTACATCCATACTCTGTTCTCGGAATATCACTGGAATGCAACAGAGTTCAATGGATGGTGCGTATGTTTGAGTACCCACACCCACCCCTCGCAGCATTGCTGGAATGTCCCATCGCTCAATCGATGGTACATATATTGGAGTCCATTACTGGCTTGCGTCATGCTGTTCGAGACTCTCAGTGCACTTTCTATGCTTCTCCGCAGGTTGTGGTTGCAGAAATTGGAAGCCTCTGGTACATTAATGTACCTCATGGGCAGGTACATCTTTGCTGTGCTGTTGGTTGTCTCCATTATAAAAATAGACGAGTTGTACAGTCAACAGCAGATCCTTGTCCTGCTCTGGCATCTGACCTGCTCCGCTACAGGATTCCATCTGTCAGAGGTCACTGTCGCTGCTACAAGTTCTGACAAGCTGAGCTGTTGTACTGCTGCAGGTATCGACAAGCTGGAAGGTACCACCACTTCACGTTCAGTTGTGCCACTGTCAATAAAGAAAAAGAATCATTGTATGCGATAATAATAAGAATAGTAACAATAATAATAATAATAGCAACTACAGACCTAGATGTAACAGATATAGATGTAACATTAATAAGGAGGATTTATTAACTCTTTCACTTCTTGCTATTCTGCTGGGAAGCTTTGGACGATCTCGGCTGCTACTGATGTGCTCGCTTTATACTTCGACTGTTGCCAGATTGTGCAATGGGATCTTGAACAGGCATGAGATAGGGGCTGCGGAAGAGGATGGTTCGCTGGAACCCCAAATGTTCAGGTGTGGGGAGCACCATTATTAGTTCAAAATATTACCAGTAGGGGTATGATGCCACCCACACAATGTAGCACCTGAGAATAATATCACCTACCTGCTGGATTGGTGGCAGTCTACTGTTGCATGATGGAAGAGATAGATTGACTAGCCATTTCAAACAAGGTCAACAGTTTGAGCACCAAAAACCGTTGGTATCAGTTGTGAAATGTATCTTGAAGGCATCCTGTTGCATCACCATCATTTGTCAACAAGTATGTTTTTACCCTTATCTATTACCATTTATTTCCAGACCTTATTTAGGAATCTATGGAAACAGTCCTTGGCTCAACACTTACAGGTGATACAGTTATTAAAGTCCTCTCTGCCCAACACCAACCTCTCACAAATTTTACTCATTGTGCACAAGCAACTGCTTCCACACCAACAGTTCAGTATAGAATTAGCTTTTCCCGCCAATTTCCAGGTAGAGGATAGGAAAATAGGGTGTGGAAGAGGGGAGGGATGGGTGGGAGGGGGAGGAGTGAGAAGGGTTGGAAGTTTTCCAGTTTTGGAAGTATGTGACAAGTTTGACGGGAACCAACAGGAACACGTCTACAGAGAGGTAAAATGTGAAAATCCGGATCTGCTAGCTCATACACGTTTGAAATGGACTGGGTCACTAGGTCAGCATTTACAGCACATTTCTGGATGGTGAAAGTTTTTCCCCCAAGTATTCTCTACAAGCCAAGACGCTTAACGGTTTGCAGGTATTCGAGACGGATTCTAGGCAGGAATTTTGTTTACAGAGGAGAATAGCTTTTAGGGGAGGTGAACCGTGAGGCGTCGACAGTTTGGGAGAGGTATTACCCCTCTCTCTGCTGCAGGTGCTGTTTGCGAAAGAGAGAGCATTTAGCATTACCGACAAATCTCAGAGCAACTCTGTTTCGGACTTACGATCCTATGTAGGGAGTCGCTTAAAGTACCACCCTAGCTTGGAGTCGTAGGAAACAGTACAAAATCCTACGACTGACTGACCGTCTACCTTAGAAATGTTGTCTGCGTTTTGGAATTGGACGTGATGAATTCAACCACGCACTTGCGTTGGATCCTATGGGGATATGGGACCAGCGTGCTACCCGACGCGGCGGGTGTGACAGGAGCGCTGGGCGTCACAGACTAGGGGCCTCGCTCACAAACCCACAGCATCACGGAATACACTATTGTCGACAGTTCTACCGGTCGTTAATCGATTGTGCTCGCGATGCTGTAGTTCTTGCGATGACCGCTAAGCGCGCGAGCGTTTGTTCCGTGGTTGCGCATGCAATTTTTCGTCTAGATATCCCACTACTTTCATTGAAATATGTCCTACGATGAATTTCTCACGTTTCTGTCCGGTAGGATGCGACTTATAAATAGGTATGAGTATGTTTCGTCCCACAATGCTGTTTCTGCAGGGATTCACAGCGAAACGCCATACTAATATTATTACCCATCCTTGTGTCCCTTACAGAAGCTTTTCACTTTTAGATCGTCAGGAAGCTACTTCCCTGCTCTTCAGTCAGAATATGCTGTTTCATCATCTATCCCTTCATAGTGCTGCCAAGAGTTCTCACCATTTATTTCACCAATGACATCAGAACTTGAAATGCCCTCTGGTGGCGGTAATATGAACTAGGTCAGTGAGTCTCCACATGTCAAGGTTGGTACATGAACAAGAAAAAATTTTAGGAAGCATTTTCCAACAAGATAACGTTAAAAATGATGAAATAAAGACCTATTTTTCCACACCAACAGCTCAACACAGACTGATCGTTTCCCGCCATTTTTCGAAGTTGGAAGGGGAGGGGGGAGCAGGGGAGGGTATCTATGAGAGGGGTATGGGGTAATTAATTGATCAGTCTAATTACTCCCACCTTGCACAATTAAACAAACAGCAGAGAATGATGAGCTCTTCCGACCAACTAAAGAGATCGACAGCCCTGCCTCCCACCAACTGATTAAATAAAGAATAATTTATTATATTTAATTTAATTTAATGAATTTACGTATTTAAGAAATTTTGATTAAGAGAATTCTCTGCTTCTTATTAATATTTGGTATTTTTAGTTACGATTTCCTGTGGTTTTATTTAGGTTTTAGCTTCAGTCTTTTAACAGCTAAAGAATATACGTCTTTGGTTTTAAGTACCACAGAAGAGCTAGATGTACGTCCCGCAGCGTCGATCTCGCTGATACTCCTCGTCGGAACTGCTCCACCTGAAATCTCTAAAATGTTCATTTCGCTACGAAGATCGTTCGGCACAACTACGTGCTATGTTGTATGATGTGTATGGATTGATGTGGCTAACTTTTTTTTATCAACGAAAAGTTTATTGCTTCTGAGATATTCTCTCGAAGAATATTGTCCGTGAAAAGGTGCAGGCTCGCAGTATCATTCCACACTACACCTCCGATCGATCTACGTCACGTGATATCTGAAGAGTGTTGTCAAATCTTTTATAAATGGATAAATACACACATTGAAGGCGTATTATTTTCTTGAATTTGTTTATTGTGCCATCGACTAACTAAACATTCACAATGGAGATCGTGGTCGTGCGGTAGCGTTCTCGCTTCCCACGCCCGGGTTCCCGGGTTCGATTCCCGGCGGGGTCAGGGATTTTCTCTGCCTCGTGATGGCTGGGTGTTGTGTGCTGTCCTTAGGTTAGTTAGGTTTAAGTAGTTCTAAGTTCTAGGGGACTGATGACCATAGATGTTAAGTCCCATAGTGCTCAGAGCCATTTGAACCATTTGAACCTCAATGGAGATAGCGTCGCACAATAGTAAAATTTCTCCAACATAAAACACGTCCAATCTCTGTAATCGCTTCACACGGAGTTCTCAAATATACATCTTTGGTCACTTATTCCAGAGAGATGAGTCCGTAGCACGGAACGTCCAATTCTCGCAGGCAATTTATACTATTCTCGGCATTAATAATTCGCCGCAGCCAAATGAAACGTTTCCACCATTTACAATCCATTGCAATAAGCAAAGAGCGTAGACTGCGCAATTTTCCATCCAATTTCTTTCAGGTTGGGCTAGGGGGCAAGGAATAGTGGTGAGGAGGATCGTGGGGGTGTTAAAGGGAGGGGAGTGGGTAATTAACTGTTAAAATAATTAATTAATTAAACTGATATAAAAAGTGACATTGCTACATCTACATCAAGGGGTGGGGGGAGGGTCCTCAATCCTGAATAAATTGGGAACAATGTAAAGTGGCGCCATACGTGCTTTGGTGCAAGTAGTGCAATGGGTCGACACAACTATGCATGTGTTCTTAAGGAACTATGTCAATTCTTATACGCTGTTTGCTTTTTCTCAGCCATTTACCAGCAGGATAATGCAACGGGATGAGCTTACTGTACTCCTGTGGCCACCAGATTCCCAGAATACAATCCCAATTAAGAACATTTGGCACCACCTCGATCGGGCTGTTGGCGCTACGGACTCTCAACCGAGGACCCTAGAGCAGCTGGCCACGGCACTGGGGTGTGCATGGCTTTACATCCCCGTGGGTACCTTCCACAACCTTACTGATTATCTCCCTGTACGACCGCTCTGCAATATGCTGCTATCCAGACCTCCGACATATGATCGCCTTAATGTGACTGGACAGAGTAAATATCTGAAACACGGCATGCAGTTGCTTCTACTGTGCAGATCATGTGTGGAAAAAGCATCTAATACAAATAAAATGAATGTATATATGACGGTAGTATCTGTTCCCGAAAGAATAGTTACCGTTAATGACCATGCAGCTTTGCTAGAAATGAAATGATAAATAAATGGACATCCTAGCTGCAAACAGGCGTAGATATACTTCATTGCGGACATGTTGAAAATGTGGGTCCCGACCGGGACTCGAACCCGTGATCTCCTGCTTACATGGCAGACGCCCTATCCATCCGAGCCACCGAAGGCACAGAGGATAGTGCGCCTGCACGGACTTATCTCTTACACACATTGAAGGCGTATTATTTTCTTGAATTTGTTTATTGTGCCATCGACTAACTAAACATTCACAATGGAGATAGCGTCACACAATAGTAAAATCTCTCCAACATAAAACACATGTCCACCACTACATTGGTAGTGCCCACAATTTCAACATGTCGCAAATGAAGTATATCTACGCCTGTTTGCAGCTAGGGTGTCCATTTCATTATAAAATGAATGTGTTCCTCATCACTTGAAATATATCTGTATCTTGTTTTCGTGAGGCTGTGGAGAAACTCTGCCATTTTTGCCTCTGAGGTGAGAGTGAGCATACATCTGTGTTAAGTTGGTGGTCCAGTTTCACTCAGTGGGTTGACTTTGATAACACATCAGTACACTAAGACAAGTGATCCATTAGCGATTCGAGCTTTTGTGTGAATATATTATTTTCTTAACTGACTACCAACTGGAAGATACAGAGATAATAAGAGATAGAGAATTGAGAGGAGACAGAGAGATGGAGATTGAGGAAGAGACCCCAATAGAAGAGGGCCACAGTGAGTGAGTGAGAGAGAGTCTCGGAAGAACGAGAGAGTGTGAAGGAAATAAAGAGGGAGAGAAATAGAACGACGGAAATCGAAATACGGTTGTACAGACTAACAGCTGATGTCTCTAGAATGTACTTAGAAGAATATTTTCCATACGAGGTAATCTTTAACCTGAAAGTCTCTAATGACTCCTAAGATAATACACGAAGTATTATCGCGGTAACAGATATGGAGACAGATGAAACGTTACTGAAGAGTACATGAACAAACAGTTCTACATCTTATGGGCTCCTTCTGTCGGAGGTTCGAGTCCTCCCTCGGGCGTGGGTATGTGTGTTGTCCTAAGCGTAATTTAGTTTAAGTAGTGTGTAAGCCTAAGGAGGTCAGCGACCTTGCCGCAGTGGTAACAGCGGTTCCCGTCAGATCACCAAAGTTAGGCGCTGTCGGGTTGGGATAGCACTTGGATGGATGACCATACGGTCTGTCGAAAGCTGTTGGCAGGCGGGGTGCACACAGCCCTTGTGAGGCAACCTGAGGAGCTACTTGAGTGAGAAGTAGCGCCTCCGGTCTCAGAAACTGACATAGGGCCGGGAGAGCGGTGTGCTGACCACATTCCCCTCCCTATCCGCATTCAGTGACACCTGTGGGCTGAGAAAGACACGGCGGCTACTCGGTACCTTTGGGCCTTCATGGCCTGTGCAGGAGGAGTTTAGATTAGTTTTAGTAAGCCTAGGGACCGATGACCTCAGCAGTTTGGTCCAATGGGAACTTACCACAAATTTCCAAAATTATTTTCTTACATCTTATGGGTGGAGCTGTCATTCTTTTACTAACCCCTCGACCGTGCTCGACGAACTGAGTTCGGAATGCCTGGTGGTGCAGCGCTCCCTGCTCGACGAACGGCGCTCGCGCCCGAAGTTGGCAACGTTCGGGACGTTCTAGAAAGTGTATTTAGAGTTTTACAACATCTGGAAGGGTCCACTTGAAATTTTCACTTACCTTTTCCACGATAGGTTGTTAACATTAATAACTTTTGAGAAAAAAATATTCTGAAGAGTTCGTAGCTTCACATGTGGGTATACTGAAACAACGATCGCGTATGCATGGGTGGGTACCAACCAACGTTGTTATTCCTACAAGGTATTAATAAAGGAAAGAAATTCTTGAAACATCTACAGGGTGTTCGAAAGTTCCCACTACAAACTTCTTGGACTTGCACAGTACGTCATATTTTGAATAAGAAGCCACTTCCAATACTTAACTCATTCACTTCTGCTAGAGGGACTGAATTAGGCGTGACGTAGTACAGTTATTATGTAACAGTTTCACAGGAACCATAACGAAACATTGGAAACATAACGACACATCAATGGTTCAAATAGCTCTGAGCACTATCGGACTTAACTTCTGAGGTCATCAGTCACCTAGAACTTAGAACTACTTAAACCTAACTAACCTAAGGACATCACACACATCCATGCCCGAGGCAGGATTCGAACCGGCCACCGTATAGGTCGCGCGGTTCCAGACTGTAGCGCCTAGAACCGCTCGGCCACTCCGGCCGGCTAACGACACATCCATTTGTCACTTAAGCACATTTGTTTGTGTTTTAAACATCCTGTACGTACAGTGTGCTGGGTTCTTTTTTGTTCTGGCTTAATGTAAACGCGTAATGTTACTGTTAATACAAGCAAATGTGCTTAACTGACAAATGGCTGTTTCGTTATGTTTGCTTTCGAATTGTTGCGTCACGCCAAATTCAGTTCCTCAAGCAGATGTTGATGAGTTAAACATCCGAATTGATACCGTCGTCCGGACATGCGTTCCTATTCAAAATATTATGTACTCACACCCATCTACAAGTCCTAGATGCTTATATCGGGAATTTCCTCAAACCCTGTGTTTCCCAAAACGAGCCAGGTACCGTACTGGTTAGCGCAATGGGCTCGCATTCGGGAGGACAACGGTTCAAACTTGCGTCCGATCATTCAGGTTTTGGTTTTCCATGATTTTCCTGAATCGCTTAAGGCAAATTCTGGGATGATTCCTTTTAAAGAGCACGCCCGATTTCCTTCTCAGTCATTCCCTAATCCGACCTTGTTCTGTCTCTATTGTGCCTGCGTTTCCTCCTCCAGCCAAAACGTTCATGAGACTGTAAAAATAAATCAGCTGCAATGTGATTATTTACGTAGTACACATTCCCGTTGCCAAAAGCTACGAACTGTTGACGACTTACAATCGCAACGATCACTCGATTTGAGGAAAGTGCCCCCAAAATGTGTCAGATTACACCGCGGTGCAAGAAAGCGCCGCGAGGCACGGGAATAATTACACAGGTGGGAACAGATGGGTGCGAAATGAACAGCCCGGTCAAAGGGCTAATAGAAGAAAACGAAGACGGAGTGAGGATAGTAGAGTGAGCGACGTACCTTCTTTGACTGAGCTCTCGTGTAGACCAGTAGGTGTTGAGGCGGGCGCAGGCGTGTACGGTTGGCTAGAGCGATGCGCGAAATGCTCGATTTCAGTTAACGGGAAACAGGAAATCCTACGATTCCGAAAATACGTAGTCCCGTTCGTAGCGGAAATAAGGTTATTTTTCGCAGCCAGGCTCGTTACTAGTGGCAGGTGCAACACATGGAGGGGCCAGATGGCCGGTGCGCACGCAACGCGGCAGCCGCGCTGACTCGATTTCCGGGACGGATGGTCCTATTACGGCTCTTATCGCTCGTGTCCGCGGCCCGGCGGCCGGCCAGCCGGCCAGGGCGGGGTTCGCACCCGCCGTCTCGACGCCCGGAAACAGAACACGCATAGGCCTGTCTGTGGTGTACCTGCTCGTTTTGGGGTGCCTTTGCGTGTTTGGAAATACCATCTTGCGTGACCGATTGTATGAGTGGGTAAAGCAGTTTTAAAATAAAATGAAAAATAAAAACGAAATTATAACAAATTTCTACATGAAAGCTTGGATCTTACCTACTGTTCAACATAATTTCCAAGTATATTGAAGCACTTACCGTATCGTTTCACCAGATTCTGAAATCCATCCTTGCTGAAATGTGACGCCTGACTTTATAATCAGTTCCCTACTGACTTTTTGACACCGTTATCTTCCTCGTAGCACTGACGATCATATGAAACGCACCTAGCCCTTTTCTCACATGACGTACTTCATGGAAGCTTTGGACCAAAGCAGTCAAGTAGATGCAGTATTTCTTGATTTCCGAAAAACATTTTAGTCAGTACCACACCTACGCTTACTGTCAAAAGTTCTATCGTGTGGATTATCAACTGAAATTTGATTTGAGGACTATTTGGAAGGGAGGACGCAGCATGTTGTCTCTGATAGAGAGTCATAATCAGATGAAGAAGTTTCTTCGGGTGTGCCCGGGGAATTGCTTTGGGACGTTGCTTTTCATGCTGTATATTAATGTCTTTGCAGACAATATTAACAGTCCGCAGCTCGTCGTCTTTTTGTAGCGTTCTCGCTTCTCGCACACGGGGTCCCTGGTTCGATTCCCGGCGGGTACCTGCCTCGAGCTGACTGGGTGTTATTGTGTCATCTTCATCATCATTCATACCCATTACGGCCGGGGGAAGGCAATGGCAAACCACCTCCGCTAGGACCTTGCCCAGTACGGCGGTGCGGGTATCCCGCATCGTCCCCTACGCTCCTCGGAGTATGGGACGTCATCATCATCATTAACAGTAACCTCAACCTTTTTACTGATAAAATTTTTAATTACATTTCCGGAGGTAGCCGTCTTGTAATTTATATAAAATCAGTGAAAAAACAGCCTAGATCGCGATGCTGCTTTTTAAAATGACCGGTTTTCTACAATGATGTTTTGTCTGAGAGAAACAGCATAAATATTCACTTAGATCGTGATAAGATTTCAACGTGATGCATAGCTTGGCAGCTGGCTCTAAATGTTCGGAAATGTAAAATTTTGCACTTCGCAAAACTAAAACGTAGAATCCTATGACTATAACATCAATCAGTCAGTGATGGAATCGGCCACTCTTACAAATACCAGGGTGTAACACTTTACAGGGATATGAAATAGGATGCTCACACAGACCCAGTTGTGGACAAAGCACGTGGTAAACTTCGAATTATTAACAGAATGCAGGGGAAGAACAATCAGTCTCAATGGAAATCGCTTACAGATCACTCGTGCGAGCCCTTCTAGAATATTTCTGAAGTGTGTGGGACCGCACCAAATAGGATCAACATGTGATTTTTATTAAAAATGGAACTCCTCCAGCTGTACCTATGATTTTTATATTTATTTGACAACTAGTTTCGACGTTGCGTCAACGCCATCTTCATGCCCGTACACTTTGACGAAATCAGTTGTGTGTGGCTGAGTACTAGAAGTCCGAGGTGAGTCCAAAACGTGTAATCAGCCACAAACAATTGATTTCGACCCAACGTCGAAACTAGTAGCAAAATAAATATAAAATCTTAAGTACAGCTGGAGGAGTTTCATTTTTAATAAAAATTGTACCAGCTGTATCCCATTATCATCCACCATATATATGGATTTACGAACATGGGATTTGGACGTTTACAGGAAAGGGCAGCACGAATGGTCACAGGTCTGTTTGACCCGTGGGAGAGTGCTACCGAGATGTTGAAGAAACTGAATTGGCGGGCTCTTGAAGACAGGCGTAGAGTAACCCGAGAAAGTCTGTTAACAAAGCTACAAGAACCGTTTTTAAATGGCTGTAGGGATATACTACAACCCCCTACGTATCAATCAGATACGGATCGTGGAGACAAGATTAGAATAATTACAGCATGTACAGAAGCATTCAAACAATCATTCTAAACACGGTAAATACCTAAATGAAAAGGAAACTGGTACAATGCCATGCGCTTCGTGGTTTTTTGCAGAATATAGATACATATGTGCTCTAGATCAGCAAGATGTTTATTTAAGACCAAGGATGAAGTGCAATGAGTCACATCGGGGCGGGCATTGTCGGGTAGCAAAGGGATCCCCCTACTGAGCAAGCCCCACCTTTTGTTTTGGTTTGCAATACGCAGTTCCTCTAAAATCTCACAGCAACTGTCTGCATTTAGTATCCTACCCCAAGGGAAGAAATAGGCGAACCAAACCCCCTCCCTATCCCAAAGCCGGCCTAAGTGACCGAGCGGTTCTGGGCAATACAATCTGGAACCGCGCGACCGCTACGGTTGCAGGTTAGAATCCTGCCTCGGGCATGGATGTGTGTGCTGTCCTTACGTTAGTTAGGTTTAAGTAGTTCTCAGTTCTAGGGGACTGATGATCTCAGAAGTTAAGTCCCATAGTGCTCTGAGCCCTATCTCAAAACTCAGTACACTTGGGTTTTCGATTTGAAGTTGCTTCCTGGAACTTCAGTTCTTGCGGGATGTTGAATGCATCCATTCCAAGTAATGTTGTTTTCGCTCTGGCGTAATGTGAGTGACTCAAGCTTCGTCACCATAGACAAATTATTCGTTTCAACACAGTACCTCCGGAGAAAGGTCGTTCATTTGGTTTTGTGCAAACCAGTCAGAATTTTTTGAACTCAGCGTTTGCACAATTTCCGATATTGCAAGTATGTCACAATTTCCAACTGAAAAATTTTATTTATACAGACTGAAGCGGTGAGTGAAAATTTGTACCAAGACTGCGCATCGAACCCGGGTCTCTAGTTTACGAACATAATAGCCGAGGCACTTCATGTTGTGGAATAGGCCCTCAGCATCGAACGTAAATGGGGAACCCAGCCTGTAACCCAGATGCAGGTAGTTATACAAACGAAATGACACTTTTCACAGACTTGCAGTCTATGTACATAAAATCATATCTGTTCTGGACCAGTAAAGTCTCAGAAAACTGTCATTTCATTCATACAGAACACCTCTTGAATCGTGGGGAAAGGTACGAGATAACGGTGAGAACGTGTAGCGCCTCTCTTCTGAAATTTGGAATCGACTTTCTGCACTATGTCACCACTTCATTTCTCGTCGTGCGTATTTGCGCGGCCGTCTTTAAATGCTCTACACATTTTCCAACCATTCCTGAGCTGAAGCGTTTTCTCCAAATACTTCTCTAATATGCCATTGAATTTCGGCAGCTTTCACGTGTTATGTATTGAAGAAACAAACAAAAGCGCGCCTTTCACAGTCAGCAGCATTCTAAGTCATCTGAGCTATTTCAAACATTTTTAAAAAAAGTTCATGCAAGCGAAAGCCACCGTGTTGGCATTTGTGGGTAGCCAACACTGAAAGGTACGTGCCAAGGAGGCGCAATACGCTGGTCACAAAGCTCATCGGCCATATTCCAAAAAGTTATTTACTTTAAAAATGCTCATGGTACATTCACATCTCCAACAATTCTTCAGAGAAAATTTTACCTTCTTTTGTTGTAATAGCTCTGAATTTTTTTTTGTAAATTGTTATATTACAACAGTTACACGTCATTGCTAGCAAAATCTAATCGTTTCACGGTTTTCTTCCCTCTTCTAATTTCTGCTTTGTTTATAAATTTGTTCCATAATTCACCTTAGCATTCAGTCTTCACAATTCCTACGCCCTTCCCTTTTACGTGTAGATTTTGAGATACTAATTTCTTCGACAACTTAATATTGCGTTACTGTTGCACATACGTCCTATCTATCATATACTTTCGAAGGAATTTTCAGCGTGATACCTGATGTAGTAAACTGATGAGGCTGTTTTTATTATAACTTTTTTCGCCTGATATTCAGAGTTCATTGATATAATTTCACAAATAATATGAAAATAAAATGCAGGTTGGCGGCGACGGTCACCAGATGTCATTGGAATTTAGTTTACCAAATTGCGTCTGAAGTCAATCTGCTTCATACTGTTTCCAGTATAATAGTTTCCGCAACGAAACTTTGTCTCGAAACCTGGCAGAATATCCAAAGAGATTGATTCTGGTTGTGTGTGAAGTACGCTAGCGGTAAGACACAAACAATGGATGTATTGGAAAGCTCTGTCAGTGAACAATTATTGCAAACAGTAAAACTATCATTCAATTTAGATTCCACTGTGAACTTTACTACTAGGATATGTAAATGCTCTGAGACTACTATTGATAATATCTTTCCAGACAAATCTAGGGAATAAAGCCATATCACAAAACAAATTGTAGATGGCCTATCTGATCACGACAGGCAGCATCTTGTGTTAGATCCTGAAACTTGTTATATAAAAAATCTGTTAAATCTGAATATGGGAGAGTAATAAATAAGTCAAAAATTGAGAAATTCAGGAAACTGCTCAAAGACATGAGCTGGGTAGATGTCTACAATACTCCTGACACAAATGGAAAATACAAAGCATTGATTAATGCAGTTACCTAAATTTTGGAAAACTGTTTTCCCCTAAAGGTAACTCAAATCACACAGAAGTAAAAAAATAAACCGTTGATTACACAAGGAATAAGGATAACATGTGGGACAAAAAGGAGACTGTATCTGATGTTACAATTGTAATGCATTACAAAGAATACAGTAAAATATTGAATCAAGTAATCCAAAAATCGAAGCAGCTTTATTATGAGGAAAAGATGATTACATCAGGCAACAAAATAAAAATTGTATGGGATATAGTGAAGGCAGAGAGAAGGTGGGGACAAAAAGTAAGAGGAACTAATAGCTCCAATAAATGGGATTTTGGTAACAAGTGGATGTACTGTTGCAAACCTCTTAAACAAGTACCTGATTTCTGTTACTGACAGCTTGGGTTTCTCAAGTTTGGTGTACAGTGCAATGGAGTATCTCAGACCAGTCTTCAAAAATAACTTCAGCAAAATGGAAATTACACCCATGTCTCCCAAAGAAGTAGCATCCATCATAAAATCCTTACAATCTAAGTATTCCAATGGGCATGATAACATGCCAATCAAGTTAATCAAAGAGTGGTCATCCAAGCTGAATTATAGCTTAACTTATTTGTGTAATAAATCATTTGTCAGTGGAACATTTCCAGACTGGCTAAAATATGCTGACGTTAAGCCTCTTTACATGAAAGGGGATACATAGATACCATCAAACTATTGACCAATTTCACTTTTGCTGGCTTTCTCGACAATATTTGAAGAGATTGTGTTGAAGCGTCTCCTTAAGCATCTGACTGTAAATAATATGTTGTACAATTATCAGTTTTGATTTTTTAAAGGGTTCTGATATAGAGAAACCTATTTAAACATACAGTGAGAATGTACTTAATTCATTATATAATAAATTAGAGGCTACTGCATTTTCTGTGACCTATCAAAAGCCTTTGATTGTGTGAACCACAGCATTCTCTTAAGTTAATTTAAATATTACGGTGTCAGTGGCAATGCTGTCAGATTGTTTGAGTCTTATCTGTCTAAGAGAAAACAAAAGGTGCCGTTGCAAAATACCTGTTCAGTAAGCAGTCAGTCTTCATCTCACTGGGAATTAATTATATGTGGTGTTCCTCAAGGTTCGATCTTTGGTCCATTGCTTTTTCATGTGTACATTAATTACCTCTCATTTGTTGCATTGCCAGATGCTGAGTTTGCTTTGTTTGCAGATGATACAAACATTGTGATAAGTACAAGTAGAGATTTAGAAATAGCTGCTAAGCAAATTTTCACTGACATTCAGAAATGGTTTGCAGCTAATTCACTGTCATTAAACTTTGAGAAGACCCACTATATGCAGTTCAGAACCTGTAAGATATTTCCTTCCAGTATGTGAATAACATGTGAAGAGATGCATGTTGAAGAGGTTGACAGTGTTAAATTTCTGGAATTATAACTCGATAATTAATTCAGTTTGGAAGGGGATACCACAGAATTGCTTAAGCGCCTAAACAAGTCTGCATTTGCAATGGGAATGATGTCAGATGAGGAGATTTAAATATAAAAATTGCATACTTTGCTTCCTTTCGTTCTATTATGTCACATGGGATCATATTCTGGGGAGACTTATCAAACCGAGAAGAAGTTTTGAGAGTGTAAAAGTGTGTGATGAGAATCATTTGTGGTGTATATTCAAGAACATAATGTAGAAACCTGTTCAACGAATTTTGTATTCTAACCACTGCTTCTCAGTATATTTATTCCTTAATGAAATTCGTTGTAACTAACACATCTCTGTTTCCAACCAATAGCTCAATACATAGTATCAATACTAAGAATAAGAAAAATTTACATAAAGACCGAAAATCACTTACCTTGGTTCAAAAAGGGGTCCAATGTTCAAGCACAAACATTTCCAATAAATTTGCCAGCAACCATTGAAAACTCGGTTTCAGATAAAGTACAGTTTAAACAGAGTTTGTAAGACTTTTTGATAGGCAACTCCTTCTACTCTGTAGATGAATATCTTGACAGAGGCTGTTAAACCAGCGTAAGTAAAAATGTCTGTATTTTGTGTATGATTAATTTATTAATAATGGATAATAATGTTTCATTCTGACAGTGTATTAATTCTGTAAATATTAGCTGTTATAGTTTACCGCATTGTATTCCCCTATTTCGACAATCTCCACACATGATCAGGATAGTAAGTATTATATTAAAATGTCTTAGGTTTTTATATTATGCTTTCTGACATGTACAATAAACATTCTTTGGGCCTATGGAACAAAAACCCACTCTAATCTAATCTAATCTAATCTCTGCACGATAGCAATGGAGATGCTATCGACAGTGCTACCAAAGCAGAAAACTAAACACAGCCTTCCGAAATTCCTTCACCGAAGAGGACTAAGTAAATATTCTAGAATTCGAATCAAGCACAGCTGACAGCATGAGTAACGTACAAGTAGACTTCCTCGGAGTAGTGATGCGACTTAAAGCACTTAATAAAAGGAAGTCTTCTGGTACAGACTGTATACCATTTTGGTTGCTTTCAGAGTATGCTGATCAAATAGCTACATATTTAGCAATCATATACAACCGTTCGCTCGACGAAAGATACGAAAGCTGCACAGATCACAACAATATTCAAGAAAGGTAGTATGAGTAATCCCCTAATATAAGGGCCCATATCATTAACGTCGATCTGCAGCGGGATTTTGAACATATATTGTGTTCTAGCATTATGAACTACCTTGAAGAAAATGGTCTATTGACACACAGTCAACACGGATTTGGAAAACATCGTTTTTTTGAAACACAACTAGGTCTTTACTCACACGAAGTGTTGAGTGCTGTTGACAAGGGATTTGAAATTGATTCCATATTTCTGGATTGCTGTAAGGCTTTTGACACTGAACCACACAAGCGGCTTGTAGTGAAAATGTGTGGTTTTTAGAATATCGTTTCAGTTATGTGACTGGATTCGTGATTTCCTATCAGAGAGGTCACAGTTCTTACAGATTCCCATAAAGTCATAGAGCAAAACAGAATTGATTTCTGGCGTTCCACAAGGTAGTGTTACAGGCCCTTTGCTGTTCCTTATCTATATAAACGATTTAGGAGACAATTTGAGCAGCCGTCTTAGGCTGTTTGCATATGACGCTACCATTTACCGATTAGTAAAGTCATTATAAGATGAAAACAAATTGCAAAACGATTTAGATATGTTATCTGTTTGGTGCGAAAATTGGCAATTGACCCTAAATAACGAAAAGAGTGAGGTCATCGCTAAAAGGAATCCGTTAAACTTCGGTTACAGGATAAACCAGTCCAATCTAAAGTACATAAATTCGACTTAACACCTAGGAATTACAAACAACTTAAATTGGAAGGAACACACAGAAATTGCTGTCGGTAGGGCTAACCAAAGACTGCGTTTCATTGGTAGGTCACTTTAAAAATGTAACAAATCTTCTAAAGAGACTGCCTACACTATACTTGCCCGTCCTCTTTTAGAATAATGCTGCGTGATGTGGGATCCTTACCAGATAGGATTGACGGAGTACATTGAAAAGGTTCAAAGAAGGGCAGCACGTTTTGTATTCTTGCGAAACAGGGAAGAGAGTGTCACTGACATGATACAGGATTTGGGGTGGACATCATTAAAACAACTGCGTGTTTCGTTGCGGCGGAATCTTCCCACGAAATTTCAATCACCTACTTCTCATCCGGTGCACTCAGCCTCGTGATGTCAATTGAGGAGCTACTCGACCGAATAGCAGCGGCTCTGGTCACAGAAAACATCATAACGACCGGGAGAGCGGTGTGCTGACCATATGCCCCTCCTATCCGCATCCTCAACTGAGGATGACTCGGCGGTCGGATGGTTCCGATGGGCCACTTGTTGCCTGAAGACGGAGTGCTAACTTCTCGTCCGAATGTGGAAATATTTTGTTGACGCCGACCTACATAAGGAGAAACGATCACCACAATAAAATAAGGGAAAACAGAGCTCGCACGGAAAGAATAGTTTTCCGTTATTTCCGAGCGATATTCGAGATTGGAATAATAGAGAATTGTGAAGGTGGTTCGATGAACCCCCTGTCAGGCACTTAAATGTGATTTGTAGGGTATCCATGCAGATGTAGGTCATCAGTGTTTCTTGGCACGAATTTCCTACCTTACTTGGAGGAACACTGTTATTAATTAAGTTCCGTGTGTCAATTTTTTGTGGAAGGAAACAACATTTCTCTTCTTTTGTTTGTCACCTCATGTGCAAGGCTCACTTCGTTCACTTATCGTAACAGTTTAGAGTCTGACAAAACTAGTCGAACTTGTGTTCATAGTTAGTTACGTAAGAGTAGACGAAAAAACTAGTCCAACTTGTCGTCTACCTTAAGAATCCAAACGTGAACACAGTGAAGAAGGAGAAGTTGTATTAATTGTACTTCACTTGACGAAGTCGAATTCTTGATGATAATCTCCCAGGTTGCTTCTTCTTGTGCAAGCTTCTCAAAATAGGTTCTGATAGCAGGTTTATATTTGATGTTCTCTTTAAATAAATAGTTTTTACCAAGATGTCATTTGAACACAAGATTTACTCTCTCTAGTTTCGCTACACTGTCACATTCACAGCTGACAGAAACGTTCATATATAATTACGATATTGAAATAATTTACAGAGCAAGCTTAAATCACGTCTCCCTCCTAGCATACATTACAAAGAAGTTAGGCGTCTGCTTCGAGAAATAAAGGACCATGCAAAATCTCCAGATGCAAGGTGGAGTTATTATCCTGATTTTTGTTTACACGTCTTTGAGGGTGGTTAGTAACGCTGCAAAAAATGGTACAGTAGGAACTAAACAAGTAGTGAATAAAGCTTCCTGTCGCCATTGCTACTCATTAATGAGAACGTAAAAACCATTGTTGTGTTGCCAATGGTGTGCTTAAATTGAGTACAGCGCGTTTCCCAACCCGCTCATCAAACAGGTCTTTTGTAATTTTATGTTTTTTTGCGAATAAGTTACATAAGTTTTGTGTTCAGCGCTAGGAATACCAAATTATAAGAGGAATTTAGGTGTGAATAGCTTCCTGAAATATATACATTTCTTAATTAAGAAGTTACGAGGTAGTTTCCATATTTCAAATACCTTTATTTTCCGTTTCGGGTATATCTGACGAAAACTAGAAAGCGCTCCACTGTCTGTTTCTCCTAAGCCATCGGATGTGTTAGTAACTCCAAAAGTTAATATAATTTATAGTATAACAACTACACAATATATAACTCTCGCCATTTGGGTTGTCGTTTGAATTAAATATCTGTTTCAGCGTTATTAGCGATCAGAGACTTGGCTACATATGATATACTGAAGAGCAAAAGAAACTGGTACATGTGCCTAATATCGCATAGTGCCCTCTTGAACACGCAGAAATGCCGCAACACGACGTGGCATGAACTCTACCAATGTCTGAAGTAGTGCTGGAGCAAACTGGCACCATGAATCCTACAGGGCTACTCACAAATCCGTAAGGGTATGCGGGGATGGAGATCTCTCCTGAACAGCACGTTGCAAGACATCCCAGATATGCCCAATAATGTTCATGTCTGGAAACTTTAAACTCAGAAGACTGTTCTTGGAAACACTCTGTAGCACTTCAGGACGTGTGAGGTGTCGCATTGTCCATCGGAATGCACAATGGGCATGAATGGATGCAGGTGATCAGACAGGATGCTTACGTATGTATCACCTGTCAGAGTCGTTCTAGACGTATCAGAGGTTCCATATCATTGCAACTGCACACGCCCCACATCAGTACAGAGGCATCATCAGTTTGAACAATCCCCTGCTGACGTGCAGCGTCCATGGTGTCATGAGATTGTCTCCATACCCGTACACAAGTCATCCGCTCGATACAATTTGAAACGAGACTAGTCCGACCAGGCAACATGTTTCCAGTCAACAACAGTCCAGTGTCGTTGTTGACGGGCCCAGGCGAGGCGTAAACCTGTGTGTCGTGCAGTCATCAAGGGTACGCGAGTGGGCCTTCAGATCCGAAAGCCAATATCGATGATGTTTCGTTGAATGGTTAACTCCCTGACACCTGTTGATGGCGCAGCACTGAAATCTTCAGCAGTTTGCTTAACGATTGCTACTCTGTCACGTTGAACGATTCACTTCAGTTATCGTTAGTCCAGTTCTTGCAGGATCTTTTACTCGCTGCAGCGATATCGAAGATTGGATGTTTTACGGAATCCCTTATATTCGGGGTACACTCGTGAAATGATCGTACGAGAAAATCCCCGCTTCATCGCTACGTCGGAGATGCTGTTTCTAATCGTTCGTGTGACGACTACAACACCACTTTCAAACTCACTTAAATCTTTATAACCTACAATTGTAGCATCAGTAACCGGTAACAACTGCGACAGACACTTGTCTCATATAGACAGTGCCGTTTAGAAGCCTGTTAGATAGCTATGTATTTCAGTAAGGATGCCTACAACAGTTTCTTTGACGCTTCAGTGTATATACTTTGTCTGTCTAATAGTTGATGTTTTCTGGGTAATAACGTGTTTGCAGATCCGGTTGTAGGCCTACATTGATGAAAATTTTCTATAATGAGTAAGCTCTTATTTAAATGACATTATATTTCTTTAACGTAGACTTTGTGCAGTGCCTGTCTATGTCGTCTACCGAAATATTGCATGATCAGATTAAGTGTCAAGATATATATCCACTTGAAATCGTACAGTTGGACTAGAAATCTATGATTAATCTGTTGGTACCATGTCTATAATGTTACAATGTGCAGAGAGAGAGAGACGAGAGAGAGAGAGAGAGAGAGAGAGAGAGAGAGAGAGAGAGAGAGAGATGAAGAGTGATGACGGGGGGAGGGGATGCAGGAAGCTATCGAATATAGTGCCGGAGAGGGTGTAATAAGTAAGCAGAAATAAAAGTATGAAACACAGAGATAAAAGAAAAAAAATGGTTCAAATGGCTCTGAGCACTATGGGACTCAACTGCTGAGGTCATTAGTCCCCTAGAACTTAGAACTAGTTAAACCTAACTAACCTAAGGACATCACAAACATCCATGCCCGAGGCAGGATTCGAACCTGCGACCGTAGCGGTCTTGCGGTTCCAGACTGCAGCGCCTTTAACCGCTAGATAAAAGAAACATATTCGTAAAGTTGTTAGTGAACTGGACACCGTTTCATTCAGTGTTAAAGAATGACTGTCACTTTGGAAAATGATACGCTTATAAAGGAATCAAAACAGCTTAACTCCAATTGTACTCCTGAATGGATCCTGGTCCGACATCCCGTTTGAATCTGCAGGGAAGTTACAAAACAGCAGACACTGTGATAAGGCAGGAGAGTTACTCGTGGATGTAAGGCGCTGAAAGCGGGACTTCAGTCGTGACTGGACAGCAAGAACACTGCCCGTGAAAAGGAAGGTTCACATTTGGTATTTAGGTGGGCTCACACCGTTAATTAGCCAGAAAACTTTTAATGGTTCTTTCACTCATCCAGTACGATTAACTATTTGAACGAAGTGAACTTCGAACTCAGGAAGATGCTGCGTAGAATATGCCTGCACGTGAAAGGGTTAAATTATGAACATCAAGAGCCGGCCGTGGTGGCCAAGCGGTTAAAGGCGCTACAGTCTGGAACCGCGCGGCCGCTACGGTCGCAGGTTCGAATCCTGCCTCTTGTATGGATGTGTGTGATGTCCTTAGGTTAGTTAGGTTTAAGTAGTTCTAAGTTCTAGGGGACTGGTGACCTTAGAAGTTAAGTCCCATAGTGCTCAGAGCCATTTTATGAACATCAAGATATGATGTTTGACATACGCAATACAGTGCTTTCAATGCGCGCAGTACCTTGAATTCGAGAATGTTATGCTAATTATTGGCTCCAAACAAGAGTATGAGCGTTCTTTCTCACTGTGATGGAGAATTTTCTTGCAACAGATATAGAAAAAAATTGTAGTCGTTGCGTTTTCCTTTTGTCGAAATAATTTCTTACAATCGGAAATTTTTCAGGAATCTATTCTGACAAGCTTTGATAAGAATAGAGACTTTTGTAGTACTTGACAATCAGAGTAGCACTTGTAATAGTTGATCAATCTGCTGATCGAGTTGGCAAAGTGGCTTAAGGAGTTTGTTTCAAAGTTAGAGTTGTCGGGGTACACACCTTCTTTCTGACGTCTTGAAATGGTCTACCCTGTGCTCTTTAAACACATTGAGAAAAATATCTGGTGGCTTCCTTTGATAAGAATATGATCAGTTCCCTTCTTCGTCCTAAACGAACTGAGGTAGCGTAACGCCACTGCGAACAAAATGTTAGATTCTAACCCTCCTGTTCTTTCCTTGGTCATCGACTGATAAACTTAGTAAAACTACTAACGGCAATGCGTTTTATTCCTGAGATTTCATATTTCAGTGGCGTTATCACGAATGTGATCCGGCTCATTATGAAACTAATCGTATAACTCACGATGAATTACAAGCGGTGAACCAAACTGTGCAGACACTAAAATCTCTAAACATAACCATGCAAAATACGGTGTAGGAAATCAGTTGGCATTCAAAACAGCTTCAAGTCGTCTCGGAATGGATACATACAGGTCCTGTATGGTTTTCAAGCGAAACGTAAGCCATTCTTATTGCAAAATAGTGGCAAGTTCAGGTAATGGTGATGTAGGTGGAGAGCGATCACGCACGTCTCTCTCCAAAGTAGACCACAAAGGCTTAGTAATATTAAGGTCCGGTGACTGGTAGTCATGGGAGATGCAACAATGATGGCAATCCTTGTGCTCACAGAACCAGTGCTGATGAATGCGAGCCGTGTGAACAGGACCCCTGTCGACTTGAAACGCTGCTTCACCACTGTGGTACAAACGTTGTACCATGGGCTGGACCAGATCAGAAGAAAATGGTCATGTAATTCTCGACAGTAATGCGCCCTTGCGGATCAACCAATGGGCCCATGGAATACCACTATATGGCTGCCCAAATAATCAGCGAATTCCCGCCATGGATCACTCCTAGGACGTATACTGTGACAAAAGTTGTAAACAGCGTGCAGCAAGATTCGTCCGACCAAATGACGTTCTTCGACTACTTCATGGTTCAGATTTTACGGCTTTGTCGCCATGTTTTCATGTTACCGGCATTTGGGTAACTGACGAGTTGATTTGGAACCCCATCTCATCCTGGAATTACCTGCCTATGTAGCTCCCTTCTTATTGTTTTGGTGCTGACAGGTTTTTCCAGTGCGACTTTCAGGCTCTGCAGCGACAGTTGAAAGTGCCGTCCTCAATTTTCGTCAGAAGCTTCCTCATTGAATTATTCGCCAGTATTATTCAACACACACATTGTCTGCATTGTGACTAGGCGAATGATGTTTTCTGCTTTCCCTATATGCGGTATAAATCTTCGATAGGGTGCCTCTTTAAACGTCGTACACTTCGGCTTCCTTGGTTACACAAGCACCAACCATACGAGCGCAAGCTACTTGTCGAAGTTGGAATTCACTTGGTTCCCACGTAATGCACTCAGCTACGTGGATCACTAATCACCACGAGTTACATGCAACGTATTAAGGAATACACAACAATGGTACCTGCAGATTTGATTATCATCTGCGTTTCTCTTCAGTCATGCATTTCTCGCGGTTTTTCTATATTTTTGTCGAATCTTTGAAATTTTTTTTGTATTTGAACATGGAAACACGCGACTGACATTATGTTGTGCATAACAAAAATGGAAGTGAACACCTTACTGTAATGGTGATACGGTCCAGTAACAAATAAGTTGCAGATGAATGGATGTTTCATAGAACCTGCTTTAAAAAAATTGTTCTGCTTATCATTCATTGACAGAGCTTGTACCGATTGATGGGGAATGTTCTGTGACATTTAGCACTAGTTAATCCGACTTTTCAGGAGCGTAACTGTGATCGACATTCCAATATCTAGCTGCAGATTGCCGGCTTGAGTGGCCGTGCGGTTCTAGGCGCTACAGTCTGGAACCGAGCGACCGCTACCGTCTCAGGTTCGAATCCTGCCTCGAGCATGGATGCGTGTGATGTCCTTACGTTAGTCAGGTTTAATTAGTTCTAAGTTCTAGGCGACTGATGACCTCAGACGTTAAGTCTCATAGTGCTGAGAGCCATTTTTGAACTGCAGATTAACGAAATTCGCTTCTGCACTAAACTTGCCACGTCATCTGCAGATATGTGCCAACTCTGAGTCATGTTATTATTTCTTTCTGTAATGTTCGAAGACAAATTAATATTTCCTTGCCCGCATCTCGTGGTCGTGCGGTAGCGTTCTCGCTTCCCACGCCCGGGTTCGATTCCCGACGGGGTCAGGGATTTTCTCTGCCTCGTGATGGCTGGGTGTTGTGTGATGTCCTTAGGTTAGTTAGGTTTAAGTAGTTCTAAGTTCTAGGGGACTGATGACCATAGCTGTTAAGTCCCATAGTGCTCAGAGCCTTTTGAACCAATATTTCCTTTGTTTTCAATATTGGTTCAAATGGCTCTGAGCACTATGCGACTTAACTTCTGAGGTCATCAGTCGCTTAGAACTAAATAAACCTAACTAACCTAAGGACATCACACACATCCATGCCCGAGGCAGGATTCGAACCTGCAACCGTAGCGGTCGCCCGGCTCCAGACTGTAGCGCCTAGAACCGCAAGGCCACTCCGGCCGGCTTTTCAATAGTACTTCCAAGTACGTTCTGAGCTGTTGTCTCGACTGTTTTATGTGGAGTAGTTCCGAAAATGATTTTACAACTTTCTATTCACCAACAGTATATTTTTGCATTAAAACGTATGGTTCTTCGATAAAACCATACCTAAGGTTTTTATTAAGTCCTACTTCTCTTAGTACACTAAGTGTAAGCGTCAGACACGTGAAAATAATTCATTGTGTAGCTACATCTAAAATTAATTTAACTTATAATCTGGTGCGTTCTTTGATGTACATGAATCATAGTTAATTAGTCCATTCCCAAACAGTTTTCACCCATCTGCAGTAGTGATAGATGGTATTACAACAGTGTAACAAGCTAACTTGTATGAACAGACATAATATCAAACAGTATTTACATAGGTGTAATGCATAATAAGTTTAACGAACAATGGTTGATGAGTCTCCCCATAATATAATAACAAAGTCTTTAAAAGCCACTGCGAGAATAATCTTATTCTTAAAAAAAATATTGCTTGTATAAAGTTTCTTCACAGTAGCAGCAACATATTTTGAGCAGGCTGATGCTTGTATTCTTATCTATTTGCCTCGTTTGCTGATTACACTTAGATGACAGGGGATTTTTCTTGATTTTGCATAAATAAGATCCAAAATTATCATTTACGGTCTTAGGTGACAAATATAGTGTGTATCACCTAAAACTTGCACCGAAAATATTGCGGAGATGAAAAATGCTATTGTGTTGTTTTCACAGGTTGGAGTAGTACTCAGGGACTTGCACTGTTAGCCAATAAACATATTGTAATAATACTTACAGAGCGTACTGTTCGTTCAAACATACACTATTTTAAAAGGGACAATGTCTATTGACATTAACAGACTAAAGGTAGGGTAAATAAGAATGTCAGTGGTGTTTGTTGTAGGATTCTATTGCGAACTGTTCACGAGATATCGTATCTTGAACAGTTTCCACGCCGATACTTGTTTGTGCCACTCAAGCTGTGCAGTTGCAAGGTATGATGATGTTTGCTTACAGTGTGCTTGTTGTATTCCTCGAGTGCATTGCGAACTTGCTAGTCAATTAGTGTGTGACAGTCCGAGCAGTAGGTCGTGAGTGGACGATGGGATTTGTGAACGCAGGAAAAGTCGACATGCTCATTGTGTATAGAGAGTGTAGGGAGAATGCAGTTAGTTCTTCTACAGAGTATGTGGCAAGATATCCCAATAGATGTCAACTTTCTATGCAGTTATTTATCAACCTTTTCAACTAGTTACCTGAAAGTGGTAGTGTAAAACGTAGATAACGTAACAGAAGGAAACAAATGATGACAGAAGAGGGGGAAATTAATGTTGTTGCTGCTGTTGCAGTTGAACCTCACGTTAGCTCCCGTACTATCACACAAATAACTGGTGTGAATCAGGCTAGTGTCCTATGCATTCTCCATTTACATGCGTTCCATCCCTAGCACATATTTCTTTATCAAGAGCTGCATGGAAACGATTATGAGAGTCGCGTTAACTTGTATATATGGGCATTAAGACAGGATAATTCCATATGTATCACGTTTAGTGATGAAAACACATTTACAGGTCATGGCGAGGAAAATCACCGCAACATGCAGTATTGGTCTGTTCACAAACCCTGTTGGTTTCGTCAGCTGGAATGTCAGCGTCCCTGGTGCTTAAGCGTGTGGTGTGGGATAGTGAACAATCATCTCATGGCCCGTTCTTCATAGAGGGAACACTGAATGAGCACAAGTATCACAGCCTCCTAACAGACCATCCTCCACGTATGGTGTAAGACGTCTCTCCGCAAGCTAGAAGGAACCTGTGGTACCAACATTATGGCTGTCCAAGCCATAGTGCATGAGGTACTACAGCATGCCTTCAAGAATTCCCAATTGTTGGATTGGACTCCGAGGACCTGTACTTTGGTCAGCCCGTTCCCCGGATTTGATGCATGAAAACTTCTTTTCTGTGCGGAAAGATGAAATACGCTGTCTACAAGGACATGCCAACTACCCCTGACACCTCGGACATTTTCGCTGAAATGCTAGCACAGCTGCAGCAGTCGTTCCATTCCAGACTGGAAGGATGTATTGCCGCTGCTGGTGGTCATTTTGAACACAGCCTGTGTTTGACAGTTGTCTCGTTACTGGTCAGAATCAACATAACGAGTAACCGGTGCATGAACTTGGGTTGTTATTTAGTGTGTGTTACCATAGGCATTGTATCGGCATCGGTGTGGGAGATTTTCAAAATATGATACCTCGTAAATTATTAGGGCTGACGTCTGGCAACAAAAATCTCCGACATTCAAATTTACCTTGTTTTTAGTTTGTTAGTGTCAATAAGCATTGTTCCATTTAAAAAGTGCATGTTTGCACAAAAAATACACTTTTTAAGTATTATTACAGTCTATTAGCTAACCTTAAGAGCCCCATTCTGTGAAAACCACACATCAATAACTCTTATCATCTGTGCAATATTTGCGGGGCAAGTTTTGGGTGATTCACCGTGTATACTTGAATCAAACAGCTTTTCAGAGAAGTAGTAACAAATTCAAATGCATATATGTAGGAAGGTGGTACCTTATTCAACAAAGCCGTTTTTCTTAGCCACATTTTGACCGCAACGCCTGACGAAATTGTCGGATAGCCTACTCTTATTGAACAAAAAAATAAAAAACGAAGTAACTGGATATACTGTTGCCATGCAGATATACTGCTTAGTAAATTTTGTACTCCTCACCTTTAGTGTTTAGAAAAGGCGCCACCATGAAGAGACTTTTTGCTCTCAGTCCTAAGAGTTGCACTTTATTTAACTGTAACTTTTCATTTCTTTCAGCTCTGGAAATGTTTTTTAATTAGAGAAATGCCAAGCTGCCCCGCGGTTATGAATCCATGTTAAAATGTAGGTCTCTTACATCTATCTATATGGGTATTGCAGTTGGGAGAAGGCATACGACTTTGAAGCCAACGGGATACATCATCTGGCAGGATGGCGCCTAGGGAAGCATTGTGGTGTTCAAAACAACCTTCACGCTGATGACTTCTTTGCCTTATATCTTACCTTGTCCAGACGCACCTCTATGTTCAAAAATCGTTACCAAAATCTGAACAAAGTTTTACCACTTGGAATCACACAGTCTGTACTTCACCTTTAAGCATATTATTTTAGCCCATGGGTCGTTCAAATCCAAATTTTTATCATTTGATGTTCTCTGCAGACAACATGGAATGAGGAGTGGCCGCGCGGTTTGAGGCGTTATGTCACGGACTGCGCGGCCCCTCCCGTCGGAGGTTCGAGTCCTCCCTCGAGAATGGGTGTGTGTGTTGTTCTTAGTCTTAGTTAGTTTAAGTAGCGTGTAAGTCTAGGGACCGATGACCTAAGCAGTTTCGTCCCTTAGGAATTCACACATATTCAAACACTTTTGTTTAACGACCTGTCGACAATGAGGCCATTAGAGACAGAGCACAAGCTCAGATTAAGGAAGGAATGAGAAGGAAATCAGCTGTTCTCTTTCAAAGGAATCATCTCACCATTTGCCTGAAGCGATTTAGGAAAATGACAGAAAATCTGAATGAGGATGACCAGACGTGGGTTCTGAGCCGTTGCCCTACCAAATGCAAGAGCAGTGTGCTAACCAGTGCGCCACTCAGTCGGTAACATGGAAGACACCACTCTCTTGTTCGCTCCCTTCCACAAATGGAACAGCGCTCTACAATAAGTAATACATATATTTCTGATGTATTTCTGATATACATTAACCGATTTGCCTTTACAGAGTGCAAACGTATTTAAAAAAAATTGTGTTACTCATATTTACACCTACAAAAGAAATGAAGGCTCAGTTTATTCAAATGAAAATTCTGTGACATGTTCATGAGACTATCATTTAAATTATCTGGTTTGCTCTGTTACTTCATGCTCAGATAGCTCTGTGCATCGGCACGCTGCTTCCCAGGTCCCTAGAGGTACACTGCCTCTCGGTCGAATCCCATCAGATTAACAACGAGGCCTTGTGCACAGGCCAGCTTGGATGTTGATTTCCAGTGGTTTCCCACATCTGACTAAACGGTTCCAATTATATATGTTATGTATGTAAGGCAGAGGATATGTGTGTATGGATGCACATGTCTGCATGGGAACAGTACATACAGTTTCTCTCTCTCTCTTTTTTTTTTTTTTTTTTTTTTTTTTTTTTTTTTTTTTTTTTTGTTCAGAAAGCTTCAGGGTCTACACCTAAACATCTGAATCAAATTAAACCAAATTTGCCACAGAAACAGCAGGTTTCTCGAATATCAGCACTGTGGGGATTATAACCTCCTTGTTCCAATAGAAGCAGAGACACAGGCAAAATCGTGTTTTTACAGCCCCTAGCGTACAGGCTGCAATGCAAAGCAGGTGCATCATGTAGTACAGTACTGGACTGCCAAAACAGCCGGATACACAGGGCAGCCTGTATGTCAGGGGCAAGCAACGGACTTCTGGGCCGTGACAATTATCCTGCCCTCAGTACCAGGGTGATTTACTGACCTGTTCTGCAGAGAAAATAAATGATATTCAAGCCCCTGCATAACACGGCTGTTGCAGGAGTAGTATCAGCCTGCTTTATTTAACTTTATTAGAGGGGCTACACATGATAATGATTGTGACTCAGGACAGGTTGGATACTGACGGAGGAGGGGATGGACAGGGAGAGGGAAAGGAGGAAATGGACAGACAGGGGGAAGTAGGTAGATATGCATGAGGCAGGTGGAAGGTGTAGAGAGGTAGTGGGTAGATGGAAAAGGAAGAGTGGGCAGTGAAGGTGGAAATAAAGGTGGGGAGGAGGATATGGTATGAGGTAGGAGGTAGGAAGATGCCATCAAAGACAAGGGATGCATGTAATGCAGAAAAAGACGGGAGGAGGAGCTGAAGAGTGTGGAGGAGGATGTATGCAGAGATGGGAAGATGTGGAGGACAGACAGAGGGAGAAACAGATGGGCACAGAGGTGAGGAGGAGGAATGTGTTCAATATATGTGTTGGACACTTATGTGGGCATAATTGCAGGGAAACGGCTAGTGTGTGTATATCCTCCAGTTGTACCCAGGTCCTACATCAGTCACACGATTCACAAACATTTCGAAATCCATTCTTGCACCTTCCCATTGATTACATTAGATGCAGACATATGGGGTACAGAAACACGGTCCTAGGTTTGGGTGATGGGGCAGAGGGTGAAGGAGGAAAGGTTGGTAACAATAAGGACATCTGACCACCATCTGCCACTCGAATTCCCAAACCTAGATTAACGTTCTGACCTTGTGACAGTACAAGATAAGACCAGGAAAAGGAAATACGTTTGTTCTGGTACTGACTACAGTTTCAGACTAATAAATACTGTAATAAAGTGACACTATATTTTTGTGTAATTCACAGTTTTATATTTTTGAACATTTGAATCAAATTGTCAGCCTTTCCACCACTTTGGAATAATAGCAAAATCTGAGTGAATATTTATGCAGCTGTTTGCTCTCAGTACTGCATAATATACACTCCTGGAAATGGAAAAAAGAACACATTGACACCGGTGTGTCAGACCCACCATACTTGCTCCGGACACTGCGAGAGGGCTGTACAAGCAATGATCACACGCACGGCACAGCGGACACACCAGGACCCGCGGTGTTGGCCGTCGAATGGCGCTAGCTGCGCAGCATTTGTGCACCGCCGCCGTCAGTGTCAGCCAGTTTGCCGTGGCATACGGAGCTCCATCGCAGTCTTTAACACTGGTAGCATGCCGCGACAGCGTGGACGTGAACCGTATGTGCAGTTGACGGACTTCGAGCGAGGGCGTATAGTGGGTATGCGGGAGGCCGGGTGACGTACCGCCGAATTGCTCAACACGTGGGGCGTGAGGTCTCCACAGTACATCGATGTTGTCGCCAGTGGTCGGCGGAAGGTGCACGTGCCCGTCGACCTGGGACCGGACCGCAGCGACGCACGGATGCACGCCAAGACCGTAGGATCCTACGCAGTGCCGTAGGGGACCGCACCGCCACTTCCCAGCAAATTAGGGACACTGTTGCTCCTGGGGTATCGGCGAGGACCATTCGCAACCGTCTCCATGAAGCTGGGCTACGGTCCCGCACACCGTTAGGCCGTCTTCCGCTCACGCCCCAACATCGTGCAGCCCACCTCCAGTGGTGTCGCGACAGGCGTGGATGGAGGGACGAATGGAGACGTGTCGTCTTCAGCGATGAGAGTCGCTTCTGCCTTGGTGCCAATGATGGTCGTATGCGTGTTTGGCGCCGTGCAGGTGAGCGCCACAATCAGGACTGCATACGACCGAGGCACACAGGGCCAACACCCGGCATCATGGTGTGGGGAGCGATCTCCTACACTGGCCGTACACCACTGGTGATCGTCGAGGGGACACTGAATAGTGCACGGTACATCCAAACCGTCATCGAACCCATCGTTCTACCATTCCTAGACCGGCAAGGGAACTTGCTGTTCCAACAGGACAATGCACGTCCGCATGTATCCCGTGCCACCCAACGTGCTCTAGAAGGTGTAAGTCAACTACCCTGGCCAGCAATATCTCTGGATCTGTCCCCCATTGAGCATGTTTGGGACTGGATGAAGCGTCGTCTCACGCGGTCTGCACGTCCAGCACGAACGCTGGTCCAACTGAGGCGCCAGGTGGAAATGGCATGGCAAGCCGTTCCACAGGACTACATCCAGCATCTCTACGATCGTCTCCATGGGAGAATAGCAGCCTGCATTGCTGCGAAAGGTGGATATACACTGTACTAGTGCCGACATTGTGCATGCTCTGTTGCCTGTGTCTATGTGCCTGTGGTTCTGTCAGTGTGATCATGTGCTGTATCTGACCCCAGGAATGTGTCAATAAAGTTTCCCCTTCCTGGGACAATGAATTCACGGTGTTCTTATTTCAATTTCCAGGAGTGTATTATTGCATGATCTGAATAATGTCTAAAGTTGCTATTAATGTTCTCTGGGTTGCCATTAATGTTCCACATGTGTAATAACGTTCCACACCCACTTCACTAGGACATGCAGAGAGTAGTTACTACATCTATCAATGACTCTGCAGCCAAGGTTGCGTTTGCAACACATAGTCACGCTTTCCTTGGGGTGGTACCGTACAACGCATTTAGGAAATGCCGAAATACTGCAGCCACTTGGTTACCTTACTCCTTGGCTTTTGGGATATCATGAGAGAAGAGCACGAATGGATTTTGCACGACCGGAAATTTCTACAGTCATTTTGAAGTAGATCATTCTGTTTCAGATAGCTCATTCTTAGATTCTGTAACAGATGTATGCCCATGATACTGGTTGGCGGCTTTGTGTATGACCTCTGCTGTCCGTCTCGCAGGCTGGCGTGATCTGTGCCGTCTTCCAGCCATTGAACACGGTGTTTTGTTACAGGATTCTATTGCAAAAAGGAAAATTTTATATAGCATTTGTCAGGGATACCACTGGGTTTAGGTAGTTAGTTCAATGTCAGTGTTTTGTGATGTATTTCACGACTGCAACACTAATATCCACGTGTATCGCTTTTCCTTTTAGTTACACGGGGAGCAAACTGGAACAGTTAATTATGGATCTTCCTTTGTAAAGGAATATTTCGAAAGAGAGTTCAGATATTTTGCTTGTGGTTCGTTACTCTCAGCTGCGATTCCTCCGTCATTAACGAACGTCTGGACAGTACGTTGGTGCTACTATTTCTTATAATATGGAGCCATATTTGTGAGATGCGTACCATACATTATGAACTACGTAGACGTAAACGTACAGAGCCGTTCCACCCTATATATTACAGCCGCCATAAAACCTCAAAGAAACGCAGATAGCTGTGTATCCATTCCAAATACGATTCCGTCCCAGATGATACCATGTGAGGCGCCATATTTTCGCCTTTTCACAGTACTGACAGAATTTTAGTGTGATCCACCGTTGTACTGGACGTAGAGATGGTGTGGACCAGCGATTCTTCTGTAAACAGGACGCTACCACCATGCATCGGGGTCCTTTCACAACTGGCCAGGCAGTACTTTCACCATGCCTCTGCATGGATTTGTGAATGATAATAATACAGCCATGCATAACGTAACCCACGGGTATACCATCGTGCTTCCAGGAAAAGTGCGCCAAAAGTTCATTCAGCACGTCTAAATTTACATTTTTACTCCACAAAGCGCCATATGTTTGTCACATATTGACGACGTATTGACTTGCCCATTGTTAAGCTTAAAACTGTTGGAAGCCACCGAGGGCACTCCAAGACTGGAAGTCAGAGATAATGCAGACAGCTGACAATAGAATTAACGTTTAGATTACGGTACAGCCCTGCGAACTGCAACACTCTGGGTATCTTTCCTAGACAATTTTTTCAGAGAATTAACTGATAACTTCATACAAAGCCTAAACGTTGTAGTAAGGTATCACATTACAAAACGATCACGAAAAGGCACTATCAGCACAGATAGCAAGTTTGATAGTTGCTCCTGAGAACAGCAACGTCATTGGGTTTACAGAGGTAGATTGAAATGGGAAATGGGTAAAACTGACGGAACTGCGGTCCCCACAAAGGAGAGGACTTGCGATGGAGCCAAGTGAAGTGGTACACTTTCCCTAGCTGTAACAGGAAGGGTAGTGATTTTTACCTTTCGTCTGAACGCTGTTGTTAGCGATCTTTGAGTCTGTTAATGTAAAAGCCAGGAACATCCCCAGCTACAAGTATGAGAAGGGTGAAAATCTGAGAGTGATTAGTCACAGACACCTTGGAGGTAGAAAGCTGCATGTCAGATTGGCTGATGCCCGTGAAGTGCTGGTGAGTTGGTGAGGTGGTCACAATCCGCCACAATCCTTTATAAACACAGGATTTTGTATATAAAGTTGAGTGGGATCATTGCGCCAGAAATTCTGTCTTGCTCGTTGACAGCCTTTGGTTAGTTGTGAGAGGTATGTCTCCCTCACTTTACGATGTTGTTAGCGATTGCTACTTTTGTTAGCCATTACCTCAGGGACTCAGACACTGAATTCAGTTGTGGAACCAGTTGCATACTTCCATTTTCTAGTGCTCAGAATTACCCTGCAGTGGTAATTAGTCTGAAATAAATAAATAAGTTCATTCAGACCCTAAGTTTCTTCAGTCTCCTGCTGCGAGTATTCTACTGAGTCTCAAATTCCACGCTTCTCATAAGTGACCTGTGAACGTGTTGGGGTTCATCCAAGCATTCAATCTGCTGTCAGTGAAAGTCCATCTTTCTGCATTTACTCACAACTGCTCTGACGTTGCAGATTGACATGTAATTCCCTGCATCCTATAACTGAACGCACATGATATATGGTTGAGGATACTTTTGGAACCTATATCTCTCTCCCCCTTCACTGTTCAGTTCACGAATGGTGTATTAGCTTCAATTGCTTTGGTTTTGTTGTTGTGGTTATTTAGCAATTCTCATGTGGAAGGAAGTAATACGTTGCGTGACACTTCCCTGAACTTACTACTTCGAAGTTTCAGTTGTGCACCATTTCTCCATGAAGCACAAATCTTGCTTTGTATGTCTGCTAGAGATTGTCTCTTGTCTTCAAAATGCTCTCACGCCCGCTAGACAGTCCCTTGAAATGCACCGCTCTTCGTTATTTCTTAAGTGTAAGAACAGAAAGAAAGCCAGTAGTCTGTGTGCCGACTCGCCATGCTGTCAAAAAAAAAAAAGTTACATGTAGCGTTATATGCCAGCTTCATTCGCATTTAAGTAGACATTGCACAAAATTCGAAAATGTTTGCGATGAGAAACAGAGTGGCTATGGTTCAAATGGCTCTGAGCACTATGGGACTCAACATCTTAGGTCATAAGTCCCCTAGAACTTAGAACTACTTAAACCTAACTAACCTAAGGACATCACACACACCCATGCCCGAGGCAGGATTCGAACCTGCGACCGTAGCAGTCCCTCGGTTCCGGACTGCAACGCCAGAACCGCACGGCCACAGCGGCCGGCAGAGTGGCTATGATTTTGCGTTTGGTGCATATTACACTATATGATGCTCAAATGAAATTTTAGCTAAGTTACTGGATTTTTCTTTAGACTTCACGGGTGGTTTCTGCTCATCTTCAGTCTCGAGAAAATGGAATTCGTGTAGTATGTTTACTTCCGACCGAGAATGAAATATTCATAACATACATTCGAGATATCGAAACGAGATTTTGGCAAATGACAGCACGCAACAAGGAGAGTATCTTTCCATATGGTTAACCTACAGAACTTTCTTACCCGCATCCCTATATCCAAAGCTACCGTTTTTTTTTTTTAATCCAGCACTCTAATTTTTAAAATGTCATTGACAACTAGTGGAAAGAGAATTGGCTGAAAATAAACATGAAATTTCTTTTCTTATGTTACAGCAAACAGACGCAATGAGGTTTTCTGTAAGATATTAACGTTTCTGGTCCCCTATTGCTTGTTTAATGATACAAAGTGTTTCAAGATTCTGGCCGGGCGGGATAGCCTCTTGGTTGTCTCGGTTCGGAGGTTCGAGTCCTCCCCCTGGCATGTGTGTGTGTGTGTGTGTGTGTGTGTGTTGTCTTTAGCCTAAGTTAGTTTAAGTTATGTTAATTAGTATTTGAGATTAGGGACTGATGACCTGAGCAGTTTGGTCCCGTAGGATCTTACCACAAATTTCCAGTTTCTTCAGGATTCTGTCACAATAGCTATTTCAAGGTGAGTTTGTGGAATTTATTCTGTGTTTTGACATAAAAGCCAAATTTCATGTGACAGTTAGATAAATATGCGCCAACATTCCACTTCAGATCACTCTGGATAGTTAATCATAGGTATTTTACGGTAGTTACTGTTTCCAGTGATTTTTCGCCCAAGGAATAATCGAACACATTTTTGGCCGTATATACGCACTGACAGTCAAAAACGTCCCAGCACCAAGAAGAAGTGGTGCGAGGTAGGTAGAAGTTGGTAGGTGTGTCTCTACATCTGAAAGATGGCGTCTGTTCATATTTGACGCCAGTAGTGCCAGCATGAGGCTGCAGATCAGGTTTGCTTTAAATACGCGATGTAACGGTCGTGAGCGGTAGCTGCCTATGAGATTGGACGTAGTGAGTTTATGATTCTAAAGAATGCATTTAGGGGGACGAAGACGCCATTCTTAACACCCCACTGAGTTTGAACTAGGTCGTGTAATCGGGCTACGAGGAGCCGGAAGTTCCTTCCGCGATATTGCATTCAACATTCTTGTGATTACAGCGGCTAGTAGTGTACCAGCACTTTACATTTGCAACGTCTTTTCCCGCGCTTGCATTAACCTGTTATCTAGCAAAGGTAATCACTTGAATATGTTTCCTAGACAAATGTGGTCCTGAAAGTAAATTACTCGACATTAATTATTCCTTGGTATCGGGATTTTCTTTCCGTCAGTGTAAATATATATTGCAGACAGTAACTGTCATGGCCCACTTCCTTGGGGCACTCAGTTTACTTTTGCATCTGCAGATTTTATTGCGTTCAGAGCGACGTATTTAGATCGCTCTGAGCACTGTGGGACTTAACATCGGAGGTCATCAGTCCCCTAGACTTAGAACTACCTAAACCTAACCTAAAGACATCACACACATCCATGCCCGAGGCAGGATTCGAACCTGCGACCGTAGCAACAGCGCGGTTCCGGATTGAAGCGCCTAGAACCGCTCGGCCACAGCGGATGCCAACGTATTTAGATCTACCCGCAAGTAAGTTCCAAATCTAATTCACACAAGCAGAGTAATTCGACTCACAGAGATTTTGCAATCACCACAAGTAATTTCCTGCTGCCGTCTTGTATACCTCACTTGTTTCCATGTTGTCCCAGTAAAGCTCTGTCCGTCCAGTGTCACACTTGACTATACGGACTTGTGTGCTGCAGTTTGTTATTCTTTTCTTGTTTAGCGCAATGAAGTTAACAATTTACTTGACTGTGGAACCTGGCTGTTTCTCCACTCAAACAGTCCTAACTATAACTAAGAATAGGTTGTGCAGAAAGAAAGGAAGTCGTAGTGCAACTTATCGAAAATGCAGTCAATGCCTTCCGTGGTCGGATGATAAAAAATGTATTTTGGAGGCAGTTGTACTCATAATTATTTTCAAATCAAAATGCGAATTAATGGAGTAGGTGGTAGCATATTAATGTAGAGTTTCACAAACTCTCACTTCATTCATACAAAATGCAGTCCAGTCTCTTTAGTTGAAGACATTTAGTAGTAGTCTTAGTCTTTATATCGCAGCATTACGCAGAAGCTGGTTTACTCAAAACCCTTTGGTGTACGTAACAATACCTGAAGAAATATCTTTAATCCGCTAAATGCGAAGGAAAAGTAATTTTTCCGTGATTGTCAGTGGTCTTTTAAGGGAACGCCCAAGCTTTTGCTTACATCGGACCCATTACAGTTTGAATCAATGAGTGAAGATATCGGACGACCAATAAAAATGAAATCACACTGTAACGCCGCAGTGTTTTCTTTCTATCTTTTTTTTTTTTTATAAACACTACTATTGAAAACTTAAGGACGAAATGAACTTTCGGATGACGTTCCACTCCATAGTAATACAGCTCGATAAAACTTAGACCATACATAGAAAGAACTGCTACAAAACTGTTGGGAAGGTAATCGAAAAAAATACGTAGTGAGATATCAAAAATGACAGTTTTATTCAAAAATGGCACTGAAGTCACCGAGATTCGTGACGGTCCCATTGATACTACAAATGGTAGGACATATTTCTTGATGGTTCTTAATAGGATGTGTTATCACCACGTACGACAGTGCGTGCTGTACATGTGCTCCCATTCTTATCACAATGTTGGTATGTGTGGGGTCCTGCCCACTCGTCGCGTATAACGTGCCTAAGGGATGGTGCGTTCTCGGAATGCTATACCACACTTCAAGCAAATAACATTAGTAGCTTCATTTCAATAAAGCAGATAGACAATACTTAACTTTGAATTAACAATGGTGTCGGAAGCGAAGGATATGCAACAACTCAGAGTCCTTTGCTGTATACAAGGTCCATGTAAGCAATTGATATGGATCACTACTAACTGGTATCGTAACACTCTCTGCTAGGCCGTGGTAATACAGTCCTAATACTGGCAGGAGCAGCGCTTAAATTCTCCTGTTGTAGAGGCCACGCCTGTCGTGGTGTGGTCCTAATCAGTGCACCATTGGCCGACGTCGTATCACCGCCTTCTCTTCTCTTGGGTCCTTCATCTACGTTCCGGCGCTAGTGGTTAAACCAGAACAGTATGGATTTCCTACGATAGTGCCTTTCATTCCTCCACCAGTGTTGTTGACAGTTTCTGGATAGTCATTGGCCATGTGGAAGAGATTCAGTATGTCTCCCCAACGCATCCCACACATGCTCCGTAGGACATAAGTAAGAGCAAGGGGCCGGCCATTCCATTTGTCCAAAATCCTCTTGTTCCAGGGGCACTTGTGCTATTCGATACATTCACAGCCCGCATCTCGTGGTCGTGCGGTAGCGTTCTCGCTTCCCACGCCCGGGTTCCCGGGTTCGATTCCCGGCGGGGTCAGGGATTTTCTCTGCCTCGTGATGGCTGGGTGTTGTGTGCTGTCCTTAGGTTAGTTAGGTTTAAGTAGTTCTAAGTTCTAGGGGACTTATGACCACAGCAGTTGAGTCCCATAGTGCTCAGAGCCATTTGAACCATTTGATACATTCACACATTGTTATCCGTACAAATGAAGTCAGGGCCGAATGCACCACTGAAAAGAGGCACATGACGAAGGCGTACAGTGTAACAATAATGGCGACTAATGAGTTGAAAGTCAGTAACACATGGATCACGAAAACGATCATGCTAGGCAATGATGGACATACCCTAACGTGGTGCGAGCTGGGAAGACATAACGCACCCAGGAAGAACGTCGAACGCAATCATTTATATGCTCCATGTGTTATGGTGTGGGTAGGCGTAAGGTTGCATCGGCATACCGACCTAGAACTCTCTGAACACACTCCACTCACCTGTAAACACTACAGTGTCGCTGCACACGCTTCGTGCGTGCGTCTTTTCATGTGTACAGTCGATCGTGACTTTATTTTTCTGGGTAAAAATGGGTGCCCGCGTCGACCAGCGCATCTGGAGGAGCTCTTTGAACGAGAGGATAATCGGCGATTGGACCGGCCCGCCCATTCACTAGACTTAAATTTCATCGAGAGTGGAGACGCGTTGCAGCGCGTCCACACGCACCAAAAAAGATGCAGCAGTTGGCAACTGCTCTAGCAGAGGAACGGAATGCCCCACCGCGAGAGCTGCTTTAAAAACCCTTAGGCACCTTTAGGATACGTTGCAGAGTATGCACAGCGATACGTGTTTATAACACACCCTATTAAAAACAATGTACCGTCTTTTGTACTGTGCTGGGGACCATTATAAATAGCAGTCTATTTAGTGTAATTATTGTCTTCGAATAAAAGTTTAATTGCTGTTGGTCTCATGGCGTATTTCTTTCAGTTGCTTTCTCTACTATACAGTACCAGTGCTCCCTATGTACACGACTGGCCATTAAAATTGCTACACCACGAAGATGTGCTACAGACGCGAAATTTAACCGACAGGAAGAAGATGCTGTGATATGCAAACGATTAGCTTTTCAGAGCATTCACACAAGGTTGGCGCCGGTGGCGACACCTACAACGTGCTGACATGAGGAAAGTTTCCAACTGATTTCTCATACACAAACAGCAGTTGACCGGCGTTGCATGGTGAAACGTTGTTGTGACAACTCGTGTAAGGAGGAGAAATGCTTACCATCACGTTTCCGACTTTGATGAAGGTCGGATGTGGCCTATCGCGATTGCGGTTTATCGTATCGCGACATTGCTGCTCGCGTTGGTCGAGATCTATTGACTGTTAGCAGAATATGGGATCGATGGGTTCAGGAGGGTAATACGGAACGCCGTGTTGGATCCCAACGACCTCGTATCACTAGCAGTCGAGATGACAGGCATCTTATCCGCATGGCTGTAACTGATCATGCAGTCACGTCTCGATACCTCAGTCAACAGATAGGGACGTTTGCAAGACAACAACCATCTGCACGAACAGATCGACGACGTTTGCAGCAGCATGGACTATCAGGTCGGAGACCATGGCTGCGGTTACCCTTGACGCTGCATCACAGAGAGGAGCGCCGGCAATGGTGACTCAATGACGAACCTGGATGCACGAATGGCAAAACGTCATTTTTTCGGATGAATCCAGGTTCTGATTACAGTATCATGATGGCCGCATCCGTGTTTGGCGACATCGCGGTGAACGCACATTGCAAGCGTGTATTCGTCATCGCTATCCTGGCGTATCACCTGGCGTAATGATATGGGGTGCCATTGGTTACACGTCTCGGTCACCTCTTCTTCGCATTGACGACACTTTGAACAGTGGACGTTACATTTAAGATGTGTTACGACCCGTGGCTCTACCCTTCATTCGATCCCTGCGAAACACTGCATTTCAGCAGGATAATGCACGACCGCATGTTGTAGGTCCTGTACAGGCATTTCTGTATACAGCACATTCTCCAGATCTCTCTAAAAATTGAAAACGTCTGGTTAATGGTTGCCGAGCAACTGGTTCGTCACAATACGCCAGTCACTACTCTTGATAAACTGATCGTTTTGAAGCTGCATGGGTAGCTGTACCTGTAAGAGCCATCTAAGCTCTGTTTGACTCAATGCCCAGCCGTATCAAGGCTGTTATTACGACCAGAGGTCGCTGTTCTGGGTACTGATTTCTCAGGATCTATGCACCCAAATTGCGTGAAAATGTAATCACTTGGTAGTTCTAGTATAATACATTTGTCCAATGAATACCCGTTTATCATCTGAATTTCTTCTTGGTGTAGCAATTTTAATGGCCAGTAGTGTATGATCGATGCTTCATCGAGCTTTGTTACTTGGCAGTGATACATCAGGTGATACTTACTTTCGTCCTTAAATTTTCCACAACAGTGTATGTCATTCTAACAGCATTCTTAGTAGAAAAATGTTTGTATATTCTTTGAACAAACGGCAGTTATTGTACAGCGACGAATTACAGCACATTGTATAATCATCCAGTTGTCAGTTTCCACAATATATTATAAATTAATTACTAATCGGGTCCCCAAACAAAAAGGAAAAGCAAACTGTGCATGTTAAAAAAGTGGTATTCATTTATTCATGGGGCAGTCTGGCGCATTTGATCGATTCAAGTAAATCTTTAATTTTGCATCGCTTTGTCCGCTTATATCTCCTATCACTTGTTGGTTTTACGTTGTCAGAGCAACGTACCACAAACAAGAAGTGATTGAAAGCAGTCGATCAGTGACTGAGCTGAGTCTCACTATTTTGTAATGGTGAAAGGAAAGAATATAAAGCCTAGTTAATAGCCATCATAGTCTGTTTCAAACTAAAGCAGTGCTGAAGACCCACAAAACAACGTTAAGTTAACATTTTGTAACAAACCTACTGCCGCGTTCGGTGAATTCACTGTAACATCTGTGAAGACTTACCTGCCTACGGATGTCTCCATGAGACACATAGATCAGTCTCAAACTGTGTTCCGTATTTTTGTCTTCAAAGGATGTATTGGAGATGCGGAATGGATCAGTACATACACTATCTGCTCAAAAGTATAGGAACACCTTTTGGTGGTGAGTAATATTCATAAGAGGAGCAGGTGTAGTTGTTATGAAGAGCAAAACGAAGTTTAGGAGACTAGTCAGGAAGCGTCAGAGTGCAATAACTGGGATATGGAAGCACTGAGAAATGAACAGATACGCTTGAAGATCTCTGTGGCTACTACGATCATGAATAGATCAGTACGCAGTTCAGTTGAAGAGGAATGGACATCTCTAAAAACGGCACTCACAGAAATTGGAAAGAAAAACGTGGGTACAATGAAAGTAACTGTAAAGAAACTATGGGAAACACAAGAAATACTTTATTTGAACAACGAAAGAAGGAAGTACAAAAACATTCAGAGAAATTCAAGAATAGAAAAGTACAAATCACTTAGCAATGGAATAAATTATATCTACAGGAAGCTAAGGCGAAATATATACATGAAAAATTTGAAGTAACAGAAAAAGGGAAGATTGTCAGAAGGACTGACTCAGAATACAGAAAAGCCAGAACAACCATAGGTGAAATTAAAAGCAAGGTCGCTAACGTTAGGGGTACGACGGGAAGTCCACTGTTTAATGCGGAGGATAGAGCGGATGGGTGGAAAGAGTTGTAGCGTCCCTTTTGCGATGTTTAAGAATAATGCGTGTGAAGTGTGTATAAAAATATTGAATAAAACCAAACAGACTACACTGAAAGTCAATTGCGAAAAAAATTATTTACAAAAAATATAACGTCGATACTACAGTAGGGAAAGACAATAACGATGATAAACAATATCGCAGTAAAGAATAGGTTGAAATAAAATATTTATATCTTTGTATAACTATACAAGATGGAAAAGATAAGTTATTACTCGCTCCTCTGCTGTTTCTGATGAACTATTGTTAGATAGATATTGTATGTAGCGTTGAACGCTAGCGAATGTTCTTTTTGTTCTTTCGACTAGTCGATACAAAAGGCGTGTACCAGGTTGTTGATGGAAGTATATGTGTAAAAGTGTGTTCATTGTATTATTTCAAGAACATGCCGGCTACTAATCGTAATGTTTTAATTGAAAAGAGAGAATAATTAGTAATTTTCAGCTATCAGGAAGACGAAAGCAGTGATCGCTGACTGGCAACAATTGGCCGCCATTACGCGGCGGAATTAATATTAACTTTCCTTATATCTTTCCACAGCGCCAGAAGGGATAAAATCATTTTAAAACATTATTTAATTTAAATCAGAATACTTCCATGAGTTAATTTTGCGAGAGTTCAAATACTTTCAGAGATACCATCTGTCGTAGATCTGTGAACTTTGGCCTTGACTGTATTTAGATGAAAACCAGTTATGATAGTCTTGTAGCGCTCATTTAAAATTTAAAAAAAGACATTCATTTTGGCATCCTATAAGATACTCTGCTTCTAACGGTCTCGCCTATATAAAGAAAATAATTAATGCTAACCTCTTATCTTACGTAGTATCAAAAAGCATAAAACCAATATAGAACATTAAAAGAGAACCGTTCGAGAGTACAGTGAAACCCTTTATGAGAGGGAGGTCTTCTGTGACGACGATATGAAAGAAAAACAGGAGTCGACTGGGAAGAGATAGGGGATCCAGTATTAGAATCAGAATTTAAAAGAGCTGTGGGCGACTTAAGATCAAATAAGACTGAAGGGATATTTAACATTCCATCGGAATTTCTAAAATAATTGGGGGAAGCGGTAACAAAAGGACGATTCAAGTTAGTGTATAGAATGTATAAGACTGACGATATACTCTCAAACATCTGGAGAAACATCATTTACGAAGTTACGAAGACAGCAAGAGCCGGTAACAACGAGAAAGAATTATGGCGCAGTCAGCTTAATAGATCATGCATCCCAGTTACTGGCCAGAATAACACACAACAGAAAAGAAAACAAAATTGAAGATATCTTAGATGACGATCAGTTTGGATTTAGGTAAGGTAAAGTCAACAGAAAGGTAGTTCTGACATTGCGGTTCGACAACGTCCAACGGTACAAGATGTTCGAAATTATGAGAAAATAAGAATTAATCTACAGGGAAAGGCGAGTAATATACATATGTTCAAGAACCAGGAGTGAAAAATACGATTGGAAGACCAGGAACGAAATTCTCGGATTAAAATGAGTGTAACAACAGGAACGTAGTCCTTCGGTCCTATTGTGCATCCTGTTCCTTGAAGAAGCGACGATGGAAATAAAAGAAAGTTTCAAAGTGGGATTCAGATTCAAGGTGAAAGAGTATCATTGATAAGATTATTGAAAGTCAGATTGCGTTGCGGTAAAAATATTGTGTGTCAGTTTAGTGTTGATCAGAATAAGTAAAGAGAGAAATGTCTGAGTACGTTCAGTTCTGCTCAGCTGTTTGAAAATCAAATAAAGTAATGGGTTTACCAGCTCAGTAATTCATACATTTTTCTAAGGGGAGGTTTCACAGTGAGATGGATGCATAGAGGAATTATGGGCAAAGTTTAAGCAGATTGTAAATCGTGGTCTGGAGAGTTACGTGCCTATTAAGTGGATAAGAGATGGAAAAGCCTCGCCATGATTTATTAACGAAATTCGGCGGATGCTGAGGAAGAAGAGGCTATTTCACCCTCGGTCCGAAAAGGAATGTATAAATGACGACAAGTGAAAGTCAGTGGAGATTCGTGCGTCTGTGGAAAGATCTGCGCGCGAAGCATACAACTACCACCGTCACACTTTAGCATAAGAGCTAGCAGAGAAGCCGAGAAAATTACGATCGTATGTAAAACCGCTAAGCGGGTCGACGACTTCCATTCTGTCCCTTGTTGGCCAGGCTGGAGTGGCAATTTAAGATAACAGAATGAAAGCTGAAATTTTCAATTTCACGTTCAACACATCGTTCACAGAGGAGAATCGTACAAACATGCCGTCAATTGGCCATCGGACAGACTCCCATCTGGCGACATAGTAATAAGCGTACCTGGAATAAAGAAGCAACTGAATCATTTGAAAGCAAATTAATCACCAGGTCTGGATGGAATCCCAGTTAGATTTAACAAAGAGTACTCTACGGCATTGGCCCTTTAGGTATTGACCTCATACCTAGCTTTAATTTATTTCTGAATCTCTCGCACAGTACTAAGTCCCAAGCGACTGGAAAAAGCGCAGGTGACCCTAGTATTCAAGAAAGGTAAAATAACGGCGAGACCAATATCACTAAATTCTGTCTACTGCTGATTCCATGGAAATATTCTCCGTTTGACCTTGAGACTGAGAGGCTTATGTCCACGAATCAGCATGGTCTTATAAAGAATTCAGCTTGCCCTTTTCACACATGATATACTGAGAACTATGGATGAAGGGTAACATGCAGATTCCATATTTCCATACTTTTGGAAAGAGTTTGACTCGGTACCCATTTCAGGCTTTTAAGGAAATTACGAGCATATGGAATAAGTTCACAGATAAGTAAGTGCTCAAAGACTTCTTAAACAATAGAACCCAATACGTTGTCCTCGACGGCGAGTGTTCATCAGAGACAGGGGTATCGTGAGGAGTGCCCCAGGGAAATATGATAGGACCGCTAGTGTTCTCGATATACATAACTTACTTAGAGGACTGGGTGGGCAACAATCTGTGGTGGTTTGCTGATGATGCCGTGGTGTACGGTAAGGCGTCGATGTTGAGTGACTTTAGGAAGATACAAAACGATTTAGACAAAATTTCCAGTTGTTGTTGTTATTGTTGTGGTCTTCAGTCCTGAGACTGGTTTGATGCAGCTCTCCATGCTACTCTATCCTGTGCAAGCTTCTTCATCTCCCAGTAACTACTGCAACCTACATCCTTCTGAATCTGCTTAGTGTATTCATCTCTTGGTCTCCCTCTACGATTTTTACCCTCCACGCTGCCCTCCAATGCTAAATTTGTGATCCCTTGATGCCTCAAAACATGTCCTACCAACCGATCCCTTCTTCTAGTCAAGTTGTGCCACAAACTTCTCTTCTCCCCAACCCTATTCAATACCTCCTCATTAGTTACGTGATCTACCCACCTTATCTTCAGCATTCTTCAGTAGCACCACATTTCGAAAGCTTCTATTCTCTTCTTGTCCAAACTGGTTATCGTCCATGTTTCACTTCCATACATGGCTACACTCCATACAAATACTTTCAGAAACGACTTCCTGACTTCTCTTCTTCAGAAACGATTTCCTTGCCATTGCCACTCTACATTTTATATCCTCTCTACTTCGATCATCATCAGTTATTTTACTCCCTAAATAGCAAAACTCCTTTACTACTTTGTCTCATTTCCTAATCTAATCCCCTCAGCATCACCCGATTTAATTTGACTACATTCCATTATCCTCGTTTTGCTTTTGTTGATGTTCATCTTATATCCTCCTTTCAAGACACTGTCCATTCCGTTCAACTGCTCTTCCAAGTCCTTTGCTGTCTCTGACAGAATTACAATGTCATCGGCGAACCTCAAAGTTTTTACTTCTTCTCCATGAATTTTAATACCTACTCCGAATTTTTCTTTTGTTTCCTTTACTGCTTGCTCAATATACAGATTGAATAACATCGGGGAGAGGCTACAACCCTGTCTCACTCCTTTCCCAACCACTGCTTCCCTTTCATGACCCTCGACTCTTATAACTGCCATCTGGTTTCTGTACAAATTGTAAATAGCCTTTCGCTCCCTGTATTTTACCCCTGCCACCTTCAGGATTTGAAAGAGAGTATTCCAGTTAACATTGTCAAAAGCTTTCTCTAAGTCTACAAATGCTAGAGACGTTGGTTTGCCTTCTCTTAATCTTTCGTCTAAGATGAGTCGTAAGGTTAGTATTGCCTCACGTGTTCCAACATTTCTACGGAATCCAAACTGATCTTCCCCAAGGTCCGCTTCTACCAGTTTTTCCATTCGTCTGTAAAGAATTCGCGTTAGTATTTTGCAGCTGTGACTTATTAAACTGATAGTCCGGTAATTTTCACATCTGTCAACACCTGCTTTCTTTGGTATTGGAATTATTATATTCTTCTTGAAGTCTGTGGGTATTTCGCCTGTCTCATACATCTTGCTCACCAGATGGTAGAGTTTTGTCATGACTGGTTCTCCCAAGGCCATCAGTAGTTCTATTGGAATGTTGTCTACTCCCGGGGCCTTGTTTCGACACAGGTCTTTCAGTGCTCTGTCAAACTCTTCACGCAGTATCTTATCTCCCATTTCATCTTCATCTACATCCTCTTCCATTTCCATAATATTGTCCTCAAGTACATCGCCCTTGTATAAGCCCTCTATATACTCCTTCCACCTTTCTGCCTTCCCTTCCTTGCTTAGAACTGGGTAGCCATCTGAGCTCATGATATTCATACAAGTGGTTCTCTTCCCTCCAAAGGCCTCTTTAATTTTCCTGTAGGCAGTATCTATCTTACCCCTAGTGAGACAAGCCTCTACATCCTTACATTTGTCCTCTAGCCATCCCTGCTTAGCCATTTTGCACTTTCTGTCGATCTCATTTTTGAGACGTTTGTATTCCCTTTTGCCTGCTTCATTTACTGCATTTTTATATTTTCTCCTTTCATCAATTAAATTCAATATTTCTTCTGTTACCCAAGGATTTCTATTAGCCCTCGTCTTTTTACCTACTTGATCCTCTGCTGCCTTCACTACTTGATCCCTCAGAGCTACCCATTCTTCTTCTACTGTATTTCTTTCCCCAATTCCTGTCAATTGTTCCCTTATGCTCTCCCTGAAACTCTCTACAACCTCTGGTTCTTTCAGTTTATCCAGGTCCCATCTCCTTAAATTCCCACCTTTTTGCAGTTTCTTCAGTTTCAATCTGCAGTTCATAACCAATAGATTGTGGTCAGAATCCACATCTGCCCCTGGAAATGTCTCACAATTTAAAACCTGGTTCCTAAATCTCTGTCTTACCATTATATAATCTATCTGATACCTATTAGTATCTCCAGGATTCTTCCAGGTATACAACCTTCTTTTATGATTCTTGAACCAAGTGTTAGCTGTGATTAAGTTATGCTCTGTGCAAAATTCTACAAGGCGGCTTCCTCTTTCATTTCTTCCCCCCCACCCATATTCACCTACTATGTTTCCTTCTCTCCCTTTTCCTACTGACGAATTCCAGTCACCCTTGACTATTAAATTTTCGTCTCCCTTCACTACCTGAATAATTTCTTTTATCTCGTCATACATTTCATCAATTTCTTCATCATCTGCAGAGCTAGTTGGCATATAAACTTGTACTACTGTAGTAGGCGTGGGCTTTGTGTCTATCTTGGCCACAATAATGCGTTCACTATGCTGTTTGTAGTAGCTAACCCGCACTCCTATTTTTTTATTCATTATTAAACCTACTCCTGCATTACCCCTATTTGATTTTGTATTTATAACCCTGTAATTACCTGACCAAAAGTCTTGTTCCTCCTGCCACCGAACTTCACTAATTCCCACTATATCTAACTTTAACCTATCCATTTCCCTTTTTAAATTTTCTAACCTACCTGCCCGATTAAGGGATCTGACATTCCACGCTCCGATCCGTAGAATGCCAGTTTCCTTTCTCCTAATAACGACGTCCTCCTGAGTAGTCCCCGCCCGGAGATCCGAATGGGGGACTATTTTACCTCCGGAATATTTTACCCAAGAGGACACCATCATCATTTAATCATACAGTAAAGCTGCATGTCCTCGGGAAAAATTACGGCTGTAGTTTCCCCTTGCTTTCAGCCGTTCGCAGTACCAGCACAGCAAGGCCGTTTTGGTTAGTGTTACAAGGCCAGATCAGACAATCAACCAGACTTCTGCAACTACTGAAAAGGCTGCTGCCCCTCTTCAGGAACCACACGTTTGTCTGGCCTCTCAACAGATACCCCTCCGTTGTGGTTGCACCTACGGTACGGCCATCTGTATCGCTGAGGCACGCAAGCCTCCCCACCAACGGCAAGGTCCATGGTTCATGGGGGAAGTTGGTGTGATGAATAATAGCTAACCCTAAATGCAGAAAAATGTAAGTTAATGCTGATGAGTAGGAAGATCAAACCTGTGATATTTGGATACAGTATTACCAGTGTCCTGCTTGACACAGCCAGTCTTTTAAATATCTGGGCGTAACGTTGCAGAGAGAGTGGTTCACCTGTAAAGGAAACCGCATATGGGACGCTGGTGCAATGTATTCTTCAGTCTGCTCGAGAGTTTGGAATCCATACCAGCCCGTATTGAAGAAAGACATCGAACCAATTCAGAGGCAGGCTGCTAGATTTGATACTGGTAGATTCGAACAACATGTAAGTGTTACGGAAATGCTTCGGGAATTCAGATGGGAATTCCTGGAGGGAAGGAGACATTCTTTTCGAGAATCGCTATTGAGGAAATTTAGTGAAGCGGCATTTGAAGCTGACACTGCCGGGAACATACATTGCGGGTAAGAACCACGAAGATAAGAAACGACAAATTAGGGCTCATACTGAGGCGTACAGACAGTCGTTTTTACCTCTCTCTATTTTTGCGAGTGGAGCAGGAGGGGAAAAGACAAGTAGTGGTTCAGGCCACGAAGCGCCACGCACCGTACGGTGGCTTGGTGGCTTGCGGAAGTGTCTATTCAGATGTAGATGTAGATAATGCTTTCCCTGTCCGTCAGTGCAAGAGGTGTCCCTGTTCTTGGTTTAGCTGTGGTTACTCCTTTGCGTTTTCACTTCACACTCACATCACCGACAGCCATTCTGAGCAGCTGATGGATTTGGTATTGATGTGACATCTAATGACCGGTCTACATCTACATCTACATCTACATCTACATGATTACTCTGCAATTCACATTTAAGTGCTTGGCAGAGGTTTCATCGAACCACAATCATACTATCTCTCTACCATTCCACTCCCGAACAGCGCGCGCGAAAAACGAACACCTGAACCTTTCTGTTCGAGCTCTGATTTCTCTTATTTTATTTTTATGATCATTCCTACCTATGTGCCGCGTGGGATTAGCCGAGCGGTCTTAGGCGCTGCAGTCATGGACTGTGCGGCTGGTCCCGGCGGAGGTTCGAGTCCTCCATCGGGAATGGGAATGTGTGTGTTTGTCCTTAGGATAATTTAGGTTAAGTAGTATGTAAGCTTAGGGACTGATGACGTTAGCAGTTAAGTCCCATAAGATTTCACACACATTTGAACATTTTTTTCCTACCTATGTAGGTTGGGCTCAACAATCGGAAGAGAAAGTTGGTGACTGAAATTTCGTAAATAGATCTCGCCGCGACGAAAAACGTCTTTGTTTTAATGACTTCCATCCCAACTCGCGTATCATATCTGCCACACTCTCTCCCCTATTACGTGATAATACAAAACGAGCTGTCCTTTTTTGCACCCTTTCGATTGTAAGAGGTCCGAGCAGATGTAATTTCGATGTATTGCTCATGCGGTGCCTGCGATATGCAAGGTCTCTGACCAGAGAGCAGTGTTGACTGCAGTAGGAACTGTGTAGCTGTAGCAGTAAGTTGTTGCTAGTCTGCAGTCTGCTCTGGTCTAGTCTGGTGTATCGTGTTCGCTGGGCCGGTCGTGGTGCAGCGATGTCGGAGCCTGAGTATTATTGTATAAGGTAAAAAGCAGCCACGCGCATATGTAGTAATGTTATCTCAAGTCCCATGTAAATGTTTTAAAAAATGTCCTAATAATAATCTTTTTCATATAAAGTAATTTTTAACAACCATTCATTTCAATTTAAAGAATTTCTAATTTCTCCAATCCATGATCATCCCGATTATTGCAATAGAAAAATCAGTTGTTTCCTTTCATAAATGACAAATCTATCGGCCAGCATTGCACAGGGCTGTGCCAGAAAAATTTATTGTAATAGCAGATATATATGCGTTATCCGGCGACTTCATTGAGGTAAGAATTTTTCTCTTTTTTATTCAGAATGATCTTTCAGGGCCATGACGCAGCACTGCTGTCGTGCAAAATTTAGCAGGTTAAATTCACAGTCAATTATTGAAAAGTCATAAGTGAGAGACAATTTAATTGAGAGGTTAGTTACATTGTACTATTACCAGGTTACTGAATTTATTTTTTTGTTGGGACGTTACACTGAATGTGAACGACATAATTATAATTTTTACTGTTGAGAGGTTTAGGAATTTTTCTGTTTTGAGGTTGCATTAAATGAGAAAGAATTTTGTGGGGAGGTTACACGATGTCCTCCGGTCCATGTTCGAAGTAACTTAGCTCTCCTAAATAGAGACAGATGATACTCTCCTGAACTGGTGCAACCAGCTAGAGCGTTTCAGGAAGTGTGTGACTGCTGACTCTGTAAAAAGGAGCCATTGCTCTTCGGACCCGGAAAATCTCTCCAGTGACATCAGTATGCGGAACGAACAGTCTAGGACAGGCTGCTGCAACAGCGTACCAGCCAGCAAGCTAAATTAGTCATCATGACACAGACTATACTGAAAAAAAAGCAGGCTACGTAGGAGCATTATCTCAAAATTTGAAATTGAAGGAAATAATTTATTTTACCAAATATTTTTACAAGATATCAACGTAATCTCCTTTCTCGCTTATAGGAGATTTCCAATGTTTTGGCAACTTTTGTATCCCGGATAGGGCACGTTCATTGTTGAGCTATCTGACTACTTGAGTCATCTAACTAAAACATTTGCTGCAGAGTTGTTTTTCAATTTGGTAAACAATTCGAAGTCTGATGGGCTCATAAGAGAACTGTACGGTGGATGTGGAAGTATTTCCCACCCATTTTTTCGAAAGTTTCTCTCGCTGGTAGGGCAATATCGCATATTGTGCAAAATGACGACACCGGCTGTAAGCATGTAAGGCCTTCTATGACAAATACGAGGCCTGTTCAGAAAGTAAGCTCCGATTGATTGCCAAATTGAAACCACAGTGAACATCAGAAATGTTTTACTTGTAACAATTAGCTACACCTTTCAGCTACGTCTCTACGTAGTCGCCGTTCTGACTTAGACTTTTGTCATAGCGTTGTACCAACTTCTCAATAGCCTCATCATAGAAGGCAGCCGCCAGTGCTTTCCGCCAATTCTCCACGCTGGCCTACACCTCGTTGTCTGTGTCAAAATGTTGTCTTCAAAGACAGCGGTTCATGTGACCAGAGATGAAACTCAGGGGGAGACAATTGCGGACTGTATTGTGGGTAATCTAACATTTCCATTTGAAAACGATGCAGGAGCATCTTCATTGCCCCTGCAGAATGCGGCTGAGAATTGTCATGAAGAAGAAACAGCACGACAGTCATGTAATGTTAGCTGCATAGCTTCAGGCGAAATTTCTCACCAGGCCCTCGTACTTGGCGGCAGACACTATTTTCTAGACATCTTTACGCACTCACTGCGAGCTCAGAAATGAGAAGAGCGACGTGATGCTAACTGGGGTTATACTAGAGACACTACCCAACACATCTGTGCAAAGCTTTATCGGATTTTCATAGTCGTTTCCATTTCGCGACCGATCGGAGCTTACTTTCTGAACGCCCCTCGTATTTGCAAGCAAAACATTTTGTTGAAACAGTCTGTAGTATGTGCTTGTTACAGGCGTTACCCGGCGGGACCCTTTTTTCATGTCACATGCACAGATCGTCATAAGTTTCACGTGTGATTGTTAGCGGCAGAATTTTTTCGGACGTGAGCAGTCGGATCTTTCATATTGTGTCGACTGAGCCTTCAGTCCTGGCTCAAATGCTCGTATGCAGATTGCATGAAGAGCCCTTTCCAGAACCTGTTCTTCTGTTCGTTAACGTTGAAGCAATTCTTCTGCGATTCTTTTGTGACCTGCCTTCTGCTCTTCACTTACACAATGCGAGCCCAGCTGGCAGCAACTCTCTCATCTTTAACGTTTCAGGTATGATTCAGTAAATTGAAGTAATAGACATTCAGTCCTCATACGCAATTCCCTCACACGTTTCTCGTTGATCCTCCCTTAAAATTTCATTTACAGTGACATGAGAAGTCTAGTCTGGTGCAAGTGATAATTTTCCACTTCTTGAGTCGTCCTCAGTGCTTTGCCGACTTTCATGGAAATTGGCAGTCCACAGTGATGCTACGCAACGATGCACTACGCAACTAATACACACTTCTCGCAAAGCGTCGTAAATTTCCGTTGGGTTCTTTCCACGTGTGGATTCTGTTTTGATGTAAGAACGCTGGTCACTACGTGTAATTCGACCGGACTTGGTTTCAGCTTCCATTTTAAAACAGAATTACTCGCCACACAGCTACGCGAACCGGTCAATTCCTATACGAACACCACGTGTAATGTCTCGCTCACATATGAAATAAATTTCAGCATGATAATGGTTCAAATGGCTCTGAGCACTATGGGACTCAACTGCTGAGGTCATTAGTCCCCTAGAACTTAGAACTAGTTAAACCTAACTAACCTAAGGACATCAGAAACATCCATGCCCGAGGCAGGATTCGAACCTGCGACCGTAGCGGTTTTGCGGTTCCAGACTGCAGCGCCTTTAACCGCACGGCCATCATGATAATGGGAACAGCTTTTATCGACAATGAAAAAAATAGAAAGCAAAGAAAGATCTTCCTCAGAATACTGCAATAACTAAGAAAACACTGTGTCATCCGTCGTATCTTACGAGAAACGGAGGTAACTCCATGCTGAACATCAGCATGAGCAACAGCTGCTTACAACTATGGTGATTTATCGACAATTACAGCTGATGGGAACGTTAGCACATAAGAATATACTTACGTTTTACGTGGCTCAGCAGGAGAACCGACGTCGAGGGCTTTCCTCTTGTTGACTTCTCTTATGTAACAATAAGGAATGTTCTTCCACTTCTTCTGTAATTGTGTGGCGGCAATAAAACAAATCTCTTATTTCAAACACTCTGCCACAGACTGTACATTTACAGAGCTGCATTATTTCTTTAAAATATACTTCCACTACATCCAAAATTGTGCTAGACACTTCTCTGGAAATATCGAATAACCTGCAAAGCGTATGCATATCATCTGCATCGGAGGAAGGCTACGTTAATATAGTAGAAAAGCTTAAAATGCACGCTGATTTTCCTAATTGTCTTAGTGCAGCTGACGGGAAACATGTAAGAATTGTTAAACCTGAACACAGTGCTTCTTTATACAGTTTCAAAGTGCAACACTTTTTTCCAGTGGTGTTAGTAGCAAACTGTGGCTCTTTATTCTACATTCACAGACGTAGGTTCGTATGGAAAAGTGGGAGATTCATAAATTATAAAAAAAGAGAAAAAACTTTAATCTGTATAAAAGAATGAAAAATAATGACGTAAATTGCAGTAATTTAAAAGGAAAAGAGTACAGCATGCTACACATTAATTTTTTATTTAACTTTTGCACCCAGACTCGTTTCGCCTTATTTACAAGGCATCGGCAAAAACATCAGACAAGTAGTCGAACAGACACTCATAGACGAAACTTCAAAAGCTAAATTCCTAGGAGAAGTTTCTGAGCTCTTCAGAACGAACACAGGAGTTCAGTAGGGTGATGGGCTCTCCCAGATCCCCTTCCGTTTGGTCTTAGAAATCGTCATACGAGAGTGGTATAAAGAACTAAAAGAGGATTAAATCGAAAGTATCCATGCAACAGAGGAAAGGGGAAGCTTTGGTTGACGATACTGCAGTAATTTCTAATGACAGAAGATTCAAAGAAAATGACAGAAACACTGCATCGAAAACCAGGTTGTAAATATTGTATGGGAGAATAGAATACATTAAACACAAGAAACAGAAAAAATATCTACAAACACAAAACAGAAACATCGAAAGAGCTGATAAGTTTAAGTATTTCGGAGAATGGTTACAGCCAAATGTACTGGACAGAACCACAAGCAAAGATAGATGAAAGGAAATGAAATTAGCATACAAACTCACCCAAAACCGATATTGTAGAAGATTAGTATCGTTCCAGGCAAAAAATTAAATACTGTACAACAGTAATTAAATCAGATGCACTATCAAAAGCTTTATAAAAATGGAGAAAGAGATAATGTAGACAATTTTAGATCTTTTTCTATGCCATCAGTGTTTGCAAAAGTTATTGAAAAGGCTATGTACCTAAGGATAATTGATCATTTTCATCACAAATGACGCGATATAGGACAGAGAAAATTTTAGGCCGATGATCAATACTGCATTTCCATCCAATGACAAAAACCACAGCCTAGGAGTGTTATATCAGATTAGTGGAGGCAGGCTATCAGCCAACGCGTTCTGGGAAGAGAAGAAGTAAATTATTGTACAATAGTCATAGGTCTTAAATTCTAAGCGGTCTACAACTGATCAAATTATGTAATTTAAAGAAAAACAAATAAAAATAAAAGAACCAGGGCTCCTTAAGTCGGCGTCTCTTTCCGTATTTGTTAGCTAAAGTGCTCCCTGTTATGTGGAAAACTGCAAAGTTTCAACCAGTTTCCCACATAAGGCAGAGCAGTTTGGCTTACAGATAATGAATTAGACGCTGATATAACACACACTGAATATCTGTAGTAAATACGGCGAAACGCGTCTGGGTGCATAAGTAAAATAAAAAATTAATGTGGAGCATGCAAAAGGCCTTTCCTTTTAACCTACTGCAGTTTATGTACAACGTTTGCGGAAATGTTACAATTATTGAAATTTGCTAAAGCTTCGACCCATGTCTGACTCAGTTGAGCCTCTTCCATTTTGCTTTGTCTGAGATGGAGCATTTGTTCTTGAAGACGACAAGCAACGTCCGTGCAGTGGAAAAAATTTGACAGAGAGAAGAAAAGTTGTTAATTATATATAGGCTATCGACGGGACGCCGTCGCCCAGTAGAGTTCACTTTTGCGAACATCCCCAACAAATGGCGATAATTTCAGTGCCCTTTAAATGTGAAGGAGAACTTCTGTGGAGTTAACAACTACAGCGTTTTGCGTTCTGCACAACTTTGTTTGCAAAATACATAGATTTAAGCTGGATGAAACCTGCAAAAAACTGTAAAAAAATAGTTGGTTTAGAAGACGTACGGAGAAGACGTACGATAAGAATCAACTGTGTCATGACCGAACGAGACAAGTTCGCAGATTATTTTATTAGAACTGAAAGTGCTGTTCCTTGGCAGATAAACCAGATATAAAATGTATTACAATAAGGACTAAGCAAAATAATACATACTGCATTCGTTATTCTGCGTTACAGATTTGTTTTCGAACAAGTTTTGCACACATTTTTCTCCAAGAATTACGTTTTTGCATCTTGTTGGTGTAATCATTATTTTCTGAATCCCCAATTACAGGACTGTATTCTACTTCAATGTTGAAAAGTTCCACACCGGTTATAATTTCTGCAGCAGAAAAAAGCAACGAAATTCCAAAATTATTTAACACGACCCAGAAAAAACACGTGATTCAACTGCCACAAATTGCTAACAAACGACAAACGCAGAACAACGACGCCACGCGGCAACTGTTTACCCCCGTCCTCTCGAACAGCGCTGCTAGATCGCCACATGTGTAAAAATCAAACGCAGCCGAAACGCCGAGACCAGTTGCGGTGACACGGGCAGGCTTGTGTAAGGCATTACGGGAACCGCATGTTAAATAAAGAAAGCGACTAAGCCGCGCGAGCAAGTCGCGTTAGCTAACTATAAGTGCGTAATGGGCCAAAGATTCAATTATATTAAGCTCTGCTGACTGTAGCGGCCAGGCGAGATGTAATTCACCCTCGACCTCAAAAAAACACTTCTGGACGCTGTGAGCTGTGAGAACAGGGCACTGTCGTCTTTGAACACACCTTCACTGCTGGGGAACAAATATTATACCACGGGATGGGTTTGATGAGCCAAAATGGTCACATAATCCTTAGTAGTAATACGACCTGGCTGGCTATCCATGGGCCCTTTAATACCGAGATGTAGCACAGACCGTCACCGAACCCACGCCGTTTTTCACTCTTGGATTTGACTATTGGATGCGTAGGATACGGAGAGCGTACATGAGACGTGAACTTGGCTACAAATTTGGAACAGTGTGAATCGAGATTCAGCCGACCAAATGACGTTCTTTCTTTTTTCCATGGTCTAGATTTCATGGCTTCGACACCACATTTTTCTGTTACGGGAGCTAGCAGCACTGATGAATTTTGTCGGAATTCCAGCCCACCCTGAAATTCCCTCCTTATCGAGCTCCATCGTGTTGTTCTGGTGGTGACAGGGATCGCAAGTGCAGTGCTAAGTTATGCAGTGAGTTTTGCCGCTTTCGTCCTCTTGTTTTTCGTCACAGTCCTCTTAAATGACGGTCTGTCACGCTCACTTAACACAATCGTATACATCGCGTTGTGACTTAGCGTACGATGCTTTTCTGCTTTTCCTGTCTGCGGATGAATACTCGATGGGGTGGCTTTTGAAACACCGAACTCTTCGACTAGCTTGGTTACGGAATACTCCGCCGTACGAGAACCAATAATTTGTCCACGTTCAAGTCAGTTCAGACACAAATCACTCAGAACTGGGGAAGGCGGATAGTCGTCTTCGGTTCATTGGTAGAATTTTGGGAAGATGTGGTACATCTGTACAGGAGACCGCTTATAAAACACTAATACGACCTATTCTTGAGTACTGCTCGAGCGTTTGGGATCCCCCTATCAGGTCGGATTGAGGGAGGACATAGAAGCAATTCAGAGGCGGGCTGCTAGATTTGTTACTGGTAGGTCTGATCATCACGCGAGTGTTACGGAAATGCTTCAGGAACTCGGGTGGGAGTCTCTAGAGGAAAGGAGGCGTTCTTTTCGTGAATCGCTACTGAGGAAATTTAGAGAACCAGCATTTGAGGTTGACTGGAGTACAATTTTACTGCCGCCAACTTACATTTTGCGGAAAGACCATAAAGATAAGATAAGAGACATTAGGGCTCGTACAGAGGCATATAGGCAGTCATTTTTCCCTCGTTCTGTTTGGGAGTGGAACAGGGAGAGAAGATGCTAGTTGTGGTACGAGGTACCCCCCGCCACGCACCGTACCGTGGATTGCGGAGTATGTATGTAGATGTATATGTAGATGAACTGCACAGAACACTATTCTGACCACGGCTGACACATGCAACGTGTTGAGGAATACGCTGCCTTTCGTAGGCAAACACAAGAGCGCATCCTGCGGGGCTTGGCTAGTATCTGCAGTTGTGTTCAAGCTCAAATTCCTCATCGCGTGTCCGTATTGTTACCTAATCCCTCCAGGTACACTTTTGTTGGTCTCATTTCTTCAAAATGGTTCAAATGGCTCTAAGCACTATGGGGCTTTACATCTGATGTCATCAGTCCCCTAGACTTAGAACTACTTAAACCTAACTAACCTAAGGATAACACACACATCCATGCTTGGGGCAGGATTCGAACTTGCGACCGTAGCAGCAGCGCGGTTCCGAACTGAAGCGCCTAGAACCGCTCGGCCGCAGCTGCCGTCCTCATTTCTTCTCTTCCCATTATACATGTATTGCACTTATGCCTGAAGAAAGACCACTTTTGTAGCTTGCAACGGATACCAGATTGCGGTGTGAAACCTCCCCCTAAGTTGCGTAAATGGTGTGCTTGATCGGGTACTATGACGTCAGCTAAAAAAGTTCAGGAATGAGGAATCTCCTACAGTAATTGATTCAGGAGACATTAACATTTCGCTGGCGTACTAGCTATGCCAAACAACCGCCTTCAGTACTGATATAATCCAAATGGTTTATCAATGACAATGAAAGTCTGAGGCTACATGAAGAAAAAGTAGCCGCGGAAAGGTCGATCTGCTAGGCAAGAAAATAATCGAGACATGGTAACGTTTAAACATCTGTTACAGCTTGAGTATTAAGTGTGACTTTGAATTTGCCACAGATGCGAAGAGATCCGCCTCGTTAGTAAACTAACAAGATGTGGGGTGATCAGAAACTTCATTCAATGCAGTACAGAATGCCCTGGCCCATGAGGCGATCCAATTCGTTGCACATGTACCCGTTGATGGCATAAGGTAGCTGAGTTCTTGGAAAAGGAACGATTTCTGATACGAAAGGAAAGGTGGTTTTAATCATGAAAACGAATGATTTAAATGTTCCACGCCAAATATGGCTGGCACTTCCTTATGGTTGACTGTTAAAAACTGAGGACGAAGGGTAAACGATTTCTTTGTGGTTAAAAACACTGGAATTAAGGTCTTGCTAGACCTTAGCAGAGGGACTAATGTCAGGAGAGGGCCAGAGCTCAATTGTCTATACGTCTCTATGGACAAAAAAGTTACTGCCGCACTACTACCCTATTAAAACAGTTCCCAGTGTCCGGTAACATTAACACTTTTACACGTAGGCTCTTGTCATTTCACCCATCCTATATCGTGTGGACACGGTTGACTCCCATTGTGGTGACAGGTTTTCATCCGGCTTCCGGTACCATGACAGACGGCGGGGAAGCGTCCTGTCCGAACACAGGCTGTACAGACAGAGTCGTCTAATGCCTTGGAACTTAGCATGAAGAGGTGTTGCCTGCAGGGGAAGCGTCCGTTAAAACTAAGTTTTTCAAAACAGCCACAAGTCGCACTTCGTATATTTTATTTACATGTTTCGCTCTTCGGATGAACAGGAGCATCATCAGAATGTACACAGTAAAAGATTCAAATTGAGATAATACGGAAAACTTACTTTACGTGAAATACATATGCTAGTTCGAGTTCAGTCGCTTACGTATCTTTGAAGTCGCCTGAGAAGACTGAGAATTGCGTTTAATGCTGGCTGACAGCGTTAAATATTAAATTGGCTGTACTATAGTATTTAAACTCAAATGCATGGTACACTGTATCCAAAAATAATTTGCAACTACAGAAACCGAAATTTCCTTTTTAATCGCCACTTTTACGACCATGTGTGTAGACATCTCATATTTGTACGTATTTGCTTGTCTTTCACAATACAAGTGGAAATATGTCCATATATTTCTAAATATATATTATCTAAATACATATTTAAAAATATCTTTAAATATATGGATTCAAAATTATTGTTCTTAAGAATATTTCTATTAGGGTAAAAAAAGACAGTTATTATATTCTGGTTGCTTATCTATAGCGTTTCGGTTCTTGTAAATTAAATTCGGTTTGTTCGTTTCGTAAATTTTGCGTGTTTTTCTTCTTTTATAAGAAAATTTCCAGTCTTCCAAAAAATTTAACAGACAGCCTCTACCCTCAAACTTTCATACAGTGCTGTATGATTTGAATTTAAATTGCAATATTTGTTATTACGTTCCTGAACGCTCTTCCAGTTTGGCCAACGTACATGCTCTGACAATTTTGGCAATTCAGTTACTAAACGAACAAAACGAATTTAATTTACTCGGGTTCCTCCAGTTATTTGACGAGGCGCTGTAGTTAACAAACAAAATTTAATACCTGTAGTAGACCTAGTATCCTATCAGAAATGGTTTTGAAAACGATAATTTTGAATGCATTTTTGTAAAGACATTTTTAAATACTTTATTGTAATATATTCTGAAAGATATTGCAATTTTTACAGATGTACTTTCGAATATCAGCAGAGATGTACAATATGAGATGTATATACTCACGCCCATAAAAGAGGCGATAAAATGTAAATTTCGTTTTCTGTAGTTGTAAATTATCTTTAGATTGACGTTACAGGCACTGTTGTACAGCCAGTTCAATCTTTGGCGCTGTCAGTGTCATCATTCACAAGTGTACTTTAAAAGTAAGTTTCTAGATCTACGTTTATATCGTTCCCCGCCAGCCACCTAATGGGTACTTTTTGTACCCCTAACTGAGCCCTCCAACACTGTTCCACTCGCGAATAGCGCTTGGGAAGAACGATTGCCGTTAAGCCTCAGTATTGACTCTAATTTCTCGAATTTTCTCCTCCTGGTCATTATGGGAGACGAATGTGGGGGGAAGTAATATGTTGTCCGACTCTTCCCGGAAAGTGTTCTGTCGAAAGTTCAGTAGTAAGTCTCTCCGTGATGCACAACGCCTCTCTTGAGACGTCTGCCAATGTAGTCTGTTGAGCATCTTCGTTACGCTCTAGCGCCGAGTAAACGATCCCGTGGTGAGACGAGCCGCTCTTCATTGGACCCTCTGTATCTCTTATATCAGTTACACCTGGTAGGGATCCCAGATAAATAAACAATACTCAAGAATCGGTCAAACAAGCGCCCTATAATACACTTCTTTCGTGGCTGAGTTAGATTTCCTCAAGATTCTTCCTACGAATCTGAGTCTGGCATCTGCTTTTACCACTGTTTGTTTTATACGGTCATTCAGGTCGCTCTGGATTGTTACTATTAGATATTTTACGGTGGATACTGTTTCTAACGGTTTTGTATCAATAGTATAGCTGTATAGCAGTGTATTTCTTTTCCTATGTTTGCTCAAAACGTTGCGTTTATTTACGTTCGGACCATCCACCAGAGTCTACATCATTCATCAATTATCTGCAGGTAATTCTGCAAATTGTTACTATTTTCTAGCGTCGCTCCTTTCCTATAGACAACCGTATCATCTGGGAACAGCGTTAAAGAATATCTGACGCTTTCTATTAGATCATTTATGTATGCAAACAGTAACGGTTCTATCAGACTTCCTTGGGATACTCCGGAGATCACCTTTATATCTGTCGATTTTGTACTGCTTAAGTAGTATAATAGAGCCATTTTAATCTTTAGTGCTGCCAGCCAACTTTAAACGTAAGTCAAAGTATGGAAAATAGAATATGTACTTTAAGTAACGGTGAGGTATGTTCTCGTATTATCTCACTTAGTATCTTTTATCTTTAGTGCTGTCAGCCAACTTTAAACGTAAGTCAAAGTATTGACAATAGAATATGTACTTTAAGTAACGTTACATCTACATCTACATCCATACTGCGCAAGCCACCTGACGGTGTGTGGCGGAGGGTACCCTGAGTACCTCTATCGGTTCTCCCTTCATTTCCAGTCTCGTATTGTTCGTGGAAAGAAGGATTGTCGGTATGCTTCTGTGTGGGCTCTAATCTCTCTGATTTTATCCTCATGGTCTCTTCGCGACATATACGTAGGAGGGAGCAATATACTGCTTGACTCTTCGGTGAAGGTATGTTCTCAAAACTTTAACAAAAGCCCGTACCGAGCTACTGAGCGTCTCTCCTGCAGAGTCTTCCACTGGAGTTTATCTATCATCTCCGTAACGCTTTCGCGATTACTAAATGATCCTGTAACGAAGCGCGCTGCTCTCCGTTGGATCTTCTCTATCTCTTCTATCAACCCTATCTGGTACGGATCCCACACTGCTGAGCAGTATTCAAGCAGTGAGCGAACAAGCGTACTGTAACCTACTTCCTTTGTTTTCGGATTGCATTTCCTTAGGATTCTTCCAATGAATCTCAGTCTGGCATCTGCTTTCCCGACGATCAACTTTATATGATCATTCCATTTTAAATCACTCCTAATGGGTACTCCCAGATAATTTACGGAATTAACTGCTTCCAGTTGCTGACCTGCTATTTTGTAGCTAAATGATAAGGGATCTATCTTTCTGTGTATTCGCAGCACATTACACTTGTCTACATTGAGATTCAATTGCCATTCCCTGCACCATGCGTCAATTCGCTGCAGATCCTCCTGCATTTCAATACAATTTTCCATTGTTACAACCTCTCGATATACCACAGCATCATCTGCAGAAAGCCTCAGTGAACTTCCGATGTCATCCACAAGGTCATTTATGTATATTGTGAATAGCAACGGTCCCATGACGTTCCCCTGCGACACACCTGAAATCACTCTTACTTCGGAAGACTTCTCTCCATTGAGAATGACATGCTGCGTTCTGTTATCTAGGAACTCTTCAATCCAATCACACAATTGGTCTGATAGTCTATATGCTCTTACTTTGTTCATTAAACGACTGTGGGGAACTGTATCGAACGCCTTGCGGAAGTCAAGAAACACGGCATCTACCTGTGAACCCGTGTCTACGGCCCTCTGAGTCTCGTGGACGAATAGCGCGAGCTTCGTTTCACACGACCGTCTTTTTCGAAACCCATGCTGATTCCTACAGAATAGATTTCTAGTCTCCAGAAAAGTCATTATAGTCGAACGTAATAAGTGTTCCAAAATTCTACAACTGATCGACGTTAGAGATATAGGTCTATAGTTCTGCACATCTGTTCGACGTCCCTTCTTGAAAAAGGGGGAAGACCTGTGCCCTTTTCCAATCCTTTGGAACGCTACGCTCTTCTAGAGACCTACGGTACACCGCTGCAAGAAACGGGGCAAGTTCCTTCGCGTACTCTGTGCAAAATCGAACTGGTGTCCCATCAGGTCCAGCGGCCTTTCCTCTTTTGAGCGATTTTAATTGTTTCTCTATCCCTCTGTCGCCTATTTCGATATCTACCATTTTGTCATCTGTACGACAATCTAGAGAAGGAACTGCAGTGCAGTCTTCCTCTGTGAAACAGCTTTGGAAAAAGACATTTAGTATTTCGACCTTTAGTCTGTCATCCTCTGTTTCAGTACAATTTTGGTCACAGAGTGTCTGGACATTTTGTTTTGATCCACCTACTGTTTTGACATAAGACCAAAATTTCTTAGGATTTTCTGCAAAGTCAGTACATAGAACTTTACTTTCGAATTCATTGAACGCCTCTCGCATAGCCCTCCTCACACTACATTTCGCTTCGCGTAATTTTTGTTTGTCTGCAAGGCTTTGGCTATGTTTATGTTTGCTGTGAAGTTCCCATTGCTTCCGCAGCAGTTTTCTAACTCGGTTGTTGTACCACGGTGGCTCTTTTCCATCTCTTACGATCTTGCTTGGCACATACTCATCTAACGCATATTGTAAGATGGTTTTGAACTTTGTCCACTGATCCTCAACACTATCTGTACTTGAGACAAAACTTTTGTGTTGAGCCGTCAGGTATTCTGTAATCTGCTTTTTGTCACTTTTGCTAAACAGAAAAATCTTACTATCTTTTTTAATACTTCTATTTACAGCTGAAATCTTAGATGCCGTAACCGCTTTATGATCGCTGATTCCCTGTTCTGCGTTAACTGTTTCAAATAGTTCGGGTCTGTTTGTCACCAGAAGGTCTAATATGTTATCGCTACGAGTCGGTTCTCTGTTTAACTGCTCAAGGTAGTTTTCAGATAAAGCACTTAAAAAAATTTCACTGGATTCTTTGTCCCTGCCACCCGTTATGAACGTTTGAGTCTCCCAGTCTATATCCGGCAAATTAAAATCTCCACCCAGAACTGTAACATGGTGGGGCAATCTGCTCGAAATATTTTCCAAATTATCCTTCAGGTGCTCAGCCACAACAGCTGCTGAGCCAGGGGGCCTATAGAGACATCCAATTACCATGTCTGAGCCTGCTTTAACCGTGACCTTCACCCAAATCATTCCACATTTCGGATCTCCGTCAATTTCCTTCGACACTATTGCACTTCTTATCGCTATAAACACGCCTCCCCCTTCACTGTCCAGCCTGTGTCTGCGGTATACATTCCAATCTGAGTTTAGGATTTCATTACTGTTTACGTCTGGTTTCAGCCAACTTTCTGTCCCTAGTACTATATGGGCGTTGCGACCGTTTATTAATGAGAGCAGTTCTGGGACCTTTCTATAGACGCTCCTGCAGTTTACTATTAGCACATTAATATTGTTATTCCCCGTTGCATTTTGCCTACTCCTACCTTGCCGCGTCTCAGGAGGCGTCTTGTCGGGCCTAGGGAGGGAATTCTCTAACCTAAAACACCCTCATGTGCACTCCACACGTACTCCGTTACGCTTGTAGCCGTTTCCGGCGTGTAGTGCGCACCTGACCTATTCAGGGGGACCCTACATTTCTCCACCCTATAGCGGAGGTCGAGAAATTTGCACCCCAGATCTCCGCAGAATCGTCTGAGCCTCTGGTTTAAGCCTTCCACTCGAACTCCAAACCAGAGGACCGCGGTCGGTTCTGGCAACGATACTACAAATAGTTAGCTCTGATTCCACTCAGCGACGGAGGCTTTCCGCCTTCACCAATTCCGCCAACCGCCTGTACGAACTGAGGATGACCTCTGAACCCAGACGGCAGGAGTCATTGGTGCCGACATGAGCAAAAATTTGCAGTCGGGTGCACCCAGTGCTCTCTATCGCCGCCGGTAGGGCCTCCTCCACATCTCGGATGAGACCCCCCGACAAGCAGACAGAGTGAACACTGGCCTTCTTCCCCGACCTTTCCGTTATTTCCCTAAGGCATGTTTCCGTATTATCTCACTTTGTATCTTTTACAGTGTGTATTTTGATGCTTCTCTTGTTAATTTGAAGAGCGAACCGGTAAATAAAAACTACTAAGAGCGACTCGTGGTTCTTTTCAAACAGTTAGCCTTGGAGTTAGATCGTTCATTGTATCCTAGTACTGGCTGTTAAGCATTCTAAAAGTAGTACTGTTATTCTGATGAACTCGCCGGTCATTGTATTATGCTACGTTATCTGTCATCTCATCCAGGGTGAATGCAGAATACCTTATTTTGAGGCGATCTGCTGTATTGTGTCCCGTCGCCAGAAGATGGCACAGTAGTACTGCATACAAACTTAACAGTCGAATATGTACAGTTTCAGGATTGTCTGTGTTTGTTTAGTGTCTGGGTGACATTTAACGATGAAAATGTATAATTACGAGTATAATGCCGTAAGTCATGGCAACTATGGTATATCTTGGATTAATGCGAGAACATGAGAAATCCACAGTGTGAACTGAAACCGTACTGTGGTGTGTATCTGAAAGCGAATGTAAAAAAAAGGTTCCAGTGCTCGAGGTCACGGTAAAGATTGAAACGAAATCATGCATTGGAACTGTGTGTAAATTTATTCTGCACGAGTACAAATGGAACTTAAGTTAATCGCCGGCCGAAGTGGCCGTGCGGTTTTAGGCGTTGCAGTCTGGAACCGCGAGACCGCTACGGTCACAGGTTCGAATCCTGCCTCGGGCATGGGTGTGTGTGATGTCCTTAGGTTAGGTAGGTTTAACTAGTTCTAAGTTCTATCGGACTAATGACCTCAGAAGTTGAGTCCCATAGTGCTCAGAGCCATTTGAACCATTTGAACAAGTTAATCAAAATAAAATACTGTGCTTCAAAATAATCCGCCAGTGGATACACACAGCGTTGCCAACGATGGTTAAGGCGTTAAATATCGTTGGCACTGCAATCAATGTATGACACGTATCGCCGAAATGCCGCGAGGACATTAGCCCTGTTTGCAAAGTGCCTCCCACGCGAATGTTTCCGCAGTTGTTGAATGAGGTCTAAGTCGCGTGGGGTAAGTGCAGGAGGATCCATATTTAGCACACCCAACCTCCCACTGGACGATTCATGAGCTGGTACCGGATCATCCTTGCACGCGGTCGCAATCTTTTGATGAATTTCGGTTAATTTTGCCGCAATGTTTCGAATGTATTTAGTGTGATTACGATGATGCCACACGCTCGCGCGATATACCATAGTTTTCCATGACATATGCAGTGACCCTCGTGTACCATCGTCCGTAGCCTGTTTGTTGGAATATCTTCGAAGTGAAGTTCAAAACAGACATCTGCCTTCATTCAGTAAATAAAATTGCAATGTAGTGTACTAATGCACCTGAAGATGAGATTGTTAGCTCTCGAAACGGGTCGAAAGGTAATAAAAATGAACTGACTCAGGTAATTGTTTTAATTTATTTATTATGACTCAATTAAATATTGTTTTCAAAATAACGAAACAGAAATAAAATTTCGTGGCAAGCATTACGGAAGATTAGACTGACTTACTCATAAGAATGTATACTCTTTAAATAGCATTGTTGTTTTGTTTTGTGAATGGTCTTTTGAACACCTTTTATCACAAACAGTACATGTCAGTTTAATGAGATGCACTCGTTTTGTGAACTCTCGTTCAAGTTTGTTGTCAGTAACCGAAACTAACGCTTGCCTCTTTATCATCTATATGTATTATAAATTAAAGTCCCCCAATATGGTTTCTCTCTCTCTGTCGGAATAATGTTAGGAACTGCTGTAGGGGTTTTGATGTGGTTTTCACTAATACACAGACTGATTTACTAGGAAGGCTGTGTGTACAATTTATTACCAATAAGTAAGGATGAGTGTGTAATACAGGTATTTTTATCTGATCCACATTGATTGACATTTGGAGCGACACGTCGTGTCAGTGGTTGTCGATACAAGCTGATGGTTGTAGGGACAAGCTGGTCAGGTGGAGAGGTGGCGGTATCTGGAGGAAGAAGCAGGAAAGTAACAGCTGCAAATCCGGAGCATAGAAACTTCACTAGAGTCCAAACAGGTTATACTTTAAAGCTTCACAAACGTTTTTCTATTTGTATGCGAAGGCTAATGCCAAGCATACAATGGGGATTATCACACGGTTTTTACTAAAGACGTAGATTGATGTACGATGGAGCTATGTGTATATTCACACAAATTATAAATCAAAGTCCCCACAGACTTTTTTCTGTGTGTGCGTGCGCTGCTGCAGCTAGTTTGATACGATCTTCTTCAACAGAGGGTTTGTCTCACAACTAAGTTGGTTTTTATATCTGTGTATTATAAACAAGTCGTCCGTCCTAAGGTATCTGGTGCTACCGACGCAAAGGCTAGTTACGGAACAAACGCGATCAATGATCCTTCTGTGGAAAACATTTAAACAGCAAGAACAGGAAATTTAAAAATTTTTTCTCCCTTTTAGATCAGTAATTTATGTCGACAGACAACAATCTGATCTGGAGCATTATGTGTCATTCCAGAGCCAAACAAATACTGCTTGAAAAAATGAAATGTGTTCTTACTTTTTTCTCTATTTATGTAATCTATTAGACACCACATGAAAACATAACATCGTCTGAGGTCTCAGGTACAGGAATAGAGCGACCGAAATTTAATTATTACGAAGAGAAACATTTGGTGTTTACAGTAATCGATAACGCGTTACACACAGCTGAACCAAATAGTTTTATCTATTAAAAGTATTTGTGTTACCGTTTCTAAGTTATACATTTTGTGTTGTGTCCTTGCACTTCACCTTCTTATTAGCTCTATGAAACGCATCGACTTTTACGATGCTGTATATTATTCAAGAGTTGAAGCTGAAATGGTTTAAAAAAAATTATAATTTGATATAAAGAGGAAAAAGTTTACTGCTATTTTTTTATCACTGTAACTAAGAAGAAACCAATGTGTAGATGAAATTTTAATTGGAACATTCATGTCAGATGTCACACTCATATATGGCTAATAGCTGTAATACACACAGAAAATAACGAAGCTCACCAGCAGCATTTCCGATTAAAAAAGTACAAAATGAAATATTAGCTACAAGGTAGACTGGGAGTGGTAAGAGAGCCTGGAACACTGTAATAAGGAATATGATGCTCCAAATCATGAGAACAGCTGAAGAGCACAGGTAAAATAAATGGTTCTTCCACTTTCTTTCATAAATGAGCTTTGTATGCTGTGAGATGTAGGATTTATTGTTGTTTAATATCCTTAATCAAACAGTGCGATAATATCAATAGACCACATTTTATAACGCTTTTTAGATTAGGCATGCTGGGAAAGAACGTGCTAATGCATCTCGCTACAGATAACAAAAGTGCTCCGTCTGTTGCTGTTTACTAAGTTTCAGATTCCTTGTGGGGCAAACAATGTTAAAGCAAAGAAGAACGAATTTATTTTACTGTGCGTTATTGACACTATTCAAAATCTTCGCTTTAGTTTGAGACAATCTGCTCAGTAATGCACATGTTGCGTGTGATTCTTTTCAATTTTAATGATTTATTCTTTACGCTGAATGATGAATACTTCATCTGCGGATGAAAGACGGAGACCTTCAGATTCTAACAGTGTTAGGAAAAGACAAATACGTGGGCGGATGAGTACAGCCACGAAGAAATTATGGGATATGTGTCACGAACAAGGAAAAGACTGCAGTTGTAAGTTAAAGTGTTTTAAGAGAGTGAGTGCTAATGAAAGGTCAAATATCATAAGAAAATTTATTGATGTGGAAGACTGGAATGAACAATCATTGCATTTAACAGGCCTCATTACAATCCTTCCAGTTCACAGAAACAATCAAGGAAGAATGAAAATGAAGCATAGTTTTGAAAATGTAATTTTATCTACAGGAGAGGGAAGCATGACGTCATTTGATATGAAATTCAGGTATGCAAGGAAGCCTTCATGGCAATACATGGAATAACAAGACAACGGTTAATAACAGTTCAGAAATGTATGAATTTGGGCGAGGTTCCTTGTGATAGATCCGATCCCGTTAACTGACATACGGCCGGGAGAGTGGTGTGCTGACCACATGCCCCTCCATACCCGCATCCAGTGACAATTGTGGGCTGAGAACGACACTGCGGCCGGTCGGGACCGTTGGCCTTCATGGTCTATTTAGATTTTTTTCGTTGTGACAGGAGGTGTAAGCACGGAAATACGCCACAGAAACTTAAGGAAGAAGTATGAAAGGCAGTTTATAACCATAATGTTTCATTTAAGGATGGATCAAATCATTACAGCAATGACAAGACCAAGAAGTTGCTTTTGCCAAAGGAACTTTCTGCGAAAAAAATGCGTTCCCGAATTTTGACATTTGATGTGAAACGGACAGAACAGTGTTCGACGCCAAATTAAATGTAACTTATGAGTATCCACGGGTGATACATGCTTAATCAGCGACAAGTACACCGCTGAGATGAAAGTGCTGAATGGAAAATTATCTGAAAATTTATATGGCGACATGATGAAACATATCTTGAAAGCAATTAAGTACATAAAGTGGAAGATGAAACATTCTATTTCTGAAAGAGAAATGCTTTTTAGAGAAGCGGAAATTCTAATGAAACAGAAGCACTCGGCACGGACATTAAAAAAAATATGCTTACGAAATATAAATACTAAACATGTCTATTAAAACTGGTAGTTGTCTGTTTACTCTTTCAGTATGTATCAGCTTTCAAAAGCAACCTGTGTTCTGGATTTGCACTGTAGATATTGGAAGAAATGGTGGCAATGAAGTTGCTTCCTTACTATATCAATCTGTGACAGAATTATTTGACAAGAAAGTCAAACATCTTGAAGTTTTTTGGTGATTCGTGTTCAGACCAGAAAGAAGATTACGCATTTCTAAGATATAATAATCTTGGAAATGAACTGGAAATTCTGGAGACAGTGAGGGTAACATTTCCTATTATCGAACATCCTTTTAAGGAGTATGTTAAAGACGTGGGAGTGATTAACATAAAAGCGGTAGAAGAAGTTCCAGTGGATATGGTGCAGATGGTGATTGAACCTCGATGTAAACCTAAGCCTTTTGATGTTGTGATGGTCAATGAAGATATGATATAAAATTGGGAATATTTGAGGAAATGTCTATTCTTAACAAGATGCGCCAGGGAGATGGTCATAAAGAAAAATCCCCATCTCACTGAACTTTAAGAAACTTATAATCAGACTTGGATTTTATAGGTCAGCTACAAGAGCAGCAATCTGGAAGATACCAATCCATTGCTTACAGAGGTACGGTGTCAAAATATAATAAAGTATCACTTAAGAATAATTTTATATAACACTAATAAAAACAAGAATAGTAATTTTTCTTTGCAGGATCTCCACACTTTGAAGGTGCATTGCAGACAAGAAACTAGAATGTGTTACACAAACCTTTTACATTATTCTGCGAAGTGCATGTTGGGATGATGTAATGTTATTTCATTCTTTTTACCACTGTATCACACGAAATTAAAATCGCAAAGAGAAATTGGTTGATACGAAGTATATTTATTTTTTCAAACTTTATTTTCGTTACAAGATGTTTGACACATAATGTTTAACAAAGTATACAGTTTTACTTATAATTACTTCTGTTTCACTTTGTACAAATAGCATGTTCTTCCCTTCTAGTGTATTACATTACTTTAAAGCATTACTTTAAATATTATTCCAGTAAACCGAAAGTTTAAATATGTAAGATATGAGTTTATATTAAAATCTATGTATTAACATATCCTTCCAAATGACTTTCGTATTCATTAATTTTAGCCATTGATGTACATGAGATTTGGTTTCAAACTTGAAAAATGCTCTAATGTACGTTTTGATGAAATAAGTATGATAAAACAGAAATTTAGTAAGTCGCTTTCTTTAGTAACAGAACTGTACTCGTGTGAATTACTTACATTAATCAAAGACGTAAAAAAACTTTTGAAACTTAGTACAGGTAATACAAAACGTGGATCACAGTGCAAACGAAGAAGAAGAAAATGAAACAATTTTAAATGTGGCGCTCCAGAGAGGTGCTAAAAATGAACTGCGCAAATGAAGTATGAAATTAAGAACCAATTCAATTAATACAAGATGAAAATTCTTATTAGGAAAAGGGTTAAATTAATAAAACTCCGTCACAACAGGTCTTGAAGGCCCAATGGTGTCGATCGACCGCTGTGTGATTCTCAACCCATTGGCGTCCCTGGTTGCGGACATGGAGGGGTATGTGGTCAGCACACAGCTCTCCCGACCCTTGTCAGTTTTCGTGACTGCAGCCGCTGCTTCTCTGTCAATTAGCTCCTCACAAGGGCTGAGTGTTCAAAATGGTTCAAATGGCTGTGAGCACTATGGGACATAACTGCTGAGGTCATCAGTCCCCTAGAACTTAGAACTACTTAAACCTAACTAACCTAAGGACATCACACACATCCATGCTCGAGGCAGGATTCGAACCTTCGACCGTAGCAGTCGCGCAATTCCAGACAGTAGCGCCTAGAACCGCTCGGTCACAAAGGCCGGTGGGGCTGAGTGTAATACGCTTGCCAAGAGCGCTCGGCAGACCCAGACGGTCATCCATCCAAATGGAAGCCATGTCCGCCAGCGCTTCGGTGATCTGACGGGAACCCGTGTTACCACTGCGCCAAGGCAGTTAGCCATGTTAGAAAGATATCTGCTGAGACATCTAGTAGACAACAAGAGAGGAAAATTCTGCATAAACATGCAAAATATTTGGCCTATTAGTATACAGTAGGGTGTAAGAATACCTACATTAGACAATCAGTATCTAACGCTACAAATACATTTCGAATTTGTTAACAGATAAGTGAATTTAATCAAATGAATTCAGAGAAACAACATGAAAGACTCACTCTTAGGAGAATTTGCTTTAGTTGTCCAATGTATGGATCAAATCCATGATATAGCATCAATAATCTGTTAGCACATTTCATTTCAGAGAACATAGTACATCTAAATATCCGAACGAAAGTATAACAGCGACGTTTTAAGTCCCATACTCGGGAAGCGTTTCCAAACTGAAGGACAGAGCCGGCGTTAGGGAGAGGTAAGCGGTGCAAAAGTACCCCCGGGCCGGATGCCTAACTAAACAGAAATCAAATGAATGTTTTAAAACCAGCGCCCGTATTTTCGAACAAAATGACTGAGTACTGGAGGCCCTCAATGAAGCTGCTGGGTTACTTTTTCTAAATAAGCATTCATATCTAGTGTCTCAATTAATACAAAATACTCCGGTGTTGTACGTAAGGCACGACAGCACATAAGTCGATGTAGAGAAAAAAAATATTACATACACTGAAGAACCAAAGGCACTTGTACACCTACCTAATATCGTGTAGAGCCCCCATGAGCATGCAGAAGTGCCGCAACACGACGTGGCATGGACTCGACTAATACCTCAAGCAGTGCTGTAGGGAAGTGACACCGTGAATCCAGCAGGGCTGTCCATAAATCGGTAAGACTACCAGGTGGTGAAGATCTCCCCCGAACAGCACGTTGCAAGGCATAAAACAATGCTCAATAATGTTCACGTCTGGGGAGTTTGGTGGCCAGCATAGGTGTTTAAACACAGAAGAGTGTTTCTGGAGCCACTCTGTAACAATTCTGGACGTGTGGAGTGTCGCGTTGTCCTGCTGTAATTGATGAAGTCCGTCGGAACGTGCAATGGGCATCAATAGACGCAGGTGATCAGACAGGATGGTTACGTATGTGTCACCTGTCAGAGTCGAATCTAGAAGTATCAAGGGTCACATATCAACTGCACACACCCCACACCATTACAGAGCCTCCACGAGCTTGACCAATACCCTGCTGACATGCAGCGTCCATGGATTCCCGAGGTTGTCTCCATACCAGACATGTCCATCTGCTCGATAAAATCTGAAACGAGTCTCATCCGACCAGGCAACATGTTTCCAGTCATCAACAGTTTAATGTCGCTGTCTACTGGCCCAGGCGAGGCGTAAAGCTTTGTGTCGTGCTGTCATGAAGGGTACACGAGTAGGCCTTCGGCTCCGAAAGCCAACATCGACGATGTTTCGTTGAGAGGTTTACACGCTGACACTTATTGATGGCCCGACATTGAAATTTGCAGCAATTTGCGGAAGTGTTGTCACGTTGAACGATTCTCTCCTGTCGTCGTTGGTCCCGTTCTTGTAGGATCTTTTTGGGCCGTAGACATTTCGGAGATTTGATGTTTTACCGAATTCCTGATATTCAGGGTACAGTCGTGAAATGATCGTACGAAAAAATCCCCGCTTCGTCGCTACCTCGGAGATACTGTGTCCCATCGCTCGTGCACCGACTATAACACCATGTTGAAACTCACATACATGTTGATAACCTGCCACTGTAGCAGCAGTAACCGATCTAACAACTGCGCCAGACACTTGTTGTCTTACACAGACGTTGCCGAACGCAGCGCCGTATTCTGCCTGATTACATATTTTGTACTTGAATACGCATGCCTTTGCCAGTTTCTTTGGCGCTTCAGTGTACATGCAAGTGCTACAATACAAAGACTAGACAAAACAGGAACACCGCGGGAAATGCAAGCTTGAAGATAAACGCATATAATATTGTGTCCTGTATTGTGTATATATGCCGGTGACCTAGAAACGACGGAGAGGCTTCGTCCTGCCGTAGCCATCAGTGGTTGACAAACCTACAACAGGCCACAGAAGTGCACCCACCCCAACACCGCCGCACTCCGAACCCAGGGCTATTGGGCAGTTCGGCCCGCAGTGGGCCCCCCGGGAACGTTTCATACCAGACTAGTGTAACCCCAGTGTTTGCGTGGTAGAGTAATTATGGTGTATGCGTACATGGAGACAGCGTTTGCGCAGCAATTGCCGACGTGATGTAACTGAGGCGGAACAAGTGGAACCAGCCCGAAATCGCCGAGGTAGTTTGAAAACCGTCTTAAAAACCATCCACAGGCTGGCTGGGGCACCGGACCTCGACACCAGTCCGCCGGGCTGATTCGTGCCGGGCACCGGCACTCTTCTCTCTCGGGAAGCAGCGCGTTAGACCGCGCGGTTAGCCAGGCGGGATAACGCATAGTGCAGCCCGTTGTATTTAACTACAAACTGTATCTGTGCAACGTCCTCAATGGGTTGCATGTGCCAGTCAAGATCAAAACAGCGTTCTGTCTGTTTAAGAGTGGATTATTTCGGAGCTTAGGGAGCCAATGATGGTCGTATGGTGATTGCTCCCGTAACCAAGAGAGGCAAAGTATTTAATTTTCAAGAGGCACCGTATCGAAGATTCAAGGAAAGCGAGAAAACGTCATCTACTAAATATCAGCGCAGACGAAAGAGTTTATTGAGTGACGGTGACAGACGCTCTTGGAAAATTATTGTGACGACAGCTGCAAGAGTCACTGCAGAACTGAATGTCGCACCCGCGAACCCTCTCAGCGCGAAAACAACACAAAGGGATCTTTAAGCGCAGGAAACTGCAAGGTCAGCTGCAATTCCAAAACCACACACCAATGATGCAAATGAACAATTGGAAAAAGTGGTGCCGAAATCGAAAAACCTGGGCTATAGTGCAATGACTGAATGTCATTTAGTCCACTATGAAACGCGTACTTTTCATATGTAATCATTGCCAGCGATGGCGAGGCATGACAGAATCTCTGACCAGAGAGTTATTTATCGTTGCTAGTCTGCGCCTGACCGCGCGAGTCGACAGTTGGAGAGTAGTAGCAGTCTGGTAGAGTTGCGTGTACCGAATCGGCAGGAACAGTTGCGAGTTGTACTCTGTCTGTAGTAGTCAGTCGGCAGTTGCGTGTAGCGAGTCGGCATGCGTCCGCGGTGTGCTCTGCCCACGAGTCTGGTCAGGAATGTGGTGGACGATATGTATATTATTGTAGAAGGTAATGAAGCAGCATTGCGCTCAGCAAATAACGTATGTTAATTGTAATTAATTTGTTAAAAAATGCCCCAATAATAATTTTTCTATAAAGTAATTTTTTTAAAGAAAATGATTCATTTCAAGTTAAACAATATTTCCTATGCATTCCCTTCAAGAATCAAAATTAAATATGGGCCAGCATTGCACAGAGCTGTGCCGAAAAATAAGAGCAGATATGGATGCAGTTTTACTGAGGTAAGAATTTTGGTTTTTCTATTCAGGTTTAATTATTTCACAGGGCCGAAGGTAAGCGCAGCTGCCCTTATAAAATTTATCAGGTTTAATTATTTGTGTTGAGATGTTACATTCAGTTCATGCTTCATTATTTAATTAATGTTATTGTGGGTTTAATGAGCAATCATCTTAACGTTAATTTTGTGGGGAGTTTACATTTGGGCCATTATTATTCTTTAATTTTGCAAGGAGGTTACACTTGGCTCATTTTTATTATTCATTTTTGTGGGGAGTCAACATTTGGCACACATTTTCTTATAATCATTGACTTTCAAATTTCTTGCGGGGATTTTCAAATATATTGCTGGGAAGTTACACTTTCACTATTATTATTGACTTATAAAATTTTTGTGGGGAAGTTACACTTGGCGACATCCGGACCAGGATCGTATTTCTTTGTGAATCTTCTGATAAGTAGTCAGATATCTGCTCTTATTTACTTAAATGTAATTAGCACTTGGTGCAACGCATTTACTAATTTTGTCACTTTGTTTCACAGATCATCGGCAATTTTTTGCTCTTTGTTGTAATAGTGTTTGTTGCATTTTGTATTGTCTTTGTTTCATTATTGAATAATTGTGATTAGTGTTAAAATGCCGCGAAAAACTGTTAATAGTACATCGCGAGGTATAGTGAGTGAAATAACCGACTTAAACAACTTGACCGATAGTAATTGTGACACACAATGTAATGATGACAATCCTCCATTTACGGACAATCAGTGTGTACCGACCACTAATGTAGATTTTGATCCTAACATTGAGCAAACGAATTCAATTGTGTCCCCTATTAATGTGACGACAATTGATGACGCGGGGCGTTCTGTTGCAATGAGCGCTGCCCAGCTTGACACACCCGGTTTTCAGGATTTACGTGAGAAACAGATAAATTTTTCTAATGAAAACGAACAGTGTACTCAAAGTACGGCAGATTTGTTTGATTCTAAGGTAGGGACTAACAGTGAACATCCGATTATCAAACCTTTTCAAGAATCACAGAATATCCAAATGGATACACAAAACGTGACAATTGCAGGTACACCATCAAACAGCACAGACAATAGAAATGCTAATTTTGGCTCGGATCAAATGATGGCATTATTGCAACAACTTCTTGAATCAAACATACAAATTAGTGAAGATAACAAACAATTGAAGGAAAATTAGAAACAACAGAATGAAAGACTAGACGACAATCACAAACAACTTAGTGAAAATCTCAGACAACAACTTAATGAAAATAACGAAAATCTCAAACAACAGCTTAATGAAAAATTAGACAACAATTCCAGACAGCTTAGTGAACAGATTAGAGCCGTTGCCGCGCAGTGTCATGTTACTAAGGAACAAATACGTGAAGAAATTGAGACTTCTGCTAGGAAAAGTAGTGAGGAAATTAGATCTGTTGCTCAAGAATTAAGGGATATGCAAACAGCTGCAATAGAATCACTTAGAGACGAAATTAGTGCAGTCGGTAAACAATGCTCTGAGAAGGCAACACAATTACGCGACGAGTTTAAATTAATGACAGCAGAACTTTCGCGCACACTGGATACAAAAATAGACGCGAAGTTCGAACAACAGAACAGCCAAATTAACGAACGCTTTAATCACCACCTACAAAACAGTGAAACGCGTTTCCGTAAATTCATACAGGAACAAAATAAAGTAAAGCGACAAGTCATGGAAACAATTACTGCACAGAGACAGGAAGATAAACGCAAATTGTTTGCGAAAGCAAAAACATACGTAGACAACAATATTGCTACAGTGTCCGACGAAATTAATACCATCAAGCAGTTGAACACAGAATTACGTGATGAAATTTCCGATCTTAAATCAAAAACAGATACACACACAGTAGATTTTCAAACAGTGACCGACAGACTCGAACAATTAGAACTAACACAGGATTCCGATGTCATCAAAGCTGACGTTAAAAAATTGAACGAAACCACACGTAAATTACAAAAACAGATTAATACTTCTGACACTAAAAACGATGATCAGGTAAAAATACTGACTGAAAAATATGATGAATTGGCCAGTCGTATTGACGTTATTGAAAATAATAATGACAGCAAATAAGACGATGCTTCACCAGTTTCGTTTAACCAAACACCTGAATTCCAAAATCTACAGCAGACAATCAGTGAGATAGATTCGTCTAATAATGCATTACATAGAAAATTGTCAAGTTTACAACAAGAGGTAACAGAGATGAAAAGTATTTCAGTTAATAGCACGTCACAGCATACGGCGAATTCCGAACATTTCTCACACTCACACAGTCAGTATAATTTAGGTAATCTACAGAGAGTACGTGAGTTAGATTCCGAACAGTCGCAGTCAAATAGATTTTCATTCAATCCTGAACCGGTTCCGTCATACAGAGACGATAATTTTGGTTACAAAAATGACAGAACACAGATTCACCCTCTGGATTTGATACAACAATTCAGCTTTGCTTTTCCACTGACTTGGCCCGTAACACACAAACTAGAATTTATTTGCAGTTTTTTGGAAGGCGAACCGGCAACTCGTATGAGACCGATCGCGAGACAATGCTATTCGGTAGAAGAGTTTCAGAATGCTTTTCTGTCAGCGTATTGGTAGAACACGACACAGCGCAGAATTAAAGATCAACTAATCAGTTTACCAAATTATGAGAACTCAAATTTTCCCAGTGTCATGCATTTTTTTGAACACATGGTCCAACAAAACCAGTACCTAAGTGAACCATACAGTGAATCTGCACTTATACAATTATGCATTTCTAAAGTACCACGGTCATTGAGAGTGTCACTTTTAACGGGTCAGCAGAAGGAAAATATTTCTGCATTCAGAGATCTGTTACAGCTTTTGGAAGTGCAGCAATCAGATTATTCCTTCGTAAACAAAAATTTTTCATATAACAACCAAGGCCAACAAAGTTACAGTAATTACGATCAGCCACGCAATTTCAATAGCAAAGGTAATAGACGCTTTAGGAACGACAACCACCAGAACTTTAATAGCAGACAAAATTTTGATTATCAGTATCGACAAAATTATCAGCAGGAAGAACCACATTTTAATAACAATAGACGTTTTTCTCCGCAACAGCATCAAAGCCAGCCGGTTAGCATACCTAACCAACAATGCACTGTGCAAGGTCAGCGAGGCTTTAATGTTTCGCCGCGTGCACGTATAGTCTCAGCTCCAACAAATGGTAACGCAAAGCAACAAGGAAATAACTACGTACAAAAAACAAAGTATTTTAATTCCTATCGCAATGCGCCGTATAGAAATGATATCACGACAGACGTAAAAACAATGAGCACAATTTTCAGCGTACATCTAATAACAGTCGGTCTTACCAACAGCAAAATCATCCGCAAAAACATATTCTCATGAATGAACCAGATAGTAGGTATTATCCAGAACGTAATACGTCTGGAAGAAATAACAGAACAGTTCAAATAGTGGAAACGCCACAGCATCTTGCCGAAAATAACAGCACGTCAGATAGGATTTGACTAGATACAGTACAGGTCGCATCTTCCAATAACACAAGCACCACTTTAGACACGCAGAATGTTGTTCACGAAAATGTTATTACTTTTGACGACATCAGAGACACTCTTTTGCAGGAAAGACCAATTGTTCAGAAAGCCATTTCACATCCTGTCATCGAAATTAAAATTGGTTCATCGAAATTTTCAGCAGTAATCGATTCCGGATCACCTATGTCAGTAATAAATGAAGAAAATTCCAATGAGTGTAACAAAGAGAATACCTATCCTACATTACCATTAGGCAAAACGAAAGTGAAAGGAGCAGTATCGAGTAAAGGAGTAGACGTTAAATTACAGAGACATTTATCATTTTGCATTGCAGGTCACACATTTCACTCAAATTTTTGGATTGTTCCTTTATTGACAACAGGCGTTATTTTAGGTACTAATTTTCTGGTACAACACGACGCAGTTATTGACTTTCAAAATTCCTATTTAATGTTGAAGGATGAAAATGTACAACTGGCTTTAGAATTTCAGCACTCTTTATCTGCGGAAGAACAAACAATTAATCGAACAGAGGTTATTTCTGCATCACGTAACATAGCCTGTAATTCCACATTGTTCACGGATACGTACGTACATAACTATAATACTCCAGACGAAGCTGACTATGACATTATGCAGATGATTTATGATAAAGTTAAACAGAGCAGTGCAAATACAGACGAAGAACGCATGCAACTACACAAAATTCTTTTATAGCAAGCTCCAGTTTTCGACAATATTCCTGGTACTATGTCCGGTTTTATGTATGAATTTCAAGTCAAACAGCACGACACATTTAAAGCCAAACATTATCCTATTCCGTATATTCATAGAGAGCAAGTTAAGAAAGAATTGCAAGATATGCTCGACCAAGGAATTATTGAACCGGCAGTTAGTCCGTACATAAACCCGCTCCATATTGTTAAGAAAAAAGATGGCTCACTTCGCCTCGTGCTTCATTCACGTCACATCAATGACATAATTATTAATGAAACAGATCGACCACAGACAGTAGAGGAACTACTACAGAAATTTCACGGTACTGCTATTTATTCTACATTAGATCTGAAATCGGGATTTTGGCAAATTCAGCTCGATCGGAACTGCAGAAAGTACACAGCTTTTCTCTGTTTTTGTGACTGTTATCAATTTTGTAAATTACCATTCGGTTTAACTATTTCTTCAGCAGCTTTTATTCGCGGTTTGAATACAATACTTCCGACTGAACTTAAAGACAGAATTACAACGTACGTAGACGACATTCTTATTACAGAAGCTAACTGGTCTGAACACAATCTGATTCTTGAACAACTGTTGCAAACTTTTCATGCACAAGGACTCACAGTTAATCTTAGTAAATAGCACTTTGGTAAAACTTCTATAAAATTTCTTGGACACGTAATTTCAGCAGAAGGCATTGCGCCTGATCCGGAAAAACTTCAAACTTTACGTGACATTACTGTTCCTACGACGAAGAAACAACTACGCAGTTTTTTTTGGGTTAATTAACTTTTTTCGTAAATTTTTTCATTACTCTGCTTTAGACACGCCTAGTTTATGTCAATTGACAGGTAAAAACACTATTTGGTCCTGGGATAAGCAAGCACATTCTGAATTTATGAACCTGAAACATGCTTTGTTGAATGCACCACTTTTATCGCACCCAGATCTTACCAGAAATTTTTCCATTGTTACCGACAGTTCTAACACCGCTTTAGGCGTACATATTTGTCAGGAAATTGAAGAAGATGGTTCTACAATAATTAAAAACATCGCGTTTGCAAGTCGCATTCTGTCACCTGCTGAACGAAATTATTCCGTTACAGAACTGGAAACATTATGTGTTGTTTGGGCTTTTACGAGATTTAGGCATTTTCTTTGTGGAAGACATACTACCGTTTACACAGACCATAGAGCAATACAATTTTTACTTTCGGTTAAAATTTACTCACGACAGATTAAGCAGATGGAAACTCTATCTACAGGAATTTGATTTTACAATTGTTCACATTCCCGGCACACAAAATGTTGTAGCAGACGCGCTATCTCGTTCTCTCGGCAACAATCAGCAAGACATCGCAACCAACTTCTGCAAAGCAAATTTCAGCGTCATGTACATTCAACAAGTTGCATTTGAAAATTTCATTTCGTCGTCATTACAAGACATAGCACAAGAGCAGAATAAACACAACGTGTGGAAAGAGATTAAACACCTCTGGCAAGATAGGAATAATGTTACGATTAGAAACCATTACACTGTACGCAATGACATTCTGTTTCGCCACTCTCATCCTGACAACAACAATTGGTTATTATGCATTCCTGACGAACTTGTTAACAAATTAATCTATTGTTCCTGTTAAATTAAGACACATGGCCGCTGTAGACATTTCTGGTCCGATTCCCAGAACTAATAGAGGTTTTTGCTACATCTTTGTCGCTGTTGAACTCACTTCAAAATTTGTTACCTTCACTCCGTTACGCAAAGCTACTGCTAAAACTGTTTCGAAAGCATTTGTAAAACATTTTCTATTTCATGTAGGGCATGTGTTGAAAGTAATTTCCGACAATGGACCACAATTTCGATCTGCTATATGGACACGTATGTTACGAGCTAGAAACATTTTTCCGATCTATATATCCAGGTACCATGCTTCTTCGAACCCTTGTGAACGATTAATGAAAGAAATTGGTAAACTGTGTAGAATTTACTGCCATAAAGTCATATTGATTGGGACACACACATACTCTCATTCCAAGATGTAATTAATTCCATACCGAATGAATCTACTATGCTATCTCCGTCTGTTATACTGAAAAATGTTGAACCACATAACAAAATTAAAGAATTAGTGAACTTTCTTACATCTCGCGACTACGACACCATGAAATAATTGACATTGCGCTGAACAACATCAAACGTGCCGCAGAGCGCCGGAGAAGACAACAAAAACAGGTTTGTATACGCCGTGACTTTCACGTTGGACAGAAGATATTAGTACGTACACTCTATTTATCCAACAAAATAAAAGGTAGGTGCAGTAAATTTGAACTTCTATACGCAGATCCATATCGAATTCGCAGCATTCCTCACCCCAATGTTGTACACGTCGAAACTTTGAGAACCAGAAATTCGAAAGGAAACCACCACATATCTAACATCAAACCCTTTATTGAATGAACATACTTTATGATTTATCACACTGTAATGCCATTTCCTAATTTTTTATGACCACTTATACAATTATATTCATGTGAATACTTACTGATGATTGTCGTATTTTTCTTAGCAAGTGCCCGGCAAGGTAAGGTTAGCAGGTCGCTTTTCTTGTCGTTACACATCAGACCGTGCATATTTTCCAGATGAACTTACACATTTTATGACCACTTATGCAATTATATTTATAGAACTACTTACTGGTGATTGTTGTATTTTTCATGGCAAGTGCCCGGCAAGGTAAGGTTAACAGGTCGCTCTTCTTGACGTTATACATCAGACCGTGCATATTTTTCCAGATAAACTTACGTATCTTATGAATAATTATGCAATTTTATCTAGTGACATATTATTTTTAATAAATTCACTCCCCATTAAAGTCTTTAATTCTCGCCTCTATTAACTACACAACATACAAGCTGTACACAAACAAGATTACATTTCTTGTCGTTATATACCATAGACCGTGCATATTTTCCATTTTTATGTATGTATCATTGTTTTCCTGTTTTGTTTGTATGTACTATGAAATATTTAAGATATAACAAACACCAGTTGACTTTACATTTTTGCCCTATGATATCTCAACATCGTGACTGTTTTACATTTTTTGCTGCTGCTTTGTGATATTCTGTGTACATTTTTACATCTGAACACTGTCTATATTTTTTGACATAATACGTTTTCTGTCATGCTATGCTGTATGCTTAATTATATCACTATAAACCAGTTTTTATCTAATGGGTATGTGAATTAAATGCAAGACATAAATCTTTGTTCCTCATTTTCAGAAAGAAATAACGTGTAAAGGAAATAAATGAAACAGAAATGGGAATTTCACCTACGGAATAAACGAAAGAAGATACAAAAACCTTATGAGGAAGAGTAAATGGATCAGAATTAACAAGCATTAACAAGAATATACTATACACATCGTAGAATAGCAGTCTTAACTAATTTTTTCTTTCAGAATACGAAGCGATTGATGCAGGCTGTCAGACAGAACTTCACATCTTAGTTTTAGTGAGGAAATATGCTAGAAATAAGGGATAGTTGTGTAATGAATAATGAAGTGATTTTTTTTTTTGCAGATGATAATGAATGGTGATGAATAATGATGAAGAATATGCAGCTATGAATAATGAAGTTTTTCTTTACAGGTGATGATAATAATGGAGTTATGATAATGAAGTGATGGATAATGAAGTTTTTTCTTTACAGATGAGGATGATGTTGAAGTTTATGTATTTATGCTCTGTAGTTATTTAAGTATTTGTTGCAGTTCGTTTTGACAGTATGTGTTGTATTGCATAGTATGATGACTGAAGGTTTTGGAAAGTACAGCTAGAGAACACATTTTATACACATTTCACTACCTGTTAATTCGAAGTTCACTACTTTTCAGCATAAAATGCGTTTCTTCTTTTAGTCTAATAATCCATTTTTGTATATTTTGCAGGAGAAATTATTCATGAAATTTATGTACTATAAGCAGTTGTTCATTAAACCCATGTCATTTATGAATGTGATTACATATACTCTACTTGTTTCATAATCTTGATACAGCTGACTCATGACGAATGACGTTACACATCTTCATTTGCAGTAATAACTCAAAAGCAACTATTGTTATTAATTATCGAACCCAACGCAATGCATTGCTAGCACAAAAAAATGCTTTGTAAATGGCAAATGAATGCCACTGATTAATGTAATAAGATGAACTATGAAGACAATGTTTACTATAATTAGATTAATTATGCTATTTATTAACTCATGTTCTCTGTAAATGACTTTTGATGATTTGTAATTAGTCTATGAATGCCAATGTTCTTTGTAAATGGTTTGTAATTAGGCAATGAGTGCCAATGTTCTCTGTAAATGACTTTTGATGATTTGTAATTAGTCTATGAATGCCAATGTTCTCTGTAAATGATTTCTGATGGTAATTAGGGAATGAGTGCCAATGTTCTGTGTAAATGACTTCTGATGATTGTAATTGGGCAATGAATGCCAATGTTCTGTGTAAATGACTTCTGATGATTGTAATCAGGCAATGAGTGCCAATGTTCTGTGTAAATGACTTCTGATGACTGTAATTAGGCAATGAATGCCAATGTTCTCTGTAAAGTTACTCATGAACATTATTCTGTAATACTACGTCCGTGGTACAGAAATGTTCAATGACTAGGCGATGAGTGCCACCCATTACTAGTGTAATTCTCAATTAAGACTAGTATGTGACGTAATGTCCTTCTCCTTCTAACCTAATTACCTGGAATTACTGCAATATCCGTTTGTCCTGTATATCCCCATGATCATGGAGCACTATCTTTGGTTTTTGCACTAATTCTACGTTGCTGTAACAGACAAGAACGTGGTGTTGACACGACGTGCTGTCCACCACAATGAGCGATGAGATGCTATTATGATCTCACTGTTTCGTGTACCTAGTGTACTACCAAAAGGATAACATGGAATATTACTACGGCATTTCAGTGTCTTGGCTACACTGATTAATACTTCAAGGAAAAGAACTTCAGATTGTCTCACTTGGTGTTGTGCTTCTGTAGAAAGATATGGACTTTCAGTGCAGCTGCGTGCAACCTGAAGTGCTACAACCATGATGCAGTCCTTCCCTTACCTATCCTAATTCTTATGACATAGTAAAAAAAAATCATTTTGCTATCATGACTTGCATTTACGGCCTATACATTTTATGATTTTGCAAATATATTCTGAACTCGAGTGCATGTGCACTTTTGTCAATTTGTTAACATGTTTTCTATTCTTTTGCATATACATTTTTTGTGATTTCCTAATATGTTCACTACTTCAGTGCGTGTGCACCTTATGCCATCTGTATTCATTGTATATACATTTTGTGATTTGATGATATATTCTGTACTACAGTGCGTGTGCACTTTTGTCATTTATCAATATGATTTGTATTCATTGTATATACATTTTGTGATTTGATGATATATTCTGAACTACAGTGCATGTGCACTTTTGTCATTTTGTTAACATGTTTTCTACTCTTTTGCATATACACTTTTTGTGATTTCCTGATATGTTCACTACTTCAGTTTGTGTGCACTTTATGCCATTTGTATTCATTGTATATACATTTTGTGATTTGATGATATATTCTGTACTACAGTGCGTGTGCACTTTTGTCATTTATCAATATGATTTGTATTCATTGTATATACATTTTGTGATTTGATGATATATTCTGAACTACAGTGCATGTGCATTTTTGTCATTTTGTTAACATGATTTCTACTCATTGTATATATATTTTGTCATTGTCTGATATGTTCTGTACTCGGTGCATGTGCACTATATTTACTTCATATTCTACACCTATGTATCTGTATTTTCTGTGATTGTAAAGTTAGTTAAGAAAAAATTTGTTGCTCATGGCAAGTCCAAATGACTCACCATCGCTGCCAAATTTTTGCCTCCCCAGTGGAGGGTTATGAAACGCGTACGTTTCATATGTAATCATTGCCAGCGATGGCGAGGCATGACAGAATCTCTGACCAGATAGTTATTTATCGTTGCTAGTCTGAGCTTGACCGCGCGAGTCGACAGTTGGAGAGTAGTAGCAGTCTGGTACAGTTGCGTGTACCGAATCGGCAGGAACAGTTGCGAGTTGTACTCTGTCTGTAGTAGTCAGTCGGCAGTTGTGTGTAGCGAGTCGGCATGCGTCCGCGGTGTGCTCTGCCCACGAGTCTGGTCAGGAATGTGGTGGACGATATGTATATTATTGTAGAAGGTAATGAAGCAGCATTGCGCTCAGCTAATAACGTATGTTAATTGTAATTAATTTGTTCAAAAAATGCCCCAATAATAATTTTTCTATAAAGTAATTTTTTAAAGAAAAAGATTCATTTCAAGTTAAATAATATTTCCTATGCATTCCCTCCAAGAATCAAAATTAAATATGGGCCAGCATTGCACAGAGCTGTGCCGAAAAATTAGAGCAGATATGGATGCATTTTTACTGAGGTAAGAATTTTGGTTTTTCTATTCAGGTTTAATTATTTCACAGGGCCGAAGGTCAGCGCAGCTGCCCTTATAAAATTTATCAGGTTTAATTATTTGTGTTGAGATGTTACATTCAGTTCATGCTTCATTATTTAATTAATGTTATTGTGGGTTTAATGAGCAATCATCTTAACGTTAATTTTGTGGGGAGTTTACATTTGGGCCATTATTATTCTTTAATTTTGCAAGGAGGTTACACTTGGCTCATTTTTATTATTCATTTTTGTGGGGAGTCAACATTTGGCACACATTTTCTTATAATCATTGACTTTCAAATTTCTTGCGGGGATTTTCAAACATATTGCTGGGAAGTTACACTTTCACTATTATTATTGACTTATAAAATTTTTGTGGGGAAGTTACAACTATTTCTTGTTTCACACTTTTTCCAACAGCTACATCTACATCCATACTCCGCAAGCCACCTGCCGGTGTGTGGCGGAGGGTACCTTGAGTACCTCTATCGGTTCTCCCTTCTATTCCAGTCTCGTATTGTTCGTGGAAAGAAGGATTGTCGGTACGCCTCTGTGTGGGCTCTAATCTCTCTGATTTTATCCTCATGGTCTCTTCGCGGGATATACGTACGAGGGAGCAATATACTGCTTGACTCCTCGGTGAAGGTATGTTCTCGAAGCTTCAACAAAAGCCTGTACCGAGCTACTGCGCGTCTCTCCTGCAGAGTCTTCCACTGGAGTTTATCTATCATCTCCGTAACGCTTTCCCGATTTCTAAAAGATCCTGTAACGAAGGGCCCTGCTCTCCCTTGGATCTTCTCCATCTCTTCTATCAACCCTATCTGGTACGGTTCAAATGGCTCTGAGCACTATGCGACTTATCTTCTGAGGTCATCAGTAGTCTATAACTTAGAACTAATTAAACCTAACTAACCTAAGGACATCACACACATCCAAGCCCGAGGAATGATTCGAACCTGCGACCGTAGCGGTCGCTCGGTTCCAGACTGTAGCGCCTAGAACCGCACGGCCACTCCGGCCGGCCCTATCTGGTACGGATCCCACACTGCTGAGCAGTATTCAAACAGTGGGCGAACAAACGTACTGTAACCTACTTCCTTTGTTTTCGTATTGCATTTGCTTAGGATTCTTCCATTGAATCTCAGTCTGGTATCTGCTTTATCGACGATCAACTTTATATGATCATTCCATTTTAAATCACTCCTAATGCGTACTCCCAGATAATTTATGGAATTAACTGCTTTCAATTACTGACCTGTTATATTATAGCTAAATGATAAGAGAGCTTTCTTTCTATGTATTCGCAGCACATTACACTTGTCTACATTGACATTCAATTGCCATTCCCTGCACCAAGCGTCAATTCGCTGCAGATCCTCCTGCATATCAGTACAATTTTCCAATGTTACAACCTCTCGATATACCACAGCATCATCCGCAAAAAGCCTCAGTGAACTTCCGGTGTCATCCACAAGGTCATTTATGTATATTGTGAATAGCAACGTTCCTACGACACTCCCCTGCGGCACACCTGAAATCACTCTTACTTCGGAAGACTTCTCTCCATGGAGAATGACATGCTGCGTTCCGTTATCTAGGAACTCTTCAATCCAATCACACAATTGGTCTGATAGTCCATATGCTCTTACTTTGTTGATTAAACGACTTTGGGGAACTGTATCGAACAACATCTGGCTAAGGTTTACCTAAAAGTGTGAAACGTGGTTATGAGTGGGCTCCACGGTTAATCTACAAGGTCTCATTGCTAGCAAGCATTATGTTAGTTATGAGGTCCACCCCACGCCACTGTGCTTGTTTCGCAGTGGTGACATTATGTTCCAAGACGACAGAGTCCCTGTCCGCACAGCTCGCGTCATCCGGCACTGGTTTTGAGAGGACGAGGGTGGATTCCCTTGTTTTCGCTGGCCGCCACAGTAACCATATCTCACTATTATTGGGCCTTTATGGCTCTCTAAGGAAGATGTTAAGTCCCATAGTGCTCAGAGCCGTTTTGCTCTCTAAGGAGAGAAGCTTCCGTTATCGCTATCCACCATCATCTTTACCCGAACTTGCCTCTATTTTGCAGGAATAATCGTGTAAAAATCCCTTGAAATCGATACAGGACCTGTATTTACCCATTCCCGAATGACTAAAGGTTGTTTCGGATGCCAACAGATTTCCTACACGGTATTAAGCATGGTAATATGTTGTGTTTAAAGCGTTCCTTATTATTTTCAAACCCCTGTATATAGGAACGCATTTTAATTTTGATCATCTGACACAATATTTTAACGGAACTGTGAAAAATTTAAATCAGAGTAAAGACAATGATTTGAATATGAAATAAATCTCTAAGAAGCCGGGGATAAAGCTAATGAAGTTCTCAATAGACCTACTGCACAAGTCAGATAAATACAGGGAACACGATCAAATATTTCATCCTTTCGGTGCTATGGGCGTATATTCACGTCCAGCTTAGCTGTCCCCCGGTTAGAGGACGTGCATGCACGCGCCGCTAGGGTTTTCCTTCAGTGTTGTGGAGGTCTGAATGCGTTCTGAGCCGCCTACCTCTCACTGCTGCGGACGAGTTACTTCCGTAACTCTGCGAATAAAAAGGTTTCGCGCTTATATCGTACAACGTTTGAGCCCCATTGCGTGCTATCGTTTGCAAAAACCTTTTTGAGATATCTTGAATAGTTTATCAGATAGGAAGATTCTTATGACGACATGATTCGCGATGCGCAAGGACGTAAATGCGCGTCGCGCACGATCATCCTTCGGGTATAGCTCGAGAATGAAATGAGATATGGTTCTAAGTTTCCTTTAATTTACGTCTATCGTCACAATCTTTTTGTTTAATCTTTTGTTAAACAAAAAGATTGTGACCATAGACGTAAATTAAAGGAAACTTATTACATATAGGGGTCACTGTGTTTTCACGCGACGATGTCGCAGCTTGTGAGATATGGTTCTTTTCTCAATGTTACATAAGATCTAGACGTATCTACGTTTCATTCTCTCCAATGTATGACCTATAATCAACCGTTCGTAAAGTTTACAAATGCGTTTTTACCTCTGCAAAATCTTTACAATTTCGCACAATGATTTACTTAATTTCATTCAGCTCAATAACTAAGGCACATAACGAAAATAAATTAGTAATTTATCAAGTAAAGATACCAAACTGTAAGATGTGGGAAAATCAAACTTTTTCTCCTAACAGTTTTTAACGGGTGATATGGAACCGCGCGACCGCTACGGTCGCAGGTTCGAATCCTGCCTCGGGCGTGGATGTGTGTGATGTCCTTAGGTTAGTTAGGTTTAAGTAGTTCTAAGTTGTAGACGACTGATGACCACAGAATTTAAGTCCCATAGTGCTCAGAGCCATTTTAACGGGCGATAAATACTTCCTAATAGCTGCCTAGTCCGCAGGCACGGAACTCGGCACGTCGCGCCCCATCATCCGTCGGATATAAAAAACTCGGTTATAAAAAGAGATACCCTTACACTCTCGATTTTTAACAATACCTCGTTAGAAATAAACAATTTTTACAGCCTTCAGTTGCAAGGTAATTTTTACTCGTTTACCTAGGTTTCGATTCCAAGACAGTTGGTCCTTATTTCTGGCCGGCGTAGCTTCGTCTACGTGCGCCTTAATGGTTTTAATTTTGACAGACATAACCTTATGATTATGCGTCTTTATTGTTTTAATTTTTAATCTGTGACATGGCCAGTGTTTGGCTCTCAAAATAATTTAATTTTTTGTTCTGAAGAAGATTCCATTACTGGAATCGAAACCTAGGTAAACGAGTAAAAATTACCTTGCAACTGAAGGCTGTAAAAATTGTTTATTTCTATACATATACGGTTGCTGACGTGCTGCATTATGTTAAAGATTTGCAAATACCTCGTTATCATATCTACACTTCATTTACTTCAATGCATGAGCTAAAATGAACCATACACTAAGTACACGCAATGCGATTTTACCTTTTCGAATACCTTTAAATTTTGTGCACTGCCTTACTTAATATGATACAGCTCAGTAAGTAGGAAAGATAACGAAAGAAATTCAGTAATTCATCGAATGAAGACATCAGACTGTAAGATGTGCAAAACTCAAAATTTTCACCTAATAGTGATAAGTGTTTCTTATCGACCGGACGGCCGTCTCACAGCACAGGCATTATATTTGCAAAAAGGAGGGAATGAATATTGTGTTTAACGTCCCGTCGACGTCGAGGTCATTAGGAAAGCAGCACAATCTCGGAGGATGGGGAAAGCAATCGGCCGTGCCCTTTCAAAGCATCCATCCCGGAATTTGCCTTGAGCGATTGAGAGAAATCACGGATAATGGACTCGATTTTGAAACGTGGTCCTCCTGAAAGCAAGTCTAGTGTGTTAACCACTGCGCCACTTCGTTTAGTCAAGCATTCGGTAAGAAATCCAGTCATAACAAAAGCCGCTTCAGCACGGAATGCAGATAGCACGTCTGTAGCAGCGACAGGGTTAGACCACGTGCCTAAACCCCACATACCTGTATTCCGGTTACCTTAACGTTTCAGGCAGACGAGTAGGAGGCCGCCATCCGATCGTCGTTCTCTCTCCAGCACGAAAAGCTCGCTATGTTGGCTGCTTTGTCGGTACGAGCTTTTGAAGACTAACTGACTGCACATTGGCAACACTGCCTCCCACCAGTGCAATCTGACAATCACAAAATAATTTTAGTCAGAATACTTTGTAGTCTTCCCGCGGCCGCTGTCCTCTTGTTACACCCACTGCCAGCGAAAGATTTGGTCTTGTATTGCTAGTTGCACTACTGGCCATTAAAATTGCTGCACCATGAAGATGACGTGCTACAGACGCGAAATTTAACCGACAGGAAAAAGATGCTGTAATATGCAAATGATTCGCTTTTCAGAGCATTCACACAAGGTTGGCGCCGGTGGCGACTCCTACAACGTGCTGACACGAGGAAAGTTTCCAACCGATTACTTATACACAAACAGCAGCTGACCGGCGTCATCTGGTGAAACGTTGTTGTGATGCCTCGTGTAAGGAGGAGAAATGAGTACCATCACGTTTCCGACTATGATAAAGGTCGGATTGTAGCCTATCGCGATTGCGGTTTATCGTATCGCGACATTGCTGCTCGCGTTGTACGAGATCCAATGAGTGATAGCAGAATATGGAATCGGTGAGTTCAGGACAGTAATACGAAACGCTGTGCTGGATCCCAACGGCCTCGTATCACTAGCAATCTAGATGACAGGCATCTTATCCGCATGGCTGTAACGGATCGTGCAGCCACGTCTCGATCCCTCAGTCAACAGATGGGGACGTTTGCAAGACAACAACCGTCTGCACGAACAGTTCGACGACGTTTGCAGCAGCATGGACTATTAGCTCGGAGACCAAGGCTGCGGTTAGCCTTGACGCTGCATCACAGACAGGAGCGCCTGCGATGGTGTACTCAACGACGAACCTGGGTGGACGAATGGCAAAACGTCATTTTTTCGGATGAATGCAGGTTCTGTTTACAGCATCATAATGGTCACATCCGTGTTTGGCGACATCGCGGTGAACGCACATTGGAAGCGTGTATTCGTCATCGCCATACTGGCGTATCACCCAGCGTGATGGTATGGGGTGCCATTGGTTACACGTATCGGTCACCTCTTGTTCGCATTGACGGCACTTTGAACAGTGGACGTTACATTTCAGATGTGTTACGACCCGTGGCTCTACCCTTCATTCGATCCCTGCGAAACCCTACAATTCAGTAGGATAATGCACGACCGCATGTTGCAGGTCCTGTACGGGCCTTTCTGGATACAGAAAATGTTCGACTGCTGCCCTGGCCAGCAGATTCTCCAGATCTCTCACCAATTGAAAGTGTCTGGTCAATGGTGGCCGAGCAACTGGCTCGTGACAATACGCCAGTCACTACTCTTGATGAACTATGGTATCGTGTTGAAGCTGCATGGGCAGCTGTACCTGTACACACCATCCAAGCTGTGTTTGACTCAATGCTTAGGCGTATCAAGGCGGTTATTACGGCCAGAGGTGGTTGTTCTGGGTACTGATTTCTCAAGATCTATGCACCCAAATTGCGTGAAAATGTAATCACATGTCTGTTCTAGTATAATATATTTGTCCAAAGAATACAAGTTTATCATCTGCTTTTCTTCTTGGTGTGGCAATTTTAATGGCCAGTGGTGTAGTTGTGGCAGGCTGGGGAGATACGTAATGAGATCCAAATTTATCTGACAAGATTAAAATATATTTCGTTAGTTAAACACTTTACATTTTGGGCTACACTGTTCACAACTAATATTTCAAATGATCGACGTAGTAATCATTGGTACATCAGCCATGTAGTCTGTTGCAATGTATTGTCGAAACATTAATCACTCAATTCAAATGTTTGGACCACAAATACACAAAATCAACGGTTCAAATGCGTTGTTATTAATTTAGACGAGTGCTCAGTTCTTGCAATCAGCATTAATCACTTCTGCTGGCCTCACCGGAGATTTTCATGAGCGCACGTGACAGTTTGATGATTCGGCTGTACAATATCCGAACGACAAGTTTTTACGCACTTGATATTTATTCTGACCGATTATATGTCTCTCTGTCTCACTTTTAATGTTCACCCGGATAACTGTCCAGGACACGTTGCTTGGCCCTTAATCGACACATGATCTCGAAATTATCCTATTCAGGTATCGAATCCCAGCACTGATATGAAATACAGGATTTCTGTGGCATGACATTTTACTACTACAACAAAATTTTCTGTTAACTGCGTTCTACGGCCGCCGCATCGACACTGCATGATGACCGCTCCCAGAAGCCAAACCAGCACTACCTCCAACCACGCTCTGCGCTCGCCAGAGAGGGGAATATCGATATCTGCAAGTGGTATAGGAAGCGATGTTATAATATACCTGCAAGTTTATTTCTATCCATGTCGATCATGTGTGTTATATAACATGAAGGAATGTGCATGTAAGAACGTTCTCATACTGACAGAGTTAAAGGCCCCCTTTTCGCAACCATCTTTGAGCTGTTTCGTATGTTGATTATATAAACATTTAAACCATATTCGTTAGTAAAGGAATTAAATGTCTTAAAACGATTTTTGTGTTTGGTAGCCTTTAATTAATCCTCCAGACAAAAGTTGAGAAACACATAAGAAGTTTAATAAGTTGTCTCTCACAGCTTTTATATTTGGTACTTTGATGTTTTCGTCATTTCGGAATGATTTCTTCCTTCAAATCTTTAGGACGGCATGTAAGACAAAATTATTTACATATCCGGCATTTTAAAACATTTTATTCCTTTACCTTTGTTTACTCGACAAGGTGGCCGGTCGACTGAGCTACTGTCCGCCAGCTACTATTATGAGCTACTGTAGTGGCCCAGCGATCCAAAACAATATTTGTCAAACCAAGATTAAAGAATGGAATTCGCTAAATTCATGCGAGTGTGGACGTAGAAAGGTTTGTTTCGTTGTATTTTGCTTTTCATTGTATCTTGTCATTACTCATAAATAATGCTCAGAATTTAGTCGAGCTAAATAGCTTGGTGAATGCCTTCCTTATTCTGGGGTTGTGTAGGAAGTTATGTCATTGTACCATCGCGTCAGTCAGTTTTAAGTGTTTTGTTATAATGGAAACGAATTACCAGGGTGGAAAAAAGTGTTACTGTGCTTCATCAGATTATCAAAACCGAAAGTGTAAGACTGAAAAGACAATGTTGCGACATAGGTATAGACGCTGTTAACATTTGATACTACTCGTAGATTAGCATTGTTTGGGGATCAGAAGGATGTAGAGACGACGGAGAGACAAGGTAAATCGTGTCCTAGACAGCTTCGTTTATAATGTTTAAAGTTGTTGTGGTGTAAGTACCATTCTGAAGAACGACCCTCTCATGAAAAAATTAGTCCCATTTTTATTAAATTTTGCAGATGCTGATATACAAGGAAGACGTTGTTTAGAAGCACCTGGACAGCTGATGATGTGGAGATGGGACCACATCAATGAAATGAGGTGACAATAAACACATGTGCGGCGAGGAGAAGTGCACACAACAATGATAGTGACATTTGCAATGAGGAGGAGTGAACACAAAAGTGAGAGTATTAGTAGTACAGTAACCTACAGTGATAGTGACGAATTCGATCCGGAAACCGAACATGCTTTATAGGCTAGACTGACATTGAATGAGAAGCTTTTAGATATCGAAATCGATCTATGGTGTGAAAAAAGCATATCAGCAGATTAAACGCAGAAGAAGCTGTTATGCCAGGATATAAGTGAACACAGGAAGAACGCCACAGGTCGGTAAAAGTAATGTCTTTCCGTTCAAGTGAGTCTGAGCGCAACTTAAAGGGATAGTGGTGAGGGGGGGGGGGGGTTGGAGGGAAATTTCAAAAAGGGACTAGCGTGTTTGGAGAAAAGAAAAGTAAGCATTGTCCTGCTATGCTTGCCGATTGTTTTCAGGATCTACGGATGTCTGAATCTGATTTGGTTCTAGGCTACAGCTGGGGATCATCAAGAGGCTGGAAAAATTTAAAACAAAAATCGAGTGAACATGTTAGCAGCGCTGATCATGAAATGCCGTACTTAGGAGAGTGGAAATTAGAAAAAGTGCTTAATAGTATCTCAGTCATAAAAAATAATCATTTAGACTGAAACACCGGAAGAGCAGAGCAGTACTGGGACGATGTATTGTATCAAGTAACCCCGGTGATTCTTTTTCCCGCGGAAAGATGTTTAACTTTTTGAGGTGATAGTGGCTTGGTAGGAGATAATTGAAATGACAGTTTTTTGGACGTCTCAGAAAGCTTAGTCGGAGATCGTTGACATGGCAAATTTTTGGGCCGCGAAAAACTACAGGTAAACATTTATGAACGAAGAGTGAAAATTTAATTCCTTAGGAAAAGATATGAAACTAAATATGTAAGCTTTCACAGAGAAGTTAAAGACACTACGAGGAAATGGAAAATACAGTTTTACATCCACTTACATAGAACATATTAAATAAGTTCTGAAATTATTTCTTAATAAAGAAAAGTCGAAGGGCGTGGCTAACAGGAAAAAATGAAAACTTAAAAGATATAGGAATTCAGGAAGGTATCATTGAAGATAGATCAAAATTCAGAACTCTAATTTAGGAATGCTAATTTATCGTGTAACTTATCCGGGATTATTACATCGTTCCGATTATTTTCTGTTTAGTTGTCTCCACAGTTCTGCAATGTTTTAGAACTGATAACATACGGAAATATACATATTATTGAAACTAGGTTATGTCCACTTAGGAGGAATGATTATGTACTGACGCATGTCGTAGTGAAGTGGGAAGAAGTACAGTATTTTAAAAAAAATAGTTTTGTTTCTACAACACAAACAAAACAGAATGTATTATTCACGTCGGACTGGTCTTTAATCAACGTGTTTTGTTACAACTGTCACTCGAGAATGTTACAATACGCCAGAATCGCTGTTGTGAAAAAACATAGGTAATAACAGAGAGGCCGAAAATGTTGTAATTTGTAATACTGTGGTCTGAAGAAAGCAAGAAGAAACACATCGCACGGGAAGAAAAGGATGCTAAATAAGATGAAGTGCGTCGATGTGACGCTTCTATAATCATCTTAAAAAACCGGTCTCCAGAGTTATGTCTTCATATTTAGCTGATTTCTCGTGTTTTCTGCGGGATAGTTCCATGGAAAACTCAATTTCCGCCAGATTCTGCACTCCTTTTTCTAAGACCTACCAGATGCTATGTAAGAAGTTCCGTGTTTCACAAGAAAAATGAACCATTGTTGTTCAGGTACAAAAGTTGTGAAAACGACGCCTCAATATTCTCATCCCCAGATGAATTTTACGTGTCAAAAACTTAGCTCGATATCTTGAATCACACTTTTGAAACAGCGCACGTGTGTGTGCCTTTGGTACAGTCGTACTGTTGTTAGTGGCTGTGCACTGCTTGCACTGCTTACCGCACAGCGGGGTAAAACACATCATTGTGATTCCTGGCAAATTTGCCCAGAAGCTGATGAAATTAAATGCTGCAATTAAGTAGTCGAATTAACCAGATTACCGCTAAATAGAGGCGAGGTCTGTTTACAGTAATCATACAAAGTGCATCCTGCCAAGTTTTGCTTGTTAAGCGCGTTGAGTGATAACCCCGTCCGCCGTGTACCCGCATTTGGTTCGATTTGTTCTAACGATCAGCTGTACTACGCTACTATCGGCAAATAGATTCATTCACCCCGTATTTCTCTCTCACCGCCACCAACAATACAAAAATAACACTCACTGAAGATAGTCGCCAAGACGAAACACGTATATCTATATCCACACAGTTCAACAAAAGTTTTTAATCACCTATTCTTTTCGAAATTTAGCGACATAATCACGTTTCCTGTGGAGAGTATTTAACAACACACTTGAGCAACGTCAGTACGTTGTGGAACATCACCTTGCTCGTATGCAGGCTTGAATCCATCGCAGCGTGTAATCAGTGACATCGTCGAGCCAGCCCTGGTTGAAACTGCCCTAATCTTCAATGGCGATTTTGAGTTAGTCGCGCAGGATAAATGATCGTTGTCGATACCTAAAAACAGCTCATTTCAATCGATCCCACACATAGTCGATTGGTCTGACATCCAGGGAGCATGCAGGCAGCTCCATTTTCGTGATCCTAGCAAGCTGAAAGGAAGGTGTCTGAGAACAGCACGATGAGCTCGCGAGCTATCATCCAATAAGGTGAAATTGTTACCAAACTTTTGGCGATACAGTCGCTCTATTGACGGCAAAATCTCCCCCCTGTACCGTAAAGACGTAGAGCAGTGAGACTGCCCTCAGCGACCACTAGAGGTGATCCGTGGAGCCATGGAATGCCATCTCAGAACGTCACTCCACCACTAACTTGTTGTGCATGTGGCGCACAGAATTCGGTCTTCCGAAGTTGTTTCACCACGGAAGATCGTAACACAGTCCCCCCTGTCAATCGTCGTACGAACGGCCAGATGGCAGATATTGAGAAAACCGATCGCAGAACTGAAAACAGCTACAATCGCTTAGTAATGAAAAGGCGTCGGGATCAGATGGTATACCTATAAGATGGTGGTGGTTAGTGTTTAACGTCCCGTCGACAACGAGGTCATTAGAGACGGAGCGCAAGCTCGGGTTAGGGAAGGATTGGGAAGGAAATCGGCCGTGCCCTTTCAAAGGAACCATCCCGGCATTTGCCTGAAATGATTTAAGGAAATCACGGAAAACCTAAATCAGGATGGCCGGAGACGGGATTGAACCGTCGTCCTCCCGAATGCGAGTCCAGTGTGCTAACCACTGCGCCACCTCGCTCGGTTATACCTATAAGATTCTACAAAGATAATACGATACAACTCAGTGCCCTTCTAGCAGTAATCTATCGTAGATCAGTTGAGCAACGAAAGGTACCTACCGACTGGAAAAAAGCACAGCTCATTTCCGTTTTTAAGAAAGACCTACATCGTTGACGGCAATCTATTGTAGAATTATGGAACATGTTTCATGCTCAAGAATTATGACGTTTTTTAAAAATGAACGTCTCCTACATAAAAATCAACATGGATTCCGCAAACGGAGATCCTGCAAACTCAGCTCGCTCTGTTCCTCCGTGAGATCCACAGCGCAGTGGACAAAGGCGCTCAGGTTGGTGCCGTATTCCCTGAGTTCAGTAAGGCATTTGACACCGTCCCGCATTGCCGTTTAATGAAAAAAATACGAGCTTACGGAGTATCGGAGAGGACTTGCGATTGGATTGAAGACTTTCTTGAAGATGGAACTCCACACGTCGTTCTTAACGGAACTAAATCGACAGGTGTAAAAGTAATATCCGGAGTACCACAGGTAAGTGTGATAGGACAGTTGCTGTCAATAATATATATATATATATATATATATATATATATATATATATATATATTTATTTATTTATTTATTTATTTATTTATTTATTTATTATTATTATTATGTGCGATTGGACCCATACGGATCACGCAAAGCTTTTCCGATTCAATTTTTTAATTCTCCAAACTTCTCTCATTCTCTCCCCATGAATTCTCTTTCTTTCCTCTGTCCATTTTGTCCCCTGTCTCTTGCAAACTTCATACTCGGGTTGTACTTTCCAACTATTGATTTTTTGCCTGTATACATTTCTGTTTATAACTTCTGAAGAATTTATTTGTGCATTTGCTAGATCTGTTTTGGTTTCTTGTATCCAGGGTATGGTTTTCAATTTTTCAATGTATATTAAAATTGTGTGGGAGAGTCTGGGTGTTGGGAGTCTGTGGATATGACCGTAAAATTTTAGTCTTCTTTTCCGGATGTCTGCGGCGAGGTTAGATAATTTTTCTGTAGTTTTCCGAGACTGTAACCTGTATCCATCTTCAGTTCTTTTTGGGCCAAGAATCTTTCTGATAATTTTGCGTTCCTCTTTCAGGATGCCTTCCAGGTCGCCTTTTCTATGGAGTGTGAGTGTTTCGCTGGCATATAGTGCTTCGGGCTTGATTACTGTATTGTAGTGTCGTATTTTTGAGTGAATGGAGAGACACTTTTTATTGTAGATGTTGTGGGTTTTCCAGTATGCTCTTTTCAGTTTTTGCAGTCGAATTTTTTGTGCAGTTTTCTCTCCCCCTGTGGGTTCTAGGACCTCGCCTAAGTATTTAAAGAATGGAACTCTCTCAATTTGTCCATATTTTGTAGTCAGTTATTGAGTTTCAAATTTTGAGCAGATGAATTTGGTTTTTTGGAAGGAAATTTGTAGCCCAACTTTTTCGGCGCATTCTTTGAGAATGTCTATCTGTTTAATTGCTGTGGTCTCGTTTTCTGCTAGAATGGCCACGTCATCTGCAAATGCCAAGCATGAAATTTTAATACCATCTTTAGATCTTCCTAGTTGTATAGGCTTCCAGTAATTTTGATTCTTCAGTTCTTTTTCCCATTCTCGGATGACTTTGTCTAAGACAAGGTTGAAGAGGAGTGGAGACAAGCCGTCACCTTGTCTGACGCCGGTTTTGATCAGGAAGGGTTCTGATATTTCACCCAGGAATTTTATCTTAGAAGTTGTGTTTGTGAGCGTTTCTTTGATAAGGTTTAGGGTTTTCGGATCGAGTCCTAGCTCCTCAAGGATAATAAAGAGAGATTGCCTATCGATTGAATCATAAGCCTTTGCGAAATCAACAAAGGAACAAATGATCGGACTGTTTCTGACTGCTTTGTATTTTAGTGTTGTCTTCAAATTGAAAATTTGTTCTGCACAGGATCGGTGAGGGCGAAAGCCAGCTTGGTATTCACCAATACTGTGTTCGATTTGTTCTTGTGTTCGTTGAAGAAGACAAGCTGAGAGGATTTTATAAGTGACTTGGAGAAGGGAGATTCCTCGATAGTTGTTTATATCTGCCATGTCTCCCTTTTTATGCAGTGGATGAATTAGGGCGCATTTCCAATCTTCTGGTAGTTTTTCTGTCTGCCAAATGTCTGTGATGATTTGAGTGAGTTCTTTGAGGGAATTTGGTCCAAGATTTTTAAGTAGTTCTGCAGTGATATTATCTTCTCCGGATGCCTTGTTGTTTTTCAGTCTATGAATATGTCTTTGGATCTCCTCTAGTGTATGTGGTGGGGATTCAGGATCTGTGTGGACAGCAGTTTCTTGAGGGAATCTTGAAGAAGGTTCAGGGCAATTGAGGAGTCCGGAAAAGTATCTTGCCAGCTCCTCACAATTTTCCCGATTTGTGAGCGCTAGTTTTCCATCTGGTTTTCTGAAACATAGATTTCGTGAGCCGTATCCATTGATTCTCCCAGCAAAGGTCTTATAGAAGTCTCGTACATTATAGTTACGGAAATGTTCTTCAATGGACTCACATTGTTCCTTGAGGTACTTCCTCTTGACTTGTCTGATTGTTTTTGCCACTTGTCATCTGGTGTTGTGGAAGTGATCTAGATTTTCTGGGGATTTTTTACTGTTATACTTCAGAAAGGCTTTCTTTCTTTCTTCCAGCGCTTTTTCACATCCAGAGTCCCACCAGGGGTGTTTTGTGTTCTTTTTCAATGGGATCAGTTCTTTTGCCTTCTTTGTAATTTTTGTTCGAAATTTTTCCCAAGAGTCAGCTGGTTCCTTTTCCCAATCCTCCTTCAGATTGGTTTCTTTGATTGTTCGTGTGTCAAATTTCATCATGTGTGTTTTCTTCGGATAGAATTTTTTTGGGGTGAATTTCACTTTAATGCGTGTTAAGTAGTGGTCTGAGTCAATGTTCGCCCCTCTGCGGACTTGGACATCATGGATCTCTTTCTGTACGAAATAGGAGATGGCAATGTGGTCAATCTGATATTCGCCGATCTCTTGTATAGGGGACCTCCAGGTCTTTTGTTTTCTAGGTTTTTTTCTCAAAGATGTAGACATTATTTTTAGATTATTTTGTTGGCATAGTTCAATAAATCTCAGTCCGTTTCTGTTGGTGAATCTGTGTGCTGGATATTTTCCTACAGTTTTTTGGTGTTCTTTCTCTCTGCCAATTTGTGCATTGAAATCTCCCATGAAGATTTTGATATCATCCCGGGGAATTTTGGCCATGACATCTTCAAGTTTAGTCCAGAATTTTTCAGTTTGTAGTTGGCGTTTTTTTGTTGTCTATGTTTGTGGGTGCATGAACATTTATCAATGTGTATTTCTTGTTGGCGCACTGGATACGCATGGTTATGAGGCGATTATTTATGGAAGAGACCTCTCTAATTGAGCCTAATATATTTCTGTGCACCGCAAATGCCATGCCCAGGAGTGGAGTACCATTAGCAAATCGTTTGTCAGTCTTGCTCTTGAAGATGCGATAGTTTCCACAGTCTATTGTATTTTCATCCGTGAATCTAGTTTCTTGTAACGCAAAGATCTTAATTTTTTGTTGGTCTAGCTCTGTTACTAAGTTGTGTAATTTTCCAGGTTGAATTAGGGTCTGAATGTTAAAGGTACCAATGTACATGGGAACCTTGGGACGAAGTTTGCTTGAGAACTCTGATCGTGATGGCCCGGGTTCCCCAGAATCCGAAAACCCAGTTGTCGTCTGTCGACGAGTGGATTGGTTACCACCTGGGGTAATTCTGTCATTACTCTCACGAATCATGATAGCTTGTAAGTTTTGGTCCAGTGTTTCCACTGGGTGTTTAGAACCAGGGATTGTCAGTTCCTGGAGCATATAATACAGCCGCACCTACTAGATGGACAGACGCTGACCTCGCTGCCGCTCGACTCGAGTACAGACGCATTGAGGATTTGGAATGTGAGATATTTTTTTCAAGGTTTTCTCCTATAGATCCGCCGTGTTCTGCGTTAACAGGGTCACCTCGTGTAGGATGTGGCTCTTCACCACGCACGGACGGTCTTGGACGTAGCTTCCTCAGAGGCAAAGGTCTTGCATACCTCCTCAGCTCATCCCTGGGGTGGTGAGGACCAGTAGTGAGTCAACCCCAAGCAAAGGTGCTACCTCTACCAACCACCTTGACCCCTATATATATATATATATATATATATATATATATATATATATATATATATATATATATATATACTCCTGGAAATGGAAAAAAGAACACATTGACACCGGTGTGTCAGACCCACCATACTTGCTCCGGACACTGCGAGAGGGCTGTACAAGCAATGATCACACGCACGGCACAGCGGACACACCAGGAACCGCGGTGTTGGCCGTCGAATGGCGCTAGCTGCGCAGCATTTGTGCACCGCCGCCGTCAGTGTCAGCCAGTTTGCCGTGGCATATGGAGCTCCATCGCAGTCTTTAACACTGGTAGCATGCCGCGACAGCGTGGACGTGAACCGTATGTGCAGTTGATGGACTTTGAGCGAGGGCGTATGGTGGGCATGCGGGAGGCCGGGTGGAAGTACCGCCGAATTGCTCAACACGTGGGGCGTGAGGTCTCCACAGTACATCGATGTTGTCGCCAGTGGTCGGCGGAAGGTGCACGTGCCCGTCGACGTGGGACCGGACCGCAGCGACGCACGGATGCACACCAAGACCGTAGGATCCTACGCAGTGCCGTAGGGGACCGCACCGCCACTTCCCAGCAAATTAGGAACACTGTTGCTCCTGGGGTATCGGCGAGGACCATTCGCAACCGTCTCCATGAAGGTGGCCTACGGTCCCGCACACCGTTAGGCCGTCTTCCGCTCACGCCCCAACATCGTGCAGCCCGCCTCCAGTGGTGTCGCGACAGGCGTGAATGGAGGGACGAATGGAGACGTGTCGTCTTCAGCGATGAGCGTCGCTTCTGCCTTGGTGCCAATGATGGTCGTATGCGTGTTTGGCGCCGTGCAGGTGAGCGCCACAATCAGGACTGCATACGACCGAGGCACACAGGGCCAACACCCGGCATCATGGTGTGGGGAGCGATCTCCTACACTGGCCGTACACCACTGGTGATCGTCGAGGGGACACTGAATAGTGCACGGTACATCCAAACCGTCATCGAACCCATCGTTCTACCATTCCTAGACCGGCAAGGAAACTTGCTGTTCCAACAGGACAATGCACGTCCGCATGTATCCCGTGCCACCCAACGTGCTCTAGAAGGTGTAAGTCAACTACCCTGGCCAGCAAGATGTCCGGATCTGTCCCCCATTGAGCATGTTTGGGACTGGATGAAGCGTCGTCTCACGCGGTCTGCACGTCCAGCACGAACGCTGGTCCAACTGAGGCGCCAGGTGGAAATGGCATGGCAAGCCGTTCCACAGGACTACATCCAGCATCTCTACGATCGTCTCCATGGGAGAATAGCAGCCTGCATTGCTGCGAAAGGTGGATATACACTGTACTAGTGCCGACATTGTGCATGCTCTGTTGCCTGTGTCTATGTGCCTGTGGTTCTGTCAGTGTGATCATGTGATGTATCTGACCCCAGGAATGTGTCAATAAAGTTTCCCCTTCCTGGGACAATGAATTCACGGTGTTCTTATTTCAATTTCCAGGAGTATATATATATACATATATATATATATATATATATATATATATATATATATATATATATATATATAGTAGAAAGTGTCGGATGCTCTTTAAGGCTATTTTCAAATGAAGCAGTTGTCTATACCAAAGTAGCAACGCCAGAAGATAGTAATAATTTGCAGAACGGAATGCAGGGAACAGATAAATGATGCAGGCTTTGGCAATTGGCCCTTAACGTAAGTAAATGTAACATATTGCGCATACGTAGGAAAAGAAATTCACAACTGCAGAGCTACGCTATTGATGAGAAAGAGCTGTATTTAGTGTCTGCCATAAAATATCTAGGCGTAACTATCCAGAGCGGCCTTAAATGGAATGATCACATGAAACAGGTAGTGAGGTAGTGGGAAAAGCAGACACCAGACTAAGATTCATCCATTCCGGGCCGGGTTGCAGATTTTCTCTGCTCAGAGACTGGGAGTTTGTTTTGTCCTTATCATTTGTGAGAGTGGCTAGATTGCATTGTGAAAAGAAAATGGACTGTGTAAAAATTGAGACTTTGTACCGGCGCTGATGACCGTGCTGTTGAGCGCCCCACAAACCAAACTTTATCATCATCGTCATCATCGGATTCATCGGAAGAATCTTAAGAAAATGGCTTATAAGGCGCTAGTTCGCCCGATGTTTTAGTATTGGGTTCATTATGAAATAGGACTGATAGAGGAGATACAGAAGATCCAACGAAGAGCGGCGCGTTTCGTCACGGGATAGCTTAGCTGGCGAGAGTGCGTTACGGTGATGCTAAACAAACTCCACTGGCAAAATTTCGGGACAGCACTTTCAGGAGGAGTCGTACAACGTATTTCTTCCGCTTTCATACATCTCGCATATTGACCACGGGGAGAAAATTCGAGAAATTAGAGCCAATACAGAGGGTTACCGACAATCATTCTTCCCACTCACTACTCACGAGTGGAACAGGGTTGGAGGGGTCAGATAGTGGTGCCCAAACTACCCTCACCATTAGGTGGCTTGCGGAGTATGATATAGATAATGTACGAGGCTGAGTCAATTGAAAACCTTAAATATTTTTAAAAATATTATTTATTGTGCAGAAACTCAATGCAATTCCTTTCGAAAATAATTCTATTGGTAGTCCGCGCAACCACTCATGCACCGCTTGGCGTCTCTCTTCATCAGAATGGAACTTTTTTTCTCCCATTGCGTCTTTGAGTGGCCCAAACATATGGAAATCACTTGGAGCAAGGTCTGGTGAGTATGGTGGATGAGGAAGACACTCAAAATATAGGTCTGTAATAGTTGCAACTGTTGTGCGGGCGGAGTGGGGCCTTGCATTGTCATGTTGCAAAAGGACACCTGCTGATAGTAATCCACGTCGCTTTGATTTGGTTACAGAATGCAGATGACTTTTTAGGAGCTCTCTGTATGATGCACTGGTGACAGTGGTCCCTCTAGGCACGTAATGCTCCAAAACGACGCCTTTTTCGACCCAAAAGAGAGTGAGCATAACCTTCCCTGCTGATGGTTCTGTTCGAAAATTCTTTGGTTTTGGTGATGAGGAATGGCGCCATACCGTGCTCGCTCTCTTCGTTTCCGGTTGGTGGAAGTGAACCCAGGTTTCGTCCTCAGTAACGAATCTTGCAAGGAAGCTATCACCTTCTCGTTCAAAGCACCGAAGAAGTTATTCACAGGCATCAACACGTCGTTCTCTCATTTCAGGAGTCAGCTGCGAAGGCACCCAGCTTGCAGAAACTTCGTGAAACTCGAGCACATCATGCACAATGTGGTGTGCTGACCCATGAATAATCTGTAAACATGCTGCAATGTCATTCAGTGTCACTCGGCGGTTTTCCTTCACTATGGCTTCAACTGCTGCAAAGTTCTGTGGAGTCACAACACGTTGTGCCTGACCTGGACGAGGAGCATCTTCCACTGAAGTCACACCATTTGCGAACTTCCTACTCCATTTGTAGAGTTGCTGCTGTGACAAAAATGCATCACCGTACTGAACCTTCATTCGTCGATGAATTTCAGTAGATTTTACACCTTCACTACGCAAAAACCGAATAACAGAACGCTGTTCTTCCCTGGTGCAAGTCGCAAGTGGAGCGGCCATCTCTATACTGATAGTGCGACGGTATGTGTGCATCTGCACTATGCTGTAGTAGGGAAGCAGCCTACTCACGCCTTATAAAATTCTCATCAGTCTTTCCATTGTGTGCCAGCCTAGTCCGCTGTAACTAGCTCTGACGTCATAAATGTTGCGCAATATTTTAAAAATCAAGTAAATAACCTGAAACGTTTGTAGCATGTCAGAAGTAATACTAAATCAATATGTGTTGAATATCACTTCAATAACTTTAACCATTTTCGAAATTTGGACGTTTTTCTGTAAAAATCATTGGCGCAACAGAAAAGAGCTATAATCTTAAAAATTTATATTTAGATTCCTTTATCATAATAATTTAGTAGAAAGTATTTTGGATCTCACAAATTAAAATTTTGGTTGAAATTCATGATTTCCCGGTTTTTGTCTTAGAAATTAAGGAAGCAAGATAGGCGAATAAATAAGGCTAGGATGTTTAAATTTAAGTAGAAGGGAGATCCGCTATAATCATAAAGATGTGAGAAGTTTCATCTGAATAACTATAAAACTATATAGAGCAAGTTCAGAGCTCATCTACTGCGTGTAGTGTAATTAAATTAATTCTCTCGCCGAAAATATTTAACTTAGGCACGTGTCAGACTTTTATTATGATTACTTACCTGTTTGCTGAATGCACATTTAAATTGAGAGCTTCATCGGCCATCAGCAAAGGAAGCGATGATTTATTCAATAACTTAAAGTGGTGCATTACTAGCCCAGCGGCTAGTCGGGAGAGCCGATTTGATCAGGCGTTCGTTTAACCGTCCGCACCGCAGCTTTATATACACTCCTGGAAATTGAAATAAGAACACCGTGAATTCATGGTCCCAGGAAGGGGAAACTTTATTGACACATTCCTGGGGTCAGATACATCACATGATCACACTGACAGAACCACAGGCACATAGACACAGGCAACAGAGCATGCACAATGTCGGCACTAGTACAGTGTATATCCACCTTTCGCAGCAATGCAGGCTGCTATTCTCCCATGGAGACGATCGTAGAGATACTGGATGTAGTCCTGTGGAACGGCTTGCCATGCCATTTCCACCTGGCGCCTCAGTTGGACCAGCGTTCGTGCTGGACGTGCAGACCGCGTGAGACGACGCTTCATCCAGTCCCAAACATGCTCAATGGGGGACAGATCCGGAGATCTTGCTGGCCAGGGTAGTTGACTTACACCTTCTAGAGCACGTTGGGTGGCACGGGATACATGCGGACGTGCATTGTCCTGTTGGAACAGCAAGTTCCCTTGCCGGTCTAGGAATGGTAGAACGATGGGTTCGATGACGGTTTGGATGTACCGTGCACTATTCAGTGTCCCCTCGACGATCACCAGTGGTGTACGGCCAGTGTAGGAGATCGCTCCCCACACCATGATGCCGGGTGTTGGCCCTGTGTGCCTCGGTCGTATGCAGTCCTGATTGTGCCGCTCACCTGCACGGCGCCAAACACGCATACGACCATCATTGGCACCAAGGCACAAGCGACTCTCATCGCTGAAGACGACACGTCTCCATTCGTCCCTCCATTCACGCCTGTCGCGACACCACTGGAGGCGGGCTGCACGATGTTGGGGCGTGAGCGGAAGACGGCCTAACGGTGTGCGGGACAGTAGCCCACCTTCATGGAGACGGTTGCGAATGGTCCTCGCCGATACCCCAGGAGCAACAGTGTCCCTAATTTGCTGGGAAGTGGCGGTGCGGTCCCCTACGGCACTGCGTAGGATCCTACGGTCTTGGCGTGCATCCGTGCGTCGCTGCGGTCCGGTCCCAGGTCGACGGGCACGTGCACCTTCCGCCGACCACTGGCGACAACATCGATGTACTGTGGAGACCTCACGCCCCACGTGTTGAGCAATTCGGCGGTACGTCCACCCGGCCTCCCGCATGCCCACTATACGCCCTCGCTCAAAGTCCGTCAACTGCACATACGGTTCACGTCCACGCTGTCGCGGCATGCTACCAGTGTTAAAGACTGCGATGGAGCTCCGTATGTCACGGCAAACTGGCTGACACTGACGGCGGCGGTGCACAAATGCTGCGCAGCTAGCGCCATTCGACGGCCAACACCGCGGTTCCTGGTGTGTCCGCTGTGCCGTGCGTGTGATCATTGCTTGTACAGCCCTCTCGCAGTGTCCGGAGCAAGTATGGTGGGTCTGACACACCGGTGTCAATGTGTTCTTTTTTCCATTTCCAGGAGTGTATAAGAACGCTGCGCGAGGAAGTAAAGCCCCATTTCTGTCCAGACGCTGATTAACGCACCACCTGGGTCGGGAGTTCGCGTCGCGTCGGTATCATTGCTATAAACAGCCTCGGATGCCGTAATAAGTTACTCGGGATACGCGTAACCATGAAATCGTTTTCGAGTGAAGTGTTAATTCTGGAATGACATTAATGATCTATCTTCAGTTTGTGTATGTCGTATTTTCACGTGCCGCCGCGGGACAAACATTCTACCATTATTTAGCGTAGCGTTTGATGAACATTATCATCAAGTTATGGCGAGCATTCACTTAAACATTTAATTTGAACAGTTATAGTTGTATCAGCGCATTAGACTCTAAACTGCTCTGTTAGTTGGATTATGTGTTCTTTTTGGTCTGTGACTTTCAGAATATAGCGAACATTTTTAGAGAATTGTTTTTGATTATGAATCCCAGACAATCTCCTAATTCCTCAGAGCTATAAGCTGTAGCTATATGTGTATTTCTCAGATGAAGTGGGCACTAGGAATTCTAATTACAGGCTTCACGTTTTGCTAATCACTTTCTGGTTGCCAATATTGTAGTTAGTGAGCCAGTGTTGAAAACGGCAAAAGACAGCATTAAATAAATAATAGGAACATTTAAATAACAATAATTCCACCCGCCGCCCCACATATGGTGCATCTACATTACAAAACATTTAATGTAGCAAATTATTCCACCCGCCGCCGCACATATGGTTAATCGGCCGGGAAATGCATACATTCTACATTACATTTAAATAACAACATAATTTCCACCAGCCGCCCCACACTGTCACCTACAGGCCATTCTGCACGCTGTTTGTAACACGCTTACCAACTTACAGGATAACGGCGGAAATTTCGATTTGTTATTACAAATTTAAGATTTTCATTTTACTCATCCTCGCAGATGACGTTCGATATTACCACGTTGCCCACAAACACGTTGCCTTTAAGTAGGTAGAAACATATCCCAGTTTGGTTCCTAAATAACACTTGATACCAACCCTCGTGTGTCATTCTGCATGATTTCTAGCCTATCTTCAGCAGAGATAATTCTGCTGTGCCGTACGACGATGTACTTGCCATAGTATCCACGAATGGATATTCCCATCATGCAGTAGTCACCTATCAGTATGGAGCCGATCCGTACCCACACCACATCACTTTTACTATGGTGCACTATAGTGCAACATCGCTGCTTGACTAGCGTTCGGTGCGTAACCAGATGATGCGGACCCGATCCTTGGTCACGACTGTCCTTCGCGGCATGATGGATGTTCACTCTACTGTGATACGTCTCTAATGGGTGGTTTACTTTCAACTGAAACGCTGCAGTCCATTCGATTGGTTAGTTGATCGTATAATGAGGAGGGCGGAGGGGGGGGGGGGGGGAGGTACAAGGGATCAAACAACATCAGTCCTTCGATCCAAGAGTAGTGCATCCGGAAGTAGAGATTTTCACCGAGAACGTTTCCTGATCGACTCAGGAGATTCACTGCGGTAAAGGCGAGAGGGCTAAAACATAACGGACACCTTTGCCAACAATAAAAGGAAGCTCACGGAAATTTTCTTCACGTCCCTCTTTATAATGTAATTGTATTCATTGAACACTAAGTCATCACTTCGAACAAAGTATTAAACTGAAACACAGTAAAACTGTTCCTAAAAATGTTTCTAAACGGAAAAGCTCTCTCCTATTCATATCTCTTAGTCTGTACGCATTTTTTATTTAAATTCTTGCTCACGTCATTTCGTAGCGCTGTTTAATCTTGGCTGCTGTTCAGAAGCTGTTGAAAGCTCTTAATCTTGTGTATTTCGGTACACCTAAATAGACTAAACGCTTCTTGTTGAAGTTTATTCTCGTCGTGCTCTTCACGATCGCTCGTTTTATCTTGTATAATTTGTTGACGTCTCTGAGTTCCCGAGCGAGCATAGTATCAGCTGCAATTAGCATGAAAATGCTGCTTCACGTCGCCGCCATCTGGATGCACTTTTAATAACTTTACTTATATATTGACAACACTTTTATTTTTCATCAACCTCGTAAGGTTTCGACTTTCTGTCATTTTCAAAGGCAATGGTATGTCAGTCTTATAAAAACAATAGGTACATTGTATCATGCCAACATTCTTGAGCACGAGACAAGTGCAAACTCAAGAGAGATAGGGAAGTGAGCAGGTGGATGGGCATTCCTGGGATGCCGCATGCCACAGTAAACGTCCAATCCACAGCTGTCCTTGCCTAATACATTACAATCGAAAGCGCCCATTGTACAGTGAAATGCACCATCCAGAACAGAAAATTGATTGCGGCAAAAAGGAGGCAAACCGAATTTAACAGCGACTGAAACAGCAGAAGCCGTGTTCCATCCCCAACCAGCCTGCCCCAGCTCCGGAGGTAGATTAAAACCTTGTAACTGAGAATAGAACACGTTTGCACGGAGGAAATCAATCCATTCGAATACAGCGTTCTACCTGTAGGTAGCGTTCATCGTAACTGTGAGTATATTTATAAACAACGTCAGGGATGATCTTCCGGTCCATACACGATCATTCACATTAGTAACACACTTTCGCGACATACTGGGGTCATGGGACAGTTTTCTTGATATGTGAAGATACTTATTCTATGGCAGAAGGTACTTAAAGTAGCACCGAATGTTCCCATCATGTACGGAGAGCGGGAAGAATGACTGCTTAAACACATCTGTGTGTACTGTAATAAGTCTAAGGTTGTCTATGCGGGCTCTACTCGAGCGATACATTGGGGGTTGAATACTGTATCTAGATTTATCGCTTACTACCAGTCACTGATATTTTGTGCGTAAATTTCCGCAGTATGATATGCGACTATCTTCGTGAGTCTGCGAGTTAAAGTGCTTTGTATTTCCACGGCGGCCTCGAGAGAGTCAATCAGACTAGTGTCCATTCTTGCCATGCTTCTTTAATTAGTATATTTAGGGGGGTCCATTGATCGTGACCGGGCCAAATATCTCACGAAATAGGCGTCAAACGAAAAAACTACAAAGAGCGAAGCTCGTCTAGCTTGAAGGGGCAAACCAGATGGCGGTACGGTTGGCCCTCTAGATGGCGCTGCCATAGGTCAAACGGATATCAACTGTGTTTTTTTTAAATAGGAAGCCCCATTTTTATTACATATTCGTGTAGTACGTAAAGAAATATGAATGTTTTAGTTGGACCACGTTTTTCGCTTTGTGATAGGTGGCGCTGTAATAGTCACAAACATATGGCTCAAAATTTTAGACGAACAGTTAGTAACAGGTAGGTTTTTTAAATTAAAATACAGAACGTAGGTACGTTTGAACATTTTATTTCGGTTGTTCCAATGTGATACATTTACCTCTGTGAACTTAACATTTCTGAGAACGCATGCTGTTACAGCGTGATTACCCGTAAATACCACATTAATGCAATAAATGCTCATAATTATGTCCGTCAACCTCAATGCATTTGGCAATTCGTGTAACGACATTCCTCCCAACAGCGAGTAGTTCGCCTTCCGTAATGTTCGCACATGCATTGACAATGCGCTGATGCATGTTGTCAGGCGTTGTCGGTGGATCACGATAGCAAATGAAGAAAGAAATCCGGGGACGTCAGATCCGGTGAACGTGAGAGTCATGGTATGGTGCTTCGACCACCAATCCACTCTTCATGAAATATGCTATTCAATACTATTCAACCGCAATCCAGCTATGTGCCGGACATCCATCATGTTGGGGGCGAATTATCCTTCCTCCCATAATGCCGCACCATACTTTAATCCGCCAAGGTCGCTGATGACCCACTTGTCGCAGTCATCGTGGATTTTCCGTTGCCCAATAGTGCATATTATGCCGATTTACGTTACCGCTGTTGGTGAATGACACTTCGTCGCTAAATAGAAAGCGTGCAAAAAATCTGTCATCGTCCCATAATTTATCTTGTGCCCAGTGGCAGAACTGCACACGACGGACAAAGTCGTCGCCATACAATTCCTGGTGCATAGAAATATGGTACGGTGCAATCGATGTTGATGTAGCATTCTCAACAGAGACGTTTTTGAGTATCCCGATTCTCGCGCAGTTTGTCTGTTACTGATGTGCGGATTAGCCGCGACAGCAGCTAAAATACCTACTTGGGCATCATAGTTTGTTGCAGGTCGTGGTTCACGTTTCCCATGTGGCTGAACACTTCCTGTTCCCTTAAATAACGAAACTATCTGGCGAACGGTCCGGACACTTGAATGATGTCCAGGATACCGAGTAGCATACATAGCACACACCCATTGGGCATTTTGATCACAATAGCCATACATCAACACGGTATCGAGATTTTCCGCAATTGGTAAACGGTCCATTTTAACACGGGTAGTGTATTACGAAGCAAATACCGACCGCACCGGCGGAATGTTACGTGATGCCACGTACTTACACGTTTGTGAGTATTACAGTGTCATCTATCACAAAGCGAAAGAATTGGTCCAACTAAAATATTCATATTTCTTTACGTACTACACGATTATGTAATAAAAAATTGAGGTTCCTATTTAAAAAAACGCAGTTGATATCCGTTTGACCTATGGCAGCGCTATCTAGTGGGCCAACCATAACGCCATCTGGTTTCCCCCTTCAAGCTAGACGAGTTTCGTTCTTTGTAGTTTTTTCGTTTGATGCTTATTTCGTGAGATAGTTGGCCCGGTTACTATCTATGGACCACCCTGTTTACATGATGAAAGAGGAATAATTCAGTGTTGACAAGTGGAAATTTGTCCCGGTTCGAGACTAGAACCCGAATCATGTGAAACACATCTCTGCTACTGAATAAGTTCTTGCAGGACTCTTAAGGTATACGTTTCAGAGGCCACGTTAAGTAGATTATTTTTTCTTTAGTCCATATTACTACCTCTCAAAGTTACCTACTCTACAGTCTTAGCAACAACAGTGCCAGTACATATATTCCAGCGCCAGAGTTACCAGAACGATACATGTTTTCGATTCGGCTGTTTCTGAACCAGTGTCCTTCAGCTCAAATTGATACATTTATCCATCTCCATGATCCCTGATAGCTTGTGACATCCTCACAGAATCTCCCTGTACATCGCTCAGCATCTCACGGATACCAGCTGCAGGACGAGATTCACTCGTCTCAGGTTTGGACAACTAACAGTTATAGAACCTCTTTTTAAAATGATATGAAACATATAATTATTGTTCATTCATACTTATAATGGATTCCTACGACACTGTATCATACAAAGTGTTTCAAATTCATTCAGTATCGGAAGACTATACATCCTAAGTGAATTAAGATAAAAACGTGTGACAAATGTTACACATAGGATTGCAAAACTTATATTTTTGTTAGTCTCATATGATTTTACGAGTGTATATCTTATGCATGTGGTCTCTCAGGTTTCCTCCGCACGACTGATTAATTGCGTGCGTCCGGGTATTCTGCTGAATTGTTTATTCCATTTCGATGATCGATCCATCCGTCTTCTTCAGGTGCTGGGAGTTTTGCTGTTACGTGTACTCACTGCCTGGACTCCAACCGTACTGATATTGCGCTGCTATTTATAGTCGAGAGGTGATGGTTCGATTCCCAACGTCCACTGAGCCCTTTGGTGCTCTTTTGTTTTACAGAGCACGCTCTGATATTCGTGAAACTTAAATTCTCTCGGCGTCTTCCAACTCCGGCGTGTGTGTTAGCCGAAGAGATTTTAATAACTTGAGTGTTTAAACTGAAACCTCCGACCCTATTTGTTAGGTTTTCTGACTTCTTTATTCCACTGTCCCAGAGAACTGGCATTTGCAAAACTACCCTGATCTCGTGTATCAATTCATGATTGTATTTGAAGCAGAGCTCGGCGACAGCCGATTTTCTTGGTTGTTTTAGCTGTGTGCGTCGCTGATGCTCCTTGCTTCTGTCCTCTATTATTCTGATTCTGATAGTCGACCCCAACTAAGACAAATCAAGTTCGCATAGAATGTGATACCCCCCCCCCCCCCCCGGCTTTCGCAAAATTAGATCCTCTTTCTCATTAAAAGTAATACTGTTTGTCTTAGTCGAAGGAAGAGAAATACACTGGATGTTATGTTTCCGTAATAGTCTACCGATCTTTCTGGAAGTAGGGTCAGCATAAGACAGATAAGTGATTTTTGTCTTTCCTTCCTCCATCCCTGATCTCAACCACTTTATTGATTTTGACTGTATCGGCCGTTCACTTTGGTGGTCCGAACACTTATTCCTGCGGAACAATGTAAGCTAATTCTCCAGCAACGCTCTCCTTATCCGAAAGTATTCGAGCAAGATGAGCCAGAGCCTTTAACACCGAATTTTTTGTGACGGATGCTGATGATTCGGAACGTGGTGATACGAGTTATTGTGACTATGTTTTCCATGTACACTACGATCCAGGGATCCATCCATTCTTCTATTTGGTGATACATCGACGAAATATAGTTGGCCTTTTTTTTTCAAGGTTCACTGTGAAATTTTTATTATGGTGGATAGAGTTTAAATGTTGCAGGAACTCTTGAAGCTTTTCCACTCCATGTGGCCACACGACATACGTGTCGCCTACATATCGACGGAAACATGTTGGTTTCAAATTTTAGGATATTAGTGCCTTTGCTTCACCGTGTTCCATACATAGCTTTGCCACGATGGGTGGTAATAGATTACCCATCGCCACGCCACTGCTTTGTTCTTAATATTTCCCGTTGAACAACGAATTACTTGATGTCAGAACGTGGTTAAAAAATTCTTCGAAACAATCGTCGAACTTTTACGCAAATAATTGCAGGTAATCACGACGTGGAACCAGGAGAACCGCTGCTTGACACATCCACAGCTCCACAGATGGAGGCCCGTGGTGTTGCAGTATAATGCTGTGGGAGCCATTGATCTAGGCTTCCATAAGCCCTGTGGTAGTAATCGACATCATGGCAATTATGGACAGCGTAAACATTATTGCAGTCTAGCTACATGCCTTCATCGCCAACGGCCATGCTGCAGTTCAAATGGTTCAAATGGCTCTGTGCACTATGGGACTGAACTTCTGAGGTCATCAGTCCCCTAGAACTTAGAACTACTTAAACCTAACTAATCTAAGGACATCACAAATATCCATGCCCGAGGCAGGATTCGAACCTGCCACCGTAGCGGTCGCGCGGTTCCAGACTGAAGCGCCTAGAACCGCTCGGCCATTCCGGCCGGCCATGATGCAGTGTGTAATAAAACTGGTTGTACTGAGATAAATGTAGTACTACATAGCTATGCAAAAATGTTTAAATGTCAGCCTTTATAGATACTTAATGTAACTGCAACGATGATTACACACTTTTGAAAAAGCGTAAACAATAATTTTTATTTTATTTGTGAATTTTATGTCCCAAAGAGTATTTTGCACAAAGAGATCGATATGTGATAGTAATTTCTTTGCTACCAGTTGTTAGAGGAAAATCTTTGTTCATTTAAGCATTTGCTCGTACAAGTCGGAATTACCTAGAAGGAGAACGAGTTATGTGTGTTTTATTGATTTGTACTGTGAAGTGAAATAAACGAAAATATATGTGTAACTCTGCAGAAGATAAGATTTCACATTGTTATTTAAGTACTAGCTCGATCATCCCACAGAGAATTATAGAAAGATGAAACAGAAAAGAAGAGATCAACGACCCTTCAACATACAACAAAGAAGAGCAACAAAAAAGATGAGTATGTTTATTATTAACAGAATTGGTTATTAAAATTCCACTGTCCCTGTTACTCTCTGAAGTGTATCACTACCACAATGTGACAAGTGCTGTGAAAATGTGACCAGGAGCCCAAATTACAAACTTACTCCAAACATCATTACGTTCAACAATGGGCAACAACAGGGTGTATACGGACAGAATATGGCGGTGTCGTTCGGGATTTTCTGAAAGTGAAATGTGAATAATTGTGTTGGACAATTTTTCTTCTGCAGATTAAAAAATATTGCGAAAATTTTATGTGAACTATTAGCCTGATATGAACAACAGCAAAAAAGAAGTTACCAACCTGGCGGAGTTTCGAGTCCTCCCTTGGGCATGTGTGTGTGTGTTTGTCTTTAGGATAATTTAGGTTAAGTAGTGTGTAACCTTAGGGACTGATGACCTTAGCAGTTAAGTCCCATAAGTTTTCACACACATCTGAACATTTTTTTTGAAGTTCCCAAACAAGACGAGGAAAAGGATGAATAAAATAAAAAGGAGGAGAACATTTAACAATGTCGCCATTGAACAACAAAGTTAAGTACTGAAAATATATTCTCTATTTTTTTCTTTTTTTGGTGAAGTGTTTCGTTATATAAGTATTAACAATGACAGTCATTGAAGAATCTGTACCAATAGGAAATAATACGGACATGGGAGACTTAAGTAGTGCAGTTAAACAAGAATAGGAAAACGTTAGTGACGAACTTGTAAAACAGGAGAAACTAATGGATCAATTAAAACATTATAATACTAATGACATAAGCACCATTGTGTCGTTGGTAATAAAAGCGAGCAGTGGTAATAAGAATCAGTTACTGGAAATGAGCAATGATAATAAGGATCGTTAGTAAAAATGAGTTATGACCAGTTCACAAAACTCAGTCAATAGGAACGTTATTTCATCATGTCATTAAAAATAAAACTCTGTTAAATGATTATAACTATCAGTTCACACAAACTAGTCAATAGAAGCGTTGTTTGATTGTGCCTGTAAAAATACGGCTCAAGTAAACCATATGAATCAAAAATAGATAGATTAGATGTTCGAGCAGAATCTATTGTGTCTAAACTGAAAGAAATTGAACGTAACTTTAATACTGAAGGCTAAAATGTAAAAGATGAAACCACTGAAGATAGGTAGAAAACTAATTTTTTTTCGAAATCCACGAGGAAGTAAGTACTGTGGACAAAAATATAAATAGTCGAATTCTGACTTTGGAAACTAATGTTGACACCCAAATAGTCCTTGTCGAAAGTAGATCTATTGAAGTGGTAGAGATAGTAGACAACAAATTCTTAGATAATTTAAAATTAAATAACTACCAAACCAGTACCCTAGAAAGATTAAAGAATTATTTAATGATGGAGTTAATAGAAATCTTGTTAACAATGTTGGTACCATGTTTTGCAACACAGCAGAACATCTGCCCCCTTCCCCAAGACTACGTACGATCTCCAAGCACTTGTATTTTTCATTTCCACTGTCTCCTCTCCCTTTTGCTCCCACTGTTTCTATCTCCTACAATCTCTCTTTTTGTTTTACTGACGTTGACCATCACTATCTGCTCTCTCTTTGGCTCCCACTGCTATTGTATTCATCCATCTCATTTTCTCTTTCGCTGCCTCTTTTTCACCATCACTGTCTTCACTGTCTCCTCTCTCCCACTGGCACTGTCTCCTCTCTTTTCCATCGCCACAGTCTCTCTACTACTCTCTTTCAGCACAGAAAGAGCGCGAATATGTTAGCATGCCATAATTTTTGGTGAGTAGGGCGGAATGAGGAATGAGACAGCTGGTACCCAACCTTTCCGTCAGATTATTTTTCAGGAAGACAATAATACGCCCCTCTATTGTATTCCGACAGAATGTTTCCTATCTTTCTCTTTTATTTCCTGCTACAGCTGGGTGTGCTATTTGTTGTTCTAGTTGTTTCTGTGGTCTTCAGTGTGAAGACTGGTTGATGCAGCACTCCATACTACTCTATTCCTTGCGAGCATTTCCACCTACGAATAACTGAATCTGCTTACTGTATTCATCTTTTGGTGTCCATTCTAACAATACCACCACTTGCAAAGTAGGTTAGAAATCAGATTAATAATGTTGTTCACGCAGCATATGTTCGCTTTATCGGGCAACAACAAAGTTATTGACTGTGGATGGTATCGTCAAAATGGAAATAATGAATTCACTGTAAAAAAAGTCATTAATTTTGGCACTTATCTTGAATGGATTCCCAAGTAGATTTCGTCGAAGTTGTTATGGCTCATTTTGTTGATTCTAGGGCGATTCCACTTTGACTGCTAGAAGGTCCAGATCTGTATTTTAGCACTATTTGAAGACCTAACAAATGCGTTTTTCAGGAAATTCTTAATGATCAAACAATCCCAGATCAGAACAATGGTATGGTAGAAATAATTTTTGCCTTGGTGTTCACGATCCGCATTTTTATTAAACTTCTTGTAAATTCACAATTACTTTTGTATCAGTCTTCATATATTTAATTTCCACTTTAACCAAACACAAGACTTGACTGTTCTTTTACAAAGCGAAATAACAACGTAACTTCTGCAAAGTGAAACAAAGACTGCTCTGTGCGCATTCGCGCCAAAATGGTTACAAGTAAGTCAAAGATTATGACAGTCTCACAGAAATAAATACACACAAGAACTGTATCACTGTAATATATCGATGCATCGGAGTACCTATACATTAATGAAACCAAATGTGAATATTGTCACAAAAATATGTCTGTTACTTCGCAGAAAAGTAGTACGATATTACTGGTATCGAGAACTGGGGTTGGAGTGCCGTAATGGTCACGTAAATAAAGAACCATTACACCCTTTACGGTTTTTACTCCCAACACTTCCATCCAATGCTAAACTAGTGACCACTTGATGTCTCAGAATGCGTCCTATCAACCGATCCCTTCTTTTGACCAAGTTGTGCCACAAATTCCTTGTCAACCCAGTTCTACTCACAAGGGAACCTCCCCATCGCACCCCCTTCAGATTTAGTTATAAGTTGGCACAGTGGATAGGCCTTGATAAACTGAACACAGATCAGTTGAGAAAACAGGAAGAAGTTGTGTGGAACTGTGAAAAAATAAGCAAAATATACAAACTGAGTAGTACATGGGTAACATAGGCAACATCATGGAGAATGTAAACTCAGGAGCGCCGTGGTCTCGTGGTAGCGTGAGCAGCTGCAGAACGAGAGGTCCTTGGTTCAAGTATTCCCTCTAGTGAGAATTTTACTTTCTTTATTTTTGCATAGTTATTATCTGTCCGTTCGTTCATTGACGTCTCTGTTCACTGTAATAAGTTTAGTGTCTGTGTTTCGCGATCGCATCGCAAAACCGTGCGATTAGTAGACGAAAGGACGTGCCTCTCCAATGGGAACCGAAAACATTTGATCGCAAGGTCATAGGTCAACCGATTCCTCCACAGGAAAACACATCTGATATATTCTATACGACACTGGTAACGGCAAGTGCGTCCCATGACAGGAATATGTTGTCGACCCACCTAACTTGTACACTTGGCGAATGAGTAAAAAGATTCTTCTAACTTGCCCGATTTAGGTTTTCTTGTGGATGTGATAATCACTCCCAAAAAAGTGATGAAAACATAAGAGTTTGTCACATAAACTGAAAATAAAAAAATTAAAATTTTCACTCGATGTAAGATTTGAACCAAGGACCTTTCGTTCCGCAGCTGCTCACGTTACCACGAGACCACGGCGCTCCTGAGTTCCTAATGTCCTTGATATTGCCTATCTTACCATGAACTACTCAGTTTGTATATTTTGCTTATTTTTTCACAGTTCCACAAAACTTCTTCCTGTTTTCTCAATTGATCTGTGTTCAGTTTTTCAAGGCCTATCCACTGTGCCAACTTATAACTAAATCTGAGGGGGCTGCGATGGGGAGGTTCCCTTGTCAGTACCTCTTCATTAGTTACGTGATCTACCATCTAATCTTCAGCATCTTCTGTGGCACCACTTTTGGAAAGTTTGTATTCACATTATATCTAAACTTATTATCGACCTTGTTTCATTTCCATACATGGCTGCACTCCAGACAAATAACTTCAGGGAAGACATCCGAACACTTAAATTCGTTCACAAATTTCTCTTCTAAGGAAATTCTTTCCTTGCCACTGCCAGTCGACTTTTACATCCTCTCTACTTCAGCCATCATCACTTATTTTGCTGCACAAATAGCAAAACTCATCTACTTACTTTAAGTGTCTCGTTTCATAACATAATTTCCTTAGTATCACCTGATTTAGTTAGACTACATTCCATTATCCCTGTATTGTCTTTATTGGCGTTCATCTTGTATCTTCGTTTCGAGACACTATGCATTCCGTTTAACTGCTCTTCCAAGTCCATTGCAGTCTCTAATAGAATTGCAATGTCATCGGCAAATCCAGATTTTTTTATTTCTTCCTTCTGAACTTCAATTGCCACTGGTTTCCTTCACTGCTTCATCAATATATAGACTGAATAACATCGGGGATATGCTACAGTTCTGACAACTCCCTCCTCAACCGCTCCTTCCCTTTCGTGCCCCTCGACTCTTATAACTACCATCTTGTTTCTGTATAAATTGTAAATAGCCTTTCGCTTCCTGTATTTTACCCCTGCCACCTTTAGAATTTGGAAGAGAGTATTCCAATCAGCATTGTCAAAAGATTTCTCTAAGTCTACAAATGCTAGAAACGTAGGTTTGCCTTTCTTTATCCTATCTGCTACGAGAAGTCGTAGGGTCAGTAGTGCCTCGCATGTTCCTACATTTCTCCGGAAGCCAAAGTCTCTTCTGCTTACACAACCTTTTATTATTAAAAGCCAGTCGTTAGTTATGATTAAATTATGCTCTGTGCAAAATTCTATGAGGCGGCTTCCTCTTTACTTCCTTTCCCTCAGCTCACATACACCTGCTATCTTTACTTCTCTTCCTTTTCCCACTATCGAATTCCAGTGCCCCATCACGATTAAATTTTCTTCGTCTTTAACCATCTAAATAATTTATATTTTCTAGTCATACATTTCTTCAATCTCTTCATTACCTGCGGAGCTATTTGGCATGAAAACTCGTACTACTGTGGTAGGCGTAGGAAACATGGAAAAAAGTTTCGAAGTTCAGTGAGAAAATCATGTTAAGAACATATGGCAAAAATTTCGACAATCTGACATGTTAAGAAGATATAGAAGTGGCTATTCCCACAATTGGTACTTATCGGGTTTTTCTTAGGAACTGAGAATGAATAAATGGTGCATTTACAAGCCAGCGATGCCTCATAACTCTAGAACGCACCTAATGCAAATGAATTGCCCGATTTTCTCAATTTTCTTGGGCTGGAGGAAGTGCATAAGGTTTAAATTTTTACCCTGTACTGTAGATAGCTACGATATATCGTTCTTCAATGGGTATAGAAATAGTCACCAGCCAAGGCCTATCAGAAATGTCAGATCCCTTATCTCTGTGATCAATAGAACTCGAGATATGCTCCCCTAAAAAATCGGGTTTTCACGCTAGACGTTTTGGGAATATAGGTACAGTGCACTGTCGTGCACGGACGAATCATTGAGAAACTAAAAGTAATGAAGTTTATTAATGGCCATATTAAGCTGCTTAGCAGATTATCCCAGTTCAACGCAGGTTTGGCCTTGTCACTATGGATTTGGCAATGTTATTTTCAGAGGGTGGCCAGATTCCCTTCCTGTCGCCACCCCGAACCCCTGGATGCCCTTCCTGTCGCCACCCCACACCCCCTGGGACGGAAGTTAGTGTACCTCAGCTGCCTGCATCTAGTGTAAGCCATGAAATAGTGCGAACGTTTTCAGATGTCTGTGAGTCATGTAACTGAGGTGGGATGTGGGGACCAGACCGGTATTCACCTAGTCGGATGTGGAAAACCGCCTAAAAACCAAATCCAGGCTGGCTGGTACACTGGCCCTCGTCGTTAATCCGCTGGGCGGATTCGATGCAGGGCTGGCGCACCTGCCCGAGTCTAGGATGCAGAGCATTAGGCCTTCAGCTAACTTGGCGTTTAACTTCATAACGGATGTTCCTGACAGAATGTGTATGGTAAACTGCTAAGGAGTGAAACAATACAAAATTATCGTCCTTAGAATTAAAAACCTATACAGTTTTTTGTTAGAGATAATACATAGAATAATGGAAAACAATATTTACTAGACAATACATCTATGGCCCATTGCCAAAGTGCTTCTCTTTCTTTACAAATATCGTCAAAAGCAAATGCATTTCCATCCTTCAGCAGATCTGACTTTTTCACTATCGTGGAATGTTATCTAATAAAAGTTTTTTCAACAATTTAAGTTCCCATTTATGAGCAGTGTAGGCATTTTCTTTGTCCAGATATTACAAAATCTAAATCACACGGTTTCTAAATCACACGGTTTTCTTTCAGATATCTGGCCGGTTTTTGGAAAAACACTCGTGGAAAAACACGCAAGTCGTCACGGAACATTCGCGGTGTGTTACGAAAAAAACCGAAGTATAAAAAGAAGATTAAAAACCACAAAAATGTGATATCCAAGAATAGGTCAACTTTCTATGTAAGCAGACACCATCGTCACCATATCAACATCAATGTCTGCCACGGGAACTCAGACACTGACTTGGTGTTCCGTGCCGTCTCTTCTGTTGACAACCTGTTGAAAGCCGGCTGTCCTCCAGCTTAGCTGAGTCATTCCGCTTCGAGCGCCGAGCGAGTAGGTTCTTGTTTATTTCACTTGCCGCAGCGTCACGTGTGTGTTTACCTCGTTAGTGTTGTTCTGTCTGTCGAGTGGGTCGTAGCGCCTCCGCTCCACCTTTACTGTCTGTTTGTGTTCGTCTACTTACAGCGGCGTCGGCCGTTCCGCTATAGCTACCGTGGTTCCAACGTCTATTCCACGAAAATGTACTATGAGCTTACTTTCGATAAAACAACGCAAAACGTGCAGCCCGGGTCTCTAGAAATCCACGATTGGCTTGTCGATAAAATATATGTGAACTCTGATCGGGTCTACACCGCTTATTTTGATGCAGACGCGTACGTGTTTTATGTGAAATTTATGGACCCCCTTCACATTCAGAGGTTACTGTCGCGACATGTTTCACAAGTCCCGTTCAAGCATCGTGATAATTTCGTTAGTATAGTGTCACTTGCAGATGCAGAAATCGTATATACCAGTATTCGAGTGTTCAACCTCCCTCCTGAAGTTGATGACAATTTTCTAAAGGGGTTACTAACTCCCTTATGGTAACGTGAAAAACGTTCGTCGTGAACGCTGATCTACTCAACAAAAATTGCAGTGTTGTAGTGAAATTCGTTCCGTGGAAATGCATGTCAAACGCAACATTTCCATCACATTTACAAGTGTGTGGTTACCGCGTACGTGTTATGCATACTGGTCAAGAGGGAACCTGCTTCCTATGTAATGAAAGTGGACACGTTCGGTCAATTCTCCGCGGAGGGTTTTTGTATTAAAGCAGTCATTAGTGCAGTGTCGCAAATTGACGGTTGCTGATCTTGTTCCTTCTACTCCCTCCGCCGGCCCTACTTCTGCTTCGGATTATAGTGAACAAACAGTTCTGATAATCTTGTCAGTGAATTTCCACCTTTACCTCCGCGGCAAGTTCAGAATCCTACCGGCACCACGATAGAGCTTATAACAGTGACAAACAAGTGACTTCGCACTCAGGATGGTGATGGGGAGGATTTGGCTGTGCCTTCTGCGCCAACGTGCTCCGTATCGATTGTGTTCCCTGATCCTCTCGATGCTACGATACCTCCCGTCCGTGGTACGGTGAGTGGCCAAGAAGTTATCTGCAGCATCCCTCCTGCTCGCGTAGTGGCTCCTTCTGAGCTGCCTGTGTGTGAAGAGGGAGCGGATTCCCCCCCCCCCCCCCCCGCCTCGTCTTTGTGTCCTCCGTTACAGACTGAGACTATGCAGTGTCTTCCTGTTCCTTCGTCTTCAGCCACCGACGGTTCAAAATGGTTCAAATGGCTCTGAGCACTATGGGACTTAACTTCTGAGGTCATCAGTCCCCTAGAACTTAGAACTGCTTAAACCTAACTAACCTAAGGACATCACACACATCCATGCCCGATGCAGGTTTCGAACCTGCGTCGGAAGCGGTCACGCGGTTCCAGACTGTAGCGCCTAGAACCGCTTGCCCACCCGGGCCGGCCCACAGACGGTTTCCTGCATTTGCCGACTACAGCAACTACAGAGGAGAATAAAATTAGCGACCTGTTGTATCGGTAGTTCCACAGAATACTTCCGCCTTAGTGACTGGAACTGCAATACATGCCCTCCCTCTCCCCCGCCCCCCGCCCCCGTTCTGTGGGAGCGGAACCTGTGCATATGACCCCTCCCTCGCCTTCGTCTGCAGAGGCCGCCGTCATACCACGTAGCCAACAGAAAGAACGTATACAACCTGACAGTGCGGTGGCACGTAACAAATCTAAGAAAAAAGGTTGCGATGACGGTGGTTGTGGTCTCGCGATGTCTGATTCCTGCGTGGATTCCGCAATGGACCTTGACTCTTAGCTGTGTACCTAATTCTACTCGGAGGTTCAATGACCCAAGCCTACACGTTCTTTCCTTAAACGTTAATCGTGTTGAATCAGAAAGGCGATTGGCTTCGCTGCGTCAGTTCATTTATGATTTATATAGGGACATAGTTTTCTTACAGGAGGTATAATTTAGTAATTTCTCCTTGCCTAGTTTTCGTATGATCTTTAATGTAGCACCCGAATATTCTACGGGGACCGCTTTATTCTTTCGCGAAGGCATTCCTATTGTTGAGGTGGAAATGTTGGATTCTGGCAGGGGCATAGATCGTCAAATTTATAATCTTACCTATGTTTATCTGTTGCGCAAGAGTCCTCAGTGTATTCTGTTGGGTGGTGACTTTAACTGTGTATTGCGTCCTGCGGATCAATCTCCAAATTTTAATTTCTGTCGCGAATTAAATGAATGGTCCGCCCCTTATGCCTAAAAGACCTCTGGATATGTAAACACCCGACGTTAGTTAAATTTACCAACCTTACTGCGACTTCTAGTAGCAGCTTACATAGATTTTACTTATCGGACTGCCTGAGCGATAATATTCTTCATGTTAAAGTTATCCCAGCTTCCTTTACGGATCACTGTGCTGTGGCCACAACTCTCAATCTTGAAAGGCAACCAGTCAAATTGTTTCGCCCTCCGTGGATGCTAAACGTCGCTCACCGAGCTGACCCCTCTCTCGATGATGCGATGCGAGTCGTGTGGGAGCGTACTCTACGGTGCACTGGGGAATATTCTTCCACGCTTGACTGATGGACACAGCTTGCAAAAACGAGGCTCAGGCAAACTTTGAGACGTTTCTGTGATAGCAAACAGCGAGACTGTCGGGGAACTTATGAAAATTACTATTCTATCCTGCCTGAACTCTATGCGGCTTCGGATCACGCCCCTCTGCGAATTGCTGATGTTAGGCATGTAAAGGCAAAACTGTTAACCTTGAAGGGAATACAAATGGGAGGTTTGAAAATCCGATCGAAGCAGCCTTCATTGGTGACGGAAGAAGTGACTTCGCCGCCCGTGGTGTTCAAATGGCTCTGAGCACTATGGGACTCAACTTCTGAGGTCATTAGTCCCCTAGAACTTAGAACTAGTTAAACCTAACTAACCTACGGACATCACAAACATCCATGCCCGAGGCAGGATTCGAACCTGCGACCGTAGCGGTCTTCGCCCGTGGTGTCCGAGCGGTTTTAGGCGCAACCGTCTGGAACCGCTCGACCGCTACGGTCGCATAGGTTAGTTAGTTCTAAGTCTAAGAGACTGATGACCTTAGAAGTTAAGTCCCATAGTGCTCAGAGCCATTTGAACAATTTTTTTTAACTAACGTCCTTATATCATTTGCTTCGGCATCAGACCCGTCGCCGAAGCGCTTGTATTCATTCTTTCACGACAACTGATGAACGTATCGTAATGGAGCAAGCTGATGTAGTGCTTATCTTAAACCAGTACTATGTAGACATCTACGATATCTAGGAGTCCAGTGAAACCTTTTACGACGCACTTGTCAGGACCTTGGATATGACAAATAAACCTGAACATAATGAAACGCTCTTAGCTGCCTTTCAGCCTGAGGAAGTTTACAACATTATTGTGGGGTCGCCTTCTCAAAAGTCCCTGGGTCTGGATGGACTTCCAAAGAAATTTTACGTGCGCTTTTGGCCGTTGTTGGGTGCTACATTTACCTCCCTTTTGAATGAATTGCTACAGGGTAGAGTAGTGCTGCCCTTGTTCAAAGTGGGAAAAATTCTTTTAATCCCGAAACGTACTGGACCGATTGCCCTTGAGCACTTTCACCCACCTACTTCTTTAAACTTTGATTATAAGACTGTGGCGAGGACAGTTAATAGTAGGATGTCGGCTCTGATGGATAAGATTGTTGCAAAACATCAAAGCTGCGTACCTGCTCGTACCATTCTTACCCGTATAGACGACTGTCGTGACGTGGTTTCGGTTGCTACTGTAACGTCCATCCCTTGTGTCCTTGCTTTTCTAGACTTCGATAAGCATTTGATAGTGTTAATCAAGACTTTCTGCTTCGGATTGTGGAGGCAGTTGGTTTCACTGTTGACACACGGCGAGTGCTCTCAAATCTGTTAACGGGTATTTCGGCTTCGGTGGTTATTAATGGCCACTGACGCCCCCAATAAATATTCGTAGGGAAGAGCCTCAAGGAAACCCGCTGTCAATGACTTTGTTTGTGCTGTCTCTGGAGCCCCTACTAGGGATGCTAGCATCCCAGCTGACAGGTTGGGCGCTCTCCGACGGAACAATAGCTTATCGTGCATACGCGGATGACGTGATGGTACTACTTAGCAATTATGCTTACTTCGGCTGAAGGCTGTCATTGATGATTTTTGTCGGAGTTCAGGTGCAAAATCTAATGAAGGTAAATGCAAGCTCCTTCCTTTGCAAGGTTTTGATGATGCGGTTGTTCTATGGGCTACTGCGGTGGATCGCCATACGTCCCTCAGTGTCATTATTGATCGTTGTCCACTCAAAGTGGCGGCGCACAACTGGAAATCTGTTACGGAAAGAATTCAGGGAGCGATATTGGAGCGCGAGAGGCGTTCTCTTACTCTGCTCCAGAAACTCCGAATACTGGATACATATGTCTTATGCAAAGCTTATTACGTGTCCCAGTTTATCCGCTTCCCTCGATGAAGGCGAAGAAACAACAACAATTGTGTGGTCGTTTCTTATGGAAAAGACATATATTTCGCGTGCTGTATGAGGTGATCACGAAGCCTTTGGGGGCTGGGCCTGACAGATATACGGTCGCAGATGATATATGTGCGTCGTACCATTTTGACGATGACTCAGGAAAGTCACACATTCACGTCTCATTTATTTCTGTGTCTGTCCTGCTAGTCGTCAACCCCCTACTGATGTTGGTCGCATAACTTATAAGTTAAAACACATTCGTGAACTCTACCTTGCGGTGAGCTTTTTAGGGGCTGACATATTATGGAGACCTGTCCTCACCATGAAATTCCTACAGACTCGCGGGGAATCAGTCCCTTGCCTGGACCTCGTTGAAAGCGACTCGCCGCAAACAACGTGAGCGAGAGTTTGGTTCAATATCAGTCTTCCGATTTCGCCGATGTACGTGGCGCCCTCCTGGTATAAGGTAGTAAATAACTTGATTCCAACGAACGAGCGACTTTGCTGTATTGGGCTTAGTGACGCGGTTTTATGTAGTCGTTGTACATCTCTCGACACGATACGACATCGCTTTACTTGTGGAGGTCATAAGGCAAACTGGTCTTGGGTCAGGACACAATTGGCCTTCCTTACTTGATCTTCTGAAACTGCCTACACTACGGACATCATACTGCGCCCAGATTCTTCTTTCTTTCCACGGTCGAAAACAAATACCTTTATGTGGTTGCTGTGACACTTCGTTCATTATGTTGTTGAAGGGAACGATCACATGAACTTCATGCAGTACATGATCACGGCCTATTGGCCATGCTTGCGAGTGCCTCCAATCAAGACCTCTTAGCCAACATGATGGATCGTGTTTTCGTCGGCAAGGTGTTGGTTAATTTAATTTTTTTGATGATACGTGTTTTTCTTTGCTATGTATGTTCCCATCTGATCTGCTTCGGCTTATCCTCGCCTGGTATCCCTGTTCGTTTTGTTTTCTGTTTTGACTCAGCATCACTCCAGTTATATTGTCAAATGTGTATCGATGAGGTATAGATACACATAAGCGTATACAATCTTTGCACTCAGCTAGGGATTTTACTAAGTTAGCTATTCTGTTTGTAATCTTGTTTCGTTTTCCTTCCACTTTTAGATTCGATTACAAACTAGAAAAATATTTAAAAAACACAAAATAAAAAAACTAAAAAATTACTAAAGAACCATGTAAAAATAATTGTTGATACATATCTTGTGAACTTGGTGGCGGTTTTTCAGCTACATTCTCGGTTTTGTTTCTTTTATTTATTATTATGTTATGATAATTAGTTCTTTTCTCCCTTTTACGGCCTCTATTACATAATGATTTGACTATGGTCTACAAAAGTGTCGTGATAGTACCAAGTCACAATGATAATAAAAAAAATTGGTAATGTGCTTGCCTCCCATACAGGGGGCCCGTGTTCGATTCCCGGCCGGGTTGGAGATTTTCTCCGCTCGCGGACTGGGTGTTGTCTTGTCCAATTCATCATTTCATCATTTTCACCTGCACGCAAGATGTCCAATGTGGCGTCGACTGAAATAAGACTTGCACTCGACGGCCGAACTTCCCTGGATGGGGCGTCCCGGCCAACAATGCCATACGATCCTTTCTTTTTTTTAAGCCGCCGTCATAACTGCGTCTCGTCCCGTTCCGTCAAGTATGAATCAACGTAAATGCAGATTAAGCACCGACCTGCATTACCGTCAAAATATCCAAAGTGGCTATATTCTACTTTCAGTGTAATAATAGAGGAGCATTACATGTTGAAGCCGGCCGGTGTGGCCGTGCGGTTCTAGGCGCTACAGTCTGGAGCCGAGCGACCGCTGCGGTCGCAGGTTCGAATCCTGCCTCGGGCATGGATGTGTGTGATGTCCTTAGGTTAGTTAGGTTTAAATAGTTCTAAGTTCTAGGCGACTGATGACCTCAGATGTTAAGTCGCATAGTGCTCAGAGCCATTTAAACCATTACATGTTGAAGCTGGGTGAACAACTAAGAACGGCATTGAGGTGAACATTGTACAAGCAATGTCTCAGCTGCCGTAGCCTCGAGACAGGATCCCAGTCAGCTACTTTGTTTGTCCACTCGCTCTGGAGCGCGACGTGGTCCAGCACGGGATCTCATGCTGAAAAGTTCGTCGCGCCTCTGTCAGTCTGTCTCGAGTTTCAGTCATGGTGTACGTTCTCACTGGGAGCCGGAACCGGTGTGCATCAAGGTTCAGCTACAGCCAGGATGGAGGCAACCAAGTAGGGCCAGATAATAAGTTCGTGTGGTTCTGTAGCCTGGCGCAAGTATTTCAAATGTGTTTCCCATCGGGGTTTTGCGTGTCCCTAATCTGCCCCAATAATCCAACATAGGAAAAGGTTCCTTCAGTTTAACGTTCTTTCCAAACCATATTTCGTTCATGTAAAATCCTCATATGATTGAAAGGTGGAGGACAGGTTAAGTACAGCATGATAAACTTACACAATTCGACCGGGATTCGATCCTGTGACCTCTCAGTGTCCAGGAACGCGCTTTACTACAAGAAAGACAGGGCAAGTGCGGGTGTGTTGCACAGAAGATGAGAAGGAACCACAAAAGACTGTCTTTTCCTGACACGTATATCCGAGGTGCTTGTTCGCTAAATATTACGTTCTTGACCTTAATAGTTTGCGATGTATCCGGCGGCGTTTGTGATTATGCTTCATTTCGGTCCTTATCTATCGACTGAACGTCACTTTCAGAAGATCAAATTTTTGCTAAGACCGGCGCATTATCTGTATTGGCCACTTATTTTACACCTTTTATTTTGGCGAAAGTTGGAACGCGACTGCTTGAAACTCTCTAGTCACTGCACTCTTTCTCCTCCCTCATTTGGTTAAAATCTTGTGAAGTTGTAAGTCAAGTATTGAGCCATTTTGCGGTTCCTGTATTATACAGAAATTAGTTTTATCGTTATATATTCTCCTTCATATCTGAAGTTACTCTACGTAGCAAGGCCGAGTCTGCACTTGAAATACTTTCTTGTATTTACTTCATGTGCTTCCATTATTTTCCTCCTATCTCTTTAAAATTATGTCTCATACTCTTACAAGGGATAGTATTAGTCAAACTACAGAAAAGTGCGATAAACAAGGAACACATAATAATATAAATATGGGGCATATTGTCCTATGACAGCCTTCTGTTGGCCGTATAGGAAGTACTCAAAATGGTTTCCACTCACTCGCATTCTACAGTACTCTTCCTGAATTAATCAAAAACTCATGCGAACACATCCGGCTTTCCACAAACTTGGTCAGATGCATGGGACACATTCCTCTAACGTGTGCATGCTATCGATGGGTGTGGAATACAACAGCCACTTCAAATCATTCCGTAATAAGAAATATAAGGGGTTAAGCTCACAGATGAACTTGCAAGACATTCCTTGAGTGACAGGTCGCAAAATCCCTCTGATGTTCACGGCGTTCGAATCCCTACATATTGTCTACCGTGCAACCGCAATACTGGCTGCTAATGGTTAACAGGAGACGGTGCTGGCGACATTCAGTGGTGAGAACAGCATGAGGCTAAGGAGCGCAGTCAAACTGCTTAGTCGATGAATAACTCACAACAGTGCTGCAGTGCTAGTGGCGTAGACACAAAGCAGTGCAACGGCAACAATAACCAAGACAAACACTGCATTATATATACAGCAACACTTGCCTAAGTTGACATTTCGTCGGAAAGGAACTCAAGGAGTTTCGCAGAGTGAAAGAAAGTGGCAAATGTGGTATTAGCTTTCCTGCAAGGTGAGTCAGCGGAATTTGTGGTGTCGTATACGCTCGACTGTGCCGACAACGGACATGAGGAATTTAATGATGACGATACGAGCGTAACAAGTGAAAGTGATACTGAAGTTTGCGTCGAGACATGTAGCTCATCATCCCCGTCGGACAGGGGCCACAAATCCCGTTTGCAGCGAAAAGTGGTGAAGGACAATAGTTTTCCAAGGAGCGGGTCCTAAACATAATTACATACGTGAACATCACCCAAAGTACAGTAAAAAAAAAATTATGAACAGATTTCCAGTAAGTCCACACAATATGACCGTATAGTGCATAAGAAAATATACGGATACTGAAGTGACGCCAAGGCACCCTTGTCACAAGAACTGGTGTTCGTGTGTTTCAAGGATGCTCGACACATTTTACAAAAAAAATGGTTCAAATGGCTCTGAGCACTATGGGACTTAGCATCTGAGGTCATCAGTCCCCTAGAACTTAGAACTACTTAAACCTAACTAACCTAAGGACATCACACACATCCATGCCCGAGGCAGGATTCGAACCTGCGACCGTAGCGGTCGCGCATTTCCAGACTGTAGCGCCTAGAACCGCTCGGCCACCCCGGCCGGCCACCTTTTACACTATGTGCTTGACTGTGACCTACTACGTTATGTGGATCAAACTGCACTCAATTGAGATTATAGTGACTTCAAGAGAAGCCATGTAAGGTTACATAACCTTAAATACTGATACGGAATTTGAAGACGTAAGATAACGAAATTTCAAACAAAGTGTCAACTTCACACTGCACAAGAAACTGCGGAATAGGCTCGAAAATTTGTAGATGAAATAAACAAACGTATCCCTTACTTCAGTAAGGAACTTGTTTTCAGCTCCTACCAATCGGTTGTTGTTGTTGTGTTGTTGTGGTCTTCAGTCCCGAGACTGGTTTGATGCAGCTCTCCATGCTACTCTATTCTGTGCAAGCTTCTTCATCTCCCAGTACCTACTGCAACCTACATCCTTCTGAATCTACTTAGTGTATTCATCTCTTGGTCTCCCTCTACGATTTTTACCCTCCACGCTGCCCTCCAATGCTAAATTTGTGATCCCTTGATATCTCAAAACATGTCCTACCAACCGATCCCTTCTTCTAGTCAAGTTGTGCCACAAACTTCTCCCCAATCCTATTCAATACCTCCTCATTAGTTACGTGATCTACCCACCTTATCTTCAGCATTCTTCTGTAGCACCACATTTCAAAAGCTTCTATTCTCGTCTTGTCCAAACTGGTTACCGTCCATGTTTCACTTCCATACATGGTTACACTGCATACAAATACTTTCAGAAACGACTTCCTGACACTTAAATCTATACTCGATGTTAACAAATTTCTCTTCTTCAGAAACGATTTCCTTGCCACTGCCAGTCTACGTTTTATATCCTCTCTACTTCGACCATCATCAGTTATTTTGCTCCCTAAATAGCAAAACTCCTTTACTACTTTAAGTGTCTCATTTCCTAATCGAATCCCCTCAGCATCACCCGATTTAATTTGACGACATTCCATTATCCTCGTTTTGCTTTTGTTGATGTTCATCTTATATCCTCCTTTCAAGACACTGTCCATTCCGTTCAACTGCTCTTCCAAGTCCTTTGCTGTCTCTGACAGAATTACAATGTCATCGGCGAACCTCAAAGTTTTTACTTCGTATTTGAACAGAAAATTCATATGAAAGGAACTCTGGAAATTAAAGGTACGAAGAAAGTTTGGTCAAGATCAACTAACATCTCTGCCTTAACGCATTCGTATACACCTATGCCGACTGTTACTCTGAATGGTAAATTGACTGCAAAGTTATTTAATGTACTGCGAGAAGACGGACGTGCTCTGCCCCCTACGATTCTTTCTCGTGTGCGTGATCTTGCAAGGGCAGTAGGGATTATTTATGTCACAGCAAGCAAGAAGGGACAAATGGGTAAGAGAACTACTACTATGGTACGAGCACCGCTTTTGGCCAATAGCTGGTGAAAATAACTTTCTTTTGCTCGATTCCTGGTCTGTGTACGAAAGTCATACTCCTTTAGAGCAAACTATCCCTTCTGAAAAGTGTGTGACATTGCAACTCATACTATCGGGAACCACTACACATATTCAGCCTCAGGATGTTTGCCAATAAATAATATTATTGCACTATCTGCAGCTACGTCTTAGAGGACAGCCAGATTCACAATAAACTCCACGACAGAATGTTTCACATTTGGTTGCATGCCATCACATTCAATCAGTTCTCATCATCCCGTTACACTAATGTGGTGATCTATACATTCTTTAAGAGTGGATACCTAGCCGAACATCCCCCACGATTTGTAACTCCCAAGCAGCTCGCCTTCGATCTTGACGTTGCGAACCTTTGGGATCACTTTGACGCGTCATTTTTCATTCGGTGTTCATGGTGGCAGTTCATTATTTGTTTTGAACGTTTCTTGAATGTCGACGACGTCCATTTTGTGAAGTGTAATATCGTAGCTACTTCATATCTGCACCTCGAAGACACTCATTTTCAGTCTGCCTTCCTGATGTATATGGTGCATCATTAGCAGCTAAAATTTTTTTCTGTCGCAAGAGATAACACAACACTTTCAAAGAAGCGTTACTAACGATTGAACTTGCTACCTTGCATTCAAGAGTTCCTTGTAAGGCACCATGCTACAGAAACTATTGGAATAAAATATCCCACAGTAAATGTTTCTGTTCAGTACACAGTAAAGAACATACGGTGCCACAAACAAATGTCCTTATCTTTTTGCTACGATAACGCTCTCTATTATCGCAGGTAATTTGCTGCACAGAAATCGGAGAAAACAGCATCTGTTAAATTTTCTCGCAATGTATCCCGCCCTTATGAATATGTCACACGAGGTTCGTGGCTACACACTGATAATAAAACCGTTGTTTCCATTACCACTGGCGGAATGAAGGAAGGAAGACTGGTGTTTAATGTTCCGTCGACACCGAGGCCATTAGAGACGGTGCACAAGCACGTTTTGTTTCATGGATGAAGAAGGAAATTGACCATGCTCTTTCAAGGGACCATGGGGACATGACTGGTGCGATTTAAGGAAATCATGAAAAACTTAATCGGGACGGGCGGATACGGATTTGAGCCATCGTCATCCGGAATCTCAGTCCTGTATACTAACGATGGTACCACCTTGTTCTGTATCACTCCAGGATTTTCATCTATCCTTCTCTAGTGTGTTAATTTATGATTAACTCTGTATGAATTATAACTCATCTGTAAAATCGGCGTGTTTTTACATTGAAAATATTTCCCAGAAATTGATGGCAGGTGATGTTCGGAGTGCAACAGAATGCAATAAGACTATTTTAAAGTTTTGTCTGTCTGTCTGTTTGAACACATTAATCTCCAAAATTACTAGACGAATTCTCATATGGTATTTTTAGGTAACTTGAACATAGCTTGGGGCAACACACACACTATGTGATCAAAAGTATCCGGACGCCCCCAAAAACTTATGTTTTTCATATTAGGTGTATTGTGCAGCCACCTACTGCTAGGTACTCCGTATCAGCGATCTCAGTAGTGCATTGTGGGAGAGCAGAATGGGGTGCTCCGCAGAACTCACGGACTTCGAACGTGGTCACGTGATTGGGTGTCACTTGTGTCATACGTCTGTACGCGAGGATTCAACACCTAAACATCCCTATGTTCATTTCCGATGTGATAGTGAAGTGGAAATTTGAAGGGTCACGTGCAGCACAAAAGCGTACAGGCCGACCACGTCCGTTGACTGACAGAGACCGCCGACAGTGGAAGAGGGTCGTAATGTGTAATAGGCATACATCTATCCAGACCATCACACAGGAATTCCTAACTGCATCAGGATCAGCTGCAAGTAATACGACAGACGGGAGGTGAGAAAATTTAGATATCATGGTCGAGCGGCTGCTCATAAGCCACACATCACGCCGGTAAATGCCAAACAACGCTTGTCTCGGTGTAAGGAGCCTAAACACTGGACGATTGAACTTTGGAAAAAAACGTTGTGTGGAGTGACGAATCACGGTACACAATGTGGCGATCCGATGGCTGGCTGTAGGTATGGCGAATGCCCGGTGAACGTCATTTGCCAGCGTGTGTAGTGGCAACAGTAAAATTCAGAGGTGGCAGTGTTATGGTGCGGTCCTTTTTTCATGGACTGTCTTGCAGCCCTTGTTGTTTTGCGTGGCACTATCACAGCATAGGCCTACAATGATGTTTTAAGCACCTTCGTGGTTACATGACAATAACATCCCTGTAATGGACTGACCTGTACAGTGTTGTGACCTGAATCCTATAGAACACCTTTGGGACGATTTGGAACGGCGATTTGGTGCCAGGTCTCACCGACCGACATCGATACCTTTCCTCAGTGCAACACTCCGTGAAGATTGGGCTGCCATTCCCAAACCTTCCAGCATCTAACTGAACGTATGCCTGCGAGAGTGGAAGCCGTCATCAAGGCTAAGCGTCGGCCAACACCATATTGAATTCCAGCATTACCAATGGAGGGCGCAACGAACTTGCAAGTCACTTTTAGCCAGGTATCCGGATACTTTTGATCATCTGGTGTAGACTTCATTTGATGAAAATCGAATCGTGGGAAAATATTTTGTTAATTTTAAGTTTTAGGAGTTTTCTTAACTTAGTAGTCCGGATGTTTACCTCAGTGACGCGATCATCGCGTCGCAGTACACCAAAGAACCAATAAATGGCGCTGTTATTATTTTACCTAAGTTTCAGATGCATTTTCTGAAGTTTATATCAGTTACACAATTACGCACCGCATTATAATCTTTACGAATGCAAACTAACAATGAATGGCCATTGTAAGCATATGTAGATTTACTGACATCCTTTGGGTATTAAAAACTTTATGTTATTGCTTTTCCTCTATCTATACTTTTTGTTTATATTCGGCTCCTACGCTCGGAAGGACGTGTTTATTGAGTTTCATTTGTGGTTTGAGAGCCAGCTTATTGCGTTTTGATTTCGTCTTACTTAATTCTTAGAAAACAATGGCTCTGAGCACTATGGGACTAAACATCTGAGGTCATCAGTCCCCTAGAACTTAGAACTACTTAAACCTAACTAACCTAAGGACACCACAAACATCCATACCCGAGGCAGGAGTCGAACCTGCGACCGTAGCAGTCGGGCGGTTCCGGACGGAGCGCCTAGAACCACTCGGCCACCGCGGCCGGCAATTCTTAGAAAAACGTAGAGTGTCTCTCAGTGCACAAGAACGGCTAAACGACTGAGGACCACACGATCTCAAGAATCCAATGAAACTTGCTGCATCTCGAGAACATCAGGCTTCAACTCGCTGTTTGGAAACTTCTTCCAAAAGCGAGAATGACGTAACTCTGATCAGCAGCATCATCATTTTCCCGCTCCTGTCTACATAATATAAGCACGTCATCTCATCATAGGTGCTTATTGCTTCCAGTGCGTATCCTGAGTGGGCCGCTAGTCCGTAAATAAAATGCAAGATGGGAATTGTGAATCTTAAGTACTGTCTCATAGTATCAATTAGCGTAATTGTAATCTGGCACAGTAGTCTTGTAGTGCGAGATTTAGGACACGCTGTAGGTAATACGGGCATAATACTGTCTCGTGCAGTCATAAAAACGCAAGAGCTCGCACTATCGCTTCTGCAGCTTCAATTCTTCGCAGACGTATTTCAGGTAAGCTGCAACACCCGCCATTCGATATCCGGGGTGCGATCTCTGCAGGGACTACAGCCACCACTTGTCCATAGAGCGGATTATCCTGTGTCGCCGAAACAACTTGCTGAAAATATTCAGAACGGAATGCGGCGTTGAGGATGTTTTTCAGCGTTCGTGACACTTTCTAGGCGCTTAACCCAGTCATCTGAAGCATACCATAATACCACGGTTGTCTTTCCAAGGTGAAATACGTAATAGAATTCCAGTTCACTGTTTACATCGTTCTCAGTCCATGAGACCATTAGAGGTATTCTGATGCCCGCAGAACTCATAAAGGAAGATACGAGATGGCAGATACTATAGAGATCTGGAGGTACTGTTTCTGGCGACTGTGACTGTAAAACTAGCAACCAAATTTTATATTGTATTTGATAGGTACCTGTACATTTCTTATTTTCGGGCTCTTATTTGAAAAAATCTGTAAATGACAAAATGTGATAAATTATTGTCAGTGTGATCTCACACGACCTCAGATACCAATTTAAATTTCTAATGGAACTCAATGTTTTGTACGAAACGTGGGAGATCGAACTAATTCCCACAAAAGTGATTTGCGCCATATATTGGTCGCGCGTGGGGACGCAGTTCACACGACTAACGATGTGTATCTGGGTGTAAGGAACTGGAGGCCCAAGCCAGACAAAAACTGTATGTGTGAAGGAAAACATGGCAAATGTCAAAACGTACTCGGTACTCCAGGTCTATAATGGTATGGTCCTTTGAGATGTCGAAACCGAACGAAAACTGAAAACTACTGAACCAACTGGGGCTTATTCGTTGCTCCGTACGAATACATACGATAATTCAACTGCTCTGCCACCACACCACACAGTCAGAGAACTAAGTAAAAACACACAGTCAGAGAGTATTGAGTAAAAATACAAGTAAAACCAATAATAAATGAGCAACATACGCCAACAAGTAACATTGTGCTGAGTTCTTCGCACAATGAAAATAGTTCTTATTTCAACAAGTGTTTTGCTCTGACCGTATGTTTACAGAACTTTTTTTCTACTTTTGACCAACACTATCACTGGAGGTATTTCTCATAATGTTTATAATTTTTTTTGTGATTTTTTGACTGAGTGATCTTGCTTGACACTGCGCAGACGTTGACCAGCTCACAGATGGCGAACTAGAAAGTGTGTTAGGAGGGTATGTCCATGAATCTGAGTCATGTTACGATGCAAAAGCAGTGCCCGTCACAACGACGCAGATACTTACGATTTGTGGACTTCGTCGTTTGCTCAATGACATTTGTCTTTCTTCTCCTTTTAAATAGGCACGTCCTACCACCTTAGTAACTACGGGTTTCGCTTAAATTCTCTGAATAAAAAAAATTACAGCTATAATTGATTTTCTGTGTTATTATTGTGGGCCTAAAAACAAAGATTTAACAAGGTGACATTTTTTATGTTCGGACAACATGCTATCTGGGAACTAATGGGAACCAGCCATCTTATCCTTTTTTAATCAAAGACAGTCGTAAATGATGTATGAGAATCTGAGGACTGGCATCAAGAATAGATGCCTATATTGGTTTTTACGTCTGCAACAATAACAGACAACAAGACAAACCTGAAACATATCTTTGTACATAAATAAAGCGAGACTCAATGGCAAAAGCACATAGTTGATGAAATACAACTGGATAAAAAAGAAAAGAGAAACATTTCATTTTCTGCTGAACGGGGACACACACACACACACACACACACACACACACAAACAAACAAACACAAATATTTCGCAAATATCGGAAAAGAAAACAACAGGAATTTCAAAATTCAACAGGATGACGCGGATATAAATGATTCGCAGCACAAAGAAATACCATTCACCACAGGGCGAAGCGGAGACAAACAGTACCGACATTCTTGTATGTTTTGCTTTTATTATGTCATACCTTGAGAGAGCGGCAGATGGTGGCAGTGAATGTGTGTTTGCGGAGTGTGGGCAGCCGATACAAATATCTCGCAGCAAAGCGAAATACAATATCGTTCTCTCTCTCCCTCCCTCCCTCCCTCCCTCCCTCCCTCCCACCCTCTCTCACACACACACGCGTGCACACACACACACACACACCGACGATGTTCCTACATTGATTTTTTCTACTTCAAAGATTAAAATCAGTTCATGGTGTTAATAGAGCGTTATTGTATTCTTCATGTAAATGCCTTTTGTGCATTAACGATCCACTTGATGTTGCACATTAAAGTTCTTATTTCCTCTACTCATTATTGGCCTGAAAAACATTTTTGCTAAGATTTTAACACATTATTGAATACACACAAATACTAAATAGCATTTTTCAGTAGTTTGTGGCTGGATCAGATGCGAAAGTTGCTCTACGCAGCATGATGTTTTAGCTACGTATCACTATAATACTTTCTAACTGCTCAGATATTAGGTCTTTACCGTGCTGCATCTTCACAGCTCGTCGCCTTGGCTCAGATAGTGGTCTTCTTTGAATCTTCGCCTTACTTCGGGACATATATGTGTTCAAATGGTTCAAATCGCTCTGAGCACTATGGAACTTAACTGCTGAGGTCATCAGTCCCCTAGAACTTAGAACTACTTAAACCCAACTAACCTAAGGACATCACACACATCCATGCCCGAGGCAGGATTCGAACCTGCGACCGTAGCGGTCGCGCGGTTCCAGACTGTAGCGCCTAGACCCGCTCGGCCACTCCGGCCGGCCATATATGTGTATTTGTAATCGTGCTCAGTTACTCTTTATTACTGGAGCTAAAACCAGGTGTCCCAGAAAGAATGGTTAATATTCATGGATATGGGAGGAATGTACTTTCGATGCAAAATACGAGTAGTCAAGTACAAGAGGATCCTGAAATGCTTATCTTAAAATCTATGAATACTTGTTCAGTAGAGGAGATGTGTTTCAAATTAGCGGATACGAGCAAGTACTCAAACTCTTAAGGTATTCATTTTAGAGCCCATGTTTGTTACACTTTCTTCCTTCGATGATCGTTCCCGTCATATCTCTGAATCCTCATGGGATAGCCTGTACATCTGAATATCGCAAAGATTTCGCATTCGGTGCATATCGATTTTATTCTGTGTGTTTTATCTCATTTATCATTTGTGTTTACGACGAATTTGTTTGTTACTATAATATCCCAACACATCAGATGACAACCGAAATTGACCGAGCCACTATTGTTGACTTGCGATCACGATATTACATCAACTGTATGGCTTACTACAGGCTTACGATAGTTTGCACCGGACCGCTATTCTAACCGGAATTACCTGCTCCTACCGCTTATCCACTTCAGCTATCGGCGCACGCCACCGGACCAAACCAAACTTCCACACGTCATGGTGTCTACGTCCTATAGTGGTTGTTATTGTGATTCCCGCATGGAGAGAGACAACGTTTTTCTCATGAGGTTGTCTTGCTATCTACATCTACATTTACATTGATACTCTGCAAATCACATTTAAGTGCCAGGCAGAGAGTTCATCGAACCTCCTTCAGAATTCTCTATTATTCCAATGGGGTCGGCAAGTAGTTTTCAGTGGGGTCAGGATTCGGTGTAAAATTTTTAGTGGAGGTCCAGAAAAAAAACTAATTACTAAAAGCTACTGTTTTTTATTTTGTTTTCAAGTCGAGTTAGTTTCCAAAAAAGGGTAAACCAACTAAAACAAGTAGTTCTCAGTTAATGTTGTAATACATTCAATGTGAGAAATTACATCGACGGTCTTGAGCCAGTTTTTTCAGTTTCGGTGTACGAGGGGTACAGCAAATGCGTAGTATCTCTTCGAGGTGGGCGTCCGTCAACCTTGACCGATATGTGTTCTTCGAAAAATTCATTTTCGAGAACGACGATTCGCACATATATGTCGAACCAAACATAGTGGCCAGGTTGATAGCTACTTTCTTACAATTTTCATATTTTTCTGAAACATGTTGATCCCAAAATTCTTCAATTTGAAACATTTGCAAAGAAATACCCTGTTGCAAGTCGATTATATCCACTTGAAGTGAAGACATTGAAACGCTGAACCACTTAGCAGACACATCAGTCCATTCTGCCGATGCATCAACTTCATAAGCAAATTTTAGGAATTGAGACACACTTCCAATTTCTGGAAAATCTTGAAATCTTGTAGCAAATTCGTCCCTTAGATCGGACAGAAATCTTACAAACACCGCAATGTCTTCTTCAGAGTTGTCTTTTTTATACTCAAGAATTGTTGGGGAATGAATAAATTCTTACCTTGCAATATCTTTTTCAAAAATATCCAGCTTACGACGAAAAGCAGACACTTTGTATCAGATCACATATTAATTTCCCATTCCCTTGTAACTCTAGGTTGAGCACATTTAAATACTGTATTTCAGAATATCCTTCAGAAAAGCCACAGCTAGCATATTGCGCTCGTTTGTTATGAACTCTAAGTGCTTCTTTGTTCCCTGCGTATCCAAGATTTGCAAGAAGGAGGTTACTTCTTCCTTTATTAGCCAGAAACGTTTAACAACTTGATCTTTACTTAACCAGCGAACATTGTCGTATTGCAATAAGTCAGAATACCGTGAAAGAAACTTCTTGAACTTTCGGCGTTGAAGAGAAGAATATCTCATAAAATTAATCAACTGCATCAAGCTGTCCATTACTTCTTTCAGTGTAGCACTGAGTTTTCCACACAGGGCAGTCTGATGAATTATACACTAATACGATATTAGACCTGGATTCTGATCCCTGATTTTCTTTATTACACCTTCTTCTTTGCCAATCATCGGTGGGGCGCCGTCAGTTGAAAGTGACACTATTTCATCATAACGAATGTTGGAATTATTGATAAATTCGTCAATAGCTTTGAATAAATCTTCTCCTCCAGTGTTACCTTTCGAAGGAAATATTGCGAGCAATTCTTCCCGTAATATCTTATTTTCAACGTCGAAAAATCTCACGAAAATAGATATTTGTTCATCATCAACAATGTCACATGATTTGTCAGGTGCAATGGCGTAGCATGGGGCCTTTTCCAAAAATTCAAACAGAGTGCTTTTAATATCAGTAGCTAAAATTTCCGTTCTTCTTGTATTACTTCTTTCCGACATTAGAATACTTTGAATTGCAGCGACAACATCCTTCTTTTCTTTAAAAAGTGCCGAGACTACTTCCAACATACACTACTGGCCATTAAAATTGCTGCACCACGAAGATGACGTGCAACAGACGCTAAATTTAACCGACAGGAAGAAGATGCTGTGATATGCAAATAATCAGCTTTACACAACATTCACACAAGGTTGACGCCGGTGGCGACACCTACAACGCGCTGATATGAGAAAATTCCCCAACAGATTTCTCATACACAAACAGCAGTTGACGGCGTTGCCTGGTGAAACGTTGATGTGATGCCTCGTGTAAGGAGGAGAAATGCGTACCATCACGTTTCCGACTTTGATAAAGGTCGGATTGTAGCCTTTCGTGATTGCAGTTTATCGTATTGCGACATTGCTGCTCGCGTTGGTCGAGATCCAATGACTGTTAGCAGAATATGGAATCGGTGGGTTCAGGAGGGTAATATGGATCGCCGTGATGGATCACAACGGCCTCGTATCACTAGCAGTCGAAATGACAGGCATCTTATGCGTATGGCTGTAACGGATCGTGCAGGCACGTCTCGATCCCTGATTCAACAGATGGGGACGTTTGCAAGACAACAACCAACTGCACGAACAGTTCGACGACGTTTGCAGGAGCATGGACCATCAGCTCGGAGACAATGCCTGCAGTTAACCTTGACCGCTCCATCACAGACAGGAGCGCCTGCGATGGTGTACTCAACGACGAACCTGGTTGCACAAATGGCTAAACGTCTTTTTTTCAGATCAATCCAGGTTCTGTTTAAAGCATCATGATGGTCACATCCGTGTTTGGCGACATCGAGGTGAACACACATTGGAAGTGTGTATTCGTCATCGCCATCCTGGCGTATCACCCGGCGTGATGGTATGGGGTGCCATTGGTTACACGTCTCGGTCATCTCTTGTTCCCACTGACGGCACTTTGAACTATGGACGTTACATTTCAGATGTGTTACGACCCGTGGCTCTACCCTTCATTCGATACCTGCGAAGCCCTACATTTCAGCTGGATAATGCACGACCGCATGCTGCAGGTCCTGTACGGGCCTTTCTGGATACAGAAAATGTTCGACTGCTGCCCTGGCCAGCACATTCTCCAGATCTCTCACCGACTGAAAACGTCTGGTGAATGGTGGCCGAGCAACTGGCTCGTCACAATACGCCAGTCACTGCTCTTGATGAACTGTGATATCGTGTTGAAGATGCATGGGCAGCTGTACCTCTACATGCCATCCAAGCTCTGTTTGACTCAATGCCCAGGGGTATCAAGGCCGTTATTACGGCCAGAGGTGGTTGTTCTGGGTACTGATTTATCAGGATCTATGCACCCAAATGTAATTACATGTCAGTTCTACTATAATATTTTTGTCCAATGAATACCCGTTTATCATCTGCATTTCTTCTTGGTGTAGCAATTTTAATGGCCAGTAGTTTAAATTCTTTCATTATTTCAGAATCTGAAAATGGTTTTTGGTGTTTACTAATTGTCCAGCACACAGGTAACGCTGCTTCTGCCGATTTTTCTTGCTCACTCATACAGCGAACCAGCAACTTCGTGCTTTTTTCGTAAGAAGTTAGATATTCCTGTAATTTAAATTTAAATTTTATTGTGATAAATTTACAAAGGAGTTATACGTATCACATTTGTACATTAGCTAATAGAATTGTATATCCTGTAGTTCTTCTTTACGAGCTTCACTGCCAAGAGCAAAGTTTTTGTGGAATTGATGATGAGTTCTTTCATAGTGTAGCCTTAAATTGCCACTTTTAATAACAGCGACATTTTTATTAGATATTAAACAAACTGGAACCGCTTGAGGCCTATCAGGCACCGTAAAACAATATTGATCCGTCCATTCAGTAAAAAATCTCCTATTTTCAGTGTCTACTTTTCGCTTTTTAGGACCAATTATTAATGTAGGTATGTATGCACGAAAAGGTTTTTCACACGACAAATTGTAAGACAAATGAATAATTGCTCTGCGCCTGCGTGCGATTGACGAAACGAAGTAAAGACCGACCACTCACTGTGCTCTCTTTGACTAAAACGACAGGTTCGGACTTGCTTAACAAATGAACGGATCTGCAGTGACGCGTGGCGGGAGGCGCTACTCGCCGAGAAAAATAGAATGAAATGGATCGACTCGACTAAATGATTTGCTAATCTACTCAATTAAATTTTTGTTTTTCAGCGACTTTTAGTTACTAAATTACTCAGTACTCGACTAAATTACTAGCCTAGTGCGAACGAGGAGCCGGGATACTTAGTTGGACGTCGGACTGGCTCGTCACAATACGCCAGTCACTGCTCTTGATGAACTGTGATATCGTGTTGAAGATGCATGGGCAGCTGTACCCCTACATGCCATCCATGCTCTGTTTGACTCAATGCCCAGGGGTATCAAGGCCGTTATTACGGCCAGAGGTGGTTGTTCTGGGTACTGATTTATCAGGATCTATGCACCCAAATGTAATTACATGTCAGTTCTACTATAATATTTTTGTCCAATGAATACCCGTTTATCATCTGCATTTCTTCTTGGTGTAGCAATTTTAATGGCCAGTAGTTTAAATTCTTTCATTATTTCAGAATCTGAAAATGGTTTTTGGTGTTTACTAATTGTCCAGCACACAGGTAACGCTGCTTCTGCCGATTTTTCTTGCTCACTCATACAGCGAACCAGCAACTTCGTGCTTTTTTCGTAAGAAGTTAGATATTCCTGTAATTTAAATTTAAATTTTATTGTGATAAATTTACAAAGGAGTTATACGTATCACATTTGTACATTAGCTAATAGAATTGTATATCCTGTAGTTCTTCTTTACGAGCTTCACTGCCAAGAGCAAAGTTTTTGTGGAATTGATGATGAGTTCTTTCATAGTGTAGCCTTAAATTGCCACTTTTAATAACAGCGACATTTTTATTAGATATTAAACAAACTGGAACCGCTTGAGGCCTATCAGGCACCGTAAAACAATATTGATCCGTCCATTCAGTAAAAAATCTCCTATTTTCGGTGTCTACTTTTCGCTTTTTAGGACCAATTATTAATGTAGGTATGTATGCACGAAAAGGTTTTTCACACGACAAATTGTAAGACAAATGAATAATTGCTCTGCGCCTGCGTGCGATTGACGAAACGAAGTAAAGACCGACCACTCACTGTGCTCTCTTTGACTAAAACGACAGGTTCGGACTTGCTTAACAAATGAACGGATCTGCAGTGACGCGTGGCGGGAGGCGCTACTCGCCGAGAAAAATAGAATGAAATGGATCGACTCGACTAAATGATTTGCTAATCTACTCAATTAAATTTTTGTTTTTCAGCGACTTTTAGTTACTAAATTACTCAGTACTCGACTAAATTACTAGCCTAGTGCGAACGAGGAGCCGGGATACTTAGTTGGACGTCGGACTGGCTCGTCACAATACGCCAGTCACTGCTCTTGATGAACTGTGATATCGTGTTGAAGATGCATGGGCAGCTGTACCTCTACATGCCATCCAAGCTCTGTTTGACTCAATGCCCAGGGGTATCAAGGCCGTTATTACGGCCAGAGGTGGTTGTTCTGGGTACTGATTTATCAGGATCTATGCACCCAAATGTAATTACATGTCAGTTCTACTATAATATTTTTGTCCAATGAATACCCGTTTATCATCTGCATTTCTTCTTGGTGTAGCAATTTTAATGGCCAGTAGTTTAAATTCTTTCATTATTTCAGAATCTGAAAATGGTTTTTGGTGTTTACTAATTGTCCAGCACACAGGTAACGCTGCTTCTGCCGATTTTTCTTGCTCACTCATACAGCGAACCAGCAACTTCGTGCTTTTTTCGTAAGAAGTTAGATATTCCTGTAATTTAAATTTAAATTTTATTGTGATAAATTTACAAAGGAGTTATACGTATCACATTTGTACATTAGCTAATAGAATTGTATATCCTGTAGTTCTTCTTTACGAGCTTCACTGCCAAGAGCAAAGTTTTTGTGGAATTGATGATGAGTTCTTTCATAGTGTAGCCTTAAATTGCCACTTTTAATAACAGCGACATTTTTATTAGATATTAAACAAACTGGAACCGCTTGAGGCCTATCAGGCACCGTAAAACAATATTGATCCGTCCATTCAGTAAAAAATCTCCTATTTTCAGTGTCTACTTTTCGCTTTTTAGGACCAATTATTAATGTAGGTATGTATGCACGAAAAGGTTTTTCACACGACAAATTGTAAGACAAATGAATAATTGCTCTGCGCCTGCGTGCGATTGACGAAACGAAGTAAAGACCGACCACTCACTGTGCTCTCTTTGACTAAAACGACAGGTTCGGACTTGCTTAACAAATGAACGGATCTGCAGTGACGCGTGGCGGGAGGCGCTACTCGCCGAGAAAAATAGAATGAAATGGATCGACTCGACTAAATGATTTGCTAATCTACTCAATTAAATTTTTGTTTTTCAGCGACTTTTAGTTACTAAATTACTCAGTACTCGACTAAATTACTAGCCTAGTGCGAACGAGGAGCCGGGATACTTAGTTGGACGTCGGACTGTATTTAAGAATATTTGGCGGTCCGAGGTTCGACCTTCCGCGCGCCGTATATGGACCGCGGTCCGCCTGTTGCCGATATCTGACCTATATCTATTCGAACGAGCCCTGATTTCCCTTATTTTATCGTGGTGATCGTTCCTCCCTATGTAGGTCGGTGTCAACAAAATGTTTTCGCATTCGGAGGGGAAAGTTGATGATGGGAATTTCGTGAGAAGATTCCGTCGCGACGAAAAACGCCTTTCCTTTAATGATTTCCAGCCTAAATCCTGTATCATTTCTGTGACCCTCTCTCCCATACTTCGCGATAATACAAAACGTGCTGCCTTTCTTTGAACTTTTCCGATGTAGTCCGTCCATCTTATCTGGTATGGATCCCACACCGCGCAGTATTATTCTAAAAGAAGACGGACAAGCGTAGTGTAGGTAGACTCCTTAGTAGGTCTGTTACGTTTTCTAAGTGTCCTGCCAATAAAACGCAGTCTTTGGTTAGCCTTTCCCACAACGTTTTCTATGTGTTCCTTCCAAACTTAAGTTGTTCGTAATTGTCATACCTAGGTATTTATTTGAATTTACGGCTTTTAGATTAGACTGATTTATCGTGTAACCGAAGTTTAATGAGTTCCTTTTTGCGCTCATGTGGATGACCTCACACTTTTCGTTATTTAGGGTCAACTGCCACTTTTCGCACCATTCTGATATTTCTTATAAATCGTTTTGCATTTTGTTTTGATCTTCTGATGACTTTATTAGTCGATAAACGACAGCGTCATCTGCAAACAACCGAAGACGGCTGCTCAGATTGCCTCCCAAATCGTTTATATAGATAAGAAAAAGTAAAGGGCCTATAACATTACCTTGGGGAACGCCAGGAATCACTTCTGTTTTACTCGATGACTTTCCGTCAATTACTGCGGACTGTGATCTCTCTGACAGGAAATCACAAATCCAGTCACATAACTGAGACGATATTCCATAAGCATGCAATTTCACTACGAGCCGCTTATGTGGTACAGTGTCAAAAGCCTTCTGTAAATCCAAAAATACGAATCGATCTGAAATCCCACGTCAATAGCAATCAACACTTTATGTGAATAGAGCGCTAGTTGTGTTTCACAGGAACGATTTTTTCTAAACCCATGTTGACTGTGTGTCAATAGACCGTTTTCTTCGAGGTAATTCATAATGTTCGTACACAATATATGTTCTAAAATCCTGCTGCATATCGACGTTAACGATATGGGCCTGCAATGTAATGGATTACGCCTACTACCTTTCTTGAATATTGATGTGACCTGTGCAACTTTCACATGAAATACAGTTAGTGCAGTGTCTATATTTGACGCTGTCGGTATAGATAGACGCGAATGCCTTTCAGGGATGCATGCATGTCTGAAGGACATTTACATCGAACTACGCAGATGTTTTCAATTACAGACATTGCGTTAAATGTACTTCTTAGTTTGTTACCTCTATCTTCTAAGAGACATTATGTCAACACCATCAGCAATAACGGAAAATTAGTTCTCGAGAGTCTTTCAGATTGTTTCCGCTTGATGATTGAACCCCTTAGCAAAATTACGATAATAGTATACTAGGCCTGAGGGGGAGATTGTTGGATTTTGTACGATAGTAGTATGCTGGGTGACCTATGGACAGTAAAGAATTGAAGTGGTACACATCATGTGTTCTATGCTCTTTTACTGCGGTATAACCTGTGCCTACATCTCTAGTCTTGAAAAATCAGTATTCTGTATTATATACCAGATATGACAGTGGAAAACGATATTATTTTAGTCATGCTGATGGTTGGTTGTCTGAAAACTGAATGGAGGTATAATATCGTTAGTTTTATTTTTGTGTATGTATATGATCTGAGTGCAAATTTTTATTATACAGAGTGTTACGAAATGGTACGGCCAAACTTTCAGGAAACATTCCTCACACACAAATAAAGAAAAGATGTTACGTGGACATGTGTCCGGAAACGCTTAATTTCTATGTTAGAGCTCATTTTAGTTTCGTCAGTATGTACTGTACTTCTTCGATTCACCGCCAGTTGGCCCAATTGAAGGAAGGTAATGTTGACTTCGGTGCTTGTGTTGACATGCGACTCATTGCTCTACAGTACTAGCATCAAGCACATCAGTACGTAGCATCAACAGGTTAGTGTTCATGACGAACGTGGTTTTGCAGTGAGTGCAATGTTTACAAATGCGGAGTTGGCAGATGCGCATTTGATGTATGGATTAGCACGGGGCAATAGCCGTGGCGCGGTACGTTTGTACCGAGACAGATTTCCAGAACGAAGGTGTCCCGACAGGAAGACGTTCGAAGCAATTGATCGGCGTCTTAGGGAGCACGGAACATTCCAGCCTATGACTCACGACTGGGGAAGACCTAGAATTACGAGGACACCTGAAAACAACGAGGCAATTCTCGTGCAGTTGACGATAACTCTAATGTCAGCGTCAGAGAAGTTGACGCTGAACAAGGTAACGTTGACCACGTCACTGTATGGAGAGTGCTACGGGAGAACCAGTTGTTTCCGTACCATGTACAGCGTGTGCAGGCACTATCAGCAGCTGATTGGCCTCCACGGGTACACTTCAGCGAATGGTTTATCCAACAATGTGTCAATCCTCATTTCAGTGCAAATGTTCTCTTTACGGATGAGGCTTCATTCCAACGTGATCAGATTGTAAATTTTCGCAATCACCATGTGTGGACTGACGAGAATCCGCACGCAATTGTGCAATCACGTCATCAACGCAGATTTTCTGTGAACGTTTGGGCAGGTATTGTTGGTGATGTCTTGATTGGGCCCCATGTTCTTCCACCTACGCTCAATGGAGCACGTTATCATGATTTCATACGGGATACTCTACCTGTGCAGCTAGAACATGTGCCTTTACAAGTACGACACAACATGTGGTTCATGCACGATGGAGCTTCTGCACATTTCAGTCGAAGTGTTCGTACGCTTCTCAACAACAGATTCGGTGACCGATGGATTGGGAGAGGCGGACCAATTCCATGGCCTCCACGCTCTCCTGACCTCAACCTTCTTGACTTTCATTTATGGGGGCATTTGAAATCTACTGTCTACGCAACCCCGGTACCAAATGTAGAGACTCTTCGTGCTCCTATTATGGACGGCTGTGATACAATACGCCGTTCTCCAGGGCTGCATCAGCGCATCAGGGATTCCATGCGACGGAGGGTGGATGCATGTATCCTCGCTAACGGAGGACATTTTGAACATTTCCTGTAACAAAGTGTTTGAAGTCACGCTGGTACTTTCTGTTGCTGTGTGTTTCCATTCCATGATTAATGTGATTTGAAGAGAAGTAATAAAATGAGCTCTAACATGGAAAGTAAGCGTTTCCGGACACATGTCCACATAACGTATTTTCTTTCTTTGTGTGTGAGGAATGTTTCCTGAAAGTTTGGCTGTACCTTTTTGTAACACCCTGTATACGTATTTATAAAGTGTGAAATGATGTCAAATACCTATTATGTCTTCCTTTGCACGCTGTGTGGTTCTTTAGGGGATACAGGAGCAAGGATCAGATGCTGTTCGTGAACAGGGAATTCAGATATTAATTTATTCTACGTCTAATACAAAATAGCAAATATAATGCAAACAATTGTTGAAGAAGTTGCAGCGTCATTTGCCAACAGTAGATATGAATGTAGCAGTACACACATGTTATTGTTTTTGTGGGTTTCAGTCCAGAGACTGGTTTGATGCTGCTCTGTCCTATGCAAACTTCATCTACTACTGCAACCTACATCCTTGTGAATCTGCTTAGTGTATTCATCCCTTGGTCTCCCTCTACGATTTTTACACTCCACGTTGCCCTCCAATACCAAACTGGTGATCCCTTGATGACAGAAAACATGCCCTTCAAACCGATTCCATTTTCTCGTCAAGTTGTGCCACAAATTTCTCTTAGCCCCAATTCTGTTCAGTATTTCCTCATTCGTCACGTGGTATACCCATCTAATCTTCAGCATTCTTCTGTAGCACCACATTTCGAAAGCTTCTATTCACTTTCCACATATAGTCTCACGCTCGATTCCTGGAGATGAGTTTTGACTCTCGGGTAATTTGGGCGGCTCACATCTGATCTACTGTTACCAAGTGTAAAGAAGGCTTCAGTGTAATTTGATCACTCGACCCGTGTGTGGTGGGGAGCGCACCAAAGTGGTTTACTCTCCAAGTACCGGGGGATTATTCGATTTCATCTAGACCACGGTTGTCAACTGCACCATCATGCGCCAAATGTTCATCTCACCAAACTAGACACTCTCCAGTACAGAGAAATTCTTACCTGTCCTGGAGCCGTACAATCGAAGCCCACAAACAATCGTTTAGTGGAAGCAAAAGGCTCTAAGCACTATGGGACTTAACTTCTGAGGTCATCAGTCCCCTAGAACTTAGAATTACTTAAACCTAACTAACCTAAGGACATCACACACATCCATGCCCGAGGCAGGATTTGAACCTGCGACCGTAGCGGTCGCGCGGTTCCAGACTGTAGCGCCTTAGTGGAAGCTCATCCTCATTAGCTTAAGACGCCAAATGTTACACGATAAATTCTGCCCTCAAGGCATGGCCTTTATGGACAGTCCTGTGATGGACAGCTCTGTATTTCCCGGCTATGGACTGCCTCCCACAGAAGGAATAAGCTTCGGCCGTCTGTACCAGCTTTGACACTTTGGCACCTCTCATACGTTGTGTACGATATTCATCGCATTTGCCTCTTTTTGTCTACGATCTTCATACACTCAGCTGTCATATTCCAGTCTGTTTGTTATTTTAATATAAACCGTTAGGAAAGTGCTAATGTCAATAGCGGATTCAGTCACCTTCTTGCACCTCAATGCCCTTGTTTTCTCTGTGTGTGTACCGATGGATCCAAAATTCCACAGGAAGAGTATAATGGATGTGCTTTTATTTCTCTGCCCTCAGATTCACATCCGGAAAACCTTCAAGCTGCCCCCAAATGCTTCTACATTTACGGCGGAGACAATGACACTTCAGGAAACTCTTTGTCTCTTTCACTTCTTTCCCAAATATATTTAGTGTGTTTGACTCTCAAAGCTTCCTTCAAAGTATTCAACACCGGAGATGGAACAAAACAACTAATCGCTATATCTTTGATGAGGTTTCGGAATATACAGGGTGATCAAAAAGTCAGCATAAATTTGAAAACTTAATAAACCACGGAATAATGTAGATAGAGAGGTAAATATTGACAGACATGCTTGAAATCACATTGGGTTTTATTAGAACCAAAAAAAAAAAAAAAAAGTTCACAACATGTCCGACCGATGGCGCGTGAGAGATCTCTTGCGCGCGTCGTTTGGTGATGATCGTCTGCTCAGCCGGCACTTTCGTCATGCTTGGCCTCCCAGGTCCCCAGACCTCAGTCCGTGCGATTATTGGCTTTGGGGTTACCTGAAGTCGCAAGTGTATCGTGATCGACCGACATTTCTAAGGATGCTGAAAGACAACATCCGACGCCAATGCCTCACCATAGCTCCGGACATGCTTTACAGTGCTGCTCACAACATTACTCCTCGACTACAGCTATTGTTGAGGAATGATGGTGGACATATTGAGCATTTCCTGTAAAGAACATCATCTTTGCATTGTCTTACTTTGTTATGCTAATTATTGCTATTCTAATCAGATGAAGTGCCATCTGTCGGACATTTTTTGAACTTTTGTATTTTTTAGGTTCTAATAAAACCCCATGTCATTCCAAGCATGTGTGTCAATTTGTACCTCTCTATCTACATTATTCCGTGATGTATTCAGTTTTCAAATTAATGCTGACTTTTTGATCACCCGGTATTCGCAGCACACCGATACGGCGGACAACCCATTTGCTGTAGTGGCTTTCCACGTAGGTATCCTAGGTAACGAGGAAGTGGATGCATTAGCCAAGGAAGCGACATCTTGAGACACTGTCCTGGATGTGCCATTACCTTACACAGAGTACTTACGTGAGATCAAGGGTTACGCAAACCAACAATGGCAAGAGATGTGGGACGTTCCCCAGCAAGCGAAAGCCGTGGTTCATGGGGACACATTTGGGCCGATCCACGATTTCTACTATCATACGACATTGCTTCAATAACTCCTCTTTTCCCGAAAACTTACATCAGATCAACGTTTATGCTTCGCCGGCATGTGAGTGTGAGCCTGAGTAGTAAACAGATAACAACCACATGTTGTTTATGCGTCCTAAGTTTGGCCTCGAACGGCTGGACTTTCTGAAGACATTGCTGAGTATGGGATACCGCCGTTCTCAATCAGCTACTTCTCTTTTCTTTACCAAGGACATTCCCTTCTACAAACTGATTGCTATGTTCCTTAAGAGTACTGGGCACAATCTGTATGTTGTAATGGTGTACATATTCTATTTTTCTTTCTTGTTTCTGAAGATATTTCAGGAATGGTGTGAACGTAGGGAAATACAGAAATATGGTGGGAAACGCAGGAACGAAGATGACACGTAAATGCATTCCTCTCCAGTAGTTGGGTATCTAAGCTCGTACTATCGGGTAATACCAGGAACAACTGCAGAGATCGTTGTGTTATGACTACCGAAGGGAGCCAAAACCACGTCTTAGACGCCAGTGTGATCAGCCACTTTTTGAGTTCCGTCCTGGCTCTGTCTTAGAAATGAGTACCGGTACGTCGTTTGTCGGCCATATGGTGTGGCAAGAACAAGTACCGTTCCCATTGGACGTAGTTTACGGCCGCTCCATGTTAATATTTAGTGTCCATCCAATAGGATAGAGTGAAGCAGAAAGCCTGACCTCCCCTTCCAGCAAACTCGGATGGAAAATAGCCAGCTAAGAACACAGAGAGAAAACCGACAAAGTGAGACAGATAGTATTTTTTTGTGTCACCTAAAGCCTGGAGCCCACTTGGAGAAATTCGTTCTTCTCTTAGAAATTATCTAGTGTCGAAACTATATGGAGAGTCTCTTCTTTCATTAATTGAATCGGGACGTGTGCGATTTCCTATTTGGGGAAGAATTATTTGTTTTTCCACGTACCCACCTAGCGCCAGCGGACAACGCTGTACAGGATGCTCCCATTGATGGTGGCACGAGACAGGCTTAACTGCAGTCTGGCGTTTCGCCAAAGCGTCACCAAAGGGTTTTTCTTACCACTACTGTTTCTGGCCGCCCACACAGAACAAGCAACTAGTGACTATTGTCTAGAACCGTCCTGCCCGGCATGGCTAACAGTGGGTCCAGTGAGGTGAGGTTGTGTCTCCCATGACTGATGCATCTCCGCTTCACAGGGAACTCATTACAGCCGCAGCGTACCTTGGGGTTGTGGCTGAACTCCCACATTTACGGGACTTTGTAAGCTTTAAACCTAATAATGGAATTAACAAGAGCTGCTATTACTCTGGCTAGGCATGGAAATAAATGTACATTTAAAATCCAAGGATAGAAAGAATAGAATCTTTCGCAACTGCTTCTGATAATTATAATCTTTGCACACAGTTATAGAGGGCGCTAATTAAACAAATCACTTAAACAGCGATTGATGTCAATGCAACGACCCAACTGGGAATTTAGTAGGATCTTTATAACTTCACGTATCCGGTAACAGTGGATCACACAGTTCTAACAAATAGTGTGATGACATCGCTGAGGACCGCCATAGTGAAGAGAGGCTAAAAATTAAACAAAATATACACTTTTTTATTTGCTCACTTTTTGTTTCTTTTAATGCCCGTGCCCGCATCTCGTGGTCAGGCGGTAGCGTTCTCGCTTCCCACGCCCGGGTTCCCGGGTTCGATTCCCGGCGGGGTCAGGGATTTTCTCTGCCTCGTGATGGCTGGGTGTTGTGTGCTGTCCTTAGGTTGGTTAGGTTTAAGTAGTTCTAAGTTCTAGGGGACTGATGACCATAGATGCTAAGTCCCATAGTGCTCAGAGCCATTTTTTTAATGCCCAGCATCAACTCAAATATAAAATAAAGCTATGAAGAGCAACCTTGGGCATAACAATGATTCACAGGAGTCGTGCATATGAGAAAGCACTAAATCGGAGCTCGAATTTATAAGCTACAGACCACACATATGTACACTACTGGCCATTAAAATTGCTACGCCACGAAGATGACGTGCTACAGATGCGAAATTTAACCGACAGGAAGAAGATGCTGTGATATGCAAATGATTAGCTTTTCACAGCGTTCACACAAGGTTGGCGCCGATGGCGATACCTACAACATGCCCACATGAGGAAAGTTTCCAACCGATTTCTCATACACAAACAGCAGTTGACCGGCGTTGCCTGGTCAAACGTTGTGATGCCTCGTGTAAGGAGGAGAAATGCGTACTATCACGTTTCCGACTTTGATAAAGGTCGGATTGTAGCCTATCGCGATTGCGGTTTATCGTATCGCGACATTGCTGCTCGCGTTGGTCGAGATCCAATGACTGTTAGCAGAATATGGAATAGGTGGGTTCAGGAGGGTAATACGGAACGCCGTGGTGGATCCCAACGGCCTCGTATCACTAGCAGTCGAGATGACAGGCATCTTATCCGCATGGCTGTAACGGATCGTGCAGCCACGTCTCGATCCCTGAGTTAACACATGGGGACGTTTGCGCCGCGCGGGATTAGCCGAGAGGTCATGGACTGTGCGGCTGGTACCGGCGGAGGTTCGAGTCCTTCCTCGGGCATGGGTGTGTGACTTTGTCATTAGGATAATTTAGGTTAATTAGTGTGTAAGCTTAGGGACTGATGACCTTAGCAATTAAGTCCCATACGATTTCACACACATTTGAACATTTTTGGGGACGTTTGCAAGACAACAACCATCTGCACGAACAGTTCGACGACGTTTACAGCAGCATAGACTATCAGCACGGAGACCATGGCTGCGGTTACCTTTGACACTGCATCACAGACAGGAGCGCCTGCGATGGTGTATTCAACGACGAACCTGGATGCACGAATGGCAAAACGTCATTTTTTCTGGTGAATTCAGGTTCTGTTTACAGCTTCATGATGGTCGCATCCGTGTTTGGCGACCTCGCGGTGAACGCACATTGGAAGCGTGTATTCGTCATCGCCATACTGGCGTATCACCCGGCGTGATGGTATGGGGTGCCATTGGTTACACGTCTCGGTCACCTCTTGTTCGCATTGTCGGTAATTTGAACAGTGGACGTTACATTTCAGATGTGTTACGACCCGTGGCTCTACCCTTCATTCGATACCTGCGAAGCCCTACATTTCAGCAGGATAATGCATGACCACATGCTGCAGGTCCTGTACGGGCCTTTCTGGATACAGAAAATGTTCGGCTGCTGCCCTGACCAGCACATTCTCCAGATCTCTCACCAACTGAAAACGTCTGGTCAATGGTGGACGAGCAACTGGCTCGTCACAATACGGCAGTCACTACTCCTGATGAACTGTGGTATCGTGTTGAAGCTGCATGGGCAGGTGTACCTGTACACGCCATCCAAGCTCTGTTTGGCTCAATGCCCAAGAGTATCAAGGCCGTTATTACGGCCAGAGGTGGTTGTTCTGGATACTGATTTCTCAGGATCTATGCACCCAAATTGCGTGAAAATCTAATCACATGACAGTTCTAGTATGATATATATGTCCAATGAATACCAGTTTACCATCTGCATTTCTTCTTGGTGTAGTAATTTTGACGGCCAGTAGTGTTTGTCTCAATGTATTTCATCATAAAAATTCTGATACAAAAAATAAAGCACCAAGTAAGAGAGAGAACGCGATGTTAGGTCAATGATTACACAATCGTGTCAGATTTACAAACAACTTGGTAGTATGAGCCGAAAGATAAGTATGACCCAGCACTCCAACTGGCCTGGATGCAACCACTGATTCGGTTGAGAAGGGTACCATACGCCCGTTTCATCCTCTCCTAAGCCACGCTGGCCCACAAGTTTTGTAAGTGGGCCTTGATATCACGACATCCTCGATGCTGACACTGGGACGGAACAGATGAAGACCTGTCCCAAAACATGTTCTTTAGCGGGTCTTTACTGGCTGCAAGATTATCTCAGCATCACGCAGAGACGCGTAACGTGTGTGGACTAGCATTGCTCTGTTGAAAAACAGCACCGTGATACTGTGGCATGAGAGGTGACTCCTGAGGATGCAGGACTTCCTCAAAGTAGCCATGAATTGAAATCATGCCCAATGGCTTTCCACACCACAATACTACCAGTAGAACCACTGTCCCTCACCAAAACACTTGAAGGATGAGGCTTCTCTCCAGGGCGTTGCAGTAGTCGCTGCTGATGAACAACCAAGATAGTGGAGAACCATGATTTATCTCTGAACACAGAATGAAGACGTTGATCAGCAGTCCGTACTTCACGATCAAGACGTTGCCCCAAACGAAGCCGTTTGTGTTTTGGTGCTTACATATGGAATGGTTATTCCGACCCATCAGGGTAGCCGAGAGCGCTAACGCCAGCCAGCCTGGAAGTGGTTTTTAGGCGGTTTTCCACATCCCCCTAGGTGAATACCGGGCTGGTCCCCATGTTTCGCCACAGTTACATGACTCGCAGACATTTGCACCACATTCGCACTATTCCATCGCTTACATTAGACACAGACACCTGGGGCACACTAATTCATTCCTGGGGAGTACAGGGTGGCGGCAGGAAGGGAATCCGGCCACCCCTTAAACTTACTGTGCCACATCCGATAACCCATGTCCGACCCCGCGTAACTGCGGGACAAGGCTCAGACAAAGAAAGAAAGAAAGAAAGAAAGAATATGGAATGGTTATTCCCTAGTCCGGGGTAGCAACACTAAATACGAACAGTACTAAAGCAATCTCAAAGCCGTTCTCCCTGTCACAGCTAACTGCAACCCGAATCACTTACATACTTGCCGATGATGTGGACGTGTACGAAGACACATTGCCGTCCTACCTTGTTTCCTGGGTGCTTCACTTTTCTTGTCAGACAATGAGTGTTCAAATACTTTTTTTGCATTGTTTCAGTACATTAACGGTTGTGTTTGTACGTAAATCATATATATACATACTGATTGAATCGGGCTGACTTGTGGATAAAAGAGCTTGAATCATACAATGGCAAAAGAAGCTTCAAAACTGCAAAAAAATAGAGTTAATGTGTTGCATTTGCATTTCATTATCGGATATAAATTTGGAATCGGATTTTGCGAAGGCAAAATATTTCTCTAGTTACCGATGCATGGTGATTTAATGAATTATTGCTATTTAACTTTCAGGTGAAATTGTCGGTGTAGAGGGTTTCGGCATCGTACATCGATTGTGATACCGCAAGTGAATCAGAATATTTTTTAAGGAAAATATCAGAGAGGTGAGATCAGAAGCACTCTCTTAAATCGCTTCACTGGATTACTTTATGGAAACTACAACCACAAAACTTATCACGTCCCTGTGAATAAGAGGTACTTATGATTACCATATATGTTAGGAATGCTGGAGATAATTTCAAAAAAGAAAAAGACTCCCTTGAAAATCCCTTGGGCATGCGGTCGACTGGTCTGATCATTTTAGAACGAATTTTCGGCGGTGTAACGTGCCGTCATTATCAGGTTACTCTTGTTGACTGACAGCCTGGACCTGTGGGTGCGATACATACAACGGTCGTTGCCCCCTCTGCTGACCACGTGTATGGACTGCTCGGTGCGCAGGCCGCGGTGGTGGGGATAGCTCGCGTTCGGGATTCGAGTAGCGGTCCTCAGCCCGCGCTCCGCCTTCGCCTTGCTCGGTGTTCCGTTTCCGTTGCGTTTGGAGAGTTATCAGTCCCGGAGTCTACGCTTGACTAAGTTGAAATCCATTGTCCTTGTTGATTCGGTTCTCATATAGCAGGATTTCGGCAGCGCCCTCGTATACACAGTTTCATTTCGTGGTTGCTTTCAATGCAATGTTCAGCATTTGCTGACACATCCCAGTATTGAGATAAGGACGCTATCGAATCCTGGCTACATGAGAAAATCATCAGCAAGAATAATGGATTTCAACTTAAACAAGTGTGGACTATGCCACTGAAAGTTCTCCAGACACGGCGAAGACTGGACACCGACCACGGCGTAGGCCGTAAGCAGACTGAGGACCGCCGCTCGATTCCTATGCGCGACATACCCTACCACCGCGGCAGACAAATAACGCAGTCCACATATGGGGCACTGGACGTGAGAGACGACCGGTATACCCAGGGTGATCATGATTAAAGCTAAACTTTCAAAACGCTGTAGAAATAGCACCACTGGTCAGAATGACGTCAAATTGCAACGGAATATTATCGGAGAAGGAGGAAAACGTATGGCAGAAGAAAAGTAAATACAAAATGTAGCAATAGATGGCGCTGTAAGTATCATAATTTAATTTAATAGTGGAGAACTACAAACGACAAATGAATAATACAACAATCGTCCGTAGCTCGTGGTCGTGCGGTAGCGTTCTCGCTTCCCACGCCCGGGTTCCCGGGTTCGATTCCCGTCGGGGTCAGGGATTTTCTCTGCCTCGTGATGACTGGGTGTTGTGTGCTGTCCTTAGGTTAGTTAGGTTTAAGTAGTTCTAAGTTCTAGGGGACTGATGACCACAGATGTTAAGTCCCATAGTGCTCAGAGCCATTTGAACCAATCATACAACAATACTTAACGCGCTCTTTTCACATTAAACAAACTGTTTTATCCATTGTGATACTATTATTTACGTGGGCCCATCCATCACGGTAAGGTCACACCACATCGGATGGGATCAATCGGTTTTTAATTGTCCTGAGGCCAAAAACCTCGTAAAAAACATCAATGATGTCGTTTTTAACTGTCCTGAGGCAAAATACAACATAAAAAACATCAATCAAAATCAAATTATTAATTTCCATGTGACTGGCGCAAAACATGTTCAATATACAGTCCACCGTTTTCTGCAATAAGTTGAAACTGAGAAACAGCATATTCTACAACTGATCGAAGTGTTTCCGGAATCACGTTCCGAAAGTGTTGTGCTATGCGTGCCTTCAATGCAGCTAAGTATGGTGAAAGGATATCAATGATACGATTCGCTGATGACATTGCTATCCTGAGTGAAAGTGAAGAAGAATTAAATGATCTGCTGAACGGAATGAACAGTCTAATGAGTACACAGTATGGTTTGAAAGTAAATCGGAGAAAGACGAAGGTAATGAGAAGTAGTAGAAATGAGAACAGCGAGAAACTTAACATCAGGATTGATGGTCACGAAGTCAATGAAGTTAAGGAATTCTGCTACCTAGGCAGTAAAATAACCAATGACGGACGGAGCAAGGAGGACATCAAAAGCAGACTCACTATGGCAAAAAAGGCATTTCTGCCCAAGAGAAGTCTACTAATATCAAATACCGGCCTTAATTTGAGGAAGAAATTTCTGAGGATGTACGTCTAGAGTACAGCATTGTATGGTAGTGAAACATGGACTGTGGGAAAACCGGAACAGAAGAGAATCGAAGCATTTGAGATGTGGTGCTATAGACGAATGTTGAAAATTAGGTGGACTGATAAGGTAAGGAATGAGGAGGTTCTACGCAGAATCGGAGAGGAAAGGAATTTGTGGAAAACACTGATAAGGATAAGGGACAGGATGATAGGACATCTGCTAAGACATGAGGGAATGACTTCCATGGTACTAGAGGGAGCTGTAGAGGGCAAAACTGTAGAGGAAGACAGAGATTGGAATACGTCAAGCAAATAATTGAGGATGTAGGTTGCAAGTGCTACTCAGAGATGAAGAGGTAAGCACAGGAAAGGAATTCGTGGCGGGCCGCATCAAACCAGTCAGATTATAAGGCATTCCTGTGGTAGGACGTCACATTCCTCTAGCAGCGCTGTTGACAACTGTTGGATGTGAAATATACCAGCAAAAATTTTAGTTTTGATGAGCGGTTCCGGCATATCTGAGCTGCCACCATCGGATCTTATGCATAAAATCCGATTGCGGTAACTTAGATTTGCCGAAATCGATCATCAAAAATAAAATTATAATTAGCAGTCTCGGCTGTTGAAGTTTTTGGTTCTACATTTCAAAATTGTTCAAATGGCTCTAAGCACTATGGGACTTAACATCTGAGGGCATCAGTCCCCAAGACTTGGAACTACTTAAACCTAACTAACCTAAGGACATCACACACCTCCATGCCCGATGCAGGATTCGAACCTGCGACCGTAGCGGTCGCGCGGTTCCAGACTGTAGCACCTAGAAGCGCCCGGCTGTTTGATGTCCTTAGGTTAGTAAGGTTTAAGTAGTTCTAAGTTCTAGGAGACTGATGACCTCAGATGTTAAGTCCCATAGTGCCCAGAACCATTTGAACCTTGTGATAGCTCATTGTCATACTTAATACCGATGTCAGAGCCGAATGCACGCGTGCAGAAACGCATATGAAAGAGTACAGTGTCATAAAGTTGGGTACTGATTGTACCATATTCAAAGATTTGGAGATCAGTACGCCAATGCAACATTATGCCTCCCAGAACTATTACATCAGGACCAACAAAACGATCATGTTCGACAGTCGTCCAGAGTATATTACTTGTTCCCACCTCTGGCCATATGAGGATACGTCGAGAATCACTATTCAGACGGAGAGAGAGGGCGTCCCCACTCCGCACTGGTCCAGTCCCTGTCTCTCGGCACCATCGCAAACGAAGCCGCCGATGTGCTAGTGTCAAAGAAACAAAACGCTGTTCAAATGTAGAGCATGAGGTCGTGTGCTTTGCAGTCCTGTTAAATGTGGTTGCAGTTTCTGTTGGACTTGGGTTCTTTCTTGCACAATGCAGGGCCAGCCCCATTTGGCACTACAGCACGTTGACCTCACGGCACATTACGTACAGCGTTCTGCGCACGACTGGGATACCTCTGCCAACATGATCTCGCACTTCCATTCACTTCCAGCCAATAGTTAATATCTTACGTTATCTCATTCGTCTCGTTCTAAAGTTTTGCACAGCAGTGTTTTTGTCGCGTAAGCTTACCTGTTGACTTGGACAGAAGGCAAGTGAAGTGAAGCCACAGGTATGGGGCATCAAGACAACGTAGGCACTGTGGCAGGAGTGAACTGCAACCAGAGAACTGTTTGTCTGTTAATTCTCTATGCAGGTACGGCAGGTCAATGCCGTACACAAACGTACGTCTACAAGGACATTTACGAACTTAATGTCGCATGTGTGCTCCCCCTAGGTGTCGTCCTCAGGCAAAACAAAACAACGTCCAGTAATATTTCCACTACTACCCATCCGCTTTTCTGGTTTTTTGTCAAGAGAAGAAGTGAACCAGGTTAAAAGAATTCCGTAATAAGAAAATCAACTCCAGACTACAGAAGTAGATCTTAGGGTTTTATAAGTCTTTGTAATTCGCTTATGATAAAAGAGAATAATCTGCGGAAAGATTGACACCGCGGGCTTATCCCGCATCCATTTCGTGAAATACAACGACGGTAGTTGAAGGAACGAAATATCCTTCACATTGTTGGAGACAGGAGTAGTGAAAATGAGTATGAGCACCCGTTTTTAATTAAAAAAAAAACGAAGCGTTTGTGAAAAGAAAATTACAATCTGAAAATGAAAGACTGGGAAGGTCTAATGAAGACTTTATCCAGCAACTGAAGTCAAACGGTTCATGCCGCGCGGGATTAGCCGAGCGGTGTACGGCACTACGTCATGGACTGTGAGGCTGGTCCCTGCGGAAGTTCGAGTCCTCCCTCGGGCATGGGTGTGTGTGTTTGTCCTTAGGATAATTTAGGTTATGTAGTGTGTAACATTAGAGACTGTTGACCTTAGCAGTTAATTCCCATAAGATTTCACACACATTTGAATATTTTTTTTTTAATATTGGATTGTACTGGTAATTAAGTCAACTGCAAGTTAGAACTGGTCTTTATTTGGAGAAACTTTGTGTGATAGATTTGCTCCAGAATGTAAGTGAAGCTGCCAGGAGCCAAATACGACCCATTAACAGTAATGGCTCGTCAAATACGCTCGCGTAATTACGTCCTTCGTGGGAGGCAATGTCGCTGTGCTGTAAGCCTGCTTTGATCTAGAAGCACTTTGTCGTTGTCTGGGCCTTAGAGGAGACAACTGGCTTCCCGCGAACTACTGCTTTAATTGTGAGTGACCGAGGGCAGTGTGAGAAGAGTTCCTGCACTAGAATCTGTTAGTGACGTCCAAGGACGCAATCGCTGATTTCTGCCACATTATATGTAATCAGAGTGCTGCAGCAGGAAGTAAGTCTGTTCTTTCCATTCCGATTTTGCTTTGAAACAAGATTCGTCAGTCAGAGCGTTCTTGTGACTATTAATAAATATGTCGTACAGTATAAAAAATATTGTAAAAATCTAATTTAATCAGAGACTAGCACGCGATATTTTTTTGGTTCAGCCAACATATTAATTTAGACAGGAATTTTACTGCGCCAAGAGATGGCCGTCTCAGAGGATGTTGGTATAGTGTACCTCAACCCTCGTTGGTTCCCTACTGTAGCGATGTTGCCTATGTAACTAGCTACAATACATACCCGCATGTATTTGGCAAAATGTAATCATGTAATACTAAAACTAAACGGAACTTCGCTGTCAGATACCGAAGATCACGCGATGTCGACCGGTCGCCGCGTCTTCCTGTGCCATTTGACGTCATGCGCATGCAGTATGGACGGTCAAGAGGTCATGACACAGCTCTCGTGGGCGTCAGCGATTTCCAGACCTTGGAGCTGCTACCTCTCGATCATGTACGAGGGTCACTCTAAAAGAAATGCCCACTATTTTTTTTAAATCCATCTTTTATTCTACATGTTTGAATGTTTTACAGTGTGTACATACATCCTTCAGGAACAATATATTCATTTCTCCACATAATTTCCATCCCTCTCAACTGCCTTACGCTATCTTGGAACCAGCGCCTGTATAACCGCACGGTGAAATTCTGGACCAACCTGTTGGAGCCACTGTTTGGCAACGTGCACAATAGCGTCATCATCTTCAAACCTTGTTCCACGAAGAGAGTCTTTCAGTTTCCCAAAGACATGATAGTCACATGTAGCCAGGTCAGGACTATAAGGCTGGTGTTTCAGTGTTGTCCATCCGAGTTTTGTGATCGCTTCCATGGTTTTTTTGACTGACATGTGACCGTGCATTGTCGTGCAACACCAAAACATCCTGCTTTTGTGGATGTGGTCGAACACGACTCAGTCGAGCTTAAAGGTCCTTCAGTGTCGTCACATATGCATCAGAATTTATGGTGGTTCCACTTAGCATGACGTCCAAAAGCAAGAGTCCTTCAGAACTGGAAAAAACCGTAGCCATAACTTTTGCAACAGAAGGTCTGGTTCTGAATTTTTTTTCTTGGGTGAATTTGCATGACGCCACTCCACTGATTGCGTCTTCGTCTCTGGTGCAAAATGATGGAGCCATGTTTCATCACCTGTCACAATTCTTACAAGAATTTCATCTCCCCCATTCTCGTACCGTTCTAAACGTTCGCTGCATACCGTTATCTTGTTTCTTTGTGAGCCACTGTCGACATCGTGGGAACCCACCTGGCACAGACCTTTTTTTTTTGCCAACACTTTCAGTATTCTGCAAACACCTCCTTCCCCTATCCCAACGTAGCGTGACAATTCGTTCACTGTGGTGCGTCTGTCAGCAGTCACCAATTCGTTAACTCTCTGTACATTGTCTGGAGTGTGTGCAGTACGAGGCCTGCCGCTGCGAGGACAGTCCTCAATATTGCCGTGCCAGCTTTCATCACGTAACCTGCTTGCCCACCGACTAACTGTATGCGATCGACAGCAGCATCTCCATACACCTTTTTCAACCTCTTGTGACTGTTTCCCACTGTCTCGTTTTCACAGCACAGGAATTCTATGACAGCACGTTGCCTCTGACGAACGTCAAGTGTAGCTACATGCAAAAATTGTGTTAATTACATAATCTTTAAAGGCAGAAGGCAGCAATGTTTAAGCTTAAAAGAGAAATTTAAAAATTAATTTTTCTAAATTTTAAGAAAATAAAAAAAATTCCATAAGCCTTGAATTTGAAGTAGCTGACAACAGATAATTAAACACCGGTGGCACTCAGAAGCCCCCAAGGTCTGCCCTCGTTCACTTATGAGAGACAGGTGGTGAGCCCAGCTACACTTGATCCGTCGGAACCCAAACAGGGCACATCCACGGACCGACCAACACAACGACTAGCTTCCCGTCAATTGGTACATGAGAATCCAAACCGGAAAGGTTTCAATCGTGGTAATCCACAATGGAGTATGTATTATCTGTCAAAATTACACACCATGTTGAACAGCGACAACAGGTGAGGAAAGGACGCTGCCTGAAATTACGTTATCGGCCAGGCCAGGTAACCGAAACACTAACGGCAACTAGGCATAAAATTCCGCTGGTACACTTGAATTTGAAACACGGTAATATAGTTAACTTAACTCAAAAGAACACTGCCTGAATTTACGTCAGTGCCCAGGGCAGGTAACCAGAACAGTAACGGTCACAAGACAGAAAATTCCACTGGTGCACTCAACTTGTAATCGACCAAAATAGTTAATTGCACCGCATGGCGGATATACACTCCTGGAAATGGAAAAAAGAACACATTGACACCGGTGTGTCAGACCCACCATACTTGCTCCGGACACTGCGAGAGGGCTGTACAAGCAATGATCACACGCACGGCACAGCGGACACACCAGGACCCGCGGTGTTGGCCGTCGAATGGCGCTAGCTGCGCAGCATTTGTGCACCGCCGCCGTCAGTGTCAGCCAGTTTGCCGCGGCATACGGAGCTCCATCGCAGTCTTTAACACTGGTAGCATGCCGCGACAGCGTGGACGTGAACCGTATGTGCAGTTGACGGACTTTGAGCGAGGGCGTATAGTGGGCATGCGGGAGGCCGGGTGGACGTACCGCCGAATTGCTCAACACGTGGGGCGTGAGGTCTCCACAGTACATCGATGTTGTCGCCAGTGGTCGGCGGAAGGTGCACGTGCCCGTCGACCTGGGACCGGACCGCAGCGACGCACGGATGCACGCCAAGACCGTAGGATCCTACGCAGTGCCGTAGGGGACCGCACCGCCACTTCCCAGCAAATTAGGGACACTGTTGCTCCTGGGGTATCGGCGAGGACCATTCGCAACCGTCTCCATGAAGCAGGGCTACGGTCCCGCACACCGTTAGGCCGTCTTCCGCTCACGCCCAACATCGTGCAGCCCGCCTCCAGTGGTGTCGCGACAGGCGTGAATGGAGGGACGAATGGAGACGTGTCGTCTTCAGCGATGAGAGTCGCTTCTGCCTTGGTGCCAATGATGGTCGTATGCGTGTTTGGCGCCGTGCAGGTGAGCGCCACAATCAGGACTGCATACGACCGAGGCACACAGGGCCAACACCCGGCATCATGGTGTGGGGAGCGATCTCCTACACTGGCTGTACACCACTGGTGATCGTCGAGGGGACACTGAATAGTGCACGGTACATCCAAACCGTCATCGAACCCATCGTTCTACCATTCCTAGACCGGCAAGGGAACTTGCTGTTCCAACAGGACAATGCACGTCCGCATGTATCCCGTGCCACCCAACGTGCTCTAGAAGGTGTAAGTCAACTACCCTGGCCAGCAAGATCTCCGGATCTGTCCCCCATTGAGCATGTTTGGGACTGGATGAAGCGTCGTCTCACGCGGTCTGCACGTCCAGCACGAATGCTGGTCCAACTGAGGCGCCAGGTGGAAATGGCATGGCAAGCCGTTCCACAGGACTACATCCAGCATCTCTACGATCGTCTCCATGGGAGAATAGAAGCCTGCATTGCTGCGAAAGGTGGATATACACTGTACTAGTGCCGACATTGTGCATGCTCTGTTGCTTGTGTCTATGTGCCTGTGGTTCTGTCAGTGTGATCATGTGATGTATCGGACCCCAGGAATGTGTCAATAAAGTTTCCCCTTCCTGGGACAATGAATTCACGGTGTTCTTATTTCAATTTCCAGGAGTGTATTTCAGCAGTACAAACCCTCTGTGTTGCTCATAGGAAAACCTCCCAAATAGCAAACCACTGAAACGAACCACCACAACATGAAGTGACCTGACTTGTGTAGTTGAAACCACTACTCAACTTTGACGTCCTGGGTCGCTGAACCACGAAGCTCGTAGAGATCGGACAGCTGCACACACGCTCCGACACTGCGCAGGGGCTGCCAGCGGCCCCAGCCGACTGCACCTCGTGGAAATAACTTCCCTTGTCTGCAACAACCGACCGACTCGCCTCAGAATGCCGACAACATCTAAAATCTTCGTCAGTGGAAATAACGCCAACTACACACACAACCTGACAAACACTTGCACGAAGACCTGAATAATACACAACAGTAACTAAGCATGCACGAAGACAAATCGGGAGTCGTTGCGCGCATGCGCGCGCGCACACACACACACACACACACATACACACACACACACACACAGCCGACTCATGAACGATCGGAGAGCCAAAACTCGTCGTCCAGTAGGACGACCGACCGACGATCCACCAGGAGCGCGGCCCGCCTCAAGTGATGCGTGGCGGCAATGGTCGGGCGAGCCATGTCGACGCAGACCTCACTGGTGCTCCAACCTGACTGCACTAGTGCCGCATTGCAACTCCCCGACTGGCAGGTCCTGACTGCGCTCCAGACACGTTCCAACTGACTGGCAGACCCGGACTCGCGACCCGAACTCACCATCCGAGCTGGTCTACGACAGCCAACGACCAGGAAGCAATCGCAGCCGAGCAAAGATACGACAAGAGGGGATATATCATTACGCGCCTCTAACGCCGCTCACGGTCAGGCAAAGCAGTAACTCAGTGACAGTAGTAATTTAAATTAACGTAGTGAAGTGGAAGTACTTTAAAAACAGGGTGTAAAATACATGATGGCGGGAACACGAGCCACGCACGGCTCAGTGTAACATATGGCAACTTTCTCTGGATGTGTAAAAATGTGGATAATACGAGCACAAAAAGTCTAATTTTCGAATACAGTATTAGTGGTATGTTGCTCAACTCCGTCACGTCGATTAAATATCCAGGTATAACACTGCAAAGCGACGTGAAATGAAACGGGCACTTAATGTCTGTTGTAGAGAAGATGAAGGTGAAGTCCGGTTTACTTGGAGATTTGTAATATTGTGTAACTGGTCTATACAGGACACCATGTGCAGAACACTTGTGCGACTCATTCTTGACTACTGCTGACGTGTTTTGTATGCCAACCAGGTGGGACTAAAGGAAGGTTTCGAACCAATTGAGAGACGTGCTGCTAGATTACCTTATGTGGGGATAGGTGGAGGGAATAAAAAGTTGTTTTCGTGAAACATTATTGAGAAAGATTAGGCAACCGGCATATCCAGCAGACTACAGAACGGTTCTACTTTCACCAACGTATATATCTCGTGTTGAGAAGGTAAGAGAAACTACGACTCGTGTGGAAGTATATAGATAGTCGTTTTCCATCGTTCCATATGGAAGTGGAAAAGCAAAGGGAATGACTAGCAGTGTTGCAAGGTGGCCCCCGCCGTGCACCGTAGGTGGCGTGCGGAGTATGAATGTAGCAGGAGATATCAAATTTATCATCTAACGTTTAATCCAAGTACCATAGTAAAACAAAACAAAATAAAAGAAACGTTCAGGAGAGGAATTACACTTCAAGGTGAAAGAACATCAATGATACAATTCGCTGATGACATTATTATCCTGAGTGAAAGTGAAGAAGAATTACGTGATCTGCTGCATGGAACGAAAAGTCCCGTGATTACACAATTTGTATTGAAATTAAATCGAAGAAAGACGAAAGTAATGCAAAGTAGCGGAAACGAGAAAAATAGATGAAGTTAAGGAATTCTACTACCTTGGCAGCAAACCGACCAATGACGGACGGAGCAAGGAGGAGAGACTCGAACGAGGAGAAAGGTCATTCGTGACCAAGAAAAGTCTAGTAGTATGATACATAGGCCTTAATTTCAAGAAGAAATTTCTGAGAATATACCTTGAGCACAGCACTGTATCGTATTGAAACACGGATTGTTGGAAAACCGGAATAGAAGAGAATCGAAGCATTGAGATGTGGTGCTACAGATGAATGTTGAAAATGAGGTGTGCTGGGAAGATAAGTAATAAGGATGTTCTGTATAGAATCGAGTGGAGAGGAATATGTGGTAAACGCTGACAAGAAGAAGGGACGGGACGATAGACATCTGGTAAGACGTCAGGAAGTAACTTCCGTGGTACTAGAAGGAGCTATACAGGGAAAAAGAGACTGGACAGAGGCTGGAAAAGGACGTAGGTTGCAAGTGCTGCTGTGAGAGAAGAGGTTGTCACAAACAGGAATTCAGGGTGTGCCGCATCAAACCAATCAAAAGACTGATGACTGGAAAAAAATCGTAAGATGCTTGCATAAGCTGCTTAGATCATGCCATTCGCGTGAACTACAACTGAGTGTGCGTGATAGTTCGACCCAATACATTTACAGATGGTTATGAGCAGGTACTTGTATACTTCAGTGATTGTACAGAAGAAAGGATCTGCTAGCAATGCCCTTTCGGACATTGGAAGGCACGAGGCTGAAACGGATCTGCTTATGTAAGAATCATTTCGCCTGGTACACACATTGCATCAACTGAACAGCTACGTCATGGTCCCTGCACATGCTTAACAGTTTCTCTAGATCTGAGTAGGTATCCCTATCCTACTTTTATGTGTTAAGACGGTCTCTTCATTGCGTCACTTACGGAAAGTATAGTATTGGAAACGATCCACTGCGACTAGTTGTGCTACTGTCCATGCACAGGGATGCCAAAATAAAATTTAGCTCAGAAACATGTGCATGAGTTTAAGATTGGAAATAGTTTCGCAAAACCCCCAAAAAGGTCCGCAATCCAAAACGTAGTGACAAAATAGCGCGAAACGGGCTCTGTAGCGAATAAAAACCGTAATTACTCGAAAAGAGTTCGAATAGTAAATAACATTGTTCGAGTGAAGAAAACCATGGAACGAATTCCGACGAAATCTCAACGTCAATTGTCCATGCAAGTGGGGATTAAGAGGTTATCAAGTCGAAACATTATCGAAAAAGATCGGCATCTGTATCCTTAAGAATTGTTAACCGTGCATGAGTTAAACCTGCCAGACGAACATTCGCATTTTGAATTCTTCCGGTAGTTCCACTTTGGGGTGGAATGAGACTTTTATATCTTTTGTTTTTCATTTCATCAGATGAGGTCTAACTAACATGCGCCATTATGTATCAGAAGATTCACATTAGTATTCTGAAAAACCGTTACGTAATGTCGATAATGGTTTTAGTCACGCAGTGTTTGATTTATGCATCGCAACACTATTTTTCACTAAGCTATTAATGCTAACTGTTATGTTCAGAAACTGTATAATCCGCATGCGGATGAACTCACAGAAGATGGATGACTGTACTAATATTTTGAGCAAGATTGGGCAACAGCACTCACCGCTTTGACAACCATGTCACAAATGCGTGAGGTTTCCGGTGAGATGAGGACAATCAGCAGAGATAGTGCAATCTCATGGCGACCTAAATCTCCTGATCTTGTTCCTGTGATTTTTACTTGCGGCGAAAACTGAAGGGTGAAGTGCACTCAAATAATCGTCGTATACCGGAAGAGCTACAGCAGAGATCTGAAAACGCTACTGCCTCTATCCTTCAGCAGAGCTGCTAAGCTTGTCTCATCGTTTGGTAAACCGAGCACAGCACTGCATCCACACCAACGGTGGAATTTCCAGCACCTTCTGTAATGTTCAGTAAAAAGAGTCAGTTCCGCGACATTGCTTCAGTGTGTGGCCTTTCGCTGTCGCGTGCACCACGTGCGTCTGCTTCACCTTCGACAGTGTTGCTGGTGTCACTGAGGTAGGATTTTGCCACAGCCTCAATCCTATGTCGATCAAGATCTCTTAGATCTTCTGCTCCATTCTATTTTTTCAACTTTTCTCCAAGTCCAGCTTTATTACTGGAAAAAATAGCGATCAAAAATCCGTTGTATCATAAACCGGTTATTCTGAGAGTTTTTAACGAGATAAAAAAAGACAGATATAACCGAGAACCTGTAGTTTTATCGATAATCGCCGTTCCTGCTCCATGGTCTCAGACGATAGCGCCATTACTCTGGACACTCATCGACTCCCTGCTGAGTCGTGACGTGTAGCCCGCCAGCGGGGGAGCCGGTGCCATCTGCGGCTATGATAATGTTCCGTGCGCTTTTTGTCGCGCCGGGGAGCCCTGTTGCGCAGTTCCTCTGCCGGGTCCCCTTTCTCGTCTGCACCAATTCCTCTTCCTCCGGTGGCTCCGCCCAGCTCTTCTTCCCCAGTGTCGGCCGTATAGTAATTAGCGTCGGGACCGCAAATACAGGTTCCAGGGCGTTAAGGAAACTAATTAGCCGTAATTGCCCATTATGGACGCCTCTTGCAAGACGATCCCCGCCGCTCTGTCGACACTTGCTGCGCTGCGCCGCGGCCTTCGGCGGGTCCCGCCTGCTCCTCCGTCTCGGGCGCTCTGTGTTCGCCGCAGGCGTGCAGAGGGGGAGAACAGCTAAGCGAGGTGTAACACGGTCTGCGTGTGAGCGCCGTCTTCTAGATAACTCGGTCACAGGTTCGCCGTAAATGGAAGTAGGGCTAGATCTTCTGAGGCACCTGCAACACACAGAGTCTCTCTTCTTTTATTGTGGAATAATCGTGATCGTGTAACAAATGGTTTACGTAGGCAATCGGACTCTCCAAAAATCACTAGAATCCACATAGAGAAAATTGCAGATATTAAACTGTTTTTTTTAGGGCTCACAAAGCAGCTGTAACTAGTTATTGCAAGGTTATAGGACGGCCGCCTGTCGAAAATGGACACATATTTTAGTAATAAAGGCGATCGCTAACTTTAAACTGTAAATTTTAATGAGGAATTAAGTTTCCCCACTAATAAACGCGACAAAAAATAAAAATTAAAAAATAAAAAAAGGATAAGAAAGGTGAAATGCTCGCTAAACCCGCTGTGCAGAACAGGTGATTAGGACTGTGGAAAGAGCAAAATAAGGTGTCGGTTAGGTTCACTCAAAATCGTAATTTATTGTAATTTAATAACACCTTTAAACCAAAACGGCACATAGCCGAACCTTTAGAATTACGAGTTTTAAAAAGGCAATTATTTCACGGCTTTAGGTGCCCTAACAAGAAATCTTCTAGCAACTAGATAAATATAAAGAGGTAAAAAGATGCAGTTAAAATTGCAAATTAAATAATTAAGATATACATACACAGCAAGGCTGAGAGCCTCAAGGCAAGGATGAACAGACAAACATAAACAAGATGCAATACAAATGGCTGAAGACTCACAAAAAATTTTCAAGATTTTAAAGTAAATTACCATAACCTTTCAAAGGTTTTGTTTTGTTTTTCAGTATAAGGATTTAAGTGGCTGAAGGCCCACAATTGATTTTCCAAAATTCAATAATACACAAAATCCAGTAAAAACAAGAATTTTTTAAATCATTGGTTATGATAGATTATAAACAGACAATTAAACACCGGTGAGAAGGACAATAAAGGAAACGGCATTCAGAGGCCTCCAGGGAGGTCGGTCTGCCCTCGTTTACATAGGTGCGACAGGAGGTGAGCCCAACTACACTTGATCCTTCGGAACCCAACCAGGGGACAGCCACGGACCGACCGACCAAACGACTTGCTTGCCACCAATTGATACACGAGAACTCAAACACCAAAAGTTACCAGTGTGATTATCGACAATGAAATATGTATTAAGCTGTCAAAACTACACACGATGTTGCACAGCGACAACAGGAGAGGAAAGGACACTGCCTTAAATTACGTCAGTGGCCAGGGCTGGTAACTGGAACACAAACGGCCATAAGGCAGAAAATTCCGCTGGTGCACTTGAATTGTAGTCAACCATTATAGTTAATTCCACCGCATAGTGGCTAAATTTCACCAATACACTCGGTGTTGCTCACAGGTTCAAAATGGTTCAAATGGCTCTGAGCACTATGGGACTTAACATCTGACGTCATCAGTCCCGTATGCTCACAGGAAAACCTCCTCAATAGCAAACCACCGAAACGAACCACATATCATGAATGGACGTAGCTTGGGTACTTGAAACCACTACTAAACCTTGAAGTCCTGGGTCGGTGAACCTGACAAAAACCTGAATGGTACCCAACAGTAACTAAGCACGCATGAAGACACAAAAAATGGTTCAAATGGCTCTGAGCCCTATGGGACTTAACATCTGAAGTTATCAGTCCCCTAGACTTAGAACCACTTAAACCTAACTAACCTAAGGACATCACACACACCCATGCCCATGGCAGGATTCGAACCTGCGACCGTAGTAGCAGCGCGGTTCCGGACTGAAGTGCCTAGAACAGCTCGGTCACAACGGCCGGCGCATGAGGACAATGCACACACACACACACACACACACACACACACACACACACACACACACACACACAGCCGACTCATGAAGGATTGGCGAGCCAAAACGCGTCGTCCGGTAGGACGACCGACCGACGATCCACCAAGACCGTGGCCCGACTCAAGTGATGCGTGGTGGCAATGGTCGGGCGAGCCATGTCGACGGAGACCTCACTGCTGCTCCAACCCGACTGCACCAGTGCCGCATTGTAGCTCCCCCACTGACAAGTCCGGACTGCGCTCCAGACGCGTTCCCATTGGCTGGCAGCCCATAGTCACGACCCGAACTCGCAGCCCGAACTGCCTTACGACACACAACGACCGGGAAGTAATAGCAGTCGTGCAAAGATACTACGAGAGGGGATACTACGAGAGGGGATATATCGATACTTGCTGTTAGCGCCGGTCACGGTCAGGCAAAGCAGCAACTCAGTGACACTATTAATTTAAATTAACGTAGTGAGGTGGAAGTACGTTAAAACAGGGTATGAAATACATTATGGATGGAGCACGTGTAACGCACGGCTCATAAGGAATTATCCAAATGTGACAGAACTCGCAAGAAGTTATGTGCAAATAGAGAAAAGATACACGATTACAAAGTGAGAAAAATTGGAAAAACTCAATTATATAGTCAAGAGAAAAAGCTTCACAAGCTGAGCAAGTCAATAACATGTTGGTCCACCTCGGAAACTTGTGCAAGCAGTTATTCGGATAGAAATTGATTGATAAAGTTGTTGGATGTCCTTCTGAAGGATAATATGCCAACTTCTGTCCAAATAGCGCGTTGGATAGTAAAAATTTCGAGCTTGTTGCTGGGCCCAGGTTGCGTTCTCAGTCAGGTATAGATCCGAGGACCTCGTTGGCCACCGTAAGGTATGGCAAGCATGAAGACAAGAAGCAAAAACTGTTGTCGTGTGTGGGCTGGCTTTGTCTAGCTGAAATGTAAGCCCAGTATGGCCCACTATGGAGGGAAACAGAACTGGGAGTAGAATATCGTCAACGCACCTCTGTGCTGTAAGGATGACACAGGTGACAACCGAAGAGGTACTAAAAAAATGACGCCACAGACCATTACTCCTGGTTATCGGGCCGTATGGCGGGCGGTAGTCAAATTGGAGTACCACTGCTTTCTTGGGCCTCTCCTGATACGTCTTCGCGCGTCGTGGGGGCTCAGTTCAAAGCGGAACTCGTCATTGAAGATAATTCTACTCCAGTCAATGACATTCCAGGCCGTGTACGTGTATGTAGACACCACAGAACACGATGAGATACCAGTCTGACAATCGCCCACGATATGTCCAGACAACCACACCTGATGTTCTAAAATCACATTTCTTTTTATAGCAGGGGCCCTTCGGCTCTCATCCGCCGTACCCTTACAGCACACCGGTTCGTCGATGATACTCTAAGCCCTGTTTTGTTGATCTTCATGGGAAGCTCAAAATGGTTCAAATGGCTCTGAGCACTATGGGACTTAACATCGTTGGTCATCAGTCCCCTAGAACTTAGAATTACTTAAACCTAACTAACCTAAGGACATCACACAATACCCAGTCATCACGAGGCAGAGAAAATCCCTAACCCCACCGGGAATCGAACCCGGGAACCCGGGGGCGGGAAGCGAGAACGCTACCTCACTTCATGGGAAGCCATTCTGACTTATATTTCAGCAAGATAATGCCCGCTGCACACGGTGAGAGTTTCTGCTGCTTGTCTTCATGCTTGCCGAATCATATTTTGTCCAGCAAGGTCACTGGATCTCTAATCTATTGAGAAAGTTTGGGGTACTATAGGCAGCATCCTCTAACAAGCTCTGAATTTTGACGGTATAACGCATCCATTGTACAGAATTTGGCACGATATTCCTCAGGAATGGCAAACCACCTTGTAACCTCCCCACAAAATAAAATAAATAATATGAATATGATTCTAATTTAATGTAACCTCAAAACAGAAAATTTCTAAACCTCTCAACAGTAAAAAATATAATTATGTCGTTCACATTCAGTGTATCGTCCCAACAAAATAAATTCCGTAACCTGGTAGTAATACAATGTAACTAACCTCTCAATTACATTGTCGCTCACTTATGACATTTCAATAATTCACTGTGAATTTAACCTGGTAAATTTTGGACGACAGCAGTGCTGCGTCATGGCCCTGAAAGATCATTCTGAATAAAAAATGAAAAATTCTTACCTCAATGAAGTCGCCGGATAACGCATATATATCTGCTCTTACAATAAATTTTTCTGGCACAGCCCTGTGCAATGCTGGCCGATAGATCTGTCATTTATGAAAGGAAGCAACTGATTTTTTTTTCTTTTGCAACAATCGGGATGATCATGGATGGGAGAAATTAGTAAATTCTTTAAATTGAAATGAATGGTTGTTAAAAGTAACTTTTTTATGAGGAAGACTATTATTACGAGATTTTTAAAACATTTACATGGGACTTGAGATAAAATTACTACATAAGCGCGAGGCTGCTTTTTACCTTATACAATAATACTCAGGTTCCGGCATCGCTGCACCACGACCGGGCCAGCCAACACGATACACCAGACAAGACCAGAGCAGACTGCAGACTAGCAACAACTTACTGCTACAGATACACAGTTCCTACTGCAGTCAACACTGCTCTCTGGTCAGAGACCTTGCATATCGCAGGCAGCGCATGAGCAATACATCGAAATTACATCTGCTCGGACCTCTTACAACCTGCACTAGGACCATGCCTAGCATGGCGGTGCAGGTCTCCCGAATCGTACCCTACTCTTCGTTACGGAGTGTGGGACTACATCATCATCGTCATTGTCACCATCATCATCATCATCATTCCTCAGGAGGACTTCCAACAACTCTCAATCAAAGTCAAGCCGAATTACTATTTACGTAAGGGCCAGAAATAGCCCAACATGTTACTGATATGCTGAATTTGTGAAACTCTTCCCCTTGCATAAATCATTAAAGCTTTCTCAGTTTATTAAAATTTGTTTGTATGTACATGCACATCAGTTCTCTCGGTTTCAGTCACATTCGAATAACGCCTTCGCTGTTTTCTTTGAGTGTAGTTTTGTGACAGAGCTATTTCATGCAATGAATTCTTTTCTAAAATATTAAGTAACAAAAAATTCACTTCGTCAAATCGACTGCGAAAATAGTCTGAACGGTTCCGAATAGATTATCATGTAACATTAGCATTCAAGATAACCTGCAGACCTGTTTTCTTTATATATTAAAGATTGTTGAGAACCACCACAGCTATATTGATATTTATCGTGTCACCATCAGTTTCGTTCTTTAGAACATCATCAGACTGTCGAGTTGTGCCAGTATCATGATATGTCTATGCAACGTTACAGACAACATCTGGAAATGATTAAGGCAACAAGACGTCTTGTATCATGATACTGGTACAAATCGGCCACCTGATTAAGTTCTTATGAACGAAACTGGTCGTGACAGAATGAATGTGTGTCAGTACAGCTGCGGTGGTTCTCGTGAATCGTTAATGTTAGTTTTAATCAGCTGTGGAATTCAATATGATCAAGATTATTTCTATACATAGCTACTCCATTAGCAAACGTACACATGGATGAACTTAATCTTGCCACACATCAAGCCATGGAATTCTTTATAAAAACTTAGCCCTTTTCTTAAATATGTTGAATAGTGTCATCACGTTCAAGTTATTTTGAAAGTAATAACTTACTCGAATATTACGCAACAGTTTGATTCAAATCTTTGTCTTTCACTGTTGCTAAACATGTAACTTATTTCTCATGCAGCTCTACTAATTTTCTAATCTCTGACAGTCTTTGTCAGAACAGATTTTATTGTTTTTCATAATTGTTTTAAGACTGACATCGATTTCGGGATTTGGAGTAGGATTTTATCAAAGGTAGTAAGAGTTGTATCAGTAACAGTCACGACAGTCACATAAGACGTAAGTTAAACTATATATATTCACGACGAAGCACACAGAAGATACTGCTGCAAGCATTTTTTGCCCTTCTAATGAGGACAGAAGGTTACTTTGTGTGGAGGCGACGTAGCTAACCGCTGTGGCGGCATCATCGAGCGTTCCGTGGACTCAGCTTTTAATGGCTCACACATGGCTCTTTTCCCCGTTACCATGAAGCATAATATTACCATTCCACATCTTTAAATGCAGAATCAACATCCATGCGAGGCCTTAATTCGTTAGCACTGAAAACACTTCAGCCTTACATCCACACTGCGCTGTCCCCTGTCTGATCGATAATGACCGACTGGTGCTTTGTTCTCAGCTGGTGAGCTCTCTTCGTTTCCATCCACCTCTTCCTTTAAAGTGCTTATGGCTTCCTACGACAGAACGTCACTCCGGCTTTTTCCATGCCATCGGTACAATTCTGTCAATTATACAGGGTGTTACAAAAAGGCACGGCCAAACTTTCAGGAAACATTCCTCACACACAAAGAAAGAAAATATGTCATGTGGACATGTGTCCAGAAACGCTTACTTTCCATGTTAGAGCTCATTTTATTACTTCTCTTCAAATCAAATTAACCATGGAATGGAAACACACAGCAACAGAACGTACCAGCGTGACTTCAAACACTTTGTTACAGGAAATGTTCAAAATGACCTCCGTTAGCGAGGATACATGCATCCACCCTCCGCCGATTGGAATCCCTGATGCGCTGATGCGGCCCTGGAGAATGGCGTATTGTATCACAGCCGTCCACAATACGAGCACGAAGACTCTCTACATTTGGTAACGGGGTTGCGTAGACAAGAGCTTTCAAATGCCCCCATAAATGGAAGTCAAGACGGTTGAGGTCAGGAGAGCGTGGAGGCCATGGAATTGGTCCGCCTCTACCAATCCAGCGGTCACTGTTGTTGAGAAGCGTACGAACACTTCGACTGAAATGTGCAGGAGCTCCATCGTGCATGAACCACATGTTGTGTCGTACTTGTAAAGGCACATGTTCTAGCCGCACAGGTAGAGTGTCCCGTATGAAATCATGATAACGTGCTCTATTGAGCGTAGGTGGGCGACGAAACTGAATTAAGCGTTTTCGGACACATGTCCACATAACATCTTTTCTTTATTTGTGTGTGAGGAATGTTTCCTGAAAGTTTGGCCGTACCTTTTTGTAACACCCTGTATATTGCTCAGCCACGTTAATGTGACCACCGTTGATGTTCGATGTCAATGTACAATAACCACTCACAGACGGAACGTGGTACGGCTAGCAGTGGAAGAAACTTAAGAAAGTATAGTTCATCCACGACGATGTAGCTTACACAGCCTTATTCGGCCAATATTTCATTAGTGCTTCTTGAACCACACAGTTAACAGAGAAGCAAAGAAGAGCGGTACGTTTCGCTACAGGTTGGTTTGGTAAGCAAGAAAGCGTCACGGTGGTGCTTGCCCAACTCCAGTGGCAGATGGAAGGAGAACGGTTTCGTGCATGACAGTGTTGTTTATTGTTAAATTCAGATAGTATATTTTTACGTCACATGACAGTATCCCCAGTGGACACTGAAAATTCGTGCAAGTTCTATCTCGGCAATTCCTGGAAATCGAACCTCTTGTGTCAATAATACGAGGGTTGGAACTTTAATAGTGGCAACTATTTATGTACCGCTTGTACAAAATAGATCCATGTTTCAAAGTTTTACTGACCTTCAAAGTAGTCACCATCACAGTGTATAACCCGTTGCCAGCGATGTGGAAGCGGCGGCCGGGGTGGACGAGCAGTTTTATGCGCTACAGTCTGGAACCGCGCAACCGCTACGGACGCAGGTTCGAATCCTGCCTCGGGCATGGTTGTGTGTGATGTCCTTAGGTTAGTTAGGTTTAAGTAGTTCTACGTTCTAGGGGAGTGATGACCTCAGAAGTTAAGTCCCATAGTGCTCAGAGCCAATTTGATGTGGAAGTCGTAGCCGGCCCGTGTGGCCGTGCGGTTCTAAGCGCTTCAGTTTGGAACCGCGTGACCGCTATGGTCGCAGGTTTGAATCCTGCCTCGGGCATGGATGTGTGTGATGTCCTTAGGTTAGTTAGGTTTAAGTAGTTCTAAGTTCTAGGGGACTGATGACCTCAGTAGTTACGTCCCATAGTGCTGAGAGCCATTTGAACCATTTGGAAGTCGTAGGATACTTTAGCAGTGCCAGTTGTGTTGAGCGGCGTGGTCTATTGCCCGATGAATTTGTAGCAATTCTGAAGCGAATGCCGTGAAGTGTTTCCTTCAGTTTAGAAATCGAGTTGAACTCACGAGATCTTAAGTCAGGGGACAGCAGTAGGTGGTATAGCACTTGGCAGCCCCATCAGTCAAACAAATCAGTAACAGCTTGCACTGCACTTGCTTGAGAACTGTCCAGCAAAATGACAGTCAGGTCGTTCACAAAGTGTCATCACTTCTGTCTCTAGGCTGTTCGTTTTTGGAACACAACCTACGATGACACTTTCTACAGAACCTGACCATCATTTTGGAGGACAATGTTCAAGCACTGTTTGACTGATGGGGCTGCATAGTGCTATATCACCTACTGCATTCCCCTGACTTAAGCCCTCGTAAGTTCGACTGCTAAACTGAAGGAAACACTTCATGGAATTCGCTTAAAAACTACTACAAATTCGTCGGGTAGTAGACCGCGCCGCTCGAACTGTAAATACATCTGGCACTGCTAAGAGTGTCCTACGGCTTCCTCGTCGCTGGTAACGGGTTATACACAGTGCTGGTGACTACTTTGAAGGTCAGTAAAACTTTGAAACACGTATCTATTTCGTACGAGCTGTAAATAAATAGTTGCCACTATTAAAATTCCAACCCTCGTAAGCAGACTGCCAGCATTGGGCAACGACACTGTGCCGAAGTCTGTACGTGAAGCATAACGGTATCATGGAAGCCGAGAGATACCGTCTCACTACTTAGAAAGGAGAGTGCCATAAGGAAGACGAGGGAACACGCGAAAATAAGTATTCAGGTGTCGAACCAGCAGAAAAGAGCCTCTGAAAGGTGAAGTTGCGAAAGCGTGAAGTCACTAGGAGAGCTGAAAGCAAGCGAAAAACCAGGACACCTGATTTAATACCCATCTCCACTGCCTAGAAGCGCTAGCATAAATACCCTACCATCCCTAACAAATGTCTGATAGCTGAGTGCTGATTGCCGACTGCCCATTTTGTAGTGTCAGCCCTAGTGTCAACTTCAGGTGTCCAATGAGAGGGTTGGCTATGGAGGTCGATCATCAGTATACCTATATGTCTTCGATCGTCTTTTTAACTACGAGTCCAGCTCGAAGGATGCTCCTGCTGACAATTTCTCTGCAGAGCCATGGCTGATGGAGAGCAGAGCTGTCAACACACTACAGGTAAGCTGGAGGCTTCACCTGCATCATCTGGATGCTGTCCAACATCAGCCTTCCACGGGTGAGGGGGACCACTGCTGCTGATCATCCCCTTCCTATGGCAGATACTATGGCTTCTGGCTCAAGTCTCCAAAATGGGGATGACAGCTGACACCTGTGAGTCAGCGAGTACTTCAGATAGACCTGGGGGTGGGGAAGAGGCTCCAGAGTGCAAATCTTCGACATCAACGAGAGCACTTTGGAGCTGTGTCCAAGGTAGTGCTTGGAAAACACGAAAATAAGCAGTAAAAAACTCTCGCGATGTGTGGGTGGACATTATCTGGCTGAAACATAAGTCTAGGACTGCTTACCATGAAGGGCAATAAACGGTGTATAGAATATCGCCGACATACCGATGTACCGTAAGGGTGCCGCAGATGACAATCCAAAGGTTCCTGCTGTGAAAAGAAAGTGCAACTCAGATCATTACTCGTCGTTGTCGGGCAGTATGACGGGCGACAGTCCGGTTGGTTGTCTGGGGAATCTATACACATGTCTTTTGTCGTTACCTGAGCTCAGTTCGAAACAGGCCTCTGAAGACAATTCTACTCCAGTCAATGAGATTCCAGGCTGAAGACATGTCTGTAGACGCACTGGACAGTGGTAGGATACCAATCTGAGTGTCGCCACCCATATGGCCTGACAGCCAGCTATGATGGTCTGGGGTACCATTTCTTTTTTGTAGCAGGACTCGTAGTCTGGGGATAGCATCTTTGATTTGTAATAAAAATGTCCTTGGTTCCAGGTTCGACACCCGCCACCAATTCAATTTCGAAGGAAAGTTAGCAGTGGTGGCCAAAGACTTACAGCATAAGAAGTCACCCTCAACCCACCAACAGCTTTGTTGTCAGAGGAGGTGACAGAGGAGGTTCAAGGCACTCTCTTGCCGTTGGAGTGGGAAGCAGCCCGTAAAGGCGGAAGAATCAGCAATGACCAGTGCCTTGAAGATGCAGAAGGCAATCTGAACCGTTACAATATAGTTACATAATGTCCTTCCACGGCACATGTTCCCTGTAATTGAAAAAGTGTCATGATGATCCCTCCGTTCGGATCTCCGGAAGGGGACTGCTAATAGGGAGGTGACCACGAGGAAAAGATTGAATAACCAACGAACATAACGTTCTATTAGCTAGGGCATGGAATGTCAGAAGCTTCAACGTGGTATGGAAGTTAGAAAATCTGAAATGGGAAATGCAAAGGCTCAATCTAGGTAGATGGAGGTTAGTGAACTGAAATGGAAAGAAGATAAGGATTTGTGATAAAATGAGTACAGAGTAATATCAACAGCAGCAGAAAATGGTGTAGCGGGATTGGCATTCATTGTGAATAGGGAGGTAAGGCAGAGAGTGAGTTACTGTGAACAGTTCAGTGATAGGTTGTTCTCATCAGAATCGACAGCAGTCCAACACTGACGACGATAGTTTAGGTATACATGCCGTCGTCGCAAGGTGAGGATTAACAGATAGAGAAAGTATATGAGGCTATTCAATGAGTAATTCAGTGCCTAAAGGGAGATGAAAATCTCATAGTCATGGGGAACTGGAATGTGGTTATAGGGAGAAGAATAGAAGGAAGGATTACGGGAGAATATGGGCTTGCTACTAGGAATGAGAGAGAAGAAAGACTAACTGAGTTTTGCAATAATGGAGTAGGTACACATTCAGTCATATTGTATTAGTGACGAAGGGCAGGCTGAAGTTTGAGAGATTAGTCAGCAAAAATGAAGATGCAAAGAAGTGGGATACAGAAGTACTAAGGAATGAAGAGATACGCTTGAAGTTCTCTAAGGATGTACATACTGTAATAAGGAATATTTCAGTAGGCAGTTTAGATGAAGAGGAAAGGACATCTCTAAAAAGGACAAACACAGAAGTTGGAATAAAAAACACAAATTCAAAGAAGGTAACTACGAAGAACCCATGGTAGCAGAAGAAAAACTTCTGTTGATCGATGAAAGAAGGAAGAGCAAAAATGTTCAGGGAAATTCAGTAATTCAGAAATGCATGTCACTTAGAAATGAAATAAATAGTAAGTGCAGTAAATCTAAGGCGATGTGGTAGCACGAAAAATGTGAAAAAATTGAAAATTAAATGATTGTCGTAACGATTGTCTCAACATATAGGAAAGCCAAAACAACTTTCGGTGAAATTAAAAGCAAGGGTGGTAACATTAAGAGTGCATCGGGAATTCCCCTGTTAAAAGCAGAGGAGAGAGCGGATAGCTGGAAAGAGCACTTTGGAGGCTTCTATGAGGTGGAAGATCTATCGGATGCAATAGAAGAAGAAAAAGGAGTCGATTTGGAAGAGTTATGAAATCCAGTACTAAGAATTTAAAAAAGCTTTGGCAGACTTAAGATCAAATGAGGCGGAAAGAATAAATATTTCATCAGAATTTGTAAAATAATTGGGAGAAAGAAGCAAGATAACGAGTATTCACTTTGGTGTGTAGAATGTATGAGTCTGCTGATATAGAATCTGACTTTCGGAAAAGCGTCATCCATTCAATTCCGAAGACTGGAAGAAGGACATGTGCGAGAATTATCCCGATTAACAGCATGCATCCCAGTTGCTGACAAGAATAATATACAGGAATGGAAAAGAAGATTGAGGATGTGTTAGATGACGATCAGTTTTGCTTTAGGAAAGGTAAAGGCACCAGGGAGGTCATTCTGACGGTGTGGTTGATAATGGAAGTAAGACTAAAGGAAAGTCAAGAAACGTTAATAGGATTTACGACCTGGAAAAAGTGTTCGACAATGTCAAATAGTGCAAAATGTTGAAATTCTGAAGAAAAAAAGGGGTAAGCTTTAGGGAAAGACTGGTAATATACAACATGTACAGGATCCAGCGGGAATAATAAAAGTGGAAGATCAAGATCGTAGTGCTCCATGTGAAAAGTGCGTAAGACATTATGTACTCTTTTGCCCGTTCTGTTCACTTTATATATCGAGGAAGCAATGATAGAAATAAAAGAAAGTTTCCGGAGTGGAATTAAAATTCAGTGTGAAAGGGTCTAAATGACACAATTTGCTGGTGACGTTGCTATCTTCAGTGAAAGTGAAGAAGCATGACATAATCTGCTGAATGGAATGAAAAGTCTAATAAGTACAGAATTTGAATTGAGAGTAAACCGAAGAAAGAAGAAAGTAAAAATAAGTACCAAAAATGAGAACAGTGAGAAACTTAATATCCGGACTGACGATCATGATGTAGATGAAGTTAAGGAAATCTGCTACCTAGGCAGCAAAATAACCAATGACAGACGGAGCAACGAGCAGACTAGCACTGGTAAAAAGGGCATTTCTGTCCAAAATAAATCTACTAGCATCAAAGACGGGCTTTGATTTGAGGAAGAAATTTCAGAGCATGTGCGTCTGGAGCACAGCATTATATGGTAGTTAAACAAGGACTATGGGAAAACCGAAACAGATGAGAATTGCATCTGAGATGTGATGCTACGGACGAATGTTGAAATTTAAGTGCACTGATAAGGTAAGGGATGAGGAGGTTCCGTGCAGAATCGAAGAGGTAAGAATTATGTGACAAGGAAAAGGAACAGGATGATAGGACATCTGTTAAGATATCACAGAATGACTTCCATGGTACTACAGGGAGCTGAAGAGGGCAAGAACTGTAGGGGAATACAGAAATTGGACTACAGTCAGAAAGTATTGAGGACGCAGGTTGCAAGCGATACTGTGAGATGAAGAGGTTGGCACAGGGGAGACGTTCATGTCAGGCTGCATAAAAAAAATTAAAAGAAGAAACACACACATACAGGTAACCTTTAGTTTTCATATGTGGCATCTTACAGCCCAGCAGTACGTCAACAATGTTCTACGTTCTATTTTATTCACCTTCACGACAAGCCATCCTGGTTTAAAATTCCAAAAAAAATGCCTGACCACACACGGCGCGCCATATGTATTTGGCCTGATATTAATCAATGACAAGTCTATTATCTGCTTGCCTAAGTGCCAGAGATGGGCCTATACCTTACTGACTTGCTCAATTTGTAATGCTCTTTCTGCTGAGTAAATCATTCAATTTTTTGAAGTCGTAATCATTTGGTTGTCTGTCCATATTATCACGTATACTGATTTCCGACGCATTCAAATAATTCCCTCGTGGGGGATTTTTTTCCCCTTAGAGCAGGGACGGACAAGATTTCAGCTCGCGAGGCTCATCCAGGCACGCACGTCAAAGCACTCAGCCTCGCCTCACATATCCCCCACCGCCATGCCACCCTCAGTGCGAGGAGGGGGAAGAGGGGAAAACTACAAACGCACCGCATTTAAATGGTAGTGTAGTAGCACTACGTACGACTTGGTTTTAAATTTCAAATATCACAACAACGCAGGTCATAAACAAAACAAGTTTCCGGTATTATTTAATAATTTTTGGTGCACTGAAGACATAATTTTTATCTGGTACCGAAAAGTTCCCATAGTTTCGAACTTAAGTTGTCATGTAATACTGACTTGTTTAATTTCATAACCCAAAACGGGTCTTTCACACAAGTATCTCAATTGAAATATTGTCGCGCCTTTGTAATCTCATTATGGAGATGTGGAAAGTGTTCGTGAGGAAACCAATGAAGGCGTCACGGACAGTTTTAACATAAAGTAATTTGTCATAACAGGAATTAACTTGCAAGTCAATGAATTACATCTACATATGCTCAGGGTCGCTTTCAAGTGAAACGGCAAACGGTGTCGAAAACAACTCTGAAACAGAAGTAGGAGCGACAGTGTCTTGAAAATTTTTATACAACTCTCCTTATTATCGCAATGAATCCTACAAACCTCGCCTTTTCTTTAATTCCAGTGATCCCAGGGAAATGGACTGCTTTTGTCAGAATGCATCTCAGTCAAAACAGAAGAAGTTACTTTGCAATGCCTTACTGTGTGCAGCGTGTAGCCAAATCAATTTAAATTGAGAAGTCTGCACACCATTCCGGATGTACTAATTTTCATTCCTGGACTTCTTTTTCCTTTAAAAAATTAAAGAGTAGCGAGTTTTAAATCAAAAAATCTCTCCAGCCGTACTCCTTGACTTAACCTACGTACTTCCAGCCGTACCTTAACCTACGTACTTTGGAGTAACAAATGAAATCTCCATATTCTCCAATCATCTCCACTGAAAACTGTTGCAACTGACCAAGGAACAATGCGTATGGCTTCAGAAATTTTAGTATTCGTGCCACTAATTCCTTCACGTGTTCCAGGCCTGTACATTTGACAAAAAGTGTTTTTGATATATAAACCAGTGAATCCCATCAGTCGATGTTCATAATTTTATGCTCTTTCGTTGTCAACTACATAATTCTTTCTACGCGGTACTGCAATGTCGTTTCATAGCAAATATGCATTACTTGCCACTTACGCGAACTGAGAATACTCATCCCTTTCTTCTGTCAGGATTCAGAGGATAGATCGCTAGACTGCCTACTTTGTGCAAACAGCCTCTAGACTAAGTGAACGTCCTCCACACTACGAACAAATAGTGAAGGTTGAAGAGCGGTAACCCCACGATTCTGCCGAAGCGCCTTCTGATGACGTCAACCTAGGTGCCTATCGACTAATTGTACTTCTGTCGGCAGCAGATGCTCCATAATCTTTGCACAAGCACTTCTGAGGATTCCCAACAGTCTCGTTCTCTGCAGTGAGAAATTCAATGACGGCACGTTGCTTTAACGTACATCGCCTGCATACGACATTTTGAAACTGTCCAATAGCTACGCTTATCAGTCAGAAGTGACGGAGATTTGGCGTCTCACTCAAGAGACTTCAATTATTACTTACGTAACGTTCCTCATTCGTAGCATAGTTTCCGGATGAGAAAAAAAAAATGCGGTGCATTACTTTGTGGGCAACCCTCGCAGGTTGTCTCTTACCACTGAAACACAGTCATCATTGTCGCTCACCAAGTACGTGAGTTAAAAACTAAAAGTAAAGGGAAAATCTAAGTCGTACGTAGACGTAAACAGTTTCCTGCCGTGAGATGGTTCAAATGGCTCTGAGCACTATGGGACTTAACATCTGAGGTCATCAGTCCCCTAGAACTTAGAACTACTTAAACATAACTAACCTAACGACATCACATACATCCACGCCCGAGGTAGGATTCGAACCTGCGACCGTAGCGGTCGCGCGGCAGCAGACTGTAGCGCGTAGAACCGCTCAGCCACTCTGGCCGGCCAGCCGTGAGAAAACTGATCCCTATGTACAGCGATTTTTTGTTTTTCATCTTCAAAAAAGTCACACTGTGAAAAATATCTAATGAATAAGAATAGCATAAAATATGAAATTTATGAAAGCAGCAAATCTAGGTATCTATATTTACATACCCCATTTGTTTATGGTTTGTTTCACTATAAAACATCAATATGATCCTGAATCATTTAATGTAATACTTGTCGTAATGGTAATGGCTTGATGCATTGTAAATCCGAAATTACTTTTAGGAAAAGATATCCAGAATCAAGAGGAAGAGCTGCGGGATATGGCTATGTATTACTCTGCAACTGTTAGCTGACCATCTTTAGCTGCATTTCCAGTTTTATTTCTGACCCAACAGTATCCATATGTACGCTGGAGCTGGCGGGGGCGCAGTATCACATTTCCTCCACGCTCACCATAACAACACTCCTCCTACGTATCTTTCAGTTGTAAGAAATCACATCGATTGGCATTGAGATCATAAGGCCACAACTGTGTTGTGTCGCGCTGTTTCCATATAATAATATTGTATATGTCATGGAAGTGGAGGGGGGGGGGGGGAGCAGAGGAAGTTCAAATGGTTCAAACGGCTCTCAGCGCTATGGGACTTAACATCTTAGGTCATCTGTCCCCTAGAACTCAGAACTACTTAAACCTAACTAACCTAAGGACATCACACACATCCATGCCCGAGGCAGGATTCGAACTTGCGACCGTAGCAGTCCCGCGGTTCCGGACCGAAGAGCCTAGAATCGCACGGCAACCGCGGCCGGCGGAAGAGGAAGAAGAGGGAGGGCAAAGGTATGTGAAAAGTAAGTAGCGTAGGGTAAGTAGAAGCCTATTGAAGTATGCAAAATTAAAAGTTGAAAATTGTGTGGGAGATTATTAGCAAGATCACTATATTATGGATCAAAAGTGTATCTAGCAATCAACCTAACGGGGCACTCTTCTAGTCATTTCTTAATTAGTTCAAGGAATTGATTTTCCCTCAGCCTTTGTGATAACGGTCTAACATATCCTCTCCTCTTTTAGTGTTATCGTGTATTTTCACTTCTTCTAAGATGGTCATCAGTGGGGCTTTAGGAACAGTAGACGAAATTTCAAGATTATTCCCTACGTCCTGTATTGCAGGGTTGTTTTGCGTATGATGATTTTTCTTTAGTTGCCTTTCAGCGTGTTCTTTAAACCTGGAAGAAAAGTTCCACACCGTTTGGACAAAATAAAAATACTATGTTAGTTAGTAGAAATGTTGTAGATACCTGATTTTAATGATTTTTTTATGCAGTCAACGCTGTATGAAGCCACAATATGCAATCACTTCTTAGATTTTTTGTTTGCCTTAACTTTTTCTTCCAAACAATCTTGCTATTTTTTCTGAAATGCCCCCCATGTAGTCACTTATCTTTTTTTCATTCAAGTCTTGGTTAACATTACTTTCCGCCGTGTAGGCATTCAGTTTCCTCAACCCTATCGTCAAGACAGTTGCAGTCTGCTTTAGAATATTCACCTCCGTAATTTCCTTACGATTAGTAGGTGGTAATTTCCTCCCTGTGGAATATCTGTTCCTGCGGTTGATTTGTCAATTACGACAGCGTAATATTCGGCTTTCTGTGTATTTTGAAATACTCCTTCTTTGTACGCAAGTCTAGAAAATTAAGAGCCGTTTCCTGTTTGTATTCTATGATAAAATTTAATTTAGGATGATTATTGCTGAAGTTCGTCATCGTATGTAGCATTTCTACACCGTCACCTCTAAGCAACAATATCAATTCGTCGACATACCTTTTACAAGAAAGTTTACTTACTATGACAGGAAATAATTTTAAATATGAAACTGGCTAAGTATATTTTACATTTTTATCGTTTGTGGCAGCAATTTCCATGTATTTAATGCTTAGTACTATGCTTTGCTTTTAGTTTATGATTCCTTTGCTTGGGAAGCAAAAGTGACGATTACCTGCCAAGAGTAAGCGACACTTCATGCAATACATTTGATATTACAGAGAGAAAATATTTTTAATTGTTCCATACGTTATTATTTGAAGTAAGTACTATGATTTTCTGATCACAGGATGGCCTGATGATGATACTTTTAATAGAATCCTCTAACCCGCCAGCAAAACAAAAGTTACGATTACTAACTAATACAAATATTTTTTCAAGATTTTATTTGATTGTGTAAATGGCGGCTTGGGGGAAAGATGATATATGTTGGCAATTAGTGTAGATATACGAAACTGTCAATGAGTATCTGAAAATTACATCATTGCCCTCCAAAATAATGTTCAAGGTATTCTTTATGTATAAAAACAAACAGTAATTAAAATTAACTCAGTTTGTTATATTAAAATGCATGATAGACGTAACAGATGGTTTGAAAAACACTGACAATGATAAGCTAATGCGTGGGCAAGCCTGGAGGACGAATGTGAATTATGATTTTAAAAAATGTGTGTCCAAATGAAACAATTATATTCAGGAACGTCCTACTGTGATTGCCAATGGTTATTGTTTCAGGGCAGAAAGCGCTGTAATTGTCAGCAATGACTAATGGGAGGAAGTGGGCATCCAGGACTGTTGCTGTCCACTCTAGCACGTGGAATGAAAAGTAAAGTTGTCAAAAAAGGGTCTTTCTCTTTCTTCTATTCTACGGGGTTCATTCGGTCTATCGTCTGCTATGACCGCGGAGGGAACGGCGCCTAGTGGCGGAGAGCATTCCGCCCTCAATGGGAGGATTAGGCGACACGTCTGGAGGGTAAGAGGGCTGGAGACAGAGATCCGCTGCGGCGGCCGCTGTCTCGCCTGCCAACCCGTGCACTCCACGTGACTGATCTCTGCTCTCCCACTGGTCGGCTTTAAACTTCTGAAGGCGTTACTTACACAGCAGCCTCGTGGATGTCGTCCCTAGCTCAGCGGAACCGAGCGCGGGATCCACACCCGTTGCTGCGGAGCTGCTTATATAACCTGTATCACGCCACTGAGGCGCAGTGGTAGCCACCAGAAAAGTACTTCAAAATTTGAAAAAGAGAATAATGGTCTTTTCTAACCTTAACGTCAATTGGCGCTGCAGAACGCTACGGAATGGTAATCATTAGCATCTATGGCAGCAGTTGAAAGGATATTCAACGTTTAGCTGTCGGGCAGTTCATCAGAATGAACCTCGAAATTACTGAATCCAGGTAAAATTGACTCGCCTTTCCCCACAGTTTCTGTCGCGGTTTCGAAAATATCTCACCATATTAATATGCTGTTAGTGGCTGAAAAGGCTGTAAAATCAGTAATTGTTTCGTGCCAACAAACTGCCTGCTCATCAAGTCCGCTCGAAGAGGTGCATATCTGTGGAGGCGCTCTTTCGAAGACTTCGTCTCGTGATGGTTCCTGTCTGCATCGAAGTATCATATGCTTCCTACAATGAGGACTCGCGTCTCTGCGGCTTTCTCTCAGCACATAACTCTCATCGGCTGAGCGATAAATATTCCGAACACCGATCAGTAAGAAGTTGTTAACACTGATGTTGGCCCATGAACGGAAACAAGCTTCGTAACACTTGGCACTGACAAACTGTGCTCTGTCTATGGCCAATGAGGATGTACCTCTGTCTATGACCAATGAGGATCAAACTCTGTAAGTACAGACATTGTTCTCTCTAATGTCTACCGTTTCTAAATTATTTACTTTAGCCAGTTGTAGCAGTTTTCACATTGCGCTAGCGTTTTTGTCTTGCATAGCCTGAAACCGTTGGCGGTGTCCCGCAATCTTCAAAAGTGTCATAAACGTGCTTGTTCAAATGGCTCTGAGCACTATGGGACTCAACTGCTGTGGTCATTAGTCCCCTAGAACTTAGAACTAGTTAAACCTAACTAACCTAAGGACATCACAAACTTCCATGCCCGAGGCAGGATTCGAATCTGCGACCGTACCGGTCTTGCGGTTCCAGACTGCAGCGCCTTTAACCGCACGGCCACTTCGGCCGGCCGTGCTTGTTCCCTACCCTACTCTCGGAAGTCGTCTGTAATGGACAGTGTATTTTGGCGAGGTATGGTATTCTACCGTCCTGTTTACAGTAACATTCTTTTGAGACACCGCCAAAACTGCACCCATCCATAGATAACGAACTGCTCTCTAAAGACAGACTCGGTCTTCCTGACACCACCTGGAGGTATTACCTAACTCTCCTCCCGCACAGGCCATGAAGGCCCAAGGATACCGACTGGCCGCCGTGTCATCCTCAGCCCACAGGCGTCACTGGATGCGGATGTGGAGGGGCATTTGGTCAGCACACCGCTCTCCCGGCCGTATGTCAGTTTCCAAGACCGGAGCCGCTACTTCTCAGTGAAGTTGCTCCTCAGTTTGCCTCACAAGGGCTGAGCGGACCCCGCTTGCCAACAGCGCTCGGCAGACCGGATGATCACTCATCCAAGTGCTAGCCCAGCCCGACAGCGCTTAACTTCGGTGATCTGACGGGAACCGGTGTTACCACTGCGGCAAGGCCGTTGGCCTGGAGATATTACCTGCGTTGCGACTTCAGCTTCCAGTGCCTAGGGGCGGTTACCTCAAAGCACGGAAGACTATGACCACGTGAAGTTCGACCTTGCAGCTTCTCCACTGACTTCTCTCCCCTACCCTCCCAGTTCTTGTGACACAGTGCGAATGCTCACTTATAGCTCAGTGCGAGATCCTTCATGGAGACTTCTTACATTTTCTTTCATATACACTACTGGCCATTAAAATTGCTACACCACGAAGATGACGTGTTACAGACACGAAATTTAACCGACAGGACGAAGATATTGTTTTATGCAAATTATTAGCTTCTCAGAGCATTCACACAAGGTTGGCGCCGGTGGCGACACCTACAACGTGCTGACATGACGAAAGTTTCCAACCGATTTCTAATACATAAACAGCAGCTGACAGGCGTTGCCTGGTGAAACGTTGTTATGACGCCTCGTGTAAGGAGGAGAAATGCGTACCATCACGTTTCTGACTTTGATAAAAGTCGGATTGTAGCCTATCGCGATTGCGGTTTATTGTATCGCGACATTATTGCTCTCGTTGGTCGAGATCCAATGACTGTTAGCAGAATATTGAATCGGTGGGTTCAGGAGGGTAATACGGAACGCCGTGCTGGATCCCAACGGCCTCGTATCTCTAGCATTCGAGATGACAGGCATCTTATCCGTATGCGCAGTCACGTCTCGATCCCTGAGTCAACAGATGGGGACGTTTGCAAGACAACAACCATCTGCACGAACAGTTCGACGACGTTTGTAGCTGCATGGACTATCAGCTCGGAGACCATGGCTGCAGTTACCCTTGAAGCTGCATCACAAACAGGAGCGCCTTCGATGGTGTACTCAACGTCGAACCTGGGTGCAGGAATGGCAAAACGTCATTTTTTTTCGGATGAATCCAGGTTCTGTTTACAGCATCATGATGGTCGCATCCGTGTTTGGCGACAACGCAGTGAATGCACATTGGAAGCGTGTATTCGTCATCGTCATACTGGTGTATCACCCGTCGTGATGCTATGGGGTGCCATTAGTTACACGTCTCGGTCACCCCTTGTTCGCATTGACGGCACTTTGAACAGTGGACATTACACTTCAGGTATGTTACAACACGACCCGTGGCCCTACCCGTCATTCGATCCCTGCGAAACCCTACATTTCAGCAGGATAATGCACGACCGCATGTTGCAGGTCCTGTACGGGCCTTTCTGGATACAGAAAATGTTCGACTGTTGCCCTGGTCAGCACATTCTCCAGATCTCTCATCAACTGAAAACATCAGGTGAACGGTGGCCGAGCAACTGGCTCGTCACAATACGCCAGTCACTACTCTTGATGAGCTGTGGTATCGTGTTGAAGCTGCATGGGCAGCTGTACCTGTACACGCCATCCAAGCTCTTTGACGCAATGCCGAGGCGTATCAAGACCGTTATTACGGCCAGAAGTGGTTGTTCTGAGTACTGATTTCTCATTATCTATGCACCCAAATTGCGTGAAAATGTAATCACATGTCAGTTCTAGTATAATATATTTGTCCATTGAATGCCCGTTTATCATCTGCATTTCTTCTAGGTGTATCAATTTTAATGGCCAGTAGTGTATCAGTGGGGATAAGTAATTCCAATGTAATTGTCTTTTTATTTCGAGTTTTACATCAGTTTCTGGACATTTTGGGGAAAAATGGTGACGTAACAGCAGCAAAATTAGTGCTGAAGATTTTGAGCTCACCACACCATATTAGCATTTAAACAATAGTTCTAAAATGAATATGAAACCGGTCGATCACAAAAAATCTGTGTTAGGAAAAATGAATGGAAGACTTAGACTTATTTTTGGAGATGTCTAGAGAAAGTGTGGTGCGTGAGGAAAGGAATCGCATGCTAGTAGCTAATTATAAAATAAATAAAATAAAATAAAATATTAATTATTCTATCTGTATGATGGTGATTGGTTGTAATAAGTGTTTGCTTATCTGGAGCGTGGACTTTTAATTATTTGGTATCAGACGCTTGACAATGGCTTTTTCGTAAATGTAATGTTATTCGTAGTTGACCATGAAATAAGACTCAAATAATCGGACTTCGTATTTAAATCGTTTCCAAAGACTGCTGCGGTAGGTGGGGACTCAAATCTAAATCTCAATATTAGAATAATTTGCCAGCCATGTCAATACGTCGTACAGAGGTGACTGTCTACTAAACATAAAAAGTTTACACAGTTAGTTAAATCAGATATATTCAACGAATATAGCCTACAGTTAAATAATTCTACTTACTTTCATAAATATAAATTTTTTACAGAAACGAGTGCCTAGTGAGATTGCAACTCGCAGTGTTCTTATACAACATCAAATATGGCGGTGTGCCAGTCAATAAAATATACGTGCTTCCCGCACCACTTATCCAAGACCTCTCCTTCTTAATCAAACATAAGAGTATCGTAATTCCTTTTTTGTTTTATCAGCGACATAGCGCTGCAGGTCTGTGCCATAGGCTTTATTTATTTGTCACAGATTAATTATTTAATTAAGATTTCCCGTTTCCGAGGAAACTCACGCACGGCATGCAAATGTGCCTTTATATTGCCCCCTGAATTGCGAGGTTAAAGGACACACCTGCAGGCGAGCAATTCACCTAAAGGCACAAGAAAATCTAAGTTATCTACAACTATTTACATGACTTACATTATACTGTATATTATATACAAAATTTGAATGACGCGCGTGCGCCGTAAAAGTTCTTATGTTGGCAAAATAGAGTGCGCGCATGCACAGAAGCGTCAGTGTGACTCTGGCACTGCCGTTATATCGTAAATTTAGATCACGCGGCACAGTATTGCAGTTCATATTGTTCGTGTGCGCGCGCATTTCTTAGTCGTTGCACAAAAAAATATTCCACCAAGATTACATATGAAGGCTACATTCTATGACAGGTAACTTAGTTTTAAAATTACAATATTTGTTATAATACAATACAACTTTAGATTGTTGAATGTTCTTAGTTACATAGTATTGCAATGAAATGCTTCAAAGAAAAATGTCTTTGTTTCAGGTGCGTTGACCTATACACATCGTGTCGTTATTACAGTTTATATTCATCTGCTGCACAATAATTTTTTCACAGGTTAGTGTCGTCGTGGTAAAGTTTTTTGATCACAGTAACATCGCTGTATAACAACGTGATTGATACATAAGCATGTCCATTTCCTATTTCCATTATAGTCGTTGTGATGCAGTTCGTTGTGACAAAAAGCATTGTTTATTACAGATCAGACGTGACCCGTCGAGTAATTGGTCCATATGCAGTTCGTTTTTGATATCCCGTGGAAGCTTGGTTGCAGAACCTCGGACGGCACATAGCTGGCGTCGATCCTTGGACAGTCCAGGTAAGTGTGTCCGTCACATTTCGAGAACATTCCATTCCCTGAGGTTCCAACCAAAATTCTTCCACTCGTCGTGTTGTTTTCTGGACAGGCACGTTGTGACCATTTAATCCAGTTAACATCTTGAAGTTAGATACTGTAGTTTTGTCACTAGACGATGCACCAATTACGCACTTCACATTTTCAGTTTTTTGCTAAATATAGCTCACCTAAATGTTCGTAGTTACTTATCAAAGAAATCGTTCATCCCGTTTACAAAGGTACGATGCATGATGAATGTCATTAACAGTTTCTTTCACATAGGTTTCTGCGTAGTTGCAGACTTAGTAATGTACGTTAATGTCCGTGAACAATCGTTCACTATGCAATTTTTTTTTTTAAGTTTTTCACCTTTTGGCACTCATTATGATTCAAATTCTCACATAGTAACAGTTACACTATACATCATTTTTAAAAAAAAAAACATAAGTAATCATACATATACACGTCACATATTTTCTTAGCATAAACATAATACAGTTACACATAAACATGTTTACATCATCATTACATAGCTATAAATTATTACATTGTGTCACGTTTGATTACATGAATTGCAGATAATTACGTCCTCTTTAACGGTTTTGCTGGGATTTTATCGATGTTTTTAACGGTTTTGCTGGGATTTTATCGATGATTTTTTTTGTGATGTCATCCGAAATTAAGATAGGTTAGACACAACATTCATTACATCAGTAGGCAAGACCAGGCGTTTTCACTACTCAATAAAAATTCAAAATAATAAGAGACAGAAAACTGTTCGATTCCTCGCGTTTTGTGCGTGTGTGTATAGTGTCTGTGTGGCCTTGGCTACTGGTAGATGCTTTTCTTGCTGAGAGATGTGCGTCTAATCTATTTCTCGAAGTAAAAGATCGCTTCACAGATGACGTCTGTCGGTTCGTCAGGTGTCATACCAAGTCAGTGGTACCTACAGTCACAAATGTTCCGTGAAAAATTAATATATCATTCACTGCTACGTAATCATAAATTTTACTTTAATATTCAGTCTTCTCGGTGGTGCCGCGGCGTTGAAAGAAAAGTTCTTCTGTCTTCAACTGCGTCACTGGAACCGCTGAAATGAAAATTTCTATACTGCTTATTATCTGTGCTGTAGCAAACAGAGTTTTGCGAGTTGCTTAGCAATGTTTTCATGGGTATGACTTTGACATTATTTAGCATGAAATGCTCTAAGATCTCGGTGTGCGTATAGCCCAATAATTTTGTTAGTTCTAGGATGTTGTAACAGATACGCACCAGGATGCGGTATGTTAACAATTATATAAGGTCCTTCATATAGCAGACGCCACTTAGCATTGCGTTGTTTGAGTGCTACAGATTTATGATGAGTACGAAGTAGTACAAGCACTCCTACCTTGAATTTTTGTTTTCTTTTTATTATGTTTGTGTGATGCTTGTTTCGTATCTGTGCGTGATGTGTCAGTGTAGTCAATACTTCTTTTATTTTCTGTTCAGGTGTGATTTCCTTGTCTGACAACTTAGGTAATGGTTCTATCCATTGATCGTTCTGTTTGCAACTGAACATGATCTCGTTAGGTGTGTAATTTGTATTGTAAATATTTAAGTTATTGTGTACGTCTTCGAAAAGACTTAGGTAGGACACCCAATTAGTATGTTTTGATGAAATATAGGTCCTCATGAATCGGTTTAGTTCTCGGAAAAGTCTCTCAGTCGCGTTACATTGTGGACTAAACTTTGAAATAAATATACTTTTAATGTTATTGTCCTTCAAGAAATTTCTCCATTTGTACCCAGAGTAGTATGCTGCATTATCTGACAGAATTGCTTTAGGTTTTCCCACGTGCGTCAGGTAATCACTTGAGAATCTTCGTATTATAGCATTTGCAGTGGCGGATTTTAAAGCATAAAGTTTTACATGTTTAGAAAATATATCGTAAAAAGCTAAGATATATTTGACACCTCCAGAGCTTGCTGGATGCGGTCCACTGATGTCAGTACATAGAATTTCCAGGGGTTTACTCGGTAAAATAGAATGTAAATCTGTTTTTGTGGATAAATTTCTGAGGTTTTGATTTTTGACATATGACACATGTTTTCAGTTCCCTGTAAATTTTTCTTCTCATATTGCTAAAATAACAGTATGTGCTGAGCTTTGCCAAACACTTTTTCGTCCCATAATGACCCCAAACTAAGTGTGTGTGCCAAATCAGATTACGTTCAGACTCTTTGGGAATGCATACACACCAGTTAGTAGCATTTGGATGTCGGCGATAAAATAACACATCATTGTGTAACTTGTAATACCTAGTCAAAGGATGATTGTGTTTTTCTACCAGTAATGTTATTATCTTATACCAGTGAGGATCAGATTTTTGCAATTTAGCCATGTTTCTGCACATATCAATATAATATTGGTGATACTGCTTGTCTTGCATTAAGAGAATCCTGTAGTCATTTATATTTTCTAAGTCACTGTTGGTTTCATTCATACCTTGTGGAAGTCTAGACAAAGCGTCGGCAATGGTGTTGTCCTTACCTTTTATGTACTTAATTTCAAAAGAGTAGTTCTGAAGAGTAACTGCCCATCGTGATAGTCTAGGATGTACAAGTTTACAAGTTAACAAAAATGTCAGGGCCTGGTGATCGGTATAAATTACTGTATGTTTTCCAAATAAATAATAATTGAATTTCTTGAATGCCCAGACTATGGAAAGTGTTTCTAACTCAGTAGTGGAGTATGTACGCTCACATTCAGTTAGAGTACGACTTGCAAACCCAATAATTCTTATCTGTTCCTTTTCTTTATTCTTTACAACTTGAAATAAGCAACAGCCCAAGCCAGTACGTGAAGCGTCACAAGTCATACAAAAATCTAAATTGAAATTTGGATGGCTCAATATGTTTGCATTCACTAAAACATGTTTAATTGTATTAAAGTCATTCTGGCACTGTTCCGACCAGATCCAAACTTGATTCTTTCTGAGTAGATTTAGCAGATGTTTACTGTTCAAAAGTGGTTGTGGTAAAAAACGTCTGAAAAATGAACATAGCCCAAGGAATGATTTTAACTGCTTTTTAGTTCGAGGGCTAGGAAAGTTTCTGATAGCATCTAATTTACTGGGATCAGGACGTATGCCCTGTGAATTAATGATATGTCCTAAATATTTTATCTCACTGCAACCAAATTTTGATTTTCTAAGATTGGCTGTGACTCCAGCTTGTGCAAATTTTTCTAAAATTCTTTGAAGTGTGTCAACGTGTTCATTCCAAGACTGTGTAGCTATCAGTATATCATCTACATAGTGTGTGACTGTCTCAACTAAATCATCGCCAAGCACGGTATCCAGGGCTGTAATGAATACCCCAGAACTGACATTCAATCCGAAGGGTAGAACACAAAACTGATAGGTTCGCCCCCCGAACATAAATGCAGTATATTTCCGAGAATCAGGAGTGATACCTACTTGCCAAAATGAATTAGCGAGATCTATTGTGGAAAAATATTTTGCATCTAGAAATTTTTGTAATTGCTCTTCTAAATTTTCGGGTTTTGTGTGAACCGGTAAAATTATTTCATTAATTGCTCGTGCGTCTAACACTAGCCTAATGCTACCATTTGATTTTTTGAAACAAGTAGAGGACTACAGTAAGGTGAGGTGGATGGTTCAATGACCTTCCAGTCTAACATTTGTTTTAATTCTTGCCACACAGCAGGTCGTTGAGATAACGGTACGTTATATGTCTTGTGGTAGAAGATCTTGTGAGGCTTAACTTCAATCTTGTACACATACGTGTTGATAACACCTAATCGTTTGGTAAAAACTTGTAAATATTTGGATAGCACTTCCTGTAGTTTCATACGTTCATTTACACTGAGAGCTGTAGCTTCATTTATCTTATGATCAAGCAATGTTTTCAAGTCCATTAGCTCTGTGTCAGATGAGTGTGTGTGCGTGTCTTGAATGTCATTGTCAAGTACTAACTGAACCTTGTACCCTGTACAGTGTTTGTCATGCTTTAGAGTTCTCCTGTCCAAATCAATAATAATTACACTGCCTTTATCATTTAAAATACATTTACCTTTGGAGAAGTCTATAATGCAGTCCTTCTCGCTCATAATATCTATTCCTAATATGCAATTTGTCACAAGGTTTTGTACAACCAGGAATGGCCATTGTACGGTTCCATTCCCTATTTTAATGTTTACAAAAACTTGCTTCGTAACCCTACATGACTTATTACCTAGAGCAGTAGTTATTTTACAGTTTTGAGCAGGAAACTCAGGCACAGGCTCCAATTCACACATCTTTTTATAGAAATTAAAAGACAAAACGCTCACAGCTGCACCTGTATCTAAGATAATAGTAGTTGGAATCCCACCTACTACACCAGTAGTAGATGCTAAAACAATTTCATTTGTGTTTGAACGACATTGTGTACTGTCTTGCAAAAGTTCATCTGATATATTGTCATTGTGGTTGTATCTTATAAATAAACCAGGTAGTTTTTGTTTAGAATTATTAGGCATATCATTATTTTGTTGTTCAATTGTGGTGTCAAATAACTGATTAACATTGAAGTCGCCCCCCAAGAATTCTTCAGCCACGACCCGGGGCATAGAAGTGACTGTTTCTAGTTTGTTGGATTAGCATTTGTATTAGGTACTGACACAGATTGAGGTTGTGTATCAGGTGTCATTTCTATTATATTCACATTCGGATATTGCCTGTTGTGATCTCCAAACTTTTGCGGTTGTTGTTGCTGTTGCGCATTATAACTTACCTGTCGGTCGTAAGGTATGCTCCAATTTTGTCCTGGTGGCTGCTGTGGTAAAGCAGTGTTTGAATGAAAGTATTGATCGCTACGAGTCCAGCCTTGATGCTGTCTTGGCTCGTAGTTATTATTATTTCTATTTCTGTTTGTGTTTTTGTTGTTACATTTGTATCCGCTGTTACCGTTGTTGTTATTACCGCGGTGCCTTCTGTATGGATTGCCGCATGGAGTGTTTTTACTGTTGTAACTGTTGTTTGTATTGGAATACGCGTGTTGATTTTGATTTCCGTATTGAGACGGCATGTGAGTTTGCTGTTTTTGCTGTACCGCGTATCCAACTGTGGGCGCGCCAGAATTGAGTTGGCAAGCCTGCATGTTTTGCATACCACTAGTATAAACATTGTGGCTGCTGTTTTGCCGCGCGAAGCGCTGATCTTCTAGTAACATGTCAACCGAATCTAAAGCTGTTAAAAAATAATCTGGATCGTCATCCGGAATATGTAAGAGTTTTTCTTTAATGTTGAAAGGCAATTTGGCCTTCAACGCACGGAGTATATCACGTGTTGCGACTGGTTCGTCCAAAAAATGTCCCATGTTCAAGTATTTTTCAAAATATCTGCGTAAGTTACCATTTTTACTGTTAAAAGTTTCAGGTTCTAAAATTTGTCTTCTGAGTCGCTCCTGGACGGATTGCGACCAGAATTTGTTCAGAAAGGCACGCTCAAACTCACTGTACGTGGTACATACGTCAGCTTGACTGTATGCCCAGACAGCTGCATCGCCTTGGATGTAACCGACAATATATGAAATCTTTTTCCGGTCACTCCAAGTGCGTGGAAATGCGTTACTAAAAGATTTAAGAAAAATCACCGGATGAATGGTTCGTTTTTCTGGGATAAAAGCCTGAAATTGCCTGTGTTTTATTAAGCTTTCTTCTTCCTTTGCATTATGATATGGATTTGTTCCACTGTAATTACTGCAATGTTCAGCTGGCGAGTAATTATGATAATGTTGCTGTGGTTTACCATGATAATAGCTTGTGTTTGTGGTTGCACGTCGTGGTGTGTGTTGTAGTCGTGGTGTGTTTTGTTCTTGTGTGTTTGTCGTGTGCGGTATGTGTGCGTCATACTCGAATGTATATTGGTTTCTGAACTGTACATTTTGACTGATATTTTCGTTACATTCAGACTGTGGTTGATCGGTGAATTGTCTCATGGGTGCAGTGACGGATTGTACTGCGTCACTAATCAGCTGTTTGTTATTACTGATGTATTCCGCTACGGAGTCGTGCACAATTGTTGGTAAATTTTCACGTATGCATCTATCAAAATGTTTGTCTTTGTTCTCTACCCAATCATGAAATTCTTTATTAATATTTTGAAAATGAGCTGTGGCATCAGATTGTAAGATGTCAGTCAGGTGTTGTTCAACATCGTCAAATTTATTCTGCACGTCAGTAATTCGTTTTTCAAGGTTGTCGTGTACTAAAGGATATGTTTGAATTTGTTCAGTAAGAGCTTCACACGTGACATTAAGGTTTTTTACTTGTGTCTGTAAAAGTGCTACGTCATTTGTAGTCTTTTCTTGTCTCGTATTAAGCTTGGAAAATTTCGTACTGAGTTCGGTCATCTGTTTGGTCAGTGTGGCGTCTACAAGTTCCACACGTTTACACAAAGTGTCACTACCTGTCTTGAGTGCTATGAGGTCAGATTTAATTTCGTCATTTTGTGTCTTTAACTGTTCATTTTGTGTCTTTAAGGTTGCCATGTTTTCCGCGTTCTGCATCCTTAAGGTTGCCATATTTTCTGCGTTTTGTTTCATTAGCATTTGTAACATGTTGGCAATGTTTACTGTTTGCAAGGTCTCTGCCCCCGCCGCGTCATTAGACGTGACGTCATGTATTAACATGGGCTCTGACTGAGACTTTGAAATTTTTGTGGTGGACGGCCTATTGTCAAAATTTCCGTTAACACTTGCGTCAATATTTGATGAATCGTCACTACCGGTTGCTGTCGTAGTCATTTTTTAACATTTGTCTCTCGTCCGAGTCGGATTGCGTCTGAATAGTATGTCTTTGCTGTTCCATCCTTGCGTATTGTTTTCTAGTTATGACCATGCCACACGTGATATATGTTTCAAGAAAATAATGTTTGACACTGGTTTTAAAATAAAATGCAGTTGAGCATGAATCGCTCGTAGCAACAATGGCTGTTTGTTAATTTAAAAATGTAGACTGAATATCGGATTATTCTTAATGGCTGCTGGCCATGTTACAACGTATCGTACAGAAGTCGGCCATATTGTACACTCGTGTATTGGTATTGTTGCAGAAGTTATTGTTTAAGGAAAAGTACTGAGAATGAAATTTATCACTGAAAACTGCTACGCGCGAAAGAAATACTACAGAATCTACTGAAGAGCTAATACACTGAATTATGCGTCTGGTCAAGCCTGCCAATGCAAAGATGCTGCGTCTTACCTTATTTTGCTGGAAGCTTCATTGCGTCTTCCCGCAAAATTTTATAATTGGCAAATATCTTCAGATTTTTGTTATTTCTCATATAGTCAAGTCCAGGTCCAGAAAGTTGATTTTTCACATGAAACAAAGAGAACAATGTAACAAATGACAAAATAACAAGTCCGACACGCAGTCGCCAATATAAAATAAATAAAATAAAATAAAATAAAATATTAATTATTCTATCTGTATGATGGTGATTGGTTGTAATAAATGTTTGCTTATCTGGAGCGTGGACTTTTAATTATTCGGTATCAGACGCTTGACAATGGCTTTTTCGTAAATGTAATGTTATTCGTAGTTGACCGTGAAATAAGACTCAAATAATCGGACTTCGTATTTAAATCGTTTCCAAAGACTGCTGCGGTAGGTGGGGACTCAAATCTAAATCTCAATATTAGAATAATTTGCCAGCCATGTCAATACGTCGTACAGAGGTGACTGTCTACTAAACATAAAAAGTTTACACAGTTAGTTAAATCAGATATATTCAACGAATATAGCCTACAGTTAAATAATTCTACTTACTTTCATAAATATAAATTCTTTACAGAAACGTGTGCCTAGTGAGATTGCAACTCGCAGTGTTCTTATACAACATCAAATATGGCGGTGTGCCAGTCAATAAAATATACGTGCTTCCCGCACCACTTATCCAAGACCTCTCCTTCTTAATCAAACATAAGAGTATCGTAATTCCTTTTTTGTTTTATCAGCGACATAGCGCTGCAGTTCTGTGCCATAGGCTTTATTTATTTGTCACAGATTAATTATTTAATTAAGATTTCCCGTTTCCGAGGAAACTCACGCACGGCATGCTAATGTGCCTTTATATAATGCAACCAATTCTAAACTACTGTTCTCGACATTGAATAAATTCAGAGGAGCGCTATTGGGATCATAACATGCCGCTGCAGAAATACGAACCTGTCTACCAGAAGTGTTCGTTAACTGTGAATCCTTGCAAGAAAGACGACGTAGTTATTGTACAAACCATGTTGCGTAAACCTGCACTGGAAGACTTTGCGTACATTATCCTACTACCAACGTATATCTCGTGCAGGGCTCATAAGAAAAGGACATCGTGTTTATAGAATGGGAAGTATCTAGGAAAGAGGTTGTCAGATGGACATAAAATAATGGAATTTAGTCAAATTAAGTAGATTGATACTGATGGTACCAGATTTTGAAATGATACTCTGAAACGAGTCAATACGTTTTGCTACATCGGCAGAAAAATAGCTTGCAGAGGTCGAAATAGAGATGACGTTAAATTGCGCACTGGCCCCAGCAGGAAATCAATTTCTCAGAAATAGAAACTTGCTAACGTCGGTTATGAATGAAAGTGTTTTGGAGATTTTTCTGTAAGTATTTGTCTGGAGTCGAGTAGTGTAAGGAAGTGATAAGTGGAACCCTAGAAGCTTTCGAAGTGCGGTACTGTAGAAGAATGCTAAAAATTACAAGGGAAGTTCATTAATTAATGCGACATATTTTTCTTCTCAGCCAGTTTCGGTTGAGAAAATGTGGGATCTGTTGCGGGACTTCCTTGAATATTCCCGCTTCAGCCGCAGTAGTTTCATAAAGTACCGATAGATGGCGGCGTTATACGTATCCTTCAAAATGGCTTCCGTAATGGAGATGCGTTCCAAGCAGACAGCTGTCACTGACTTTCTTTTGGCACAAAACCAGAGCATCGCACATATTAATAGGTGCTTGCAGATGTGACTAGGGAGGTCCGTCAGCAAACAGAAGCATGATGAATCGTTGGGCGAAGCGTCTGATACCATTGCAGCAAGGTCGCGCAGAACTGTCCAATCTCGTGCGTGCCGTCATGCCGCACGCAGCTATTACACCTGCAATATTGGAAAGTGCGCACACTCTCATTCGAGGTGATGGACGGATCACAAACACTCGCTGCTCAACTGGACGCATCTTTTGGTAGTGCTGGCACACTCGACCTCCAGTTGGGTACTCAAAGTTGTGTGACCTCTGGGTTCCTCGCCGTCAAACAAATGACCAAAAAAGGCAACGGGGGGTCATCTGTGCGGACTGCACTCTGCAGGAAGCAGTACGTGGATGATGGGGCGGTTATTGGTGGTGGTGGTTAGTGTTTAACGTCCCGTCGACAACGAGGTCATTAGAGACGGAGCGCAAGCTCGGGTTAGGGAAGGATTGGGAAGGAAATCGGCCGTGCCCTTTCAAAGGAACCATCCCGGCATTTGCCTGAAACGATTTAGGGAAATCACGGAAAACCTAAATCAGGATGGCCGGAGACGGGATTGAACCGTCGTCCTCCCGAATGCGAGTCCAGTGTGCTAAGCGGTTATTGGTGTAGCAAGTCGTTGGCTCCGACATCGACCAGTAGAATAGCACCGTGCGGGCATACACTCCTGCCCAATAAGGTGCCGTAAGGCCGTCGCATTGAACGGAGATTGTATTGGAAAATAGGGTTTTGTAACCAAAAGAGTGGGGAATAATATCGTCTATTGAGTATCCTAAATAAAGCCATCCTGTTTTGTTTGCAAGTAGGTCGGAAACTTGACTGTTGTGTTTAATCAGTAAGAGTGTAGCCTATTGGAAAAGGTCTACAGTATAATATGCCATGTAAATATAACGCCCGACGATTAAATGAGATTATTGCGGAAACCAAAATAGCCTTTAACGCATATAGCTTGAAAAAGAGTGAGGTGATCGCGACCGCTACAAGAACAGCTAAAATAGTTAAGAATAGCTCACACCGTCAAACTTACACTAATAATGAAATTGAAACTTTAGATTCTATGAATAAGAAATTAACCGAGAATAGCGCCATAGTGGTACAAGCGGATAAAAGTAATGCTGCCATCGTGATTGTTGAAGCCGCTAAGTTACTAAGACTGAACACTTCTATGCAGAAAAGAATATTATGCAAGTAGCAAAGAATCCGGTTAATCAATTTAATACCGAGATTAGGAAACAAATTGATAAATCGGACTTTTTCCTCGACAGTAAAACAAAATATGGTCTAAAAATGATGGCATTCGAATTACCAAAATTAAGATCGAAAATTAAGACACATAAAAGTGATAAATGTGTGAGACTGATAGTTGACGGGAGGCACGCCCCAAATGCTAAATTAAACAAATTTCTTAACAGATAACTTAAAGAACTATGTGTCTTTGAAACAATTTTCACTACAAAGAATAGCACCGAATTAAATGAACTCTTAAAAAAATGTTAGTATACCGGAAAAATTGATGTTGGTATCTTTTGACATAAAAAACCTTTATACTACTATTTCTATTAAAGAATGCGTTGATATTATCTCTTAAAGTATCAGAAAGTAAGTCAAGCAGAAATAATAGAAATCATTGATCTGTTGGAAACGTGTCTCTCGTTTAACTACTTCCAGTTCAATAATAAAATATATTGTCATCGTGATGGGCTTGCGATGGGCAATTGCCTTGCAGGTACAATGGCAGATATTTTTATTAACCACCTTGAGAATAAGTTTTTCAGTAATAATGCAAATTTGAAAGAGAAACCTGTATACTATAAGAGATATGTTGACGGTGTCATTGCCCTAATCCGAGGCGACCTCAGTGACGTTAACATACACCTTTCAGCCCTTATTGCGATGCATAATCAGATTATTTTTACTCTTGAACTTGAGAGCAATTGCAGCATTAATTATTTAGATTTGACGATTACGGAAGTGAACAGCCACCATAACTTCAGCATTTTTAGGAAACCGTCCTCTACAGACCTTATTAGTAGCTCCTAATCATGTCACCCTCCCAAATATAAAAAGGACTACTTCTATTGGATGATTCATAGACTTATAAAACTCCCTCTGGAACAAGACAGTATAATGCAAGAAATAGCAACACTGAAATACATAGCACATGATAATGGATACGATCCATCTATAGTCGACGTTATTTATAAGAATGTAAACGGAAATAAAAATAAGAACAAGTTATCTAGTACGACCAATCCGAAAAGATATGTCCCTATAACCTATAATGGCCCGATATCAGATAAAATTGAACAATTGCATAAGTCGAAGGTGGTGTTCGCGTTCAATACAAAAAGTAACCTACGGTCGAAACTTAGACATACTGTAGAAAGCCAAGCAGATAAATACAAAAGCACAGGGGTTTATAAAATACGATGCGGTGAGTGCGAAGGGTTCTATGTCGGGCAGACAGGACGGTCGTTTTTTACACGTTTTCGAGAACACACAAATGCACATAACAAGACTGTATTTAGAGACCATATGCGGGCGTCTAAGCATAAGGTGTTGGATATATGTCGAGACATGGAGATTTTGCACAGGGCCCACAAAGGAAAGAAGCTTGATATTCTAGAAAACATTCATATTTATAAAAACAAAAAAAGATACCCTAACTTATTTCTTAATGATCAACTCGAATATGCCGACCACAATTTCTTTAGAATTTTTGACGAGGTCCTATAGAGCCCTTTGACGCAACCATGGGAACGCAGTCAGCTCTTTTATGAATATGGGGAGAATGTCCTATTTTAGGGTGAAAGCCCCCCCCCCCTCACCCGTTTTACGTTTTCTTGGTTTTGGTCCGGTGATCGCCAAGTACACCACAGAACACGGTCTTTTACGACTACAAATAAGTTGGCATAAATTTTTGATATTGGTTTTGTTAGATGACTGTGGTTCATTTACATGAGGCTGCCACATAGTTGTACTTCTGATATTAAGTGGTTCTCTTAAGACCAAAACCCATAGGCTCATACGCAATGCGTATTTTATTGGTATGCTTTTTAATATAAGAGCAGACAGATATGCAGTTGTGTAACCCTGCAGTGTTCTTAAATTTATATGTGACTTTTGGTAGGTTTTATCTATGACCAGACAGATGTGTACTTGTGTAACTCGACAGTCTCAGAATTATGTACAAGCCCTAATGACGTAGTGTTACCACACGTGCAGAGCCTGTTATGACGCGAGCTGTGACAGTCATTGACGCCTCTTCTGCTAGCGCCACCTCGCGACGCGGCCTATAGTGTAAGAACAGAGCTGGAGTTTCGGTACTTAGCTTGATGGAGACACTTAACATTTATAATGTCATCTCTCTGGGACGCCTATGTGCTACTTGCGACAATTTTGTTAATCCTGCGTGTTATAGGCAACTATTAATATCACTATTGTTTGCCTTGATGTTGTAACATGTATGTGTCCTAAGGTATGTATCTAAATTTATATGTATATATCTTATATAAGTGGAATCCAAGCCCACTTTTATAGTGTTTTCTGTCCTCCCTAGATCCGATTATGGCGGCTTCAGTTTCGCCGAAACCGGTAACCATGAAATAAAAAGAATTCCTGCGATCTTGGCTACCAGTTTATTGTTTTAAAACCATCCCGCTTTCATATAAAAAGATGTTTTTCGCTTCTTACTGAACGCTCCTCGTAGGTGAAAAGATCGGTTAGCTAATGAAGAGTTACTGAATCGAATTGAGGAAAAAAAGTAATTTGTTGCACAGTTTGAATAAAAGAAGGGATTAGTAGGTAGAACACACCCTAAGCCGTCAAGGAATCGTCAATTTATTAATGTAAGAAAGTTTTGGGGGTAAAAATTGTACAGCAGGGTTTAATTACAGCAAGCAGTTTTAAATGAACTATCCATTTACGACCATATATAGCGACAACCGTGTGCTAACATACGCACTTTATTTAACAGAGACTTGCTGCAATCACAGCCTACGTTTACAGGAGAGGGCTACGCAGTTGTTCTCCACCCTATCTATAAACAGTTTGAGCTGTTATGTTAATTCATTGCAGTTCCCAGTGCATAGATGTAATTAGGAAATTTATACCAGTAAACTTATTAGCAGCTATAAAGAAATGAAGGGATCAGCATAGGACAGAACAGCGTAGAGATCGGCATCAAACTAGTCTTTGGATTGAAGACAACAACAACAATTTTACCATAAATCATCTTGAAATTTGAAATCGAAATAAAATAACATACTTTAAAAAAATGTGAGAAAAGTACATGGGGCCCCACTATCAATGTTAAGCGCCCCGTGCACTCATAAACCGCCCCTGGCTCAGATCGACCTTTGCGAAATTATCGCTTAGTGCGACGAGTCGTAGAATTGTTAAATGTGATTAAGGGGAGGTGCATTAGCTGGAGAAATCGTCGAGTGGTGGAGGATTACAGCGTTGAGAGACCATCCAATAGCCTTTGGTACATTGGTGAAACACTTTGAAATGCCGTTAAACACATACAGCTTGTAGCAAACACACAATATCTGGAAGGAAAGGACTGTGAAAGAAACAAAGGATGTTCATATGTTGAGAAAATAGTAAGAAAGAGGAGCACAGCTACATATGAGACACATTATATTCTACTGTGAGGTGTTGTTGAAAAAGGTATTGTTGTCTCGTATTTTCTTAAACTCGGCCTGGAAAGGCAGGTCGAAGGAAACCCGACGTCATTGTTTTGTAGTTGTACTAGCTTGGTTGAGCAATGACTGATGATGAAGACAGAAATTTCAAGGGATTCATTAAAAATTGGTCGTAATTTTAGAATATTAAAATTAGAAGTAGATTAGTGCAACCCTGCCATCTACAAAATATCAAGTCGTCTACTGGAGACATCAGAAGGAAGTCGGCAAGACTCAGCATAACTGGGAGCACCTCTGAAGATGTCCAACGTAGCCTTGGACGAAACGTCGGGGATTGAAGAGTTCCATGGACCACGGCCATACAACCCAGAAGAATTCTCAGCAGCTGAAACATCCGGTCGTGATAGCCTTCATTGTATGAGAAGGAATTAAGTTCAGAGTAGTACAGTCAATCATTTTTACTTCACTCCAGCGAGATCGTAATTCGGATGGGCGCAGATAATGATACGGATATACAGGGACCTACAGTATTTTCTCGCACGTGGGCTACGTATGTAGATGTAAATGTAGATAGCAACAAATGCTCCACGTGACATATGAAACAGCTCTTTCACAACAAAACGCGATTAGAAGCTTGATGAAATCCCCCAGATACGTTTGGTTTAGGATGCATTAAACGCTAGGATTTTACAGCTGCGATATTCCACCTGAATACGGGGATATCTGATCGCACTTCCATTTTAATGAGAGGACCTACTGATTCTGTTACGGGAAATGTTTGAAAATGGAAACACGTGTGCAGGTGCCGGCGCAGAGTGAAGGCTGCGCTGTGGTCGGTGGCAGCGGTTTCGGGCGGGCGCGCTTTTCCGGGCAGTCGTAGCCCGCACTCAGGTTACTTGCTTGCGACACACGCTTCGTTAATGCCCGGCGTGTGTGGCGCGAGCCGGAGTGGTGGCGTCACACGAAGTGATGAAAGTGACACTATGAATGCACCACGCTACTCTGTGCGCCGCCGGCGAATTAATTCCCTACATCTATTGTGCGGAAACATTGCCACCAACGTACTGCAGCGGACATCCCGTTTATGTCCTTTGTGTGACTATATCTTTGTACGATGAAAACATTTTTGCTTTACTAAATGGTAGCCTCTTTTCACGTAAGCATTTGCAGTCGTTCTCTTGCAAAATTCTTCTGTATTTGTTCTCATCTGTTCCTCACATGAAGCTTGTCATATTCAATTTAGTTCAGCTTTCACTAACTCTGTAACGGATTTATTTAATTAGAAACTATAAATTTTTGGTTAGAAATACATGCAAAATGGCTCATAACGAGAGGTTTCTGTTCAAAAGCTTTTTTACTTTTTTATTTTCTTAGCATGTTACAATAGATAAGCAGTTAGTAGGTCTGTCAGTTAAGTTACCACTTGTATGCGTCCCTGGTCAGAAGCAGCGGCAATTAGAAAACCACCTAATGCTTTTAAATTACGATCAGTGATGTATTTTAGTTGATCCCTCGGGAACATGTATATATCTGCATATCTCTCAGCGTCATAATCGTCTAATATTAAATTTTCTTAATTTAGTAGACAGTGGTCCCTTTAGGGGCCAATTGCATAGGTCTTCCAGTGTACTACTCGATATTTAATAGTTTTAGTGCAGTATTCTATACAAGTTTTACTAAATAAAATAATTGAATTGGTGTGTATCACGCCTTGTATTCGCACTGTATCATGCTCGTCAGAGGCTGACGCCGTGAATGAAATGAGATTGTTCTGTGACAGTTGTGGCGTTACAAGGCTGCATCACCAAAGGAAATAAATTTTAAAAAAGAGATATTAATGTTAAGTTTTCTTGAGTTTCTACTGTGGCAGTTTTATGTTTACGGTAGTGCTTCTCTTCCGTGATCAACGGTTCCGTGTAATTTTATATTGTAGTTCCTAAATAGTTCTGTTTATTGTATTAATTGTAATGAGTGCAATAAATAGTTGTAAAAACGATAAACAAAATAATGTGGCTAGACCGTCTGCATAAAACAAATCACATCAATAAAAATCGAATAACAATAGATATATCAATAATCATTGTATACGTAAAGATTACTATATGTTCAAATGTCTGCAGAGTTTCCATTGTTTTAAAAATGTAATGAATTAGCATTTAGGACTTTATGGAGCACCTAGTAGCTATTATTTTAGTAAAGATTTGAGACTTGTCTGAAGACTATGTTGATATAATTGTGACATTGGTTTACTGGTGTAGTAATTTTATCAAGGGGTATGAATGCTGACTCTCGTCCTTGCCCAGATCGTGCTCTCAAATCCACATGGATGAAATTAATGCATTATCTTTGACACGCATAACTCACAAGAGCCATATGTGAGGAAGTATCAAGAGAAACTTCGATTCACAGGATTCCGACGTTATGCACGGTTCACCTGACCAATTTCGTGATTTTGCACGGATTACCGAAGCGCCCAGCTAAGCAGAACACGGTAGCGATTAGCGGCAATACCGCCAAAGTAAGTGAAAAGTGTGTTGAAAGATCTGTGTACAAAATCCACATTAACGTAAACAAATGAGAAATAATAAAATATGTCAAATTTTTATGTTCGCTGCTGATAAGTCACTGATATGAGGAAGTATGACATACATTGTAACCTCCCCACACAAAATATTGATTAAATAATGAACCATGAACCATGAACCATGTGTAACCTCCCCACACAAAAATATTTAATTAGGTGAATCACGAACGTTCCCACAAAAATAATAATTAAAAAAACGAATTTTTCTAATATTGTAACCTCTGAATAAAATTGGCTCCCATTTATAATCTATGTGCAGAAATGCATACACATTTATGTTCCCACAAAATTCTTTTCTCATTTAATGTTAAGTCCGAAACAGAAAAATTCCTAAACACCAAAATAATAAAGAAAAATTAGTAAGCTGGTAAATTTAATGAGGACAGCAGTGCTGCCCTTCGGCCCTGTATTCTGAATAAAAAAGCAAAAAAATTCTTACCTCAATAAAACTGCAAATATATCTGCTCTTATGTAGAAATTTTTCGACACAGCTTCGTGCAATGCTGGCGTATATTTTTTTGATTCTTAGAAGGAATGATCATGCATTGGAAATATTCTTTAAATTGAAATGAATGCTTTTCTTTAAAAAAGTTTCTTTATGTTATAAAAATTATTATTGGGGCATTTTTTTTGGAACAAATTAAATGACAATATACATTACTAGATATGCGCAAGGCTGCTTCTTTACCTTCTACAACAATACTCATCCTCCAGAGTCCTGACCAGAGTCCCGAGCAGAGCACACAGCCGACTCGCGCCGACTACCGCCGACTACTGCCGGCTAGCACGGACAGAAGACTAAAGGCGACTGACGACTAAAGCCGACTCACGCCGACTCGCGACAAGCAACAACTAACTACATACTACTCTCTGGTCAGAGACTCTGCCATGCCTCGCCCATCGCCGGCAACTACATCTTACAACATTGAAGCCATTTTTACAGTCCTTTGAGTAGTAACCCGCATCAGTCAAAACTTCAACACATTTTCAAGTTTAGTCTCAATGGTACCAAAACAGGAAGGAGGACAACTAGGATTTAACACATTGCTCTCCAGTAGAGTATAACACATAATCTAATGAAAGACTTATACCAATAATGGTGCATCGCAACCGGTGATAGTACTGGATCTTGCTGCGACTTGAGGGGGCCATGAGCCATTGAGCTATGCTACGAATCTGAGGGTTGGAACAGATGTATTTCTCTATGTTAGCTTGTTATTATAAAGTTTCTATCATTCATTGTCCAATTAACATATGATGTGCAACTTAGGCAGTGAGGTAACAACATTTGTAAAACTATGCTTCACTTGCTGCCGCATCTCCTATGTCATACATTCACATAAACAAGAGTTTCACTTCCATCCATCGTACCTAAAAGTGCTGAATGATATTTTTAATCGTCTTCTGGGTACATTGAAATTCTGTTATAAATCTACAGCCCAAAATGCAAATACGGGGTGATTTTGCTAAATGGAGGTAAACTGCATAATAGGAAAAGAAACGTCATATGGGCGATGTGGCTGGAGAAGCGTCCCTAGGTTGAAGGTTGAGATAAAGGTCTTTGATAGTGTAGGTTTCAGTAATTCAGAGCACACATGGTAATACAGCACACAAGTAGGAATGTTCTGACGGTACTAGTGTTTGTGCAGCAGACTCAAGAAGGCAGTGAGCTGGAGTACCATCATGTATTATCCACGTTGCCCTTCGTATTGCCAGAGGCACATTTCCCAGCAGGGGAGCCAAGATCACGGGCAGGAGGTTCAGATATACCCCGTCTGTGGGGATTACTGAAACAACGAGGCGGTTACCAAGTAATACCATAGGGATTCTCTGTAGCCCATAGGTGTGTGTGTGTGTGTGTGTGTGTGTGTGTGTGTGTGTGTGTGTGTGTTGTGCACGTAGGCGATACCACCAGACGTAAAGGGGGAATAGGATGGATGTCGGAAGTCACAGTACTATGGTGGCCTGTGCGATGAACCACGGAAGCAAATTGTTAGGTAATAAGGCTGGCATGCTTTGTAAATGATGTAGATAAAAGATGTCCACTTTTTGTGTTTTGATTACTTGATTGAGTGGAATTAACCTTGATTCTGAAATTAAAGTGAGGTACAACTTTCGCCAACTCAAATGGACTTGGCGGAGCTACCGATCTTCCCACCAAGGACAGGCAGCGACTCTCCATGATTGAAGTCTAGTGGGTGCAATGTCGTCTGAAGTCAGGAAGAAAACGTAATTGTGTGTGACCCTACGATTTTTTGAAAGTTCGCAACGGAATCTGATCAAAGGACTTCAGTACAACTAATTAGGGATTGAATTTCATTGATGGTTTAAAACAACATTTCTCATCAATCACAAGAAGTTGGAAGCACCGGTGGGATGTGTGTAGGCGAAAAGTCTAGTGAATTATACTCCACGAAAAGGACATTTATTAAAACGAGGTATTCCCTCCTCGATGTTTAGCAGTCATGTAACAAACAACGTTCACCTTAACGTTATGGTTCCTTACGGCGACTGATTTCTTAATACGTCCTACACACAGTGCATAGTGCGATCGGAAAGATTCGACACAGCTGCTCTTGTGGACCCATTAAAAATTCGAGCACTCGCAACATTTCTGGAGGGTAAACAGTAGAAGATAAGTTCACCAATAATTCCGACGAATTGTGTGCGGTTGCCGTCAAGCCCGACTTGTGATCGTTCAGTCTGCTCAAGAAAATCTGCAAGGCACAATCATGACACCTTAACGTGGGTGGCTAGCGAAAACAAATTCGAATTTCCAAAACTAAGTTGGACATCGGTAAAAAATTTACACAGGCCATATTTAGCTATAAAACTGTATTGATAATTGAATTCAATTGCTGCACAGATTACCTACATTACGAAACGAAAATGATTAACCGGATTCACTGCGAAAATGTTTTATCCTAAGTGGTCTTGGGAGCAGCATACGTTACCACAGCGTCAGATCCCGGCTCACTGTTACCAACTACTGTACTTTCTAAAACAATCAGACACTGAGCTCTGGTGCAGCCTTCCAGAGTGGGGGGTGGGAGCCACGCAGTCATCACAAGAAACGACCCACGGTTGGTCACGAGGGAGTAGAAATCGACATGGAAGACGTCAGCTGTCAGTAGCTGGTTAAGACCTTTCCGCGGATATTGTGGATACTGAGATTTTCATAAAAAAACCTTAGGAAATCTGATATCTTTGGTGAATTCATACCAGATCAAGTTTTTGAACTTCAATATTTCCCGGATTTTCGGTAATTCAGATGACCTATGGTCCCATCTAGTGGTGACAAGCGTCGATATTCCACAGTGTCTATTCTGGTCACCTACACCATCTTATCAAATGAGCCTGGACATCTGTTAGTAAATACTGATAAAGTGCTGCCCACATCGGCTTTATGACGGCTTGAATTTTACTGGGACACTTTCAATTAGTTGACTGTACGTCTCTAAAGGAATGGCGGCCCATTATTCCTCCAAAGCCGAAATTAGAGAAATCAGTGATATTGGAATCTGAGCTATGGAGTAAAGTCGATGTTCCCTCTCATCCCAAATATGAGCTATTGTGTTCAACTCAGCATTCCGGGCAGGTCTGTCCGTATCAGGACTTCTGTTGTCCACAATCCATAGCCTCCCATACACCACATTATGACAAGGTGCAGCCTCATGCTGATACAATCATCGTCTCTGAACTGGTCCTCTAATGTAAGCAGTAGTTTCCACATTCTTCGGAAGTTAGTGTCTTATTAAGTACAATGAGGGGGCCACACCCTAACCACGAGATATTCAGATCAATTTTATAAAAGTATGTCCTAATATACGGGAGACAGTATATTAGGACAGAAACCGGTAATCTGACGACAAAATAATTTGTGACCATGGTCGTGAAGTGAAGGAACCGTTTGCAAAAGTGTAGGTTACTCGTGCAGGAATACCAGTTGCTGACACTGTGCTTAGGTCCAACACGTCCGATGTAGCCCTCTCCGAACAGCAAACAGTCATGTGGTCGATACTACTTGATGCAGCTACTTGTCTTACGCTAGTCTTAGGGTCGTCGTCAACTGCACGAAGAAGTTCCTCATCCAGTTGAGTTCTCCTCGTCCAGCTAGCGTCCTCCAGTCGCGAGTAGTATGCATAAACGCCCCATGCTCCCTAGGCGACGATCAGATGCTTGAAGCGTTTCCCTGTCTGAACACAGTCGGTCTGGAAATCTCTCTTGATGTAAACGTTGACAGCTACGGTCATTACCATCTGCCAGTGCGTACAGCAAATGGGCATGCAGCATTTGAGAAGACCTCCATTGCACTGTATCTGTTACAAAGTCCGCGATGAATACTAAACACTTGATACTACGTGCTTGATGCTACGAGAGCAATGACGTTAGCCGCATGTCAACACGAACAATGAAGTGAGTCACATGTCAGCATTACCATAGTACAGATGCCACTATAAACACACTAGATTAACCTCAGAATTCAATTATTATGAAGAGGCTATTTCGAAATTTCCATGTACGAAAGCGATTCATGTAATGTTGGCACGGTCTGATTCTGTGTGCTTCCCATGATTGATGTGATTACGATGAAAAGCAGAAAATGAGCTCAAACACATAAATAAAGCTCTTCTGGACATACCTCCGTAAACCCGTTTGATTCCTCTGTGTATGAGGAAGTTTCCTGAAAATTTGGCCACACCTACTTGTTACACCCTTTACAGACAATAACGATCCGTGGCCCCATTTGCGAGTGGAAGTGGAAAGGGAATGACTAACAGTGGTTCACTGCTTATAGATTTGTAAGTAAAACAAACGTTATTGACAGTCTACATCTTCATTCTTCATGTGTACTTACTTGCAGTCCAGTGCCGCTAGGGGGGTCCGAATTGTAGCGTGTACCATGGCGGTATATAATGTAGCTACGTCGATGCACGAGAAACATGGTGCTCTAATTGCGTTTTGAACTCTTAGTCCACACATAGAGCAGCTTCTCCTGGAACATGACACAGCAATACCGCACACAAGAACACCTTCGCTGCGCGCGGTAGCTGCGTGGTCTAGGAGCCTTGCCACGGTCCGCGCGACTCCCTCCATCGGAAGTTCGAGTCCTCCCTCGGGCATGGGTGCGTGTGTTGTCCTTAGCTTAAGTTAGTTTAAGTTAGATTAAGTAGTGTGTAAGCCTAGGGACCGATGACCTGACAGTTTGGTCCCATAGGAACTTACCACAAATTTCCAAACAAACACCTTCGAGGACTTCACTTTTATTGCGATGAAGCAATGTAAGCGGAGGTGAGATAGAGGCTCCATCAACAAGTCAAACGTTCTACAGTGACGCTGTCAACAAACTGGCTCTCATTGGGAGAAATGTTTTCCTCTTCAGGGTGACTATGTTGAGAAATAAATATGTACACAGCACAAATGACGGCGTGCCAAATTTCACACATGCTGAGTGTGGGTGCCGGATACGGGCCACCGCCCGGCCTGTCTTCGTCCTTCTCAGAAGTACCCGGAACAGTGCAACATTTCGTTGAGTACTGCAGTGTATTTTTCGGTCAGTACAACTCTCTTCCGTTCCGAAGAATTGTGGTGTCAGCGTTGTTTGCCTTTCGCTATTTGTTCGTTGCATGAAGGAGTTCACACATCCGGTGGCTGTTTGCACGAAAAGAGGAAGTCTAGCGGTCTATCGTCACAAGCCTTTAAAAATGAGTGGGAATGGCGGAAGAGAGGGATTAGAATTCTCGGTATATACTGTGCAGTCTCATAAGCAACCGGTAAGGCAACTATGCTATGAAACGTCATTGCAGTACCGTGTTAAAACATAAAGATTTAGGTAGAAATGATAACACAAAAAATTTCAATGAACCACAGACAGGATTCATTTTTCTTTACCTCAAGAAGCAATTTCTGCTAAATTTGCGGGCATGGAGCACGTGAAGAAACTGATGGTACGAATAGTTCAATTTCTGAAGTCGCACGCGTTATTCCAATGGATGGAACTGAACGAACAGTACGGAGACTTTATACGAGTACATTACGGCAAAGTACATTGGTTAAGACAAGGGGCATGCCTACAACGATTTTTCTACATTTGTTGAATTCATGAGGAAAAAGGAGTACAGGAACCAAACTTAGAAGACCCGGAATGAATTGTCCACCTCTCGAGTCGACTGCACACTGCCGACGGTAAGACACTGCAAGGTGAGAAACAACTCCTTTTTGATTTGATAGCCGGCCGCTGTAGCCGAGCGGTTCTAGGCGCTTCAGTCCGAAACCGCGCAGCTGCTACTGTCGCAGGTTCGAATCCTGCCTCCGGCATGGATGTATGTGATGTCAAAAATGGTTCACATGGCTCTGAGCACTATGGGACATAACATCTGAGGTCATCAGTCCCCTACAACTTAGGTTAGTTAGGCTTAAGTAATTCTAAGTCTACTGGACTGATGACCTCAGATGTTAAGTCATATAGAGCTTCGAGCCATTTTGATTTGATGGAGATGCATTTAAAAAGAAAATCACGTTGTAGAAGAGACACATTGTGACAAAGACAGTCCTGTTCGGTAAGCTCAATGGCGCTAAATACAAACGGTGGAGTGAAGAACTCTTTGTGGCCTAGAAAGAATTCCATGGAGAGTATCTGATACGTTTTGTGGACATTGCCAGTCTTTCACCTGTTTTGAGCTGCTTTAGAGAGCGTTTGCCGCTTCAGCTGAAATCGCTCCTGTGCATGTGCAGATGTAACTGGCTGATCTGGAAGGTAATTCCTATTTTGAATACAAATCCTCTTAACTTTCTACACTGTTTGAATTACATCTCCATAATGAAGTTTTAAAGCTGCTATAATATTTCCATCAACATAAGTGTGTGAAGACGTTTTTTTCGATTATAACAAAATCAATGACGGTTTCGTGGCAACCCGAGTACCAAAATCTGTGAAATTGTCTGCCTCTTCTATCACATCAAAATTTCACGTCTTCAACACGCCAAAAATAATTCATTAATACTGATACGTTGTTTATTTTTTTATCTGTGTTGTTGAGAAATGTGGAATATGAAACCAAAACGTACGCAGTGCGAGCGCATGTCATTTAAATGCTGCACGTTCGTGGTTTCCCTGTCTCCCTCCCCCCATCCACCCTCCCCCCCCCCCCCCCCCAAATGCTTAAAGAGTGTGGCGTGCGTGGCCGCGAGGGAAATGTGCTGTGTTAGGCAGGTTGAGCGATATGGTACTCGTGTCAGGGCGTGGCCCATGAGAGAATTCTTGGCCAGCCCATATGCAGGACGTTTTTCATTTAAAAAGCCTTAAGAGTTTTCACATACAAAATTCGGGAGGCATTAATTTCAGCACGCCACCGTAGATGTAGATCTGTAGATTGCGAGTAAGGTGCACCGTGGGTGCTTTCGCGAGCGCGCGCGTGTTTCTGTGTGTGTGTGTGTGTGTGTGTGTGTGTGTGTGAGTGTGTGTGTGTGTGTGTGTGTGTGTGCGTGCGTGTAGGTAGATGTATCTAGTAGGTTGGCATCTGTCCTTTGAAACGACAGCCAGTGAGCGGTTATATGCTGAGTGTAGCGCCCGCGCTTCACTGTTTCACACAAGAGTCGCGTATCTCCGATTCACCGCGCACTGCAACACCCACAGTTGGCCTTTCGCCGCGGTGCGAGTTGTAATGCATGCAAGCTGCAAAGCTAGGTCCGCACGTGACGCGAGCTGCACTGGTACAGTGGCGGAGTGAGTGCGGGAGGGAGGGGGAGGGTAAACGCTGGCTGGCGGGCACGGAAAATAGCTGCCGTGCAGACGGTGGAGGAGGCGGGGGCGGCTGCGTCTAATTAAATGCAAGCATCCGGGGCCCGGCCACCGCCGACTCATTCGCCGGCTGCAGACATCTCCTGCGTCAGCAGTGTCTAGTCCGTAGACGGCGCACAGGTCGCAGCGGAGTGTTGGAGCTGGTGACTGCCGACATGCCAGCCAGTGGCTCAGTTCTTGTTATACAGGGAGGGCAAATTAAAACTGCTCCAGAAAATACACTCTAAGAAAAGAAAAAGTGACGCATCGCGAAGGACTTATGATCGGTGAAGACATGTTTTGAGAGGCCAGTGACAGCGGTGGCATACCAATGTGTCGCAGGCCGTACGGCCCGCCAACCCGTAATAATGTTCTGGGACGCCACTTCATTTCATAACATGATATCTTTGCTTGTCGTCTATGGCACCCTTACAGCAAAGCGCTACGTCGGCGATGGTGCCGTTTTGTCGCACATCATGGGAAGCCATCCTGGACTTACATTTCAGCTAGACAGTGCCAACTCGCACACCTCGAGAGTTTGTACTGCTTGTCTTTCTGCTTGCTAAACCATGCCTTGGCCAGCAACATCGCCAGACCACTACTGCAGGTTGCAAAAATTGTGGGCGTGGTCCTTCAACCATCTCGAGATTCTGACGATCGAACGTACCGATTGGACATAATTTGGCACAATATTCCTTCAGAAGAACATCCGATAATTCTATCAATCAATGCCAATGGGAGCAATTGCGAGAACAAGGGTCAGAACTGGACCAATGCATTACAGACTTGCTCAGTTTGTGAAACTCTTTCTCTTGAATAGAAAATCCAATTTTTTGGAAACTGTCATCATTTGTTTGTCTGTACAAGTGCGTCACATCTAGCGAATTCCACCCCATGGGAAAAAAGATTTTTTTCAGCTCGTGGCCTACAGGCTTTCCTGCTTTCCCGTCAAGGGCATGTTGTGTGGGTACAGTACTGGCCTGCTGGTTCCTTCTTGGAGAGTATGTTCTTTTTTTTTTTGTCTTAGTGTTAATTTATAAGAATGACACGGAACTGATCCCTGCTAATGAACAGGATAACTGCCCATCACAGAATATGATGGAAACCGTGATTTAGATGCTTCTGTCGAGCTCTATGATACGTCAGCACATGTGCATCTCCTACATGCTCTGTCCCAAGTATTTAGCTGTTTCATTGTATTTGCTTGAGTGATCGGAGCAGACGTATTTAGTGACCAGTTCACTTTAACACAAAATGCCGTTCACGATAATACGTCGTGTGATCATTGGTCGTGAAAAGCTAATGCTGAAATATTTACTCAGCATTTTAAGGCTGGAACTGACCTGGTAAGACGTCCTCAGCTGCGGTTCTGCCAAAATTCCTCACGCCTACAGATAAGCGCTTCATGGCAAACTGGCACAACACAGGCTTTGTAACAAACAATAACTCTAATTATCTGAAGAGAGTTCAAACACCAAAAAGCATTGCTTGAATGAAGGAAACCTGCAATTAAGTCCATCGAAATCTCAATGCCATTTATACTGCCAGGTGGGAATTAAATGATCATCGTGTTGAAACGTTATCAAAAACGACCTACCTCTGCACCCTAACGTTTAGTGTCATGCATTATTAAGGAATGCCCCATTATGCATCAGAAAATCCCCATTAGTTCTTTGAGGAGCAGTTGGTTAATGTCAACACTGGTGTTTGGTGCGCGAAATCTGGTGTCTGTGGTGCAACACAACCAGTATGTCCAGAAGCTGTTTAATTCATTTTTTGGATATTTATAACAAGACAAAGCAACAGCATGTATCTCGATCGTCTCTGCATTATCAACCGAATGACTAACGTTTTAGTAAAATTATGGTTACCAAATAGATAACAAATGATATAGAAACACAATATACACTTATAGCATGCAGCTGATTGGATCTTACTATCATCTAGAGAATTACCATGTTTCTATTATTGTTAAACGACTACACTAATTGTTGTAAACAATGTTTTGAGTGAATTATACGTTATTACTGTCGTCTTCGGTCCGAAGACTTGTCCGATGCAGCCTTCCACTCCATACTACTCCATTTTATGCAAGCCTCTTCATCTCTGAATAACGTTCATTTAAACCTGCTTACTTACTTACGCGGCCTTCAGAACTTTCGTAGCGTGTCTGGAAGTAGGTTTCGGTGTATTCAACGTATTAATATAGTCACTTCGCTTCACTTCCTTAAGCAGGCGGTAGCTCATATCCCTTACCACCTAGGGATATCGAAGTCGCAAGGCCTGAACACACTGCCCAGCACCCCTTGAATTAAATGGCGCGGCCACAACAAGACAGCTCGACAGCTACCAGCCCCACAACTAAATTTAAATGTAGTGCCTAGAGGACTGATCTCTTGTAATGTCACAGAGTGACGTAAAATAACGGTATTTACGACATATTAAAATGTACAGTTGAATCATTTTTTAAGTAAGAGAGCAATACGCAGCAGTTACCGTGTGCTTCAACTCAGTACAAATATATCTGTAGGGTGCCGTCATCTTATGCGTCGTATCTGACGATATACACGTCTCCTATGACATATTTCTGGAAAATGCATGGAGAAGAGAACGTGTAGATTTGTATTACACTACTGGCCATTAAAATTGTTACACCACGAAGATAACGTGCTACAGACGCGAAATTTAAGCGACAAGACAAGATCCTGTGATATGCAAATGATTAGCTTTTCAGAGCATTCATACAAGGTCGGCATCGGTGGCGACACCTACAACGTGCTGACATGAGAAAAGTTTGCAACCGATTTCTCATACACAAACAGCAGTTGACCGGCGTTGCCTGGTGAAACGTTGTTGTGAAGCCTCGTGTAAGGAGGAGAAATGCGTACCATCACGTTTCCGACTTTGATAAAGGTGGCATTGTAGCATATCACGATTGCGGTTTATCGTATCGTGACATTGCTGCTCGCTTTGGTCGAGATCCAATGACTGTTAGCAGAATATGGAATCAGTGGGTTCAAGAGGGTAATACGGAACGCCGTGCTGAATCCCAACGGACTCGCATCACTAGCAGTCGAGATGATAGGTATCTTATCCGCACAGCTGTAGCGGATCGTGCAGCCACGTCTCGATCCCTGTGTCAGCAGATTGGGACGTTTGCAAGACAACAACCATCTACACGAACAGTTCGAAGAAGTTTGCAGCAGCATGGACTATCAGCTCGGAGGCTATGGCTGCGGTTACCCTTGACGTTCCATCACAGACAGGAGCGCATGCGATGGTGTACTCAACGACGAACCTGGGTGCACCAATGGCAAAACGTCATTTTTTCGGATGAATCCAGGTTCTGTTTACAGCATCATGATAGTCGCATCCGTGTTTGGCGACAACGCGGTGAACGCACATTGGAAGCGTGTATTCGTCATGGCCATACTGGCGTATCACCCGGCGTGATTGTATGGGGTGCCATTGGTTACACGTCTCGGTCACCTCTTCTTCGCATTGACGGCTCTTTGAACAGTGGACGTTACATTTCAGATGTGTGACGACCCGTGGCTCTACCCTTCATTCGATCCCTGCGAAACCCTACATTTCAGCAGGATAATGCACGACCGCATGTTGCAGGTCCTGTACGGGCCTTTCTGGATACAGAAAATGTTCGACTGCTGCCCTGGGCAGCACATTCTCCAGATCTCTCACCAACTGAGAACGTCTGGTCAATGGTGACCGAGCAACTGGCTCGTCACAATTCGCGTCACTACTCTTGATGAACTGTGGTATCGAGTTGAAGCTGCATGGGCAGCTGTACCTGTACACGCCATCCAAGCGTAGTTTGACTCAATGCCCAGGCGTATCAAGGCCGTTATTACGGCCAAAGGTGGTTGTTCTGGGTACTGATTTCTCAGGATCTATGCACTCAAATTGCGTGAAAATGTAATCACATGTCAGTTCTAGTATAATATATTTGTCCAATGAATACCCGTTTATCATCTACATTTCTTCTTGGTGTAGCAATTTTAATTGCCAGTAGTGTATGTTACTTAACACTAGTCATTATAAATACAGCGGTTTTAAAGGAAAGGGACATTTAAAGATGATTTAACGGCGTAAATTGTCTATGGTGCATGATAGTGTCCTTTGCGTTGACGAAACCTTGCATAGACGATTCTGTCTAAAATGGTTCAAAAATGGGAGGAATGACGATGCAAATAATAATTTTGTTAAGTCATTTCCTACCAGGTCTCGGCTCATTTAAAACAGCTCGAATGTTATAACATGTCACATGAAAACACATTCACGACTTAAACGATCGTTTTGAGCACTTAGGTGAAACTTAAAAGTAAAGCGAGAACACTATTTTAGCATAATTTATAATCCATAACCAAGCCTCATATAAGCTAAAACAACAGCACTGTTGCCTTCAAATTGTGTTCGTGTCGCAGATGCACTCGTGTTTCAGCACATAATTAGTAACTGCTAATGTGCATCACTTCCATTCGTAGACTAGGTCACCACTGGACGTTACTGCAGTAGCGCTAGATGGATGGAACACAGGTAGTGAAAGAAAACTTAACACATTCATTTGGTGTGCAAGGGAAGTTGCAGAAAACCATTCTTAAGAATGAGCTATTGTAGTTGTTGTTCCGTGTTCAGTCAGACTTCTGCTCTGTGTATCTGGGAAAGTGACCATATAATTTTGATAATGATTTTGACGTAAATTTGGGCATAAACGTGTTGCTATCTGGGTGCAGTAGGCTAACTGATGACACCAGGTTTCAGCTCGTACCTCTTTTTTTTTTCTTTCTTTACTTTAATGCCCATGAAAGTCACTAGTCTACACATCTGTTCTTGTTATTCACTCCATACAAATACTCGCTGGAGACTTCATAAGTGCTTTATTTCCGGAAAATACAAGCATCTCTGCTGGGTCATTACAATGACTAGCCATGTCGCAATCCCGTGTTGTTCTCGATTTTAATTGCTTTATTAAGGACCTGAATTTTAACCTAAATTATGTTGTGCACTGGGGGGCGTCCACTTTGATGAGAATCTCGTTGCCCCTGAAAAAGATTAGTAGTACAGCTGTCCTAGTAGGACGGATGCGGGGGGTCTAGGGCAGCACTCACACAATGAAAGTAACACAGAATAGTGAGTAGTAAAATATATTACTTACTTTTGGTAAGGCTGGTTTCAGCAATTACAGAACGTGGGTTCAGCTTATGTGTCCTGCGCTGATTTCTGTTCCATGAACACAAACTAATTAAATTTTCTAAACTGACATCGGATGAAAACTTATGTCTTAATATACTGCTCGAAGAACAGTTCCGAAGTAACAGGACTCAGTTAAATCTCTAGGCAGGCGGTCGCTTTCCTTACAAGATAATTCTGTTCACTGTTCTGTTTCTACTGAAGATTAACCATTGTCTGTCTATCGGCCGCGTGGGGTAGCCGCGCGGTCTACTCCGCCTTGTCTCGGTTCGCGCGGCTCCCCCCGTCGGAGGTTCGAGTCCTCCCTCGGGCATGGGAACGCATGGGAACGATGGCCTCAGCAGTTTGATCCCATAGGAACTTACCACAAATTTCCAATTTCTATCTCACTTGGCGACTTTGAGACTAGAAGACATGACGAGCGTTCGCCATGAACGGCATAGTAAGACTTGGACCGACTTAAAACTTGCAGCTGACAACTTCTGCTCGTCCACGGTTACTTAAGCTTGTGACTCCCTTCTTGAAGGCGTTGACGCTCTAGGCGGTGTGACTGTCGCGGGCGACATGATTGGTTTACGCGCAGCGATGTTCCTGCTGCGGACGGACTGCCGTGGTACCTCTAGTAACAACTGTCGCAAACTCTTCTTGTGTGGTTCTCAGTACTCCACAAAATATTACGTTGCCTACAGTATGGCATCCAGTGGTTTCAAGACTATACTTGACTTGCTGTTTGGTTTGGAAGGCGACAGGCGACTCTGAGTTATCGCCCAGAGAGCAGTTACTTTAACTAGTAAATTTCCACTTGGCTACCTGTCCCTAGCGTCTGCTGAATTGATTTTGCCTGTTAATTGTGTCTGTTGGTGATAGCCTGCATTAGACGTTATCACAATTATCATAATCTAAATAAACCTGAATGGTGAAATAGGTGTTAATGAAATGGGACCACTGTCTATCTTTTGTCATTTGTTGATGGGTGACTAATACATCAACACAGGACTGATATTTTATGAAAGTTATGGCACAAGTTTGTTGGTTAAATTTGGACACAAATAGATGTTAAGCATGATAACAAAAATAAAACATGATCTGATGGCACACGAAAATGCAATGAAGAGTTTACAACCCTGTGTGGCGACTGGTTGGCAAAGACTAAGGTTTGACTGACTGATCTATTTACGCTGGCTCAAAATATGTATAACGCAATCTAAAATTATCTAACACATAATAGACCTTCATAACTATATTCTATACAGAAGCTATACTACGTTGCTGCAGCTGAGAACAAGTGGGAAGATTGTGATCTTGTTTCACCTAACAAGCCAGAGCATCATTACAATACTGATTTTCTCGACGTGCGGCGCTGCCTCAGGTATTGGTCGTGGTTCAAGCACCTGCAGAGCACCGATGTGCGGCGCCTGCAATTCCCTACCGCGGGCGCGAAATGTGCAAAGTACCGTGTAGCGATCTGTTAGAAGGATCGCAAATACCCTCAAGCGTAGCCTGAAACCTCGGCAGATTCCATCGTGTGACACTCCCATTCGCTGGACTTACCATGAACCAATCTGACTCACTTATAAGGTAGTGCACCCAAGGAGAGCAGCGTCAAAAGGTTGACCTGTCATCAATAAGATTGCCCTTGGCACAATATGTTGTCCCAGATGACTGAGGATTAAACTGTTACAACAGCTAAATCCTCGCCACAGACTCCCTAGTCAAGAGCAGTGGTAATGCAGAGTCACATTCTCAACAATCGTCCCAAAAGTGCACCACACTCAGAAAGAAAGTAAAAACCTGTTTCGTCTCCACACAAGAGTTTGGATCCAAAGATCCACTCCAGACAACCATCTGAGTCAGAGGACCTGGTATCATCTCGCCTCATTGCCATCCAACCCCTATAAACTCCCAAAAGCACTGCCGAAACCTCCTCAGCAGGGGTTTTGTGCCAACAAGACTCCACGAGCTCCATGTCTCCCCTCCAACTCGTCTGCTCTACTCATCGGCCAATTCTAATCAAAGTTAATAAGATTCACCTCTTTTCTGGAGAAGCGACCAATCACTGACTCGCCAATTCCCACAAAGAAAGGAGGAGACGTTGTGCTCCGGAATTGTTTTCTTCCATGTCCACTTTAGGCAGCGCATTATTCTGAGTTACTGTAAAACTCTAAAGTGGACATTTAACAAGGAGATCATTATCTGGACGTCGTGAAGGTTATGGAATGTCCCACTAGGGGCCCTGGCTAAACCAAGAGGAGAAGTGCTTTTGTGTCCCAAAATATGTCGTTTCTGAGCCACCATAAATTTGCATTCCTTCTAAAATTGTTTTGAAGGCATGAGGCATCCCTAAAAACTCTGCAGGCTGAGGACAGCATCTCCTGTCGGCTCCCTCGATAGCGTACTGTCCAGGGTGAACGTGGAAACTTGCGAAATTTTATGGCTGGCATCCCTTTTCACAAACGCCATTTACAACGCTGCCATAACACGTAGGCTGGGTGACCTATTTCTAAAAATGTTCAAATGTCGGCGAAATCTTATGGGACTTAACTGCTAAGGTCATCAGTCCCTAAGCTTACACACTACTTATCCTAAATTATCCTAAGGACAAACACACACACCCATGCCTGAGGGAGGACTCGGAACTTCCGCAGAGACCATCCGCACAGTCCATGACTGCATCGCCCAAGACCGCTCGGCTAATCCCGCGCGGCTGGCCTATTTCTCTTGCGCCCCCAGCCTCCGCTGTGACAAAGGCTGCCTAACACGTAGACCCAGGCAGACCGTTTTACCGCCTCATCGACTGAACGCATTGTCCGAACACCATGGAAGAAAATCTTGGGATCGCATTCTGTCCCCAGGAAGTGCTTCGATATGTTCTTTTCCCTAATAGCTGCACTTTTCTCACAAGCCCCATACGTACACTGCAAGACCTACTGTTAAATAGATGACCAACTGCCTGCTTGTTCGCAATGGCAGAAAAGTACTATTCGAACAAGAGCCACCACAAAAATCCCACATGCATTGACAATGTACACGCTTCCATCAATGTCTACTCACACCAGTAACTTCCTGTTGTCTCACTAACACGACGTTCTTGGTGTAAAATCAACATTAAATTGTACCCTTGACTACGAAGAATAGTGTGTGACCCGTCCTCTCTCACGGTTTTACAGGATAAGACCTCGATTTTAGTCGACGTCATCAGATTCCAACTGGATTGCCATCTTTCCATTCGTTTAAAAGTGTTTTATACTGATTTTTACATTTCAGCTTACTGTTCTAATCATTACTAGAAGTATTTTTCATTATGTTTCCCTGGTACCGTCCTTCCCTTGCGGAGAGGTATTCAGATAGCGCAATTCATAAATATTATAAAAATGTATGTATGTATTCATGTGTGTGCGACTTCGTCTACTAAGCCACTGGACTGATTGCAACCAAACTTCGTACGCGTATCATTTACTGTCTGAAGAGAGTCCCTGTGGGGGTAAGAACCACATGTCTATCGAAGGAGTGGGGGTAAAAAAACAGAGCGTCCCACAACGCTCGAATACCCGTACTTTAGTCATCCAGTGTTTGAGAATGAGAACATTTAATGACTTGCACCAAACTTTACACATAATTACAAATCCTTACGAAACTTTTTCCCGCTTACAACCCCCTCAGAATGATGAAAGGAAATTATCGCTTACTAGATTTTCGCTGTCCATGCAGTAAAACTGCCGCATGAAGCGTGACGATTTGAATTTTTACTTCTCTGCTAGTAACTGTGTTCACATCACCTTTTGTAGACAGTATTCACATATATCACCGAATGTGCGAACAAAATTATGTCATTTTACATCACATACTTCTAGAGATGTGACGTCATATACATTGAACTACGTGAAAATGAAACTGCAGGGGATATTTCGCTCTCGACGTGTTCTACTGACGTACAGGAGACAATCCTGCATTATGTTTGTAAGCATTCTGAAGCTGTCTTTAACTGTTGTTCATACCTATTAGTTTTCTGAATTTTATGTTGCTGTTCTTGTCCGTATAGACTTGATAGCCCTGATAGCCCTGTTGTACGTAGCAGTGAATGTTGGTTGTGGAGGTCCTAGGTAGCCGAGGTAGGTACTGCTGTGATTTTGTTCATTTATTTTACTGTATTTATATGATTGCCGGACGGTAATGTATAGTGGGTGGAGGGGATGAACGTTTTGTTTTCTGTTATGTCGTTCTTCGTCGGTACCGAAATATGTATCACAGATGCTGGATCCATTTAAATTTCATATATAATGCACGCGCTGCATATAACATCAGAACTCCACGAAAAACTTACAGAAATTGTTCAGGTATAGGTCGACCTTCTGAGAATTTTGGTATAACGGACTCATGGTCTCTGGCAGTTCCTTATGCAATATTAATGCGATTTTGACTTATTCGCTTTGTTACCCCAGTTTCTCTTTTTTTTGTACAAAATACTTTTAAAAAAGTAAAGAAGTCTGTAATATGCTATATCGAAAATTTACAATACGCAACACAAAGTAATTCAACAACTCTTGTGTGCCAAAGTACTTTGATGTGGTTACCGTTGGTGCCGTCCTTCCTTTGCGTTGAGACGAGGTGCATTAGTAAATCCATCCATAGCACTGCTCTGTATCATTGTTAATGCACAACTAGCACTGCCGAAAAACTAAACCGTAGAAACAACGGAGCAGTACTGAATGCATACTTGAGGGCTTGGGTAAGTAAGACATTACCGTTGTCCACAACAGGTACCGTGAGCGAATGTAAACACAGCGCATACTATGGAAAGTTGCACTGTTGTCCACTATTTTCGGTGCAATACAGATACAAAATTAACTGGGGCATGAAATGAAACGAAATACGATTACTGTGTAAAGATCTGATGGAGACCATGGGTCCCTTATTCCATAACACTCAAATATCCGCGGGCAGCCTCTGAAGGGTAAGACCAAGAGCCACTGCTGCCCGGTACTGTGGTGCTGCAATCCAACGTCCTGCGAACGTCTCTTTGGGGTACTTGCCCACAACGTGAGCAATGTACGGGGGAGCATCGTCCTGGTAAAATATCACCGAATGCAAAATGTTGTCGTCATACAACTGGGGCTGCAGGAGTTGCTGAAGTGTGTCCAGGAACGATGGTCACATGATTGTTGCGTCAGCAAAACAAGAATGGAGCGTAAATGCGCCTGTTGAGCGAGGCCCAGCCACTCACAGTGATACGCCAAGACATTATGAGCATTTATCACCGCGGCGTTGGATGCCGCCTGGAGGCGTTGGGGGCACTTGACGCGGTAACGGGCGTATGTAACTGGAGCAGACACGGACGGGGGTCACCTTAGCGAAGATATGGCCTGAAAACGGGGCAATCTATTGAGATAAGCGACTTTGAGAAAGGGCAAATTATTATTACGCAGAACCTGTGAATGAGTATTTCGAAAACGGCGATGCTGGTCGAATGTTCACGTGCTACTGTCGTGAGCAACTACGGAAAGAGGTAGAAGGAGAGTGAAACTACCACTACGCTAAATGATTGGAAGTCAAAATTCTTCACAGAACGGTTCAAAGCCTTGTCGGCTCTGTAAAGTTAGATGGTGATCTGTGGAATCTCTGCCGAAAGAGCACAATGCTGGTGCATGCTCAAGTGGCTCGGAGTGCACCGCTCATGGTACAGTGTTGAACATGAAACTTCGCAGCAGATCACCCCTACGTGTTAACATGTTGACCTAATGACATCGTCAGTTCCTATTGCAGTAGGCACGGGACCAAAGGGGTTCTACCGTCGATCAATGAAAACGTGTCGGATCTTCGAGTGAATACACTCGGTCGATGGTGGTCTCCACAAACGCCGTCACAGAGATGGATGGCGGCTCGAAAATTGCAGTGCGCCAAGGGCACAGGCTGGTGGGAGCAGTGTTACACTATTAGAGACATTCTCTTGCCCTTGCGTGGGACCTGTGGTAGTAGTCGAAGACACGCTGACGGCTGCGAACCAACTGCCTCCCTACATGCTTGACGTCTTTTCCAACGGCGATGTCATCTTTCATCAGTATAATTGTCCTTGTCTCGGAGCCAGAACCGCGTTACAGTGGTCTGAGGAGTATAATACTGGACTCGCGTAGATGTCTCGGCGACCAAATTCGCCTGATGTTAATCCTATCGTACCCATCTGCGTCGCTAATGGGCACCGAGTACGCAAATCATCAACTCGTTATTTACGCGAAATGCATCACCTCTACGTAGAATATAGTGCCACATGCCTCTACAAACCTACCAACAAACTGTTGGATGCCTTATGCGCAGAGTTAGTGATGTATTTCGTTTCAAAGATAGACAGATAAGCTATTGAGTAGTTGGTCATCATGTTTTGGCTCATCAGTGTACGTTTGTAGTGTTACGCTTCATTCCATGGCGGCGCGTGCTGGTTGTTCAGCAGAGCATATCCTGCTACTGTGACAATTAACGGAGTCTAATAGGTATGAAATGTGGCCTCATTGCCGAACAGGACGTGTGCCAACAAATTTACTGCCTCAGTTAAGTCGAGTCATATGCGCAAGTTTTTCAAACCGACAAGGAAGATCAAAGAGTGTCTTAGATCGGCGAAGGAGAAAAGAGACCCACTTGCAATGTCGGGAATATACCGCATACCATGCACATGCGGAAAAGTGTATGTCGGAATGACTGGACGATCCATTAACACCAGGATCAAAGAGCATAAGCGACACTGCAGGTTGGGGCAGGTGGAGAAATCGGCCGTGGCAGAGCACGCACTGAATGAGACCGACCATGTAATAAAATTCGCCGACACGGAAGTTCTGGCTGTGGAGAAGCACTATCACACGCGCTTGTTCAGAGAAGCTGTAGAAATACAAAAACACGCGAACAGTTTGAACAAGAAAGAGGAAAGCCTTAAGGTCAACGGATCCTGGCTTCCCGTACTGCAGCGAACGACCGTCGCAGGTAGCAAGAGGAGAACCGCACCGGAAATGACCGCGGAGGAGCCCTCGGACGTTGGCGCGCCAGGTACATATAGCCTGCGCCCGCGAGCTCGGCTCCAGTTCACCACCGGCAATGGAGGGTGAAGCTTTGACAATGCCAGCCACTCGTGCTGGCGAAACGTCAGAAAAATCATTAGATGAACGTCGGCCGAAGAACCCGAGACAGAAGCCAATAGGCAGTTTGTCAACAAGTGGCCACGAAAGCCTCAATAATTTTGTATTGCCACACAGTCCTAAGATTCAAGATGATGGAGAAACTGGATGTGATAAGTCTTCTTGTTCAGTACGAAGAACAAGGTTTGCCACTCAGTGGACTTTCGGATGCCGTGCTCGCGGCTAAGACGACGTGTCAACGCTTTTGGCCGTCGTATGGGCTGCACAGTCTTCTGCGACGTAGACGGACAAGTAACACGTTTCACGTCATAAACATTTCCAGTTCGCTTGAACTTGGTGACCATGCCTTTAATGATTTTTCACGTTGATGTTTCTTTACGGTAACGTTGACAAAACCGTTTTCGAACTTCAGCAAAGACAGTCCATTCGGTATACAACTTATGGTTGTTCTGTAGTGAAGCATTTTCAGATTACTACAGTAAAGAAACAAAAATTAGCTCTGTCCCTGAATAGTTAAGGAATCCGCAAGCACTATACACAGGGTAGTCAATTGATCGTGACCGGGCCAAATATCCCACGAAATAAGCGTCAAACGAAAAAACTACAAAGAACGAAACTTGTCTAGCTTGAAGGGGGAAACCAGATGGCACTATGGTTGGCCCGCTAGATGGCGCTGCCATAGGTCAAAAGGATATCAACTGCGTTTTTTCTTAAATAGTGACCCCCATTTCTATTACATATTCGTGTAGTACGCAAAGAAATATGAATGTTTTAGTTGGACCACTTTTTTCGCTTTGTGATAGATGGCGCTGTAATAGTCACAAACATATGATTCACAATTTTAGACGAACAGTTGGTAACAGGTACGTTTTTTAAATTAAAATACAGAACATAGATACGTTTTAACATTTTATTTCGGTTGTTTCAACGTGATACATGTACCTTTGTGAACTTATCATTTCTGAGAACGCATGCTGTTATAACGTGATTACCTGTAAATTCCACATTAATGCAATAAATGCTCAAAATGATGTCCGTCAACCTCAATGCATTTGGGAATACGCGTAACGACATTCCTCTCAACAGCGAGTAGTTCGCCTTCCGTTATGTTCGCACATGCATTGACAATGCGCTGACGCAAGTAACCAGGCGTTGTTGGTGTATCACGATGTCCTTCAATTTCCCCCACAGCAAGAAATCCGGGGACGTCAGATCCGGTGAACGTGCGGACCAAGGTATGGTGCTTCGACGACCAATCCACCTGTCATGAAATATGCTATTCAATACCTCTTGAACTGCACGCGAGCTATGTGCCGGACATCCATCAAGTTGGAAGTACATCGCCGATCTGTCATGCAGTGAAACATCTTGTAGTAACATCAGTAGAGCATTACGTACGAAATTAGCATACATTGCACCATTTAGATTGCCATCGATAAAATGGGGGCCAATTATACTTCCTCCCATAATGCCGCACCATACATTAACCCGCCAAGGTCGCTGATGTTCCACTTGTCGCAGCCATCGTGGATTTTCTGTTGCTCAATAGTGCATATTATGTCGGTTTACGTTACCGCTCTTGCTGAATGACGCTTCGTCGCTAAATAGAACGCGTAGAAAAAATCTGTCATCGTCCCGTAATTTCTCTTGTGCCCAGTGGAAGAACTGTACATGACGTTCAAAGTCGTCGCCATGCAATTCCTGGTGCATAGAAATATGGTACGGGAGAAATCGATGTTGATGTAGCAGTCTCAACACCGACATTTTTCAGATTCCCGATTCTCGCGCAATTTGTCTGCTACTGCTGTGCGGATTAACCGCGACAGCAGCTAAAACACCCACTTGGGCATCATCATTTGTTGCAGGTCGTGGTTGACGTTTCACATGTGGCTGAACACTTCCTGTTTCCTTAAATAACGTAACTATTCGGCGAACGGTCCGGGCACTTCGATGATGTCGTCCAGGATACCGAGCAGCATAGCAGACGCCCGTTGGGTATTCATAATAGCCATTCATCAACACGATATCGACCTTTTCCGCAATTGGTAATCGGTCCGTTTTAAGACGGGTAATGTATCACGAAGCAAATACCGTCCACACTGGCGGAATGCTACGTGATACCACGTACTTATAAGTTTGTGACTATTATAGCGCCAACTATCACAAAGCGAAAAAAGTGGTCCACCTAAAACATTCGTATTTCTTTACGTACTACACGAATATGTAATAAAAATGGAGGTTCCTATTTTAAAAAACGCTGTTGATATCCGTTTGACCTATGGCAGCGCCATCTAGCGGGCCAGTCATAGCGCCATCTGGATTCCCCCTTCAAGCTAGACTAATGTTGTTCTTTGTAGTATTTTCGTTTGATGCTTATTTCGTGATATATTTTGGCCAGTCACTATCAATGGACCACCCTGTAGTATATACACTCCAAGGGAAAAAATAAGACCGACGCATCACGAAGCAATTATTGGAACGGGAAGTCAATCGGTAGATGTGATTTACATGTAGAGACAAACGAATGATTACAATTTCAGAAAAATTGGATGATTTATTCAAGAGAAAGTTCTTCACGAATCGAGTAAATCAATAACGCGTTGGTCTACCTCTTTCGCTTATGCTGCAGTTATTCGGCTTGGTATTCATTTACAGAGGTTTTGTATGTCTTCCTAAGGGATATCGTGCCAAAGTCTGTCCAGTCGGTGCTCTAGCACGATAAATTTACAGTTGGTTGGAGACCCTTGCCCGTAATATTCCAAACGCTCTCTCTCGTGGAGATCTCCGACGACCGTGCTGACTAAGGTAGAGTTGGCAAGCACGAAGACAAGCTGTAGAAACTCCTGTTGAATACGGACGGGCGCCATCTTCCTGAAATGTAAGCCCATGATGGCTTGCCATGAAGGGTAAAGAAACTGGGCGTAGAACATCGTCGACGTGCAGCTGTTTTGAATGAGTGTCTCGTATGACATCCTCCTATGAAAAGAAATGTCACACCGAGACCTCCAATTTTGGTTGTCGGACTGTATGGCGGACGACAGTCAGTTCGGTATACTACTACTGTCCTGGCACTCTCCAAACGTGTCGTCGGCCTGCAGTGTCATTGACTATGGTAGAATTGTCTTCAGTGATGAGTTCCACTTCGAACTGAACTCAGATGACCAGCGAAGAAGTGTCTGGAGATAACCTGGACGGCCGTGGGATGTGAACCTGACTGTCGACCGCAGTATAGTCCTACAACCATGAGCGATGGTCTGGGGTGCATTTCTTTTCACGTTGCCATCTGCGTAATGTCAACGACTTTCTACGTCCAGTTTTGTCGCGCTTCATGGCAAGCCATTCTGGGCTTACATTTCAAGAGATAATGGCTGCCTGCATACGGACAGAGTTTCTCCTGCTTGTTACGGTGATTATCAGACCATGTCTTGGCCAGTAAGGTCACCAGACCTCTCCCCAGTTGAGAACGTTTGAGTATTAAGGGCAGGGTCCTCCAACCAGCTCAAGATTTTGGCTCTCTAAAACGCCAATTGTACAGAACGTGATACGTTCTATCAAGCAATGCTAAGCCGAAACACCGCTTGCATAGGAGCCAAAGCGTTGTTGTCTTGCTTAATTTTTAGGGCTCTTTCTCTTGAGTAAAACATCCAATTTTTCTGAAATTATAATCATTTTTTTGTCTGTACATGTACGTCTCATCTACACATTTCCGTTCCGTTCTGTTATTTCCTTCGAGGTTTGTAGTACTTTCTTTCCCTTCTTCCTAGTAGGCAAAGTAATGTTGTTTTAACTATATATGAAGGTAGTATCTGTTCCAGAAAGAACAGATACTATTGATGACCGTGCAGCTTCTCTAGAATGAAATGATAATTAAATTGACACCCTAGCTGCAGACAGGCGTTTATATACATCATTGGGGACATGATGAAAATGTGTGCCGCAACTGGGACTCGAACCCGGGGTCTCCTGCTTACATGGTCGGGGCAAACATTTTCAAGATGTCCCCAATGATGTATATCAACGCCTGTTTGCAGCTAGCGTGTCAATTTAATTATCATTTCATTCTAGAGAAGTTGCACAGTAATCAATAGTATCTGTTCTTTCGGAAACAAATACTACCTTCATATATAGTTAAAATATGGCTACCCGGCCATTGACCTTCTTGTGCGAACGCACACGCTATACCGCAACTCGCAAGGGACTTGGTAGATTAATCTGCCACGAGTAACGAGTGTGATGGGTTTTCAATATTAAAAAAATTAAAAATTAAAAAAAAAGATGGATAGAGCATTTTCCATGTAAGCATGAGTTCCCGGGTTCGAGACCTGGTCGGGGCGTACATTTTCAACATGTCCCCAATGATATATATCAACGCCTGTTTGCGGCTATGGTGTCAGTTTAATTATCATTTCATAATGTTGATTTATTATTAACTGTCTACCATTCTATTGACGCCGTTGTGTTTATATGGAAACACCCGTTGTCTATATATGGCTTTCATAATAAGCCCACGCTGCACAACTCTCAGCTCAAACCCAACTTCACGCAATAATTGTAGGAAGGAAAGGTCGGTAAGTTAAGAATTTAACGCTCCGTTCATTGTAGGATCGTCAGGAAGAGAACACGAAAAAACATCAAATATTAGAGCTTCATTTCTCTTCAGTGATGAGGTCACTGGAGACCAACCACAAGTATAGGTTTGGTAAGGATGGGGAAAATATGTCCCGTGTCCTTTTCACACTGGTCATCGCAGCATTTGCCTAAATAAGACAAGGGAAAACACAGAATACTCAGCTGTAGATGGTGGCGCGGGATATTAAATCACAAGCAGAACACGATCTCAGTTGGGAAGGTACAGGGACGAGTGCCTGATGAGGTTTTATCGAAAGAACCACCGAAGTGCTAACTGCACTGATGTTTGGGTACCCCACTAAACCTAATACGTGACTGCAGGAAAGTATTTGTATGCCACTTCAATATTTCAGTACTCGTTATTGGCGAGCGTGCGATTTTCTTATGCTGCTTGGCACGAGACGTAGGGTTACAGAAATTGATCTTTATCACGGAATACTCGAAAGAAAAGTATTTCCTAGCACGCCATTGATATTTCGACAAACCTCATAATATAGTAAACAGGACTTCATTCTTTTTGTGTATAATGTGAAGCAATGTCTAACCTTTTAGTTGTGGCGTACACGATGGCATCTTTTGTATAAATTTCTTTTTTTGATCTATTGCCATTGACGTTTCCTCAGTACTGACGGCGCTGCAGAGACACTTAAATCGTTTGTGTCGGTCGTAGAAATGCCAACAGAGCCTCTCATAAGGCACACTTTTATGAATCAGACCTCGGCAGAAAAACATAGGGACTATTTCAGTACCGTAAGGGTGTGTGGTGTGTGTGTGTGTGTGTGTGTGTGTGTGTGTGTCTGTGTGTGTGTGTGTGTGTGTGTGTGTGTCTGTGTGTGTGTGTAAGAGGGAGGAGGAAGAGAGAGAGGAGAGAAGTAGGGAGAGAGAGATAGAGAAAGTGGGGCTGGGAGGGGGAGGGAGAGTGAGGGAGTTATTGCGATGGTGTAGCATTTGTAACCGTACAATGCGGTTGAAATGTCAGCAGTTTTGTACTTCTAGTCTACAACGACACTGAACGACATCAAACAGGACTGTAATGGCTTTGAAAGATGAACTACTGTCGTGTAATGCGCTAAAACAAGGCAAAGAGTATCCAATGAATTGCAATACTAGTATCGAATGCAATCTCTGTGTTTGAACAATACAAACAACTTTTACGGCCAATTTATAGCGACAACACGATGGAATTATTTAAGAAAAAGCAGAAAGAAGTAATAAGCCGCGAAGGACAGAGATAACTGGCGCTATGACGCAAAGCGTGGGCAATGAAACACGTCGCGCTTGCATTACAGTAATCCTTTGATGTTCACACGCCTGGACAAGGAATTTTAAAGCAGCATTGATAGCCCAGATCAAAATATCAAAAACATCAGTTTGCTGTCGGCGTGTGGCAGACGGCTAACGCTGGTATCGACAGCCTTCACTCATGAAAATGCAAAAAATAACTAGCCTAGAGTAAAGTGAAAGAGACAAAAAATCTAGGTCTTCTTGATCATGACTGCCAAAGACGGAATATTAGGGTGTAACATCACGTTAATGATACGTTTATTGGAGCCATAGCTTGAACTAAGGAAGATCGGCTGTACCCTTTTTAAGGAATCACCAAGAATTCGCATTACGTAGTTTAGAATAATCATTGGAAATCTAGCTACACTGTTGCACTGGTGTGCACGAATGTAACTTTCTCATTGTATGTCACTGTCCAGTAACACAGCTCGAAGAAACTTGGACCATACACAGACAGAACTGCTACGACATAGTTCAGAGGGAAACTAAACGAAATACGCAGTGAGTCGAACGAGAAATGAGACTTTTATGCATTGACAATAATAATACAAAAGTCAACGTGATTTACGGTCTCCTGGACATTGAAAATGGCAGAACGTGGGTCTTAATGGGGTGATCACTAGGGACAGTAACGCATGATCTGCAAAGTTATCACACGGTGGCCGGAAAGTGGGTACAGGGCTCTTTGATGCCGCGTTACATTCCCCTGCCAGAGCGCTTGACTTGCACGTGGACGTGCTGCAGTAGGTCTCCCTAACGCGTCCCACACGTTCTCGGAGGTATTTAAGTAAGGGGAACGGGCAGGGCAGTACCTTCACCGAGTATCCCCTCTTTCCAAGAGTTCCTTCATCTGCACTGTTCGATACAGTCGCGCATTATCATCCATAAAAATTTAGTCACGACCGAAAGAAACGCTGAAAGGACGCATCTAGGAAAGTAGTACAGTGTCGTAATAATGGTGAGCGGCGAGTGCACCGTGTTCAAAGATTTGGAGATCTGTACGCCCATACAACATTACGCCTTCCCACACCATTACATCCGTACCATCAAAACGATCACGTTCGACAATGTTCCTGGGTGCATTACGTGTTCTTACCTCTCTCCATATTGATGTTACATCCAAAAACACTACGGAGACTAAAGCTGCTCTCATCGGAGAACAACACACGACACGACTCCTCGTTGTTGTCCAGTCCCTATGCTATGCACCACTGCAAACGATACTGCCGATGTCCGAATGTCAACGGAACGTAACGCAATAATCGCTTGGCAGTGATATCACTTCCGAGTAGTCGCCCTTCCTGTTTGGTACGTGACACTGCATGTCGTTCGGCCCTATGAAATGAGGTATGAACTGCACCTGCTGTTTGACATGGGTCTCTTCTTGCCTGTTGCAAAATATTGCTGTCATCTGCTGCTGCAGTTGACCGTGGTGGGCCACTTACCCTTCTTCGGGCAGAGCGCCTCTGGTTCAGCCCGCTCCCTACGTACGTGAAACATACTGTGAGCAATAAAAACAAATCCTGAGTTACCCAATCTTCGTCTTTCTTCTTTCCCGACGATTATTCCGCGTGTAAAGTAGCCCATATGCTGTCTCCGAGGCATATTCTAATAAAGAACACCACCAAAGTACTCGCTTATTGATACGCACTGTCTTTTTCCGGTCCTTCAAATATCTCGTGTTGCGATGCCAGGCCCATTTGGCGTTGTAATCAAGCTGACCGTACGCCATACGGCGTCCAGTCGTGTGCGCTACAGGGAGACCTCTGGCTACATGCTACACACTTTCATTGATTTCCATCGAGTATATTACATTACTTTATCTACCTCGCCCATTTACCTTGATAGAGAAATATATGAACGATTGGATGAAGTGAAGAACCGCCGTCATCGCAGACGCAGAGGAAGTGATTTACTCTTCACAACCTTGCTCGACCCTGATTTTAAGTCACCAAATGACACAATTGAAAACAAAATCATTTTAAGTACACTAGAGTAAATCAGATATGAGGGGGTTCTCAAAAGATTTTAATTTTCATTTCCGAAAATTTAAAGTTACACCCCTCGTTTCTTACATATTTTTACGAACTTCAAACAGGAGCGACTTCAGTAATGGATAGGAACTGTGATTGCTGTGTACAGATGCGAGCTGAGTTTGTGACACTTCGCTCACAGCTCCAGGCGGTGATGGCTTCTGTCACATGGATTGAGGCTGCTGACACAGGGGTTGTGAGGGACGTCGAGCACGTCCCACATATTCCCCGTTTGGTCCACTGTGTGGCCACCCCGGGTACTGCCTGCATTGAAGTTGACCCCTCACATGTTGTCCAGTGGGAGATAATTGCGAAGTCTGGCATGCAGTGAAAGACCTTCCGAGTCGCCCATCGTAGGGCCTCTCTGGTTTGTTTGATGAACAGGTTTCATGCGTTATCTGTAGCTGACGGAGTCTCTGAGCCGGTTGCAGTTGTCCACCCTGTTCCAGAGGAAGCTTCTCGGCCCACAAGATCTGGAAACTCACAGATGGTGGGATTGCTGGTAGTTGAAGGCTCTAATGTTAGGCGCGTAATGGGGTCCGTTGCTGCCAAGGAGTGGAAGGAAGCCAGTGCATACTCGTGTCCATACCGAGAGGAGTCATTCTGAATGTGGAAATCGTGCGTCCAGATGCCATGAAGAATACAGAGAGCGGCCAACTGCAGGTGGTGGCTCGAGTCGGTACCAATGATGTGTGTTGCTTTGGATCAGAGGAGATTCTCTCTGGTTTCAGGCAGCAAGTGGAAATGGTAGAGGCTGCCAGTCTTGCTTGTGAGATTAAAGTGGAGCTCACCATCTGCAGCATCGTTTATAGAGTTGACAGTGGTCCTTTGGTGCAGAGCCGAGTGGAAGGTCTGAATCAAAGGCTCAGGCGGTTCTGTGACCATGTAGGCTGCAGATTCCTTGACTTGCGCCATCGGGTGGTGGGTTTCTGGGCTCTGCTTAATACCTAAGGAGTCCACTACACACACGAATCGGCTACACGGGTAACGGTGGCTGTGTAGAAGGGACTGAGCTGTTTTTTAGGTTAGAGGGTCTCAGGAAATCACAGAAAAGGCGTTCGTCTAAAAGGGGGCAGGTAAAAAACAGTATGGTAGTCGTAGGTGCAATCGGTATTGTACTTGTAAATTGTCGTAGCTGTATTGGGAAAGAAGCAGAGCTCCAAGCCATAATAGAAATCACTGAAGCTCAAATAGTTATAGGAAGGGAAAGGTGGCTAAACCCGGAAATAAGTTCAGCCGAAATTTTTTCAAACGACCTAACAGTGTACAGAAAGAATAGATTAAATACAGTTGGTGGTGGAGTATTTATTGCTGTCAGAAGTAGTTTACCTTGCAGTGGAACTGAAGTAGATAGTTTATGTGAAATAATATGCGTAGAGGTTATAATTGACAATCGGACTAAACTATTAATTGGGTCGCAGCCTGTTGATAAAATGGAATATCGGATCGTACTTCTTTCCCTGAATTTGAAAGAGGACAATGCTGTAACAGCCCATACTGAGTTATCGGAAGTGTATGTCAAGGATGCGTCATCATATGTCACAGTGACTGGTTTGCGCAGACAATCCACTGTGGTCAAACAATTTGGGTGGTGGACAATGACGTGGTTTACAATCTACATGTGAAAAACACGGGATCACAATAGAAACAGAGGCTTTGCTGTCTAGTAATCGGTGACTAACGATATAGGGGTAGTGGAAAATGTGAATAATCACTCACGTATCAATTTTCATCATCTTGCACGGCATTTTGAACATGGGAAAGGTTTCCGCCAGTCGGGTTCGTGACAACTCACACTTAGATGAAGATCCAGCCATACCGAAGGCGGCAGCACAAATGATACATTCATGCCAAGCCAAATCACAGAACGTCTAGTAGTCGTCAGGACGCCATGAACAATTGCATCATCAAAAATCTCCACCGCCGTTATAGGCGAGGATTCTACCATCATCGGGCAAAGCTGTGTGATTCTTGGGACATCAATGGTGTGATGCAAAAACGGTATGAACGTAAGGGGTATATAGTCTCAGGAGAATGCTACAGAAATCTCCTGACTAGGCTACTAGGGACTGTCAAGACGAACGTCACAGGATGCTGCCCAAGGGGATATTTCCCCTCCACGACAACAACCCAGCTCACTTTTCAGAGAACACAGTTACACACGTAGCTTCTCTGGACCGGCAAAACATGCCTCAGACCCCATATTCTCCTGACACGCTACCACTTACTTACTTCACTTTCCCCAGATGAAGCAACCGTTTAGTGGCACACACATTAAGAATAGTGAGGTCATATGTGGTCTTTGAAGCGGAACGTTTGTTGAAATGAGATGCGCAAATGTCTACAACCACCGCGCAGGGCAAATATGTTGAAAGGACGAGCTGCAGCGCACACATAAATGCTTTCATTATTTTATTTTTTTAAATGTTCATCGGTTAATTGTTCTTCTTTTTTCTTGGGAGGCGATGGTTATTGTCTCCTCTGAGAAATCTGTAATTTTAACTCTATAAATACCAAAGCATTTTCTGTAACACGAATTACCAAGTGGGAGGGGTGGAGGTAGTTTATGGCCTCCTTAAAAAGAGTTAAAAACCAAAATTCGTTAATTTTTGTTGTCTTTATTAACAACATGGACATGAAAATAAGTTTTAACACACTCTTAGGAACGTCAATGCATCTTCAATAATGTGTACTACCAATATTTTGTATTTTATGCACCCTCAAGAGATATTTTAAAAAATGCAAATTTCGTTAACCGTTGAAGGCTTTTAATCACAACATATTTTCTAGAATTACTGATGTCTGTATAGGATGATGGACCTGAGTATGTTAAATATGAAGTTCATTGTGGAAAGTGACATCTACTAAGACACATTACAGACATAATGATTAGGGGGTGATCTGCAAATTGTCATATTTGTAAAAAATGCTTAGGAGCGAAGGTCGCATTTAAACATTTATTTTGGATTGACGCCCGGTTTCAAACAGTACTTTGCTGTCATCTTTGGATCTGCAGTACGACTTAGACACCCACTGCAATTAATTAATTTATTTATTTTTTCGAGTATTACGATCGTCGATGATAAGAAAGTCTGTAATATATAATGAGTTGCCTGTTCAGGTAATAGGGGACTTTCACTTCCTACTAGCAACAACGAAAAAGGAAAGTAAAATACGAAAGTATGTTGAGTTGAATAAAAAATGCAATGTGTGTCTATGACGTATTGCAGATCCTTAGATGACAGCAAAGTACTGCTGAAACTGGTCATCAGTTCAAAATAAATATTTAAATGCGATCTTGGATCTGAAGTATTTCTTTAGTAGTAAATTTTTGGGTACAGTTTAGCTGAAAAATTTGAAATATATATCGCATCAGGTAGAAGAATGCATTGCAAACAATAAGGAAAATTTTTCAGAATTTTAGAATATAAATTAACTTACTAGGTTACAATATTTTCAAAAGGTGGGCATAACATACGCATCTTGGTATTGCGAGTGTTAATGAAGAGAATATCTTCATATAAGTAAGAAAGGACTCCATTTCTGACATAATAACGATAAAAAAAAAGAGATCGGAATTGAAATCGAAAACAACCATTGGTTTACAAGTTAGTTGCCTTTTCTAGATATTGATAGAAACTGGTAATGAGAAGAAGCTTGTGGAGGATCCTTCAAATTGTCTATGATATCACATAGAGTGCAAACTACCAATTAGATGGCCACATGTTAGATTAATTAGAGGACTTAAACATGAAAAGTTTGCTTTTATTACATTTGTATGTATTTACGAATCTCAGGGTCGATTTCACTAGGTGTGAACACAACCCAGTTATTGAGGGGAAGGAGAGGTGTTGAAAGGTGGCTACACTGAGCCACAGCGCCAGAGATTGCGCCAAAGAGTATTATTCAGCCGCTTCCACTGGCAGTTCTTATCCAGAAGTCGTGGTGGAGAGTGCTTGTTGAGATGTAGCAGTGGTGAGTCGTTGTTGAGAAGTTCCCATGGAGAGTGCTTGTTCAGAACTTGTAGTAGTGTTTTGATGGGCTAGACACCAGATGTTGTTGGATTAGGGATGCTGTAATGTGCTTTTCGTCAATATATATGAAGGTAAAAAAATTCCTTTTTTTATTTTATTTCAATGTCTTAAACAATAATGCCTCTTGGTCACAGGTTCAGTCAACAAAGCGTCTGGCTCGTATTCTTGTATTAGACTGTATTTCTGGTTTCTATGTGCAATTATAGTATTTCTGGGTTTTTTTAATTACTTCAGTATAAATGGTGTTTAAAATATCTGGTCTTATTGAGGAAGAACCGTGCCAGATGTGTACGTTGAATCACACTTCCACACACAGAACAGCTACACTTGTGTTTTGTTGCTTCGTAGGTTTTATAGTTGCTGGGGACTTAATTAATTAATTGTGTTAACGGAAGTTTTCTTTCATTCGTTGTTGTTGTTCTATGCAGTCAGATTGCGTACTATTACAAGTCAGGGCCAACCGGTTACGAGACTTCGTAATCGGACAGACAGCGACTAAAATTAAAATTATTTGCATAATACTATATAATTAAGCCTCCATGCAGTGTGGAGGACGGGGTGGGGCAATAAATCATCCAGCCATTTTTCAGAGTCACTTGCCGCGCGGTGATGACGTCGGCAGACGCTAAGTCGGTACGGTGCGTCGCCTCGGAACTATGCGATACGAGTCTGCTACCCTCTCCGGAGCCCCGGGCTTTGCAGCGAGTACCCAGCCAGTCCCCGCATCAACAGTTCACCGTCCGTTTCAGAGCCGAAGTACATGGCGGAAGGCCGATGTTAGACAGTGATCCTGCAATACTCAGTTGAGTAGTTCATTTCCAAGCACTGGACTACAAGGATTCGACCATTTAACAAGGAACATGCAAAGAATAAGCCACAAATTGATGATGGGCATTCGGCTGGGAGTAAGGAACATATTCAAAGTCAGCAGATTAGTTAGGCTACGGGGCCGGCCGGAGTGGCCGTGCGGTTAAAGGCGCTACAGTCTGGAACCGAGCGACCGCTACGGTCGCAGGATCGAATCCTGCCTCGGGCATGGATGTGTGTGGTGTCCTTAGGTTAGTTAGGTTTAATTAGTTCTAAATTCTAGGCGACTGATGACCTAAGCAGTTGAGTCGCATAGTGCTCAGAGCCATTTGAACCATTTAGGCTACGGGTGGAAAGAGCCTTCATTTCCCCTTGCTTCCGCAGTGTCTCACCGATTGTCCTTTCACTTCTCATCACTCTGCTTAGTCCAGACACCGTCGAATTTTTCCTCATATTGGCGTGGTCACTGGCTGACTAACTTTCAGTGCCACCGTGTGACTGATCGTCATTTCGTGACCGTGCCTCCCAGAGCAGGCTGCAGATTTTTTCTTCTCTGTGGGCTGGTATGTGACTCGGGAACTGGCGTGTTTCACACGTGCTCTCTGTCGAGGCTATTCCGAGCATAGGTTACACATCGACCCAATGTTTGCGTGAATGCAGCCACACAACACTTCTTTATAACGACTGTGTCTCCGCATGAAGCCTGAATAGTCTTAACTTTGTGCTTCGCCTAAGAAATTTTTTAAGCAGCCTGAGTTCTACCTCAGTTCCATAGTTTCACATTTCTCCCAGTGCGAATTCTTGGCGCTTGTATCTATGCTTCGTCTGAGGGTCTGCAATGATCCATCAATTATAGGCATGTCTCTTGCTTTTTAAGGCAGGCGAATACGGCTGCTGCCAGCCAGGAGTTTCACACGCTTCTTCTTGACGCTTTTGAATCTGTGCTGTATCTCAGTGCGTGTGTGTGTGTGGGGGGGGGGGGGGGGACAACAACAAATTATCAGCACGTTCCTCAGTGTCCATTGGTCTCTAGTAAGGTGTCCATTCTTAAGCGAACCGAAGTCATCCACCAGTTAACACGCCTGTGTGTTGGGAAACGACCCATACTCGCGTCTCTTCTGCTGGCTGTATGAGGTCCGACTTCTCCGTGGGATGCTAGTACTGGAAGTCGGCGAATATACTCACCCGTAGAAGTATTACACAAGTCCCTTGCGTCATTACTCTTAAACTTTAGTATGTAAGATTGAGAGTCATGGGAAAGAGGCCTATCTATGAGCTCTTCGCGCGCCACACACACACACACACACACACACACACACACACAGACACTCACTCACAATTCATAAAAGAAATGAAGATTTTTCACTCTCTAACAGTAACCCAAATACTTCATTCACTAATGTGAGGTTTTGTTGGGATATTAAATTTTCATTTCTGCCGTAGCATGCCAAACTAAGTCGACAACTTAAACGGTTACACAAAAATCAAACCAAATAAATAATACTTGAGGAACGCAAACGGCACTGAACGTGATGAAAATATGCAGCATCGGTGACAGAATTTGCAAGAACCCTCTTCTTATCGTTATACTGCATATGCGTACTTTCTGTTAACATAGGATAACATGGAAGAAGGCGAAGTACTTACAATACATTGCCTGTAGAAGAGAAGTCGAAAAACTGTCCTAACGTTGTCAAACAGTTTTAGATAATGTAGGATACTACACTGCTGCTGATTTATTTATCGCTTACGTTTATATGCTGTGTGCTATAAATTAAAGAAAGAATTCAATTTCGTATACACTCTAATAATGCAGATCAGCTACAACTTATCATGATAACATACGGAAAAAATCATGTTTAATAAAACAAAGTACTCCAAGTCGTCAGACATTAGCACTTTCAGGTTCGAAACGTTCTGTTTCTACATTCAGTCCAGAGTCATTCTGAAGTAGCGCTACAGCAATGACTACCTCGAAAGTATGCAAATGTTGCGGAAGGAGGAGATATATAACAAAACCCAGCAAACAAATCATTCACTGATACGATAAAGTCAATACAATTGACAGAAGCACAAAAAGCAGACACCAACAAATGTACGATTCAGCATGATCATCTTTTCATTTACAGGTTACGTAGTTAAGGTGGCAATAGAATTTATGAGAGAAGAGGTTTCGTTACGATTTCTTTATGAATTGTCGATCTGTTTGCTAGTGACTCTTTCACGGAAGAGGTAAAAATCTTACCACCAGTAAGATTACAGTTGAAAATTGACGCACTCCTCCGCTTTAGAGGCATACCCTTTACGGCTAAGCCGGCACACAGGTGCGTCGAATAATGATCCCTTGATGTCCCAGTGACGACCAAGACAGAGACTTCGCAAAGTAAACGGCGAGGTAAGCTGCAGTTTCTGCTGGAATGAGCTTTCTGGACTCATTACCATAGATTTTTTACCTCTATGTCGTCCCCTCAATGAAAATAATTTAGAATAATTAACCTAAATAACAACAAAATATGGAGTGAATTTACAGCAATAATTTTGAACCAAACCAGGAAGTAAATCGACGCCACATAATGGCCAAACGTATTGCACAACGTTGCCAGTTCTCCGTTAGACTAGAGAGCAGCATATTGTGGCCACTCATCTGATGTGAATCTTGAGCTGGCCGTGGTGGGGGAGATCGCCTTTGGAGAACGTGGTGCCGTCAGCTGCCACTACACTGACTGCCACAACAAGCACCTAACGTTGGCCAATCACTTGTGGTTACCAACAGTATAAAGATGTACCGACTGCAAATCGAACATCGTATTTTCCTCGGTTCTCCTCTTCTCTGTCTGTTATTAGTAATTTTGTTTTTCTTCGCATTTTGTAGTAAATTTAACATGCTGCAAAAAACATATACTCGTAGTTTCAAATCACAAGAGCCAACTGTGCAAGTGAATTTTTCGCATTGACAGATAAATTGAGCTCAAAAGCTGCGACGATAATTAAATACATGAATCATTGCAGTTCATGTTCGATTCCATGTTCACATTACATGAAAGAAGAAGCAGTTATGCTGAGAATGTAAAACAAGGAACAAAAATTCTGACAATAATGTGTCAAATATGTCATTTTCAGATAATATTATCGTTAATTCCATAAACGCTATGGTAAACTCTGTGCATCTGAAATGTTACCCGGACTAAAAACTAATTAAGAGGCGGACATGCCTTTAAGATCTAAGCTACAATTTAGTGTGCACATCTTTAATAGCGACTGTGAATAATATAAGGCCCTAGCTACAGATCCGAAAATGGAGGTTTACACAGAGAAGTTATTTAATATGAATGGAAGGTGTTGAACAGAACCAGTCAATCGGGTAACACAGTAATTTATTCAGTTAAAACACAATTATTCCAAACAGATTGTGAATGAGTATGAAATGATTCACAGACTGTTTATTCAAGCTTTAACTAATGGATCTGCTGATTTCGAGCGTTACTTGAACCAACAGAATATAATCCTTCTGACGTTAATTGCGGCCTTATAATTGTCCTCTCCACGCGTAACTCCAACGAGAAACAGTCACTGTGGCCCCGACAGTTTTAGAAAAGCTCATTCATTCACCTTAGCAATGGTGTACCTAACACAGATGATCATATTAATTTCCGCAGGTGTGGACCAAGAAAGCCCTATCGGGATGGTGCTGCTAATTGTGGTAACCGTAATTGTTCACCGTCACTCGTGCAGTATACCGCCTTCATGTTAGTGGCTATACAGCAGAAGACAGATGAGCAGGACAGTACTGCGGGTGGGGTCACAGATAGCAATCTTATCACATAAGCTGTCAGATTACACACTTGGCCGAATTATATTCAAGGGAAACCCCACTTCCTCTCCCCAGGAAAATCACCGGATTACGATCAGGGTCTACCAGGCAATTTTGCGACATATCTACTTAGCTCTGTAGTCGTCACATAACATAAAAATGGAGGGAACCCTGTCTCAGACAATGAGAGCATGATAAAATAGTGGGAGCCACAATGGGCCAGTGTGAATCAAGACCCGTCCTCACCCTACTTATCATCTCTTATAACTATCCCTACTCTGCGTAACTTTCTTCATTCGATATACTTATATGGATATCGGACGTGTCCGAAAGAACAGACACCACTGATGACCTGCAGCGGTCTAGAACGAAATTAGAAGTATATTAATACCTTGAGCTGCTAACGGGCGTTGATATATATCAACGGGGACAGGTGAAAACGTTTGCTCCAACCGGGACTCGAACCCGGGAGCTCCTGCTTATATGGCAGACGCTCTACCCATCTGAGCCACCGAGGGCACAGAGGATAGGGCGACTGCAGGGACTATCTCGCGCACTCCTCCCGCGAGACAAACATTCTCACCTTTTATACCCACACACTACATTCGTAGCGTCCCACCCCAACACACTCATTACCCGTGGAAGACACTCTTACCCGTTGATATATATCAACGCGCATTAGCTGCTGAAGGTATTAATATAATTCTTATTTCGTTCTACACGGCTTCAGGTCCGAAAGAACAGACAACATATCCATATAAGTATATAGTTCTGGCAACACCGGCCATGACCTTCTTCTTCTGTGCGGATGCACACATATTCAACGAACTCTTACGGGACTTGGTAAAAATGTCTTCCACGAGTAATGATTGTGTTGGGGTGGGACACTACGAGTGTAGTGTGTAGACATACAAGGTGAGAATGTGGGTCTCGCGGGAGGCGTGCGCGAGATGGTCGCTGCAGTCGCGCTATCCACTGTGCCCTCGGTGGCTCAGATTGATAGAGCCTCTGCCATGTAAGCAGGAGATCCCAGGTTCGAGTCCCGGTTGGGGAACACATTTTCATCTGTCCCCGTTGATGTATATCAACGCCCGTTAGCAGCTGAAGGTATTAATATAATTATAATTTCGTTCTTCATTCGAGGTCTGAGCACCGTGAGGGAGAGGTGCAGGATTGTTACAAACAAAAACAAATTATGTAATGATTTTCTCTCTGTTTGTATAAACTCTGGTGTCCAGAATTAAAGCAACAAACGGCAAGTTCCTCTGTCCTACTTGTAATCCACGATATAAACATACAAACTGTCGACAGATGTCCGTGTGGTCGTGTTCTACACGGAAGATTGCATTTCGGTCAACGGACAACAACGCCAACGATGACGTGAAGGCACTTATCAAAAGGAGTAGTGTTTGCCGAACAGTCCCGCATCCACAATTGCTGTGCACAGTGCCACAGACAGTGCAGTATGACACAGAGAAGACACTTACCAGGCTCTTTGGGGTGGAGGGCCATAGGCAGGATAAAAGCAGAACATTCGCAAAATGAAGTAGCCCGATGGCTTAATGTCAATCGTTCTGTTGTTTCTCAGACGTGGTGACAGTTAAAGACACCGAAACTGCAAGTCGAAGACCGCGGCAGAGCGGACCACGTGTGACGTCAGAAAGAAAGGACCGTTATTTAGCTGTAAGGGCACGACGGTACTGCATTAGTATTGCACACAAACTGGCATCTGACCTTGAATCGTCCACTGGACATGTTATATCGAGGCAAACGGTGTACAGAAGGCTTCAGCAGAGTCGACTTTATTTTCGAAGGCTTGCTGTGTGTGTGTGTGTGTGTGTGTGTGTGTGTGTGTGTGTGGTGCTTCTTCATAGAAGGGAACGTCTAGAGTGGTGTCGTCAACATGATCACACCTGATAGGTTAAACAGGGGGCCAATGTACTTTTCCGTCTCGATTTGATCTGGAGACTAATTCTCGACAGATTCACATCTGGAGGGTACGTGAAACACGATTTCGGCTACCAGAAATTGTGAAAAGTGACCGATATCGTGCAGGATCCTTAATGATGTGGGCAGGGATCATATTGACCACTCAGACACCTCTTCAGGAAACTGTCGGGTGAATCTGCGAGGTTTAACTGTTGTCAGGTATCGTGACGCATTTGAATCTACAATGCCTAGAAATTCCTTGCAAACAGGTCACCCATCGATGGTAGGTCCGTCCCAGTTGCTTACATCACCCATGGAATTTGTGAGGAGCAGCTGCCACTTGTACCCTAATTTCATAATGCTTTTACAATTTCCCCACATTTAAATGTTCCGGGTGCGAAGTGGGAAACAGTTGGCACACAGCCACTCCTGCTGTAGCGAAGAAATAAGAAGGTTTGCAGTATCTGTTGTTTATGTTTCGTACACAACGATAAGAAGAGCTGTCTTACAGAGTGGTGCACCAGCTGTCGTCATAGCAAAACTGGACAGGAGCAGAAATGATTAGCTAACAAATAAATACGGTAAATAGAAGTTTTAAAAAGCGAACACTAGATCATCGTGCAGTGTGAGACTCCCATTACTAAAGCACGAGCGAATTGTCGAAGACTCATTAAGACTGAAGACTCTCGAGGCTTTGCGACTGAGACTGTGCTGTGCAGCTGCCGGGGGCCAACCTACACTATGTGATTAAAAGTATCCGGATACCCACAAAAACATACGTATTTCATATTAGGTGCGTTGTGCTGCCACCTATTGCCAAGTACTGCGTATCAGCGACCTCAGTTGTCAATAGACGTAGTGAGAGAGCAGAATGGGGTCGTAATGTGTAATAGGCAGACATCTATCTAGACGGTCACACAGGAATTCCAAACTGCATCAGGATCCGCTTCAAGTACTATGAAAGTTATGCGGGATTTCGTGGTCGAGCGACTCCTCATAAGCCACACATCGCGTCTGTAAATGCCAAACGACGCCTTGCTTTGTGCAGGAAGCGTAAACGTTGGACGACTGAACAGTTGAAAAACGTTGTATGGAGTGACGAATCACGGTACGCAATTTGGCAGGGTGTGGGTATGGCGAATGCCTGGTACCGGAGGCGGTGGTGTTATGGTGTCATCGTGTTTTTCATGGAGGGAGCTTGCACACCTTTTGGTTTGCGTGGCAGTATCACAGCACAGGCCTACATTGCTGTTTCGAGCACCTTCAAAAAAAATGGTTCAAATGGCTCTGAGCACTATGGGACTCAACATCTGAGGTCATAAGTCCCCTAGAACTTAGAACTACTTAAACGTAACTAACCTAAGGACATCACACACACCCATGCCCGAGGCAGGATTCGAACCTGCGACCGCAGCAGTCCCGCGGCTCCGGACTGCAGCGCCAGAACCGCTAGACCACCGCGGCCGGCCTTCGAACACCTTCTTGCTTCCCACTGTTGCAGAGCAATTCGGGGATGACGGGTGCATCTTTCAACACGATCGAGCACCTGTTCATAATGCACGGCTTGTGGCGCAGTCGTTACACTACTGTAACATCCATGTAGTGGACTGGCGGGCAAAGAGTTCTAACCTGAATCTTACAGAACACCTTTGGGATGTTTCGGAACGCCGACTTCGTGCCAGGCCTCACCGACCGACATCGATACCTCCCCTCAGTGCAGCACTCCGTGAAGAATGGGCTGCCATTCCCTCAGCAACCTTCCAAAACCCGACTGAACGTGTCGGTGCGAGAGTGGAAGCTGTCATCAAGGCTAAGGGTGGGCAAACACCATACTGAATTCCATCATTATCGCTGGAGGATGTCACAAACTTGTAGGTCATTTTCAGGCAGGTGTCCGGATACTTTTGATCACATAGTGTATATTGTGGCGGCAGGGGGCACTCACACTCGGAGCTGCTGAAGGCATGGCTCACCAGGTGCACATCACTGGAACCGCCGTGTCCATACGTGGTTGCTATCGGTGTCTGGCAGAAGCGTTTGCTTTCGTTGCCAACTGTGAGGGCTGCTGGTGAGGGTGGTATTGATCTATGATACCACACACATCCTCCTAGTGGATCATGCCGGCCGCTGTGGCCGAGCGGTTCTAGGCGATTCAGTTCGGAACCGCGCTGCTGCTGCTGTCGGAGTTTCGAATCCTGCTTCAGGCAGGGATGTGTGTGATGTCCTTAGGTTAGTTAGGTTTAAGTCGTTCTAAGTCTATGGGACTGTTGACCTCAGATGTTAAGTCCCATAGTGCTTAAAGCCATTTTTGAGTGGCTCATGGGGACGTTCTAGCTATAAATGCAGTCGACATCTCACGAAACTTTTCCAGCTCAGCGAGCAACCATCTTGCAGGTTTATCTTTAAAGTAAGATCCGAATTTGTTTCGACTAGAGCCATACAGTCACACAACTGGATGTGATGCCACATATGGTATGTGCCATGATATGGGATGCAGAGGGATCGCCTCACAATGCACTACTACAGCTAGAAGGCACTCGAAATCGGCGCAAACGACGTAAGATCATCGATCATGGTGGTGGGCATTCTTAAAATTTAAGAACTGTTTCTCTCAGTAGGCATTTTCACATGTACCATTTACTGGCTACAGCAATCAGTAAGATGACTTTCAAGATCTTCATTTGTGCTGAACACAGCTGTGGCAGAAAATGTCATTTATGGCTCAAATGGCTCTGAGCACTATGGGACGTAACGTCTGAGGTCATCAGTCCCCTAGAACGGACAACTACCTCAACCTAACTAACCTAAGGACATCCCACACATCCATGCCAGAGGCAGGATTCGAACGTGCGACCGTAAGGGTCGCGTAGTTGCAGACTGAAGCGCCTAGAACCGCTCGGCCACACCGGTCGGCTGTCATTTATGTTCATGTTTGTTCAACTGGAAGGAAAGTAGCCAAGTTATGTCTTTAGAATGAGATTTTCACTCTGCAGCGGAGTGTGCGCTGATATGAAACTTCCTGGCAGATTAAAACTGTGTGCCCGACCGAGACTCGAACTCGGGACCTTTGCCTTTCGCGGGCAAGTGCAAGTGTGGTAGAGTACTTGCCCGCGAAAGGCAAAGGTCCCGAGTTCGAGTCTCGGTCGGGCACACAGTTTTAATCTGCCAGGAAGTTTGAAGTTATGTCTTATCTACACTTTATGTTGCTCATCGAGATTAGTAATAGGTCTACATGTCTAGGATGTTTAATAATTTAGAAAAGTAGAGGTGTTCAAATACTCTATGTTTTACTTCTTTGTTCTGCACAGCATGTTCATGGTCATCTTCATCTACTGGTACATCAACTCCCACAGTGTAAACGTGAATCGAATAATCAGGTTTATGCCTGCACAATTTTGGAATGTCCTGGAGTTTTATGGCAAATGAGATGCCCTGGAAGTTATAATACTTGCGGGCATCAGGTATTCAGAATTTACTTGTACACTCGGGATGAACACTATAATATAGTCATAATTCTGTGACCATGTTATAGAATATAGACCATTCTTTGATTTAAATTCTGAGGAAGACACTCCTAGAAGTGTCAAAACACGGTAAATTCGTTAAAAATAGTGACCGCGGCCTGTTTTTCTTTCAATTGTAACTATAATATAGCATAAGCGACCATGCAAAGCAATACACATCCTTATCATCTAAATTCTGGACATTAATTCATGCCTGATTAGCGGTAATATCTTTAGGAAGAGGGATAAAAATGCATCCTATTAAGGAGACTGAAGACGGGTGGGTATATACCCTGCGAGATGGAAAAATGACCAACTACGAAACTCTTGACAAAATATATGAAGATAGTATCTATTCTTTCGTACATGTCCGAAAGAACAGATACCATCTTCATATAGTTAAGGCTAACCGGGGCCATTGACATTCTTCTTTTGTGCGGATGCACTCGCATTGCCCGAACTCTTACGGGACTCAGTAAGATTGTCAGCCGCGAGTAATGAGTGTAATGCGCAGGAGATCCCAGGTTCGAATCCCGGTCAGGGCACACATTTTCAGCTGTCCCCGTTGATGTGTATCAACCCCTGTCGACAACGTAGGGTCTTGATTTAATCATCATTTCACTGTTGACCAAAGATCCAAATCAAAATGGTTCTGAGAACTATGGGACGTAACATCTGAGGTCATCAGTCCCCTAGAACTTAGAACTACTTAAACCTAACTAACCTAAGGACATGACACACATCCATGCCCGAGGCAGGATTCGAACCTGCGACCGTAGCAGTCGTAATGTTCCGGACTGAAGTGTCTAGAACCGCTCGACCACCGCGGCCGGCTAGTTCCAAATCATTCTGGGATTGAACAGCCCTGTTATATCGCTCCCTTTCTCCCCCACAATTGGAGATGCTCTTCTCCTCGTCAGCATCACTACTCTATTTTGGGGAAAGTGTTAGTTTACAGTAAAGAATTGTGTTACAGTTAATGGCTTGGTACCGTGGATCGTTGAAAATTTCGGAGACCATCCATTCCCAAACGCTTTGGCAGGCATCGAGAAAAGTGGTGAGATCTCTGTAGGTTGCGTTTGAATTATCTATATGGGCAAGTGAGATCCTGTCTGAAAAAGAGTACTCCACTGCCGGTGCTAGACTTACTGGTGACTTGTAGCAGAACGGCAAGGTCTACTGCTACTGACAGGTCCACAGTTAGGGCAAAATAATGTCGAATGCCATGTACGTCCATCACAAAGATGGCGAGACAGGACAGAGTGCCACTGCATCGGCACACAGGCTGAAATCATCAGCCTACGCCATGCCGCTGATGAAAGACCCTGCGGCAGTGCTGTCAGGCGACACGGTGAATAAATCGTCGGCATTTCGGGATAGGGTGACGAACTCATCATATTCATCAGTTTCTGTAGCTGCATGCCCTTCTCTGCATACGGCCTGCAATCACCTGCACAGACAGAAGGAGGGATAATGTTTACTAACACACATATTAATACAATGAAGTGTATGCAGTTGTCTATAATTGTTTACTCTCCGTCTGCATTAGAGATAGCCAAATAAACCTGCAAGGCAATCGCCACATCGTAATTTGCTCTGATGCCTTGTAATAGAATATCCTGCAGACCCATCGCAATATTAGAAATGACGGTTCATAGCAGGAGTTTACTGCCAAATGAGCAGGGGTGATGCCTCCACACCATGGCGGTGCTTGTAGGTGTGGTGACGAACCAGCGTGGGGCGACGAATGCACTATCATCTTGTGAGGTTGTGGAGTACTTGCAGGCGCACCTTGAAGTCCCCACATGTCCATTACACTAGCAGTAGAAGAAGAAATTAATAATCATAATGTCACTATAATTAGCACAAATATACATGTGAAAAAAAGACAGTCTTCATACCTGTAGGATGACTGGAGTCAGACCATGGTCGCTTATTAGACCATGAGGAGCCAACATTTATATTATAACGTATCATCTTTTCCGATTCTATCGAAGCTTTTGATGTTGCTGCTATTTTGTCACAGACTGGACTTCTCACATGGAAATGTATTTATAGTCGAAAACTACAGGGTGTTTCAAAAATGACCGGTATATTTGAAACGGCAATAAAAACTAAACGAGCAGCGATAGAAATACACCGTTTGTTGCAATATGCTTGGGACAACAGTACATTTTCAGGCAGACAAACTTTCGAAATTACAGTAGTTACAATTTTCAACAACAGATGGCGCTGCGGTCTGGGAAACTCTATAGTACGATATTTTCCACATATCCACCATGCGTAGCAATAATATGGCGTAGTCTCTGAATGAAATTACCCGACACCTTTGACAACGTGTCTGGCGGAATGGCTTCACATGCAGATGAGATGTACTGCTTCAGTTGTTCAATTGTTTCTGGATTCTGGCGGTACACCTGGTCTTTCAAGTGTCCCCACAGAAAGAAGTCACAGGGGTTCATGACTGGCGAATAGGGAGGCCAATCCACGCCGCCTCCTGTATGTTTCGGATAGCCCAAAGCAATCACACGATCATCGAAATATTCATTCAGGAAATTAAAGACGTCGGCCGTGCGATGTGGCCGGGCACCATCTTGCATAAACCACGAGGTGTTCGCAGTGTCGTCTAAGGCAGTTTGTACCACCACAAATTCACGAAGAATGTCCAGATAGCGTGATGCAGTAATCGTTTCGGATCTGAAAAATGGGCCAATGATTCCTTTGGAAGAAATGGCGGCCCAGACCAGTACCTTTTGAGGATGCAGGGACGATGGGACTGCAACATGGGGCTTTTCGGTTCCCCATATGCGCCAGTTCTGTTTATTGACGAAGCCGTCCAGGTAAAAATAAGCTTCGTCAGTAAACCAAATGCTGCCCACATGCATATCGCCGTCATCAATCCTGTGCACTATATCGTTAGCGAATGTCTCTCGTGCAGCAATGGTAGCGGCGCTGAGGGGTTGCCGCGTTTGAATTTTGTATGGATAGAGGTGTAAACTCTGGCGCATGAGACGATACGTGGACGTTGGCGTCATTTGGACCGCAGCTGCAACACGGCGAACGGAAACCCGAGGCCGCTGTTGGATCACCTGCTGCGCTAGCTGCGCGTTGCCCTCTGTGGTTGCCGTACGCGGTCGCCCTACCTTTCCAGCACGTTCATCCGTCACGTTCCCAGTCCGTTGAAATTTTTCAAACAGATCCTTTATTGTATCGCTTTTCGGTCCTTTGGTTACATTAAACCTCCGTTGAAAACTTCGTCTTGTTGCAACAACACTGTGTTCTAGGCGGTGGAATTCCAACACCAGAAAAATCCTCTGTTCTAAGGAATAAACCATGTTGTCTACAGCACACTTGCACGTTGTGAACAGCACACGCTTACAGCAGAAAGACGACGTACAGAATGGCGCACCCACAGACTGCGTTGTCTTCTATACCTTTCACATCACTTGCAGCGCCATCTGTTGTTGAAAATTGTAACTACTGTAATTTCGAAAGTTTGTCCGCCTGAAAATGTACTGTTGTCCCAAGCAGATTGCAACAAACGGTGTATTTCTATCGCTGCTCGTTTAGTTTTTATTGCCGTTTCAAATATACCGGTCATTTTTGAAATACCATGTATATTCCTTAACTTACTTTAACCCATCAGAAACGAGTAGTCATATCTCTAGTCACATGATTTTAGGCATGATGGATCCAGCATATCACTATGCATAGGCGCTGATGTATCACAGTACTACCGCCAGTGCTTTAACAATATGATTGTATTTCGGAGCAGATACGTGTACTGGTCCAACACGTGCGGCATCCAGTTTCGCTCTTTAAAAAGTAATAAGAATTTACCGATGATATGGGACCCTTGCACACAGCAACAGGCATCTGCAGCTCAATGCCCAACACGTCAGATGCCCCTATCAAAGAATACCATCCGTATCTTTCAGTAACGCCCGTTTTGGAGACGTCCACTAGCACGCAAATCAACGATGCAAGCAGCAGATGTTGCTCAGAATCCGCTACACATTACTTCCGCAATAATAATAATGACGACAGTAACGGAAGGCAGCAAGCATAATTTTTAATTCGCCAACGAGGGCCCTGCTCAGTTCCCTCTAGTTTTGGGCGGTCGCTATGGTTTGCTAGCCAGCTGTCGTTTCCAGAATGAGATTTTCACTCTGCGACGGTGTCTGCGCTGGCATGAAACTTCCTGGCAGATAAAATCTTTGTGTCGGACCGAGACTCGAACTGGGGATCTTTGCCTTTCGTGGGCAAGTGGTAGAGCTCTGTTCAGTTAAGTGACCAAGACTTTGAATTGCCTCATCACAAGGCGTGCACCAGAAGGCTTATACGCAAGGAGCAGAAGACTACACCATATAGGAAGACCAAGAAAGATTACAAAGAGAGGACCGTACTTCCAAGGCACCTTTCGTTGGGTACGGACCGGGAAACATATATTGACACAGCAAGGTTAATTACCTAAAAGCAACAATAACTAGCCAATTTTTTTTAATTATCAGAATGACTTGGTACTATCATGACACTTCAGTAGACCAAGTCATATCATCATGTAATAGAGGCTGCAAAAGGGAGGAAAAATTAATTATGATAACAGAACAGTAAATAAAAGAAAAAAAAAACCGAGAACGTAGCCCACAAACCACCACCAAGCTCACAAGATATGTATCAACAACTATTTTTATATGGTTTTTTAGTAATTTTTAATTTTTTTTATGTTTTTATATAACTTTATAGTTCGTAATTGAATCTAAAAGTAGTAGTAAAACGAAACAAGATTACATTCGAAATAGCAAACTACGAAAAATTCCAAAGTAAACTAAGAAAAACTAACGATTGTAGACGCTTACGTGTATCTATACTTCATCGATACACAGTTGCCAATAGAACTGGAGCGATGTTCAGTCAAAACACAAAACAAAACGAACAGGGAAACCAGGAGAGGATAAGTCGAAGCAGATCAGATGGGAGCATACATTACAAAGAAAAACACTTATCATCAGAATAAATTAAATCAACCCACATCTTGCCGACGGAAGAAAAGATTCAACATGTTAGCGAAGACGTCTCGGTATCGAGGCATTCGCAAGCATGTCCAATAGGCCGTGATCATGTACTGTATTTCGTCCAGGTTGTTTGCGGCGAGTCTCTTTCAAGGAGGTCCGGGCAAGGGACTGCTTCCCCACGAGTCTGTAGGACTCTCATGGTGTGGACCGGTTTCCATAAGATGTCAGCCCCTAAATAGCTCCCCGCAAGATAGAAGTCACGAATGCGTTTTAACTTCACGACTAGCAGGACGAACACAGATAAATAAATGACAAGTGAATGTGTGAGTTTCTTGAGCCATTGTCAAAATAGTACGACGCACGTATAACATCTGCGACTTCCTGCATATATCAGTCAGCTCCAGACCCCCAAAGGAGCGAGGCTTCGTGATCACCCCATAACGTAAGCGAAATATGTTTCTTTTCCATAAGAAACGACCAGACTATTTTTGTAGTTTCTTCGCCATCATCGAGGGAAGCGGATAAACTTGGTCCACGTAATAAGCTTTGCGTAAGATATATGTATCCAGAATTCGGACTTTCTGGAGCAGAGTAAGAGAACGCCTCTCATGCCCTAATATCGCTCCCTCAATTTTTTCCGTAACAGACATCCAGTTGAGCGCCGCCATTTTGAGTGGACAACGATGATAATACCGAGAGGCGTATGCCGATCCACCGCAGTAGCCCATGGAAGAACAGCGTCATCAAAACGTCGCAAGGGAAGAAACTTGCATTTACCTTCATTAAGTTTTGCACTTGAACTCTGACAAAAATCATGGATGACGGCCTTCAGTCGAGGTATCTCAGTAGGATTGCGCTTATGCACGAACAGCTATAGTCCCGCTGGAAAGCGTCCAACCTGTCAGCTGGGATGCTAGCATCCGAATTAGGGACTCCAGAGGCAACACAAACAAAATCATTGACAGCCGGCTTCCTTAAGGCACTCACCTACCGATATTTATTGGAGGCCTCAGTTAGTCATTAACAACCACCAAAGCTGAAATACCCGTAAACAGATGTGAGAGCACTCGCCCAGTGTCAACAGTGAAACCAACTGCCTCCAGAATCCGAAGCAGAAAGTAGTGATTAACACGATCAAATGCGTTATTGCAGTGTAGAGAAGCAAAGGCACAAGAGTCAGACGTTAGAGAAGCAACCGAAACCACGTCACGACACTCGACTATAGGGGTAAGAATGGTACGAGCAGGTACGCAATTCTGATGTTTTGCAACAATCGTATCCATCAGAGGCGACATCCTACTATTAACTGCCCTCGCCACAGTCTTATAATCAAAGTTTAAAGAAGTAGGTGGGCGAAAGTGCTCAAGGGCAACCGGTCCAGTGCGATTCTGGATTAAAACAAGTTTTCCCACTTTGAATGAGGGCGAAACTACTCTACCTTGTAACACATTATTCAAAAGGGACGGAAGCGTCCCATCGACCTTTGCAAATCCCGCGCTGGCGCGCCACGCGCTTTCGCGAATCGCGCACCATGTAGCGCGCTCGCTCTCCACAAAGCAATCCATGCATACTAGAAATATTCATCTAGTAACGGGGGTTTGTACAATCACTGTACGCTCCCACTCGACTCGCATTACGTCATCGAGAGAGGGGTCAGCGAGGTGAGCGACGTTTAGCATCCACGGAGGGCGAAACAATTCGACTGGTTGCCGTTCAAGACTGAGTGTTGTGGCCACAGCGCAGTGATCCGTAAGGGAAGCTGAAATAACCTCAACATTAAGAATGCTATCGCTCAGGCCGTCTGATAAGTAAAATCTATCTAACCTGCTATTAGAAGTCGGTGTAAAGTGGGTAAATTTAACTAATGTCGGGTTTTTACATGTTCTGAGCCTTTCAGGCATAAGGAGCGGACCAGTTCATATAATTCTCGACAGAAATTAAACGTTGGAGGTTGATCCGCATGACGCAATACGCAGTAAAGGTCCCTACCCAACAGGATACCCTGAGGACTCTTACGCAACAGATAAACAATATCCTCGTTATAAAAATGCGAACGAGTCACTGCGCGACCAGTGCCAGAAGGGGCATATAAAAAAACGTAGGTAAGATTAAAAATTTGACGACCTATGCCCCCGCCAGAAACCAAGATATCCACCTGAGCAATAGGAATGCCTTCGCGAAAGAATAAGGCTGTCCCCGCAGAATATTCGGGTGCTACATTAATTATCATACTTGAACCAGCTAAGGAGAAATTACTAAATAACACCTCATGTAAGAAAACTATGTCCGCACATGAATCGTAAATGAACTGACACAGCGAAGCCAATCAAAATTCGGATTCCACAACATTAACGTTTAAAGAAAGTAACGAGTAGGCTGGGGTCATTGATCACAGCTGGACAGTGATGTACGGAACCTCCGAGTAGAATTACGTAGCCAGCTGAGAGTCAAGGTCCATTGCGGAATCCAAAGATGAATCAGACTTCGGGGGACCAGAATCCCCATCATAGCAACAGTTTTTCTTAGATTTCTTACGTGCCACCGCATTGTCAGGTAGCAAATGCAGGAAACCGTCGGCGGCTGAAGACTGTAACGGAGGACACAAAGACGAAGGGGGAGACTCCGCTCCCTCGTCACACACAGGCACCTCTGAAGGAACCGCTTCGCGAGGAGGAGGGATGCCGGAGAGAACTTCTTCGCCACTCACCGTACCATGGACGGGAGGTATCGTAGCATCCAGAGGAGCAGAGGACGCAATCGATGCGGATGAGGTTGGTGCAGAAGGTACAGCCAAATCTTCACCATCACCATCCCGAGTGCGACGTCGCTTGTTTGTTGCCGTTGTGTTTTTTTTTTTTTTTTTTTTTTTCGTGGAGCCAATAGGATTCTGAAACTGTCGCAGAGGTAAAGGCGGAAATTCATTAACACGGTTATCATAACTCACTGTTTGTTGATTATAATCCGAAGAATAAGTAGGGCCGATGGCGGGAGTAGAAGGAACAAGATCAGCAGCCTTCAATTTGCGACGCTCCACTAATGACGGATTTCATATAAAAACCCTCCGCGGACAATTAGACCGAATGTGTCCGCTTTCATAACATAGGAATCAGGTTCCCTCTTGACCAGTATACATGACACGCACGCGGACACAACACACTTGTAAATATGATGGAATATTGCGTTTGACATGCATTTCTAAAGAACGAATTCCGCTATAACACTGTAATCTTTGTCAAGTAGACCAGCGTTCACGGCGAACGTTTTTCGCGTTACCATAAGGAGTCAATATGCCCTTTAGAATATTGTGATCAACTTCCGGCAGGTGGTTGAACACTCGAACAATGGGATATTCGATTTCAGCATCTGCGAGTAACGGAATTACCACGACGCCTGAACGGGACTTGAGAACTATGTCGCGACAGTATTCTTTCAACGTGAAGGGGTTCCATAAATTTCACGTAAAACACGTACCAGTCAGCATCAAAATAAGCGATGAGGAGCTGATCAGAATTCACACGAATTGTATAGACACGCCAGTCGTGAATTTCTAGAGATCCGGGCTGCACGTATCGTGTTGTTTTATCGAAAGTAAAGCTCACAGTACGTTTTCGTGGACTACAAGTGGAAACCATGGTAGTCATAGCGGATCGACCGACGCCGCTGCAAGCAGACGAACACAAAGAGACAATAAAGGCAGAGCGGAGGCGCTACGACTCAATCGACAAACAGAACACCACTAACGAGGAAGAGTCCACACAAGCGACGCTGCGGCAAGTGTGATAAACAAGAACCTTCCCGCTTGGCGCTCGAAGAGGAACTGCCAAACGGTATACCAGCGTCACTGAGAGATACCGCCTCTACAACGACGGGGATACGCCAGAATAAAAACTAGGCTGTGGTGTGACCGCCAGACGCCACACTAGCTAGGTGGTAGCCTTTAAATCGGCCGCGGTCCGTTAGTATACGTCGGACCCGCGTGTCGCCACCATCAGTGATTGCAGACCGAGCGCCGGCAAACGGCAGGTCTAGTCTAGAGAGACTCCCTAGCACTCGCCCTAGTTGTACAGCCGACTTTGCTGGCGATGATTCACTGTCTACATACGCTCATTTGGAGAGACGAGAGTTTAGCATAGCCTTCAGTTACGACCTAGCACGGCGCCATATTCAGTTACTATAATTACTTCAAGATCGTATTCTGAACAGATAATATTGTGAATTATGCACCGTCAAGAGCGACGTTCATCATTAATGGATTAAGGTTAAGTGTCAAACTAATTACGTCCGCTTTCTGAATTCTCAATCCTTTTCATGTTCCAGACCTCACGTCAGTATAGTTCTTCCCTCCTCACGCCATAGGCAGCCAAAACTAATTACATAGCCTCAGCAATTACAAATTTTGAGACCCAGGCACTTTGTAAGCCAATATAATTAACAGAGCTATGACATCTGCAACACCCGAAGATAACTCAAAACCGGCACCCGGCCGTATTGCAACAGAAGGTACTTAAGTGCGGTACGAAGACGTTTGGTAGGGAAGTCGGCTAAAGCCTTACCGTCTAGGTACTACGTGACGACGCGGGGTGCGGGGTCCGGCTATCGCATAGATGAATCACGTTATCGTTCCGGCTCAGTAAACACCATCGGGTCGCACGGTTTAAGATATCCTGTCTACAAACGACCAAAACCACAGCCATAGTTCAGGGAACCAACTGGTGGTGAAATAGGTCAGCTACAAAAGTCGCAATGATCGCTACAGACCCATAGGTATCAGTAAGAAAATAACAGTGAAGACCTCAAAATCCTAAACTTAACTGAAGGTCACGAATCGAAGCTGAAGCTTGACGGTTCCAAAAGGGGTCCTGATTTCAGCACAGTGAAATTGGCTTCATTTCTTTCATCAGTGTGTCACGTCCCAGAGCTACGCACGAAAACGGCACTCGAAGTCAGCCACGGATTCAAATCGGCCCACAAAAATGCTCAACAACCACTGGCCGGCATCCGTGCCCTGATGCTTGCGCAGATGCTGGCCTTACTCACCGGGCGGACCTCTCACGCTGTTCTCCTCGCTCAATTACCACTCCCCAACGTCGAAGCCACAACACGCCCCATCCCATGCCATCAACAACCACGAGCAAAGATCTTAGTGGCCTTAAATCAGAGGGACAGATCGAGCTAGTTGTTCCGGCGTAACGTCATGCGCCGGCACGTGGCCTGGAATGTTACAGCAGAGAGGGCTGTGAGAAAACTTGAGCCTACAGTACGATGGCTAGGACGACACCAAGGTAGGAGCGGCATCTTTACGAAGAGAATTAAAGCGCTGCGCCGCTTAGCCGCGGCCGCAGTGGAAGACGAGCCGTCGTACAAATACTATAGCAGTGACTTACGAAATGAATTGTTTTGTTTGCATTGAAATCGTGTATACCGAAGGACATTTATTATTTGCAAGTCGCCATTTGCTTGCGACACCTCTTTTGCGAACACGAAAAGTTGAATTTTGTCAACTTATCTTACTGCAATAAACTCATTTACGATTTTCTTGTCTATCGATCAGAGAAAACAGCTTCCTAGGCACCCTATATTAGACGTCTCAGGAACGCCACCAGAACCTGACGTGTTTAGTACTCAGCAATGTGGATTTATACTATCACGGTTTTACAACACCTATTCACATCTTAAATAATTAAAAAAACTATTGACAGATGGATAATATCTTGCATTAGTCCAAGCAGACTGAGCGTAAAACATCCAGGTAAAGGCGCATGATGATAACACTTTCCAGTAATGACTTCTGATTATGGATGTAACTACACCATTTTATTTGTGAGCTGCAGCGCCGATGCTCCAGGGCCAGAGGGGGCAGGGCAGATGTGATGTCTTTCAATGTACGCATGGCATTACACAAAATATCTACTACCGGACGAAATTCATCTTAGAGATACACAGACCTCTAGTCAGCAAAGCCGGCCGGTGTGGCAGAGCGGTTCTAGGCGCTTCAGTCTGGAACCGCGCGACGGCTACGGTCGCAGGTTCGAATCCTGCCTCGGGCATGGATGTGTGTGACGTCCTTAGGTTAATTAGGTTTAAGTAGTTCTACGTTTTAGGGGACTGATGACCTCAGAAGTTCAGTCCCATAGTGCTCAGAGCTATCTGAAATATTTTTACTCAGCAAAAGAGTAGTCGTTTACATAAATTATAATAATGCATACCCGTAAAATGATAAACAGAGAATGGATACAGGAGGCCGCAGGCAGGCAGATGCAGCTATCTGGTCAACCCTAAAGTTTCAGCTCAAACTAACCTACCACACAGCACTGAAGAGAAGAGGAATGAAGCTGTGTCAACGCAGTTGGCGCCTTGGACCATCCATAATCGCCGTGCCTTCAGTCTCCGCCAAAACAGTCATTGTTATACACTGAAGCTCCAACGAAAGTGGTATAGGCATGCGAATCAAATACAGAGACATGTAAACAGTCAGAATACGTTGCTGCGGTCGGCAACGCCTATGTAAGACAACAAGTGTCTGGCGCAGTTGTTAGATCGGTTACTGCTGCTACAATGGCAGGTTATCAAGATCTAAGAGAGTTTGAACGTGGTGCTATAGTTGGTGCACGAGCGATAGGACACAGCATCTCTGAGGTAGCGATGAAGGGGGGATTTTCCTGTACGACCATTTAACGAGTGTACCGTGAACATCAGGAATCGGGTAAAACATCAACTCTCTAACATCGTTGTGGCCGGAAAACAGGTGCTGCAAGAACGGCACCAACGACGACTGAAGAGAATCGTTCAACGTGACAGAAGTGCAACCATTCCGCAAATTGCTGCGGATTTCAACGCTCAGCTCTCAGCAAGTGTCATCATGTGAAGTATTCAAAGAAACATCATCGCTATTGGCTATCGTGGCCGAAGACCAGTCGTGTACCCTTGATCATTCCACGACACAAAGTTTTACGCCTCGCCTGGGCCCGTGAACACCGACATTGGACTGTTGATGACTGGAAAGGTATTGCCCTAGTCGGACGAGTCTTGTTTGAAATTGTGTCGAGTGGATGGATGTGTCCTATTATAGAGACCACATCATCAATCCACGTACCCCGCATGTCGGCAGGGGACTGTTCAAGCTATTGGCTGCTCTTTAATGGTGTTGGTGTGTGCAGTTGAGGTGATATGGGACCCCTAATACGTCTAGATACGACTCTGACAGTTGACAGGTCTGATTACCTGCTTCCATTCATGTCCATTGTGCATTCCGACGGATTTGAGCACTTCCAGCAGGACAATGCGACACCCCATACGTCGAGAATTGCTACAGAGTGGCTCTAGGAACAGTCTTCTGAGTATAAAAATTTCCGCTGGCCACCAAATTCCCCAGAAATGAAGATTATTGAGCATATCTGGGATGCCTTACAACGTGCTGTTCAGAAGAGATCTCCACCCCCTCGCACTCTCACGGATTTATGGACAGCCTTACAGGATTCGTTGTGTCAGTTTCCTCCAGCACTAGTTCAAACACTAGTCGAGTCAATGACACGTCGTGTTGAGGCACTTCTCCGTGCTCGAGAGGGCGCTACAAGATATTAGACACGTGCACCAGTTTCTTGAGCTCTTCAGTGTATGTGTCTGATACAGTCAGTTTCCAAAAACTCATACTGCCGGAGCGTACACTCAAAAAAAGAGGATAAATTTACGATAAATGGGCTTAACAATTAAGCAAATGATAAGCAGTAGAATCCAAAGCAATTCTAATGTACACAGATAAGAATTATGCTCTCCTTGTAATTCATTGATACCCCCTGTTTTTACCCTTTACCAGCAAACTTCTCATGGTTTCATCCATAGCAACGGCAATAGGCAATGAAAGTATTTAGATTTTTATCGTTTTTAAATGGTACCACTTTACACCACATTCATTTTTTTATTACGGTTTCTGATACGTATGAGTTGCAGCTACTACTCACTGGTTGGACAATGATACAGCATTTAGAATAAAATAACATTTACTCAACTAATGGCAGTGTGACAAATTCGTCTTGGTTCTCTAGAATGCACCATCGTTCCGCTGTCATTCTAGGCAACTATCCTAGAGATCCCTCGAGACCCTTTGATCTATTGCTTATGTCATTTTCTGCTATAGTCTAAGTCCTAAGTGCGGATATCTTGTGTGACTACATTGTATCCGACTATTTTTTACAGTTTCCACATTGTTCAATACTTATCCATTCTTTTACATATTCTATATTCAGATGTACAATTTTATATGTGCTCTTATTGCTTACATAACCAGATGTGGCTTGTTATATCTTTTAATACTATCCAGATTTGGAGCACAGTCCCAACTCAGCCAGCATATCTACTTCCTACTCCAAATGTCAACACTAAGTGCCAAGGTCAACACTAAAACACACACACACACACACACACACACACACACACACACATGGCAGACCTATACTTCAAATCTTCCAAGCCAAAATGTTTGCATTCTCAGTCCACGAAAGACATTTGGACCACCAATAAGCTGCTGATTACTGAATTGGCCAGCAAGGTCGACGTCTATTGCTTTCAAAGACTTGTGCACAGGGGCTGCTCCACCAACGGCGACGATAACCACGTCGCACAGGCATTGTAGAGGTACGTTAATACAAGTGAACGTTGCAAGCCAACACCCAGTGACACCCAAGAGCTGCAGCCCGCCTATCAACTTCCGGTCCGGGAGCAATAGCGCGCGCGCGGTGCCTAGTAATATTAGAGGCACCGCGCCGCCCAGGCCGCGCCAGAGGGTAAGACCGCTCTCTTAAGGTAGCTAACAGCCTCGTCACTAGACATAACACAATGGATCAGCTGCAAGCCAACACACAAAGTAACATAACTGCGCTATGTGTGTTTACAACTGAATAACATCAACACACTATGTACCAACAGCAATCTATATTCATGTATGTGTGTTTATGTGTGTTTTAGTGTTGGTTTTGGCACATAGTGTTGATATTTGGAGCAGTAAGTAGATACTCTAGCTGGGTTATGTAATATGACGGGTTATGTAAGCAAAAAGTGCATATATACATTCGTGCATTTAAATGTGGAATATTAAAAATATATAAATATCGAAAAACATGCAAAATATCAAAGATTTTGTAAAAATCTGGATACAATTTGGTCACACTGGTGACATGTATTTTTACTTAGAATACAGCCGAAATATGATTTAAGCAATAGATCAAAGTGTCTGGAGAGAGCTCCCGGGTACTTTCCAAGAATCACACCACCATCCATCTCCTAACTGACAGAGATCTGCGCTAAAGATTGAGAGAGAGAGAGAGAGAGAGAGAGAGAGAGAGAGAGAGAGAGAGCATCCTAGGCCCCTTTGGGAAAAAAATATACGGATTTTGTTAATTATTCAGAGGGAGAGAACACATGTGTAATTAGAAAAAGTCATTATACAGAAGGCATAACAGGTTGTGAGGGACTGTAAAAAGAAGATGTATATGAGGGGGAGAGACACAACATATGTCTTAATAGTGGAATGATGGTGCGTTCTGTAGAGCCAAGACGAATTTCTCATACATTAGTTCTTTGCATTAGAGGAAAAGATAATGTTATTTTAGTCCACATGCTGTGACGTTCTCCACTCAGTACATGCTAGCTGCAGGTCACACATACTTGGAATCGTAAAAAAAATATTTGGATGTGGTGTAAAGTGGTACCATTTCAGAACCAAATGAATCGAAACACATTGATTACATACTGATATTACTATAGATGAGATCATGAGAAGTGTGCTAGTAAAGCATTAAAAGGAAGGAGAGCCCCTGTGGACAACATGGATACCATAATTTTTATCTGCAAGCCATAAATTAGCTCCTGATGCTACTGCTTATTATTTGTCTAATTCTTAGCCCTAATTATCGTTTATTTAACGTCTTATTGCAGATTGCACTCTCCGGCGGGATCAGTTGTGGGAACGTTACTGCTTTCGACTAACAGAACGTTGACTGTTTTGATGGAGTATGAATATACGTTGGCAGTAGAAGGTCAAGGGCTTCATATCTCCTCTCTACTGCACTGTGCAGTAGGTTACTGAGGCTGAAGCGTAGGGTTGTCCAGATAGCTATATCTGCCAGCCTGAATCCTCCTGTAGCCATCCTTCGTTTAACATTTCATGGTTATGTGCTGTTATAATTAAATAATTACCCTCTTGTTATAAAGTGGGTTGGCTGCCTTTAAAGTGAATTTTCTACGTTAGTAGATATTTTTTAGGTTATATCATGCATACAGAGAAAGAAATCACGTCTGCCCTACCCCTCCGGCCTTGGAGCATTCACGCTGCAATACACCCTAAAATAGCGTAATTACATCCACAGTGAGATGGTATTATTGTAAAATGTGTCGTCATGAGCCTTTGTCCTGATGTTTTATAGGAATTATCAACTAATCTATGTTCAGTCTGTGGGGTCTAATACAAAATACTGTCTACCTGCAGATAAATTTTTATTTTTTAACATGAAAATCGATTATGTAAATTTGTGGTAGTATAAATCCACCCGCAGAGCGCTAAACCTCAGGGGATGGTAGCGTTCCGATGCAGCCTCACTCCTTTGTCGCCCAATAACAGCAGCAGATTTTCAGGCCATAGCGACCACCCAAAGCTACAATGCATTATGAAGCGCCTGCGCTGGTGGATTAAAAATTATTCTCGCTACCTTCCGTTACTGTTATCAGTTATATTGCGAGAGCAGTGTGTAGATGACTCTGAGAAACACCTGCTGTTTATGTTGATGTCCTCTGTGCTAGTGGATGTCCACAATACTGGCGTTACTAGTAAATATGTGTGATATTCTTTGACAGGAACGTCTGATGTGTTGTGTAATGAGCCGCAGATGCCGGTTGCTGTGTAAGGGCTCTCAATGCATCGATAAATCCCTCTTCCTCTATTAACACTGGAACTGGATGCCCCACTTGTTGGACCAGTGCATACACCTGCACTGAAATACAACCCCATAATTAAAACATAGACGTATACCTTGTGCAACATCAGTACGTATGCACAGCCACAAGCAGAATCCATCATACCTAATATCACGTGGCTAGAGAGATGAGCAGGCCGGAATGGCCGAGCGGTTCTAGGCGCTACAGTCTGGAACCGTGCGACACCTACGGTCGAATCCTGCCTCGGGCATGGATGTGTGTGATTTCCTTGTGTTAGTTAGGTTTAAGTAGTTCTAGGGGACTGATGACCTCAGATGTTAAGTCCCACAATGCTTAGAACCATTTAAAAAGGTGATATGGATGAGACGAAGGACATACGTGGATGAGGTATTGAGCCTGTAGTTACTGACATGACCGTAGTGTATTCATCACCCCAGTCCAGTTCGTTCATAATGTATTTGATGTACTGCCTTACGCCACCGACACAGGGTCTTTGTTATCGGTGCATGTTGGGCTGATGACACTAGCCAGTGTGCTGACGGAGCAACACCCTGGACCATCTTGCCATCGTCATCGTGGCTGACAAACCATGATTCATTCGTCTGACATCGCTCTGGACTCAGCAGTAGCAGTGCCCCTGGCTGCTCTGTTACAGATCATCAAGAAAGTCCAGCAGCCACAATGGACTACTCTGTGGTTGTGGGCTCTTTTGAGGACAAGGTATCACTTGCCATATCGATGATTCAAATTCAGGCTACCAAGATCCTGCTGCTTTTCTCCGTGCGACCCGAATTTATCAACGACCTGAAGTATCCTGCCATTAGTGTAAATAACGGTTCTGTGCTGTGAAATCACGCACCCGCCAAAAAAGTGTAGAGAAGCTAGTGTGGAGAAATCTCCAAATCTGGGGAAAATTACGCGTGGTACCTCACGGTTACTCAATAGAAGAGTGGTCAGAAACTTCCGTCAAGAGTGCCAAGAATGTCAAGCAGGAATGAGGGTCGTGTATGGCATTCACTCATGTAATCCATCTTGATATACCCATATACTCACAAATCTTGGAGTCAAAAGTGGGGGAAAAACATGAACATAAAAGACATTTTTTGCTATAGCTGTCCCAATTTGTTTATGATAAATCCATATCTTGAAAAGCACCTTATTGACTGCTGTGGCCAGGAACCTGTGTGTATGGAAATATCTACTGAAGGAAAAAAAAATTGTTAAGTTTAAGGACGCCCACCACCAGGAGCGATGTCTCTTCATCATTTACGTCGATGTCAAGTGTGTCCTCGATCCTGTTGTGCACTGTGAAGACGAAACATCGCATCCCAAACAACATAACACACCATATGTGGCATCATATCAAGTTGTGTGTACTTATGACTAGTTGAAACAAATTCCTATCATACGTTGGGGATATCGTCTGAGATAACTTGTTTACTCCAGAAAAACCTGCATGAGAAGCTGATCACATTTTTAGTGGCAACATCGTCGTGATAAACTCAGAGGAGAGTGATGCATTGAACAAGCAGGCAGCTGAGTGTCATATTTGTGGGCTGCCAATGGACAGACTCCACGTAGAGACCATTCTCATATAACATGAAAGTGAGGCAGTGCGTTCCACAATGCATGCAACATGAAGTATCAACTGCCATAGCACATACCCATCTGTTTCCAAATTTGAGTGGGTGTGGTACACACTATCTAGCTCAACACTCGGCTAACTTCGAGTTAAATGAAGATAGTGTTATTCCTGACACTGTTGAGAAGTACATCTCATTTTGAAATGGAATCGCACCAAGAATAACCACCTGCTTCCTGGATTCGCTCCGTTTCATGCAAGTATCTCTTCAGAAATTTTCTGAAATAATGCGTCCTGAGGTTATACAAATCACCAGTGCCACATATCCTAGCTATGCAAAGTTCCAATTTGTGACGAAGAAGCAGGTTTTTCCATACAAATACCTGGATTTGAAGCAGAGATTCCACAAAGCAGCGGTGCCAACATAACCACATTCTTCTGTAAACTAACGGACACTGCCATAACCGTTAAGAAGAAAACATTGTGAATGTTTGGCAGGAGTTCGGTATCACTAACTTAGATGAATAGGCAAAATTATAAATTAACAACAACATACAAATACTCACGGACATTGTTGAGAAGTTCTGAAGTTTATGTCTGGGCACATTTCTTTCTGGACCCTGCGTTTCTCCATTGACCCATGACTCGTTTGCCCACGTTGACGTGTGTTCTTCCTCGATTTCAGGAATGCAGGGAGATCCGCCAATGCTTGCTCAGGTACGCCAAGCTGACTAACCTGCGAATAGCTGAGGAGGAGCACAAGATTTCTGGCGATTTAAGTTACGTTCTTTACCTATATGTAAACAAGTTCTATGGGTAAGCTATGCAACGAAGTCCCGCTTTTGGAGGGTTCCGATTAATTTTGAAGGAGGAAATCGCCAATTTAAAGCAAAAGATGTGGCTGAGGATGTTGGTGAGGCAGGGAGAGCTGGTATATCTCACCAATTGGCACGACGAGCACAGTGGCTTGAAACTATTTCTGGAGCACCTAGTACCGAGAAATTGTTCCATTTCGAAGCTGTTGATAACGCTGTAGAACAAACAATGCTAAATTATTCACTACAGAAAACTCCTGCAATGTCTGAGATTGGGGATGAAACTTGTCAGTACCGCCCGTAGAACGTCCTTGAAGGAGCATCCGTGGTTGAAGGAGTACATTGATTTAAATATCGAACATAGGGCACTCGCGATGGGTGATTTGTTACAAATTAACGAATAAGGTAAAACCGTGAACAATATTAGAGAATACCAAGTAGTTCATTTAGCTTTCCTGTGGAATGACTTCTCCAGACCAAATTTTATAGAGTCGCCTTTTTCAATGAAGGACTAATCACTGTGGAGACGAACCAAGGTGTCAGTGCAGTTGTCGACGCCTGTCTTCATCGATATTTGTTCTGAATCTCTCTGAACTTCCCATGTACCACATTCACTACAACTTTGGTAAATCATACTTCATCCATACTATATGTGGATACAGCTTCATCTATTGCGTGAAAGTCGGCAATCCATATCAAGTCATTAGGTAAAATCAGGAAGAATTCGACACCTGGATATGGAACGAATAAACCTTTTCGAATATCAAAACAAAAAGGTTATTACCCGATGAAAGACGAGAAGAATGGTTCGCAGACTGCGGAGTTTGTTGTGCTTAGATACTATACATGTGCATGTGCATGTGCATGTGCATGTGCAAGCTAAGGGTGTTCACCGTGTGGCCTCAAAGGCTGTCACTATCAATGATTACAAGAGGTGCCCTGTCGAGGGAGCTGGCGCAGCCCCACACATGATACTCAAGGTAAAATTTGTATCGAGAGGACACGAAGTACATACTACACTACAAGTGAAATTAGGACCGCCCTACCATGACTACAAACAGTTGAAGTTTGTAGCGGGGTCAGGACCCTCCTCTACTCAACACTATTCACTGGAGTTGTTGAGTACGTGGATACGTATTTATATGTAAATAATTGGTGTCTGCTACTGTGTGTAGTTTAGTCCGATGAGCCTTTTGTCACAGTTTTGTGTGGTAGAGTATGACTGCTTCATTGCACAATATGTGTAGATATAAGTTTTCTGCTCACTATGTGTGCTTGGAAATATATTGTATATATATTTTTGTGCATGTATGTGGGTGGTTTTCCCTTCACCTACTGCAGATAATCCCCGTTTCCCATGTATATATTGCTTGTAGAACAGAAATCATCGACTTGATTACCAATGCCGCAAATACAAAAAAAGACATAAAAGTGTGTATAGAATGATGAGAGAGTAAAAATCTAAATATTAAATGATTATGAAACCAATCAGTAAGATAATATAAGTAGTTTATAAAGCTGTATCTAGAAAGAAAGAAGGAAAAGTAGTATTTAAAGTCTTCTGGCGTTAGAGTAAACGAATGTATCTGATAGTCATAAGAAGAAAATACCTTTGCAAGTAAAACCACTGTAAGACAAAAGAGTGGCTGTTAGATACACCAATAACGCAATTGTAAAATATTACCTTTGCAATTTATTGTATACCTGAAATATATAGTTTTATATAAAAAACCGCTTTTAGATATGACATAAGACAACTAAAAGTGCAAGATGTTAACAAAAAACATTATTATCATTAAAGCATATGTGATTTTTTATGTCAGTGTTGATATTTCGAAACCCTTTCACCACAGAATCCAAATGACTTGGCTCTTGCACTTATGTACTCGTACATATGCAAAATTATTGTTGATAGTACACTTTGGTCTATAAGAAAACCACACCTGTCTCCTACGATGCTGAGACCTTGAATGAAGAGCCCTACGCAACTGAACTAGCTACAAATGATGAAAAGCGAGATGAGGAGGGGGTGCTTGATGCACATTTGGCCATTCGGGCTCCCGCCATTTTACTGGGTTGAGAGAGGGTTCCCACTATTTTTATGTCATGTGTCACTATGGATCTAAGTCATCACCTCGAGTATAAGTCGCACAGTTACCTCGGTGAATCCTCTGGGTGACAGTGATCATTTCCCAGTGGCTTCCCAGGGGAGGGGGAGTGGGGATAATCTTGAATGTAAGTCACCCAAGTGTGTAATCAGACACTGGATGTCTAATCTGACATCGGATGTGATAAGACTGTCTGCGCCAGTACGCGCAGTATTATCCTATTCAGATGTTTCCAGTGGTTCGCAAGGCGCATGTCGGGACATGCGTAGGTTGGTGCTATCTGTCATCACCGTCTTTTTCCACGTCGTCGCCCGCGCCCCACAACGTGACAACGGTGAAAAGATTTTAATGGTGCCGGAGAGGTGAAATACGGCTGTCCGTACGCCTTTCATACCTCCACGTAAGACGTCAAGAGGCCGCCAGCGTTCCGCTGCGAGCCAAGCTCTTTATGGAATGTTTATAGATGGCTTGTGGGGTTCTGCGCCACCTCGTGCAGCTACGGAAATAACATTCCCAATTTTACTGTGGGTTTCGGTGTTAGAGTGTTATGTTAACGGTTCCTGTTCCCTGTGTCCGAAACGCCCCTGATCGTTATCCTTTTTTGTCTGTAGCTTGTACAGAAGCCCGTTACGGCCACTGAAAAATTTGGCTTTCGTGACATCCTATTGGTTTCATTTTATAGTAACGTGAGGTTACTGGTGACTTATGGTAGCTATTCAGATATTTGTATTCAGTGTCAAAGTGCTTAATCACCCATCCGATTTTCTATTTTGTTTTTTGAATATATCCTCTGTAGTTCCAGTGAGGTGCCTTTAATATTCTTCATTAATTTAAGTTTCTCACTACTATATGTGTATTTCAAATCCACACTCAACTGGAAGTCGACTTTAAGTAGATAAATAAATAAGGATTAAACTCCCCATGCAGTTACATACCTACGTTATAACAGAAGAGATTCCTGTTGTAAGAGGAACAGAGTTTATTTTGTACATGATAAAAGAAGTGACGTACCAGGTAAAGTAGCCTACAATCTTTTGATGTTTCATTCTTGAACTTCAAAGTTTTACCTACAGTGTCAAAGGTCCTTGTCATTTTCTTCTTCTTTAGAGAAATCGTATGCGGGAAAATACTTTTTCACTGGTGTTGGATCACACACACCGCCGCAAATATCTTAGTAGTCACTCTGATACAGGAATATATATACCTCAGTATTCATTAGACATCGTGAGACAGCAGAATGGGTCACTCCGCGAAACCCACGGACTTCGAACGTTGTCAGGTGATAGGATGTAACTTGTGACATACGTCTGTACACGAGATTTCCACACTTCTAATCATCCCTAGGTCCGCTGTTTCCAATGTGATAGTGAAGTGGAAACGTGAAGGGACACGTACAGCACAAAATCGGACAGGCCAACCCTGTCTATTAACTAACAGAGACTGCCGACAGTTGAGGAGGGTTGTAATGTGTAACAGGCAGACATCTATCCAGACCATCACACAGGAATTCCAAATTGCATTAGCGTCCATTGCAAGTACTGTGACAGTTAGGCGGGAGGTGAGAAAACTTGGATTTCATGGTCGAGCGGCTGCTCATAAGCCACCCATCACGCCGGTAAATGTCAAACGACTCCTCGCTTGGTGTAAGGAGCGTGAACATTGGACGACTGAAAAGTGTAAAAACGTTGCACGGAGTGACGGATCACGGCGGACAATGTGGCGATCAGATGGCGGGATGTGGGTATGGCGAATGCCCGGTGAACGTCATCTGCCAGCGTTTGTAATGACGACAGCTAAATTCGGTTCCGGTGGTGTCATGGTGTGATCGTGTTTTTCATGGAGGGGGCTTGCACCCCTTGTTGTTTTGTGTGGCACTGTCACAGCACCGGCCTACATTTATGTCTTAAGCACCTTCTTGCTTCCCACTGTTGAAGAGCAATTCGGGGATGCCGATTGCACCTTTCAACACGATCGAGCAGCTGTTCATATTGTACAGTCTGTGGCGGAGTGGTGACACCACAATAACATACTTGTAGTAGACTGGACTGCACAGAGTTCTGACCTGAATCCTATAGAACACCTATGGGATGTTTTGGGGCGCGGACTTCGTACCAGGCCTCACCGACCGACATCGATACCTCTCCTCAGTGGAGTACTCCGTGAAGTATGGGCTGCAATTCCCCAAGGAACCTTCCAGCACCTGACTGAACGTATGCCAGCGAGAGTGGAAGCTGTCATCAAGGTTAAATTCCAGCATTACCGATGGAGGGCGCCACGAACATGTAACCTATGTTATTGTGTAATTGAAAATGATCTACACACTTCGAAACGATTGTAACAATATGTTTGTGTTGATGTTAGGTACTGTATGATTATATGTATAGAAACAGCAGCTCGAGGAGTTCTCAAACAATCAGTGTATGAACCGATAGTCACAAGGAACACGCTTAGTCTATAGTCCAAACCGGTACACACTCCCCCCTAAAACGACTGCATCGTTGACAGTCACTGCTGCTCTGATACGTCTTCTTAAGTTTGTGATGTTGTGGGTGTGAAAACATTGTCTTTGATCAAACCGAGCAAGTAAAAGTCACCCGGTGTTAGGTTCAGAGGAGTGTTGGTCATGACGACTGGAGAGTGCCATATGATGCACGACCCCACCATCGTGGTAGCTCAGTATCCGAGAACTCACAAACATATTTGTGGAAGAGCAGTAGAGGACCATTCTGAAAAAAAAGGCATTTAAAAGGTAGAAGACATTAAATCACAACATTAACTGCAGGAGGTTGAAGATGAAAAATTTATTTTTTCGCACTCTTTAGAATTCCCTTCCTCAAATGCAATACTTGTGCTGTTGTCTTGAGTAGCCATGAGAGAGTGATCTAGTATGGCTGCTACACTTACTACAAAGCATAGAGACTCCATTCAAATGTAGAAAAGACAGAAGTCTGCGCAATCCATCTAAACAACAGAATTGCAAACCAGCAGTTTAATGTCAGCTACTGTCAACAAATGGTTAGACATAATTTCCAACCTAAATACCTTGGTGTCACACTAGATCGGTCTCTGACGTATCACTTGGAAAAATGAAGCCAAAAACTGAAGGCCCGAAACAACATCGTAACGAAACTAGTTGGTACAACATGGGGTGCCGACGCATCGACTCTACGTACTACAGTACTTACGCTAGTGTACCCAGTTGCCGAATACTGTGCTCCAGTGTGGCAAGATAGAGCCCACACGAGGAAGCTGGACGTACACCTGAACGAGTAGATGGGGATTACTACGGGCATAAAAATCCACCCCGATCCCCCGGGTGCACACCATCAGTAACATCCCACCGCCTGAATTACGACGCCAAGAAGCGATAGATCGAGAATGGAGGAAACTACACCACCCCCACTATCCACAAGACCTCCCAACTCATACAGTGTTAAACAACCCTCCCTCAGACCGCTTAAAATCTTGCAATATACCGTGGCTTAATGGAATGAACGGTAAGAAGTTCGACATTAAAAAAGAGTGGCACAAGAGGTGGAATGCTGCAACAATAGCACATCGAGGTTGACAAGACCCAACTGCCAGCCTACCAGCATTTCATCTGCAGAGCAGTGGGTGGACAAGGCTGAACAGAATAAGAACTGGCCACGCCAGGTGCAACGCTATGATGCACAAGTGGGGACTCCGAGTTTCTCCAGCCTGTGATTGTGGAGCCTAAGAACAAACTGTTCAACATATTGTTAGAGACTGTCCTTAGAGGAAGTATCCTGGACCATATAGTGACTTTATTAATGCTACTCCCACTGCTGTTATTTGGCTTCAATCATTAGATACTGAACTATGATTAAATGTATCCGCCTTTTTTAACTTGCAATTATATCAGTCAAAGTAGTCAGTAATGTTAAGTTAGTAATTTCCACAATTTAAAAATGTGAATACAATATGTGCCAAAAAGTAAAACTAAAGTGTATGTAAATACTTCATTAGCGGTGTCATTAGAGAACGTTAGCATCGTCATCCTTTCAGTCTGAATCTTAATCTCATTACTGAACCTTTCTTTTATTTCCGCCACTGTTTCTTTGACGTACAGCGTGAGCGCTAGGACCGACAAATGGTTCAAATAGCTCTGAGCACTATGGGACTTAACATCTGAGGTCATCAGTCCCCTAGAACTTACAAGGGAACCTCCCCATCGCACCCCTCTCAGATTCAGTTATAAGTTGGCACAGTGGATAGGCCTTGAAAAACTGAACACAGATCAATCGAGAAAACAGGAAGAAGTTGTGTGGAACTATAAAAAAATAAGCAAAATATACAAACTGAGTAGTCTACGCGAAGATATGCAACAATAAGGGTAATTCGAGCTCAGAGGCGCTGTGGTCCCGTGGTTAGCGTAAGCGGCGGCGGAACGAAAGGTCCTTGGTTCAAGTCTCCCCTCGAGCGAAAAATTTTTCTTTATTTTCGCAAAGTTATGATTTGTCCATTCGTTCATTGACGTCTCTGTTCACTGTAATAATTTATTGGCTGTGTTTTGCGACCGCACCGCAAAACCGTGCGATTAGTAGACGAAAGGACGTGCCTCTCCAATGGGAACCGAAAACATTTGATCGCAAGGTCATAGGTCAACCGATTCCTCCACACGAAAACACGTCTGATATATTCTATACGACACTGGTGACGGCATGTGCGTCACATGACAGGAATATGTTGTCGAACCACCTAACTTGTACACTTTGCGAATGGGTAAAAATATTCTTTTATGTTGCCCGATTTAGGTTTTCTTGTGGATGTGATAATTACTCCCAAGAAGGTGATGAAAACATAAGAGTTTGTCACATAAACTGCAACAAATGAATACAAAAGTCACACAGCCGCACACTTTTCCCTGTGCTCCGTCAAAACATATGTTTTTAACGTTTTCAAATTTTTCCGTGTGTAGACCGTCAAATCCTGCATATGTCCAAGGAAATCTGAACATGTCCTGGAATTTTGGAGAGCGAAATTGATTATGTGTGAGTGCCTGAACTTTGATAATTGTCTGAAAATAAGAAATTAAACTTTTCGCTCGAAGAAAGAATTGAACCAAGGATCTCTCGATCCGCAGCTGCTCGCGCTAACCACGGGACCACGGCGCTCCTGAACTCACACTGTCCTTTATGTTGCCTATCTTGTCCATGGACTAATCAGTTTGTATATTTTGCTTATTTTTTCATAGTTCCACAGAACTTCTTCCTGTTTTCTCGATTTATCTGTGTTCAGTTTTTCAAGGTCTATCCACTGTGGCAACTTATAACTAAATTTGAAGGGGGTGCGATGGCGAGGTTCCCTTGTTAGAACTACTAAAACCTAAGTAACCTAAGGACATCACACAGATCCATGCCCGAGGCATGATTCGAACCTGCGACCGTAGCGGTCGCGCGGTTCCAGACTAAAGCGCCTAGAACCGCTCGGTCACACCGGCCGCCTAGGACCGACAGACTGCACACCTATCTTATGCCCGTTCTAAGCTTTTCGTTCTTGGTATGAGAGGGGTCATAGGCAAGGTTTCGCCGGAATATCTCCCAATGCGAAGTCCGAGATCTGGCGCTGTCTCCTCCCTACTGGAGTCGGCTAGAAGCGGGCGGGCACTTTGCGAGAAAGCGCGGACAGGCCCGGCGGCGGCGGCGGCGACTCGATGTCAACTGAGGAGGAGCCAGCTCCGCTCGGCGCCGGGCCGCGGGAATTTTTAATTAATGTTGAGGAAGCGGCCTCGACGGCGGGGTCGGTCCCGCTGAATGGGGCGACGGAGGAGTTTCGGCGAATTTAGCGGAGCCGGCGTAATGAACTAAAAATGTGTCGGGACAGCTGAGCAGAAAATGAGTTCCCCGCCACCTCTACCTCCTACCCCGACCTCCCCTCTTGCTTTCTCATCCAGTTCAACCACCCCCTCCCCAGCTCCACCTCTCCCTTCCCTCCAAGTGATTTGGAGCCACCCACTCCTTCTTACCGCCGTCTCCAGGCTAAATCTGCAGAAACGCTCTCGGCGATTCCTCGTTAATTAATCCAATATTTCCTTTTAATATCCGAAGGCTTTTCCATAGTTATTTATGTCAATAAAAGTGGGAGCCGGGAAGAGGGTAGGAGGAAGGGTAGAGAGGGGGGGGGGGGTGAAGCGAGAGTGGGACGCACAGTGGCTTTCCGCCGCCACTGCCGGCTCTCGGGAGTTCTGATTAAGCACTGTTTAAGGGCGAGAGGTGAATGCAGAGCGCAGGGCGCAGGTCCACGCTGCGGTTTATATTTCAAGTTTTATGTGCGCCGCCGCGCGAACCGAGCGCTGTAAATAATGCTCGCCGGGGTGGCGCGCGCGCGCGCGGTGGGGGTAGCTACAGCGCCGTAAAGTCGCATTTATGGGCTTCCGGGCCATGGAGTCCGGCCGGCAGCCAGCGCCGCGCTTATTTCGCGGCCTGGTCGCCAGGCTGCGCCCCAGGCGGTCACGTCGCCACTTAGAGCGCCCTCCAGCGGCCAATCCCGAATCATCCCCGCCTCGACGCTGGCTCTGCTCCCCCCCCCCCCTCCTTTCCCCTCGCCCAATCCACCACCCCGACCCCGTGCCATTTCGTTGGCGATCCGGCACTCCAAGAGAAAATTCAGTAAAGTGTGTAAAATATAGATAGGCCTATGTTTGTAAATCAATGTGGCCGAGCGGTTCTAGGCGCTACAGTCTGGAACCGCGTGACCACTACGGTCGCAAGTTCGAATCCTGCCTCGGGCATGGATGTGCGTGATGTCCTTAGGTTAGGTAGGTTTAAGTAGTTCTAAGTTCTAGGGGACTGATAACCTCAGCAGTTAAGTCCCAAAGTGCTCAGAGCCATTTTTTGTATATAGTCCCTCAGAACTATTTTTTGCCCAAGTTTATCCACTGTGGATGCTAAATCTACTAACTATAGGTTATAGCTACAAATAAAGCCGCTCGAACTGCTGACCTTTAACTCCGTCTTACTTTTGAATACATTATGGAAGAGGCAGTGATCAATATCTTACAAATATTTACTATTAGAAACAGTGTTGATCACTATTTATTTATCAAGGTGACCGGTTTCGACCACTACTGTGGTCACCTTCAGACCATTGAGTAGGAACCTCTTTCCGTTGGAGAATCACAAGTTAGTCAGTCGGGCATCTGAGTATGCAAAATGTCAGATACAAACTGTGTCAGTTGTTCTCACAGCGTAGATGAAGCTTCACGAAATTATTCAACCCTTAGTTCGGACTCTATCTTTATTACAGTCCCACGCGCAATTTCTGTACTGCTCTCTTGTTGGGTTTTAAGAAACTAAACGAAGTAGACATTTGGTGACACTGTCTCTAGTGAGCCACTTGAATTTGCGTGCAAGAGCATGACCTCAATGCTAATGAGCTCGAAAATGGTCACATGTATCGAACTTTTATTTCTTAACATTTATTTCGGAGCCCAATCTACCCTGCAACACCCTTATAAGTCTTTCAGACTGTTTCTGATCACCTTGAATATCCCTTACACCGCTGACATGCCCAAACCACCACATCCGGTTCATCTCCACTAGTACGCAGATGGCACTCATGTCCTAAGCCTCTATTTCATCCTCCGGAAATTTCAGGGTCCCGTCCAAATCCATCTGTACCTGGAGAAGCCAGTACCTCTCTCCAAAATCTAGCCGATAATTGAGGAGCCTACTATCAAACACACAAAGCAGCCTGAAATAACATATTACAGAAGATCTATTTTTGTGTATTATGCATCTGTAATTAATCTGGGAGTCAGATACTTTAAACTGATGATAGTCCACATAAAACTGTACCATTGTACAGTAAATTTACTTTTAATAATCAACATATCAGCTTTGAAACTATTTGGTTCATATCCACTTTTGAAAATATCTTTTGAGGCTGGCTCTCACGTTCTCTACGTTAGCCACAAGGAGTTTTCTTTATATTATGTCACATGTTCACTTCCTTTTCTTACTAAAAGTGAGCAAAATTGAGGAAAGTGAAGAAAATAACGTAGAACGCAGTTTCAACACTTTCGTCGCCGCAATGAAAATATTGTCTTTGAAAGTTCTTGAGTGCCGTCAAAGTTTACGTCCACGATTAAAACGAAGGGTTATAAGAAGTATCCGTTTATGATAAACACCCAATATTACAAATTCAAATACGGATATCTTCTGGCCGTGTCGGACACTATGTTCAGAGTCAAATAGCTGATGGAAAGCTGTGCTAGAATCAACTTGTAACTAATTTTCGATCAAGGTGCAATGTGATCCACTTTGATACTAGATTCCTCAGTTCTAGGACTAACTGCTGCAGTTTCCGCTTCCAAGACTTTTGCCTTTTATGACTGTAACATAACACTCACACCGAAGTATCTCTAACTAATCCTTTACCGTAAACTAAAGGGAAGCCAACAACAGACTACAGTTGTTAAAACTGCTATTTGACTGAACATGGGGATTGTATTGCGCAACCATCTTACACAGCTAAAAACTCTTGATCCGATGTATCCCCTACTACACAAATGTAGTCAGGATACACATCCACAAACGATGTATCAACACCTCCAAGTCCTTGAACGCCATAGTCTTCACGTTTCTTTCCAAATCCTCTTCCCGCCATCCACAAGAACCCTTTATTATCTCTTTGCCGACTCTGAACATCTCTTCTTATCCTATACGTCCAGTAAACTCGACTCCAACAATCCTATTGTTCCCTTCCCCCCATAGCTAAATCCCACAGTGCTGCCACACACCTATATCAACACAACCCACTCATTTTACACTTTCATACTCTTCATATCTTCTCCCAGCACAGTTTCAACAGACTACCTTTCCCTGACAAAGAAATCCTCCCCGATGCAAGTTTCTCCTATTACATTTAACCCCTCTCCCTCTATCTTCTACAGATTTCAGGACTCCCTGCCACCCCCATCACCCCTCTTGACCTTAAAGTGGATCCCGCCTACATATCTGTACCCCTAATCCCACTGATTTCCTGCAGATCGTACATCCACATTACACCTATCCCCCACGACGCTACTCACCTGAAACAAGTATCTCCTTAAGCAGTAAGTACCAAAAACAACCACTTTAAGTACCCTAAAGAGCCAAGCCACCTTCCCTTTCCCCATTACTCCGCCAAAATGCTGGTCCTTTCCATCAAGTGCAATTGCAGTCTCATAAGGTCAAAATTTTCTTCATTTCAGTTTCTCACAATTCATTGTCACTGTTTTTAAATATCAGACAACGCAGTCCTACTTCTGTTACTTTAAATGTCATCTATGTTAATAGTCCTTTACTTTATTTAAGAACAATTGTACATAATTAATTATGTATAAATAACATCCGTCTTTTTCATCTGTTAAGCTGGTGTGGCTGAAGAGCGGTGCATTGTTCCGCTGTCAGTTCACCCTCGCAAACCTGGGGCAAAGGAATGAGTAACATTACGTAATTGTCGACCGAATCCATTCTTACTTGTCTACCGAATCCTCTTCGACTGAGGGCTGTTCTCACTCATATACCAACACCCTCCCCCGCTGTAATGTTACGCCTATGTAGGAGAGCTTGTCGGCCGCCTAGAATTGGTACTAGGTAAGATGGATCAGTATGTGAAGCTGTGCGGCCCCAGGGGCCAATAGCACGGTGCGGCCGGGCGGGCCGCTACAGCCGTTGAAAGGGTCCTGTAGCCACCTTTCATTGCCAACGCTCGTAGTGGTCAAGTCGGCAAAGAGGTTTCCGCTACTTGGGAGAAATCCACCTGCGTTAGGTTGGTGGCGGAAATGGCATCCTGGGGTTTTCCGGTCCACGCGGAGCGTGGAAGAGGCTGGAGAAGCGGGAGGCAGTCTGCCGCCGGTACGGGAAGCGTACACAGCTGTGCTCCAGTCGAAGAAGGGTGAGTTGGACTGACCGCGTGGCGCGTTGTCGCATAGAGAGGGGAGCTTTTAGCTTTTGGTCTCGAATCTCGTCTTATAAAGATTTATTTGCTGGGTTGCAGCAGGGAATGCAAGGCTTTTGTAAACTTTCAGTTTGATTTCCAATGCAGTCTTGACTTTGATCCGTGAGAGGAACGCAGCACAAAGGAGTTGCATATGTTGAATTGCCCTCGGTTCAGTGTGAATGTTTATGTGCCTACAATTGTGTGTGTATGCTTCTAATCTTTTCCGGATCTTGGTAATTTTTGTGTATTTGTGAATTTTCTTTGTCTCATGTGATTAAAATTTGGCCACAGTCCATAGAAATTGTCTCCGCGGACCGAGTGGGCCCGCGAGTCTGTTATGAAACGTGTCGTATTTCACAAGCAATTGTACATAGTTAGCATGCAACAGCAGGCTATAGATGCACTACATCAATGTTTTAAGGAATAAATAATTTTGCCTTCAATCTTATCTTGTGTACCGATGTTACGTCGCCGTTACCTTCGCCATTTACCTTGTAGTTTTCCTTGTTGGCCCACCGATAGCGTTTCCATGTGCACAGGTGTAGTGATTAGTGTCCCTTTTTTTATCTGAAGCAAATGCTCTGGAAGAGATTGTGTTTTCACGAATCTTGCTGCAGGCTGCACTTACGCATGGTGTTCACGTCCTATTTACTTTACTCAATATTTGATTCACGGGAAGAATGCCTGGATCATATTAATAACTTCATCCCATTCTTTATCAATGACTTTACAATGAATGTTCTTTTGTGAGTTTTTATTATTAATAAATTAAGTAATTTTCCGACTCAGTGCTACCTCTTTTTGTCGTGTGGCTAGAGTTGGTGGCGACCCTATCTTTTATATTGATTTCAGTGTCAAGTAGCATTTTCTTATTCAAAGTGCGCGTGGCTCTTTTAGCTATCAGGATACATTCAAAGGGCGCTTCATGCTTCTTGCACATAGCGTCCTTTTATTCACGCCACTTACACATGGCTTACCCTGCTCACGGATTTCGGTAAACCAGAGATCTTCTGATGCGCAGTGAGGATTAGTTATTTTCGGTTGGATGTGCTAATTGGTATATTGTCTTTCTGTGATACTGAATTTACGTGAATTTGTGATATAGGTGTGCATTTTCTTACATGTTTTATCTTGTATATGTATTACTGTATAAATATTGTGATTTAGTATTCAATTGTGTTACAAGTTTGGGTTGATTCTTGTCCTGTGGCGTGTACCGGTGTCATATAGTAAGTCTTGGGTGCTTTTTGGGAACTGTGAGTCCATTAGGAGACTTTGGCATTATTCTTGTTGTATTTTGGAGCACGGAGTAACTATCCTTATGATGGAGACGCGTAGCTGTTCAGGGAGCCGCGATCGGAAAAACCTGCCAGAAAATAACCCTGAACAAGGACGAGGTCAAAACGTCGAGTCCGACCAGGAACGAAACGCGGAAAACGCAAGTACAAGTGTTGTCCATCCTGAGCCCGCTGTAGTGATTTCGAATCATTCGATAGATGCAAATTCATTACAGGCTATGCTACGACAATTACTAGACAGTAATAGGAGACATATCGAGGAAGTGAATAAAAAACAAACAGAAGAAAATAGGAGACATATCGAGGAAGTGAATAAAAAACAAGCAGAAGAAAATAGGAGATATAGCGAGGAAGTGAATAAAAAACAAGCAGAAGAAAATAGGAGATATAGCGAGGAAGTGAATAAAAAACAAGGAGAAGAAAATAGGAGGCATATCGAGGAAGCAAATAAAAGATTGACTAGTGAAATAGTACAGGGTGTTGGGGAGAAACTGGCGATCATTGACCAACGCATCTCCGCCTTAGAAGAGGGGCAGCAAGTCATTAGCAAGCAGGTGATGGAGCAAGAAGAAAGGTTCGCTGGGAATATACGTATACTAGCAGAACAATGCCAGAGTGAACGAGCGGCTCTTGAGTCCCGAGTAGGACAAAATTCCGCCAGGGATCTCCGCGCGTTAGCAGAACAATGCCAGAGTGACCACGCGGCTCTTGTGTGCCGAATAGAGGACACTGCGGCTAAGTGCCCGGTCCATATTAGCGCGCAGGTAGAAACCCTCAGCCAGGCGATAATAGCTCTCGAGCGAGAGCAAGGGCTTACGCAAACAAAACAAGACATGGCCCACCGAGAGATGCGAGAAGAAATAGCCAGGATCTCAGACGCAGTGGCGCGTAAGTCTGACAATAATAGGGAAACGATTACCTCATCATCAGCGGATGCAGACGAAATACGGTCGATAACGAAATGTCCGCGTGGACAGTGTGAAATAAAAATACAACAAAGAGGGGTTACCGAGGGAATATGTGAGCGCATGGCCCGTTTAGAACTTCATCTAAAAGGGTTAAAGGCCCATGAAGTTGAAAGAAATGAACGAAATGACCATTATTCCGACGATGATTCCGGGAACGATGGCGAATTTGATCATCGTCATGATCTCGGATCTCGTACCAGGTGGGAACGGCGCGGATCCCCTCAGGAACGTTCGCCAAGGGAAACTCACGAATTTGACTTTAAACATTTTCTGTCCGTGAGGAAGTTTGAAGTCTTCCGTAACTCGGCTACGGGGATTCACCCGCGGGCCTGGTTACAGCAGTTCGAGTTCTCCCTCCCTCCTACGTGGCCCAGTGCGCACAAAATAGAGTATATGTGCGGCTACCTCGAAGGTGAGCCAGCGGCGCGGATGAGGTCAATTGCACGCAATTGCTACACTGTTGGGGAGTTTCGTCAACACTTCCTGTCGATATATTGGTCAGTGGCAGCGCAAAGTCGTGTAAAACACGGACTCATTATGCTACCAGAGTTAAACAGGTCAAAGTTTTCCAGCCCTGTGCAGATGTTCGAGCACATGCTGCAGGCGAATGAACATCTTGACGATCCTTATGGACCTGCAGAAATTATTCGTATTTGCCTGGGAAAGTTTCCAATGCAGTTGCGGCACGTTATCCTTGCAGGACGATGTAAGGATGACGTAGAGGGGTTTCGCAATTTCCTTTTAGAGCTTGAGTGCGATGCGAATGGCACCACGCAGAATTACGGTCAGAGCGCCTACGAGCAGCGGCCGCGCGAGCGAAGCCGCAGCCGTAGAGACAGGTGGCACTCCAGACGTAACGGGTCGCTTCAGAGTTACAGGGCGCGCGAGCGTTGGCAGCGTCGCGATTTCTCACGGAACGCGGGCAGAACGAACGATGCCAGTCGTCATCATTCGCCGAGAGTAAATCAAAGACACCCCCGGGAGTTTAGAAGATATGGTAATGAGCATAGATATTGGAGTAATTATAGCGGACCTAGGAACGGTAGTCGCAACCGACCACAAAATAATTATCGAACAAGCGACAACAGGGGTGCTCTAAACAGTACGGGTGGTCCGCCAGTGGGTGTTGAAATTCGTTCCGCAAACCCGCTGCACAGTCAGCCAAATACCTCTAATCAAAGGAATCAATGACTATTGGCTGACTCGGTTAGCGTCAACTTAATGAGGACCGGTGCTATTGATGATACTGATGTGCATTTGATAAGGGAAGACGTTATTATGGAAGATTTGTTGAGGGAGGGCCACAGTATTGTTGTGCCTGCGGTAAACCCAGTCGTGTCTGTTTAGTACATTTACAGTGTATATTTTCCAATGTTTTGATTCACTCTGGTGTGTTTAAAATTAAAGTGTATATTTTCTGTGAATTGTAAAGGGTCCCCCAATATATGCGTAGTTATTTCTTCTTGTCAGCAGAAAGAAGTAATGTTGTGCAGTTTCAAAACATCTGAATGTAAATGATTATGAGGCTCAGATCAAGTGTTTCCTATTACAGTAAGATGGCTTTTGTTTTTTGATGACTAAAAAGGTATCGGACGTATTGACGTGGCGAGGAATTGGACGTAAGGTAATTCTTGATGATAAATTACAGTTTTAGTGTTCTTATTCCCCTTAGGTGAGCATGATTCAGTGAGATTTTTCAAATGTACTGCGATGTTAAAGAAGCAACTTGGTGACTTGTAGGTGAAGGAGTTGTGTATGAAGGGAGATTAACAGTGTTTGATTTTCAGAGTTGCCATCTTATAAGATATTTGGAAAGTGTAACTTGCCGTCACATACTACTAGGTACGGTTGAGGACACCAGGGTGTGAAACCCCAGAAGATGTATATGGAAACAGCTTATAAACTCAAGCAGCTTGATATTTAATAGAGAATCAATGCGACTACCTCCAAGCTAAAATAACATGACGGTAGGTGAGGACCCCTGGGGACATGTGGTGAGTAAGTGTGTAATCATTATGAGTATCTTATGATAGCAGTAAGTTGGGTACTCATGGCCCTGGACAATGGATTTCTTTTGACAGTATTTTTTTATGTACTTATAGGACGAAGTGTTTATGTGTTTGCTAATAGGATAGGATGATTTTTATTGCCATTTTTATGCCCACTGACCTTTTGCATTAGGCTGATGAATAGATGTTGAAACATTTACCATTTCAGATGTGACTTGAATGAACCTTCTGTGTCTCATTAATCATAACTTTTATTATGCAATGTCCATAGAAAAGAAGTCTCGGAAATTTTTCACAGATCAGCAAACATGTTCTGCAAACCTTGGAGGAGCAGTCAATGAACAACGATATGGGTATTGGTGTTGAAAGGAATATTTTGTTTATATGTGGGAATTGTAGTCGGGCTATATGGTGATGGTGACTAGTACGAGCTGTGTAGATTGTGCGTGAGAGCGTAGTTAGGAGTAGGTAGAGTTTTGTGTCTGTAGCTAGCAGCGGCGCAAAATCCTATCCAAATCCTGACCAAACCTTGTACAAGATCTACCCTGAATGATTGACAGCAGATGTAATGCTGGAACTATATTTTATAAAAAGGATTTTTTGTTTGTTTGAATATTGGTTATTTAATTTTCTTCGTTGTTCTTCTTATTAGTAATGTTAAGAAGGCCCTTTTTGTCAAGTTAATTTTGGGCACTATTCCATGTATTGATCAGGAGTGATAAACTCCGAAGATTTTGTGGTAATCTGTACACATGATATTTTGTAACGATCCCTGTGAGCGCAGTTCTTAAGTGGGTGCAAGGCCGCCTAGGGAGCCTCCGCTTCAGAAAGCACAGGGCTTGGTCCACCGGCAGGCGTTGCCGAACCCTGGTATCAACGGCGAAGCAGTGATGCGGCGAGCGGTCACAGCTGTTTCCCCGTCAGAGGGGAGGGGATGCTGGTCTTCCCCCAGGCGCAGGCTCACACCGGAGCCCGCAGGCGTGTCAACACGGCAGCGCCAGCTGATGGCCGGCGTTCCACCCCATGCGCTAGTCATCTGACAAGCGAAAGGGAAAGTATGACGCACACCAGGCGAGGCCGCCGATTCCTGAGCGCCGCTAGTCCAGACGGCTGCTGCGGTGAGGTAACGCCCACTGCCCGGAGGGACACGGGTCCCACCACTGACGTATCAGCTGAGACGGTGCAAAGAGGTGATAAGCGGGTCTCAAGCCCGACACCCGCACGAGTTTACGTCGACCTCGATGCGACGCAGAAGAGCGCGTGTCTCCCCATTGACACGACAGGAGACGGGGGCGTGTGTCGGTAAAACACATTCCTCCACAACACACGGACGACAACCGCCAAGCCGCCTTCTCGATGATGAGGCAGGGCCCACAAGTGGCGATGTCCCGCAAATCTGCAACGCCGAACCATCCCACAGTATGGACGCAGAGGGTGGAAACGGGCACGAGGCAACGTCGCGGGGTGCTGTCTAGGATGATCAACCTGGGTTACAACGGATGTTACAATCAACGCCGCTGCGAACTCCCCAGTTCAGTGTTGTGGTCCCCTAGTAGCTTATCCTCCAAGTCGCCTTTAGAAGAGACGCCCACCCCAGCACCTAAAGAGAATACCCAGTGAAACAACCATGTGACGAAAATGAAAAATGACAGCGTGTCAACGAGTTGATTTCTGGATGTGTTTTTGTACTCATGTCTTATTTTCCATAGGTGATTATTTACCAGCTGTCATACCATTGGGTTCATTAATGATTTTGTATCACTGTATTTGTTGTGAATATTGTATTTTGCACTTTCACTTGCATGTTTTTATATATGTCAGCACCAGATGATACTGCTTTGGTTCGTGATAATGATTTTGCATCATTGTATTTGTTTATATATTTATATATATTATGTACCTGTTCACCTATGTCTCTATGTTAACTTTTGATAGTTCGTTAAAGCAATTTTAAAATAATATCTCATGGTTGTGGTCGTAGTAGGTCAGATGACATGATGTTAGCGTTAATTTAATTTGTTCTGTTTGCTTTGCGGACCGCATGAGGTCACAATTATTGACTAAGATCAGATAAAGCTCAATTGGATATAAGTAATCAACTCCTTTGTGCTGCTGTTTACTGTTGCGATTGTTACTCGTTAGGGTATGTTTGTTTCGAAGACTGTTGGCGAATCTCCTAGCATGGCGAGAAAATTCGCGGCACAGTCTTCTCCGGGACGTTTGGGGTGATGAAAGGGTCCTGTAGCCACCTTTCATTGCCAACGCTCGTAGTGGTCAAGTCGGCAAAGAGGTTTCCGCTACTTGGGAGAAATCCACCTGCGTTAGGTTGGTGGCGGAAATGGCATCCTGGGGTTTTCCGGTCCACGCGGAGCGTGGAAGAGGCTGGAGAAGCGGGAGGCAGTCTGCCGCCGGTACGGGAAGCGTACACAGCTGTGCTCCAGTCGAAGAAGGGTGAGTTGGACTGACCGCGTGGCGCGTTGTCGCATAGAGAGGGGAGCTTTTAGCTTTTGGTCTCGAATCTCGTCTTATAAAGATTTATTTGCTGGGTTGCAGCAGGGAATGCAAGGCTTTTGTAAACTTTCAGTTTGATTTCCAATGCAGTCTTGACTTTGATCCGTGAGAGGAACGCAGCACAAAGGAGTTGCATATGTTGAATTGCCCTCGGTTCAGTGTGAATGTTTATGTGCCTACAATTGTGTGTGTATGCTTCTAATCTTTTCCGGATCTTGGTAATTTTTGTGTATTTGTGAATTTTCTTTGTCTCATGTGATTAAAATTTGGCCACAGTCCATAGAAATTGTCTCCGCGGACCGAGTGGGCCCGCGAGTCTGTTATGAAACGTGTCGTATTTCACAAGCAATTGTACATAGTTAGCATGCAACAGCAGGCTATAGATGCACTACATCAATGTTTTAAGGAATAAATAATTTTGCCTTCAATCTTATCTTGTGTACCGATGTTACGTCGCCGTTACCTTCGCCATTTACCTTGTAGTTTTCCTTGTTGGCCCACCGATAGCGTTTCCATGTGCACAGGTGTAGTGATTAGTGTCCCTTTTTTTATCTGAAGCAAATGCTCTGGAAGAGATTGTGTTTTCACGAATCTTGCTGCAGGCTGCACTTACGCATGGTGTTCACGTCCTATTTACTTTACTCAATATTTGATTCACGGGAAGAATGCCTGGATCATATTAATAACTTCATCCCATTCTTTATCAATGACTTTACAATGAATGTTCTTTTGTGAGTTTTTATTATTAATAAATTAAGTAATTTTCCGACTCAGTGCTACCTCTTTTTGTCGTGTGGCTAGAGTTGGTGGCGACCCTATCTTTTATATTGATTTCAGTGTCAAGTAGCATTTTCTTATTCAAAGTGCGCGTGGCTCTTTTAGCTATCAGGATACATTCAAAGGGCGCTTCATGCTTCTTGCACATAGCGTCCTTTTATTCACGCCACTTACACCGTTCCGGATGTGGGGAAAATCACTAAGCTGGGAGTTCGGACGGCTGTTACTCGCATGGCCTTTGTGCAGGAGATGCTCCAAGAAATGGCGGTGTGTCAGACAATCCTGAGGATGGTTGAATTACAGCTCTTTGAGATTGTACAATAATTCACATCAAATATTAATGCAAATCTGAATACTTTTGCGATCTCAGAAAAGTGAGGCGCACCCGATGACACAACAATATTTCAGCATCTTTAAAACTACAGAAGTTAGTATCTCACAGCGAATATACATCTTGATAATTAACCTCTGAATTAACTGCTTCTAATCGCTTCAAGCGATTTCAACATAACGATGTCTCGGATGACAGTAATGCTCTATAGCTATCAGCCCTGAAAGCTCAAAGCAACCGTAAAATGCGTTTTAGACAAGTACCTGCCGAGTAAAATTGTGAGAGACGGGAAAAACCCACCGTGGTTTAACAACATAGTTAGGAAACTACTGCGAAACCAAAGAGATCTTCACTGCAAGTTTAAACGCAGCGAAAACCACTCAGACAAACAGAAGCTAAACGATGTGAAAGTTAGCATAAGGAGGACTATGCGCGTAGCGTTCAGTGAATTCGAAAGTAAAATTCAATGTACTGACTTCACAGAAAAACCTAAGAAGTTCTGGTCTTACGTCAAATCAGTAAGTGGATCGAAACAGCTTATCCAGACACACTGGTATGATGATGGCATTGAAACAGAGGATGACTCGCGTGAAGCTGAAATACTAAACACCTTTTTCCAAAGCTGTTTCACAGAGGAAGACTGCATTGCAGTTCCTTCTCTAAATCCTCGCACGAAAGAAGAAATGGCTGACATCGAAATAAGTGTCCAAGGAGTAGAAAAGCAACTGAAATCACTCAACAGAGGAAAGTCCACTGGACCTGACGGGATACCAATTCGATTCTACACAGAGTACGCGAAAAAACTTGCCCCCCTTCTAACAGCCGTGTACCGCTAGTCTCTAGAGGAACGGAAGGTTCCAAATGATTGGAAAAGAGCACAGGTAGTCCCAGTTTTCAAAAAGGGTCGTCGAGCAGATGCGCAGAACTATAGGCCTATAACTCAGCCATCGATCTCTCTCTCTGAGCACTATGCGACTTTACTTCTGAGGTCATCAGTCGCCTAGAACTTAGAACCAATTAAACCTAACTAACCTAAGGACATCACACACATCCATGCCCGAGGCAGGATTCGAACCTGCGACCGTAGCGGTCGCTCGGTTCCAGACTGTAGCGCCTAGAACCAGCCATCGATCTGTTGTAGAATTTTAGAACATGTTTTTTCCTCGCGCATCATGTCATTTCTGGAAATCCAGAATCTACTCTGCAGGAATTAACATGGATTCCGGAAACAGCGATCGTGTGAGATACAACTCGCTTTATTTGTTCATTAGACCCAGAAAATATTAGATACAGGCTTCCAGGTAGATGGCATCTTCCTTGACTTCCGGAAGGCGTTCGATACAGTTCCGCACTGTCGCCTGATAAAGTAAGAGACTACGGAATATCAGACCAGCTGTGTAGCTGGATTAAAGAGGTTTTAGCAAACAGAACACAGCATATTGTTCTCAATGGAGAGACGTCTACAGACATTAAAGTAACCTCTGGCTTGCCACAGGGGAGTGTAATGGGCCATTGCTTTTCACAATATATATAAATGACCTAGTAGAGAGTGTCGGAAGTTCCATGTGGCTTTTCGGGGATGAGGCTGTAGTATGCAGAGAAGTTGCAGCATTAGAAAATTGCAGCGAAATGCAGGAAGATCTGCAGCGGATAGACGTTTGGTGCAGGGTGTGGCAACTGACCCTTAACATAGACAAATATAATGTATTGCGAATACATAGAAAGAAGAATCCTTTATTGTGTGATTATATGATAGCGGAACAAACACTCGTAGCCGTTACTTCTGCAAAATATCTGGGAGTATGCGTGCAGAACGATTTGAAGTGGAACGATCATATAAAATTAATTGTTGGTAAGGCGGGTGCCAGATTGAAATCCATTGGGAGAGTCCTTAGAAAATGTAATCCATCACCAAAGGAGGTGGCTTACAAAACACTCGTTCGACCTATACTTGAGTATTGCTCATCAGTATGGGATCCGTACCAGGTCGGGTTGACAGAGGAGATAGAGAAGATCGAAAGAAGAGCGCCGCGTTTCGTCACAGGGTTATTTGGTAAGCGTGATAGCGTTACGGAGATGTTTAGCAAACTCAAGTGGCAGGCTCTGCAAGAGAGGCGCTCTGCATCGCGGTGTTGCTGGCTGTCCAGGTTTCGAGAGGGTGCGTTTCTGGATGAGGTATCGAATATATTGCTTCCCCCTACTTATACCTCCCGAGGAGATCACGAATGTGAAATTAGAGAGATTCGAGCGCGCACGGAGGCTTTCCGGCAGTCGTTCTTCCCGCAAACCATGTGTGACTGGAACAGGAAGGGGAGGTAATGACAGTGGCACGTAAAGTGCCCTCCGCCACACACCGTTGGGTGGCTTGCGGAGTATAAATGTAGATGTAGATGTAGATCTGTATCTATTTATTTATTGATTTGCGACGTTTTTACATCTTTTTCATTATGCAAATGTTTGTCATACCATCGTATTCTCCAAATTTGCACAGCAAATGAAAGCAGCATTACTACCTCATATTTTCTTATACTTGTCTTTTTATTTACTAAATAGTTTACTATTGTGCCAGTATCTTTATTTAAATGTAGACTGCAAGCTGCATTAAAGACTGTGATTCTTTAAAAGTGATCAATCGCATGTGTTAGTGGGCACCACAATTGTAAAGTGAATCGAAAGACGCATTTCTTGAGAAAGTGTAAATAATTGCTTAAATAATATTCAGCGATAACCTATAGTCATTTAATATGAGCGCAATTTTGCAAGAATAATGGCTTATTTATTTACGAACGAACTATTACTTATATTTATTGAAAATGGTCTTAATTTAGTCGAATGTTTGTAATATTTTTTTGTTTAAATATTGTAAGAAATTTGGAAATTTGTGGTAAGTTCCCATGGGACCAAACTGCTGAGATCATCGGTCCCTAGGCTGACACACTACTTAATCTAACTTTAACTAAATTACGCTAAGGACAACACACACATCCATGCCCGAGGGAGGACTCGAGTCTCCGAAGGGGGGAGCCGCCCGAACCGTGGCAAGACGCCCTAGACCACGTGGCTACCCCGCGCGACCGTTTAAATATTGTGGTCATATATTAGTTTATTGCAGCAAAGTAGTCAAGATGAGTCAAATCATGTATGTATAACATGAAAACGACGTATTTTTGATGAAGACGGCCTTCAATCAATGAGAATAGGACAGTGATGGAACTTACCACGTGAAGAGCTGAAGGGTTCGATTCTGCACACTTTGTGACAAGTTCTGCCAGCCAAAATAACTGTCTAGAGTATCGTGCGCTATTCAGCCGTATAGGTGATTGTTTCTGGACTAGCATGCTTTTGAAGGGACTTTATAATTCGAGAGATCCGAATGCGCTCCACAGTAGGACTCTGTCTTTTTCCGCTTACAACACGGAACTGCGCATAGACAGAGTGTAACTATTCTTTGTATTGCATGTGTTAATTTGTTAATCATTGTATTGAACTATCAGCTACTTTGGGCTGGTAGATCTTTCGTGTATGGTGATAACGAAGTGGACGTAGTTTTCGTGAGTCTGTTTTGCTGCCATTCTCGTATCACTCTCAACGTAACTTTACTGCATTTGATGAGCGTATTTTTGTCCGTACTTTAACTCAACAACGTAGGACCATTTCCCGTTATCTGTGATGTCCTTATGTGAATAAACATTTTTCAACATAATCTTCGGTCATCTACATCAGCTACAAAAATTAGAGTCGAACCCTTTATATTAAATTATTTATTTATCTTTTATTTTCTATTTCTGTGTGTTTTATTAACTCGCAATGCTACCCAATGTTTAAGCTATTTGACTACACGATCACAGCTACAGGTTATTATTTGCAGTGAATTATCTGCGGGGTATGAAAGCAGACATACGCTGCTCGCCTGTATGACAGCATCGAGCTATTCCTTTTAAGAGGAACCGTGCTTATCCCCATTGCCTAAAGTGTTGGTAAACACGCATCTGGTTTGCTCATATGGACAACTGTGTGGAAGAGCAGCTACACTCAGCAGCAAGCATTAGGTATCGTCGTAGTCCGCCGTCCCCCCCCCCCCCCCCCCTCCACCCAACGCCCACTCCACATCTACGTCCACCACATCCTACACTATGACACAGAATCCCTTATACTATTGCACATATCCGCCCGTGGCTGAGGAGCAGAGTATGACTACCGGCCCACTTTCCCTAACAAAATGGTCACTAAGGGAATGTACTTCATTACACACACGCACACACACACACCTGTGTGTGTGTTTATGTGTGTGTGTTTATGTGTGTGTGTGCGTGTGTGTGTTGAAAAGAGACAGGTGATTATGTGCGCCGGCCGGAGCGGCCGAGCGGTTCTAGGCGTTATAGTCTGGAACCGCGCGACCGCTACGGTCGCAGTTTCGAATCCTGCCTCGAGCATGGATGTGAGTGATGTCCTTAGGTTAGTTAGGTTTAAGTAGTTCTAAGTTCTAGGGGACTGATGACCTCAGAAGTTAAGTCCCATAGTGCTCAGAGCCATTTGAACCATTTTTTGTAATGACAATAATAATGATAGTGGCAACAATAATGATAGTTGGAGATATAAAAGACTTTACTGATATACAAGCTAGATGTTTTCTGATATAATACGTACATGGGAAGGAAATTCAAGGAGACAGCATCAGCTAAGACTACTGGGGAGGGATGGACACAGTGCTCCAGAACTTGTGTTAACCCATTGTGCCTTCCAGAGTGACGAAATTACTCGGGGAATGCCACGAAAACATGCCCTAGACAATAATGCTCCCTCCTCCGTTCTGGACCCTACCGATGAATGTTACAGTGCACTTCCTTTCAATCGTTTCACGCCATTCATACCAACGGCTAACTATCAGATGGACCATAAAATGTAAATTCTTGTGAAAAGACCTCTGTCACCTATCAGTGGACTTCCACTTGCGATAATGGCGTGCAAAATACGGCCTTCGTCGCCGATGAACAGCGGCTAGCACGTGTGCATGAACCAGTCACCCACTGTGGTGTCCCCCCATTAGCAGCATGCAGACAACCTTGTAGGTCGGGCAGCCACAGCTATGAGTATCCATCTTGGATATTAATAAACTGCTTCAGGAGTATTTACTTCTTTGCTACCGGATCACTGCCGTACATACAACTAAAATATTAGAACTGAAAGGCGGTGTTCTGACGGACAACGAATGTTGCTTTTCAGCTCTAATGTTTTAGTTACATGTTCATCTGAAGACGTGGTTTTTAGTGCCACGAAACCAGTAGTGATCCAATAATAAAAGACAAAATACATCTGAAGCGGTTTATTAATACCGAAGATGAGTTCGCTGAATGGTCGTAGAGGGGACACAGTTACTATTCTCTTGGTTAATGCGGGCGTTAAGTTTCTCAGGAGCTGCATATCTAGTTCACTCGTACACATTCTCAGGAGACTCTCCGAAGTTTTTCCCGAGTACGCAGTATTGTAAGCAATCTTGGTCCTGTGTGTTCCTTGAGCGCTAAAATGTATTTCATCTGCACGTTTAACGCATTTTCCTCTCATTTGGGGATCCAGTTTGTGGAAGGTCTGGTGTTTTGGAGACTCTGATTCATTAGGTGCTTTGGGTTTTCGATTATGGGTTTACCATGCTGCCCGCAAGCCCGCAGCACAAGTAGAGTATCCCGTATGAAATCATGATAACGTGCTCCATTGAGCGTAGGTGGAAGAACATAGTGACGAAACTATAATGAGCTCTAACATGGAAATTAAGCGTTTCCGGACACATGTCCACATAACATCTTTTCTTTATTTGTGTGTGAGGAATGTTGCCTGAAAGTTTGGCCGCACCTTTTTGTAACACCCTATATATATATATATATATATATATATATATATATATATATATATATATAAAGGGTTTGCTAATCCTTCGATCTTTTTTCTTGAATGAGTTTCCTTTCTAGTGTAGTTTTCCGCAGCAGAAGTCGTTATTGTTTACTTGATTTCACGACCTTTGCAAATGGTAAATATTCAGTAGACCTCCAGCCTCAGATTCCCAGAGTTTAATCTCGAGTTTTGTAAGTGTATATTCAATTAATCTGTGGAGCAGTAGTCACTCAGTTGTTTGTTATAACACTAGTGACCGTTCTAATCAACCGCTCAGTTCGGTGCCAGCTATCGCCTATTCGCCTGTGAGGCCCTCCAGGGCATCAGGTTACGTCATTAGCTTTTCCAGTGTTTTCTTAGTAGTATATATATGTTTCATTTCTTGCGCGGTTTGGTGTTTAAGAAGAAGTCTACTCTAGAATTTTTTCAGTTTTTTTTTTTTTCGCTGTGAGTTTAAATTCAGACAGTCTGTAGATCAGTTGTCATTTCTTTTGAATAGCAAGCTATATAAAGCACTAAAAATCAGCGTTTCTTGGTTGCACGTCAGGAGGGTAGCAAGTTGCTTATCTACGTTTCTGCCACCTTTTGCTGTTCACTCTTCAATTAGTCTTGCAAGGATGGGAAGGAAGTGTTCCTGCCGTTTGCGGACGTGGGAGGGGATGGCCACAGTTCGTGAACAGTTGAATGTGGTTTCGGGTGCAACCAGTCCCCTTCACGCTATCGCCCTGGGGTGTATAGGTGGCCGGGATTCTGGAGCGCCGCATACGAGGCCTTAGGTATCTGTTGTTTCGACCAAAGGCTCTATTGCCGGGGCACCTTCTAGTGTAGCCGACGTAGTGGATGCGCAGGGACAGTTATGGTTGGTAACGTGTCTGAATCGTTCGAGACAGAGAGCCAATGTGGAGGCTGGCCGTATGGGATTTCCTGTTTACCCTGTGAGTGAACAGGTGTCCGTTCCTTCAGCAGGGTCCAAGCAGGAACACGCGGACAAGGGTTTGACACTTATTGGGAGTTCAATGATAGACGTCTTATGGAGCCCCTTAGGAAGACAGCGTTCATGGCTGGAAAGAAAGCCAATGTGCTCCCGGTATGTCTTCCGGGAGGCGCGTGGAGGCGGCTTTGCCTGCGGCTATCGAGCGTGCAGGAGGCAATCGTCTGCAAGTTGTGGCCCAAGTAGGCACCAACGACGCCTGTCACATGGGTTATGAGGCCATCCTCAGTTCTTACAGACGGCTGACGGTGGTGGTGGTGAAGACTGCTCGCCTCACAAGCGGGATGCAAGCAGAGCTCGCAATTTGCAGCATTGTCTCCCGAGTTGATTGGGGTTCTTTGGTTTGAAGCCGAGTGGAGGGTGTCAACCTAACGCTTCGTCGCCTCTGTGGTGGTCACGGCTGCAGATTTCTGGACGTGCATTATCGGGTGGGATTTTGTAGGACACTACACAAAGAAAGAAGCTACTCGGGTAGCGGAATACTTGTGGAGTGCACGTGGAGGTTTTTTAGGCTAGGTGGTAGTTCGAGGTACTCTCATGAACACTCGCCATTCGATATGCGTGTAGGGAAATCAGGCCGCGTTCATAGTATAAACAGTTAGACTGTAAAATTGTTATCTGTAAATTGTCGATGTATTCGTAACAAAGTTCCAAATTTACTGCCCTCCAGGAAAGGTCTGAATCTCAAATCATTCTTGAGACTGAGAGGCGGCTAAAACCCAAAATAAAAACCTATGAAATATTTAGCAAGTATTGGAATGTTTATCGAAAAAACGGATTAGACGCCACAGGAGTGGAAGCGTTCATTACAGTCGCCAAAAATATTGTCTCTACTGAGATTGAAATTGAGTTGGTTGTGTATAACAGGTCTATAAACAAAGTTAATTGTCGGATGTTTATAACGATCACGTGACTCAGCTGTGATAGTTCTAGAGTCATTCAAAGAAAATCTATAGTCGGTTGCGCATAAATACCAAGATCATGCAGTGACTTTAACCTACCGAGTATAGATTGGGACGTTTATGGATTCAGTTGAGGAGGGGGGGGGGGGGGCACAGGCAGTCTGTGAAGTACTTTGAACACGTTTTCTGGAAACTGTCTGGAGCAGCTAGTTCGGCAGCACATACGCAGTGGAAGCGTATTGCGCGTTGTAGCTACAAACAGGCTGGTGGCAGTAAGAGACCATGATGTCATCATAGAAACTATGATTACGAAAGTTAATAAATCGATCAAGAGGGCTAGGCAAGTGTTTCTGCTAGACGGAGCAGATAAGAAGTTGTTAGCATCTCACTTAGACAATGAACTGCAGTCATTTAGTTCCAGAATCATGGACATAGAGGAATAATGGGCAAAGTTTAAACAGACTGTACGAGCGTTGCCCAGAAAGTAACGCACCGCATTTTATTCGCGGCCGGAAACAATGCTAAGAAATGTGAAACGTTACCTGTGCATTATTTGAAGTCTCGTGAGTGAGCGCGCCTAGTTTCCGTCACTTCCGACAGATAGCGTAGCGGCAGGACAGTTTGAAAATGGCGTGTGTAGGTGATGTACGTTACAAGCAACGTGCCGACATTGAATTTCTCACTGCAGAAAAAGAAATTGTTGGCGAATATTCACAAACGCCTGTGCAAAGTCTATGGAGCATCTGCTGTCGACAGAAGTACAGTTAGTTGCTGGGCACGGAGGGTGAAGTCATCAGAAGGCGATTCGGCGGAGTCCCACGATTTGCAGCGGTCGGGGAGACCATTCACTGCCGTCACACCTAACAGGTTGCAGCGAGCTTCCACTTCTTTGGGCCATTAAAGGATGCCATTTATGGAAGACATTTTGAGGACGATGAGGAGGTGATTCACACAGTGAAGCATAGGCTGCGGCATCGGGACAAGGATTGGTACCGATAGGGCATACACGCCCTTGTTTCGCACTGGAGGAAGGCCATAGAACGGGATAGAGATTACGTGGAAAAATAGGGTGTGTAGACAACACATAATTCTTTCGTGTGTGTAATTTTCATTATGTTCAAAAAATAATTGTTGAAGAAAAAAATGCGGTGTATTACTTTCTGTGCAACCCTCGTAGATCGCGCTCTGGACACATATGTGCCTAGTAACTTGACGGTTTAATAACTAAATTCGGAAAATCCTGAGGAAGCAAATACTATTGCACCTTCGGGTCACAAGAGGACGCCCAAATGGCGACAGGCAAAGATTAGTAGAGATTCGTGCTTCTGTGAAAAGCTTCTATGCGCGAAGCATAGAACAGCTAAATCCGTCATACCTTGACTAAAGATCTGGCGGAGAACCCGAAAAAATTGTGGTCAATTGCAAAATCACTAAGTTGGTTTAAAGCTTACATCCAGTCATTCTTTGACCAGTCTGGTGTGACAGTAGCTGAGAGCAAAAGGAAGGCCGAAGTGTTGTTCCACAGTTGAGAAATCTCATACAGGAGAATAGTACAAAGGTACAGTCGTTTGACCATGGCACTCAATCCGGTATGGATGACATACCAATAATCATCCCTGGCGTAGGAGCTGAAAACAAATAAGTCGCCGGGTCCAGATGGGATCCAAGTTCGGTTTTACAAAGAGTACTCTACGTGGCTGGCCTGTTACTTAGTATGCATTTATCGCGAAGCGACTGGAAAAAAGCGCTGGTTCTCCTGTATATAAGAAGTGTACAAGAACGGACCCGCGAAATTTCAAACCAATATCCTTAACGTCGGTTTGCTGCAGAATTCTAGAGCATATTCTGAGTTGGAATGCAATAAATTTCCTAGAGACGGAAGAGCTCAGTCACGAGTCAGTATGGCTGTAGAAAGCACCACTCGTGCGAAAGCCGGATTGCTCTTTCCTCACATTATATACTGAGAACAATGGGTGAAGGGCAACAGGCAGATTCCATGTTTCTAGTTTTCCGAAAAGCATTCGATAAGGTACCTCTAGTGCAGACTGTTAACTAAGGTATCTGCATACGGAACAGGCTCCGAAGGATCGCTCGAAGACTTCTTAAGTAATGAAACCAGTGGCGGATTTACATATAAGTACACTAGGTACGGGTCTAGGGACGGCATCTTACAGGGGGCGGCATGTTTTGCTCTGTACTCATTTTCACCTTTTTAATTTTGTTAAACAACTTTAAATAAGCCTTAAGAACGAAATTCGACAATACAAGCTTGGAAATATACATAGTTTACTTGGTGACTGCATGGAAATTTAACATTGGGTTTCTGTCTGGTATCATCTTCATGATTGTTCAAAATATTCTGAAGTGAGCTGTCAGGACGGCAGTCTACAATACAATGTTTGAATCGTTATTATTCCGAGAATGTTGTCGGCTTCTACTTAACCCTACTATATTTTCCCCGCGAAAATACCGGGACCGCTGAAAAGCTGTGACAAACTAATCAGGAGTTTCTTAAATACTGTAACATGTATGGGCCTCAGTATGTAAGTCCCGACTCTACTTACATTTCTTGTAGAAGTTACGGGGAAAGTGAAAGCTCTGTCGTCTTCAATATCTGAGTTTTGATTTAATGACACCCATTTAACAAAACATGTTGATACTGGGAATGTTTTACATTTTTAAACACATGTTTATACGAGAAGAACATAAGCAGAATATCTAATAAAGTGTGAAATATACTTCACAACAGTTCAAAAAATTTATTAATTATTTACTTAGTTAAATTTTTTTGGCGAAAAAAGAAGACCAAACCAATTTTCATTTGTCTCATTTATTGTGCTGCAGCCTGCACGATATCAAAGTTCCCGCTCTGTGCAATCGAATAGTTAGTGGCATTGCAAATTTTGTATTAAACTTCTTAACTAAGCTTTTTTTCTTCGAGGAAAGGTTATTTTTATTTTATGTTGGAAGAAAAGGTGCATTTGCGTGTAGACATAACAGCAGTATTCACACAAATGACAGCACAAATGACAGCACAACACATCAATTGCCAACAAGGATACTTAAACTTTGTAGTCGGTCTTCTCTGCCCATAGAAACCGTTAAAATGTTACAAGAATTGGTGTGATAAAGAGTCGATCCAGCACACCTCACTGCAAGAAATTGCAGAAATTATTTGCTTTTCAAATTAGAAAGATAATGTCAAGAATATTGAGAATATATTTGAGTCCCAGCTAAAATTCCGGAGAGGTGGGAAACAGAAGCAAAAAAAGGGACTGTCCCGTTTTCTTTACTAGACGAATTCCAGACGACAGGTGTGCTTCTATTGTTCACTAAGAACAGAGAAACAGGCGACAATGAAATTACATTATTCTGCATTGTCGTTCTTTCATAGCACTGTTACGTCGAGAAATCTGAGTTGGTCAGTTCATAGCTCCGTGTTTAAAGAAAAAAACTTCTTACGCTCGTGTGCCGTGTTTAAAGTAGAAAGCTTGGTGCTCATGTGCGCTGCAGTGCGATTGGAACTGGATACAGTCTTCCGTTCTTTCCCTTTACAATTTTTTTTCTTTTGGTTTGACTGTTGGTTGATAGTTTTGTAAGTGCCTTAATATGAATACCAGTGAAAAAAGCCAACGTGAAAAATTAAGTGGGGCGGTATTTCTGAAATTATCGAAGGAAGGTGAGAACGAGAAGCCAATGTTCTAAAAACGCTTGGCACAGTAGATAAATTTTTCGCATAAATGTTGCTGGTTCGACTACGAGTTCAAGTAATACGGATGATATTTATCGAACTACAGCTGTTGTAAAAGGAGTAAATACAGACGAAACAAAAGTTAAAAATGAAGAAAAGCAAATTGTTCCTGATTTCGAGTTTCAAGAAATACTAAGCGTCGAGTCAGACATTACAAAAGGAAATAACCTCGTTAGTGATGATCCGGCAGAATGGTGTGTCAATGAATCAGCAATCGTCATTCTCTTACAACGAGGAATTAATCAAAATTGTAACGGTGAATTTTGTAATTCAAGAAGATCAGTAGACGATAAAACCTGATATTTGAACAAAAATGTATTTTACCGTAAACTTTTTAATGGTGAATCAACTTTTCGTGATTTTCTAGTATACTCCTGTACCACCAGTGTTGTTTTTTGTACACCGTGTAAATTGTTTGGAGGTAAGGCCGCGATTGCTAGTAATGGTATTGCAGATTGGAAAAATATTTCTAATATTTAATCTCATCATGAGAATTCTCTTGAACACAAAAATTCTGAGTTATCACTCTTAACAAGAAAAATGTCACTTTTAACAATAGATAACCATTTCGAGTCGCATGATGAAACAGAAAAATGTACTGGCGCAGTGTGTTGAAAAGGGTGTTTGTAGTAGTGCAGAAGCTAACAAGTCGTGGACTTTCCCTACGTGGGCACATTGAAAGATTCCATTCATTACATAATGGTCAATTTATGATGTCTCTTAAACTTATATCCGAGTCTGATCCTTTCCTCGCCGAGCACATTGAACGATATGGAAATCCAGGGTAGGGATATACGAATTATCTTTCTTTAACAATCTGTGATGAAATAATAGAGCTTCTTTCTGAACGAATAAATGGAATTATCATAAGTGAAATTAAACAGGTCAGATATTTCTTTGTAATAGTTGATTCTACTGTGGACATTTCACATAGTGACGAATTATCTTTCATAGTAAGATATGTGAACGAGAATGGTGAACCTGTTGAACGTTTCCTTCTGTTTTTACCAAACCCAGGAACAAGTCTGAAAACTTAGCTGAAGCCGTACTAAACGACCTGTCTACAAATTCTATTGATATTACTGACCGTAGAGGCCAGCCATATGACAACGCAAGCAATATGTCAGGAACCTACAATGGTTTGCAAAGCACCCATTAAGGAACGAAATGCGATGCGCATTATGTGCCTTGCGCAGCACATTCTTTGAATTTAGTCGGCACTAGTGCTGCAAGCTGTTTTCGGGAAGCATTTTCGTTTTTCAATGTAATGCAAAACGTTTATAATATTTTCTCTGCTTCTACATAGCGCTGGGATAAACTTCTTCCTTTCGTGAAACCCGAAAGCAAAACGGTGAAATGTTTGTCAAAAACACGTTGGTCAGCAAGAAAGAAGCGTGTGTAAGTCTATATGAAAACTGGGAGGGTGTTATCAATGCCCTTACACGTACTGCCAACAATACGTTTGAAAAAATACTTGTGCGAAATGAAGCTTCAGCTTTATTGAATCAACTCAGCAGATTATAACCAGTATTCATGATGACAGTTTGGAAGGACATATTCCCGACATTTAATAGTGTAAATCTGAAGTAGCAAAGTGTAAATACTGATACTAAAATAGTGCATGAATTATATGAATCACTTGTAGGATTTATTGCACCTATTCGTGGCTTGTTCGACTATCACGAAAATAAATCCATGGGGATTGTGACTGATGTAGACTACGAATGCGCCTATGAAAGATCACGAAAACGCAAACTTCATGATGACGAAGAAGCGGACTCTGAAGAAGTTTTTCTGACTGGAGGAGAAAAGATTAAATGTCGAAACATTTCTCCCAGTACGCCGAATTAATGAGAAAGAAGGAAAGCTATAGACTCCTTCACAGTTTTCAGTAAACTTAAGAACAGTTCACCTGACGATATTGCTGAAAGTGCAGCAAAACTACGACACAGATTTAGAGCCGTCCATCCCTAGTGAATGTGTACATTTCGTGGAACTTTTGAAATCTTCTGAGATTAATGATATACCAGTCGAAACGAGTAAATTTTTACAAAAATAGAGGTTACAGACCGTGTTTCCGAATGTGGACGATGCTCTTAGAATATTACTATGTATGGCACTTAACAAATTGTTCAGCATAACGCTCGTTTTCGGCTCATAAAAGACTGCAGTAGTACCTACATTCTACGTTGTCTCAGGAGAGATTGATCGCCTTGTCCATTCTTCACTCCTAACTGATAACAGTCTGAACTATGAAGATATGATCAACGTGTTTTCTGCCGCCAGAGCCAGACGCAAACTTTGCAGAATGGTGAGTTTGTTTATTTATTCATATTAGTTTTAAAAATTAAAGATTATAATATGATTTTATTATAACTTAGAGTACATTCGTTGGATTTACAAACTACTTGTTAACTGGAATGAAATTTTCACTCTGCAGTGGAGGGTGCGCTGATACGAAACTTCCTGGCAGATTAAAACTGCGTGTCGGACCGAGACCGAGCTCGAGATCTTTCCCTTTCGCGGGCTCAAGTAGAGCACTTACCCGCGAAAGGCAAAGGTCCTGAGTTCGAGTCTCGGTCCGGCACACAGTTTTAATCTGCCAGGAAGTTTCATACGTGTTAACTGATACCGTAATATATTACAGCTGATGCATATTCTTGGCGTCTGCTGCAATTCATAGTTATCGCGGAAATATACGTTATCGGAGAGTGCTCACAGGTGAAAAGGTGTTAATAAATAACGTAGTTCATTTCTATCGATAAACACGTAAAAGTTTTGCTAATACCGTTAGAAACAGCAATGGTGAGAGCGGTAGTTGCAGTACAAAACTGTTCAGTCCTTGCATGGATTAAAGATATTGTGTACACTTATTATGCAGCATCTAGCTACACAGACCCTAATGCTTTACACGTTAACTATTCGATTATAAAACTAATTTTATTTTTTCACACTATTCTCGAAAATTTTGTAATAGCAAATCCAGTTCCGTGTTTGTTCGTCTGTATTTAGTTATTAGTTCGTGCACTGAAATCACTTTTTCATTTTCATTTCTTCCGCTTTCCTATAGATTCACGTATTAATACCGCACGTGTTTTTTTATCTGTTACACATCCAAGTTATTAGATCGTAAAACGACAGTATAATTTTAATTTTGAGCGCATCTCTGCTAAAGTACGTATTAATTTCTAATGTATGACACGTCCGCTTCAATTTTTAGATTGTAACACAACTTTTTCGTATTCATTTTCAACGGTTTCGTATAAAATAGCATATTAAAAGTGAATGTTGTCTCCCAGACGCTCTGCTGAATTTTTAGGCCATAAAGGAAAAATTATTTTCCTTGTGTTCGTTTCTGTTGTCTTTCGATAGAAGAATGTGTGAACACTATGCAGTTTTAAGTTTGTTTTATCCGTTGCCGTACACCAAGTACAGTTCAGGAATCATATTACATTTTGATTGAGCGCTTCTAGACCGCTGACGCGTCCCTCAGAACAACGAATAGCAGAATACGGAAATAGCTCACAGCGCTCCCACGCAAAACGGCAATTGTGATGTGATCGGGTAATAATTATTATTTAAAACGTATTTTTTGTGGGTGGAGGGGGAGGCATATAATAGGGTGTGCCTAGGGGCGCAAAATTTTTAAATCCGCCACTAAATAAAATCCAGTATGTTGTCCTCGACGGCGAGTTTCCATCGGAGACAGGGGTAACATCATGAGTGCCGCAGGGAAGTGTGATAGGACCGTTGCTATTTTCTATATGCATAAACGATCAGGAAGACAGGGTGGGAAGCAATCAGCGGTTGTTCGCTGATGATGCTGTGGTGTAGAAAGGTATCAAAGATAAGTGACTGTAGGTTAATACAAGATGACCTAGACAAAATTTCCAGTTGGTGTGATGAATGACAGCTGGCTGTAAATGTAGAGGAGGATTGTAAGTTAATGTGGATGTTTAGCAAATGGCCACTTTTGTACGAGTATACATTAACCCAGGCTCAGTTCTTCCACACAATTTATCCTGAGCGCCTTGACGCCATTTGAATGGTATCAGAGTGTGTTTCTTCTTTCTGATGAAGGGGGGAGTTAGTCCTCATGACATCATTCACTGTTGGTTGTTTTCCTTCTATTTACATTTTAATTTGATTTGTTGTCTTGTGTGTTGGCACAGGTTTTGTTTCTCAGATATTTAGTACTGAGCATGGGGTCTTGTGGCTGACCTGGCTCGTCCCTTTTGAATAAGGAACATGTTTAGTATGAGCTCGGAATACACCGCCTCCTGATGGAAGTTTTACGGAATTGGCGTCCTGCGTGCGCAGGTGTTTGGACAGCCACTTCATTATAATTACTGACAGAATTTGCGAGGTCGGTACAGCGCTAGCTGATTGCGCCGCTGCTATATCGGTCTTACATCAGAACGCGGAATTTTCAAAAATTAGCCAAGCCACCCATAAGCAACTTCACAGGCCCTACTCGCAGCTTGTTCATTAAGATAACCGTTTAGGTGATAATAAGCAGTTTGAGCTTAATGCTGAGCAGGTTAAATTAGCCCAGTACTTGTATACACAGGTGTGAGATTTGCAAGGTACGATAATCTGCCTCAGATTAGATGATTTACGGGCAATGAGCGTAGAGCAGATTCTTCTCGCTAAGAGCTACCTGCCGGAAGTAGTTGTAACATGGTAGGTGCAGTGAAGGGGCCCGCTAGGGAGTCCTTCAGTAAATTGGCTAAAGCTTTGATGCCTATGCTTCAGGGGATTGAGGAACTTCCTATCGAAGGCCAGGTAGAATCCATCTTATGGCTGTCAGGCAGATTTGAATTCTCTGCCGGTGCCTTAGGAGTTTTCCATAATATTGTGCTTCGGCTGTTGTACCAATGAACGCGTGGCATATTGAGCTGCATATCCTCTGAAATTTTGCAAGAACATGGAGTGTTAAAGGATCAGCAAAAACGTATTATCAGGTTGAAATTATCATCGGACATTAAGGGTAATGGAGTGGAAGCATGTTTTTGGTTTCCACTACTGAACGATTGAGCTTCGTGAATTAAAATGTGCGGTGCGGGTGGGAGGTAGAGTTAGTCCGTAATTATCATGATGCAACAACCTAAAATTGTTTCCTTCAAAAGAACAAGCGCAAGACGTTGTTTCCGGTGCGATGAAGACGGGGATTTGATGCATCAATGCGCTATTTAGCGGAGGGAGAGGTCAAACAGCTAACATTATCGGAGGCAGGAGGGGTATATAGGCCGTGATTTGCTGAAATGCTATCTCGATATTAAGTCTGTGGCGGGGGGCCTCTGCTTTACCTTTATGCCCCACTTAATCAGGAGTCTGTGTCTGCACTTATTCAGGTAAGTCTGTTTCCCTCCTTGACTGTCGGTGGTACTTGGAATTTGGGACTCTTCGTAAGTTGCCTTCCTTGCATTCTTCCTCCTGGGGATCTCGGGCTGTTAAAGGGCGGACGTTGCCTCTGGCTTGGGAGCTGCGAGCAAAATTGATTGTTTCGAACTATTTTTGGCCAGTTAACTTGGCGGTGACCAAGAATTTATCAGTAAATTTGATTTTGGGTGGTGATTTTATACAAGGCACAGGTTTTAAGTTGGATTGTGTGGATAGGTTGTTCACTTTAAATTTTGTTCTGTTGATAGGTTGACCTTGTGCTCCTGTCGAAGTACATTGGGAATCTGTAGTGGTTACCATCTCCCTCATTATTTGAGGTCGTTCATTTCGCTCTGGTCGAGGAAAACTGTGTTTCGGGAGTCCTTAGCCCTTCCTATAGGTGTTGACAGACGAACTGTGTGTTATCAGTGAAACTGAGCATAAGATCCTTCTTAATGATGAGACTCCAATGAGGCAAGCTCCGTATCACCAAAGGCGATGAGTATGTGGTTGTTTAGTTGATGGTCCGTTGCGCGAGGGGTCATCAGATCTTTCGTGGCACCGTATGCCTCACCCAAATTTCTGGTACCAAAAGGCAAGAGTGAAGTTTTTCATCTGGTCGTCGATTGTAGGTTAGTCAATGAAAAGATGGTTCTAAAGTCTGTACCGCTCCGAGAAGTTCATAATTGATTCACTTCGTTTGGTGAAACCCAATTTTTTACAGTTCTTGATCTCAACCAGGCATATCATCAGATTCCTTTAACGAGAATTTCATGTACATTAACGCCTTTTGTACTGATTGCAATCTATACTATTTTAACAGGCTCCTCTTTGGTTTGGCAATGGGGGCTGCCGTCTTCTCTCGTTTTCTAGTTCGTGTTAAGTACAACTGTGTCTATAATTATTTGGATGACGTGGTCATTTATACTGCGACGTTTTTGGAACATCTGAAAGAACTGGTGGCAGTTCTGGTCCACCTTAGAAAGGTGTGGCTGACCGTGAAGCCCTCTAAATTCACGTCAGCACTATCAGATCCCTGTTTCGAGGCACCTAGATTCTGCTTACGGCATTAAGATTTACCAGTGGCAGAATAGTGATCTGTGCAAATTCCTCATACCTAAGAATAAGAAAAATGTCGCCAATGTAATGGCATGGCCAATTTTTTTTCACAAATTTGTGCATCAGTTTTTCACAGTTAGCTGGTCCTCTTAATGATCTGTGGAAGAAGGGGGTCGTTTTTAGGTGGGATGAAAGTCTCTAGCCATTCTTTGAAACCATTCAGGCTGCCCTTAGCAGTCCATCCATTTTGACTACTCCCAACTTTGAGCTTCTGTTTATGGTCCAAACGGGCGCATCTAATTCTGGGATAGCGGCAGTCCTCTTGCAAGAGCGTAGTGGTGGACGGCGTCCAAAAGCCCATGCACCGGTAAAGTTGTCACATCTGAGATGAAATATGGAAGCCCTGTCGGTCCTCTTTACTCTAAAAAATTTCAAGTTCTATCTGGATCGAATTCTTTTTGAAACCGATAACCTGCCCCTTAGCTGGATTCTGGCACATCCCAGAAAAATTGGATGAAATGCTTGGTGGGTAATACGGATTTCCGTCTTTTGCTTTGAATGGTGCATGGGGGCTTAATTAAAATAAAATGCAAATATATTTTAATTTTTCGTAGCTGTTTGCCGATTACGAAGTCTCGTAAACGGTTGGCCCTGACTAGTATTATTACGCAATCTGACTGCTTAGAACAATAACAAAGAATGAATGGAAATTTTCATTAACACAATTAATTAAGTCCCCAGCAACTATAAAAACCTACGAAACCAAAGCACAAGTGTAACTGTTCTGTGTGTGGAAGTATGACTCAACGTACGCATCTGGCACGGTTCTTCTTCAATAACACAAGAAATTTTAAATATCATTTATACTGAATTAATTAAAGAAAATAAAAATACCATAATTACTCAAGAAAACCAGAATTATACTCTAATACAAGAACACAAGCCAGATGCTTTGTTGACTGAACCCGTAATGACGCATTATTTAAAACATGGAAATAATGAAAAATAAATCAAGTTTCGTTACCTTCATATATTGACCAAAATCACTCTAATCATTACAATATATCTCCACACCGACTCGCTATTACCACATCTCAACAAGAACTTTTCAGTATCACATCTCAGCAAGCACTCTCTACTAGCACATCTCAACAAACACTCTCTGCTACGAGTTCTTAACAAGCACTGCCCACTACGACATCTCAATAATCACTGCCAGTGGAGGCGGCGGAACAATGCTCTCTAGCGATCTCTGGCGCTGTGGCTCAGTGTAGCCACCTTTCAATGGTTCAAATGGCTCTGAGCACTATGGGACTAAACAGCTATGGTCATCAGTCCCCGAGAACTTAGAACTACTTAAACCTAACTAACCTAAGGACATCACACACATCCATGCCCGAGGCAGGATTCGAACCTGCGACACCCAGCCATCACGAGGCAGAGAAAATCCCTGACCCCGCCGGGAATCGAACCCGGGAACCCGGGCGTGTTTGCTTTGAAGTCAGGCATATTAGTGGCCCTGATTATCTGGTGGTGGATGCCCTAAGTCGGATGTTCAAGGGAGAGGGAGGCTTCCTCTCATGATTCGGTAACAGGGGTGTTGACTGAGGCTGTAGAACTGTCTGCAAATTTAAAAAATCAAACAGGAAGAGGACTCTGCGAGTGCCAATATAAAGTAGAGGTTCTTGTGAGGATAACGGGTGCCTGGATACTGTATGCGAAGGGAGTGCTTTGCTACAGTAGACGTGGCGAGCCCAATCCCAAGAATTCTTTGCCCAAGGAACTGTTAGAGCGCATATTTCATTATTTCCACACAACACCGTGGTAGGCAGGTACTTGGGGATTTACAAAACTATTGCTTAGATCAAGCAACACGTTACTTGATCTACCCTATATAAAGATATTCGGATGTTTGTGGGGGAGTGAGAAAGCTGTAAGAGAGATAAGTCTAGCCCTAATTCCAATAAGGGGTTTCGTCAGTCAACGAGAGTCCTATAGGTAAAATTTTTATTGATTACATAGAGCCACTCCTTCGCAACCGCACTGGGAATAGGTATATCTTGTTGCTCAAGGAAGCCGTTTCCCGTTTTTATTGGTTGGTTCAAAGCAGAGGGTGATGGCTCCTTTATATACACTCCTGGAAATGGAAAAAAGAACACATTGACACCGGTGTGTCAGACCCACCATACTTGCTCCGGACACTGCGAGAGGGCTGTACAAGCAATGATCACACGCACGGCACAGCGGACACACCAGGAACCGCGGTGTTGGCCGTCGAATGGCGCTAGCTGCGCAGCATTTGTGCACCGCCGCCGTCAGTGTCAGCCAGTTTGCCGTGGCATACGGAGCTCCATCGCAGTCTTTAACACTGGTAGCATGCCGCGACAGCGTGGACGTGAACCGTATGTGCAGTTGACGGACTTTGAGCGAGGGCGTATAGTGGGCATGCGGGAGGCCGGGTGGACGTACCGCCGAATTGCTCAACACGTGGGGCGTGAGGTCTCCACAGTACATCGATGTTGTCGCCACTGGTCGGCGGAAGGTGCACGTGCCCGTCGACCTGGGACCGGACCACAGCGACGCACGGATGCACGCCAAGAACGTAGGATCCTACGCAGCGCCGTAGGGGACCGCACCGCCACTTCCCAGCAAATTAGGGACACTGTTGCTCCTGGGGTATCGGCGAGGACCATTCGCAACCGTCTCCATGAAGCTGGGCTACGGTCCCGCACACCGTTAGGCCGTCTTCCGCTCACGCCCCAACATCGTGCAGCCCGCCTCCAGTGGTGTCGCGACAGGCGTGAATGGAGGGACGAATGGAGACGTGTCGTCTTCAGCGATGAGAGTCGCTTCTGCCTTGGTGCCAATGATGGTCGTATGCGTGTTTGGCGCCGTGCAGGTGAGCGCCACAATCAGGACTGCATACGACCGAGGCACACAGGGCCAACACCCGGCATCATGGTGTGGGGAGCGATCTCCTACACCGGCCGTACACCACTGGTGATCGTCGAGGGGACACTGAATGGTGTACGGTACATCCAAACCGTCATCGAACCCATCGTTCTACCATTCCTAGACCGGCAAGGGAACTTGCTGTTCCAACAGGACAATGCACGTCCGCATGTATCCCGTGCCACCCAACGTGCTCTAGAAGGTGTAAGTCAACTACCCTGGCCAGCAAGATCTCCGGATCTGTCCCCCATTGAGCATGTTTGGGACTGGATGAAGCGTCGTCTCACGCGGTCTGCACGTCCAGCACGAACGCTGGTCCAACTGAGGCGCCAGGTGGAAATGGCATGGCAAGCCGTTCCACAGGACTACATCCAGCATCTCTACGATCGTCTCCATGGGAGAATAGCAGCCTGCATTTCTGCGAAAGGTGGATATACACTGTACTAGTGCCGACATTGTGCATGCTCTGTTGCCTGTGTCTATGTGCCTGTGGTTCTGTCAGTGTGATCATGTGATGTATCTGACCCCAGGAATGTGTCAATAAAGTTTCCCCTTCCTGGGACAATGAATTCACGGTGTTCTTATTTCAATTTCCAGGAGTGTATTTATCATCGGCGATGTTAATAAATTTCTCTTCTTCAGAAATGGTTCATTCCGTTCAGCTGCTCTTCCAGGTCTTTCGCTGTCTCTGACAGAAATACAATGTCGTCGGCAAACATCAAAGTTTTTATTTCTTCTCCATGGATTTTAATTCATACTCCAAATTTTTCTTTTCTTTCCTTTACTGCTTCTCAATATACAGATTAAATAACATCCAGGGAAAGCTACAAACCTGTCTCACTCCCTTCTCAATCAATGCTTCCATGTCATGCCCCTCGACTTTTATAACTGCCATCTGGTTTCTGTACAAGTTGTAAATAGCCTTTTGCTCCCTGTATTTTACAGCTGCGACCTTCAGAATTTGACAGAGATTTTTCCCATCAACATTGTCATAAGCTTTCTCTAAGTCTACAAATGTTATAATCGTAGGTTTGGCTTTCCTTAACCTATGTTCTAAGATAAGTGGTAGGATCAGTACTGCCTCGTTTCTTCTTACGTATTTCCGAAATCCAAACTGATCTTCCCCTAGATCGACTTCTATGAGTTTTCCATCCTTCTGTAAGCAATTCCTATTAGAATTGTGCAACCTTGACTTATTAAATTGATAGCTCGGTAACTGTCACCCCTGTTAGCAACTGCTTTCTTTGGAATCGGAATTATTACATTCTTCTAGAAGTTTGAGGGCACTGCTCCTGTCCCATACATCTTGCACACCATGTGAATGAGTTTTGTCATGGCTGTCTCTCTCAAGGCTATCAGTAGTTCTGACGGAATTTCGTCAACTCTTTGTGCCCTGTTTCAGCTTAGACGTTTCAGAGCTCTGTCAAATTCTTCTCACAGTATCACATCTCCCATCTCATCTCCATCTACGTCCACTGACCTTACTATAATATTTATGTCAGATTTATCTTCCTTGTGTAGACCCTCCGTATTCTCCTTCTACCTTTCAGCTTTCCCTTCTTTGCTTAGTAATGGTTTTCCATCTGAGCTCTTGATATTCATAGAGCTGCTTCTCTTTTCCCCAAAGCCCTCCTCAATTTTCCTGTTGGCGATATCTATGTTTCCCCATAATGAAATACTTCACCTGCTTCATTTGCTGCATTGTTATATTTTCTCCTTACATCAGGCAAATTCAGTGTGTCTTGTGTTATCCAAGGGTTTCTACTAGACCCTGTGTTTTTACCTATTTGATCCTCTACTGCCTTCACTGTTTCATGTCTTACAGCTACCCGTTCGTCGTCTAGTGTATTCCTTTTGCCCTGTTCTAGTCAACTGTTGGCTGATGATCCCTCTGAAACTTTCAGTAACCTCTGGTTCTTTCAACTTATCCAGGTGCAATCTCCTTAATTTCCTACATTTTCCCAATTTCTTCAGTTGTAATGTGCAGTTAATAACCAATAAATTGTAGTCAGGGTCCTCACCTGCCACTGGAAATGTTTTTAAATATAAACCTGATTTCTAAATCTCTGTCTTACTATTATATAATCAATCTGTAACATTTCAGTGTCTCCAGCTCTCTTCCACGTAAACAACCTTCTTTTATGATTGTTAAGCCAAGTGTTAACTGTGCAGAACTGCACTAGGCAGTTTCCTCTTTCATTCCTTACCCCCCGTCCCTATTCACCTACTACTTTTCTTTCTCTTTCTTTTCCTACTATCGCATTCCAGTCCCTCATCTCTACTAAATTTTCGTCTCCCTTAACTATCTGAATAATTTCTTTTATATTGTCACACATTTCTACAGTCTCCTCATTATCTGCGAGCAAGTTAACACATAAACTTGTACTGCTGTGGTGGGTGTGGGTTTCGTGTCTATCGTGGCTACAATAATGCAATCACTACGCTGTTCACAGTAGTCTACTCGCATTACTATTTTGTTACTCATTATTAAACCCATTACTGCACTACATAAAGTGCACATTCAGAAATGGAACTAGTAAATATATTAAACTTCTGTTACAGACCTGCCTGGAGGCGATAGTTTGAAAAATGTTCCAAGATACAAAACCCTGTGGTACGGACAAACACTTCGCAACATTTACAGGAAAGGGCAAAAATATAATATCAGGACAGTGGTGTATAAGAGGTTGTTAGAAATAGCGTAACGTCGTACTGTACTTATAAGTAACCAATCGGTTTTATTTTAAGGGGAGTGGAGAAAAATGTGGAGCTGTAATAAATCTGCAGTTCGCTTTTATATGCCTCCTTCAGCCTGGCTGACGGCAAAGAGGTCTTAAAGGCTACGTATTACGCTATATGGTCTAAGGATAAGCGGTAACAGGATTAAGGCAACAAAGAGTGGCAATAATGAAGCCTATAATATGTTGGTATGGCACGAGAAAAAAAATCAGATGCCCTTTAGAAAGAAAAGCTAAGCAGTTTCTAGAAAGGATTAAGCAAGCTTGAAACGCGTATGTACTCGGTAGCAGCGATGGCGAGGCATTGCAGAGTCTCTGACCAGAGAGCTATTTGTCGTTCCTAGTCTGCGCTTGACCGCGCGAGAGGGCAGTCGTGAATTAGCAGTTGGAGAGTAGTAGCGCGTGTGAGATGAAGTAGTTGCGGTCGAGTCGCAGTAGTAGCAGTTGCGGTCTAGTTGCGAGAGAGTTCAGTCGGTAGTAGCAGTTGGAGAGTAGTAGCGCATGCGAGATGACATAGTCTGTGGTAGTAGCGCGCGAAAGATAATCGGCAGTTGTGTGTGAGGAGTCGGCAGGCGTCGACATGGCACTCTGGTCAAGATTCAGGACGAGGTATATTTTTAAATAAGGTAATGAAGCAGCATTGCGCACATCTGATAATGTAATGTATCTTAACTGTAATTAATTTGTACAAGAATCGCCCCAATAATAATTTTTGTTTTCAAACCAACCACTTTAACAAAACAAACATTTTATTGAAAGAATATTTGCCTTCCATTTCCTTTAAAGAAAAGTTTCCCTTAAATTCAAAATTTTTGCAATGCATTTCCTTCGAGCTATGGTGGAAAATAAGAGCAGATGCAGTTTTACTAAGGTAAGAATTTCAGCTTAGTTAGTGAACAGGGCCTAAGGTCGACATTTCGGTCTATTTGCGTTTTCATTGTCACTGAGATTTCATTTTTATTGAATTGACTTACATTTTTGTGAGGAACTTATACTTGGGTCAGATTGCTATTATTTTTCATTTAATTGTCGTTGTCAATAAATTCTTTTATTTGCTGGGAGGTTACACTAGATTCTATTCTCGTTCACATTCAATTACTGTGTTCAAAATTTCTCTGGGGAGGTTACACTTAGCTTTATTACCATTAACATTTTTTTTTAAATATTGACAATAAATTTATTTGTGGGGAGGTTACACTTAGCTCAATGTCTATTCACATTTAAAATATTATCTTAAATTTCTCTGGGGAGGTTACACTTGGCGACATCGAGTCCAGGATCGTATTTCGTTGAGAATCTTCTGAAACGTAGCCAGATATCTGCTCTTATTTGTTTAAATATAATTAGCATTTGGCGCAACGCTTTTACTAATTTGTGAATTTCTTTCCTCAGATCATCGGCAATTCGTTGCTCTGTTGTAATTGTGTGTTGCTTTTGCATTGTGCTTATTTCTTTTGTGAATAATTGTGACTATAGCAAAAAAGCCGCGAAAGACTATCGCGAGGTATTATGAATGAATTTACCGACTTAAACAACGTGACCGATAGTAATTGTGACATGCAGTGTAATGATGACAATCCTGCGTTCACTGACAATCAGTGCGTTCCAACCACTAATGAGGATTTTTATCTTACTGATAAACAGACGAACTCAATTGTCTCCTCTGTTAATTTGACGACAATTGATGACGCGGGGCGCGCTATTGTAATGAGCGCTACCCAGCCTAACACACCCGGTTTGGAAAATTCAAGTGACGAACAGACAAATTTGTCTAATGAAAATGGACAGTGTACTGAAAGTACGACGGATCCATTTAATTCAGGAATAGTGACCGACAGTCTACATTTGACTGGCAAAGAATTTTGTAAATTACAGAATGACCAAATGGTCACACAAAACGTAACAATTGCAGATTCACCGTCACACAGCACGGAGAATAGAAATGCTAATTTTGGCTCGGATCAAACGACGGCATTATTGCTACAAATTCTTGAAACAAACAAACAAAATAGTGAAGATCTCAAACAACTTAGGGAAGATTTCAAACAACAGAATAAAAAACTAGACAATAATGATGAAAATCTCAAACAACTTAGTGAACAGGTCAAACAACAGAATGAAAAACTAGACAATAATAATGAGGATCTCAAACAACTTAGTGACCAGAACAAACAGCTTAATGAAAAATTAGACAACAATTCCAGACAGCTTAGCGAGCAGATTACAGCCGTTGCCGCGCAGTGTCATGACACTAAGGAACAGTTACGCGAGGAAATTGAGGCTTGTTCAAAGAAAAGTAGCGAAGAAATTAGATCTGTTGCTCAAGAATTAAGGGAAATGCAAACAGCTGCAACAGAAACACTTAGAGACGAAATTAGCGAATTCGCTAAACAATGCTCTGAAAAAGCTACACAATTACGCGACGAGTTTAAAGCAATGACAGCAGAACTTTCGCGCACAATGGATGAAAAGATAGACGCGAAATTCGAACAACAGAACACTCAGATTAACGAACGTTTTAATCTTCACATACAAAACAGTGATACGCGTTTCCGCAAATTCATACAGGATCAAAATAAAGTAAAACATCAAGTAATGGAAACAATCACAGCACAGAGACAGGAAGACAAACGTAAAATGTTTGCGAAGGCAAAAACATATGTAGACAACAACATTGGTACGGTATCGGACAAAATTAATACCATCGAACAGTTGAACGCGGAATTACGTGATGAGATTTCTGACCTTAAATCAAAAACAGATACACACACAGTAGATATTCAGACAGTGACAGACAGATTAGAACAATTAGAAATAACACAGGATTCCGATGTCGTGAAAGCTGACGTTAAAAAATTGAACGAAACCACACGTAAATTACAAAAACAGATTAATACTACTGACACTAAAAACGATGATCAGGTTAATATACTGACTGAAAAATATGATGGATTGGCCAGTCGTATTGATGTTATCGAAAGTACTAATGACAATAAATCAGACGATACTGCACCGGTCTCATTTAATCAAACACCTGAATTTCAAAATCTACAGCAGACGATTAATGAGATCGATTCGTCTAATAACACCTTGCATAGAAAATTGTCAAGTTTACAGCAAGAGGTAGCAGAGATAAAAAGTATTTCAGTTAATAACACATCACAGCAGACGCCACTTTGCGAACATTTGTCAGACTCACGCAGCGCGTATAATTTGAGTAATCTACAGAGAGTACGGGACTTAGATTCCGAACAACCACAGTTCAACAGATTCTCTTACAATCCTGAACCTGTTACATCACACAAAGACGATAATTTCGATTACAAACATTTTCGGTCGGTAAGAAAATTTAAAGTGTTTAAGAATGACAGAACACAGATTCACCCACTGGACTGGATATAACAATTTAGCTTTGCTTTTCCACCGACTTGGCCCGTAACGCACAAACTTGAATTTATTTGCAGTTTTTTGGAAGGCGAACCGGCAACTCGTATGAGACCGATCGCGAGGCAATGCTATTCAGTAGAAGAGTTTCAGAATGCTTTTCTGTCAGCGTATTGGTGGAAGACGACACATCGCGGAATTAAAGATCAGTTATTTAGTTTACCGAATTATGAGAACTCAAACTTTCCCTGTGTCACTCAATTTTTTGAACACATGGTGCAACAAAACCAGTACCTAAGTGACTCGTACAGTGAATCTGCACTTATACAATTATGCATTTCTAAATTACCACGGTCATTAAGAGTGTCACTTTTAACGGGTCAGCAAAAAGAAAATATTTCGGGATTCAGGGATCTGTTGCAGCTTTTAGAAGTGCAGCAATCAGATTACTCTTTTGTAAACAAAAATTTTTGATATAATAACCAAGGCCAACAAACGTACAGCAATTATGATCAGACACGTAATTTTAATAGGAAAAGTAACAGACGCTTTAGGAACGACAACTACCTGAACTTAAATCACAGACAAAATTCTGATTATCAATATCGTCAAAATTTTCAGCAACAGGAACCACCTTTTAGTAACAATAGACGTTATCCACCGCAACAGCATGAAAGTCATCCTGTTAGCATACCTAACCAACAATATAATGCACAAGGTCAACCAAACTTTAATGTTTCGCCGCGTGAACGTATAGTCCCTGGTACAACAAACAGTAACGCACGGCAGCAAAGAAACAACTACGTACAGAAAACACAATACTTCAATTCCTATCGCAATGCACCGTATAGGAATGACTATCACGACAGACGTAAAAACGATGAGCACAATTATCAGCGTACGTATAATAGCAGTCGGTCTTACCAACAGCAAAATCATCCGCAAGTACATATTCTCATGAATGAACCCGATAGTAGGTATCATCCAGAGCGTAACACGTCTGGAAGAAGTAATAGAACTGTTCAAATAGTAGAAATGCCGCAACATCCTCTAGAAAATAATAATACGTCAGATAGAATTTGACTAGATACTGTACAGGTCGCATCTTGCAATAACACAAGCACAACCTTAGACACGCAGAATATTGTTCACGAAAATGTAATTACTTTTGACGATATCAGAGACACTCTTTTGCAGGAAAGACCAGTTGTTCAAAAAACCATTTCACATCCTGTCATCGAAATTAAAATTGGTTCATCGAAATTTTCAGCAGTAATCGATTCTGGATCACCTATGTCAGTAATAAATGAGGAGACTTTCAACGAGTGCAACAAAGAGAATAACTATCCTACATTACCATTAGGCAAAACGAAAGTGAAAGGAGCAGTATCGAGTAAAGGAGTAGACGTTAAATTACAGACGCATTTATCATTTTGTATTACAGGTCACACATTTCACTCAAATTTTTGGATTGTTCCTTTATTGACAACAGACGTAATTTTAGGTACTAATTTTCTCGTACAACACGACGCAGTGGTTGATTTTCAAAATTCTTATTTAATGTTGAAGGACGAAAATGTACAATTAGCTTTAGAATTTCAGCATTCTTTATCTGCGGAAGAACAAACAATTAACCGCACAGAGGTCATTTCCGCAACACGTAACATAGTCTGTAATTCTCCATTGTTCACAGACACGTACGTACATAACTATAACACTCCAGACGAAGCTGACTACGACGTTATGCAGATGATTTCTGATAAAGTCAAACAAAGCAGTACAAATACAGACGACGAACGCACGCAACTACACAAAATTCTTTTACAGCAAGCTCCAGTTTTCGACAACATTCCTGGTACTATGTCCGGCTTTATGTATGAATTTCAAGTCAAACAGCACGACACATTTAAAGCCAAGCATTATCCCATTCCGTATATTCATAGAGAACAGGTTAAGAAAGAATTGCAGGATATGCTTGACCAAGGAATTATTCAACCGGCAGTTAGTCCGTACATAAACCCGCTACATATTGTTAAGAAAAAAGATGGCTCACTTCGCCTTGTACTTGATTCGCGTCACATTAATGACATAATTATTAATGAAACAGATCGACCTCAGACACTAGAGGAACTTTTACAGAAATTTCACGGTACAGCTATTTATTCCACATTAGATTTGAAATCGGGATTTTGGCAAATTCAACTTCATCCGAATTGCAGAAAGTATACAGCTTTTCTCTGTTTTGGTGACTGTTATCAATTTTGTAAATTACCGTTCGGCTTAACAATTTCTTCTGCTGCTTTTATTCGAGGTTTGAACACAATACTTCCGACAGAACTTAAAGACAGAATCACGACGTACGTAGACGACATTCTTATCGCAGAAGCTAACTGGTCTGAACACAATATGATTCTTGAACGTCTGTTACAAACTTTTCATGCACAAGGACTCACTGTTAATCTCAGTAAGTCGCATTTTGGCAAAACTTCTATAAAATTTCTTGGACACGTAATTTCAGCAGAAGGCATTGCGCCTGATCTGGAAAAACTTCAAGCTCTACGTGACATTACTGTTCCTACAACGAAGAAACAATTACGCAGTTTTTTGGGCTTAATTAACTTTTTTCGCAAATTTATTCATCACTCTGCTTTAGACACACGTAGATTATGCCAATTAACAGGTAAAAACACTATTTGGTCATGGGATAAGCAAACACATTCTGAATTTGTGAACCTGAAACGTGCTTTGTTGAATGCTCCACTTTTATCGCACCCAGATCTTACCAGAAATTTTTCCATTGCCACCGACAGTTCTAACACCGCTTTAGGCGTACATATTTTCCAGGAAATTGAAGAAGTTGGCTCTACAGTAATTAAAAATATCGCATTTGCAAGCCGCATTTTGTCACCTGCTGAACGAAATTACTCCGTTACAGAACTTGAAACATTATGTGTTGTTTGGGCATTTACGAGATTTCGACACTTTCTTTATGGAAGACATACCACCGTTTACACAGACCACAGAGCTATACAATTTTTACTTTCCGCTAAATTTACTCACGACAAGTTAAGTAGATGGAAACTTTATTTACAGGAATTTAATTTTACAATAGTTCACATTCCCGGCACACAAAATGTCATAGCAGACGCACTATCTCGTTCTCTCAGCAACAATCAGCAACTCGTAGCAACCAACTTCTGCAAAGCAAATTTCAGTGTCATGTACATTCAGCAAGTTGCATTTGAAAATTTTATTTCGTCGTCATTACAGGACATAGCAAAAGAGCAAAGTAAAGACAACGTGTGGAAAGAAATTAAACACCTTTGGCAAAATAAGAATAATGTTACGATTAGGAACCACTACACTGTACGCAATGACATTCTGTTTCGCCGCTCTCATCCAGACAGCAACAATTGGTTATTATGCATTCCTGACGAACTGGTTAACAAATTAATATGGTATACTCATTTAAGCTACGCACATTACGGAGCCAGAAAATGTTTTCTTATACTGAGACAGAACTGTTATTTTACCAACGTGGAAAAACGTATACGACGAGTTTTAGCGTCATGTAAAATTTGCCAGAAAGCTAAGTCAGACACAACTTCACATATTCCTGCATTATATCCTATTATACCTGTTAAATTAAGACATATGGCCGCAGTAGACATTTTTGGTCCAATTCCGAGAACTAACAGAGGTTTTTGCTACATCTTTGTCGCTGTTGAACTCACTTCAAAATTTGTTACTTTCACTCCATTACGCAAAGCTACTGCTAAAACTGTTTCGAAAGCATTTGTAAAACATTTTCTATTTCATGTAGGGCATGTGATGAGAGTAATTTCCGATAATGGATCACAATTTCGTTCTGCTATATGGACACGCATGTTACGAGCTAGAAACATTTCTCCGATCTATATATCCAAGTACCATGCTTCTTCGAACCCTTGTGAACGATTAATGAAAGAAATTGGTAAACTGTGTAGAATATACTGCCACAAAAGACACATTAATTGGGACACACACATATTCTCATTCCAGGATGTAATTAATTCCATTCCAAATGAATCCACTATGCTATCTCCGACTGTTATACTGAAAAACGTTGAACCACCAAACAAAATTAAAGAATTAATAACATTTCCTACATCCTGTCGATTACGACACCACGAAATAATCGACATTGCGCTGAACAACATCAAACGTGCCGCAAAGCGCCAGAGAAGACAGCAAAAACAGGTTTGTACGCTCCGAGACTTTCACATTGGACAGAAGATATTAGTACGAACACACTATTTATCCAATAAAATAAAAGGTAAGTGCAGTAAATTTGAACTTCTATACGCAGGTCCATATCGGATTCGCAGCATTCCTCACCCCAATGTTGTACACGTCGAAACTCTGAGAACCAGAAAATCGAAAGGAAACCACCATTTATCCAACATAAAACCCTTTATTGAGTGAACATATTTTACGATTTATCACGCTGTAATGCTATTTACTAATTTTTTATGATCATTTCTGCAGTTATATTCACATGATTATCGTATTTTTTCTTGGCAAGTGCCCGGCAAGGTAAGGTTAGCAGGTCGCTCTTCTTGTCGTTACACATCAGACCGTGCATATTTTCCAGATGAACTTACGCATTTTATGAATAATTATGCAATTCTATGTAGTGACGTATTAATTTTATCAAATTCTCTCTCCATTAAAGTCTTTAATTCTCGCCTCTATTAACTACACTACATACAAGCTGAACACAACGAACGTCACATTTTGTCTTTTTTATGTACGATTGTTTTCATGTTTTGTTTGTATGCACTGTGAAATAGTTAAGGTATAACACACCAGTTGACTGTGACATATTTTTTTTTTTTTTTTTGCCCTGTGATATCTCAACATCGTGACTATTTTACATTTTTCTTCTTTTGTTTGCTGCTGCATTGTGATATTCTCTGTACATTTTTGCCTTTGAACACTGTCTATGCTTTTGACATATTACGTTTTCTGTCATGTTATGCTGTATGCTTAATTATGTCACCATTAACCAGTCATTATTTAGTGGGTATATGATTTAAATGCAAGGCATTAATCTTTGTTCATCAATTTCAGAAAGAAATGATACGTAAAGGAAATAAATTAAACAGAAATGGGAATTTCAACTACGGAATAGACGAAAGAAGATACAAACACCTTATGAGGAAGAGTAAATGGATCAGAATTAACAAGCATTAACAAGAATATACAATACACATCGTAGAATAGCAGTCTTAACTAATTTTTTCTTTCAGAATACAAGGCGATTGATGCAGGCTGTCAGACAGAACTACACGTCTTAGTTTTAAGTGATGAAATATGCTAGAGATAAGGAATAGTTGTGTAATGAATAATGAAGTGATTTTTTTTGCTGATGATAATGAATGCTGATGAAGAGTAATGATGAAGAATATGCTACTATGAATAATGAAGTTTTTCTTTACAGGTGATGATAATAATGAAGTTATGATAATATGGATAATGAAGTTTTTCTTTACAGATGAGGTTGATGTTGAAGTTTATGTATTTATGCTATGTAGTTATTTAAGTATTTGTTGCAGTTTGTTTTGACAGTATGTTTTATATCGTATGGTATGATGACTGAAGGTTTTGGAAAGGACAGCTATGGAACACATTTTTTATACACATTTCACTACCTGTTAATTCGAAGTTCACTACTTTTCAGCATAGTATGCGTTTCTTCTTTCAGCTCAATAATCCATTTCGTATTTTTTTTTCTTTTCAGGAGAAGCTTTTCATGATACTTACTAAACCTGCTACTTATTATACCTGTTCTAGTACTTGCATTTTTATTTTTTACCCATTTGTGTCTATCATTTATAAATGTGATCACATACACTGCCTTGTTACATAACTTTGCTACAGATGACGAATGACGTTACCTATCCTCATTTGCAGCAATAGGTTAAAAGCAAATATTGTTATGCCTCAGCAATTAATTCTCGATCGCAATGCATTGCTAGCACAAAAAAAAATGTATTACCAGTCCCAAATAATGCTACTAGTTTAAGAGAATTCTGAATAATACTGACCAGCTCTGAATAGTATGTCACTTCAGTGATGACTTCTTAATGATACAAAAAGTATATATATATAAAATAATGCTTTGTAACTGGCTAATAACTGCCACTGTTTATTGTAATGAGACTACTTATAATGCCCATGATTATTAATGCTATGACTGTAATTAACTGATTTTTAATAATGACTTCGTAATGGTGTGCATCACCAGTTTCAAATAATGCTACTCATTTAAGAGAGTTCTGAATGATACAGAATGATGAACAATGTTTTATACTATTCAATACTTGCTGGCCATTAAGTGCCGATAATTAATGTAACTAAATGAATTATGTTATTAATTATGCCATTAATTAGCTCCTGTTTTCAATGATGACTTTTCATGTTTTGGTAACTGGCCAATGAGTGCCAATAATTTGTATAACTCAATGAATTATGTTAATGCTATCCCAATAATTGACTCTGCTTTTCAATGATGACTTTTGATGAACATTATTTTGTCATACTAAATATGCTTAGTGACTGGCCAAGGACTGCCACTGTTTATTGTAATACGATTACCCATGATGCCAATAATTTAATTTTATGAACATTATTCTGTAATACTAAATACATGGTACAGAAATGTTCAATAACTGGGCTATGAATGCCGCAAATTACTAATGTAATCAAGACTAGTCTGTGACTTAATGTCCTTCACCTTCTGACTTAACTACCTGGAATTACTGTAATATCCATTTGTCCTGTCCATCCTCATAATCATGGAGCACTATATTTGGTTTTTGCACTAATTCTACGATGGTGTGCCTTGTAAGAGCGTGGTGTTGACACGACATGCTGTCCACCACCGTGAGCGATGAAGACGTTATTATGGTCCCACTGTTTGGTGTACCTGATATACTGCCAAAATGATAACAGGGAATATTACTACGACATTTCAGTGTCTTGGATACGCTGATAAATACTTCTGGGAAAAGAACTGCAAATTGTCTCACTTGATGTTATATTCCTGTGGAAAGATATGGACTTTCAGTGCAGCTGCGTGCAACCTAAGTGCTACAACCATGATGCAATCCTTCCTATCCCTTCCCTAATTCTTGTAAAATGAAAAAGTCATATACAGTGCGTGTGCACTTCCTTTCTTTTGTTAATAAGGTCAGTTATCCTAAAATTACTAAAGACTTCTATAGTGCATATGCACTTTATTACAGTCCTTGATTTGTTTGTTTGTTGTAGAAAAATAATAGAGAGTACTACAGTCCGTGTGCACTTTTGTTATTTGTCAATATAATTTGTACTCATTAGGTTTATTTGTCGTTAAAATATTAGAGAGTTTTTCAGTGCATGTGCACTTTATGCCATTTGTACTCATTACGTATATATTTTGTGACTTTCTGATATGCTCTGTACTACAGTGCGTGTGTATTTTTGCCGTTTATTAATATATTTTCTGATTTGCTGATATATTCTCAACTCCACTGCATGTACACTTATGTCACCTGTCAAAATGATTTTTTTACCTTTGCGTTTATTTGTTATGGAAATGCTAAAGAGTTTTTCAGTGCTTGTGCACTTATGTTATGTGTTAATATGTTTTCTACTGAACTTCAGTGCCTGTGCACTTTCCTCATTTTTCATTATGATTTGTACTCATTCTGTATACCTTTTATGATTTCCTGATATGTTCAATACTTCAGTGCGTATGCAATTATGTCATTTGTTACTCATTGTATATACATTTCGTCATTTGCTGATATGTTCTCAACCGCAGTGCATGTGCACTCATGTCACTTGTCAACATGATTTTTTTTGCCATTCTGTTTATTTGTTCTGAAAATGCTAAAGAATTTTTTCAGTGCGTGTGCGCTTTATTATCCATCAAATAATTTGTATATACATTTTTCTGATATGTTTTGTACTTATATTTTCTCTTTGTCTGAAATGTTTTGTACTCGGTGCATGTGCACCACATTTAATTCATGTACTACATCTGTATATATGCTGTAATTGTAAATTTAATTAGTTAAGAAAAAATTTTGTCGCGCTTGGCAAGTCCAAATGACCCACCATCGCTGCCAAATTTTTGACCCTCCAGTGGAGGGTTATGAAACGCGTATGTACTTGGTAGCAGCGATGGCGAGGCATTGCAGAGTCTCTGACCAGAGAGCTATTTGTCGTTCCTAGTCTGCGCTTGACCGCGCGAGAGGGCAGTCGCGAGTTAGCAGTTGGAGAGTAGTAGCGCGTGTGAGATGAAGTAGTTGCGGTCGAGTCGCAGTAGTAGCAGTTGCGGTCTAGTTGCGAGAGAGTTCAGTCGGTAGTAGCAGTTGGAGAGTAGTAGCGCATGCGAGATGACATAGTCTGTGGTAGTAGCGCGCGAGAGATAATCGGCAGTTGTGTGTGAGGAGTCGGCAGGCGTCGACATGGCACTCTGGTCAAGATTCAGGACGAGGTATATTTTTAAATAAGGTAATGAAGCAGCATTGCGCACATCTGATAATGTAATGTATCTTAACTGTAATTAATTTGTACAAGAATCGCCCCAATAATAATTTTTGTTTTCAAACCAACCACTTTAACAAAACAAACATTTTATTGAAAGAATATTTGCCTTCCATTTCCTTTAAAGAAAAGTTTCCCTTAAATTCAAAATTTTTGCAATGCATTTCCTTCGAGCTATGGTGGAAAATAAGAGCAGATGCAGTTTTACTAAGGTAAGAATTTCAGTTTAATTAGTGAACAGGGCCTAAGGTCGACATTTCGGTCTATTTGCGTTTTCATTGTCACTGAGATTTCATTTTTTATTGAATTGACTTACATTTTTGTGAGGAACTTATACTTGGGTCAGATTGCTATTATTTTTCATTTAATTGTCATTATCAATAAATTCTTTTATTTGCTGGGAGGTTACACTAGATTCTATTCTCGTTAACATTTAAAGTTTTGTCATTAAAAATTCTGTTGGGAGGTTACAAGCTATCACACATACAGGCGGTTTTATCAAACATAATAGATTTAGTGAAAAAAAGGAAGCACTTCGTCGATTCTGTGCCACGATGTAATGTTTCATTCAAAAACCGGTTTTAATCGTCTTTGATTTCATAATCTCAAATTTTCCGGAGCAAGTTAGAATGTGGTTTCCAAAAATTGTAATTTACAACGAAACGTGCTGAACTCGCAAAGTAGTAAAACAGTAAGAGAAGAAACTGGAAATAATAGCAATTTAGTGCTACCGAAAAGTGTGAATAGGCGAACAGACATGTATCATATGTGGAGACAGCTCACCAGAAGAAGATAAAGGATGGTGTCAGACCCTTGTTATTTTGAATAAATTAATACGAAACCGATTGGAGAGAAACGAATTCTGTCCGTAACGAGGACAGTAATTACGAGAATACGTTACGGGGAAAGTAGACGTAACACATAAACATCAAAGATGTTAAAAATTTTATATATATATATATATATATATATATATATATATATATATATATATATAGAGAGAGAGAGAGAGAGAGAGAGAGAGAGAGAGAGAAAGAGAGAGAGAGAGAGAGAGAAACTAATATCGGAGTGATACAAATCGAAAGTGTAACGACTAGAAACAAATAATTTCTATATAACATTCGGGATTTCTTGCTTGCTTTTTATCCTCGTTCAGTTCCGTCCAGTACTTGTCCTAACAAGGCATTCGCCAAGTTAACACAGTCTACAGAATTCTGTATGTGACCTCAAAATTTACTAACAGACAGTTGAATACTTCACATTTTGCCGTATACTTGATTTGAAGAGAGCACTACAGATGGTACATGAAATTATGATAAACTCTTTCATAAATTCCTGTGTATAGCTTCCCATAAAGATGGAAGTAATTTCTCAGTTCGATTACGGGTGATAACATTTCCTGCGTATCATATTCCCGCGTTTTCATCTCGACGCTCTCAATCTAATAAAAGTTTTTTATTGCCTGACTATTACACTGGAGATGAGCGACTCGCTTGTGGTAGCTATCCGCAAGAGAACTGTTGAAGAACGTAAACTAATAATACAGGAAAGCTCCTATAACACAAATTAGTTTACGGAAGCCGCTATTTAGTGTGAAAATGTTTTCTCTAGAACTGCGCAGTTTATTGTCTGCTGGTAGCAGTCACATTACTAATCATTTTATTTATCAATGTAGGTCTGCAAAACGCTGGAAGTTTGCGCTGTGCACAAATGGTAGTTGGACAGTTCAGATATATGTATTTCTTCATTACATACAAAACAAATACCATCGGACGCCGATTTGCACAGCGCTTGAATAATTGCATCACAACAAACCGAATATTTGCATTCATCATATCGGGAGTTGTTCTATAAATATTTTATGAACCCAGTACACGGACATCAATTAATCAATATCTTTGTAGCCTGCAAACCGGTGGCCCCGTATGTCGCCATAGCGTGGTTGTTTTTTTTTCCGTCGCCTGATCAACAAATAGCAGAATGGACAGCACGCATCTACTGTCGGAAAAAATTACTATGAATGTTACCCGTAACAGTTGCACTAAGAAACGTAGAAGGCCAGCACATTTGAAATTTCGTTAAAAAAACAAATGGAAATTCTCTCCCACTATCCATCACAGTCATAAAAAATTTAACAAAAGCTTAGCTTTATAGTGCGGTGACGATTGTATACGACCACACATACGTGGAAGAGTGAATAAATAAGTTGCGAACGCCAGAATATCGCATGTATTTTTAAATTTCGCAACTATACGTATCTAGAAGGTGAAAGCACGTATCGCGTGGAAGGTAGCCGACACACAGAATTCCGCGATGAGTGGTTAACGATCTGCAGTCAGGCCAAGATTGCAGGTGTGCAACGAATGTGTACTCGTCTAGAAGACTAGCCGAGGGACTGTCCGCAAATGGCTCTGAGCACTATGGGACTCAACTTCTGAGGTCATTAGTCCCCTAGAACTTAGAACTAGTTAAACCTAACTAACCTAAGGACATCACAAACATCCATGCCCGAGGCAGGATTCGAACCTGCGACCGTAGCGGTCTTGCGGTTCCAGACTGCAGCGCCTTTAACCGCACGGCCACTTCGGCCGGCGGGACTGTCCGCAGTACACGTCCATGTCCATAGCGAAATTTGATTTGTCCCGTGCATGTTTAGTGCTGCATTTCGTGGAGATTTGTGTTCAACTGGACACAGGAAATCAACGAAGGAGAAGAAAAAGTCACCAACAAGGAGCGTCCTGGCCGCCCTCGTTATTGAGGGATAGTAAACTGTTACCCCGTCTAGGGGTATTTTCATACACACAGGACACATCGGTCTTGTGGGCTGCAGAAACTTAGGGGACGGAATAAACTAGTTAAATGCAGAGAGATCAGTCGCTTGATGCGAACGCTGCCTCGAAAATTCCTAGCTGCAGGCTTTTAACACCTTATCGAAGGGGGGGAGATAAGTGTTTCAGTTTGCAAGGGGAGTGTGTTGAAAAGGAAAATGAATTTCAGACTGGTAAACACGGCTCTGATGTCTCTGTCGCAGTTTGCTCCTAATTTCTTGACTCACCCTCGTATAGCCGGCCGGAGTGGCCGAGCGGTTCTAGGCGCTACAGTCCTGAACGCGAGCCCGCTACGGTCGCAGGTTCGAATCCTGCCTCGGGAATGGGTGTGTGTGATGTCCTTAGGTTAGTTAGGTTTAATTAGTTCTAAGTTCTAGGGGACTGATGACCTCAGAAGTTAAGTCCCATAGTGCTCAGAGCCATTTTAACCATCACCCTCGTATATGGTAAAGTAACGACGAGTAGCTACAAAGAAGAAATCGTTATTGTATGATATAATTGAGTAATACAAAAACTTGCAGTCCAATGGCGTCAATTTCAGTCCAAAAGCCCGTAACAAGTTTTATTGGCTGTTGTTGTCTCCAATCTGAAGGCTAGTTTCATGGAGCTCTCCATACGAGTCTATTTTGTGCAAGCCTCTTCGTCTCTGAAATGCTACTATACCAAAATCCGTTTGAACCTGCTGACAATATTCTTGTCTAAGACTACCCCCACAATTCTTACCACATCACATTTCCCTATCGTAGCACTCTTATTGTTCCTTCATGCCTAGAGATGAGTCGTATGAACCGAACCCCTAATTTAATCATGATGTGCCATGAATTTCTTCCCCTCACCCCCATTTCAGTTCGGTACCTCACTAGTTATTCGGTCTACCCATTTAACCTTCAGCATTCTTCTATAACACACCATTTCAAAATCTTATGCTCTCCTCTTGTCTGAACTGCTTAACATTAACTTTCACTTCCGCATAAGACTACAGTGCAGGCTAACTATTAAATTTATAACAGCTGTTTAAAATTCATCTCTTGCTATTGCCAGTCTGTAATTAACATCGTCTCGCTTCTGTTATGATCAGTTATTAAGCTGCCCAAGTAGGTAAACTTATCCTCTATGTTTAGTGTCTCCCTTCCCAATCTAATTTCCTCAACATCGCCTAATCTAATTCGACAAAGTTTCGTTACCCATGTTTTTAATTTTCTTGGCGTTCATCCTATAATTTTTTTCGTGACACTATCCATTCCGATTTATTCTCTTTCCAAGAACTTTTCTGTCTCTGACAGAATTACGATATTATCGGCTCACTTCAGTGATTTTATTTCTTCTAGCTGAACTTTAATTTCATTCCCGAATTTCACTCTGGTTTCCTTTACTGCTTGCTCACTGTAGAGATCGAATAATATCCGGCATACGTTGCAAACCAGTCACGTATTCTTCTTTACTACTGATGCCTTTTCACTGCTGCCCGATGATTCTTATAGCTGGTTTCCATATTCTCTGTAAATATCCTGGCATTCCCTGTATTTCATCTGTGCTACCTTTAACATCTCACAGAATGTAATCCGGTAAGAACTGTCAAAAGTTTCCTCTACATCTAGAAATGCTACAAGCGTAGGTTTGCCTTTCTTCAGCCCATCTCATAGCGTCAGTGTTGCCTCGCGTGTTGTTACATCTATGTGGCACCCAAACTTATCTTCTCCAAGCTCACCCTCTACCAGTTTCTCCATTATTCTATAAACAAGTGGTGTCAAAATTTTGCAGTTATGAATAATTGAACGGATATTTTGGTGGCATTCACATCTGTTTGCACCTTCCTTCTCTGGAACATAAATGAATACTTCTTGAAACATAAAGGCATTTCACCTGTCTCATATCTATGTTACATACCAGGTCGAAGAGATTTGCCATCACTGTCTCTGCCGCGGCTCTCAATAATTCTGAAGGAATGTCATCTACTCCAGGAACCGCGTTGCGACTTATGTCTTTCAGTGCTCTGTAAATTCTTCTAGCAGTACCGTATGTCCCGTTTCATCTTCTTCTAGTTCCTCTTCTGTTTCTATAAATTTCACTTCAAGACTGTTTCATTTATACAGCGTTACATATACAGTATATTCCCTCCAACTTTCAGCTTTTCCGTCTTTGCATACTACTGGCTTGCCATCCTGATATTCGTAGCCGGCCGCGGTGGTCTCGCGGTTCTAGGAGCGCAGTCCAGAACCGTGCGACTGCTGCGGTCGCAGGTTCGAATCCTGCCTCGGGCATGGATGTGTGTGATGTCATTAGGTTAGTTAGGTGTAAGTAGTTCTAAGTTCTAGGGGACTACTGACCACAGCAGTTGAGTCCCATAGTGCTCAGAGCCATTTGAACCATTTTTTTGATATTCGTACAGCTGCTTCTATTTCCTCCAAAGCTGTCTTTTAATTTCCTGCAGATGAACTATCTTTTCCTTAGCAGTACATGGCAATTTGCCCTACTGCCATTCTTGCTTAGAAATTTTGCAATTTCTGTCGGTCTCACTTTTTAGAAGTTTCTATTCTATTTCACCTGCTTCATTCGCTGTATTTTTAGATTTTCGACAGATGCACTCAATATGTGCTTAATTATCTAAGGATATCTTCCAGTCCATGCCTTTTTAACTTTGTCATCCTCTTCTGCCTTCACTACTCCATCACCGAAAGATACCCATGCGTCTTCAATCGTATAAAATCCCCTGTCTGAGTCCAATGTTCCCTAATGCTCCCACTGAAATTATCAATAACCTCTGGTAATTTCAGCTTATCCAGGTCAAATTTCCCTACATTCCCTCTTTTTTAATCCGCAATTGACCACACTGGTTCATGGAAATGTTTTACAGTTTAAAATCTGACTTAAAATCATGTGTGTCACCATTACATTGTCAATCTGAAACTTTCATAATTCCGAGATCTTTTCGACATTGTTACCTCCCAACAGATTTATTTCCGTAACCTCGGAATAATAATATGACTAACCTCCGAATTAAAATGTGACACATATATAACCTTTCAATAATTAACTGACTGTGAATCTAAACTGGAAAATATGGATTTCAGCAATGCTGCGTCATGCCGCTAAAAAGTCATTCTGAATAAATTGAAAATTCTTACCTCAAGTCGCCGGATGACGCGTATATATCTGCTCCTGTAAGAGATATTTCTGGTACAGCCCAGAGCAATGCTGGCCTCTAGGTTTTGTTATGTATAAAAAAACAACTGATTTGTCTTTACGATAATTGGCATGACTATGGATAGGAGAAATCAGTAAAAACTTTGAATTCAGATAAATGACTGTCAAAAGTTATCTTTATAAGGTTATTATTGAAAAATTATTGAAAATTATTTAGATGTAACTTTGATATCACAATAGTACAAAATAAGTTGCTCTGCGCGCAGCAATAAATAATAATAATTTTTGCTTTTACCCTACACTAAATCGCTCAGGCGCCACCATCATTCACCATGACCAGCTCTCTGTGAACTATACAACTAGACAACTACTCTTTAAGAGCGACCTGACCCAACTGCCGACTGCAAGCTACTACTCCTATTGCAGTCGACACTGCTCTCTGGTCTGCGATTCCATTATAGCATACATATCGCAGGCAGCGTGTGAGGAAGTCATCGAAGTTACATCTGCTCGAGTGCGCTACCAATAAATTCCTTAGTCATGGACCTCTTGCAACATATAAAACAATTTTCAAGTTTCTTAAGTGTTAGTAACGACTGAATTATGCTCTGTGCTGAGTTCCATCAGGCAGCTTCGTCTTTCATTTCATTCCTCCAGCCCATTTTCTACTTCTATTTATTTTGCCTTCTTTTTCCTACTATCAAATTCCAGTCATCCATTACAAATTATCGCCTCACCTAACTGTCTGAATAATTTTATTTATCTCATCATACATTCTTTAAACATGGTCTTCACCAGCGAAGATAACTGGCATACAAAATTGTGCTACTATGGTGGGTCTTGGCTTCGTATCTGTGTTGGCTGCGATAAGTCATTTGTTATTCAGTCCATAGCAGTTTACCCGTATTCCTATTTTCTTATTCAATATTAGTCCCACTATTGCCCCATCCCTATTTGATTATGCGTTCATAACCCTGTGCCAACCTGGCCAGAAGTCCTGTTCTTCATGTCACCACACTACAGTATTTTCGATCTATCTAAATTCAACCTATCCATTTTCCTTCTTAAATTTTCTAACCTACCTGCTGATTAAAGGCTGCTGAACTCCACGTTCTGGTCAGCTTTGTTTTTCCTATAGACATCCTCCTCAATACTTCGCGACCGGAGATCCGAATGCAGGACTAAATTACCTCTAGTACATTTTATCCAAGATGATGCCATCATTAAGCCAGACAGTAGACCCAGTTGGAATCGGAAAAAAACAACGACTGTAGTTTCCTTGAGATTTGAGTTGTACCAGCACAACGAGGGCGTGACGGTGGATATTGTAAGATGGCCATATCGGTCAGTCATTCAGATTTTTATCCTTGCAGGAACAACGGGTTAATCTGGTTTCTCCAGTGATACTCCTCCGTTTTGATTGCACCTTTAGTATTTCTGTCTGTATCGATGAGGCACGCAAGTCACCTTACCATGGCAAGGTCCATGGTTCTTCGGGGTGTGTGTGTAAGGGGGGGGGGGGGGGGGGGGGGAGCGGAAGGGGATATTTATGCTGTGGCTACCATTGCTGGCCGACCCAGTAACTAATAAATCCGAAGTTGCTTCTTAACATGTGGTATATATTGATTCTGTTTTTATACAATGCACTATGGCAATTATTTTATATATATTACTTTTTATTTATTGTGTTGGTCTGAGATATTCTGATGGTTTCTGTGGTCAAAAAGCTTTAGGGTGCATTTTGTATATATAACAAAGATAATAGCGACCAAGAAGAACAACTACATCGATTCTTAACGGAAGCCATTAATTATACAATAAAGACTGCGATTTTGTCTCCATGAAGCGAACCGAAAGTAAAAAGAAAGATATCGTCTTTGTGACTGACTTAACAGTGTTGAAAAGATTCAAAGGTGAAATCGAGCATTTATTGTTAAGAATAATGGAAATGTGTAATGACTGAAACGGCTTTCTCAACACTTTGATAGCGGAGAGCTATCTCTACTGTCATCAGTGTATATAAAATACACATTTCATGAGAGAAATATCGTCATATGATTTAAATTAAAGATAAAAATGAAATAATTTCAATTAATAATTGTTTTCCATTGGGGATTACGTAGATTTGTGTAACTGTGTAGACTTGGAAAGGCTCAGGGCTTGTTCACACTAAGAAACCAACGCTTATCCTAGGTAGGAAAGGAAGGTTACGTCGAACACTTTCTGAACATAAACCTGCCATAGACATTTGAATCATTCGAGTTACAGCAGTACCCACTATTCCCTTTTGTCCATGAAAATGAGTGGTGAAAGCTTGCGAGTACTAGAACAACACTTTTGTTTGTTGTAAAGTAACATTTGCAGCCAATCACGATTTTATTCTATCAACGACACATTCAGGGAAATAAATCCCACTTTCAAATGCAGTTTTTGTATTTTATGGTGTTTATGAGTGGTATTTACAATGTGTAAGCTGCTTCTTTATTCTGGCGTCCTTGTTGTAAAACACAAAGACGTGTAAATTTGTAATTAAATATTGCATCTTACTCTATAAATAATGGCGAATTACGAAATAACCGTAAGTTACAGATTTCTTGTTGTCCTCTTTTGCAGAAATAAATTCACTTGTTTTACACCAGTTACACGGCTTACAATCCACAGTACGCGTTAAAAGTAGAAACGCAGGAAGTCGTGAATGTATTTTACGTATTGTCGTCAGAGATATGATGCTACAGACTGTCCACAGAGTATGCACACCGTTTCTTACCAAAGAGGGTATTCTCGTATTTAATATAAATCATTGATAGCTCTAAAATTAGTTACAAGCTCACTTATGCTATGTAATACTCTTTTATCTGCCTATTTACAGATTCTATTGAAGCAGCTGAAAAAATTCGCTAAGTTACCATCCAGTTTTCCACTCAATATTTTATCTTCACATTTTATGAGTGCGTCGTGTCTGTCCTTTCGGACATGTCTGAAAGAACAGACACCACGCGGAATCCGCAGCTGCGATACATATTATGTAAATTGAATGTAGAGACCTGTCCCAGAGAACAAACACCACACATTCATATAATTGCTTCACGTCGATGGGCAATGACTCCAACACCTTCTGCACGGATGCACATTTACGGCCGACTTCCTGCAGGAATCTCTAACCAGGGAACCTCCCCATCGCACCCCCCTCAGATTTAGTTGTAAGTTGGCGCAGTGGATAGGCCTTGAAAAACTGAACACAGATCAATCGAGAAAACAGGACGAAGTTGTGTGGAACTATGAAAAAAATAAGCAAAATATATAAACTGAGTAGTCCATGCGCAAGATAGGCAACATCAAGGAGAGCGAGGGTTCAGGAGCGCCGTGGTCCCGCGGCTAGCGTGAGCAGCTGCGGAATGAGAGGTCCGTGGTTCAAGTCTTCCCTCCTGTGAAAAGTTTACTTTCTTTATTTTCACAAAGTTATGATCTGTCCGTTCGTTCATTGACGTCTCTGTTCACTGTAATAAGTTTAGTGTCTGTGTTTTGCGACCGAACCGCAAAACCGTGCGATTAGTAGACGAAAGGACGTGCCTTTCCAATGGGAACCGAAAACATTTGATCGCAAGGCCATAGGTCAACCGATTCCTTCACAGGAAAACTCGTCTGATATATTCTATACGATACTGGTGACGGCATGTGCGCCACATGACAGGAATATGTTGTCGATCCACCTAACTTGTACACTTGGCAAATGGGTAAAAAGATTCTTCTACCTTGCCCGAATTAGGTTTTCTTGTCGATGTGATAATCACTCCCAAAAAAGCGATGAAAACATAAGAATTTTTCAGATAATAATCGTCCGAAAATAAACAAATTAAAATCCGCACTCGAGGGAAGACTTGAACCAAGGACCTCCAGTTCCACAGTTGCTCACGCAAACCACGAGACCACGGCGCTCGTGAGCTTAGAATGTCATTGATGTTGCCTATCTGTGCATGGACTACTCAGTTTGTATATTTTGCTTATTTTTTTCATCGTTCCACATAACTCCTTCCTGTTTCCTCGATTGATCTGTGTTCAGTTTTTCAAGGCCTATCCACTGTGCCAACTTATAACTAAATCTGACGGGGGTGCGATGGGGAGGTTCCCTTGTAAGTAGCAAGGATGGAGAACACGGACAGGGACTGCAGACAGGTGGTGATAGGTGGGAATGTGGGACGGCCGTGTAGCGTGCCAGGATAGTCTGCACTCTCGTGGTAAACGCCGTTTTCGGGTGCCGCAGTCGTTAACGCACCTACCTAGTGAGCAGATGATGCCTAGTTCGTATCCCGGTCCAGTACACTTTTTCACTCAACGCTAATGATTCCGCACGGAATACCTATGTCGATGACGTAAATAGCTCCTTCCCTTCCCTTTCGTTTCTTCCTCCTCCAGCCTCAATTTATACAATAATTTCATATTTTATTTGTGGTGTGAATATACGTCCAATTCATCCAGTAGGATTGTTTCTGACCTTAACTAGTCGGCCCAGTACTTTGATATTTTGCTCTGCATTTCCAAATAGCTGTCCAGCATTTTGTATGGGTGTGTCGGTTTTTGATGAGTTTCTGTTTTGTGTGTTCTTTGGACACTGGGTGTAGGAATGTCAGTGTGTTTCTCCTTGACAAAGCGTGCAGCATCCTTGACGTGTTATTTTCTATATTCACGAATATCAATATGAGCCATGATGACAGTTACTCGTTTGTATTAGCCTCTCGTGTAATTTATTAGATGGAGAGACTCTGAAGTCTACTTTTTGTTTGTTTTTAAGACATTTACGTTTCCATTTTTTCATATATTGACGATGTATATGTATTTTCATTTAGAACATGTTCTTACTAGTTAAAACTAGATTACACTGATTATCTATATTACTACTAGAATCAAATGCTCGTCAAAAATGAGTGGCAGTTATACGGTCTCCTCACATTAATGTGATCTCCACCTATGTTCCAGATCATCGTGCAATACCCACCCGCAGACAGCAGTTGGTAGCATTAGCAGTGGAGAGTAAATAAAGCGTGTCGAGGGGACGCGTAATACAGTGCAGTTGTCTTGATGCGGAAACCGAGCTATTTATTTGATGGCGAGAAGGGCATTATGATTGGCTTTCGGGCAAGGGTGGAATCATTTCCGAAACTGCTATGTAGTCTGTTTTTGGGCAGCCGTGGTTAAAGTACACTGTGTATGGCAAAATGACGCTATCCATACCTGGTGTCGAAGCAGCTGTGGTGCACCATCGGCCATAGATGACAAGAGTGAATGACGGCTCATAGCTGTTGAGCAACTGACCACCAGATGAGCTCAACGACCGTTTACCGAACGTTGCTGTGTATCGACTTCCGTAGGAGGCTCCTGGTCCATGCAACCATGCTGCCCGCTGCTAATCAGCGATCAAGGCTCGAATTTGCGTGCCATTGCCGCAACTGGACGTCCACTGAGCGGCGACTGGTGGCGTTTTCGGACGAATCTCGTTTTATGTGACTTCAGACAGGTGACCGTCTGAAAGCAGACACCCTGCAACCATTTTCGGAATGGTCCAGGCTGGAAGAGGGAGATTTATGGTCTGGGGAATGTTTTCGTGGCATTCCCTGGGTGATGTCCGCATTCTGGAACGCACAATTGATCAGCAAAAGACTGTATTTATCCTTGTGGATCATGTTCACCTCTACATGCAGTTTGAGTTTTCTCGGCACGATGGCATCTACCAGCAGGACAACCACACAGCTCGCAGTGTACGTGGATGGTTCAAAGAACACCAAGACTGGTATACCGTGAATTTATGGGCACCAAACTCCCCAGTTTTGAACACAATCGAAATCCTGTGGGACCACCTCGATCGAGCTATCCGCGCCGTGGGTCCTCAACTGAGATACCCAGCACAGGTGACCACGGCACTGGAGTCGGCGTAACTCCACATCCATTGGTTATTTCCAGAACGTCATTGACTGTCTTCTTGCTGTGGTCCGCGTTGCAAAGAGGTGGTTATTCAGGCTTCTGACAGGTGATCACATTAATTTGACTGCACAATATGAAACTGATTTTAAGTAGATAAAATACGTTTTGCCAAAATGGCTCACGCCAGTGTTCTTCGAAAATAGACAGCTCGATGTTTACCATGTGTATTATTATGTTCGCAAATATTCTTGAACTTCCCGTTTTTAGTCGGTCTCAACCACCATGACTAGCTGCCACATGATTTGCTTTAATAATTCCGAAATTTCTTCTACACGTCAGTAGTACTCAATAGCCTCTATTCTTGTGTCTATCCTTCGCATCCCACAAATATTAATAACTTTGAACTGATTGAATCTTCTGTACTGTGTCTGTGCCTTTTTCTCCACTTATTGTACTTCTTCGATATCGTTCACTAATTATTCTACATTTTTGTCATGAAATTATATTACTTCTCTTTTCTTGTCTTCATCATTATGTAACACCCTTTTTGAAAATTATTCTTTCCATGAAATTTCTCGATTTAGATTTGTCATGCGAAATGCATTCGAGTCGAATTGTTTGTAGTTAGCAGAAGAATAACTGAGCGGGTGTACCAAGGAGATTCACCACGCCCCGCCCGAGTCATGTGAATCCACTCGACCCATTAGAATCGTTCTAATGCGTCACGAGTAAGCTAAATGATGCTTGACTTGCATCTAAATAGTTATAACTGAGTTATTTTATCAAAAAGCGTCTGGTCTAACTATAACCAGTTTTAACTGACATTCATTTTCAACTAGCAATAAATTCTAATAGTAACGAAAGTACAGAACATGATCTAGTTATAACTGGTAAGAACACCCGTTCTAACTAAAAATGTGTTTTCCACTTTTTAATAGTTTGATTTTTATATGGTTCTTTATTTTACTTTGTTCAGTATGGAGTTAATCATGGAACAACTTTAGTCATTTGTAACTGCAGTCTGTGTCTCTATACTTGTATCCTATTGCACGTTTTCTTGGTTCAAGAGTATTGTCTTTCCTCTGCGAAGCACTGATCTGTATGCTGCTCACTTCATCATCTTATCATCTTTCAGACCTGTAATCGGGAGAGTAATATACCTTCCAATGTATCGGCTGGTAGCCATACCACCATCTTCAAGACGCGTCGGTAACTAAATGAAAACCAGTTGATTCTATGATATTCTTTGGGGCAAAATGCGTGGACCTCTTGAATCGTTTCAGGCTTGCTGTCTTCCCCATTGGCAATAGCATCTTCCAGCAAGATAACTGTGTCACAAGGCCAGAATTATGCTACAGTGGTTTGAGGACGTCGTGGCCACAAAATTCGCCTCATACGAACCTGATCATCAGGGATGGTATCAAGCGTCAGGGACGGTATCGGGTGCTTTATAACTGCATCATCTGTGCTTCGATATCTAGTTGTAGATGCTTCCGGAAAGCTACTGAGGACTTGTCGAAACCATGTCAGGCAGATTCACTCCTGTAAAGCGTTCCAAAGGCAGACCATCATTCTATTACGCAGGTGTTCGTGCAGTATTGCCTCTTCAGTGTAGCTGAGCGAAGTTTTGATGATAATATATTTTCCTAAGTCCACAGGTTTCACTTGCACTGGCGCACCGGCACATTTCAAATTCGTCACCGGTTGCTGGCCCTGTATCACCGGCTGCGAGAGAGGGCGTGACGTACTCGGACGGCAGCGAAGAGTCCCGTGTGAGGATGAACATAAAGTGCGTTCACCTGGATGCTGTGTGGAGTCAACGGAATTTACGGATTGGTTAATTGCTTACATTTGAAGCAGGAACCAGCAGTCCACCACTCTTGGAATTGTGCGTTGAGTAAGTAGCGTCAGCCTGCGTATGCTGGAGTAAAACAGCATGTGAATCGTTGTTTACTCAACCGTTGCTTGGGTAAGCATACATGGTAGTTCACAGGGTACATGCTACTAGTTACATGATATTGGGGGTGCTGCTAAACCGTTGGTTATCCTGCAGGGTTGAAAAAATAAGAAAGGCTACAACAGGTATCGATATCTTCAGAAAAATTCAAAGTGTTGCACATACATAACTTTTGTACAGCAATGGGTGTACAATGGGCACCTTTCGCCAAGGAGGTATGGGAGAGGCCGCTGACAGCGGACTGGACTATAAATGTTGCAACTGCGCAACGCTACGTGCTGTTCACATCAAACTGCCCAACATTTACAAGGCGAATATTCCAACAATGGCAACCAACCACAGACTGCACACAGCATAGTCAGTGATTTTCATACAGAGCGCTACATGGCGTTACCATCATAAAATCCTAAACAGCCTACTTACAATGTTGCTGCCTCTTAACGGAATATAGTAACAAGCAGGTGGAGCGTTCCTTCCAAGCAGTGTTGATGAAGTGCCGGCCGTTGTCACCGAGCGGTTCTAGGCGCTTCAGTCCGGAACCGCGTGACCGCTATGGTCGCAGGTTCGAATGCTTCTTCGGGCATGGATGTGTTTGATCTCCTTGGGTTAGTTAGGTTTAAGTAGTTCTAAGTTCTAGGGGACTGATGACCTCAGATGTTAAGTCCCATAGTGCTCAAAGCCATTTGAACAATTTTGAATATGTTGATGCAGCGTCGGTTACTGAGTGAACTGGTGTTTATTCCGGGCTGCAGGTCGTTGGATTGTATACGAAATCGTTTACTTTGCATGTACTTACGTTTATTTCAAGTTAAATTCACAGCGGTATGCAGAAAGCAGAACCAATAACAATTTTTAGAAACATGACTTTAGTGCTCCATGTCCCTAAATGTCGTGTGCCGTTGCGACGGCGTTGTGTTGTATGGGAGAGAGTATAGGTTGAAAACTCACGCTGATTGAGAGAGAAAGAGAGAAGGAGAAAAGGAGAGAAAGACAGAGAGAGAGAGAGAGACAGACACAGTGACAGAGACAGAGACAGAGAGAGAGAGAGAGAGAGAGAGAGAGAGAAGGAGAAAATGGTCAAGTATGGGCACTCTTGTTCTGGGAAAATTCTAGATTTTTGATCTCCATTAAAAACGGCAACAAGTTAACTAAAGGATAGGAGGAAAACCGATGGTTAATGAGTCCGAAAACATTGACAAAAAGCTCATAAAATAGCACCGAAAAATGGGATGGAGTTATTGCGCCGTACCTAAATAGTCCAAAAATATTTTGGAATGTTTTAATGAACTGGATAAAAGAGACAGACTAGTCTACCGCAAACACTTGTATGATTAAGAATTTGAAATGAACGTCAAATCAAAATTTATTTTAAAAAGTTGCAAACGTAGTGGTCTTTTCAATCCCTACTCTGTCTGAATTTGTCCACATTGGGCAGCCAACACATTTAACCCACAATTCTGTACGAGTGTCTCGAGAGAACGTCTCATATCAAAAAATACAGGTAGCATCGTTCGAGTCTGATGTATCCCCGTCGTTGGCATCCAGGTCGTTATTGCCGTCCACAAGGAGAGGTTCGCAGGAGTCTAATGAAGAATCAGACCGTCACGTGAGTTGAATTTTCTTCTACTGAAGGCCTTTGATCTAACCACCTCTGTCCCGTAGCCAACGTCCAGACACGGAAAATCTCAACGCCCTCTTCTTGACAGCACTTTTTTATGCAACTTGGACAACTTGTCCTTGCACAGCGTTCAGTCACGAGTCTTACATTTACAGATTTGATTGAAATCCATAGGGAATAGTGCGATATTCAAATTAACACCCACGCTATCTAAGGAAGGCGGCTACTACCGCGTGTATTCAGTGTTCTGTCACTATTCTGTTGCGTAATGCAACTACTTTTATTATTTGGATGGACATATTAAATTATGTTAATATAAAAAAAGCATACACTTTAACTATTGGTAAAAGACCATTGTACCAATAGAGCTGGGAGAAACTGGCCTGTTAAAACTAATGCAGGGGTTTTATTTCTGAGTAACAGGTCGTTTTCAGTATTCGTTAGGTCTCGGTCATAACAGTACTTTTTTTTAAATTTTTACTGACAATCGAGTTTTAAACCGAAATAGCAATTAGCCATAGCTGCAATGCAAGGCTTTTTCGTTTTTTAATAAACACTAATTTTTATTCGTCAGATTGGTAATGGTTTGGAATATTGCGTTATTACACAAAATGTAAAAAGAGATCAATGCTATTTTAGTAACAGTACCTACAGAAAGGAGCAACAAACACATGAGGATTGGTACAAAATTGCTGAGAAAATGATATCCCTGTTGCCGTATGTAGTAGCTTAAGGTATGCGTGTATGTGCAGTTAGCAAGACTTGCACCCACCTGGCCCGCACAGTAGTTCCTCGCTGTCGACGCCAGGCGCCGGTCGTATTGTAGAATGTTATCAACCCTAGACTGGAAATATTTTTTACCAAGTGACGTAGTAATGAAGTACAATGCTTGATTTGCTTTAAGTGGTTAAAGATTTGTCTGACATTTCTATCAAATAATAAAAGTGGAAGGAAATTATGTTGACAGGAATAATAACAAACTTAACAACAAATCATTCGTAGTATTCAATAAAAGCAGAAAGTAGGTAATATTCTCCCTGTGTCTACACAATATGCTTTCATCGTCGTGTAGTCCTCAGAAACAGACAAATTAACCTGAAAATCAGAGTTTTCCTCTGTAGCACCGACTATTCGTAATGCTCAAGTAATGGTAGTGTTGTTGTTGTTGTGGTCTTCAGTCCTGAGACTGGTTTGATGCAGCTCTCCATGCTACTCTATCCTGTGCAAGCTCCTTCATCTCCCAGTACCAACTGCAACCTACATCCTTCTGAATCTGCTTAGTATATTCATCTCGTGCTCTCCCTCTACGATTTTTACCCTCCACGCTACCCTCCAATACTAAATTTGTGATCCCTTGATGCCTCAGAACATGTCCTACCAACCGATCCCTTCTTCTAGTCAAGTTGTGCCACAAACTTCTCTTCTCCCCAATCCTATTCAGTACCTCCTCATTAGTTACGTGATCTTCCCATTTAATCTTCAGCATTATTCCGTAGCACCACATTCCGAAAGCTTCTATTCTCTTCTTGTCCAAACTATTTATCATCCATGTTTCACTTCCATACATGGCTACACTCCATACAAATAATTTCAGAAACGACTTCCTGACACTTAAATCTATACTCGATGTTAACAAATTTCTCTTCTTCAGAAGCGCTTTGCTTGCCACTGCCAGTCTACATTTTATATCATCTCTACTTCGACCATAATCAGTTATTTTGCTCCACAAATAATGAAACTCTCTTACTACTTTAAGTGTCTCATTTACTAATTTAATTCCCTCAGCATCACCCGACTTAATTCGACTACACTCCATTATCCTCGTTTTGCTTTTGTTGATGTACATCTTATATCCTTGTTTCAAGACACTGTCCATTCCGTTCAACTGCTCTTCCAAGTTCTTTGCTGTCTCTGACAGAATTACAATGTCATCTACAAACCTCAAAGTTTTTATTTCTTCTCCATAGATTTTAATACCTACTGTGAATTTTTCTTTTGTTTCCTTTGCTGCTTGCTCAATATACAGATTGAATAACACCCTGTCTCACTCCTTTCCCAACCACTGCTTCCCTTTCATGTCCCTCGACTCTTACAACTGCCATCTGGTTTCTGTTCAAATTGTAAATAGCCTTTCGCTCCCTGTATTTTACCCCTGCCACCTTTGAAAGAAAGTATTCCAGTAAACACTGTCAAAAGCTTTCTCTAAGTCAACAAATGCTAGAAAAGTAGGTTTGCCTTTCCTTAATCTATCTTCTAAGATAAGTCGTAGGGTCAGTTTTGCCTCACGTGTTCCAATATTTCTACGGAATCCAAACTGATCTTCCCCGAGGTCGGCTTCTACCAGTTTTTCCATTCGTCTGTAAAGAATTCGCGTAGGTATTTTGCAGCTGTGACTTATTAAACTGATAGTTCGGTAATTTTCACATCTGTCAACACCTGCTTTCTTTGGGATTGGAATTATTATATCCCTCTTGAAGTCTGAAGGTATTTCGCCTGTCTCACACATCTTGCTCACCAGATGGTAGAGTTCTGTCAGGACTGGCTCTGCCAAGGCCGTCAGTAGTTCTAATGGATTGTTGTCTACTCCTGGGCGTTGTTTAGACTCAGATTTTTCAGTGCCCTGTCAAACTCTTCACTCAGTATCGTATCTCCCATTTCATCTTCACCTACATCCTCTTCCATTTCCATAATACTGCCCTCAAGTACATCGCCCTTGTATAGACCCTCTATACACTCCTTCCATCTTTCTGCTTTCCCTTCTTTGCTTAGAACTGGGTTTCGATCTGAGCTCTTGATATTCATACAAGTGGCTCTCTTTTCTCCAAATGTCTCTTTAATTTTCCTGTAGGCAGTATCTATGTTACCCCTCGTGAGATAAGTCTCACATCCTTACATTTGTCCTCTAGCCATCCCTGCCCAGCCATTTTGCACTTCCTGTCTATGTCATTTTTGAAACGTTTGCATTCCTTTTTGCCTGCTTCATTTACTGCATTTTTATATTTTCTCCTTTCATCAATTAAATTGAATATTTCTTCTGTTACCCAAGGATTTCTACTAGCCCTCGTCCTTTTACCTACTTGATCCACTGCTGCTTTCACTACTTCATCCCTCAGAGCTACCCATTCTTCTTCTACTGTCTTTCACCCATTCCTGTCAATTGTTCCCTTATGGTCTCCGTGAAACTCTGTACAACCTCTGGTTTAGTCAGTTTATCCAGGTCCCATCTCCTTAAATTCCCACCTTTTTGTAGTTTCTTCAGTTTTAATCTACAGTTCATAACCAATAGATTGTGGTCAGAGTCCACATCCGCCCCTGGAAATATCTTACAGTTTAAAACCTGGTTCCTAAATCTCTGTCTTACCATTACATAATGTATCTGATACCTTCTAGTATCTCCAGACTTCTTCCATGTATACAACCTTCTTTCGTGATTCTTGAACCAAGTGTTAGCTATGATTAAGTTATGCTCTGTGGAAAATTCTGTAATGGTAATGGTAGTATCCCTGATTAAAACTTGATTTTTGAGCAGAGTGTGAAAAGATTAGAATCAATAGGAGAATATTGATAATTTTTTGTATTATTCAATCTCTTATCCTTTTTCGAGAAAAGTGGACGTGGGGGACGGACTAAGGTCCTTTTATTTGCATATTTGATTTAATATTTTGGTTCTATGTATCTTGAAACTGACAGTCAAAATTTAAGCCTTAATTCGATCTCTATGTTTACTACAGGAAATAATGGGAATAAAAAACCGAAATCGATTATTTCTCAGCGGTTTTAGCAGCAAAGTTTAACTGGAGCAGAAAAAAAGCGATATAACCGAAAACCGGTTGTTTTAATGGTAACCCCAGTCCCTTGGTACCAGTGCATAGTCAGTGGTATGAGGGTCCCTCAGTCAGTTGATTAAAAAACTGTGTAATTGCAAAGCTTGGTGAGTAACGCAGATTGTCAGGATCTCATGTTTTAGATATTTTAAAGAGGTTTTAATAGATCTGTTTTTAAGTCGTTTTTGTGACAAGTCTACATAAATTTTGACTGACAGCGAAAACCCAGTGTGATGGCATATTTAATGAATCAGTACCAAGTGCTGTTGTCGATCGTGTATTCTATTAAAGGATATCGTTGTTAAGTGTATGTCAACTAAACAAATCTCTGTTAATGAACTGATCACCCTGCATGATTTGTGTAGTAAATAATTCAGAACAGTTACCCAAGTATGTGAGTTTGCCCAACCAATCCGGAAAACCCGCATTTCACAATACTAATTGTAACGTAGAACAGTTTAACAGCCGTTTGAAATTTGCTTTTTTCGTCAAATAACTGTGCAGTCATCGGCACTTCCAATGTACGAGTAGGTACATACCTTGTGGCCATGTGTTGCACATAGTCCACTGTGGGGACTGCATTTAAACTGCCGAGAGAGGTGGAGCTCCGATGTAACAGTGGATTCACTATTGCGGGAACCACGATTGAAAAGTAATGTTCGTTTCTTTAATCAAACCTAGCGTAAACTGTTGCAACAGTGGTGGCAAAGTAATAGTATGGAAACACCACTGATCGACTGAATGCTGCGCTGTTGGCAGCTGTGCTATAATTTCGGTCTACTACACCTAGAAATTCATGTTGACAAATAAATTCACAAATAAAGTTAGTTAGAATATGATAATAACAGAAACAGCCGCAACGATAGAAATACTTGACTACATGCACCTTTTTCAGTGGCCGCCCACACTCTAACCGGTATGACTAGAATATCTCGCAACGTCTGGACATCGAATTCGCTCTGCGCATTTATTGAGACAATATTACGCATAACTGGTGAACATTCTGTCTCAGATTTGAACGATAAGTATCCCATCACACGACGGTTTTTAATTTGCAGTACTGATATTGCATAATGAATTTTTAATATAAAACTACAATTTTGTCGGCCGTTAATCGTTTTATACAGTATAGCGGATTAATTAATTTTATTGAAGGAATAAGATAGTCACAACCGGTAGCTGTTGCCCAAAATGCCAGATTTAATTGCATTATCCCATACAAATTTAATTCAGTGTATTGAAACGTTTGAAAAGAGGTAGAATTAATATTACTTTTAGCCGTCGGGAAAATTTTTGGGACGGACTTAGTCAGCGATACTGACACGCAATTAAAAAATTGATATTCAGCTCGGAAAAATTATAAATTAGCTGCAGAAGGCGCTTTTTAAAAATTGAATTCGTGAATGTTAGATGTTTATGCAGTCGTACCTTGTAACGTGACCTCCTTGCCGCACTGGAGAATTTGGTTTTCCCTCTAACAATATCTGCTCCGAATGAGTCCCTGTACCTGTTTATCGTAGCGTGTTAAATTCCTTGACATGCTGTATTCCTCAGCATCCAACAATGTAAATAAATTCTCGCGGTAGAATAACGGGCGTGTATTAAGCAGCGACAATAAATAGACAGCAGGTTTTCGCTTTCGGCTAGGGAAAAGTCTTCAATATACAGTGTATTAGTGTTGTTATGTTACATATCACTAGACTGCATTAGAACTGTCAAAACATTTTATTAACACTGGTGTAATTACTAATGCACGTCACAGTAACACCAATACTGCATTCGAAGAATGTGTATAAGGATTGTGTATCGTTACAGGGAATGATTTGATTAATTCTTGGTACCACTTTGGATAAATTCTGGCATGTCTTACAGATTGTCATTACTGAATATTCCTTGACATTTGGTCCTGTTTACAACTAATCTTCTTTTCAATATTTGACTCGTTGCTAATGTTGTACTCTCGTTTCTTTCCTTGTTCTGAGGAAAAATTGATCATTGAATAAATTTCTCTCTTGTTTCTTTTTAATCCTCTTTTTAACAGTTGATAGTAATATTTTTGATGCGTGTCACACAGAGGATATAGACACATATAGCGTTCACTGATACAGAAAAAGCATTTGACATACTTGATTGGAAGTTATCATTTAAAGCAATGTGCAAAGTAGGACCTAAATAAGAGGGACCGGCGAATAATTTTGAGTATGTATACAAGTTAAATTACTGAAATGTATATTAATGGTAGCAAGGAACAAGTAAAAGCAAGAAGAGGAGTAAGGCAGTGGTGTCCTAGGTCTCCTTAATTAATATATTGATCGAGGAGGCAATAACAACAATGAAAGAGTAGATTGGAACTCAAAATTAACTGTATTCATACCCAACGCATCAGATTTGACGATGACATTGCAACAGTGGCTGACATAGAAAGAATTAAATAAAATGATTTAGGTCTTAAATCAAGAGGTAACAAAGTAAACTACAAATAAATACCAAGAAGACAAAAGTTACAGTTGTAAGCAAAAATGAGGTGGAGAATTGACTGATATAAAAATTTTAGTGAGCAATCAAGGATATAACGAAATCTATCACGGTAGCACAACGAAGGAAAATAAGAAATACCTCAATGGTAACAAGAGAAGAATATTATTGGCCAAGAGTTCCTTCTAAAATAAGAACCTTCTACTGAACAAGCACATCAATTGTGCTGTGTGTAGTCTGTGGCTGGTTGGCATTGTCGGAATATTCGCTATTGTAGTGTTGGGCAGTTGGATGTGAACAGCGCGTAGCGTTGCGCAGTTGGAGGTGAGCCGCCAGCAGTGGTGGATGTGGGCGGAGTTTTGAGAGCGGATGATCTGGACGTGTGTCCATCAGAGACAGTAAATTTGTAAGACTGGATGTCATGAACTGATATATATATATATATATATATATATATATATATATATATATATATGTGTGTGTGTGTGGCGCAGTGGTTGGACACTGGACTCGCATTCGGGAGGACGACGGTTCAATCCCGCGTCCGGCCATCCTGATTTAGGTTTTCCGTGATTTCCCTAAATCATTCTAGGCAAATGCCGGGATGGTTCCTCTGAAAGGGCACGGCCGACTTCCTTCCCCATCCTTCCCTAATCCGATGAGACCGATGACCGCGCTGTCTGGTCTCCTCCCAACCAACCAACCTATATATATATATATATATATATATATATATATATATATATATATATATAATGACTTTTTAACACTATTAAGGTAAATACATTGTTTGTTCTCTATCAAAATCTTTCATTTGCTAGCTATCCCTATCAGAAGTTAGTGACTTCAGTAGTCAGGATCTTTTATTTAGCTGGCAGTATTGGCGCTCGCTGTATTGCAGTAGTTCGAGTAACGAAGATTTTTGCGAGGTAAGGGCCATACTTTTGTAGGGATTATTGAAAGTCAGAATGCCTTGCGCTAAAAATATTATGTGTCAGTTTAGTGATGATCAGAATAAGTAAAGAGAGAAATGTCTGAGTACGTTCAGTTTTGCTCATCTGTTTGAAAATCAAATAACGTCAGGGGTTTATCAGCACAATCATTCATAAATTTTTCTAAGGGGAGGTTACACAATTACCAGGCTAAGAAAAAAAATTTTTAGGCCTTGGTGAGAACTGTCCTGACGTACAATGTCAAACCACGACGTTAATAAAGCAGGAGAAAGCTCTCTTCGAACCTCCATAAATATGATTCCCGAGAAGAATTACAAGAACTTGCTGGACTAATAGAAAAACGATTGGGATATTCTTCAGGAAATATGAGAGAAGAAAGAACTACTGAAAGTAGCAATGCAAAGCAAAGCTTGGTGGACACTTAACTCTTTCGCTGCAACAAACAGGCTCTTTACGTGCAGTGGCGGCCTTTGGTTTGGATGAGCTGCTTGCCAAATGGTGGTGCCTGCATTCAGAGGCGGCGTTCCGGTTTATATGAAATACTTATCATCCGATTTTTCCAATATTGTTACTTGAAATAACTTGATTTTTTCACATATTACAATGTGATGTCTCCACTCGATGAAGAAAATAATTTCTTTTCATTATCTGTCATGCTTAAGTTGCTTCATCAAATTAAGTAAAACATTGCACGGAATTTTAGAGTTCGCAGAGATAACAACACATTGTGTAAACTTTGCTTGTGGTTGATGTTAGCTTATACATTTCGGTAAATGAAATATGGATAAGATACCGAAATTTTATTTAAAACTCAAAACAGAACAATAACGTATTTAGTTTTGGAGTTATTGGCTTTTATATCTGAAGGACGGGGGGTCGCTCGGGCCCATTAACATGGCAAATCATGTGATCATAACAATCTTCATATTTCATAAACGATTCAAGATATCGAAAGGATGCTTTCTTTTGCAAATGATTGCAAGCAGTGAGGTAAGTATATTGTATGAAAAGTACTGCAAACTTTTTTTATTGTCTGTGATATGAAAGTAACTCTATCGCAGCTATGAGAGCGCTGCAGGAAAATCGAAGTCAATCTCATACTCGACAACACATGGGGAACGGCGTAGCAGGACGTGTGTGCACGCCCACAGCGGCGAAAGCGTTAATCAAACATTATGTTTTGCTACCAAACATTTTCGAAGGCTAGATCGTCGGAAAGAAAGAACATACCATACGAAATATATGACCACTGCGTTGAGAAGATCTTCACACATGGAGACGAAGGGATCTGCTGAAGTGAGAAAGCTGTGGCTACAGACATAAGGGTTGAAAGAAGAGTAAGAGTAAGGAGGAGAAGAAGAAGAAAAAGACACGGGTTCGATCGTTTTTCTGACAGAGCGGCATTTATCCTCTAATCTACTTGGTAACCGTATATTAGTAACATCATGTATGCTATGTAATCGTTTCCATAAGGCACAAACTGCAACGAAGTTCCTAATCTGTACCTTAGAAGATTACACAACTTGCAACATTAAGCTCACAGCTGCGAGCCAGATTGATTATTTACACGCTATTACCAGTTGGTGCAAAGCATTCCAAGTCAATTTTACTCCGACAAAATTGCTGCTGGTGTATTCGCTTGCAAACTGACACACACACACGCACACACACACACACACACACACACACACACACACACACATGTCGACTACAAGGCAGTCCCTGATTCCTTGGTTTGTTTGACCCTTAGTTGGAAAAGAGACTGACTGATTGGCAGCAGATTACCTGAACTTACAACTTACAATGTATTCAGCAGCATATATTGTTCTGTATGAGAACCTTAATGCTGAAGGATTCAGTGTTGGTAGAGACTTGCAGGGTTTAGAGACAGGGGGAAATAAATTTGCCTAATTGCAGTCGCTGCTACGAATAAGAAAGGTGTTCAGTCCAGAGCTCTACAGGTTCCATGTATAACACGGTGTCAGGGATGACTTCGTTTGGGCTAGGATTCTGTGTTGGAGAGGGGTGTGATGTGCTGCTGAAGAAGAGGCGATTGGGGGTGCAATCACTTTTTTATTGCTTGTTTACAATCCAGGCTCGAGACTGCAACTAACAACGACAGGTGAGGTGCATTTCATGGTGTTCGCCTGTGTGAGGGCCCTCGGCTTTTGTATGCCTTTCTGTTGCTGCTGCATCGCCAGATTCTTGGATTAGGTGTCATTTGCTGGCAGGTCTTCAGGCTGCATCTGCTCTAGCGTCCACAACGTAGAGGTCCGTTGATATCTCAGCGAGGATAGGGATGGCTGGACCTTCACTCCGTACTCCCGGGACGGTGACAAAGTGCGTGGCTTCCCTGACGCCGAGGCGCTTAGGCTGCAGAGAGCGGTTCGTGTCCCGGAGGAGCTAGAAGCGTCTGTGTCATGGATACGGCGCTGAACAGCTCCGGCTCGAAGTCACACCATTGCCCTGCAGCTGAAAAGCTGCCAGGCTCGTTCGGGTGGGGTTAAATGCTGTTGGTGCTTACCGATTCTGCGAGACTCGCAGCATTAGTGCTGCGATGTGGAAAAGGTAGTGCTTCATACTGCACGATAGTCGCTGACCGACTTACTCCAGATAACCATCCTTCCGCTCTATTTCCGGTTCCAAGTGGCTTTGCTTCTAGGAAGACAGTCCGCCCTCAGGTTCTGCTGAGACGTAGTTGCAGGTTTATTTCCAATTACTGTACTTCAAATTTCCAACTCCACTCACAGCTTGACTTTCTTCTTCGCCATATTTACATTTCGTGTCCGATATCAGCAGCACATGGTTCTACATAGCGGTCTCGATTTCATGATTCAGTTTGTCCTTCATCAAATCGCTTCTTGTTGGTGCTCTCATGATTGGTTTTGGATATGATTCCGGCTAGTTTTCACATGAACTGGAAGCATACTACTCCTGTAGGTGCTAAAATCGTACAGACATCTGAGGCTGTTATATTTGCTTGTTGTTGATGATGTTCAGTAGGATACTTTCTTATGTGGTCAAAAGATGGCCCATTGATAAACGGGCAGTCGTTGTTCCTAGGCTTTGACCTAGAAAGCCATCATGGTTTGGTCTAATGTTTGGTTGAGGTAAGTTAGGTTTTCTGTGGGTAGAATGTCGAGTGGTAGGTCAGGTACGTAATGAAGGTATCAGTTATACGAGGGCCGTTCAGAAAGTAACCTCCGGTTGATTTAAAAAAATACACCAAGTTAAATAAAAATATTTTAATATATACATCTTACAACTACATCTTTGCACTATTTTTCTACATAGTCTCCATAGCGATTGAGGCACTTATCGTATCTCTTCACAAGCTTTGAAATTCCTTCTGCATAAAAACCACCCGCTTGTGCCTGGAGCCAGCCTGTGACCGCATCTTTGAGCTCTTCGTCGTCATCAAACCGCTCAAGAGAGTCTTAGAAATCTGTGGAAAACCAGTAGACAACTCCAACATTGAGAAACGTCGATTTTCACGAACTTTTGCATCAACTGTCTGAACGAGTTCGTCAGTCACCAATGATGGTCTACCACTCCTCTCTTCATCATGAACGTTTTCTCGTCCACTTTAAATAAACGTACCCATTCACAGACAACTCCTTCACTCATAACTCTTGGTCCGTACACGGCACAAAGCTCACGATGAATAGCTGCTGCAGAATATCCTTTGGCTGTAAAAAACCTTATGACAGCACGCACTTCACATTTGGCGGGGTTTTCTATTGCAGCACACATTTCAAACTGCCACAAAAACTAAACTAGCGCAGGTACGACGTTCACTCGACCACGGCTTGATGCCGACTGACCTGTTGAGTGCGTGAACGCACAGATGGCGTCGCTACTCCCCCCACAACCCGCACTGTGACCAATCGGAGGTTACTTTCTGAACCGCCCTCGTATTTGGTGTGATGATAAGCAATTGGAGGATCTGCCAGATATGTGATATTCGGTACCGTCGACTAGCAACGCCCGGGCTGTTATATAAATATTCGTTGTGTTCCATTGTCGATACTGCTTATAAGAAATATAAATAATCACCGTTTGGTATGTTACAGAGTATAACCTTGGTAGATATACACTTAGAAAAAAAAATCAGTTTTGACGTCAATCATTTCTTTCGGACAACCTGTTGTAGACTCAGAGGGTTTGAAATAAGTCACATTCACATGACCTACAATCATATGTACCTCTTTTGTAGGACAGATGGTGATGTGGTCGGCTAGGCGTAGAGAGGAAGCCACTGGATTGCCTGTTTGGAACGATTAGTAGTACTTGGTGTATTTTATAAATTTTTGCAGTGTTTTCCACGCCATGAGGTATAATTGAAGAGTGTAACTCTCAAACCTAAAGTTTTTATGAGTTAAAGGTATTTTAAGATTAATTTCAAGACGGGTGTGCCCTTGCATACGGAGAACGGTGGCTATAAGTTAGTATAGCGATAGAAATTATTCCCTTACCACTATTACTCATTGAAATGGTAGACGCAATTCTGCCTGGGTTTCCGATAACCCTTCCACGAACTGATGCAGTGGGCGCAGTATCGGTGTCTGCGAACAGCGTGTAACATGGCTTCCTGTACTTCCATGGTCCTTATGCGTGCAACAATAATACCATCACTGTAGACAGAAGTGGTGTCTGTTCTGTTGGACATGTGCAACGCTCGCCTGGAAACAGTTGCGAGGTAAACACGAATAATTTGGGTGAAAAGAATGGAAAACAGGAAAGACATAGAAAAGAAATAACGACTTCCAGCCGCACAGGACGATACGGCATTCCAACGGCAGGAGTTGAAAATTTGGGCCGGATCGAGACTCGAATCCGGATTCTCCACTTTTCTGGAACGATTGCCTTCAGCGCCTCAACTATCGGCTCACGCTCTCCTAACGGAAAGCCAACTGCACGCTTCCCGCACCCCAACGACCCCCCTTGCCATTAAACCCTACTAGCACAATTTCTGATTCCCGAAAGAGTTCGGTCGTTGGTTGAGCATCTTCACTGACACTTTTTCGTCTTACAACTGCTGCGTACATAGATCTAATGGTATGGGTGATATCTCTTTTTGTCGGAAATTTTCGACCGGCAGCGGATCAGACGCCAGTTGTTCCTGGTGACTAGCCAGATTTCGTCATATGGAGGGCTGTGACGAGGAAGAGGTATTGCTCGGCAGCAAGAGGGTCGAAGACTGGCGTCCAGCTGACTCTAGTATGGCGTAACTGCCGTTCTGATGCTCCACCGCAGGCTCGAAGCCCCGTTATGGTTTTTACGTTCTCACATGCAAGAAAGAAGTCATCAGAAGTCTGACGACCTTATTCGGACAACCTGCAGAATTTCGCTTCCGAAATGGATGCGATAGACTGCAGCTGTCATCGTCTCTTCGCAAAAATGTAGCTTAAATATAAAAATTAGGAGGGTATTGAAGAAGTGAGTGGCATACAGAGAATAAACTCGTGGGAAATAATAACGTAAAAATGCCTTAATTGCCGGATGAAACATAATAAATGCAAACTGCCAAAGTAGTTACTCATCTCACTAAACCATCCCCATTACTACTTCATTTGCATGAAATGCGACGTCAGTAGCGCATTTAATGTAATAAACCGTAATGTTGCCAAAATGGGTGGTGAAGCTGACTGGAAAGTCCTTGGGCACTAATCAGGGGGGGCCAAGTTTGGCCGTTGGAAGGATATTCAAGGATTCGACAGCCTGGTGCCAAGGGTACACAACATAATACTTCTTTGTTGACTCTGAGACTTAATTGTTGCGCCTTGCCAACTGTGGGAGATGGTCGGCGTTGGCTTGGGCAACGCAGGGAAATTTTTTCGGGTTGGCTGGCCGGCCGGGGTGGCCGAGCGGTTCTAGGCGCTTAAATCCGGACCCGCGCGACCGCTATGGTTGCAGGTTCGAATCCTGCCTCGGGTATGGATGTGTGTGATGTCCTTAGGTTAGTTAGGTTTAAGTAGTTCTAAGTTCTAGGGGACTGATGACCTCAGAATTTAAGTCCCATAGTGCTCAGAGCCATTTGAACCATTTTTTTTTTCAGGTCGTCCCCACTTGAACCGGTGTCTGTAGCCAAGTGATGGTGCACTTGCGCAGTGGAAAAATTCGAACGGAGAAGCTATAAGGCCGCCAGTATCCTGTTGTGAAGTTGTGATTCGTTCAGTAGGTCATTCTTTGAGACCTCAGTTCTCACTTTCGGCGCCCCGACCTCTCGGTGCACAGTCTCAGGGCAGTTATACACTCATTATTACCGCTGTCTCTCAACCAACATCACGCTGACACGTGTGCAGCGCTGGATACGGTGGGTCTGTCTGTTTCTTACTCACACCTGCAACATACTCCGTCATTTCCACTCAGGTGATTCCTGACTGGCTGCAGGGAGCAGTGTTCTGTATGCATATTTCCCGTATAATGTCACTCTTTCTCTTTCTCTCTCACTCTTTCTCTTTCTCTCTCTCTTTCTGTGTGTGTGTGTGTGTACGCTCCATTCTACTACTTCATTTAATTTCAATGCACCCTCGCCCCGCTGCTAGGTGTTAACTGAAATACATCGGACACAATTCTGATAGGCCAACCATATACTCACAGTTACATCTCATGATCTACTTCATGTACTTGTTTTTCTCTGGAAAAATATTTTTATTGTGTAGAGTAATGGTGGTAGGAAGGAGTTACCTTACCTTATCCCTTGCATGACACATTTAAGTAAGCAAAGTTACATGGCACAAACCTCTCCTGGAGGTAGGAAAAGAACTCTATATTGCATGTACGAATGATAAATTATCATTCTAGATACGCGTGAATTAATTTTGCACGCACGAGAACACCTCTCAGCTGGAGTATCTATGCCTACCAGATTCGACCACGTAATCGGCTCCTCACCTCCACATTACGTCACATCGCTATGTTGTTACAAAATTGTCACGGACAATGGAAAATCCCGCCAGGACAGTTCGTTCTGCTTGGACGAGTGTATCACATGCAGGATGTTTCCTGTGACCTCACAAAAAGATACCGGGAGACATTACCTTTCCGTTCTACTCATGTCTAAAAGAACTGACGCATATGTCCGTGAAAAAGACGTGGAATGTTACCTGGCTCTTCATCACATTGAAACTTCATTAACGTACCCTAATATGTGGGATATTTTCCAACAATAAGGGGGCGTGCACTTCAGAAACACAGCGTAAACTGGTGCCGTGATGTCGGGTGGGAGCAGATATGAGTCTCTGTTGATCAGTAACTGACAATGCTAGTCCACAAGTTATTGCGAAATCGTGTCGAATTCTCTCCATTATTGTACCGTCGCGATCCTCAATAGCCCATACAAGGCTCTTGCGTCGTTTTGGTATTCTGTCTCAATTTGGCAAATCAAGCGGGTAAAGAAAGAGTATACCCTTTGTTTCTTCTGCATAATTATATGCACATCTGATACACTGTAATTCTTAAGCTAAGATGATATCCAACAGTTTTCGAGACATTTTCTTACTTAATAGAGTGCAACATAGCCAAGGGGTACTAAGATCGTCTTTTGCGTGGCACACGCAGCAGCTGTGGTGCGAGCTGCACTAAAAACCAACATCGGTCTTTGAGCAAATGAAATACACCGGTCGTTAACGCTAGGAAAAAAGTGCACTGTACTAAAATAGAGTTTTATTTATTTCGCTTAATTATTTTGTTTCAAAATAAATTTTTATTGCTTTCAGCTGCGTTTAACAAATATTTGTCAGTATTAAATAGCTTCACAGGATCTTTTCAGTCTGTATTTAAGCTAAAATACACAAATAAGTTATTGTTATCAGAGACAGAGAGGTTTTGTGTCTTTCATTCAGCCACTTAAAATTCATCACAGAAAAAACTCTCTGTGAATGAAGTGGTCTTCTAATGATTCATGTAAAGTAAATCCTAAGAAATATTAATGCAATTTATTTTTCTCATGAACTACAGAGACAAATTGCCCAAATTAAATTAATTTGTACAATTTTGTAAAATAATCATGTGTCAAATATTTATTGCCATTTTTATGCAGTCGACTGTTTTTCAGACCTAAGACGTATATATTTGATCATATAATATTTTAATAATGCTTTTGCCATATTAAAATCATCCATATTATAATAGAGATTTTGCAGCCTTAAATTTTCCACTACATTAACAAAATGGTACAATTCAACATTGCTTCTTAAATTAAATGACAATACTGAACCTGGACGTTAGGTTGTGTTCAAATACGAGAAATGAGTTCATGGATCTGTTACTAAGCCAAGCCGTTATACACAAACTTATGATCAAATTCTGTGGTCCGCTAGTGATTCATGTAAAGTAAATCCTAAGAAACTGAACTACGTGAAATAAAATATATTTATGCAATTTATTTTTCTCATGAACTACTGAGACAAATTGCCCAAAATCACGTACAGTATTATAAACAACTGGTGGCAGCCCTAACTGGGAGGCAAGTCCTGACTACAAGACTGCGTAAGAGTTTTAAACTTTTAAACTATCACTAATGATAAACAGATCTATTTATTTAAAGAAGCAATATATATGTTTTTAATGAGCTGTATCATGGAAGTGTTTAAGCGAAAGAGCGTTCCGAAGGATCACGAATCAGTATTTTTTTCGGTGCGGTTTAATTGTAGTACTCGCTCGAAAAGGCATCTTTGTGAGAAGAAAGCTGAAGGAACACAGGCAGTGTGGGAGGAGACTGAATAGCTAATGAATTTTGAAATTTCATCAGCCTCTTAGTCTTTAGCTCTTCTGTGAAGTGGGGCTTGTACCTTTCATACTAGTAGCCTGATAGAAAAGGGATGCGCAGGGTGGTGATGGGGAGAGGAGGGAAGCACTGTTAAGAGGCACGCGTGATAACGAGAGAAACATGGACTGTAAGCTATTATTATTATTATTATTAATATCGTAACATGTGGGTCAATTGGCACTACATTATCCTTGATGCAATGGGCAATGAACTTTTCACAACGTCTGTGTACATAAAATCTTCTTGATTTTTGTTTGGATTTAAATTTGCTCTCTTGCTTTTGTCAGCCGATCAGCATGGTATTTATAGAAGACGCTTATGACGAAGAACTTTTTTCCCTATGTTGAGAGTCAATGTATAATTATAATCTTGGTTATCGTAATATTATGTTTTGTACCGAAAAACAAACGCACTTCTAGGTACCGAAAGCAGTACGTTGTTTTTGACAGCGGGTGTTCAGCAGAGACCAGAGTATTGTGAGGAGTGCCCCAGGGAAGTGTGACAGGACCTCTGTTTTTCTCTATATACGTTAATGACCTGAAGGACAGGGTGAACGGCAACTTATGGCATTCTTTGATGATGTTGGGGTGTGCGGAAGGATCTCGTCGTCGACTGTAGGCGAGTACAAGATGACTTGGATAAATTTCTAGTTTGTGTGATGAATAGCAGCTAGCTCTAAATTTGGAAAAATGTAATGCAGGTGAGTAGCATAAACGATCCCGTTATGTTCGAATACAGTATTAGGAATATGCTTCGTGACACAGTCATGTCAATTAAATCTCTAGGCGTAACGTTGCAAACCGATATTAAGTGGAAAGAGCATGTAAGGATTGTAGTAGGGAAGGCGATTGGTCGACAACGGATTATTGGGAGAATCTTAGGAAAGTGTGGGGGCGTGTAAAACACAAGAGACACCCATTCCTGAGTACTGCCTGAGTGTTTGGAAACCCACCAGGTAAGATTAAAGAAGGACATCAATGGAGTTCGCAGGCGGGTTACTAAATTTGTTGCCTGTAGGTTCGATCAATATTCAAGTGTTACGGAGATGCTTCGGCAACTCAAATGGAAATCTCTGGAGGAAAGGCGACATTTATTTGGAAAAGCACTACTGAATAAATTTAGAACACCTGCATTTGAAGCTCACAGCATAAAGATTCTACTGCCACCAACATACACTCCTGGAAATTGAAATAAGAACACCGTGAATTCATTGTCCCAGGAAGGGGAAACTTTATTGACACATTCCTGGGGTCAGATACATCACATGATCACACTGACAGAACCACAGCACATAGACACAGGCAACAGAGCATGCACAATGTCGGCACTAGTACAGTGTATATCCACCTTTCGCAGCAATGCAGGCTGCTATTCTCCCATGGAGACGATCGTAGAGATGCTGGATGTAGTCCTGTGGAACGGCTTGCCATGCCATTTCCACCTGGCGCCTCAGTTGGACCAGCGTTCGTGCTGGACGTGCCGACCGCGTGAGACGACGCTTCATCCAGTCCCAAACATGCTCAATGGGGGACAGATCCGGAGATCTTGCTGGCCAGGGTAGTTGACTTACACCTTCTAGAGCACGTTGGGTGGCACGGGATACATGCGGACGTGCATTGTCCTGTTGGAACAGCAAGTTCCCTTGCCGGTTTAGGAATGGTAGAACGATGGGTTCGATGACGGTTTGGATGTACCGTGCACTATTCAGTGTCCCCTCGACGATCACCAGTGGTGTACGGCCAGTGTAGGAGATCGCTCCCCACACCATGATGCCGGGTGTTGGCCCTGTGTGCCTCGGTCGTATGCAGTCCTGATTGTGGCGCTCACGTGCACGGCGCCAAACACGCATACGACCATCATTGGCACCAAGGCAGAAGCGACTCTCATCACTGAAGACGACACGTCTCCATTCGTCCCTCCATTCACGCCTGTCGCGACACCACTGGAGGCGGGCTGCACGATGTTGGGGCGTGAGCGGAAGACGGCCTAACGGTGTGCGGGACCGTAGCCCAGCTTCATGGAGACGGTTGCGAATGGTCCTCGCCGATACCCCAGGAGCAACAGTGTCCCTAATTTGCTGGGAAGTGGCGGTGCGGTCCCCTACGGCACTGCGTAGGATCCTACGGTCTTGGCGTGCATCCGTGCGTCGCTGCGGTCCGGTCCCAGGTCGACGGGCACGTGCACCTTCCGCCGACCACTGGCGACAACATCGATGTACTGTGGAGACCTCACGCCCCACGTGTTGAGCAATTCGGCGGTACGTCCACCCGGCCTCCCGCATGCCCACTACACGCCCTCGCTCAAAGTCCGTCAACTGCACATACGGTTCACGTCCACGCTGTCGCGGCATGCTACCAGTGTTAAAGACTGCGATGGAGCTCCGTATGCCACGGCAAACTGGCTGACACTGACGGCGGCGGTGCACAAATGCTGCGCAGCTAGCGCCATTCGACGGCCAACACCGCGGTTCCTGGTGTGTCCGCTGTGCCGTGCGTGTGATCATTGCTTGTACAGCCCTCTCGCAGTGTCCGGAGCAAGTATGGTGGGTCTGACATACCGGTGTCAATGTGTTCTTTTTTCCATTTCCTGGAGTGTACATTTCGTGTAAGGACACAAGTTAGGAATCGAGAAATTAGGGTTCGTATGGAGGCATGTAGACAGTCGTTTTGTCTTGGCTCTATTTCCAAGTGTAACAGTAAAGAAAACGACTAATAGTGGGTACAAGGTACTTTCCGCCATGCTCCCTACGGTGGCTTGCGGAGTATGCATGTAGACGTAGAATTCGTTTTAGATGGTCTTTGTTTGAGCATTGAGACTGCTGATTTGTCGATTTAGCTGTAGCTTTCAGTGTTAGGTTTTATTTGTGTATTGATCCTATAGCAGTAATTATGCGGGCACAATTGTTTCCCTCTAGCATTGATAGGCCTGAGATATTCTGTTATGAAAAGTTTTCCCAGTACATCGCCCAAAATAGAAAATTTGATATTACGCAGTTCCGCGACGGTCGAGAGAAACGGCCAATGTAAGCGGACCTGAGCAAAAAATGTAGATAAATTAAATTAATGATTATTGTCAAAAGATCTTGTGGTTATTATCAAATGATACGATCAGGTCTCATACTGCTGTTAAGTTCCGCTTACACATGTCAAAAATGTCTACATTTTATCCTTATGTTATGGTACGTAGAAACATGTTTGCTTACTCTACAACAGCCAGACGAAAAAAGGGCCACAGAATCTCGAGAATGAACGGGGTGCAGTATCATGGATACACAGAGTTCGTCTCCATTTGGTCTCTTTACCAAAAGAGTCTGACCAACGTTTTTATCAGGATTTTAATTCTATACGTACTTTACACAGGAAACAAAAACATAAATTCATCACATATCACATACGCATCTCTTGGTACATTTTCATATTACACTTTAGCCGGTTGTAAAAGTACATATGGGAAATGCTTAAATGCATTTCATAGTTATCATATTTAACGCTAGAGTACAGATCTTGTCACTAGGTGCTTAAATTCCCTGTGCAGTTCGTACGGGAGTCCGCTTTTGGTCCCGATCAAATAAGATTTTTGTGGCGTACAGCAGTACTGTATTCTAAATTATTTTGTAGTAAATCGTCCTGGAATTTTATGCGAGTTGTTTCCTGTCTCGGTTACTCATGATCTACTGCAGATATTTAAGTATTTGTATTCAATATCAAAGTGTTTCTTCATGGAACCTATTTTTCATGTTGATTTCATTAAAATGAGTATTTCAAATTAATATTATATTTCAAAGCCGCACGAAAATTGTAGGTCTTCTTTAGACAGCAAAACACCTTAAGGAATGAAGTTAGCATGTACTTACAAACCTTCGTCATTACCGAAGCTACCCATGTGGTAACAGGAAGAAGAATTTATTTTGAACACACTAACGCAGACACGTGGTGCATTAAGTGCAAACCCTAATTCTAGGTTTATATTTCAGTTTCGACAAATGGATCAATGCCGACTTTTGTAAAAACGGCGATGGTACATTAGTCCTTACTAATGTAAAATTGCCACCTTCTGAAGGAGACAAATTTATATTTGTCTTCACCTAGGTAAAGAATTCTTTATCCATTGCAACTGGTCAGCTGTTTATAATTTTATTACGTGGAACCGTTGCTGCTGTGCAGCTATGTTTAAAATATTCAATCTTTTTATGTTTAATTTTTCTACTTCGAAGCTCTACCTGAAAGTCAAATGTTCCTCTCACTTTCTTTTTCGTTAGAAAAGTCTTTTTTACTTTTTTTACCGCCGTTGAGCTACACCCGCTACCGCAACGTGCCTTAGAAGTAGCTCTGTCATTAAAATATATGTTCGTGAATGGACCAGCAACAGGTGTTATTCCACATCAGGAAGAGATAGCGTCAGGGTATTGTGATAATTAATGTCCTATTTGCATATTCATTGTGCGAGACAATTACCTTTCATTAAGAATGGAAGCTGTGAGGAAAGCATTTTCACTTTTGTTGGCCTAGCCAAGTCTACATTCTTGAGCTATATATGTATATATGAATTTTTTTGGAGCCATTTCCATTTGAACACTACTGCAACTTCGAGAATAAAGCGAATTATCACACGTTACTTTTGGGGTGTGATAACAATTGGAGAGATTTTCTTTCAGGAGCATTACTGTGGCATTTTGTTAGCTAACATCCTCGCCAGATGTATTTTGGAAAGTATTGGAGACGTGAAAGAAAATACCGGCCTCACAGTTACATACCTTTTATTATCCTCACCTTCAAGTAGGCATATCTCCCTTGGAAAGCATTTCCCCCCGAACGACCATATGGCTTTTTCTGCTCTTCTCCGCAAAGTCACAGATCTTTTATCTTCACCTTTAAGTGGACATACCTCTTGGAAAGCAGTTTCCCCTGTGCGTCCATATGACCTTTTCTGCTCTTCTCCGGTTAGGGATTCTTTTCTGAAATTTGTTCCTTATTCAGGAAAACGACCCTGCATAAACGAGCGATGTTTGAGACCGAAAGAGAATAAGAGAGTTGACTTCACACGTTTAAAAATGTTATAATGAGATGTTTTTCATTCGTAATATCGAATATTACTTGAATAAATTTGTAAGTTTCGAGCTACTGGGATGAAACAGACATTAATGAATAGTGGATCACTTTTGAGTTGTAAGCTCCAATATTTTGTCATGGGCTTATAGGAAGGCTTTGGAAGCGAAAGTCTCTGTAATGATAAAACTAATATTTTTTCCAAGCTGAAAACAGAACGAACTTAATAAGTAACCGTTTTATATGGATTGTGTATTAAGTGGCTAGGGCAGGTCTGTAGCATTTTTCAGTATCACAATTCACAAATGTGGATGAAAAATGACATATCATGTCGCTTGCTTTATGACTTCAAGCATTGCGAAGCTGAATCACGGCCATTAATTTCACGGATTGCTGAAATTAAAACATGATGTGAACAAGTATCCAGATACGGAATGCATAATACCACAATTTTGTTTGTACCTGGACAACAAGTGTTACATGAAACGTTGTCATAAATAAACAGGGCCAAGGACGTTTGCATTTTATAGTATGCTAAGCGTTTCGGCGCACTACTTTCCTGGAAACTAAGTGAAGTTTGTTGTGTTTGTGTTATTTTACGTAATGCATTTAACGTACTTTAATTGAAGTTGTAAATGAAACTACGTATCTGTACAGACTTTGCTTATTGCAAGTCACTGTGCGAGAGCAGAAGAGGCCAGTGTCGAATATCGATACGATACATTGGTATCGAACGGGTCTGATAAGCGCAGGTCGTCGAAAACCCACAGGCAAATGGCTAACAAACAAGAGAAGATGCCAACAGAGTCGTCTGTGTTTATGATATTTAATTATTCTACACTGTGTTATCCTAATTGTGTTAAATGTGAAATTATAAATCAGTCTACGTCCATCTACCGAAATATGAAATCTATTCTCTGTGCCAAGCTGTTAACAGTGCAGAAATTAAACTGTTCCATTACGCAAGAGTATTCTGTATCTTGTGTGTGTATGTGTGTGTGTGTGTCTGTGTGATTACTTGTGAAGAACACAACAATGTAAATTCACAAGAATTTTTACTACGGCTGAAACTGATTTATACGTTTAACGAGGGGTAGGAAAAACATTCCTTACAATTGATTAATTACTTAGAATTCAGATTTAAATACTGTAATACACATCGTATTTTTCAGTGGAAAAGAAACTGTGCAATGGGTCTACAACTGTAAATTTTACAAACGACGCAGATAGAATATAGTATTAGAAGATAAAATATATTCGGTCCCGATTTGGAGAAATTAGATACTGTATTGTAATTTGGCACTTCGCGCTGTATAAACAAAAAAGTTACACTATTAAAGAGATACTAGATTATATTTAATTTGATCCTGCTTTAAGGAAATCAGATAATTTGGCTTGTTCCATTTTTCCTGCGTTAATTGCATATACCTTATTTTGCAAACTTATTAATGAATATGGAGCTTTTTCATCAGAAGTTCTTCCACTGATATAACTCCCTCATACATCTATTGCACATAACCCTTCACCTAGTTCTGGTGTTTCTAGATCTCCAACTGCATCACTGTCACTTTCGTGTGGTACACCTTATTGATCATAATCGCGTTGTAGGCACACATCAACAACAAACTCCTCATCCTGTGGTTTCGCAAACAAGGCGAGATTTTCGTCAACATGTGCAAAACCGTTGAAATTTGTACCATTTACTAGAGCTAGCTTATTAGCGGGCACTTCACCGTCTCCTTCGTCATCATCATCAACAGCAGTCTCTTCCACTAATGCACCAGGCACCAGCTTCACGGAAGAAAATGTTCATTGTGGAGAATGAAACCAGCTGCCGAGCAGCCGAAACAGATTCCACGACTCGTAGTAAGTTAATGGAAAGATTTTAATTTCCTGCATCGGTCAGTGCTATCATATGTTGAACAAGGTTTTTTTTCCTGTAATGCATCTTGAAATTTGCAATAATTCCCGAATCAAACGGCTGTGGAACACTGGTACAGTCAGGAGAGAAAAGTTCCACTCCAACATTTTCCAAACCTACTTGGATTAGATGTGCTGAACATCGGTCCATAAGAAGAATGATCCTCTTTTTTTTTCTTATTCATTTTAATGGCCTGTTTTTTTTAACCACTGTTCCATTAAAATCATAGTCATCAAAGAATTTTTATTACATTGGTATTCCTTAGGTTTTGTCTTTACACCTCTGAAATACCTCACATTCTTAGATTTTTCCTGTGACATGTGAAAGAACTTTATCAAATCCATCTACATTCGTGACGAGAAATACTGGCATGGGAATTTTACTTTTCTTCACTTTTGAGCTTGAAAGGTGGCTACACTGAGCCACAGCGCCAGAGATCGCGCTAGAGAGTATTGTTCCGCCGCCTCCACTGGCAGTGATTATTGAGAACTCGTAGTGGGCAGTGCATTGGGAGAACTCGTGGTAGTCAGTGCTGAAATGTAGTGAGGATTGTTTGTTGAGATGAGCTAGTAGGCAGTGCTTGCTGAGATGTGATACTGAAAAGTTCTTGTTGAGATGTGATAGTAGCGAGTCGGTGTGGAGAGATTGTAATGTCTAGAGTGCTTTTCATCAATATAAATTAAGGTAACAAACTACTTTTCTTTTCTTTCTCATTATTTCAATGTCCTGAATAATGCGTCATTACAGGTTCAGTCAACAAAGCATCTGGCTTGTGTTCTTGTATTAGAGTGTAATTCTGGTTTTCTTGAGTAATTATGGTATTTCTATTTTCTTTAATTAATTCAGTATAAATGATATTTAAAATGTCTTGTGTTGTTGAAGAAGAACCGTGGTATTTTTTTTGCAAAATTTCATTTCTGTTGTCTTGTCTATGGGTTTGACAATTAGTGCAATTATTTCAATTGTTAGATTAATCGTGTTTGAGAGAAACATTTCGTGTGAATGGTATTGTTGGAGATAAAGTGTCATTGTGTGTAATTTCATATAGTGACGAGTTTTGTATGTTTTGTAAATGATTACACGGTCGATGAAAAAGGCAAAAATGATGGACAGTGAGAATGACGAAATTGTTGACATGGCGAACTCGCCAACACAGGACAACAGTATGATGAATAATGGAGTGGAAAACAATTTAATAAGTCGGGAAAATAATCCGGAACCATTTCAAAATTTTTCTCAATCAGGAAATTCACAGAATACGAGATTAACGATAGAAGAGTCTGAAATAGTACCGAACACAGATAGCTTTACAGCTATGACAAAGGAAACTGGTTTTGCGGGAAATGTTAGGGGCGAAAGGAGTTTCGAATCAGTTACTATGGAGCAGTTGATGAGTGCTATATTAAAAATGGAAACACGGTTTGGATCTGAATTAAAAACACAGAGGGGAACAATGGAATCACTGGGATCACAAATAGGAACAATTAAAACAGAGATGGGAACTTTACGATCTGAATTAAAAACTGATATGGGAACAATGGAAACACGGTTTGGATCTGAATTAAAAACACAGATGGGAACAATGGAAACACGGTTAGACTCACGAATAGGGACATGTTTCAAAAACATGAAAGATGAATTAAAGAAAGAAATCAGAGAAGAAGTACAACCGATTTTGAATGCTCACAATAATAGATTAATTGCAGTAGAGATTAGACAAAGGGAACAGGATAGAGAACAGGAGGAAAGAGATCGCGTGATAGTACAAAAATTTTCAGAGTTAAATTTACAACGTGCACATGATAAGGAAGAAATATTTGAGAGAATCGAGGAATCCGTACCAAATGACAGAATAAATAATTTAACACAACAATATGAACAGTTAACTACCAAATGTGTCAATACTGAAACCCGAGTCGCGACACTTACGGAAGACGTAAGTAAACAGAAAGAAAAAATAGGTGACTTATCGGAAAGAGTTGAGGAGATTTCAGATAAATTGACAAGTCTTAGTTTAAATGGGGATAGAGATTCAGATGATACAGCTCCATTACCATTTGCAGAAACCGAAGAGTACCAGAACATAAGTAAGCATGTTGAAAATCAGGGAAAATTTAATGAACGCGTTAAAAGGGAAGTTGAGGCATTACGAAAGCAAGTCAAACAAATTGAAGGCGAAATCGTAGGAAAGGACAGCAAAAGAAATTTGGAATCACAGTTAGCGGAGGGGTTTGAAGAAAATAATTTGTTTCATTTACGGGATGCAACAAGGGAGCGCCAGGCGCGCGAACTTGACAATAATCAACATTGGGACTGGGACAGACGCGGTAGGTCTTTGTCGCCACGAGGCGAAAACTTTGACTATAAACACTTTTTGACTGTTCGGAAATTTAAGATCTTCCGCAATTCTAAGAATGACATACATCCATGTGCATGGTTAGATCAATTTATGTATGCACTCCCACCAAATTGGCCACTAAGTCACAAACTGGAATTTATGTGTGGATATTTAGAAAATGAACCGGCGACGCGGATGCGCGCACTCATTAGAGATTGTAATAATCTGAATGATTTTTATCATGCATTTCTATCGGCATATTGGTCCGAAAACACGCAAGACAGAGTCAAACACAGTCTTATTATGCAGCGTAATTTCAAACAGTCTGAGTTCCGCACGCCAGCGGAATATTTTGAAGACATGATTCGAAAGAATCAGTTCCTTTCCAACCCTTATAGCCCGACTGAATTAATTCGCATTTGTTTAACTAAGCTGCCACAATCCATAAGACAAATAGCTTTAGCCGGAAGATGTAAAGACGACATTGAGACTTTTAAGACTTTGTTACAAGAACTTGAGTGTGACAACGACGACGGGACTTCTTGTAACTTTTTCAGTAACAGTAAATACGATAGATTTTCAGAGAAAAGGGATAGTGATCGGAACGGGCGTTATATGGGTAATTTTGAGAATGACAGACGTAACAGACAGGACAATAGATACCAGCCTTATGACAATAACAGACGTTCTTACAGAAATTACACAGACAATTATAATAACGGTAATTCTTACCGGAATGATCAATCATACGGAAACAGTAATCGGTATCATCAAGACAGAAATTATCCATACAATAATAGAAATTCTTACTACAGAAATGACCAGGGTAGTAGATACAACAATAATTACAGAAGTGACAGTCGAAATTATACAAGAAGTAGTTATGCAGACAGACAGGAAAACAGAAATTTTAATAACAGACACAACCAAGAATTTGCATCTAACAGACAGGGAGGACCTAATTGGCATCCTTCGCGTGACAGAAATTCAGAGAGACAAGTGGAAATAGTAGAAATTGATCCGCGAAATGTCGGGAATAATCAAAGACGTGACGCAAACAATCGACAATGACTAGCAGCTTCGGCTTCTGGCAGCAATATAGACGGGTCAGAAAGTAATGACACTACAACTTTACACTACGTACGCCTGGAAGATATGAGAGACATTTTGCTAGGCGAAAAGGAGAATAATGTAGACGCATTTTTACATCCTGTTATTGAACTATGTGTGGGTAAGAATAAGTTCACTGCAGTTCTAGATTCTGGGAGCCCATTGAACGTCATTAGTGAATCAGTTTTTCGTATATGTGAAAGAACTATTGCCTGTCCTGTGTTACCTATTTCTAAAACTACAATTCGAGGAGCGATTTCTGGAAAAAGTGTGGAAGTTAAACAACAGACCAACCTAAATTTCATTTGTCAAGGATACGAATTGTCTGCTAATTTTATTATTGTTCCATTACTCAGTACACAGATTATATTAGGTATGGAGTTTCTTAACACACATAAGGCAATTCTGAACTTTAAAGAAGGAAGTGTGAATTTGACTGTTGCCGGAATGCCGAAATGTCTGAAATTTTTCGAGTGTTTAGCAAGATCTGAATCAGATACAAAATGTTTAAGGTTTCTTACTTCTGATGTTTTCGTTGAGCATTATGACGAGAGTGTGTTTATTCATGACAAAGACAATAGATACAGGGACGCGATGGAGGATATAATTAATAGCGAAGAATTAATTAATGAAAAGGTTAAGAAAGCTGAAGTGCCAGATGACGTTGCAAGAGAAGAGCTGCACCACATTTTGACTTCACATGCTACAGTATTTAGTCATCACACAGGAACTATACAAGGCTTACAATATTTATTTAAAGTAAAAGAACACACACCATTTCGGGGGAAAACGTACGCTATTCCTTTGGCTTACAGAGACAAGGTTAAGAATGAACTTCAATACATGTTAGATCAGGGCATTATTGAGCCAGCAGTCAGCCCTTATACCAGCCCATTACACGTTGTTCTTAAAAAGGATGGGTCAAATCGTTTGGTTCTGGATTCCAGACAGATAAATAATATTATTATTCCTGAAACTGACCGTCCACAAAATTTAGATGAACTTCTTCAACATTTCCATGGAATTAAAGTTTTATCCACGATTGATATGCGCGCAAGTTTTTGGCAAATAGAACTCCACCCTGATTGTAGAAAATATACTGCCTTTTTAGCCTTTGGTAACTGTTACCAGTTTCGGAAATTACCGTTTGGACTTACTGTATCTTCAGCAGCATTCATTCGTAGCTTAAATGAAATTTTACCTGTTTATCTTCGTGACAATATTACTTCATATGTTGACGATATTCTTATTGCTAAACGTTCTTGGAGTGAGCATAACAAAATTTTGGATTCATTATTACGTATTTTTGCACAAGTTGGCATGACAGTGAACTTGGAAAAATCTGAATTTGGTCGTTCTCAGGTGAAATTTCTCGGTCACATTATTTCTACAGAAGGTATTCTTCCTGATCCAGAAAAACTAGACGCTATTCGTAATTATGCTGTTCCTACCACAAAACGTGATGTTCGTAGTTTCCTTGGTGTCTATAATTTTCTTAGACGCTTTGTTAGATTGGACAATTTGGCCACACCTCGTTTATGTGAACTATCTGGAAAGAATTCTAATTGGTGTTGGGATGAGGAAGCTCAATCAGAATTTGAACAACTTCGTGACGCTTTAGTTGCTGCTCCACTTCTTTCACATCCGGATTTATCTAAAGATTTTTGTTTGGCGACGGACTCATCATACAAAGGCCTAGGTGCACATTTATTTCAAGAGATAGAAGAAAACGGCGTTGTAGTACAGAAGACTATTGCATTTGGAAGTCGTGTTCTCTCTAAATCCGAAAAGAATTATTCGATTACGGAACTTGAAGCTTTGGCTGTTGTTTGGGCTTTCACAAAATTTCGCACATTTTTGTTTGGTAGACATACTAAGGTTTACACTGATCATCGAGCTTTGGAATTTCTTATGTCGACAAAATTAACTCATGGAAGATTGTCACGATGGGCGCTGTATCTACAGGAATTTGATTTTAGTATTGTTTACATACAGGGATCTTCAAATATTGTTGCTGATGCTTTATCACGTGCACCTATGGGTTTGAAACAAAGTGCTGAAGAGGACTGCAAAGAAAACCATTATTGTTTGATGTACATTCAAGGTGTTGCGTTTGAGAACTTTATTTCATCTTCGCTCCAGGACATCGCTAAGGAGCAAAATAAGGATCCAATCTGGAAGGACATTAAGGAGAAATGGAGGAGAAAGGAAAGCGTAGCGATTAGACAGCATTATTTAGTTCGCAACGACATTCTTTTTAAACGAAAATCGGTCGACAACTGTGTTTGGTTAGTTTGTATTCCTGATGAGTGGGTTAATAAGCTGATTTGGTATACGCATTTCAGTTATGCACACTTTGGTCCCAGAAAATGCTTTCATAAATTACGGGAAAATTGCTACTTCAATAATATGGAAAAACGTATTCGTTCTGTTCTTGCCAAATGCAAATTATGTCAACAGGCTAAGCCGCCAACTGTTTCTCACAGAGCACCGTTGTTTCCTATCATTCCAGCGAAATTAAAGGAGATGGCTGCAGTTGATTTGTTCGGTCCAGTGGTTCGATCTACTAATGGTTTTGCGTACATTTTTGTAGCAGTGGAATTGACATCAAAATATGTGTGTTTTACACCTTTACGCAAAGCAACAGCTCGTTCAGTATCTAATGCTTTCATCAAACATTTTCTTAAAGAAGTGGGTCATGTTGATAAGGTTATATCAGATAATGGATCACAGTTTCGCTCTAAAATTTGGCTTCGTACTCTACGGCGTCGTAAAATTAAACCAATCTTCATTTCACTTTTTCACCCCCAATCTAATGCTTCAGAGAGATGGATGAAGGAAATCAATAAATTGTGCCGTCTTTATTGTCATCAGAATCACAGAACTTGGGATCAGTATCTTCATATTTTTCAAAACATTCTGAATGAACTTCCTAATGACTCAACTTCTTTACCGCCTATACGGATATTAAAAAATAAAGTACCAACAAATCGCATTTCTGAAATCGTTCCTTTTCCGCCTTCACGGAAACTGCGGCATTCTGAAGTTGTCAACCTGGCTCTACGAAATATTGCGTCTGCGGCTGCTAGAAGAGAGAAATCAGCTAAACGTCCTGGTCGTTTAAAAATTTTGTCAGTTGGTCAAAAGGTATTAATTAAGTCTCATCGTTTGTCTCACAAAGGAAAAGGCTTATGTCGCAAATTTTTTCTGCTTTATAACGGTCCATATAGAGTTCGCAAAATTATTCATGATAACACTATTGAAGTAGAAACTCTTAAATCTCGGCGCTCTAAGGGAATACATCACATATCTAACGTTAAAATTTTTGTGGAATGACATACTTCTGAGAAACCAACAGTTGTACGTAAACACACGGAGAATGCAAGGATACCGCGCCGTGTTCCGGCGGCGGCACATACTCAAAGCAACAGTCAGCCTGCGCGCCGCACAAGGTAGTCGTTGACCGCAAACAATTACTTCCTACGTCACGCGCCAACAGCTGATCGAGCGCTCAGTGTGAATGCACTGACAGCCGTAAACAAATACACAGTCTAATTTCTCCGATTAAATTCTGTATAAGTTATGGTGACTTTATAAATTATGTTATTAACGTTCAGTATTTTTCAGGATATGGTTCTATAAAATATTTAAGAACTTCAGGTAAATTCTGTGCGTGTCCGACGTTAAGACGACTTGCTATTGAGAAAATTTCAGGAAGAATGTCATTTCGAAGAAGAAAGTAATAAACAAAAAAGGTAACGATTAATTGAGTTTGTTTTTCAGGTAACATATTTCCACTTAGGTACGTACTTTAGACGTAATTTGCTGCTTGCGATTACGTGACTCATACTTTGTGCTAAATTTCATGTTCTATGAATTTACTTGTGAAGCGACGTGCTTGTGTACATTTGCTGATTTTGACAATTATTGATTAATGAACAGGGTTGTTATTTGTATATATAATGCATCGCTTGGCTGCAGTGCTTTTTCACTGATGTCATATTTTTCTATTATGTGCCTGCTGTGCTTATTTATTTAAATTATAATTGTCACCTGATTAATTGTGCTGACTGTAGTTAGGTATGTAGGTTACACTTTGTGATTTATCTGCTTGCGCCTTCATGTTTACTTATTAAGATTACATATGAACATTTATTTGCTTATGCTGAATGATGCTAATGACTTGTTTATTACGTAAGATATATGTTTGCTGCTGTGCGTATGGATTGCATATTTACACACTTCTGTTTTGTTGTCATAACTATAAGTTGGTATATAGAAATGCTGATATACTGTGTACAAACATAGAGTTTAGGTCACACTATGGTATTAATTATAGATTGTTCGCTTGGCAGAGCCTCGTTGTAGGGATTGTGTTGCATCCACTTGTTGACATTCTGTTCTCTACTGGTATATTTACTCGCTATTGCATGTTTTGCTTACGCTCAGTGCCTGATATTTTTAAGATAAGAAAATGAACTGCTATAATGCTACAAACGACATTAGTATAAGAAATTTCATAGAAGTCACATGAGATGGAGGTTTTATGGAAGCTGTATAAATTTATGCTAATAGGAAGGAAGATAACGACATGACATACCAACACTAGGTTTAGACCATTGACAGTTATTACACTGCATTTTTCGTGAGTAATTGAAATAGGAAGTGACACTTGACGCAAGAAATACTCCACATGTTTGTTTCTGCCATGATTCTTGAAGTGGTGTACACACTGTGAAATATTATGATCATTCACACTCCGTAATCGTAATTAATTACTGAGAGTTATTCGAACTAAGTCTGTTAGAGGTCATGTACGAATTTCTTTTATTTAATGATGGACAAGGTAAACAAAATGTATCTTATAATTTATAATGAGTAGCAGATTTGGATCAGATGGATTACACGAGAGGTTGTGTGTTGACATTGTGTCTTCGGATTGTATGAGATGATGAATTGAGGTTTGCATTAGGATTTTGTCTGCACTTGTTCGAGGAGACTGACTAGAGGAAAGAGTTGTTATGGAAGTGAAATGATATTGGCAATGAGGTTATATATATCGACGTATTGAAGAGGTATGTTTGAGGTATTGAGATTATGTGAAGTTGTTGATTATTGGAGTTTTCGTGGACAAAGGTTTATATGTATCGATGTATTGATGCTGATGATTATTGGAGTTTTGGTGGATAAGAGGTAAAGTAATGATGATTATTGGAGTTTTCGTGGACAAAGGTTTATATGTATCAATGTATTGATGCTGATGATTATTGGAGTTTTGGTGGATAAGAGGTGAAGTAAGTGAGGAGCATATTTTTTTTTTTTTGTTGGTCTATATGGAACAAGGAGGATGAAGATGGCAGACTAGAACACTCAAGTAGAAAGAAGATTGCCTACACACACACTTTGTTAAATCAATAAGCAGTACATACTTTTTTTTGAGAGACGAAGTATTTGCATATCTTGGCACACTGACAGTTGTTCAGCAACCGTACATTTGATTGGGCTTGGCAAACATTGGTCTTGACATGATGACTATGACGTTGACTAACTATTATTGACTGTTATACATTGCTGCCACTACTACTTGATACACATGATGAACATAAAATTTTGACAGAATTGCATTTACACAGTTAACACTATTCAATTACACAGTAGCACTAATGTGGATAAAAGATGAGTGAGTGTGTTTTGTGTGTTTTCCTTTTCCTATCCCAAATTGGTACCAACCTATCTCCTAAATATTATTTTACTTGTTGTTGTGGCTTGCACTGACACCCATAAAAATTATAGGTTTACTGATATTTGTGTATTTGTAATATTTAATATGACAATTATCTGATATCATTTGTGTGTTTGTTATGATTTGTATGTTTAGTGTAAAAGCATTGTATGTGTATTCAAACTATTGTTCATGCCTGAACTGTCTGATTAGTGATGGTGCTGCACTTTTCAACATGATGTGTGACATTTAGTCATGTTTAATTTCTGCTGATGAACAGTGTGATTAGTGAAAGTGAATATTATGGACTGCGGTCAGCACCTGTTCAACATTGCTGGGTGCCACTGATGGACTGTTTCTACTGAAAAGATGTCACCTATTGCTGTCTGCACCTGCTCAACATTGCTGGGTGCCACTGATGGACTGCTTCTACTGAAATGATGTCACTTGTTGGTGTCTGCACCTGCTCAACATTGCTGGTGCCACTAATGGAACTGCTTATACTGAAATGGTGTTACTTGTTGATGTCTGCACCTGCTCAACATTGCTGGGTGCCACTGATGGACTGCTTCTACTGAAAAGATGTCACCTGTTGATGTCTGCACCTGCTCAACATTGCTGGGTGCCACTGATGGACTGCTTCTACTGAAAAGATGTCACCTGTTGATGTCTGCACCTGCTCAACATTGCTGGGTGCCACTGATGGACTGCTTCTACTGAAATGGTGTTACTTGTTGGTGTCTGCACCTGCTCAACATTGCTGGGTGCCACTGATGGACTGCTTCTACTGAAAAGATGTCACCTGTTGGTGTCTGCAGCTGCTCAACATTGCTGGGTGCCACTGATGGACTGCTTCTACCGAAATGATGTCACTTGTTGGTGTCGGCACCTGCTCAACATTGCTGGGTGCCATTGATGGACTGCTTCTACTGAAAAGATGTCACCTGTTGCTGTGTGCACCTGCTCAACATTCCTGGTGCCACTAATGGAACTGCTTATACTGAAATGGTGTTACTTGTTGGTGTCTGCACCTATTCAACATTACTGGGTGCCACTGATGGACTGTTTCTACTGAAAAAATTGTCACTTGTTGGTTTTTGCACCTGTTGACCATTGCTGAGTGCTACTGCTGGAACTGTCAACTACTTGTTTCTTGAGCTATGGAAAGCGTTTATGTGAATATTTGTATAAACTGATTTTTTGTGTATTACTGTTTGTGAAAAGTTATGAGACTCTTACCTGCACATATTCGTCATTGCTGACGCTATTGATTGAACTGTTTAACCACATAATACTTGTGTAAACTATTATGTAAAGTCACATGTATGAAAGAATTTGTATTGCTTAATGTATTTTATATATTAGGTTATTGAAAGGTCAGTGCAAAGCCAAAATTTTATCTAGTATGTGATATTTACGTATTAATATTATCTTTTATTTTTGTCTGTATTTTTTTGACGAATTTGGTGGTATTTTCACCACCAATGCTGGCAAAAATACCATCAAATTCTAGCCTGTGGAGGAAGGGCATATGAAAGGTGGCTACACTGAGCCACAGCGCCAGAGATCGCGCTAGAGAGTATTGTTCCGCCGCCTCCACTGGCAGTGATTATTGAGAACTCGTAGTGGGCAGTGCATTGGGAGAACTCGTGGTAGTCAGTGCTGAGATGTCGTAGTGAGGAGTGTTTGTTGAGATGAGCTAGTAGGCAGTGCTTGCTGAGATGTGATACTGAAAAGTTCTTGTTGAGATGTGATAGTAGCGAGTCGGTGTGGAGAGATTGTAATGTCTAGAGTGCTTTTAATCAATATAAATTAAGGTAACAAACTACTTTTCTTTTCTTTCTCATTATTTCAATGTCCTGAATAATGCGTCATTACAGGTTCAGTCAACAAAGCATCTGGCTTGTGTTCTTGTATTAGAGTGTAATTCTGGTTTTCTTGAGTAATTATGGTATTTCTATTTTCTTTAATTAATTCAGTATAAATGATATTTAAAATGTCTTGTGTTGTTGAAGAAGAACCGTGCCAGATGCGTATGTTGAGTCATACTTCCACACACAGAACAGTTACACTTGTGCTTTGGTTTCGTAGGTTTTATAGTTGCTGGGGACTTAATTAATTAATTGTGTTAATGAAAATTTCCATTTCATTCTTTGTTGTTGTTCTTTGCAGTCAGATAGCGTAATAATACTAGTCAGGGCCAACCGTTTACGAGACATAGCGTAATCGGACATACAGCTACCAAAAATTAAAATTATTTGCATTATATTTTAACTAAGCCCCCATGCAAGCTAAAGTTTCATTACGAAGCAGGCTGTAGGTTTTGAGACGGTAATCCCTTAAGATACCCTGCAGAACGTCATCTATCCAGTGTTGCACCGTGCCGTCGTCTACAGCTTTCGATTCACTGGAAACTTATCTCCCTGTGACTCCATGACCATCTTTATATCCTTGTAACATTCTGAAGCCTTGAAATGAGCGGTGATGTTCATACTTCTAGCTAAATCAATCGCCTTTGCTTTCACCATATCGTCACTGATCTGGAGAACAGCAGCCTGTGTTTGGCTCAAATGGTTCAAATGGCTCTGAGCACTATGGGACTTAAACATCTTAGGTCATCAGTCCTCTATAACTTAGAACTACTTAAACCTAACCAACCTAAGGACATCACACACATCCATGCCCGAGGCAGGATTCGAACCTGCGACCGTAGCAGTCCCACGGTTCCGGACTGCAGCGCCTAGAACAGCAAGATCACCGCGGCCGGCCCTGTGTTTGCTGGAACGATGTAAAATGTTCCTTTTCTAAATCTATAATCTCCCTTCTTACCGATGACTGCGTTTTGTTGATTTTACACTCTGTTTTAAGAAATCGTTCAGAATACTATTTCTTTTGCTGATGAATATATATAGTGTGATATGGGCAAGCCCTAAGTCTGAAGTAATTTCAGATTTTCTTTTGCGTTGATTAGCATCCACCTCTCGTATAATTTTACTTTCTGACTGTTTCGTTTTCTGTTCTCCACGACTAATCGAAAGCGACTGAGTTACAGAACTATTCTCCAGCAATAAACATCAGATGGCAACTTTTAACTTATCGGTTGTTACCACAAAAGATATTCTCCAATCGAAAACAACATTTTCTTTGTTTCCATGACGCACGCTCTGCTTAACTGTCTCTTTGTCCCTTGTCTCCACGGCGCAGTACGCTCGCTGTATTTGCTTACTTCAGCAAGGTAAGGAAAATATCACTGGCTTCTCTTCAGACAATAATGCTCATTACAATTAGCATAACTTCATTTATTTCACCGGAATTTCTTACGTATAACAGAGATCTACTTAAAACTGCGTTGCGGTGTATATAAGGTCTAAATAAATAACACAATTTTAAATTATATTTTGCCGGGACCGAAAAAACTGTACGTATAAATAAGAATTACGCAGAACAGACTTACATATACGTCAGGTTCACTGTATATGCGAGAGTGAAAGAAGTATTTGTATTTTCTTTCTTTCTTTAGTGTTGGTAATGTTGAAAGACGGAAGAAATGAAATAAGGAACATCCCTAGAAAACTGATTTACGTTTACTATCACTTTCCAGTGATTAAAGCAATTCCAGCCGAAAATAAGAAGAGAATACTGCAAGTTATACAATTTTATTTATTAATTTTTACGAAGATATAGATATCTATCAGCAATAAAATTTATAAAAGCCAAAAATCCCAAAAAATCATGTCGTCCGCAGTGCATGATTTATGGAATGTCTTTGGAGCAGCGAAAATAGATAATCTCTGAACGTTTCTGTCAATACTGAAAATTCAGTGGGAAGAAAAGAGAATGTTTAATGACCGAAACTTTTTGCACTAACTGGCCTAATTCAAAGAGAGGTTAAAAAAGCTGTGATAGTGTGTGAAAACAATAGATTTCAAATGTACTTACAAAGAACGTTTACGGAAGAAAGTATCTTTAAACAGTGAGCAATCCGAACCAACGTAATGAGCACTCAGTGAGCACTCCCACTTCATTTACCTGCTCACTGCTACAGCATTGCCGTATGATGTGATGGCAAATTATAACGCAACACTACGGTTACAAGGCTAACGTCGCAATCATTTCTTCGTTACTTGTGTAGTTACGTACTTACTAAGTGAGCGGCCGGCCTTTGTGGCTGAGCGGTTCTAGGCGCTTTAGTCTGGAACCGCGCGACCACTACTGTCGCAGGTTCGAATCCTGCCTCGGGCATGGATGTGTGTGATGTCCTTAGGTTAGTTAGGTTTAAGTAGTTCTAAGTTCTAGAGGACTGATGACCTAAGATGTTAAGTCCCATAGTGCTCAGAGCCATTTGAACCATTTGAACTAAGTTAGCCACATGAACCGGTGTCGGCTCATAGCCTCACTGTTAGCCTCTTCCATTGGTCTCTATCCCAGGCCATGTTCTCGTGGGCCTCCTGGATCTCCAGGTTTGCCTCCAACCATCCACGTCGGTTGTGGTCTACCGAGGCTATCGTTCCCTGCGGTTTCCATTCTAGCATTGCTTTCACTATCCGCTCTTTTCTTCTCAGTAAATGTCACTGTCATTCAATTCTTCTGTTTTGTATTATAATTGTCACAACCGGCCGGCCGGTGTGGCCGTGTGGTTAAAGGCGCTTCAGTCTGGAACCGCGTGACCGCTACAGTCGCAGGTTCGAATCCTGCCTCGGGCATGGATGTGTGTGATGTCCTTCGGTTAGTTAGGTTTAATTAGTTCTAAGTTCTAGGCGACTGATGACCTCAGAAGTTAAGTCGCATAGTGCTCAGAGCCATTTTTTGTCACAACCGACCCATTCAGCAGCGTGTCGGTTTCTATATTTTTTATTTTTCCAAAACCTTCATTTTCTGACATAGTTTCAAAGTTTTTTCTTAAGAACTTGTTTTAGAATGCTACACGTTTTCTCTTCACCTTCTTGCTCAGTGTCCATGCTTCAACGACAAACATTAATGCTGATCGCACAATTTTCATGTACGTGTGTTGCTGTTGTTGTTTGTAGTAATTCGCTACTGCATCCATTGCCCATTGTGAACAGACACAACTCTGTGGATTTTATCCGGCTCATTATCTCTTACTCCATTGCATTGACAGTACTTCCTAGATTTGTAAAGGACCTAGTTCAAATCAAATTGCTCTGAGCACTATCGGACTTAACATCTGAGGTCATCAGCCCCTTAGAACTTAGAACAACTTAAACCTAACTAACCTAAGGACATCACACATATCCATGCCGGAGACAGGATTAGAACCTGCGACCGTAGCAGTCGCGCGGTTCCGGACTGAAGCGCATAGAACCGCTCGGCCACCGAGGCCGGCAAAGGGACCTAGTCCTCTGAAATTCTGTATCTTCTGTTGTCAGCGATCTCTCTGTTTCGTCTCTCTTTTTACAATAGTACACTGTTTTACCTTGATTGATGCGCATACCCAATGTTTGTGGCGGCTTCATTAGCGGCGTAGTTGTCATTAGTTCGTCTTCCTCCTCCGGTATTACCACAGTACCATCGATAAACGCTTTCAATTTCACATGGCCACCTAGATTTACACCTCTTCCAGTAGATGACGCTCGTTTTAGGATCTTTTCCAATATCGAGTTAAATAGGGTAGAGAAGATGCAGTCTCCCTGATTGAGAACTGCATCCATTGCAAAATATTTAGACTTTACGTCTTCAATCTGCACCTTGTACTTAGTTTGCTCAATGCACATTCTCGTTATCCTGACCAGCTTCGAAGTTACCGCCGATTACTCCATTACCTTCCATTTGCTTTCTCTGTGGACACTGCCACAGGCTTTCTTGAAATCTGTAAGTATTCATTATACATTCATATAAAACATCGACATCTCTTCTATTAGTTGTCTGAGAACGGATATTCGAACCGTCTTGGACATGCCTTTCCGAAATCCGGCCTGTAAAATTATTTTTATAGCCGCAAAATATGTATAGATAAGAAAAGGTGAACAAAATGAAATAAGAGAGACACATCGAGAAATTACAATTCCAATCAGCTTAACGTGAAATTCAGTTCACACACTGCCAGGTAGTAATAATTTGCTTCACCCTGTTTATCAACTCTGTCATTAAAATCACTCAATCCCCAATAGCAAATTTTGTTGTTCAAACGAATTAGCAGTTATACTGTATCCCTTTGTAACACAGGTTCAAGACAAATGGTACGAAATAACATTCAGTTTGCAGATCAGCTCTCTGCTATCACGAGGCATGCAGAACAGCACACGCTTCGCTGCTGATTTCATTCATTTATCTCTTTGGTAAGGACTTCTGCACAAGTTCTTTCGTTAAAAAACTGTGAAGTAGGTTTCACGACTGTGTACACGACTGCGAACACTTTGCGGTGTGGCATTCACGGCTACGTGGCGGCCGCAGAGACCCGTGTGCTCTGTGAGGCCGGAGTCCCTACAAGTTTCCCTCCGTGTAGCCGGGCCCAGGATGTGTTCCCAGGTTCCACCTGCCGCCACCGTCTGCACCAATTTCCGCCCACCAGCTGCACAGCTCAGGCTTCGCTGCCAGGCACATTGTGTGCGTGCGCCAGCTCCACCTTGCCTCGTGCTTCATAAATTTCCTCAACCTGTTCTCTGTACTTGCCTGCCCACGATAACGAACCACAGAGCTCGCCATTTACAATAGATAAGCGATCTCAGGGTAACGCCAGTAAATGGAGTTTTCTGTTATACACTAAAATGAAGTGACAAACGTCATGGAATACCTACTAACATTGTGTCAGACCTCCTTTTGCCCTGTTTAGCGAAGCAACTCGACGTGGTATGGATTCAAGTCGTTGGAAGCCTCGTTCAGAAATATCGAGCCATACTGCTACCGCCGGCCGCGGTGGCCGAGCGGGTCTAGGCGCTTCAGTCCGGAACCATTCTACTGCTACGGTTGCACGTTCGAGTCCTGCCTCGGGCATGGATGTGTGTGATGTCCTTAGGTTAGTTGGGTTTAAGTAGTTCTAAGTTCTAGGGGACTGTTGACCTCAGAAGTTAAATCCCATAGTGCTCAGAGCCATTTGAACCATACTGCTACCTAGAGCTGCGAAAGGTTTGCCGGTGCAGGACTTTGTGCACGAAATGACGTCTCATTTACGTCCCATAAATGTTGTATATGAGTGGCCAGACCATTCGGTCGAATCGAGCTGGATGTGCTTCATACAGTCGCGAACAGTTGTGGCCCGATAATGTGGCGTATTGTCATCCACAAAAATTCCGTCGTTGTACGGGAACATGAAATCCATTAATAGCTGAAAAGGTCTCCAAGAAGCCGAACCAAACCATTTCCAGTCAATTTTGGATTCAGTGGGACCAGTGCGCCCAGTCCATTCGATATAAACGGAGCCCACACCATTACGGAGCCACCAAAAGTTTGCACAGTACACTTTTGACAACTTGAGTCCATGATGAAATATGATATCAGCTCTTAACAACTGAAATTTGGACTCATATTCCGTACGACGGTTCTACTGTTCATCCGATATGGGAGATGTCATGCAGGAGATGTCGTGCTTTTACAGAAGGCACTAGCGTCAGTCGTTTGCTGCCATAGCCCATTAGCGATGGCCGGCCGATGTGGCCGATCGGTTCTAGGCGCTACAGTCTGGAACCGCGCGACCGCTACAGTCGCAGGTTCGAATCCTGCCTCGGGCATAGATGTGTGTGATGTCCTTAGGTTAGTTAGGTTTAAGTAGTTCTAAGTTCTAGGGGACTGTTGACCTCAGAAGTTAAGTCCCATAGAGCTCAGAGCCATTTGAACCATTTTTTGTTGGTAGTGACGACTCTATGCGAACGGCGTTGCCCACGGTCGTTACATGAAGGCCGTTGGCCACTACCTTGTCCGTGCTGAGAGGTAGTGCCTGAAATTTGGTTTTTTAGGCACATTCTTGACACTGTGGATCTAGGAATATTGAACTGCCTAACGATTTCCGAAATGTAATATTCCATGCGTCTAGCTCCAACTACCATGCCGTGATCCAAGCCTGTTAATTCACGTCGTGCTGTCATAATCACGTCGGAAACCTTTTGACACGAATCACCTGAGTACAAATGACAGCTCCGCTAATGCACTACACTTATATGCCTTGTGTACGCGATACTACGGTCTTTTGTATATATGCATTCGCTATCCCATGACCTTGTCACTTCAGTATATGTAGACGAGTTGCTCACCGGTTGGCTGTCCTAGAAGAATCGCAAAACACACAAACGTGCTACCAGAATCGACATCCCACTAATACATTCAACCATATCAGCCTTGCAAAAAGGTGTCACGTGACTCTGCATGTTGAGAGGCAGTCATTGATACCGGGAAAATATGGAAAGTTGATGGAGGTATGGGTAGGAAGTCTCTGAAATGAATTGTAAGTCATTTATTATTTTATAATTCTACTTTTTACGTTTGTTTTCCTTTGACTAGCGAACCTGGGACGAAGAATTAAAAATATGGATCTCAGAGTTAAAAAAATTGCTTTGCCCTAATTTATGAAGTTTTGGCTTTTACAATCACAACCCTTCTTTGTTTATCGACAAAAAAATTTACCAGGAATAGGAAATCTGGAATAAGAACAAATTTCGATGCTAATTTTGTGCTCCCTCATCGTTATTACATGACTTTAGTGGTCTCGTACAAGTCACATCGCCTGCTGATACGTTGTTGCGCAGCGAAAATTACACAAGCACGCGGTCGGAATGTAAATATTTAGCGACTGCTAACGACTCTTCGAACAACAACTCTGTTGCATGGTACGATGAATTTTGTACGCTCCTACCCCGCCCCAAAGTTTGCAATATTTCCCCAGTGAACCTTTAGTGTAGACGCATTCACGGTTGAACGACGTGTGTTTGTAGATACTGCATCATATTTATACTTGTGCAGTACTCTTCTGAATGTCATTTTAAGTGTCAAATCAGGTTGTCTAGCTAAAATATAGCGCCGTACACAGAGCGTAACAGAATGGCAACGTAATTTTATTGTATGCAGTTGATAACCATTAATGTACATTTCAGGACTGTGACCGGATGGCCATGACTTCATAGAGACATACGATCCTGATGTATTTCGAGAATTCCAACATTTTTTCAATCTCGAATTACGAAAAGGAAATGTAGATGCTAGTGATTCATGGCTAGGCGCCTTTGTAATTGATGTTCCTTGGGCGGATAGCTTGTCAGGTGTCTGTCAGGGGAACTGAGTGGTAGTGTGTATGTGCGTGTGTGCATGTTTGTGTGTGTGTGTGTGTGTGCGTGTGTGTGTGTGTGTGTGTGTGTGTGTGTGTGTGTGTGTCTGTTTATGTATGTGTGTGTATGGTAGTGAGTTGTTTGTGATAGTAAGAGAAGGGGGAGTGTAGGAGGCGGTGAGCCGGCCGTTGTGGCCGAGTGGTTCTAGGTGCTTCAGTCTGGAACCGCGCGACCGCTACTGTCGCAGGTTCGAATCCTGCCTCGGGCATGTATGTGTGTGATGTCCTTAGATTAGTTAGGTTTAAGTAGTTCTAAGTTCTAGGGGACTGATGGCATCCGATTTTAAATCCTGTATTGCTCAGAGCCATTTGAACCTTTCTTTTTTTGGAATACTGTTTATTTAAACAATTAAACAAATTCAAGGCAATGTATGAAATATAGGGAAATTGTTGGAATGGAAGGATCTCATATCCGGAAATTCAAGGTTATATTGTTTATTTGTAAAGAAATTCAGTTCGTCAGATTGTATTTCTCTTGCTTATCATTCTCTGCGGTTTGGAAACATGTAGTTCTTGTAAGAAGTAATTACATGGGTAAACATGATGCATTATCTAATGTTTGGCACTGTACTCTGGGTGTCTTAACCTAATGTTCTGCCCTTTGTCAGCACTTAATATACTGTTATGTTAAGTGGTTTTCCATGTCATCCACATTGCCTTAATCTATTGTACCATTTTGATACCAAATTAAGTAATTAGTTACGTCTTCCCACCACTTTCTGGTACGCTATTCGAAATTCACATGGCTTTGAACGCCATTTGTGGTGCATTCTTCTTTGCCACCCACCCTGTTAAACTATTGTACTAAGTTTTAGATAAAAATTATCCAAATGAACCTATTGTTCTGCACTTAAACTGCTGTTATTTTCCACCTGGCGCCTCGCGCTGGTTTTGAATGACGTTCGCCCGAGTGCCTGTCCGCTCCGGTGTGGAGCCGTACCGTCCGCCCCCGGTAGCTGAGTGGTCAGCGTGACAGACTGTCAATCCTAAGGGCCCGGGTTCGATTCCCGGCTGGGTCGGAGATTTTCTCCGCTGAGGGACTGGGTGTTGTGTTCTCGTAACCATCATCATTTCATCCCCATCAACGCGCAGGTCGCCGAAGTGGCGTAAAATCGAAAGACCTGCTCCAGGAGAACGGTCTACCCGACGGGAGGCCCCAGCCACACGACATTTCCATTTTCCATGAAATCCACTTACACGTATCCTCCCCTTTACTATTGTACAGCTAACACAACATTGCTATAAATAGTTAATGCAAATTAATTAAATCGATATTCTTAAAATGGTTGGTGCAGTCTTTTTTTAATTTCCAGCTTCCTATTAGTCAGTGAAATCGATGGAATATAGGTTAAACAAAATATCGCTAATAAAAAACACATTCCACTACTCAATACCCAACGCCGACGCCGCCGACTCTGCACATTTCACCAGGAGTCCAGGTACCCCAGCAGCCTCTGCAAAGTGATGACGCAACCGTCAGCTGCCAATCAATGCACAGGTGTCTGATCGAGACCCACAAGCATGAGGTGGTGGCATCCTTTCAGCTTGACACATGAAAAATTCCTGAGAGTGCTCAGGATGTCATTCAATTCGAATATAATTTGTTTCAATTTGTATAAATTATTTCAAATTTGTTGAAACTTGTTGAAATTTGTTTAAATTTATTATCTACCTACAGCATTAGTGGTTTAGTGTGGTGTTACCGCCACAAGAAGCTGTAATATTAGTGCTTGTTGAGCTGTCGGTGTTCAATTAGCGAGATGTTGGTGCCAGACAGGGGGAGTTTTAATAGCTGTATTACATGCATTCATTCAGCTGAGGACTGCATCCACAGGTCACTGCATGAAGAATTGATTCGAGCATTAATGCCTTAACATATGAAGAGGAAGAATACGATCCTGCAAATAAATGATTTGCATAAAGATGTATTACACAACTCATGGAAACATCTGTATCTGCTGGAATTGTCTGTCATTACTAAAACCTACGTATATGGTCTCACCACACGAGTGACAACTGCCTCCGATCCACCAGAACATAGAACTGACCTATTTCGCGAGTTTACCGCTAGAGGGTACAGAGATAGGTTACATGATCATGCAGTTCAGTCCATAGGAGCACATCATCATGATGACACCATGCGTTTTTCTCAGCTGCACGTCTGCCCCAGCCGCTTCATCCTCCCAGACAGTCTGGAGGGGAGAACTGGTGGGAAAAGGGATCAGCCTTTTCTGCGCTGCTGGAGAGCCGAAGGAGTGTACTTTATTTTTTGAACATCTTATTTAAGGACGCATTTCACCTAGTTTATTTTTTTTACGCTGATACAAAACACTCACCCTGACATGCTTGGGGTCACAATATACAGTTTACAGACCTAGAAACTACTCGTAAATAATTCAGTACACTGATGTATAGAGACGCAGACAACTCGTAAATTACCCAAATAATCCAGTACACAGCATACAGACATGCAAACTACTCGTAGGTCGCTGAATTAAAGCATGCAAACTCGCTCACATTGCGTAAACACCCGGAAATAACTCAGTGTACAAACACTCAATGCATGTAAAAGACGCAACTTATCAGCGACTCGAGCCCTGCTTCAATTAAATGGAAAGCCTAAGTGCACTCCATCACATTGAAACCTTCCAGATGTGGGACAGGAAGGTTAGGTTAGTGTAACTTATTTATTTATTTTTCTCGGGAAACTGCCACAAATTTTCATCCTGATTATGTAATTAATCACAAAGATCGGTCATAATTACACAACTGTATGCATAGTGCTGCACCATAATGGCATAAAGCCGATAAACGTAACTATACTATACAGCTGGTCTTATAGTGCTTCAAAAAAATTTCGCAATTCCACTCGAAACTGAAGCAAATATCGATCCTAATTACATAATTAATCAAAAAGATAGGTCCTAGTTACACAACTATGTGCATAGCACTGCACAATGATGGCCTAAAATCGCAATATATCACAAAAACTGACTACTCCATACATCTGGTGTTATCCTGGCGGCAAAAATTTCGCAATACCACTCGAAACCAGCGACAGAAACACTCAAACTCCACATTACACTAACAAGAAGGGAGGGAAAAGGCTGGGGTGTACGGTTCAATCCTTATTCTTTTTGGTGGGAAATATGTTCAACTGAATAGATGTTGGTGTTGGGCAAAGAGAAATTTAAGAAAAGTGTATTACTAGCAAGCAAATAGTATCTATCTTTTTTTGATGTCAGAGTTCACTACAAACACCTGCTAAAAATCACCCTACACCCAGCTAACAGAAGGCAATACATGCTATCACAGGTGATGGAAAAATGTGTCACAGTTATAATTACACTTCGAAAGTGTCGCGAAAAAAGCAGCAGTCATATTAATCAGGTCATAATGCATTACAGGTTCTGGGGAAAATCGTCATCCTAAAATACTGCAGTTGAACATCTTTTCTCTCCCATGTACAACCACAAACTACGGGATGCAGCTACTCAGCCGACAGCCTCGCGGCCCAATGTTGGCCACCGCCCACATTGATAAGTTCGTCCTTTGCCAACACAAAAGCAAGTATAGTTAAATTGGGCTTTCCCCAAATGCATCTTGGTCGTCTAAAGTATAGTGGCCGGCCGGAGTGGCCGTGCGGTTCTAGGCGCTACAGTCTGGAACCGAGGGACCGCTACGCTCGCAGGTTCGAATCCTGCCTCGGGCATGGATGTGTATGATGTCCTTAGGTTAGTTAGGTTTAATTAGTTCTAAGTTCTAGGCGACTGCTGACCTCAGAAGTTAAGTCGCATAGTGCTCAGAGCCATTTGAACCATTTTGAAAGTATAGTGGCGCAGGTGTCCCTAATGGCTAGGGGGTACCACTGTCACAGACTAGACACCCCTCTGGGGTGGCAAACACTTTTTTTAACGTCACATAGGACGCTTCTGCAGGGGCCGGAAGAGAGCAACAGTCTCGCAGGGAACTCACAAGCCGTTCTGCGCTCAATTATTTCACATCAACTCGACTCCTATACTAAAGCAACTATTACAAAAAAAATTGTGAACATGATAAATCTCCACTTTTCACGAAAATGAAAAAGCCTAGTTTCATTTAGTTTTATGAACAAAATCGGTATACTTATTTACGTTCGACTGCACTCGCATCTCAGTAGTTCGTGATATCCAGCGAACTTATCACGGTATAAGTGTATATTTTTGTTTTTATATTTATATTTTATTATATTTATATTATATATTATATTTATATTATATATTATATTATATATTTATATTGTATTTATATTATATATTATATTTATATTATAAATTATATTATATATTTATATTATATTTATATTTTATGTTTTTCTATTTATATTTTTTATGATTTTGGTTGGGGTGGCTTTAAATATTGTGGGCTAGCATGAGACTTTTAATTAACTTATTCCGCGATAACACTCGTACGGACATCGGTGGCCCCGAAGTACGTACGATATAATATTTTTCAAACACAGTGCAGTGGCTTTCTAATAAATACTTTGCGTGAGCGCTGCTATTTAGAAAAGAAAATATGTATATTCTTACGCAAACTGTAGTTATTAATATGGGTCTCAGTGGCTACTGGATATTTATGTACCAAATTACATAAAGATTAACTGAGATATCGTGAAGCGTTATGATTTTCAATATTTCTTGTTCATTATTTGCAAGGCAAAACTGGACAGAATCTCGTCTCCCCTTAGGCGGCCAGAATGAAACATACTGAACTCATTCAGTGCTGTGAATTTTGGTAACTGAAATTAATTTTAACTTCGAAATTAATGAAATATCAAAATTGAGAAGTCTCTCGCATGTACATTTAATAACATGAATCGTCAGCGTAATGGCTGCTAAATCCTAGAGCTCCCGGCGCTACGAAGTTCTGTAAAAACTTTGTTAATTATAATTAATGGTTGCTATCATGAGCGGTGTCAACTAAGGCAATAATACACACTTTCTAATAACAATTTCTATTATATTTTTCAAAATACAGATAAAACTTACGTTAATTATCAGGCAGCACTACAATGGCGGCCTACCGCTAGATGAAACAAAACAGGAGAGCTAGTTCAATCAAAGCATTGTCTCTGATCTTCATCGCCCATGTTACACAGAGGTTATACCAAAAGCACTGAGTTTTGTTAATTACATCGATATTCGTGTTTTGATAATAATAACTTACGTTCTTTACTCTTTGTTATAAATCGCGCACACGTACACAGTCTTGAAATAATTTATGATTCACACGTCTCATAACAAAAACTTCCTTTCCCTTTCTCCAAATGTCCATTTATGTGACGTACCGTCACAAAGTGTACCGCCATTGATAACAGATGATCAGCAGAGAGAAACATATCGCATCTGCAAAGACCTTTATGCCGAAAATCGAAAAATGAAAATAGAGTAAACTGATATTTCCACTCGCGAATACCGACGTCGGTGATGCAACAGATTCGAAATCACCCCTATAATTTACAAAGTCAAATAAGGTGTTTCTCATGTCTAGAGAAACAGCAAACGTTCTAACATTCTGCATGGTGTCTGTTGTTCTAAGTCGTGTCTCCCTACCACTTTCGCGCAACGATGCTCTGAGCGTGTTTTTTTAGGGAATTGACTAGTTTGAACCTGGGACCTGTTGCTCGTAAGGAGACGCCAGACCACACATGACATGTAGAGTTCAGAAGAGTTCAGTGAGACTAGCGATGATATAAACAAATACTTAATGATTTCAGCGTCAGCTCCACTGCACTCCCTGTAAAAGAATCTTAATACTAACTAAATTTAGTGGAAGGGGTTCAAGGCTTTCCTATTTTTAGTTAGCTGGCAAAATAACGTCGAAAAAGTAGTTAAGTATACCATCGGAAATTTTATTCTACTCACAAAACATTGTTTATAAATTGCACTATTGATAAAAGGAAATGTTTTAATACAGGATGATAAAAACCAACTGCGTTCAACAAAAATGTGAACGAATATTCCCTGAATGGGTTTCCAAGTTCTACAACGGATCGAAGGATGACCTATGCCATATCACATCTATAATCTAGGTTTAAATTAAGTTTCACAAACGAGAAAACTATGAAAATGGTCTACAGTGACCCTCAATTATCTTTAATTACTTATCTAACTTGTCGTAAATTACAGTGGCTGATGTGGCTTCTCAATAATTATATAACAGAAAAGTCATAGCGTTTCAGATTTTTACTTCAATTGGCAAATGTGAACACCATGAGATTTAATTGACAATCGACATTAGTATTACGTAAAAACGGGATGTAACAGATGAGACTTCTGCAGTTCTGAGTGAAGCCTTATGCGCTCAAAAATGCGGCATCGCGTGCGTTCATTACCTTGTCGGTGTTCGCCAGGGGGCGGCGGCCGGCGCAGCTCCATCCAGCTCGCCGTCTCGGAAGCAACTCTCCCCTAACTTCTCCTTACTACAATTTACCGAAGTTGGTTAAAAAAAAAAACTATCTAGCTGTGTTTTCATCTGACCAATCAGGGTCTCATTGTTAACCTTAAGCTCTGCCTACAAAAATTCTGTCTATCCAATGAGAAACGTTATACTTTTCGTGGTGGGGCAATGTTTTTAAAGTTTGCAACGGAACACAGACGCGAAAAAGCCTCACGCTAAAACTTGCGGCTGGTGTGGCCCTTTTAGTGTTATCGTAAGATCTATACTGTTCTTCTGGAGGGCTCTAGCTTTTAACATGGGCTGGGGGGTGGTCCTGTCGGTTATCTGGCGACTTGGGTGTCCGTCCCTTATCGTAGGGCCTTCTAGCTTAACACGATTCTGCTCTCGGCTTCTGTTCTCTTTTCTCCCCTGGTAACTGCGTCTGTCTCACGGTGGGAAGGTATGACATGCACTTAGGCATTGTTGTGTTAGTCTGTCGTATTCCATTTGCTGACTCGTTACTCGTATTACTTTGGTTAATTTAATGTCACGATTTATTCGGAGCTATGTGACATACTACTGGATTTGATTATTATGTGAGGGTTTTCACGGAAGGTGTTGTATTTGCCTGACACCTTACAACGTGTCTTCCGCCTGCTATATGCACACACAACAATCGATGTTCTCTCAACTAAATAAAGACGCGAAATGCGAAGAAGTAGTCAACCAAGCTATTTACGTCGGAGGGAATAATGGCCCAGCGCAAACACACCCCATATTGAATCTTCTCAAATTTCCACTTGATCACGAAAGCTGTCCAACACATACTATGAATTAGTTCCCTATTCGGCCACAAGCCACATCCGCGCCAAGGACGCATAGACAGAATCACCTTATGAAATTGGTCACATATACATTTGATCACTATACTTACAATTAAACGTTATGATTGCGTTTTTAATTGAATGACATTCTACAAAGAGCCAGTTATTGGAAAACACTCTGCTGACGGTTCAAATGGTTCAAATGGCTCTGAGCACTATGCGACTTAACTTCTGAGGTCATCAGTCGCCTATAACTTAGAACTAATTAAACCTAACTAACCTAAGGACATCACACATATCCATGCCCGATGCAGGATTCGAACCTGCGACCGTAGCGGGGGCTCGGCTCTAGACTGCAGCGCCTAGAACAGCATGGCCATTCCGGCCGGCTCTGCTGACGGAAGTGGCTCTGGAAATAGAAGTATCTGTACCGTTGTTATGACCTGACATACTCCTCGCTCTGCTATCACAGTATTCTACACTCCTGGAAATTGAAATAAGAACACCGTGAATTCATTGTCCCAGGAAGGGGAAACTTTATTGACACATTCCTGGGGTCAGATACATCACATGATCACACTGACAGAACCACAGGCACATAGACACAGGCAACAGAGCATGCACAATGTCGGCACTAGTACAGTGTATATCCACCTTTCGCAGCAATGCAGGCTGCTATTCTCCCATGGAGACGATCGTAGAGATGCTGGATGTAGTCCTGTGGAACGGCTTGCCATGCCATTTCCACCTGGCGCCTCAGTTGGACCAGCGTTCGTGCTGGACGTGCAGACCGCGTGAGACGACGCTTCATCCAGTCCTAAACATGCTCAATGGGGGACAGATCCGGAGATCTTGCTGGCCAGGGTAGTTGACTTACACCTTCTAGAGCACGTTGGGTGGCACGGGATACATGCGGACGTGCATAGTCCTGTTGGAACAGCAAGTTCCCTTGCCGGTCTAGGAATGGTAGAACGATGGGTTCGATGACGGTTTGGATGTACCGTGCACTATTCAGCGTCCCCTCGACGATCACCAGTGGTGTACGGCCAGTGTAGGAGATCGCTCCCCACACCATGATGCCGGGTGTTGGCCCTGTGTGCCTCGGTCGTATGCAGTCCTGATTGTGGCGCTCACCTGCACGGCGCCAAACACGCATACGACCATCATTGGCACCAAGGCAGAAGCCACTCTCATCGCTGAAGACGACACGTCTCCATTCGTCCCTCCATTCACGCCTGTCGCGACACCAATGGAGGCGGGCTGCACGATGTTGGGGCGTGAGCGGAAGACGGCCTAACGGTGTGCGGGACCGTAGCACAGCTTCATGGAGACGGTTGCGAATGGTCCTCGCCGATACCCCAGGAGTAACAGTGTCCCTAATTTGCTGGGAAGAGGCGGTGCGGTCCCCTACGGCACTGCGTAGGATCCTACGGTCTTGGCGTGCATCCGTGCGTCGCTGCGGTCCGGTGCCAGGTCGACGGGCACGTGCACCTTCCGCCGACCACTGGCGACAACATCGATGTACTGTGGAGACCTCACGCCCCACGTGTTGAGCAATTCGGCGGTACGTCCACCCGGCCTCCCGCATGCCCACTATACGCCCTCGCTCAAAGTCCGTCAACTGCACATACGGTTCACGTCCACGCTGTCGCGGCATGCTACCAGTGTTAAAGACTGCGATGGAGCTCCGTATGCCACGGCAAACTGGCTGACACTGACGGCGGCGGTGCACAAATGCTGCGCAGCTAGCGCCATTCGACGGCCAACACCGCGGGTCCTGGTGTGTCCGCTGTGCCGTGCGTGTGATCATTGCTTGTACAGCCCTCTCGCAGTGTCCGTAGCAAGTATGGTGGGTCTGACACACCGGTGTCAATGTGTTCTTTTTTCCATTTCCAGGAGTGTATATCAAATCAGTACCTTCCTTACGAATGGACATAGTCAATTTTCTTTCCACACATCTCTGAACAGAAACACACACTTTATGAGTTTGTTTCTCAATGCAAACTTATCACACATTTCCTACTACACTCCTGGAAATTGAAATAAGAACACCGTGAATTCATTGTCCCAGGAAGGGGAAACTTTATTGACACATTCCTGGGGTCAGATACATCACATGATCACACTGACAGAACCACAGGCACATAGACACAGGCAAAAGGGCATGCACAATGTCGGCACTAGTACAGTGTATATCCACCTTTCGCAGAAATGCAGGCTGCTATTCTCCCATGGAGACGATCGTAGAGATGCTAGATGTAGTCCTGTGGAACGGCTTGCCATGCCATTTCCACCTGGCGCCTCAGTTGGACCAGCGTTCATGCTGGACGTGCAGACCGCGTGAGACGACGCTTCATCCAGTCCCAAACATGCTCAATGGGGGACGGATCCGGAGATCTTGCTGGCCAGGGTAGTTGACTTACACCTTCTAGAGCACGTTGGGTGGCACGGGATACATGCGGACGTGCATAGTCCTGTTGGAACAGCAAGTTCCCTTGCCGGTCTAGGAATGGTAGAACGATGGGTTCGATGACGGTTTGGATGTACCGTGCACTATTCAGTGTCCCCTCGACGATCACCAGTGGTGTACGGCCAGTGTAGGAGATCACTCCCCACACCATGATGCCGGGTGTTGGCCCTGTGTGCCTCAGGCGTATGCAGTCCTGATTGTGGCGCTCACCTGCACGGCGCCAAACACGCATACGACCATCATTGGCACCAAGGCAGAAGCCACTCTCATCGCTGAAGACGACACGTCTCCATTCGTCCCTCCATTCACGCCTGTCGCGACACCACTGGAGGCGGGCTGCACGATGTTGGGGCGTGAGCGGAAGACGGCCTAACGGTGTGCGGGACCGTAGCCCAGCTTCATGGAGACGGTTGCGAATGGTCCTCGCCGATACCCCAGGAGCAACAGTGTCCCTAATTTGCTGGGAAGTGGCGGTGCGGTCCCCTACGGCACTGCGTAGGATCCTACGGTCTTGGCGTGCATCCGTGCGTCGCTGCGGTCCGGTCCCAGGTCGACGGGCACGTGCACCTTCTGCCGACCACTGGCGACAACATCGATGTACTGTGGAGACCTCACGCCCCACGTATTGAGCAATTCGGCGGTACGTCCACCCGGCCTCCCGCATGCCCACTATACGCCCTCGCTCAAAGTCCGTCAACTGCACATACGGTTCACGTCCACGCTGTCGCGGCATGCTACCAGTGTTAAAGACTGCGATGGAGCTCCGTATGCCACGGCAAACTGGCTGACACTGACGGCGGCGGTGCACAAATGCTGCGCAGCTAGCGCCATTCGACGGCCAACACCGCGGTTCCTGGTGTGTCCGCTGTGCCGTGCGTGTGATCATTGCTTGTACAGCCCTCTCGCAGTGTCCGGAGCAAGTATGGTGGGTCTGACACACCGGTGTTAATGTGTTCTTTTTTCCATTTCCAGGAGTGTAATAAGAATAAAACTTCGTCAGTAACAGATATCCTGCAATACAAAATAATACTGAACGAAACTCAACGATAGGTCTACTTGTCATATAACGTTTCTTGCCGGTGGTACCTTTGTGTCCTAGAAAGTGAAGCGTAATCTTCTTACAAACAGTGAGATGTCAAAAAAACACAACCATACTACCATCACTGGCGGTCTTGGTTCTACAGGTGTATGCAAGTATCCATGTTAAAAGTTATATAGTCTGTACAAATCGAGGTATGACTTTACCTCAGAATGAGGTGGTTTTTGGTCCAGACAAATACTGTAACACTTAACATAGACAGTGATCTCTGGAATATATAGTATCAGACCAACAATGCACTTCGTTGACGGTGCAATCTCATAATAAAATTATCCAATTTAATATGTGATTCAGCTAAGCAACGTGGTTTGAAACCAGTATTTTCCCCTCCCTCACCTAATAAAATTACCCAATTTAGAAAGTGATTCAGCTAAGCAACGTGGTTTGAAACCAGTATTTTCCCCTCCCTCACCCCACCACCACTAGATATTTCTCCAGTATTTGAAACCCATTCTATCTTGATGCCATGTCAGAGGTTCAGTGATATATCGAATGGACTATAGGCGATGGGTTTTTGAGAAGAATCACAAACAGTAGATGGTGTGCTGATAGAGGTCGTAAGAAATGTACACTAGCTTTTCAGGTCTCTACTGCTATGCTGTCCTCTAGAAATGCCGTCTGGGATTTGGTATCAAGTCTCCTCATTCAAGCACATACCTGCGGCGGATCCTATGGAGAAGTCCTTTAATGATTACAGCCACTAGTGAATCATATTTCTGGCATTCTCATATCTCGAAGCCAGTCACCTTTTTAGCACCTATCTGCTACAGTAAAATTCCAACCTCGTTTTAGGTATTCCCTATGCATCCTGCAACTACCCCCTCACACTCTGCACTACCATTCCTGCAGCTTTGTGCATGTGATCGTTCCAATTGAAGTCAGGACTCAGTAGAAGTCTCAGAAAACAATATCTACCACCTTCTGCGACATATGTAGAAACAAGCTAAGCTGCTTTACTGTGACAGTAATATGTTTTTACCATTCGATGGAAACGGAAACTGGGAGAGGGACGAGAATTTTTGCTACTACACTGTGGTGCATCCCCAAACTTCATAGGAGTACTACAGATACGCATCCCTCAGGTCCCATTCACATCTACCACTCCAACATGCTATCTTCGTTATTCTGGGCCATCCAACAGAGAAAAATAGTGAACTATGAAAGCTCAACTAACTTCATCTGACAGAGAACTCGATAACATTTTTAATGCATCTCTCTCCTTCCATATATCGAAAGAAATACCACATGCATGGCGGCATCAAGCACGTGTGACGATTCTGTTAAATATACAGGTATTGCTCAACTGCACAGACCAGTTTAAAATTTCGTCACCTGTACTGTAGGAAGATGATCATATCCTGCGGACTATACTGTAAGTCGCAAGAGACGCTCCCTGTGAACCTGTCTCGTTGTTTGAAACATTCTTTCTTCTGCTATAACATGCTTTGTACACTGCCATATCAGTTTGTTTTTCTGCCCCAACTTCGAGGTCTGTGCCAAGTTCTAAACTGCTTTTAACACCTTTTGATCAGTGGCCTCTCATAGAAAACTACATGTCGCATGGTGTAAATAGTGTTGTTGTTGCTGCTACCATAACACACCACACACACACTGGATGATTTTAAATAAAAGTCTGTTACAACACAAGGAAACTGGAAGAGTTTTGCCACGCTGTGGATAGTTTAGAAACTACAATCCGAAGGTGATTGACCAGCTCTACATTTAAACTCATCTGTCACAGTGACAGAATGGCTGACGACTCTGCGTTCCATTTCGACTGACACCTCATATAGCAGTCATGTACACGATTGATGTATCGGTGCTAGCCATTCCTAGAAGGTGTTACCCCTCCACAAAACTCTTTCTCCAGCACAAACAAGCGTTGTCAGTCAATCATTATGTGGTAACCAACAGCATGCTAGTGGATGGATGTTATGGAAAAGACACCATCGATGAACTGAAATAATAAGCATCATAGTTTATAGTGCGAACAGTTTTAGCAATTTTACAGTAATTTCAACACTGAACAATGATGAGACAGCATGTTTGTGTTTTTAAGTATCACTGCTAAACAACCCCTTCTCCAATTTGCGAGTATCATTGCGAATGTAGATAGGTGACTGAGCAGTACGTCCATTCATTGTTAATTCTAGAACACATGCATCATCAAAGTACATAGCACTCTACATATTTCTAACATCTCGAGCATTGTGCTTAATTTACTATCTATCTCTGTGCTGATGGGAGTCACAGAGCATTCTCGCACTCTTGGGATAAAATTAGGGACTGAATGACCCCCTCACACTGTCATTTACGAAACCACCCTGCAGCAATTTTACCAATTTCATCTGAAACTGACCAGAAGTAGACCGCAACATTCCGCATCTTGAGAATGAATGGAGCTTGCCGAGTCCTCGCCCATTGTAGTGCGCAATATTTCTCGAGATGAACCAATGTCGAGGTGGTTAGCACTCCTTATCGATGTGTAGTAACAGATTTGAAAGAGTAGTAATGTAATATCAGACAGTCTAGGATCAATACCTGAAGGCATTAGTAAGAAAGAACATAAACACACGCGCTCCTAAGGCTACGACGTTCCGCATTTTAAACACCCTGTAATGTCAGCTCGCTTGTGATTCCGACCTATTAGTCGTATGGAATGCAGCGCTGTTAATATTTTAATGTAAGAAAATATATATTTCAAACGCATGGCATAAGTCCTTATTCCCGGTTTCTCTATGATAAACTATGTTATCGAACCGCAAAACTAAAAAACTACTTCCTTAAAACATCGACTCAGTGCGATACAAGCACAATATAGCTTTCCAGAGATGTATAGCGTCCACTGTTCACACCCAATCACGGTTCAGAAATTATACTATGTCCACAAATGGTACAAATGGCTCTGAGCACTATGGGACTTAACATCTGAGGTCATCAGTCCCCTAGAACTTAGAACTACTTAAACCTAACTAACCTAAGGACGTCACACACATCCACGCCCGAGGGACGAACCGAACCTGTGACCGTAGCAGTCGCGTAGTTCCAGACTGAAGAGCCTATAACCGCTCGCCCACACCGGACACTATGCCCACATCAGTCCTATATAAAATGATCGTTAGTAACGTCGGATACCTCTTAAAAGGATACAGATAAACGCATAACAGCAGCGTCCGACACGTGAAATTACAAGTCATTCCTTCACTAAATCTGTAAACAGCACATCTGTATGGCAAATGCATACACGGGTAGTGCACTGCCTCACATACACCTATCGCTAACTTGGAATCATCTTAGTTATGATGCTGAAGTCCCGATTTTACACCCAACATGTGACAGGGGAATGGAGTACATCGGATAAATCATAGTTCATTTAGAGGAATGTGTCACATTTCATCACACATGAAATTGGAGTTCTCTGATGACCGACAGGTTTCCCGTTAGCAATCACCAGTAGACAGTGCTCTAAATCACACCAACAGCTCAACAAGCACTGCTATCGCAGCCTCTTGTGGCGGTAACACCACTAATTCCGTAGGTAGATAATAAATCTAAACAAATTTCAACAAGTTTCAAGAAATTTAAACTTATTTATACAAATTGAAACAAATTATATTCGAATTGAATGACATCCTGAGCACTCTCAGGAATTTCTTGTGAGTCAAGTTGAAAGGGATGCCACCACCTCATGTTTGTGGGTCCTGATCGGACACCTGTGCATTGATTAGCAGCTGACGGTTGCGTCATCACTTTGCAGGGGCTGCTGGGGTACCTGGACTCCTGGGGACCTGTGCAGAGTCGGCGGCGTTAGGCATTGAGTGGTGGGATGTGTTTTTTATTAACGATCTTTCGTTTAAACTATATTCCATCGATTTCACCAACCAATAGGATGCTGCAAATTAAAGTACCCAATATATGTGAAGAATAATGATTTTATTAATTTGCATAAATTTTTATATCAACGTGGTGTTAGTGGTACAATAATTTAGGGGAGCATGTCCACGAGTGGATGTCATGGAGCAGAACAGCAGGTTAAGTGTAGAACAATAGGTTAATTTGGATAATTTTTATGTAAAACATAGTTCAATAGTTTAAGGGGGTGGGTGACAAAGAAGAATAAGCGATAAATGGCGTTGAAAACCATGAGAAATTCGAAAAGTGTACCAGAAAATGGTGGGAGGACGTAACTAATTACTTAATTTGGTATGAAAAGCTCTACAACAGCTTAAGGAAATGTGAGTGACATGAAAAACCACTGAACAGAACAGTAGGTTAAGTGCCAACAAAATGCCAACATTAGTTTAAAACACCCAGAGTGCAGTGCCAAACATTAGGTAATGCAACATGTTTGCCCTGTGTAATTACTTCTTACAAGAACTACATGTTTTCAAACAGCAGTGAATGATGAACAAGAGAAATCCTACCCCACAAACAGAATTCCTTTATGAATAAACAATACACCATTGAATATCCTGTTACGAAATCCTTCCTCTCCACCAATTTCTATTCTTCCTTCCCACCAATTTCCTTATATTCCATACAGTGCCTTGAATCCATTAAACTGTTTACATAAACGATATTCCTCATATTGTCTAAATTGTTTAAACAATATGCCATACACACCAATCGAATTTCCTCCAAATGACCGATCAACTGAGTTTTTTTCCCACCAATTTCCGAGATAGAGGGTGGCAAGAGAGGAGGGTTTATTAGAGAGGAGAGGTTATTTAATTGATGAATTTAATTAAGTAGTAAATCAAACTGATAAGAGTGTGAGGGGTTATTCTAATAACTCAGACCTGAAAGTGTACCAGTAGCAGTGAGGGAGATGTGTGGGTTGTGGTTTTTCTGTGTGTGTGGGGGGGGGGGGGAGGGTAGAGGGAGGGGTGTGTGGGAACAATAGTTTAAGTGCCTGTCCTCATAAAGGAAGGATCGTGTTAGCAGAACAATAGGTTAAGTACCTGTCAATCAAAGGAGAACAGTAGGTTTGCACCTGGGTGTATACTAGCCCCTGATGGAGGCAACCTGCACTACCAAAATGGACTGGCGACTGCTTTGTCCTCCTACTCCCTGTTGCTTAGTAGGCACAGGGTCTGCCATGGGCCTTCATAACTTGTTCCATGAGTGAAGGTATCGATGTGAATTAAGGAAACCTGTTGTATAGCCACCCATGCTGCACTCACCTGGTTGCAAAGTTACTCTGTGGTGGCCGGGTCACACCCACAGTCTCACCATATCCCACACAAATTCGATTGGATACAAGTTTGTTGGACTGGCAGGCCAGGGCAAAATGCTGACATGTTGTGACACCATGACGAGACATATTCGTGCATCAACGTGTGATCGTGCATTGTCTTGCTGAAAAATAGCGTCTGGGGTGTTGTGGAGAAAGGGTATGGCTACAGGTCGCAGGATGTCATTCACGTAGGTCACACTGGTCGCAGAGCCCTGGACATGCATCAATTGTGATTTGTGGTTGTACCCAATAGCACCCTACACCATAAAGGCCCGAGCTGGCTGTACATCGAAACAACGCGCAAACAAGGCCACCTGGCATGTAGCAGAGTTCTATTACTTGAAGTAATTGTAGGCCAGATAGTCCAAAAGTAAGATTGCACGCCTTAAAAACGTCAAGTTCTAATTCTTCTCCTTTCCTTTTAGGAACATGACACAGAAAAACGTATACAGAAACTCAGATAGGTTACTCGTACATCAACTTCAGTCTATGAGTCTATAAAAAGCCACTCGAAATAATAACTTTCGTATAGTTCTTCAAACTACACGATTGTCTTTTCTACAAACGACCTTAACCAAAGTACAGCCATCCGTGGCTTGGGGATAGAGCTTCTGCAACAGTAGGTTTATACAGACTATCGGACACTGTCTACTCAGACTGCTCGGCATAGGCTGATAAGTGAGACTGCTTGGCGGAGACTGGACAACTGCTGAAGAGTGCATCCATCTAAACCAAACACTCAACTTTCTCACAGCGTGCCGGCTGTTCAAGGCCAAAAAAGGCTTTCCGCCTCATAACGGAACCAATGCGTCTGTTCACCTCTCAAAGTGATGATTCAGAACCTTCTATACATTTATACACTGAAGTATATTATTATTATTTATTTTCGATTATTCCCTTTTGAGAGAGCGATTGAAATTGAGTAGTCATGATTTCTTCTGCTTTCTGAAGTATATATACTTGTATCCTCAATTGTTTGCTGGATGTATTCCTGCCTCTGCCTTTCTCTACAGTTTTACCCCCTACAGCTCTCTCTAGAACCATGGACGTTATTTCCTGATGTATTAGCTGATGTTGTCAGTATTCTCCATATATTTCCTTCTTTCCTTCCTCGCCGATTCTGCAGAGAACCTCCTTATTCCTTACCTTTTCAGACAACGTAATTTTAAACACCCTTCTTAACTGCTATATAATGCTGTGCTCCAAACGCTTACTTTCATAAATTTCTTCCTGTAATGAAGACCTGTGGCAACGGCCTTGCCACAGTGGATACACCGGTTCCCGTGAGATCACTGAAGTTAACCACTGTTGGGCGTGGTTGGCGCTTGGATGGGTGACCATCCAGCCGCCATGCGCTGTTGCCATTTTTCGGGGTGCATTCAGCCTCGTGATGCCAATTGAGGAGCTACTCGACCGAATAGTAGCGGCATCAGTCAAGAATACCATCATAACGACCGGAAGAGCGATGTGCTGACCCAACGCCCGTCCTATCCGCATCCTCCTCGGAGGATGACGCAGCGGTCAGGTGGTCCCGGTAGGCCTGAAGACGGAATGCTTTTAATGAAGACCTGTATTTGATACTGGTGGACTTCTCAGGGCTAAGAACGACCTTTTTAGCAGTGTCCTTCTTGCTCCATCTGTCACGGATTATTTTGCTCTTTAGGTAACTGAATTCCTTAACTTCATCTACTTCGTGATCACCAATTACGATGTCAAATTTCTTGCTGTTCTCATTTCTGATACTTCTCCTTACTTTCGTCTTTCTTCGATTTATTCTTAATCCACATCCTTTACTAACAACACTGTTTATTTCATTTCATTCAATAGAACCTGTAATTCTTTAATTTCACTCAGTACGTCAGTGTCAACAGTGAATCTGAACACTGATACCCTTTCACCTTCAATTTTAATCCCGTTCTTGAACTTTTATTTTATTTTCGTAATTGTTCCTTCGACCTATAGATTGAACAGCAGGTGCAAATGACTACATACACCATGTGATGAAAGGTATCCGGACACATGACTGAAAATGACTTACAATTTCGTCGTGCCCTCCACCGGTAATGCTGGAATTCAGTATGGTATTAGCCCACCCTTAGCAATGATGATAGTTTCCACTCTCGCAGGCATACGTTCAATCAGGTGATGGAAGGTTTCTTGGGGAATATCAGCCCATTCTTCACTAAGTGCTGCACTGAGAAAAGGTATCAATGTCGCTCGGTGAGGCCTGGTGCGAAGTCGGTGTTCGAAAACATCCCAAAGATGTTCTATAGGATTCAGGTCAGGACTCTGTGCAGGCCACTCCATTACAGGGATGTTATTGTCGTGTAACCGCTCCGCCACAGGCCGTGGATTATGAACAGGTACTCGATCGTGTTGAAAGATGCAATCGCCATCCCAGAATTGCTCTTCAACAGTGGGAAGTAAGAAGCTGCTTGGAACAACAATGTATGCATCTACTGTGATAGTTTCAAGCAAAACAACAAGGGGTGCAAGCCCCCTCCATGAGAAACACAACCACACCATAACACCACAGCCTTCGAATTTTGCTGTTGGCACTAAACACGCTGGCAGATGACGTTCACCGGGCATTCGCCACTTCCACACCATGCCATCGGATCGCCACATTGTGTACCGTTATTCGTCACACCACACAACGTTTTTCCACTGTTCAATCGTCCAATGTTTACGCTCCTTAAACCAAGCGAGGCGTCGTTTGACTTTTACCGGCGTGATGTCTGGTGTGGCTTATGAGCAGCCCCTTGACCATGAAATCCAAGTTTTCTCACCTGCCGCCTAACTGTCATAGAACCTGCAGTGGATCCTGATGCAGTGTGCGATTTCTGTGTGGCGATCTGGATAGATGCCTGTCTGTTACACATTACAACCCTCTTCAACTGCCGGTGGTCTCTGTCAGTCAACAGAAGAGGTCGGCCTGTACGCTTTTGTGCCGTACGTGTCCTTTCACGTTTTCACTTCACTATCACATCGGAAACAGTGGCCCTGGGAATGTTTAGAAGTGTGGAAATCTCGCGTATAGCCGCATGACACAAGTGACACCCAATCATCTGACCACGTTCGAAGTCTGTGAGTTCCGTGGAGTGCCCTGTTCTGCTCTCCCACGATGTCTAATGACTAGTGAAGTCTCTGATATGGAGTACCTGCTAGTTGGTGGCAGTACAATGCACCTAATATGAAGAACGTATGTTTTTGGAGGTGTTCGGATACTTTTGATCACATAGTGTACCTGTCTTACACGCTTATAATAATTACAAAGATGAAAACTGGTGAAACCTTATTACATTATGTGATAAATACGTGGCTGAAAATTCTAACCCATTTAGTAGGCCAAAAGGGTTTCCTGGTAGGAAACACAAAGAAATTTTGGTTACATGTAAAGTACACCAGCAGCACGACTGCGTAATAGCAATGCTAATGTTACTGATGCCAATGCCACTGAATGAGTTAGCAAACACGGTTTTCCGAAATAACTTTACCAACCAAGTCGAAGTAACTATCCCAGAATTCGAATCAATAACAACTGTCAACATGAGTAACTTACAAGTAGATGTCCTCAGTGTCGGGAAGCAGCTTTCATTATTATAATTAAGGCAAAGTCTTCGGTCTAGATTACTAGATTATATATCAGATTTTATTTAGTAATCATATAAAACAGCACGATCGTCGAAATATCCTTACCTGAAGAATGGAAAGTGGGACAGATCACACCAATATCCAACAAAGGAGTTAGGAATAATCCACTCAATTACAGGCGCATATTTCTAACGTGGACTGGCAGTAGGATCTTGGAATATATACTGCGATCAAACATCTGGCGTTCCCCAAGGAAGTGTCACAGTCCCTCTGCTATTCCTGATCTGTATAATCGATTTAGGAGACAATCTGAGCAACCTCCTTAGATTGTTGCCGATGATTGAGACATTTACTGTCCTGTAAAATCATCAGATGTGTCCTGTTTTCTGTTGGCGAGTGATGAAAGAAACTTTTGTAGCACAACGGTTTATGACATTAAGTAAACAAAGTAAACTTGTGAGAGAGAATATATTCTTAAGTGGTTCTCTGCAAATGACTCTTATTATATTTTTAGAAAATCTGAGCAACCTCCTTAGATTGCTTGCCGATGATGGTGACATTTACTGTCCTGTAAAATCGTCAGATGTTGACGAGTGATGAAACAAACTTTTATAGCACAACGGTTTATGACATTAAGTAAAGAAAGTACACTTGTGAGAGAGAATATATTCTTAAGTCGTTCTCTGCAAATGGACTCTTATCACATTTTTATAAAACACAGCGTGTGTAGTGCTGTACAGCAAATGACGTAACACCACTGATAAATATAGACATTATGCATAAGTTTGTTCCTATGCCAGAATATTCAAAATTTCTCTGTGCGTGCACTGATGAGAAACTGAACTGGAGGAAACACACTGATGATCTGCTGAAACGTTTAGGTTCAGCTACTTGTGCTACTAGGGTTATAGCAAAGTTTTGTGACAAACATATAAGTAAATTAGTTACTATGCCTATTTTCATTCACTCCTTTTATATTGCATCATATTTTGGTGTAATTAACCATTAAGAGAAAAAGTATTCATTGCAGAAAAGCGTGTAATTTAAACAATAGCTGGAACACACCCAAGATCGCCTTGCAGATATTTATTTAAGGAACTCTGAATATTCACAGTAACTTCGGAATATATACATTCACTTATGAAATTCATTATTGATAACCCATTCCAACGCTGAAAATTATAACAATGTACGTAGCTACAATGCTGGAAGAGAGGATGAACTTCACTATTCTGTGTTAAATCTAACCTTGCCACGGCAAGGGGCGAATTGTGCAGCCACAAATATCTTTAGTTATTTAGCAAAAATCATTGAAAGTCTGACAGATAGCCAACCAGCATTTAAAAATTAATTAAATGAATGTCTGAATGAAAACTCCTTCTACTATATACATGAATTTTTAGATATAAAGTAGTAATTGTACAAAGAAAATGTCGTGTAAAGAAAAATTATGTAAAACTGACACGCTCCAAATCCTTACGAAATGTAGTATTCACGATCCATCAACGAGTAATCATGTAATGTAATGTATAACCTGATATTTGAGAACTGTCTTTCCTGGTAAACATCCGGAGGAGCCGGGAAGAGAGTTCGGTTCGGTAGCGCAACGCAAAGAGCTAGTAGACAGCCACTGGTAATCACGGTAAAGTGGTATCCTCGGCTACAGTTGCTGGAAACGCAGTGGCGGATATGGTTCTCTTTCGAAGACGGTGCGACAGCTCGGTGGCAGCGCACACGCATGCGGGGTCCGTCGCGGAGACTAAGAAGCGGTTCTCCGTCCGTTGGAGTCCGGGACGTGCCCGGCCTGCTACGGGCGGAGGGCAAACCTGTGTTCCCATCTGCGGAAGGGTATGGCCAACGCCACCTAGAGAGAACGCTTGAGCGCTCCCTGTGAACAGCATGACGGGTATCCAAGAGTAGTCATAACAAAAGGAAGCGACAAGTCTCTTATAACGTTGTGCTGATCGTGGGAGTACGTGAATGCAGCACAAAGTTACTGTTTTAGAATGTTTTCAACGTTAGTTATGTGATGCACAGTTCGAATTTGTGTTAGTAACAGACAAAATGCCGTACAGATGTTGTCTGGCCGGGTGTTAAGGCAATTACCCGACGAGACCGAAAGTGCAAGATTTTTCATTTCCAAAGAAGAGAAATTATTAGAAAAATGGAAACGCTCTATCCCAATGGAAAATTAACTATCAACAAAACAACAAAGGTAAGTCATTTAAGTTCATTTACGGTTATACTGTAGTATAAAGTAAAAAATGTCAGCCATAACCTTAAATTTACACATCCCCTGGCACTTACTGTGTTAATCTTTTGAGAGTATTGTATTATTATTATTATTGTTATTAACGCCACTAATACACCTTAAATTCTGTAAGGGGAAATTAAAGGTAATCACCATTCATGAAGTGTGTCCATTACAATTTTGATTTTCTATGTTGCCGCTGAATTCACAGAAGTTACAGGACACTAAACGCCAATTTCTGTTGGGTTATGAGCGTAACACTAATATTTAATTACTTGTTTTTATTTCCTGTTCGATTTTAGTTGTTTGCTCTCTATGAAAGTGAAGCCTGATATGGAACAAGAGCGAATCATTATGTGCTTCGGCGTTTTCCACTTAATGTGTTTAAAGAGATTGTTCTGTTACTGATTTAGAGAACACATCTTTAAACCTTAGAAGAAACTGAATAAAGTGATACAAATTTCAGGTCTGTAAGTCAAATGGTTTTGGGATTGTGGCAAGTCAAAAATGGCATAATTTTGGTCTTTTTAAAAATTAAGAACTCTAAAATAAAAAGCAAAAAAAATTTAAATTTAGGATTCATCATCATTTTGATAGAATAAAATGAAATATGCAAAATTTCGAATCATCAATGTTAAATCAAATTTTGTAGATGGATTTGACATGGAAAGATCCTGATGTTTTCATCATTAAAATGCTAATTTATGTGTAGTTAAAACATGTGTATAGGCCTAATGAAGCCATCAATCCCGTTAGAAGTTTTGGATTTGCAATATAAAAACAGGTAAGGTTCAATGTATTAGCGTGTGAAATATTTAATATAAGAGAAATTTTGTTGAAATAGCGACGTACGACACTAGAAATGTAATACGTAGCCGGAGAAAAGCGTTTCTAGAAGTGCCTGCCAGTAGAAGCTGCTCTTGGGTGGACGGAACTTGTATGACCACTCTTGGCAGGCGAGCTGCTCAGCGCACAGGCCTGGGTGGCGTTGGTATGGCGCGGTACCACGTGAGCAAGTGATCGCTCGGACGTAAAATAGTGGCCGCCCATTGCGGCGCTGCCTGCTTCGACTCAGACGCCACATAGTGGCGTAGCTGGGGCCCTCGGACACTGTTCAAGCTGCCTGCGGCTTGACTGTATGCAGTGCCTTGCCTTGTCCATTTACTAACTACTTCATAGGCGTGGCAGGGGCCATACGTGATCTGATAAATATAAGCAGAAGTCTGGTAGTCGAACTATGCAGGGGGCTACCCTGGTCTCAGCACAATTGTATAGTGATGTAGAATACATATCTGTATGGTGTGAAAAGTGACAGTTGATTCTAAATAATGAAAATTGTGAAGATATCCACATGAGTATTAAAAGGAATCCACTAAATTTCCGTTACAGGAGGAATCACACAAATCTCAATGCTGTGAATATAACTAAACACTTGCTGACTACATTTATCAGTAACTTAAATTGGATCGGATCGGATAGAAAATTTGCAGACAAACTAGAGACTGACATTTATTGGCAGAATACTTAGAAAATGCACCAGTCTATTAAAGAGACTGTCTACATCATGCTTGTTTACCCTCTTCTGGAGTATTGCTGTGCGGTATACGATACTGGTCAGACAGGAATGACGGAAGACATCAAAAATGTTAAAGGAATGGCAGCTTGACTTTTAGAATTGATAAACAGGTTGGAGAATGCAACAGATATGATAATCTTAAAACAAAGTTGTTTTTCTTTTCGACAGGACCTTCTCATGACATTTCAGTCACCAACTTTCTCCTCCGAATGCGAAAATGTTTTGTTGGGGCCACCAACATTGGAAAGAATGATCATCATATTAAATTAAGAGTTCGCACTGAAATTTTGAAACATTCGTTTTTCCCGCCCTGTTCGAGAGTGGAAATGTAGAGAAATAGAATGAAGATGGTTCGATGAACCGACTGCCAGACACTTGATTGTGAATTGCCGTTGTAAAAGTAAGTGTAGATAACTTGTTGGGTTTTACTGTTTCTATGTACAACTACATATTTTACTCACTATTTTCAAAATTATAACAAAATAGCCAATGTACAGGACAGCTGTCTTACACTCGCCGATCTGAAGGCAGCACCTCCACTTCCAGAATATTTAGTATCTCTCAGCATGAAGCGTTAGTATTATCCGTAAGGTGGTGCTTCTATTCGAATTATCTGAAATAATGGTTAGTCATCTCACCCCTCTCGTCAGCACACCCCAGTTTCTCCCAAACAGCTGCATAAAGGAAGGCAGTGCCATCATCCAGCAACTACAGCCGTTGAAAGTTATATGCATATGTCAAAAACATGCTTCATTGTTGACCATAACTTAGCGAGTAAGCACCTAAATATATTAATCAACTCTATATATAGCGGAGAGTGGCTTCCTAGAGATTAATGTACGTAGGAACACATTACGTTTTTTCATATGTCTATCCTTTCGACTGATGGTGTACTGGAATTCGGAGGTTCAATAATTACCCAATAAAATGAAACACCTGGAGCCGTCGTTCTGATGTTATTTTATTATCCTTTGAAACCAGTTTCGATGATTCAGTACACCATCTTCAGGTTTTAACTGACACTGAGATGTTGAACTTCAATTGTATTCACTGTGCCATCCGTGCCATCTATGAAATGGCTTCCACAGAATACCGTAAAAACCATGGCTGCATACAAAGCATCGCTTTTACAGTATTCTACGGAAGCCAATTCATAGATGCTGGGTACAAATAGGGTCGTGTATGCGAATGTAGTTCAACCCCTCAGTATCAGTTAAGACATGAAGGTGGTTGCAATATAATAAAATAACGTCAAGAAGACAGCTGCAAGTGTTTCATTTCATTAGGTTATGTTGTTTTGGTCGGTATTTAAATGTATTGATTGATTTTAGAATCATATAAAAGAATGCGCATTCCTCCATGTTCTGCAGTTTTTGCTGTTGTTAGACATGAGGTGGTGTTTCGTGCAGTATTTGTAAATATTTCGCTTTCTACACATTTAAGTGCTGTGTGATATATTGAAGATATTTGTAATCTTTGTTAATTGGGCAGTTACAGGTATCTACAGTGAGTAAAATAGAGCAAATTCTTAGATACTGGACCAACATGTACCTGGTAACAGGAGAAGGTCCTTAACCATGGAAGATGGAACTTGCTAGTGAATAGAATGTCTTTAATGTTTTAGCTACACTATCTATCTTGAAAATGGAAACCTGTTTTAGTCTCCAGTGGATATATTAGAGGCCATAGAACTTTTCCCTTTGGGCACATTGCTGCAGCATATATGTAACGTGGCGCGACTCCAATGCAGGTATGTAAGTACCGACGTGAAGACAAGGGATTAATATGGAATTCGTGTATGCAGCATATGTGTTGAAAACCACCACTGTGGAATGGTTCGTCGAGTTCCATGCTCTTCGCGATTCGACACAAGACGCTGGTCGATCTGAGAGACCAGCCAACTCTGGTGGCTGAGACTCGAGCACATGCCCTGTAGTCCTCATCTTTCCCCATGCGATTATCGCGCCTTCTGTCCCTTAAAAAACGTCTTGAAGCGTCGATGATTCCTGTCGGAAGAGGATGTGCAGCAGGCAGTCACGGCCTTCTTCATACAAGAAGAAATGGTGTTTTCCCAATTGGTTATTATCAAGTGGTGAATCGATGGGCTGATCGCATCAATGTTCCTAACCATACCGATTCTGGACTGTACGTCCTTCGACCAGAAAGTTTTTGATCCCCCCTTATGTTAACTTATAACTCATTTTCGATAATACTTCCGCTTAATTTGACTTGGCGATCACAATATTGGTAAATTAAAGTTGATTGAGAAAGTTATACGACGGAATCAAAATTGTATTCGTATGGCGATACCAGTTTTGGTAAGTCAACGTTGATTGAGAAAGTTATAGGGAGCAAGCAAAATTGTTATATGCCCTTTGGTTCCGAATTGGGCATTGGAGAGTTCCAGTCAAAGATACATACTGTTATACTGTTGGAGAACTTCGACTAGTTAAAATGGCGCCCACATTCATATATTTTAAAGCGTATTTTGTGAGGGCCGTTCGGTAACAGTGAATGTTAAGAACCACTCCAGCCTTACTATTGTTCATAGCTCTTTGCTAAAATTTGTTGCCAGTGAGTTTATTATAGGAGATGAGGCAGTGATTAGTTGTTTGCATGTTTGTGAGACTGCAGTTGGATGCTAGTAAGACCTGTAACTGGTGACAATATCACTAAACAGGTCGCTCTTCCCATGAAATTATGTGTGATGAATTAATGGAAAAGGCACGCATTGGGAACCACAGTAGTCTCGTATCATAATGGGGGGGGAGGTTATCAAGAATGAAAACCTGGGTCCATAGGTCACATGGACATGTTATAGAAGCGTTTGATCGAACTACCAAATGAAACTGAGGGTTACATTGGATACATTTAAAATTATTACAAAAAGTAAACATGGATTGAATTGACAGTCACCACGGAACGCACAATTATTCAATGAGATTCACAAAAGGACATGTTAAGACGTGGCTGGACATGGGATACTGAATAAAGTTATTAAAAGTGGCCACGTAGATAACACACGCAGAACGTTATATGAAAGCCCCAGATCCCTCGACTAAGCACTTAGTAATTCAAGTGGGCTGTCAATGTGCATTCACTCAGGTCAAACAAACATCGAGATGAGTAAGTTCGCAGCCGCCTCATCAGGATGTGCAAATTCTGTGTATTCTGACCGTACTCGTTTTGCCATAGTGGGTGACTAAAGTTGTGGCTGCAGACTCTGAGTCCAGCCACAACACCTGTGATGGAGTTAAAACTCTGCAAGTCAAAGGTGGAGATGGCTAGAAGGCTCGCAGAGAGGAAGTGTGCTCCACAAGTAAGAGTCATCTCTGCTGGCCTCTCACAGTACGAGTGTTCTCTGCTAGCTGCTATATAAATTGTGCCGGTTCTCCCAGTTACAAGATCTCTACCCAATTACAGTGAAGATTGCGTGTTCTGACCAATGGTAAATTCAGAAACATTTTACAAAAAGTTCCTCCGGTATGTATTTTAATTTTCTGAGCCAATGATGTAAACTGTCTCTAAAAGTTGGGACAGATGGTCAGAGTTCTGTCCCACCAAGAGCGTGATTTTCCATTCTGACCAATGAGAATTTTGGAGTGTACACACTTGCAAGCCCTCCCCATTCGCGACAACCAATCAGCTCGTTTTACATGTTTGATTAAGAACATCTGGCTGCTTCCTTCTCACCATGGAGTCATTCCTCGCGTGCGAAGCATGTCGTGTTCTTTCCACTGTGCAGATTTGAATCTTTGTAAAACTCATTCTTAAAGATACATGGTACTTATAAATGGTGGAAAAATGGAAAATTTTTATGACTTTATTAAATTCTGTAGAGTCTTTCCTGATTACATTGATATATGCATTACAGGGTTTCAAATGAAAAATGACCTATATATATATATATATATATATATATATATATATATATATATATATTATAGTTATGGTCATGTATGCCACCATGACCCCTTTATTTCTGTTACAGAAGCCAGTATTATTTCGAAAAGATCTGTGAACTTTCTGTTTCCAGCGAATATACGTATGATACATTGTATATGTTTGTAGCAGTGCAGGTTTCTAGTGTCTGTAAATGATTATCTTTGCTATCCTTTACTTTTCTTTTGCTGAAGCAGTTTGTTCACGTGATACTGAAGGTTTGTTGCCCAAGTGTTATATATATTTTTAGAGATACATATCCTTTAGTGTGCAATAAATACGAACTATGCCATACATCAAGAAATTCAATAAAAGGAAATTCCTTGGTAACCAGTTAACAAACAGAGCAAGCCACATTGTTGAAAATAACCTATGTATTAGTTCTTCAGGGAAGAAACTCCCACATGGCACGCCTCTTGGTGATTCAAATCTTTGTGTTAACAGTGACTCTGTAGTGGATTTGTTGTTGTTGATGTGGGCTTCTTTTTCTCTTTGATAAAGGAAGTGGCGAAATGTAAACAATGTGATGGTGTAGGCTGTCTGGGAGTAACTGAACAATAAATAGCAGAAAGGCTTTAGCGTCAAAATTACTTAATCTGTGTAGATCCTGCAATAAATCTACCTCGAAATTGACTTCGAACATTGTACATAATTCATATGATGTGAATTTGAAGTTAGTGTATGCAATGCATGCAATTGGAAAAAGGAAAAAGGCTGCTCAAACGTTTTGTGGTTTGATGGACCTTCCTCCTCCTCCTCCTCCCAGTAGGTTCAGCTTTTAGATGCCTTGACGGTTGTATCTAAAGCAGTAGAAGAAATTATATTAGTGGAACCAGGGACATTGCGGTGGCACTTGATGGGACATGGCAACGTCGAGGACATCGTTCCTTGAATGGTGCTGTAAGTGCTACTTCAATGGAGAATGGAAAAGTTGTGGATGTTGAGTGCTTATCTAAGTAATGCGACACCTGCCATGGTAACACTGAAGGACGTATTGAACATCAGTGTTCTAAAAATTATGATGGTTACAGTGGAGGTATGGAGTGTGATGGAGCTCTAAAAATATTTCAGAGGTCGGTGCCCTTTACAACGTTAGATATACGAAGTATGTAGGCGATGGGGACTCTAAAGGTTTCAATAAAATTAATGAGTTCAATGTTTATCGTGATACCTTGGTAACAAAATTGGAGTGTTGTGGACATGTGCAAAACAGCATGGGTGCTAGTTTGAGGAAACTACCAAGAAAAATGAAATTTGCTGTCGGATGGAAAATCTCTGTCTAGCCGAGGCAGATTGACAGAAACTGAAATAGACCTTTCTCAGAGTTATTATGGACTGGCCATTTGACGAACTGCACCTCTGAGTGATGTTACAGCAATGAGAAAAGCTGCATGGGCCACATTTTTCATAAGTTGTCCACAGATGACAACCCTGTTCAAAAATTTTCCTCTAAAGAGCCGATATTTAACGTGGTTACCAAAAAGCAAACGAAATTGGTCAAATATACCATCCTATTCCTGAGCCTGTTATGAATGAAATAAAACAAATTTTTAGAGACCTGATTGAACCTGTTAGTAAATGTCTTCATGAGGGCACTCAGAATACAAATGAATATTTCAATCATTGCATATGAGAAAGATTACCCAAGAATGATTTAGTAGGACTAAATACAGTAAACGTTGGTGTACTCGATACAGTGATATATTTCAATGATGGGGTGATATGAAGGTTGGAAGTCCTGAGAAATTTAGGCATAAAATGTGGCTGTAATACGGAAGATCAATTGCTTGTGTGTGACAGACAACAGGTGCATGAAGCTGAAAGATTCGCTCTTGAAGTTAGCAAAGAAGCAAGATGTGCTAAAAGGAATGCCAAGAGGAAGCTTGAAGACGAAGAAATGCTACAGCATGAAGACTATACTTCAGGAATGTTCTACAGCACAGTTTAATTGGAGTCATATCTTTATTCGCAATTTGCCTCAAGTTGTATTTTTCAGAATTCAGGTACAAATATTTCATAAAGTTTATAAAGAATTGCTCTAATTTTTTCTGTAACTTGCAATAGTCCATACTTATTAGTAGACCTAACTCTATTGCAGAATCAGCTAATTTATAGAAAAAATTACATTTTTACTAGGAAAAAAATTATAAAAATTCAAATGTTATATTTTTTATCCTTGTAATAAACATAACAATTGGAATTAAGTAGGTCTAGCACCTCAACCATCAGGTCATCCATATCTGATAAAAATTTGGTTTCCTTCAAATGTATAACATTGGATTAAATGGTACCTCAATTAGAGGAAGCATTTTGGAAATCAATTGCATCAATTTCTTTGTAATTTTTTTAATAACCCTAAGCAGGTTCGAAAATATTCAACATACTTCTAATTTGTTTAGAAAGCGTGCTGCATTACCTGATATCAACAAAAATCTGTAAAAATATACATCATAAACAGTTCCTGAAAGAAATAGGTGTTGATTTTTAAATAATATTGAGCCGCAAAAACACCCTGTATCCTTAATAATCTCGTAGCCCTGAAGTTTTACAGGCTTGTAGTTTCGCCGGGATGGCCCCTGTAATTAGGAACACATTTACAGCCCCATAGACCCCATAGCGCGTCACTGCGTATAAATGTTCTACAGCAGGTCGCATAACTTGCTGGCAGAAACAAGAACTCCAGAGTGGGAAAAAGAAGAGAATTAAAAGGATTCGCAACCACTGTAACGACTTCCACATGCATGGATACTCATGTGATCCACTCATATTATCGCTTTATGGCGTATCCCAATTTAAATAAATGAATAATTATTGACGAAATGTCAGTTTGGCAGAAACTGTCAATTGAGGTCGATTGCCACGTTACATATTATCCTTCTGTAAATGCGGAAGTCTCCAGTGGGGCAGATCAAGTGTTACAGTGTCTCGTCACCATCAGATACAGATGTTTGCGTGCCGTCTTTGGATGAAAATTAGGATGGAATGTGCTCACACACTGTAGATTATGTTTTAACTGGGAACTTGTTTTCACATTTGGAAAAACGTTAATAATCTGCAGTAATTTTTGTAATTTCGGAAAATGTCTATAGCACATAAATAGTTAAAATATGGCGTTTCAGTCTTCGATCGCTAGTCTTTATTCTCAATAACCGGTTTCGGGCTAGCTGCCCATCTTCAGATCTGTTAGACAATGTTAAAAATGTAATTAATAAGAGAGATACAGTTAGCGATAAAAATATCTTAGTTTACAAAAAGAAATTTTGGAACGTATTAAATGCCAACATACCATATGTTGTAGTTACAGAGTAACTTGTCCGTACAGAACACACAGTTCACTGTCATAAGTAAAGTAAATTTCAATCTGTTAAAACATTATATCGCAGTATTTAAGAGTAACCTGATTGGTAACAGTAAAAAGTGCCCTCTACCTATAACAATTGTGCATCTGTCATTATTTCGCCGTATATATTAATGGCGAATATTCTTTTTAATAAAACAATTTTTAGGTAATAACATATGAATAATCATTTTGAGTGGACCATAAAACGAAAAATTTTTACATTAATTAAAAATTTTTTTTATAGAGAAAAATAAAATATAATTAAAATGTAGATATTCTTCCGAAAATGTGCGTTTGCTCTTCTTTGTTTTTGATTGGTGGTGGAGTGGATTTCCCTACGTCAGAACGTATACAACGCCACGCCGAGTCGTCTTGCGCCGCGCCCAATTCACCTCGCCGCCAGTACGCTGAGGGCCGTTCCGCTGTAGCTGTTTCTTACTGGGGCGTGCTGTTGCATTCAAGAGGAAGCCTAAAACAGGTCTTTAAAAATCTCATAATAATTCCTGTGCATAAAATCACTTTGCTCATTAAGTAGTAGGTCTGGGGTTTTATTGTGATGTGCGTATATTTCAATCTCTTCGAGCAAGTTGAGATAGAGACTTTTTGGAGCTTTATGTAGCACCTCCATTTGATCATTTATATTACTCACTTCATGTCTACTCTCTTTTACATGTGTTCCAAATGCTGTTCGATTGTTATGACTGCAATGTTCCCTGTATCGAATTTCAAAATTCCGTCCTGTTTGTCCTATATAATAACTGTCACATTCAGCACATTTAATCTTATACACTCCGGATTTATTGTATTTCATTTGTTTCGTCGTTGCTGGTTTATGTCTTAATCTGTGTGCCATTTGCCCTTGGTTCTGAAATGCCACTGCGATGTTTTTTGGAAAGCATTTAGCAATTCTTTCCGACACACGCCCTTTGTATGTCAGGGTGACAAACTTCTTCTTAACTTTAATTTTCCTAGAATCGCTACTGATGCCCGCGGACCTGTTTTTGATTTTGTTAAACATACGTGTAACTTCTTGTGTCCTGTATCCGTTAGCTGCTGCTACTTGCTTAATAATATCCAGTTCTTTCTGCAACTCATCTTCCTGTAGTGGCAATCTGAGGGCTCTGTTGCACATTGCATAAAAGTACGCTCTTTTATGCTGTGCCGGGTGGTGCGACGTCGCTACTATGATGTTGTCGGAGCAAGTGTCTTTTCTATAGACGCCGAAAACGTGCCTTCCTCCCTCCTTTCTGACAGTCAAATCTAAATAGTTAATCGCCCCATTGTTTTCCATTTCTAGTGTGAATTGGATTTTTGGATGCTGCTCGTTTAAAACTTTAGTCATTTCCTCTACGTCTTCTTTTTCCCCTTTGAATAATAAAATAGTGTCGTCAACATACCGTCTGTAATAAATTAACTTCTCCTTAATTTCTGGAAAAGAGCTAAAAACTTTGTTCTCAAAGTCATTCATAAAAATTTCAGCTAAAATACCTGATAGACTGTTACCCATAGCTAAACCTTCATCTTGAATAAAAACTTTATCGTTAAAAATAAAACTATTAAAACTCAGTGTGAACTCTAGCATATCTACGAGTTCGACGATTTCACCCATGCTCATTGACTTATTTTTTATCAGGTTTTTCCTTATAATTTGCAAAGTGTCCGGTATTGGTATATTAGTGTAGAGGTTCACGACGTCCAATGAGGCTAGGACTGCATCCTCTGGGATTGCAATGTCCTTCACTTCGTTCGCGAAACACACACTATTTTTTACGTTGTAAACTTGCTCGTATTTATACGCCGATTTATACGCGTATAAATACGAGCAAGTTTACAACGTAAAAAATAGTGTGTGTTTCGCGAACGAAGTGAAGGACATTGCAATCCCAGAGGATGCAGTCCTAGCCTCATTGGACGTCGTGAACCTCTACACTAATATACCAATACCGGACACTTTGCAAATTATAAGGAAAAACCTGATAAAAAATAAGTCAATGAGCATGGGTGAAATCGTCGAACTCGTAGATATGCTAGAGTTCACACTGAGTTTTAATAGTTTTATTTTTAACGATAAAGTTTTTATTCAAGATGAAGGTTTAGCTATGGGTAACAGTCTATCAGGTATTTTAGCTGAAATTTTTATGAATGACTTTGAGAACAAAGTTTTTAGCTCTTTTCCAGAAATTAAGGAGAAGTTAATTTATTACAGACGGTATGTTGACGACACTATTTTATTATTCAAAGGGGAAAAAGAAGACGTAGAGGAAATGACTAAAGTTTTAAACGAGCAGCATCCAAAAATCCAATTCACACTAGAAATGGAAAACAATGGGGCGATTAACTATTTAGATTTGACTGTCAGAAAGGAGGGAGGAAGGCACGTTTTCGGCGTCTATAGAAAAGACACTTGCTCCGACAACATCATAGTAGCGACGTCGCACCACCCGGCACAGCATAAAAGAGCGTACTTTTATGCAATGTGCAACAGAGCCCTCAGATTGCCACTACAGGAAGATGAGTTGCAGAAAGAACTGGATATTATTAAGCAAGTAGCAGCAGCTAACGGATACAGGACACAAGAAGTTACACGTATGTTTAACAAAATCAAAAACAGGTCCGCGGGCATCAGTAGCGATTCTAGGAAAATTAAAGTTAAGAAGAAGTTTGTCACCCTGACATACAAAGGGCGTGTGTCGGAAAGAATTGCTAAATGCTTTCCAAAAAACATCGCAGTGGCATTTCAGAACCAAGGGCAAATGGCACACAGATTAAGACATAAACCAGCAACGACGAAACAAATGAAATACAATAAATCCGGAGTGTATAAGATTAAATGTGCTGAATGTGACAGTTATTATATAGGACAAACAGGACGGAATTTTGAAATTCGATACAGGGAACATTGCAGTCATAACAATCGAACAGCATTTGGAACACATGTAAAAGAGAGTAGACATGAAGTGAGTAATATAAATGATCAAATGGAGGTGCTACATAAAGCTCCAAAAAGTCTCTATCTCAACGTGCTCGAAGAGATTGAAATATACGCACATCACAATAAAACCCCAGACCTACTACTTAATGAGCAAAGTGATTTTATGCACAGGAATTATTATGAGATTTTTAAAGACCTGTTTTAGGCTTCCTCTTGAATGCAACAGCACGCCCCAGTAAGAAACAGCTACAGCGGAACGGCCCTCAGCGTACTGGCGGCGAAGTGAATTGGGCACGGCGCAAGACGACTCGGCGTGGCGTTGTATACGTTCTGACGTAGGGAAATCCACTCCACCACCAATCAAAAACAAAGAAGAGCAAACGCACATTTTCGGAAGAATATCTACATTTTAATTATATTTTATTTTTCTCTATAAAAAAAATTTTTTAATTAATGTAAAAATTTTTCGTTTTATGGTCCACTCAAAATGATTATTCATATGTTATTACCTAAAAATTGTTTTATTAAAAAGAATATTCGCCATTAATATATACGGCGAAATAATGACAGATGCACAATTGTTATAGGTAGAGGGCACTTTTTACTGTTACCAATCAGGTTACTCTTAAATACTGCGATATAATGTTTTAACAGATTGAAATTTACTTTACTTATGACAGTGAACTGTGTGTTCTGTACGGACAAGTTACTCTGTAACTACAACATATGGTATGTTGGCATTTAATACGTTCCAAAATTTCTTTTTGTAAACTAAGATATTTTTATCGCTAACTGTATCTCTCTTATTAATTACATTTTTAACATTGTCTAACAGATCTGAAGATGGGCAGCTAGCCCGAAACCGGTTATTGAGAATAAAGACTAGCGATCGAAGACTGAAACGCCATATTTTACTTAATGAACGATCGCGGACCTCCCAGTGAGACAACCATGTCTTGTTTTGATAAACATAAATAGTTCATGTCATCATTTATAAAACTGGATAACAGCGAGCAGCGTTCGCGCTCTGATGGTTCTGTGCACAGGATGATTCTGTGATGATGTTACAAACTTTCCGGAACGGTGGAAAAGAATAAATGTATCAATCTGAGGTAAGGGAGCCGTTGTGATGAAAATCAAATCGAAAGTTGTACGTGAAAATCGTTCTGCTACTTCAGAATGTCTAATACATCTACCAGTACTGTTGTTGCAAAATCTTTAGGATAGGCAACTTTCAGAGTGGTAGTACGAAACAAAACAAGATAATAAACGTAAAACGTGGGCTTTAAAATGCATACCTTAAGGCCTATGAGCACTTGTTCATCCTCGCTATTGTGCAACACAACTCTTCTACTAAAAAGCAGCCCATAGTTCTTATGGTACACGTTTCATGACACTTGTTTATTAGCCCGCATCCCGTGGTCGTGCGGTAGCGTTCTCGCTTCCCACGCCCGGGTTCCCGGGTTCGATTCCCGGCGGGGTCAGGGATTTTCTCTGCCTCGTGATGGCTGGGTGTTGTGTGCTGTCCTTAGGTTAGTTAGGTTTAAGTAGTTCTAAGTTCTAGGGGACTGATGACCATAGATGTTAAGTCCCATAGTGCTCAGAGCCATTTGAACCATTTGAACACTTGTTTATTAGAGATTTTTTCTTTGTTTTGGTCCCTACTACAACCTCTAAAGTTGGCGAACAGCTACAACAGTAGTGGAAGATGAATTTCACTGTCAGAGGTATCAGAATGATTTCCACTAATAATTATCGATTTGGTCGCTTGCACACCAGGGCCCGTACCTCAAATTGATATTTGACCCTTCCCCGTCATCATTAAAAGTTTACAACATCATCACGGAATCATCACTCAGATAATAATAATTTCGTGTGTCTCAATGGCTTCGTGGAAGCGTTTCAATTGGACACCCCTTCTGCGATTTGTTTGTTCATAACGTACACCAGTTACGCAGCTGAGGAAAGGGGACCTACCGTTTAATGTGGAATCCGAACCACACGTTGTTTCTGGTGATTCCTCTCACCGTTGAGAGATCGTTCGATCTTGTGACGTCACGGTTTCCAGGCACGGAAGACCACTAGGCCTGAGATGTACATAAATGTTTCAGCTATAGCTTTCGACGAGTGCGTTTGTAGCTATCAAAATATGCGACATAAATTCCTGTCTCTTTTGATTGCATAGAATTAAAAGCTTAAATTTCTCAGACACCCAAGGTACGGTAGACCTTACTATTTTAACTAAAATCTTCATACCTACACCCGTTCCTCAAAAAATGTGATGTTAACAGACGGACGGGCGGACAACTAATAGAAATCGAACATTTTTATGCGGTATAATTAAAGACAAACAATGGTCCTATATTTTCCTTTACATTTACTGTATCCGGCTGGTTAGCCATCGGCGTGGTAGCTGAGCGTGCTCGGTCAGAGTCTTAGCTCCAGACTGTAATAAAAAAACTGAGTGACTGGATCAATGATCAACTTGGACGGTCGCCATGAGTCGTCCGCACCAAACAAATGCAACGAAATAAAACGAAAAAAATTAGATTAAAAAAACTGGTAACATGTTTGCCTACCATACAGTGGGCCCGGATTCGATTCCCGGTCGGCTTGGAGACTTTTTCCAGTCGTGGGCTGGGTGTTGTGTTGTCTTCATCATCCTTTCATTATCGTCACCGACACGCAAGTCGTCTCGTGTGGCGTCGACTAAAATAAAGCTTGTAACCCGGTGGCCGAACTTCCTCGGATGGGGCCTGCAAGCTAACAATGCCACACGATCATTTCATTTACTTTTATCGTGAATCATTCTTTCTTGCCCAGTTTTATGATTCTGGGTCAACAGGAAGTAAGCAATAGATTTCGATGAGTGAGATTCCGAGTATCAGAAAATGTGGCGTAAATTGCGGTATCTTTTGATTACTTTTACTAAAAAACTTAAATATGTTACACCGCCAAGAGACTGTAAACCTTATTATGGAACGTAAATTTCGACTTCGTATCTCTACCCGTTCCTGAGAAAAAAGGAGTCTTAACAGACAGGCAGAAAATAAAATAATAGTGTGGCATTGCTGGCCAGGAGGCCCCATCTGGGGAACTTCGGCGACCAGTTGCAAATCTTATTTCAGTGGACGCCACTTTGGGCGACTTGCTTGTCAGTAATAATATGATGACGGCAACACAATACCTAGTCCACGAGCGGAGAAAAAGACAGATGGAAAAAAAAATTGGGCCTAAAGAGTATGGCTATCGCGATGCTGGGCCACTTTTTGTTCCTGTTGGGAATTCTAACATCATGTGGTCATTGACCTAGTGTTGATGTAATTCTTCTCAGTGATATGACTGCTGTTAACTATGACGTCATCATCTTAATCTGTGTCAAGCAACACGCCTTTCCAGCCCGTCTACCCCTTCCTTATACCCAACCAGTCATAGAGCTGTATGAAACAAAGACAAAGATGGTGGAAATTGCTCAATTACATCATTGGAAAATTTAACATCACCTCCCCTCACCCAGTCACAACGCATCACTCCTTATCTCTCCATCTTATCATAGAGCAGTATCAAAAATTCCAAGATGGCGGAAATAGCCCAACTGCAAAGACGGAAAATTTAAGAACTTCTCCAACTCCCTCCCCCTTATCCCCAGCCAATCACATTGCAGCAATAAATTTGAAGATGATGGAAATACTCGAAGTGTATGATTTAGAAACCTCTCTCATTAGTCTTTCCAACCAATCAGGGCACAGCATTAGAAATTAGCACAATTTTGTTAATCGGAAATTTATAACCCTCTGTTCTCTCCTTCCCTCTTTCTATCTCCTGTCATTTACAGTGAAGTATTAAAAGCCCAATACCGTGAAATTAGCCCAATTTTCTTAATGGAAAATCTACAACACCAACCAATCAGAAACTAGTATTAAAATGAAGATAAAATAGTCTCAAATTACATTATTTCTTACATACACATCAAGTTACGCCCCTTTCCTCTTCCCACACCCTTACCTCAAACCATTCTTAGCGCAGTATTAAAAATTGAAGATGATGGGAACAGTCCAGTTGTGGGCCTTTTACCCACCCACTTTTTTCAAACAGAATGTAGTATCAGATATGCAGTATAATACTACGTATCCGCAACTTATTCATTGTTTGCATAAAATGACACACATAAAGTGCAAAGTATTCCATCTCCGTCTGCTCTTTTCCAGTCAGAGTCTACCATTGACGTGAAAGAGCTATTTACCTTGTAGCCCCATCTGCACTGTGCTAAAAGGTATCTAAATGATTGAATTATTTGCATAAAAAATTCATCTCACGCCTCTTTCTCACTTGTTTCCTCTAATCTGAGCCTGATATTAACATAGAAAAGCCAGTTACAATGTAACCCCATCTGCGATATGCTCAAAACTATCTGAATAGCGGGTATCACTTATTTAAAGAAAAATCATTGCACATCCCGCTCTTCCCTCCTCCAATTAGAGCCTCATATTAAAATGAAAGAGATAATTACAACGTAACCCCATCTAGACTGTGCTCGAAAATATCGGAATACCTCGAAATACTTGTATATGAAAACATACATCACACACCTTCCTCTTCTCCAATCAGAGCCTATTACTACTGTTAAAGAGTAGCATCACCTGAACTGTGCTCAAAAGTATCCGAAATATTTATGAAAAAATAGGTCAGAGCATCTCAATTGCCTAAAAAATGATGAACCATGTTTTTATAAATCTCAAGAGTGTCTTCATTAATTACCTTCAAAAATGATCCATTTTGGAATTGTTCAAGAGACGCATCAGCAAATTTCATTCGAAGCTGCATATCATTCACTGTTGAATAATCCAACGAGTAAATAACATAGCCTCTACGAATAACTTAAAACCAAAATTTGAATATAAAATAAGAACAGCAAATTAGAAACTCGTAGTTGTAGAACATGAATTTTTCCTTAAATACTGTTCTGCAAAACCTGAAACCACGAAATAAAATCAACTGCTGCGTTATAACCGAATTTCTTATTGTCATCAACATACGGCTTCACTGTAAAGGCTTCAAAGTCTTGATGTTCGTAACGTGAATTGCTCCTACAGTCACCTACACCTGTCTGCCCTGTCAAAACTTTCAGAGTTCGACCAGTGGACTACACTTGATTTAAGACACAGTCTTAAACTAACAGCTTTACACATCTATGGTATTTGTTAAATGCCACAATGTTCTAAAATATGTGCAAAATAATTTAGCAAGACAGAAAGTGCGATGTTTATGTCGATTACCACAGTATAACAGCAATTTTCCGTTCTTATTTGTCTATAAAACATGATTGTGAACTCGAAAGTATGTGCCAGGAAAGGGTACAGTAAAGTCAATGTATCACTAGAAATATAAAATCGGTAAAAATTATGGCAATGGTTGGACTTCGTTGTAGTTAAGTAAAAAATGCTTGAAGTCTCAAATTGATGCTGGTGAAAGCTACAGTATTCCAGATGCGCCAATAATATCAGAAAACGTAGTGTTTGAATTGCAGCAGTATGTAAATACGTGATGTGTATTGAGTCTGCTGATGTGTACTGTTATCAAATAACGTTCTTTTCAACAATAATATAGGAGGGGAGAAAAGATAATACAGCACAAGAGAAAATGCAGTCAGTGACAAGTATTATGCAACTTGCTGCAGCATTCAGAATTACGGCTCGTTAAAAACCTGTAATCAGTTATACCAACATTTAATAAAGGTACCAGAACACGCACCACGTGATTTTTAGGGAAGAAAGAAAGGAAGAAGGTGTATTTTTTTTAGAAAGGAATAACGTGTTTCATTGTATATCACTTAACTACATAAGGAAGAGCATTGTTTATACACTCTCCCACGAGACGACCAAAAATGGGAACAGGGGGAGATGTAACATCTCCAGAGACAATGGCATAGTAGCTATCTCGAAAATAAATACAATTATTTATCATTTACGATAGTGCACGTGACATTTCTTACACTTTACACCACATCTGAATTGTCTGTATCACTTATTGAAATGCAGCATCTGTGCTATCAATAACAAAAGCTCTTAGATTATGCAGCATTCATAAGAGTTACACGAGTTTGTTCTACCTAAATCTGTTATTACAAAAAGGAATCATATTCTTTCAACAGGAGTGATTTACTTTTCATAGTTGACAAAGTGAAAAAAAATTCTGTTAGCTATACATTTTATATGTCAAAAATATTAATTGATACTGAATCTATTATGGCAAATATACTCTTAATGTAGCTAAAACAGGCTTCTGGCACATGGTAGATGAGGAAAGAAAAAGTGCACATTAATTGCAAACACTGATGTGTCCATGTGGAAAGAATGGCACTCCCATCGCTTCTTGAAAACAAGTTTTACAGAGGCGATCACTATTAAAAGCACCCGCGATCATTTGCTGTTGCTGTTCAGATGACAACAGTTGCTGCTTTTGGGTTAACAGTTGTTCAAGCTTCCTGAATGTTAGGAGAAACTTCATATTAGCTATCCCCTTCATTGTAATCAACCCATCTTTATTCAGGGGATGTTGTATCTACCTTTACTCTTCACAAGGATCACAAACACTTGGTAACCACAGAGTATATTCAGCCCATGGGTTACCCAATTCATCCCAACGTTTAAAGCCTCCTTCACAACGGAAACACACAGTTTTATCTTCATTACCAGAAAAGAATCCAGCTTCACTGCGTCTCTTTGGATGCTTCTTAACAGCAAATGATGAATCACTGAAGAACACTAGTCTCAACTCACATGCATTGCACGAGTATTTAGGATGAGCTAACATTACGTTTCGCTTGTCATGAGTTGAACTGTTCGATGGCGATCACTCAGGAAATGCATGCAGACATATTTCCAGCAGAAATATATCCATTATCCCACATAATGTGGTGACTTGCACAGTGAGATAAATGGATTATTTTACATTCAGTTACTGATAAACATTTCCCCATATCGAATTATAGCATGCTTGAGGACTGCATCAATGCACATACACAGACATCAGCAAGTCGTACCTTGATGTTGACTAAGCAAGGCGAGACTTGACCTTAAAAGCAAAATGAAGTTGAAATTCATCAAGGCAGTACTTGGAGGGAGAACTGTATCTCCCCTGTAATCTTTTGTTGCCTGTAAATTTAATGTAGTGTATAAATCAGGTAGATGATAACGATGAAAATGACGTGGAAATACTTATTGTATGTAATAATAATCGCCAGCAAAATCGGCAAGTCATGAGGGGATGTAAGTCCCTCTGGAATTTATCTCCAACAGTTTCCAAGAATGCATTTCCAAGAATGCACGTATGCCCTAACACTATCGCCACTTGAGCAAGGTCTTGCTGGAAGTGCACTGCATTAGATTTTATGTTACAGAAAATTAACGTCAGTGAACCAAATTGAACCATCTACATTTGACACATGAAATCCTAGAGACACAAGTGAAGTGATATCCAGAAATAAAGATATATTACTAGTGTGTTTGGAAATAAATGTTGTCCACCCTGTCATTCACGATGTAGAAGGCAGTGATACTCAGAATGTAAGAGGTGTAGTGTCAGTTACCTTGTCAGTTGCAGCTCAGATGTCTACCAGGCAACAGTGTTCTCAGAGTTCACAATTAAGGGACTGGTATTATTGATTAAACAGCATCCTGTTTTGCATCAAGTCTTATTAATGATTCCAAACATATAGAATAATTGCATTCACCCTTGTTAGCTGACTCACCCATTAGTAACAAGGGAATGGTGGCCAATAGTGTAATGTAATAAAGTAAGAATTATTTGTGACTCTTTTTCTTTGCTATCAGTGTAATGTAATAGAATGAATATGAGCCGCGATTTACATAAAAAAGAAACATTAATGCAATGGATTAGCATGAAAGAGAAATGGCTAATGTAGGAATATTATTAACAGTGCAATATGTTGTTTAATTTAGCCCGACGTGTATAAGAACTCAGTAAACTAGCTCAGTTCTCAGGGTAGTTACGTAATCATCGATAATTAATTATCCTTTTCTTATTTACCCAACACTACAGATATTATTCCAGGCTCGTGAGGAGTCGTGTGCTTATTGCACCAGAGAATATTTGCCAAGTCTGTTCGATGTACACTACTGCAATACGTAACTTATCATCGTGGTTCCGTCTCCATTGGCCAATATAAGGTAACAAGAGTAGCATCTACAAATGAAATCCTATAGTGGCACTGGAATCTTGTGACCAGACCTTTTCTGCCTTGGATGTTATCTCGCTATATAAAGAAAATCTGTAAGTAAAATGGTTAAATTATTAGTAGCTGCCTCCGGTCTGAAATAAGGTTAATTGTCCTAAACGACGGCACGTCTCGTAGATGGGCTAAAAGAAAAATGTTAAAGATCTTTCTAAGATGGTGCCTAACAATGAAAATTATTTGTTAAGGCCCATATCTACTTAAGACAATCCAGGTATCAGACTACCAATTGAGTGACCACATACACAAATTCTTTTGACAAAATAACCATTATATTTTTCGGGTTTTAAGTACAACTTACTTTATCAGCTGGTACAGCAAGATGAGCTTTACACAAGAACGTCGTCTTAGGTCCGAATCCAAGCAGATAAGATAAGCGAATGACAAAGGAAAGATAGTCCATGCATAGAAGCGAAAGAGTCCGTGGAATAACATATCCGTTGTAGTTCTATCTCTTCTTCTTTGGCGTACTTGTCGATTATTTATAAACTTTATCGTAATATTTAGTTTACATTTTTTTACACCCAAGTCCACCCAGGAGAAACAGTACAATAGGTGAATGGGAGCCGCTTAGCAGGGGAATGCTGACCACCTAGGAGGAATGGTGGCAAACAAAGGAGGAATGGTTGCCACCTAGGGGAATGGTGAGCACGAATGGAGGATGGAAACCCTCCATTAAGGCAATGGTAGCAACATAGTAGGGGAATAGTGGCTATCCAAAGGGGAATGTGGGCCACTGAACGAGTGAATTGTGGCCACCTGGAGGATTGATGGCTGACCTGGTATGGGAATGGAGATCATTTAAATGGGTATGGTAGCCTCCTTAGAGAATGATAGCCACCCAAAGATGGGTTGACAGCCACCTAGTGGAATGGTAGCCACCTACTAACGGAATGGTGGTCACCCAAAGGGAGAATAGTGACCACCCAAAGAGGAATCGTGGCAACCTGCAGAGAAGGGTTGGCCCCCAAATGGGCACAGTTGGCCACCTAGGAGGATGGTGGTCACCCAAAGGGAGAATAGTGACCACCCAAAGAAGAATCGTGGCCACCTGCAGAGAATGGTAGGCACCCAAATGGGCACAGTTGGCCACCAAGGGGAATGGAAGGCACCTAGTAGAGAAACTGTACACACCCAGTAGGAGAATCATGCACACCAAAGAGGAATGGTGACCATCTGGAGAGGCTGGTAGCTATGTGAATGGGAAATGTTGGCTATACTGGGGAATGATGGCCACTTAATAGGGGGATATTGACCACATAGGGGGAATGGTGGGCACCCAAACGGGAATGGCGACCACCCAAAGATAGAATTGTGGGAAACTAGATGCTTCTTAATGCCCAAGGTGGTTAGTAACAGCTGTGGTTGCCTGATGTGTAGAGTTTTCTGCTAATTTCTAATAATATGCTCTCATTGGTTGAAAAGGGAAGGGGGATATAAAGCACACAATTAGTCAATTTTTATCATCTTAGGTTTCTAATACTGGATTTACACAACTCCGTTATTTCTGCCAAATTGGATTTTTTAATACTGCACTACGTTAGGCTGGAAATAGGAGTACTGCACTGTGTTAAGTTTGAGACAGGGGGTGGGGATGGGGTGTTAAATTTTCCACTAATGCGACTGGACAATATCTGACACCTTACATTTTTCATACTGTTATCCAACTGACAGGTGGCAAGGACGGGTGAGGGTGAGGGGGAAGGGGGTGGCTTTCCATTGAAAAGGATGATGACATCAATGAAAACACTGATGACATCACTAATAAGGATGATGATATCATAAACTCAGTGACCTCACTGTACCAGAAATCCCAATGGACGCAACCGGAGGTGGCACACTGAGACAGTTTCCGACTGGCGTCTTCGGCGGTGCTTTGAAATTCGCCGTCAACCACAAGCTTCGCCCAAACAACAATGTCCTCGCTACCGCAAATGACATGGATTTCTGCGTTGTGATAAGCTATTGCCACAGGCAGAAAAGGACAGTTTATGTTCGGCACTGGCGTACGACAGTTCTAGCACAGCGTTCCAGTGTTGCTGCTACAGTTCCGCGGAGAACATCCTGCGGGAGTTAGTCTACTGACTAGTGGAGTAGCCTATAGCCTTCGCAAGGAGGAAAGTGTTTACTACTGTGATTGACAGTGTGGCGCTCAGACTGGACATAGTCTTGTTGACACTGTATGCAGTTACACCCGCTTTGATAAGCAACTATCTGTCCGCAAGCGCATCTAACGAGTTGCTGTACAACATTAGTTAAGTACTGCAGTAGTAAATTGTATATTTGTATGTTACTAACTTTTTTGCACTGTAACAGTTCCTTCGCCTCTTGGAGCCCCTAAATTTAATACGACGTGTGCGAGCTGCTCTACCAAGACGACCCGTGCATCGCTATAACCTTACTACTACTGTATCAGTGTTCCATTTTTACCAATTGAAGTATGGAACTCTCAGACTGGACTGGAAGAAGGCTGGTGAGAGGTGAAGGTCTGAAAAGTGCACGAAGGAACAATGCTCCCCACCCCCGCAGCTGTATATTGGACAGCATGTCTTGTATGACTCATTCGGTATAAAGGTACAAGTTGTAAGAGCAGCTGATACACAAGGCATTGTCACTTAAATCCTCATGCCACTGCTTGTGTCTCATCATTCATTTCGCTAACCCTATTAGTTAAAAACAGTCTAGGTTGCAATTTTAGTTTTTTATTTTTCAACGACGTGTTTCGCCTTATTTAGGCATTTTCAGGTTATCTTAATTTGGTATTTCTTAGAAGAATTCTTTAGTCACTGTAGCCAAAGGGCATCGTCGAATATATCAGGCCAACATCGCCTTCGTTAAAATCAGTAAAAACTTTTCTAGATGGACGCGAAAAGTCTTTACTGAGTTTAACGAAGGCGATGTTGGTCTGATATATTCGACGATGCCCTTTGGCTACACTGACTAAAGGATTCTTCTAAGAAATACCAAATTAAGATAACCTGAAGATGCCTAAATAAGGTGAAACGCATCGTCGAAAAATAAAAAAAACTAAAATTGCAACCAAGACTTTTTAACCAATGATGTTAAACATTGGTTTGCTGCATGCCACATATCGATTGGAAAAAATTCATTTCTCTAACCCTAAATTTGGGTGTCACTTCTACGCAATATCATTCTACTGCAGCCTTAGCAACGCTTAGTGAGAATGTTAACTTAAACGTCCGACGTGACCGAATTATATTTTAAAAATAATTCTTTTTTGGTGAATGCTCTCATTCACGACGTTCACTCTGTTGAGCGTGCCAGCAAGAAAGAAGCAGTGACAAAGAGAAAGAGAGGGGGTGCGACAGAGACACACAGTGATTGAATGAGAGCGGCAGAGCTGGTGGGCAGAGGAAAGGCAGATAGAAAAATCTTTCAAACGATCGTCTGATAGGGCCACGGCTCTATCTACTCCTGCGGATTGGCGCTCCCGAGATAAACCCACTCCTCCTCCGTCAGCACACGGGGTCGTACCGCCGCCAGCCGCCCCCGCTTAACAGCTCCAGATCGGAAGCAGATGGCACTCGGGATAAGGGCCAAGGAAAGCGCTCCCCTGCCACGCGGGGCAGCCAGGACTGCAGCGTCCGGTGGAGTGGGGGTGGGGCGGCAGCGGAAGAAACAAATGAATTCCCGCTAACAAGACGTCGCGACGGCCCCGCGGGAGGCGTCGCCGAGCCGTGATTGCTGCTGGTCGTGGTCTGAGGAGGAAAATGGGAGAGCGGTGGTGGGGGGAGGGGGGGGAAGTGGTGGAGGACGTTGTGTCTCGGGGAAGGAGGAGGCACCGGGACGGCGCCGTCTCTTGGAGGTCACACCAATCAAGTTACAAAGTGGTCCTCGCATATCCTCCAAGGGGGACCAGTGTTCTTCACTCTCCAAACCCTTTATGGACTTAACTTTCAGTCTTTGTCGCGACTGACCACTTTCAGTTTTTGAATTTTGTCAGGTTTCAAATTGCTTTCATAGAAAGAAAACTGGAGAAATATGTATTTCCGGAATTTTATTTAATTCTTTTTGGAAGAGGATCATTAGAATCCTTTCAGGCCATCTTGGTCTAGTCAGAGTCAAAAATTACTTCATAACAACTAGGTTTGACAACAAAAAAATTCTCCCATTCACACATAAAAGCAGCATACATTGGCAACACATCGAATGAATTCTTGATTCTATATAGCAAATAGAATAGTTTTCACACTTTCCATGACTGGCAATAAAATCTGGCTTGAACTCCAACACTTTGGGCTCAAATTTCCTTTGAAAGTGAAAACCCCTTATTTCGTGTTTTATTCTGAAGATAATTAGGAAATATTTCTGCTAATATTGCCTTCTTCAAATTCAATTTCTTCATCTTCTGGAGAATGAGTGGAAATGGTGGTGGTGGTGGTGGTGGTGGTGGTGGTGGTGGTTAGTGTTTAACGTCCCGTCGACAACGAGGTCACCAGAGACGGAGCGCAAGCTCGGGTTAGGGAAGGATTGGGAAGGAAATCGGCCGTGCCCTTTCAAAGGAACCATCCCGGCATTTGCCTGAAACGATTTAGGGAAATCACGGAAAAACTAAATCAGGATGGCCGGAGACGGGATTGAACCGTCGTCCTCCCGAATGCGAGTCCATGAGTGGAAATATTCTGTTGACAATTCATATGGTGTTGTGTCATTTATTGTTTGTTTGGTCCGTGATTTGGTGAGTTCGAATAATTCAAGAATGTGTTAGGTTTAACAATCACTAATTTTCTGAATTAATACATCAGTATTAGATGGTGAAAACCTCTCGGGAAACTCCATTTTATCGTTGTTTTCCCATTTCCTTGCGATGGCATGTCGTGCAAAAACATAAAGCTATTGACCTGGCAGAACTTACGAGTACAGACCATTTTACACGAAAGTTTTCTAAAAATCTTCAGTATTTTCTGCTTCCGAACAGTTATTAGCATATTTAGATCAGCGACGAAATTGGAGCCAATAATTAAGACCAAAGTACCACAGAAATCACGCAAAACCAAGCACAGAATGATTAAGAGTCAACTACACACATCTCTGGAGCCACAGATAATCACTTGCACAAGTTCTGCGACGTGTTGACAATGTACCAAACTAAAAATACAGGTTGCAGCAGTTGTACGCTTTTTTTCTTAAGTGGGACTCAGAAGTCCCTTCAGGGACGAGCCAGATAAAGTAGCGTACCTTATCAACTTCTTGGTTAAAATGCATGCGGTAGCTTGCTGCGAGACGTCTCCTAGTCCCAAGTTGTACATGACAAGTAGTGAGGTCAGCGTGGCTAAAGCACCATATGGGACTGCTCCCACAACAGGAGCCAGTTGAAACATGGGGAAAAAGTGTCAATCAGCCAACTTCTGTGATGCATGGTGGTGATCTTCACTATAACATGGATCGGAGACAACATCTTTCTATGTAGCAGCTATGGTCCAGTTTTCATCAAGGTATGTTTCTTGACAGCGGCACATCATGCGAAACTTACTTTCGTCCTTAAGTTTTGCGCACCAGTATACTTCCGAAGGTCGGTTTCTGGAGCAAACCAATTTTCGCAAGATGTGCTTGTACCAGCTACTTTTTACCGTTTGTCCTTTCACTTATATAAAAAAAAATATTTAATATTTGTCTGATATTTCCGTTTCTTATATCATTTCTTATCGGATATTCTGCAACGCTGTTTCATTTTCGCTCCCTTCTGCGTTTCCTTTACAGCCCAATTCCGACGCCCACACCGGCATGATGGCCAACACAAAAGGTTTACTGCCATCTCTGCATAAGGGTTAGTATTCACTAACGTGAGGTATCGCAGGATGTGGGTACTGCGATGTTTGCGTACCTCTGGTTAGGGTTAACCATTAATACGCGCTCATCTGGAGATAGATTGGTCGAAATCGGACGAAGGGTAGCGGTTTGAAGGGCAGAGGAAAAAAAGTGCCAAGGCAAGAGCCAAGGGAAGAAAACCTCTGCGATAGTTAGGTCGGGTGGTAAGAGCAGTAGCGGTTGTCTTGCTGCCTGCGATAGGTCGTGCAAGGATAGGCTTTGTTAGTAGTGGGTATCATGCGTATCGATACCTTGACGTTGGGCGTTTGTGCTGCTCAGCGGCTGGCGCTGGGTGCTGGTACAGAGTCCTCGTTCAGCGTCAGCAACCTGCAACAGTTAGGTTTGTTATCGATCTTGTGTCCGATAGGTCATATACCGGAAGCACAGTGTGAGGGAATGTTGGCAGCTTGTTTGTGAGTCTGTGGGCGAGCTCGTCGGTGTCCCTGCTGTGGCCTGTTGGTCGGCTCTAATAGCAGCTGGTAGCTGCCAGTCAGTGTTGCTGATATGCAGGGGCTTACCGACGTTTGCGTATGTTAGTTTACCATAGGTGGCTATGCCCTAGCTAGCAGTGTCTTTGGCCGCTTGTGCTTCCACCTGTGGTTGTGATCGTAGTTTCCCAGAGTGAGGATGAAAGGATTGTTCGAGTGTCTCGAGTTCCTGTATAGTCGTGTGGCGTGTTTTTTGAATACTTCCTTGAGGGTATCAAGGCGGTATTCATGGTGAAGATCCACGGTGCGTGTGTAGCGTGGAGCGTTGCTAATGGTTCTTAGCACCTTGTTCTGTACGATCTGCAGGCGGCGCAGACGTGTAGGAGCTGCATATCCCCAGACGGGAGCTGCGTACGCCATCAGAGGTCTAATCAGTGTCATGTATATGGACCTCGACACCCTCCTATTCAGTGTGCTTTCCCTGTTGAGCATTGGGTGGAGCTGTTTGAACCTCGCGTGCGCTCGGTTGGCAATGTATTCGATGTGGTCCGCCCATGTAAGTTTCCGGTCCAGCCAGACACCAAGGCATCTGACTTTCTCTCGGAAACGTATTGGGCGTGTATGTAGTGTTATTGGTCTAAAGTGTTGATGTTTGCGCAGTAGTTTCGGTCTGCGTGTGAACAGAACTGCTTCGCACTTGTCGACGTTTACTTTAATACGCCTTCGCACCAACCAAGGCTCAGCTGTTCTGAGTGCTGTCTGTATTCGTGAATTGATGTTCGACGGTTTCCAACCTTGCGCAAGGATGGCGGTGTCATCCGCGTAGACGGCTAACGTCGTGTTTTGTGTTGCTGGGAAGTCATTAATGTACAGGTTAAACAAGATGGGCCCTAGAATGCTTCATTTGGGTACTCCAGCTTGGATACCGTGTTGTGTTGATTGTTTATCCAGCACGTTAGTGCTGAAACATCTGTTCGTGAGATATGAGTGTATGAGACGTACGAGTCCGTCCGGGAAACCAGCTTCGCTTAGTTTGCGTATGAGTCCGTTGTGCCAGAGACGGTCGAAAGCCTAAACTGCCGTATAAAGAGCAAATAGCGCTGCTAACTGCCGTATTAGATCACTGATGCAGTGAGCATGTGTTGAACGATGTAAGCAACATGGTGGTTATAACGCTATTCCATAGGCTATATTTTGAAACATAAACATCGTAGACGGTTGTTTTTACGAGAGTTTATTACAGCGGGATAAAATAGTTCGAATTACAATTATTACGGTCAGTCACGTGTACATAACAGAAACATTTCTTGCTAAGAAAACCATTCGAGTATCTTACAAATAAGTTCTAAAACTGTAGTGGACATGGTCCTCAGTTTGAGAAAAGAATCTTCTGAGATCCCTCGTTTTATGATCTGGGACCATGGCAAAATAGGAAAGAAACAAATTCGATTCGTTTGAGGCGTAGTTGATTCAAAAGTGTTCTGAAAATTTAAACATGAGGAGGTTCTTCGCAGAATTGGTGATGATCAGAATGTGTGGAAAACGCTCACGTCGAGACAAGAAAGGAGACCGTGACCTGTTTGAAACGTCCCCTTAGAAAAATTAATGAATTACTGTGCTGATAAACCTCTTACATTATTTGATTTTCAAACAGCTGAGCAAAACTGAACGTACTCAGACATTACTCTCTTTACTTATTCTGATCAACACTAAACTGACACACAATATTTATAGCGCAACGCAATCTCACTTTCAAAAATCCCAACCAAAGAATGGCCCTGACTAACATTAACCTATACGTTTCACAAATCACTTACCTCACAAAAATCTTCGTTACTCGAACTACTGCAATACAGCGACCGTCACTACTGCCAGCTAAATAAAAGATTCAAACCACTGAAGGCACTAACTACTGATGGGCACAGTTAGCAAAAGTAAGATTTTGATAGGGAACAAACAATGTATTTACCTTAATATTGTTCAAAAGTCATATTATATGTATCAGTTCACGACATCCAGTCTTACAAATGTACTGTCTCTGATGGACACACGTCCAGATCATCCGCTCTCAAAAATCCGCCATCTCACTTCCCCACATCCACCACTGCTGCCGGCTCACCTCGAACTGCGCAATGCTACGCGCTGTTCACATCCAGCTGGCCAACACTACAATGGCAGACAACAATGCAAACTAGCCACAGACTGCACACAGCACAGCCAGTGATTTTCATACAGAGCGCTACGTAACGTTGCCAATAAGAAAACATAAACAGCCTACTTAAATAGCACCATGCTCCCCACAAAAAATTTTACAAATTGTTTTGGGCAGTGGCCAATAATGATCTGATAAAATTTTTCATAATTACAATAACAAAGATATCAAATGCACACACTTATTGATACAATGTTGGTCAACAGCTAAAATTTTCTCACAGTCCATAAAGACTGTTCCGAACATTCGTCACAGTAAAATTGCAGATTTTTTCTCAAAGTCTGAGCAGTAAAAGAAAATGCACACGGAAGTAGTGGATTTCCATGCAGTCTTGAAGAAGTAGTGTTGTCCTTCCAACGGAAGGACAGTGCTGACTCTTGACATGCAGACAAGTAATGGGCCACAACAGAGCAAACCCACCGCAGAGTCAGTCGAAGTTTTGAAGAATATTGGTAGGTACGTCATCACAGAGTAGACCCACAGTAGTCCTGGTAGAGATTACAGTATTGGTGGGCCAACAGAGATGCAGACCCACTGCAGTCCTTGTAGAAATAAAGGTATTGGTGGGCCATCAAAGATGCAGACCCACTGTAGTCCTTGTAGAGACGGCCAGCAGCCATCCGTTGCGACTGTGCAAGTGCGCAATTACCATCGAAGAGTCTTGCAGAGAATATAGCAAGTCCATAAACCACCACTTGTACACTCATGAACTTTTTGGAATTGTCCTTAGAACCAGCAATGCTGTTAACCAGTCCCTTGCTGAATTACTAACACACGTGCAAACACTATCAGTCCCTACTTCTCACATATTGTCCATATACTATGACCAACAGAAACGTGTGCAGTGAAATGAAACTTAATTTGAAGAACTGGTGTCAATACAATTATAAATTTACAACATAAGAATACAATTACAAAGGTACAAAATACATCATTAAAGAACATAATAGTACAGATAACATTTTTAGTAATACAGGCTTTACAAAAGAATAGAAATAAACATGTGCATCAGTGTTACAGGAATTATGACATAAGTAAATATATAAAATAATGAGAATAGTTTTTGAAACATTAATTTCACGCATGAGCATTAAAACAGAACAGAATAAATAATGTCTAAACATCTTTACAAAGAAAATAACAAAGTATATGAAAACTTCTACAACATAAATCTTATTAGCTAAACACATAAAGACAGGAAAAAGACCAATACACAAGGGTACATAGCGGAATAATACAAAAGGAAAGACAGGGTTCGTTTTCAGTGTGAAATTTGGTACTGGAGTCCAATCCAAAACTTTGTTCTGTACATCTTTCCTCTTATTTCAACATTTGTTTCCACCAAAAAAATCCTATCCAATCATGCTTTCTATATTCCATTCACATCCTCTTTCAATATTCTTTTTTGGCCAAACCAATTTCTTTTAGTTTCTCAATGCATTTCTTCCAATTCATCACAACTCGTTCTCACATATAGCATACCCCATCTTAAGCTAACTTAAATCTACGGAGCTCAGATGCTAAACTAAGGGACGAGGCTATGCAGCAGCACAAAACAATTAACACAAACAGCAATGACAAAAAATGCAAATTGGCAAAGCAAGCAGCAATAAATATAAATTAGCGGAGCAATTGCAACATTACAACTAATATGAGCCAATGCGCAGCAACAAGAAAAATAAATCAGTAGTAAAACTGGCTTAACAGAGTAATAGAAAGTGAAATTTAGTAGCACTATGCCTGGCAAGCAGCAGCAGCAAATGCAATAACTTATACCTAAACATGACGAAGCTCAAGCAGAAAAAATATACACTAAAGACAACAATGCAGATAGTTCACATCTTAATATCTATGTCATTAAAGTGGTGCACCACTGCAATTCCTGTGAAGGGTAATGTCTTTTTGTGCTCCTTCGTTTTTTTGAAGTAGATCATGAAGTTATTATTTACTGGATCTGTAGGCATAAAATATTTATATTAGTACATCTATAAAATTTTATTTTAACCAATGCTGCAGTGGAGCTAGATACTAGATATTAAACAAAATGAGCAATATCTCAACTACATAGACAATAGATATAAAATGTTTCTCATCATTTCATTAGGCATTTTAGTAAATATCATAAATTACGAGCTCCACATTGTAATCATATGTTTTCAAGTTTGAGCGTGTCGTATTTGCGATGCTTTCTAAAAAGAAATGTCAATAGCGAGGATAATGGCCTCCTTTTTTCTCCACCTGTGCTTCTGAAAGGCTCACACTAATGACTTTCTTCCAGGTGACTGTCATGCAGCTGGGTGCCCACGACGCATTACGTGAAGGTCACTTAACTTTCTTACCGAAATATTTACGACACCTGTTTGCACTACAGTGACAGTCTCATATAAAAAATTTCACAGGTCGAGAATTTGAGTTGCAAATGTGTAGAAACAAAATCCTATGAATATAACAGTGGGCAAAAAATTTTCGCCTGCATTGTGATAAATTCAAGCATTTACACACATTTCATAACTATTTAAGTACGATTCTCAGCTTATTGATCATAAACATACCTCAACAGCATAATACACATCGACGTCGAAAAAATAACGTCATGACACCTCAGTCAACTCTCAAAAACGTCGTAGCTTTCTGCAATAATGTCAAACCATAAAAAATATTCTCTGCTCAGTTCAATAGTGTCATCTACCTCAAATGTACTTTAAAAATCATGATCCCATACCAAATACATCATTCAAAGCTCTCATAGTATCACAATGGTTCCGAAAAAATATGAACAGTTCACAAAGTACAGACAAAATACAATTTCATAAGTGTGAAGTTATCTAACTGTGTAATTACGTAAACATCTGTCACTGATGTAGTAAAATAAATGTTTGTCTCTCCCAGTTAAATAATCAGATAGCTGTGTAATTTATGTGTTAGAGAAATATGGTACCGATGTGTAAAGTTGTATAAACAATTACCATATTAGCTAGGGCTCCTTGCGCTTGCCAAACACATGGTACAGAAAGTAAGCCTGTACCCCCCTGAGGATTAATGTAATTATACCCTCAGGTGTTACAGATTACAGCAATGGAATGAAATGTATCATGGAAAACTTTCTTTGTAATTCAAAAATCTTGAAAAACAAATGGTTTAAGTACAAAATTAATCACTCAAATACGTGTACTGTAGCGCTAAACTGTGCATCTTGTTGTAAGATAATCTCTGTGGAAGTGTCGTAGATATCGTCCTTCGAAAGCTAAGTTCTGCAGAAGTCAATGTACTTACCTCATGATAAACAAAAGTGAAATGCTTTGCGTATAGATATCTTACTTATTACGCTTATTGCCGTGATGAAGAAAGTACTGTGCTGTAACGTATTGTTGTGCTACAGAAAAGGCTGTCTCATTGTAGCTATACCACAAAAGTTACTACTGAAACATGTTTTACTCTCCAGAATAATACAGAAAAACTGTGCAGATATAAAACAGATACACCGCAAAAGCAACAATATAAATTGTCACATATTAGTAGCGTCGTGATATAATCGTGTAGCTATCAAAGAAACCAAATGCCAAGTCATCTTTAATCTCACCGAATGTACTTCAAATAAAGAGTATCTTTTCAAGTACCAAAATGTTGCATTAAAATCTCATTAGCAATATATGTTCTAAGTATATAAGCCTGATAGTCGTTACGTAACCGTGCACTAACAAGCAAGAATGTACAAATAACAACACTGTGTCGTCTGTTCACTATAACAATGCATTCGTAATTTCTGTTTAAATAAGTTGTCTTGGTTCTTGACTGGATATTTAACTTCAAACATTGTTGCATGGTAACAGTTTCTTAAGTCTGACAAATCATTATAGAAATGTGAAGTGAAAGGTTTTATGGCAAAGACAAAGTTAAAAAGCAGATTATCTTTTAATAAACGGTTTTACATGTGAAATGTGGTGTAAACCTTTACTCTTCCTAGTGTTCAGAGTTAACTTCAAAGCAATTATCATGTTGTATACATCGGTAAGGAATGCTAAAATTTTTCTCAAGGTTAGCGTCTATGTTATTTTTCTCTGAGCCAGCTGGCGCACGTGGCTGCCTGCGGTGCGAGTCATTGTCTGTCTCTTTGTTGGCGCGTGTTGTTATTGAAATTCACCTTGTCGAGATTGCCCTGCTATGTTTGAATCTCGCCAGTTCTGATGGAATTCAAGTCTGTCGTTACGATTATATCGTCTGTCGTCATGTCTGTAGTTCCTGTAGTTTCTTTCTTGTCGGTTAAGTACTGGAGAATTTCTCCCTGAATTATCACTGCACGGTGAGCCGTTGCGTCTGAAGTTATTCTGTCTCCCGTGATAATAATAGTTCTAGTTGCCATATTTTCTGTTTCTATGATTGTCTCTGTTATATTCATTACTATGGAAATGTGATCATTCTCTGTAACTCTTACTACTGTGTCAAATGTTGTCATACGGGTGGTGTCTGTTTTGGTTACGATTTATGTAGTGAGAATAGCCTCGTCGTGTCCAGTTATTATTTCTTTCATCGAGGAATTGCGACGGATGTGACCTGTAATTGTTGTGTTCCTGTTTTCGCGTTCCTCGATTGTTAGTGTCAATTTCTAATTCTTGTAAGAGTCCCTGAAAAGCTTCAATGTCATCTTTGCAACGTCCTGCCAAAATAATATGTCGTAAATGTTCAGGTAATTTGATTAAGCAAATGTGGATGAGTTCTGAGGGGCTGTATGGGTTTGACAGGTATTGATTCTTGTGCAACATGTCTTAAAAATATTTCACAAGACTGGAAAATTCACATTGTTCGAAACGTTTCATCATTATGATGCTATGTTTTACTCGGTCTTGTGTAGCTTGAGACCAATAGGCTGAGAGGAAGGCATGATAAAATTCTCCTTCACTGTGACAATCGTGAATTACCGATCGCATTCTTACAGCTGGTTCATTCTCCAAGTAGCCACACATTGGGATGTTTGGGGGAGGGGGAAGAGACCAAACAGCGAGGTAATCGGTCTCATCGGATTAGGGAAGGATGGGGAAGGAAATTGGCCGTGCCCT